>NC_135370.1:72441062-73781062 GCF_049243985.1 Paroedura picta | reverse complement strand
GTTATGTCTGCCTGGAAGTGATACCTTCTGACTTTGAAAGACTTCCAACTCAATTCACATTTTACTGGAAACTGAGAGTTGTGAAGAAAGGTATTCAACAGAAACTGAAATGCAACCTACCCACCCACCCACTCAAACACACATGGAAGGTTAAACTGCAGGTCTGGGTAGCTCAACTGAGTCTATGAGCCCTTACTGTGGAAGAGTGATGAGGCGAGAAATGACTAAGCAGTACTTACGCTTTTTTAATAGCATCTAAAGAAGCATTGCGGGGGAGGCCCAGTGCTTCATAATATTCCACCATGATCAGCTGATGTATTCTGCAGAAGCCAGTGAGAATGTCAGGACACGGTAAAGCGAGCACCAGATGTTTTTGCCGGTTGTTTGCAGGGGTACAGTTAGTCTTCAGGTTCTCAACTGAGGGCAGAGCTGCTCATGGTCATCCACCAGAATGGGCAACGCCATGCAGAGTAGCAAAAGGCAGTGATGTGGACAGTCAATTCTGTGGCACATGGAAAACAACAGATGTTAAGCCAAATATATATTAACATCTTCACATTCAAAGGCGATACAGCCTGTTCATATAAATTAATTTTGATCTTTTTTTTTACCAAAGTGTACCATTTATGGAGGGGGCAACTATCTAGGTACAGTGTTTTGCCATGTCAGGCTTCCAGTTGTTCTCTGTATGAGCATTGTAATGTCAAGTTTGCTGTTAGGCCAGAAACACTCATGGAAGATACTTCCCAACAGAATAATTTCTTAGCTTCTTCTCTTCTGTTATGACTTCATGTGATTTTTGAAAACAAGTCAACTGGTTGAAAATATTGGAAGATTTTGAATATGGAGAGAGAGCAGAGCACCAGCTGCTTAAAGAATAAAATAATTTTTATTCATAGAGAAACAACTATGCATATATAGAGAGACCTATAATTCTAACTAATTGTCTGCTGTGATTCTTCTGTTGTTCTGTTCTGGAGGCAAGCAAGGAGGACGTGTGCTCAAAAAGCAGGAAATCTCCTGTTGAGCCAATCAGGTTACTAGAGGAGTTAATTTGAAAATCATAAGGAAGTTCCTATCCATGCTAAATATCCTTCTCCTCTGATGCCCCCTGCAGGGTACACTGTATATGCTACTCAGTTATGCACACTGCAGTTCTTGCATATTCCAACACTAAAGTTATAATGCTTGTTTCTTCTAGAACTTGGAGAGCAGGTTCTTTCAAACAAATACACAAACACACACTCACAAGAAGAGAAAAAGAGCCAGCTTTTGGCTAGCCTAAATTTTTTCACAGTTCCAGCCTTTGGGCTTAGACAACTATAGTGCTTGGAAGGAGAGGAGAGGTGGTAATAAGCTTGGGGAAACCTTGTAATTTGAATAACTGAAATAATATTATGCCTTAATATCTATTCAGCTCTTGATGGTGTTACCCAGATATGCTTACCTTTGATGGAATAAAATATGTGGTAAAATGTTGAAAACTATGCAGATTTTCATGCTATCGCATAAGCTGGCAAATTTCTGTTTGTGAAATAGTTTCCCCTAAAAGATTGGGGGTCAATGTTTTGATTCAGCCAGATCAATTCTTGAATCTGTGTCACAATCTATTCTTCATGTTCAAAGATAGACAAGTAGACCCTTCTTCAGGCCAATTTGAACAAAGAGGAATCCTGTATTTATTGAATTCAGGCTTCACTTTATCATAATATATACCAGCTGTCTCATATGGACACAGACATTTTTAGATTGCCCTCCTGGATTGTTCTGAAATCCATCTGTTTTCTCTTGCTGCCTCTTCCAAGTGCCAGTTATGAGTCTGGTCAAACACACAGGCCCGTTTTCATTGACCAGTCCTGTTAACTGGGTCATCTTTTATTCAGAATACTGATTTCTCATAAGCCACCACCATGGTCATGACCTCCTATCATATTCAACAGGGCTTGGCTCATCCATATAAACTCACTGTGTGGATGGAATCTCTTTTCACAGCAGGTGTACCTTTTAAGTAACCTTTATCAGTGCTTTAAAAATAGGAGACTCTTTCATGAAAACCATCCCACCTATGTCCATGTATTTCTGCACTTCTGTCAGGCTCAGCAGTGCAGCTTCTACCGTATCTTTTTGGAAGTTTACTTTTCTTACTGAAATTTGCACATGAGGAATAGTGACTGAGAAACAGGCCAAATAGACTTGCCAAGGCTTGCCAGGGCTCATGCTTTATCTTCCCCAAAGAAACAGTGACTGAACAGTTTCCCCCTCTCCTTCAGCCCCATCTCCTGTACTCAGGATGACTGCAGGTGAGCTGCATGACAACAGGAGGAAGAATCCAGAAACTAAAGCCTCACAATGCCTCTTGTTTTCCCCAGGACAATGGTTTTCCATGTAGCTCAAGGCATTCTCAGTAGTGGCTCAGTTTCCATTGCACTTTTCTTTCACCAGACCTCAGAGCACTTGCGAGAACGCTACAGTGCGATGAAAAGAGCTAGACATGGTGATAAATCATTATAATGTTATTGTGCTATGGATGAAAAAAGCCTTCTGATGGTGTGTGGGGGGGGAAGAGGTCAACTATGGGAGGGCTGATGGTCGATATGAACAGGACCAGCAGAAGCATGCATCTTCTTCAGACCTCCACGCATGCACATGTGCTTTGACTTCAACCTTTCCCAAAAGATAGTTACTAAGTCAGATTTGGGGAAGTGGTGATAATGGATGATTCTAAAAATGACTAACCACAGCAAAATCATCAGGTGGAAGCCACCCAAAAGGGCACAAGACAACATCTAAACTTTCAGCTGGGCCAGAACTCTCCAGCAGGCTGGATTTTTTAAAAAGCATCATTTCAGACCCTTATGTTCAGGCTCTATCCTGGTTAGAATGGCCTGCTGACTAGAATGGATTTGGGAGAGCTGGTAGCCGGTTGCACCTTTATCTTTACCTGGAGGAAAGGGACAGATAAAAAGACTTGAGAAGGGAGAAGTAGCATCTGCATTGGTAGATTTAAAAGCAAAGAGTGAAACAAAACAGGAGGGATCTCAGTTGCTTTTGGTCCAGTTGATTAAAAAGCAACTCGCATGTGATCTGAGACTTCTAGCAATTCTACTGAAAAGAATGGCTTGGCGCACAGAACCAAACAAAGATCACACATTCTGGTCTGTCTGAAAATGCAGGCTCATACAATATTGCTTTGCCTTGGGGCCAGACAGGGAAAGGAAAAGTGGTTAACCCTTCAACCTCCACTTTATTTCAGTCTTTAGAATCAGCTCTTCAAGTCTGTGATGAGGTTTTTAAAAGGATAAAATATATGTTTTTATGCTATATGTCTTTTTGACACTCATATTGGATTATGTTTACACAGCAAGGGCAGAATGTCATATAATTGAGGTTGTGGTGTCTTTACCTGGGCCCCACATTTTTGAGAGCCATCCATCCATGGCTCCATTACCCCTGGTGCAAGGGGGGGGTGGGGGAGAAGAAAAAGACAGGCTCCCACCACCACCATCACCACCACCACCACTTGCACCTGCCCCATCCAGGGCTCAGATATTGGCAAGGCCACACTATGCCATCGGCAAAACCTACTAGTAGTCCATGTCAAGAGAAAACAAAAGACCTCATTTCTAAGCAAAGACAAGTTAACATCCCTTGGTTATAATCAGTGACAGAGCTTAATTATCAGGGCTTTTTGACTTCCAAATAGATGACTTGCTCTAAATCCTCCAAAGATAGCCATACCTTAATGTGTAAAGAGAAGCTGTCCTGGCTGCATGGTGGGCACAGTTCTTAGGTCTTGCAGGTGTCAGGCCACACCTGCATAGGCACAGCTTGTTGCCTGATGGGAGGGGAAAGGAGCTCAGCAGCAGCGTACCATGTCATTCCTTAGCTGCTTAAATGCAGCAGCAGCCAATGAGATGCTCAAGCTTATTATGATGTCATCTCTTTGTATTTTTCACTTAGGAGATTATGAACTCAAGCAGAGTGGGGTGGGCGTTGGAGGTTATCCTTTGGCCTGTGGTGCTGTTCTCTTGGTGAACACATGGAAACTTGGGAGATATAATGGAAAGGGTTATTCTGCTAATTGGAAACTGTTGTGCCTGTAATAGCTGGTAGCTGTCTTGGCTTTTGGGTCTTTTCACATGGATATTCAATGCCAAACTACAGCATTCTTTCTCTCCAGACTTCCTTATAACATCGTTTTCTATTTGGAGTTTTTCATTGGTTTCCTTGTTATTTCCCCCCTAATTTCTCAAACTACCTTTGAACTGTTTGGGGGAGGCATGGAGAAACAATGAAGGAAGCTTGGAAAGATTTTTTAAAAATGGAGAACCATGTCATCTATGAGCTAGGAGGAAAACCACTGCAGTTTGGCAGTAAAACCACAAGGATACCATGTGAAAAAAGCCCTTCGTTGAAAGCATGCTTGATTCTTTGCCATAGCAAACCATACCTGTTCCCTTTAGGAGAACATAAAGGATGGCAAACAGAACTCACCTTGGGAAAGTCTCTGACCACCAACTCTACGCCTGATGTACAAACTCCATTTCCCCCCTTTTAAAAAAAGTGGCACAAGTCCATCAATATGAGAGTGTCATCTCATATTGACAAAAAATGAAAATTATTGGGGTGGGGGGAGTTTAAAAGAAGCTGAAGGAGATTTAGTTCCCTGTTGGTATGGACATGAAAGGGGGAATGGAGAGGAGGCAAACAGCAGCATCCCCGGTGCGTAAAAAGAAGAAAATATTTCAGTGCTTTATGCAAGAAAAATAGGGGGGAGGGAGTCATCAGTGAGGAATGAAATTGACATGAGATGTAAAGTGAGAGAAAGACACTGAGATGAGAAGCCTAAAGCTCTGGTTTTTCCCTTTGATGCTTTAGTGAACAAAATTGGGGAAAGGGAGAACAATTTTGGCAGTCTCCAGAAGCCTAACAACATTTTAGCTGAGCCACATCAACCTTCCGTGAACCACTGATCAGAATCAATTTACTTGGAGAAAGAGTACAATCCAGGACAGGTTTGCCAAGAAGGGTAGCATTACTATGCTTGGGCCTCAGCAAAAGCCCCCCCCCCCCATTTTTTTTCCAATTTAGTGGCACAAGAGCTTTTGCTAGAGAACCTGAGCCTCCGGGGAGGGCGGTATATAAGTATGATAAATAAATAAATATGATAAATAAAACTCTTCCTCCCTCATATAAATTGTAGCCCTATGCCAAGCATGGTGGAGTTGCAGCCAACTTTGCACAGGTGCCTACACATACACACACATGTTGCCAACAATCACAGTTTGCAATGCTGGTGTCAGTAGGTTCTACCATGCATTCTGCAAATTCAACATGTTCCTCATTTTATGAGATTGTGTGTCTCTTTCCTATTTTTCATAGTGGCTGATAGCACAGCAGAGAATCTCCTTGTGATCCATAATATGGAAAATGTTTCCAAGAAGTCTTGTCAGTTTCAACATTGGGTTTTTCCCCTTTGATAGCATTTCTTTTTGTTCCCTTTCATACAACAAACTAATGCTAAAACGCATACACAAAACCTGATCTGCAAAGCTTTGAATGGAAGGTGGTTGCTTGAAGCTACGACTTAACTGTGATTGGGCAATTGTGTAAAAGATTAAGCCTGAGTCAAGATTAAAGCATTACTGCTCTGAAAATCTGCAGTAAGATCTGTGTGCATATTAGTCCAGGACTGATGAGTCCCACATTTGAATTCACACTCAGTCCTGAAGCTTACAATGTGACCATGGGGCAGCCACTTTCTCTCAGCATAATTTATTCTCACTCAGCTTGCTTCACAGGGTTGTTGTGTAGATGAAATGAGGAAAACTACAGATACCACCCTGAGTTTCTCAGAGAAAGGGGGAAGGGATAAACATATAACAAGTAGCCCTGATCTCCAAAATGGCACAAGAGCAGCCGTTATTTTTCTAGTCCTGTCTGGCAGTTAAAACAAAGCTTCACACCTCCCAGTGAGACTCCTCCTCTCAGCCCTTGGTTGGTGTTCCACTGGAAGGGATGTGGCAAAGCACTTCTGAGAGAAGCAGAACTACCATCACTTCCTATGTATCATTTCCAGTGCCTCATAGACCGCCTCCATCTCTGCCCACCCTCTTTCCCAGGTGACCCACACCTTCTTTTCTGACCCCAGGAGAAACCTGAACACGACATTTCATAGTAGGATTACCAGCTCCAAGTTAGGAAATTCCATAGAGTTCACCTCCCAAAGCAGCCATTTTCCCCAGGGGAATTGATCTCTGATGTCTAGAGACCCGTTGAAATTCTGGGAGCTTTCCTGGCCCTTCCTGGAGGCTGGCAACCCTATTTCCTAATGAAGAAGAAGAAGAAGAAGAGTTGGTTCTTATATGCCGCTTTTCTCTACCAGAAGGAGTCTCAAAGCGGCTTACAATCACCTTCCCTTTCCTCTCCCCACAATAGACCCCCTGTGAGGTAGGTGAGGCTGAGAGAGCCCCGATATCACTGCTCGGTCAGAACAGCTTTATCAATGCTGTGGTGAGCCCAAGGTCACCCAGCTGGCTGCATGTGGGGGAGCGTGGAATCAAACCCAGCTAGCCAGATTAGAAGTCCGCACTCCTAACCAATACACCAAGCTGGCTCTCTACTACTACTACTACTAACTACACTGCTGGACTACATGAATGCAAATCTGCTGCTTAGTCATGTGTTTCACATCACAACTTGGATCACGGACTCCGGGCTGCAGTGCTTGCCTACTGCTGACCCAGTCTCCCCCAAGCTTCTTATATTTATGAATAACCTTGAGATAAGCCTCTAGGAAATTCCTGGTTGGCTTCTGTGCCTGTTTTCTCGTGCAATAACAGTAGGACACAAGCTGGAAAAATGGTCATTTCCACCCTTTATTATGCATCTCTCCAGCTCTCCAAGATTTATTAGATTCTCCTCATTCTAGGAGTTATAGGAGCAGCTGGATTGGGAGGGAAAGGCAGATAACTTGTACCTGCTGGGGAACCTGTTTACTCTGCCCAGGAACCTTCTGGTAATAGCTGGAAGATGGGTTGTTCCCCCTTGTGGCCAGTAGGCTCCTCTTGGGACATGTGGTTGCATTGCTGTGCTCATGTGTGGGTTCATTTCACCTCTATGCCAGCTGACATTTTCTAGAAAGGGATTGCTTCCATTCAAGACATGATTTACTCCACTCGGCACTTGCCTTCGTCCCCTCTGAGGTGGGCTATGGATGTTTGGAAGCTGGCTTATGCCACTAGTCCATTGAGCTCCTTCTTGGCTGAGATCTTTGGGAAATTGGTTTCCTCTGTACAAGAGTCTCTTGGTTCCATCCAGGACCTTCTTCATGCCACCCAGGAACTTCTCTGAGCCACCCAATGACTGCTTTCTTGTTGCATCTGGTGGCAGACCCTGCTGACTGCTGCCTTGATCATCAGAAGGCAAAGCTAACGCCGTACTTCCAACCCTGATGCAGCTGAGTGCTGCTTCATTGTGACCCAAGGGCACCTTACTTCCAAGAGCTGACTTATATCCAGCAACTACCTCCTGCAGCCCTTGAGCTTCATCTCCAGAAGGTGGCTCCATTTTATCATTGCCCCCAGCATGTGACTTGCATTCCTTCTGTAATTTGATCCAACTAGTGGGTACCTCATATTCCGGATCAGAAGCATATTTGGGCTGCTGCTCATCCTGTCCTGTATTCCACTCATATATAGGAGAGGATCCATATTCATAATGAGTTTCATATACAGGGGAGTACTTGTACCCATATGGCATCTCATATGTAGAACAGGTGTCATAGTTATAGTGCCACTCGTAAGGTGAGGTATCATACTTGCATTGTGGCTTGTGTTCCAGAGAGGGCTCGTGTGCATATTGTGGCTCATGGATAGGAGAGAAGTCATACTCATAGAGTGACTCATAAGTAGGGGAGCATTCATGGCTACACTGCAAGTCATATATGGGAGAACACTCACATGTTTTTTGAGTCTCATATGCAGCCGATGAAGCATATTTATAATCTGGCCCATTTGTCCTTATGCTTGCTGTAGGAGATGTGCACTTGCAAGGTGACTCATAAGCAGGATATGAGGGGCATTCATATTGTGATTCATACACAGG
Organism: Paroedura picta; assembly: GCF_049243985.1. Taxonomy (NCBI): domain Eukaryota; kingdom Metazoa; phylum Chordata; class Lepidosauria; order Squamata; family Gekkonidae; genus Paroedura; species Paroedura picta. The sequence goes on along the minus strand of NC_135370.1, from coordinate 73,772,956 downwards.
AGGTGAAAGGTAGGCATAAGGCTCCTCATCCTTCTCCATGTCGTATTCCCCACATTGGTGGTTCCACCCATCATAGGGCTCATATCCCTCCAGAATCTCATCATCTTCTTCACCAGGAGATGCACATTCAGGCTCCAATTCACAGGCATCTTCCTCCTTGTATTCTGGTGCTGACTCATACTCTGCCTCTTTCTCACTGGCCACTTCTTCTAGGTTGTTGTTTTCTTGTTCTCCTATCACCACAAAATGCAACAGTGATTCAATGTTATTTTTTAAACTCATGTTACATCTGCACTCCTAACATTGTTAAGAAAAGAAAGAGCACCGTAGATTTTTTTTTAAGGGTCCTCATAACTAGACCACACAATATCCCTAGCAGGGACTCCCACCAGGAATGGAGATCACCCCCAGGGCCATTCCGCACAACTTTAATATAGCACTAGTCTTACATTTTGTTTTCGCCACTAAAACTGCGTTCCGCATGACATCGTAAGCAATCTGCAACACTCCTGCAACACTAGCGCCAAAATCGCTTCGTTGTAGCAATTTCCGGGGAATCGGGAAAAGTGGATTCACCCTCAGAAAATCGCTACACTCTTGCCAACAACCTGCAACACTTGCGAAAAAGACATGTGCGTTCTCAATGCAGTGGTTGCAACAAAGTCCCTCCCCCTGGCTCTCTCCTCTGAACTTCCAGTGAAACAATTGCCCTTTTTTTTCCCTCGGAGCAGGGAAAGCAACGAACCAGCAAGGCTTCATTCACCCAGCGAGGCTTCTCCAGCTACAGTCCCTCCACATAAGTGCTTTAAAGCTCCCCTAAGTCCCCAAGCACAACACAGCCCCCTGTTTGCCAGTTCCCTTTAATTTCGGCCAAAAATTGCACCTGTGCAGGGGGGGGGTTATTTTTTCCACTCAGGGGAGTGTGGTAACGATGAATCGCCAGCTCACACACCAGCTAGATGGGTCTCTCCATTGCAACGAATCAACGCATATTCATTGCAACATGTTTTTTTTTTTAAACCTGTGCTTAAAGGGAAAGGGGCTTTTCAGGAGCATGATAACAACCGCCCATTGGCTGTTCCGTTTGATTGATGGTCATGGGCGGGAACAAGCACAGAAAAAAATTGCTTATTTTCTAGCGATTCCTGTGAGACCGGAAACCTGTGGGGAACAAATGAAACGCTACTGGATTCCACTACAAATGAAGGTATGTGGAATGCCGAGATTCCACTATTTAAAATAGCGTTTCCGCTTTGTGAAAGCAATTGGCAACATTGGTCCTTGTGCGGAATGGCCCCCAGAGACCTCTGCCATGTCACAGAAACTTTTGGAGTACGCTATTGTGTACTCTCCCATTTCATACTATGAAAGTCCCCAACTGCTGGGTTGCAGAAAGCTTCCAGCCATGAACTGGCTGCCATTTCACTTGCTTCAACAGCTGCCTAGATGGCTTTGCCTCTCCTTCCTCATATGATGTCATCATCATTTCATACATGGACCAATCACTGCAAAGAACCATCCTGTATCCCGCCTCAGTTAAAAATGGTGCAGAACAAGCCCATTCTTCATCACACTCCCTTTTCAGGGAGGCTTTTCAGAGGACTAATTAGAAAGGTGCCAATAAGGGCCAGCAAGCAATGCTTTAATATAGATTGCTTATGCAATCTATTAAACAATAGACTTAAGGGTGGTAAAGGGTTGGGCTGTCTCCACCTTTTGAATACATGCTTATGAAAGTGAAAATTCTAATTTACATTAATAATTGTTGACTACAGAGCCCAGGGATGAAAGTTATTGAGGTCTGATCACAAGGGTGTGTTCTGCGTATGACGCTAAACAGATTTACATATGGACCACGCTATTGTGATTTGCTCTGGAATCATCCCAAATTCCACAAGTCTTATACTGGCCTCTAATCCTTGCGCCTTACCACAAGCTTCAGCAGATTGCAGCTCAATATCCTCCTTAGCTTCCACTTGTTCAGCATCCTTTTCTGGAGTCCTGGGAAATAAAGTGATTGGGGTTACCCACCAAATGGTCATGAAACTATGACATTCGTTCTTATGAACCTGACCTTGGCCTTGCTATCTTGCCAGGATAAGGAGAACAAAGTAGCATCCCAGTCATCCTGATTCAGCCTCTATTTTCAGAAGCAGCGTACCTCTGTGCACAGTGGCCCTTGTGGTGAGGCAAAAGGGAATCGGCTCTTGGTACCTGATTTATGGTTTTCCCGGAAAGGCCTGGTTGGTAACTCCAGCGAATAAGATGCTGGTTTAGAGCAGAGTCACAGTGAGAGCAGTGATGTCTTGTCACACATTATTCTTTTCTAGTTTGGACCTCTGAGGTCTCTTTAGCTCCATAGAAGAATCCAGCTACCTTGTGGTTTCAGGCTTACGTACCTCTAGGAATGCAGCTTGGAAAAGGTCTTTCTTCATTTTGAAAGGGGCAGGTCACGGCTGGTAGGAAAACACTGAAATTCCCTTGAGTGTGCTATGTACATGCATCTCCCTGGCTTGAGTTAAAGCATCAGGACATTCACTGAGGATACTGGGAGCATACTTAAGACTCACATCTATTAGCCAGGAAAAGTCTGCTTGACCTGCCAGGTCATCTCCCAGCCCAAACCCACTCCTACTGTCACTGCTGAAAAACAACAAAAATTGAGTCCAATGGCACCTTTCAGATCAACAAAGATTCAAGGCATGAGTTTTCATAAGCAGGCACACTTCCTCAGACAAAATGGAACAAGGATCGTGACAGTACAGATATATAGAAAAGGTAACTTAGTAAACTGTGCCATAGTATCCAAGTTATGCCATATGATAATTCTTTGCTAAAACAGCTAATCAGTCCTTTTGGGTTCAGTTGTAGTTTACAAAAACATTGGAGAAACAAAATTGTCCATGTTAGTAATTAATGGCAGACACTTTCCCTAGTTGTGAAAAGAAATAATAAAAGAGACTAGTTGCTGGCCTCATCCATCTCCACCCAAGTGTGGAAGCATCCCTGCAAGTGACAAGCTGTGCTGGCAAATTATCTTGTCCTGAGGAAATTACTAACATCACATTACAGTCATGTCCCAAATGAAGAAGAAGAAGAAGAAGAAGAAGAAGAAGAAGAAGAAGAAGAAGAAGAAGAAGAAGAAGAAGAAGAAGAAGAAGAAGAAGAAGAAGAAGAAGAAGAAGAGGGGATTGAAAGGAATGTGGATAAAAGAGTTGAATGAGGTTAGCATGCATAGTGAGATAAAAACCTATGTCCTTGTTGAGTCCACGGTATGCCAATGTTTTGAATGTTGTAATAACTTGCATTTCTACAGTCTCTGTTTCTAGTCTGTTCTTGAAGTTCCTTTACAATAAAACAACTACTTTGAAGTCCCTTATTGAATAAATCTTTGTTGGTCTTAAAGCAGCGGTTTTCAACCTTTTCTTCACCGTGACCCCAGCTTCGGCAGTGGCAACAACACACGCACGCATGCGCACAACAATCAAGGCGGCATGGAGGCAGCCATTGCCATGGCTCTTGCTGCCTCTGCCGGCCGCTGGCCACCAGCTGTCACCTCCGCCTGCCTCTGCCCACTGCTTGCCGCCGCCATCACCCAGCTCTACATGCCACCGCCGCCTATCACCTACCGCCATAGCGGCAGGCAACCTGGCAACCCCAGGGAAGGAGCCAAGCGACCCCAAATGGAGTCACAACCCTAAGTTTGAGAACCACTGGTCTTAAAGGTGCTATTGGACTCAATTTTTCTTGTGCTACTTCAGACCAACATGGCTACCCACTTGAATCTGTTGAAAAACAACTAACTCTCTTTGCTGTCTGGGACAGCTGAAGTTCATTTTTTACCTTACCTTCTGTTTAGGAGATGTTTTAAATTGAAGACTTTGGGGTCAAGGGTGAAGAAACATAGTGATCTTTTGGGGCCAAATGTTATTGAAACACCTATATAGAAGAAGATAAATTCACTGCTAGAAATTGTTGACCAATGCCTGTGAACAGCAGAGATCATCACACAGTGCTGCTGGTTAGACACTATCAGGTACTTTCAGGATGTATCCTTTCAAAAAGCAGGACCCCCCGGCCGCCCCCTGTTATGTTTACTGTAGCAAGGAAACCAGCCATGTAGTCTACAAACATTGCACTGGCCATAAGCCAGTTCCTGATTTTCAAGACTAAAGAGGTCTGAAGCACTTGAAACAACACTCCAGTCAATAAAACAATCACTGATAAAGTATGCTCAAGAGAGTTCCTCAGACCAATATGAGTTAGTGCAATACAGAAAATCTATCACATTTGCATTCCACCAGAGAACTGATGGCATTGTATCCCCACAAGGAAAATGGAATGACTACCACAAAATATAGTGGAAAACCAGTCACTTTCCCTGTTCAAGTGCAACACTCCACTGCACCATACTAACTAGTTTGGATAGCGTCAAAGGCTGGACTGGAAAAAACAGAGCCAGACAGGCTGCAAAAGAAACTACAGACATCCTCACAACAGAAAAAGAGTTTAGGAGAAGAGCAATCACACAGGGCCATTCCGCACCAGGATCTATGTAGCAAATTGGTTGCGGAATGAAAAAACGCCATTTTAACTAGTGGAATTCGTTGTTATGCATATCTGCCTTTGTAGTAGAATCCAGTTGCGTTTCTATCGTTTCCCCACAGGTTTCTGGTCTCGGCAAAAATCGCTAGCCAGGAAGAGCTTTGTCCCGCCCCTGGTCGTCAATCAAACGAGCAGCCAATGGGCGGCCATTATCATGCTCCCGAAAAGCCCCTTTCCCTTTCAGGCAGGTTTAAAAAAAAAAAACACGTTGCAACGAATCTGTGTTGATTCGTTGCAACGGAGAGACCAATCTAGCTAGCAGGTGGTATTTGAGCTGCCGTTTCATCGTTGCCATGCTCCCCTCAAGTGAAAAAAAAATACCACCCCCACACACGGGCGTGATTTTCGGCCGAAAATAAAGGGAAAATAAACCAGCAAATGGGGCTGTGTAGTGCTTGGTGCTTGGTGACTTAAAACAGCTCTGGGGAGGGACTGCAGCCGGGGAAGCCTCGCTGGGTAAACGAAGGCTCGCTGGTGCGTTGATCTCCGCTCGCTCCAAGAAAAAAAAATGGTGATCGCTTCGCCGGAAGATCAGAGGAGAGAGCCAGGGGGAGGGACTTTGCAGAAACTTTGCAGAGTGTAGTGTAGTGCTTTCCGGAGGGTGAATCCACTTTTTGGGATTTCCCTGAAAGTGCTACAACGAAGCGCTTTTTGCGGATCGGTTTCAGGAGTGTGGCAGATTGTCAATGATGTTCTGCATAACTGCAAATTGGTAGCGATTTCAATTTGTCACACTCCTGCTACCAAGAATCAGTGCGGAATGGCCCACAGTACTGCCAAAACAGAAGAACTCCCATGGACCAAAAGGGAGTTAAAGCAAACCATCCGAGGAAGCAGCAGAAAGCCACAGAGATAATAGCAAGGAGTTAGCTTTAAGGAAGATTGATCATATCCTACCTGAGTCTTCTGAAATAGAGATGGAAAATAAGGGACCTCTTAAGTACCATGGAATATTGTCATCCTTTGTGGCTGAAGAAACAGAACAGTGGATAAATGCAAGTTCCATTCTTCCCACTCCCCCCCCCCCCCGTCAGAACATTCCCCTCGTGCTGTTCTTAATGTGATGTTTCTTCTTCCCTTTCACTTTCAAATCCGTCTTAAAGGACATTTTAATGTGATTAAAAATGCACATGTCTCTCTCAGTGTCCTTTGCTTGCCTTATGGCCAGTCTACACCCCGTAATGTTATACTGTCCCTACATCATTGATGTAGCAAATGTAGCAAATGTATTTATTTATTTTAAATGAATACGCTTGAGCTTGAGGTATTACAGTGGCAGGGATGCTTAATCCCTAACAACAGTTCTGCATGGCCTGCAAATGGGAGCTCCTCCACCAGGCATTTGGTTGAGGGTGACCTAAACCACCACTTCCCATTGGCCCCCAAGCCTCCCTCCTATAACGACTACTACTACAAATCCACCCAACCCACTGGGCCTCAGTATGAGTTGAGCTGATGCTCTTTAGTTTCCACCATTCTTTAATGTTATTGTTGTTTTCACCTTGTTATTACTATAAATGGAGTTACCTGTATTGTTTCTTGTTTGTTTGTTTATAAGGATCAGGGAAGGTGGTATATAAATACAGTAAACAAACAAACAACAACAATAATATTGTCTGGATTCCCAAAATAAATGACTATTGGAGGCTGTGGTTTCTATAGAAGTTTTGTCTTCAGTCTTACTCCCTGTTTCCAGACCCAGACAGGATCCGTGTTCAGCATGGAAACCTGGGAGTGTTAAAACTCTAGCAGGTCATTGGATACCCCCACAATAAGAAAATCAGCAAGGTTATGTTCTCCAGTGGATGGAATGCACAGTTTCCTTGTCTCATAGACCACTAGGTCTATGAGATCAACTTGGATGTCTTTCACTTTATTTGAAAGCATCCATGTCAAAGCAGGTGGATACAATTGGGGCTATGCCACAGGGGCAAGGGGTCAATCTGGAAACTGAGTTTTCTGTCTCTTGTATCTCATCCTGTTGTGCCCACAATAACCCAGAGCAATGGGCAAGTGAGCAGGGCTGGAAGACACAAGTTCATTTTCCTTAACAATTTACTGCAATTTTAAAGGGTGAGTGAAAGTCTAATGAGAAAGAAACTTACCAGAACAGGCCTCTGAGGCCCCAAACACCTCTCGGAAAACATCCCACGGGCTGCGGAAGGTGAAATTCAAATCTTCTCCCTCAGGAACTGCTGGAAAAATATATAGCAATTCATAAATAAATCACCAGTATACTGGGGTCCTCACACTGTAAGCTTTAAAAAAAAAAAGAAAACCTAAGGCCAGAATGACTTGTTCTCCCATGGGACCATGAAGTCCTTTCTCCTTAGACAAGGACTACATAGTTAGGATGATATGTCAGTGATTGGTATTTTGTTCTGAAAAACTTCTTGTAAAATTGCTTCTGTACGCAGACAAAATCATTTCAGGGACCACAGGAACCAAGTGCGGTTCAAGATGGTCAACTCTTTTAAATCTGTTCCATCTTTGTCATCCAGACAGTATTTTTAAACTCAGCATCCATAGTTTGTAGAGTTGTCCAGAACCAGCATCTTTGTTACAGGAGAACAGGTTGGGTCTATTTTGGCTCTAATTCTGAGTACAATCAGATTCTAGACCAGCGTTCCCTGGCAGAGCACCTGTGAGTGCCAAGGTAGCTTCCAGCATTTCCCCTGGTGCCTGCCAAGGTTTTCAGAATGCGGAGAGAGGCATTGCAAGGCAGGCCTCCTTACTGGCTGCCATGATACAAATGAAAGGGCTTTCTGTAGCTGCACTAACAGCTACCAGAGAATCAGGTGAACTGGTAAGTAGCCCATCTTTCCTAGACTGCGTCTGGTTCCATTCCTCCTTTAGCCTTTTCTTCTTTTTTATTCCCTTTCTTTTTCTTCCTTCCTCCCCTGGGTCTCTCCTTAATTTATTTTATTGTCCCTTCTCTGCTTCCCTTGGGCTTTCTTCCATTTATTTTTATTCCCCTTTTGCTAAGTTAGAAGAAAAGTAACGGTTTTGCTGAGCTTCCTGCAGCAGCCACTTTGAGTTTGCCACTGGAGGTGGAGCCATTTTGGGATGGCCCTCTGCACCCGCAAATTCCAAACATGCCTGCAGGCTCAGAAAGGCTGGTGACCCCTCTACTAGAAAGATGTAGCCTCAAGGCAAAATTTCTGGTAGGTGCTGGTAGGTATGCAAACTGGAAGTGAGAAGGGCTATTCCTTACCTGCTGCTGAGAGTCCATCCCTGCCATAGCAGTCATAACGTTCACGCTTCAGTTCTGAAAGAAAGAAAGAAAAGTTGATCTGCTCACAAGTCACGTCTGATGCACAGAACAGAAGCTGGCTCTACGCTGTCGAGTAGCTTGGAATGCTCTTCCAAGCAGTACATTTTGGCATTGCCCACAAGGCAGGATGTGGTATGGCTGGCGTGTTCTGTTATATATGACACATGCCGATCCCTCTCAGTCCCAAATATTGGTATTCCTTTTGAGAAGCTACTGTAGAAGAAAGGCCAAACAAAGACTCCAGAAGGAACATGATGGACAGCCCATGCACTCCCCTCCTAATTAGCCAGTGCCATCCAAATCCGTATACAGAAGTGAAAACAAATTCAGGTTACAAATAAGTAAATAAAGGAATCCTAAAGAATCCGAGAGGAAAGAAAGGTGACTAGTAAACTGATTAGGTTTCTTACTGTCTGACAGCACTTCATAAGCTTCTGTAACTTCTTTGAACTTCTGCTCAGCATATTTCTTGCTATCTGGGTTTTTATCCGGGTGCCACTGCAGGGCTTTCTTCCTGTACCTGCACCACCCCAGGAGAGAAACTAAAAGTTCATATTTGAGCCCTGTGGCATGCTCTTCAGTACTAAACCATTGATCCAAACCAGCCAACTCCAACGCCAGTGTGCTAGAGACATTTCCTTCTCTTGCCATTCTGGGCAACCACACTAGACAACCCAGGCTGGATGATAACAGTGGATGACCTCTTCATCTGCAAAAAAGTTGACTGAATCAAATCCACAGAAAGCCAACAATGTAAATCAAGAGGGCATAGAACCTTCCTCTTTGCTAAGCTAGTTTTCTATTTGTACAGATTCAGAACTTGGCTTCTACCAGCTGTAGTCTCAAGTGGTGCAATCCGCACCAGGGCTTCACCATCTCATTGCCCCATAAGCGTGGAATTGGGCTTCAGAATGTGCATGATCTGAATGGATTCCTGGCAAGAAGGACCTGCCACTACGACCACAGATGGAAACAAGCTTAGTAAATTGTGAATCAATATCTGTGAAGACAGGTTTCTATAGGACCCTGTGAGGGCGAAAAAACTCAGAAATTTGGGGGGAAATTGGAAGTGTGGTTTTGTTATATATGATTTACACTGCTACTATGGAGGCCCTTGTAAAACAAGAAAGAAGACATATATTTAGTTTAAAAAATAAAATAGTTTCTCATTCAAAAATATTTTGTAGGATTCTCCCCCCAACAATGCTTCTCAAAATTTCCCAGTTTTTCCACTTGAGAAATTGGGAAAGTGCCCAGGCTCTTTCATTATACACATTTTGAGCCTGAAATACCTGGCCTTAGGTATTTCACTTATTTTTAAAGAGAAAATATTTCATAGGAGGTTTTTTTCCCCCAGTGCTCCCCCAAATCTTCAGAAAAACAGAGGATAGAGGAGCCCATGGAAGAAAAAAAAACTCCCTCCATATACATTCCCCCCACCAGCATTTAAGGCTCTACTTGTTGTTGTTGTTAGGTGCGAAGTCGTGTCTGACCCATCGAGACCCCATGGACAATGATCCTCCAGGCCTTCCTGTCCTCTACCATTCCCCAGAGTCCATTTAAGTTTGCAATGGCTCTACTAGGGACATCTATTTCCTTAGGAGTCATGGTCAGATACTGAAGTATCCAGGGAAGCACATATTTTTGTTACTAACCACATCTTACTGTTTGCGTATGAGAAACTCGTAGAATTGGTTACATTTGAGAAGGCTCTGCTGATTGAGTAGAACTCTTTCTGGACATTTCAAGAGGAACCAACTAGAAAAGACTATAAGTACTCTGTGATCTGATCACTCACAGTTTTCAAAATTTAAAAGACTAGGGCTGTGATTTTGGGGGAAGGGACATACCTATCCCCCTCCCCAAAACAAGCAACATTGTGCAATCCACGTGGAAGAAAAGTAAACTTTCCCTTCATCATGGTATGAATTCCCTGCTCCATTTATCTCAAGTTTTGAAAAAACTAGTGGATATCTGATCACAGGACAGCCATCATCTTGACTAATTGGCCACAAGTCCACAGCTTAGCAGTGGGGAACTACTGTCCAATTTTTCCATTTTTTTTACAAGTGCTTAGTCCCCCAAAGCGTAACCTATGCAGAACTATGGATTCCAATTGAGAGTTTAAAGCTGGAACAGCATCTATAGTGGTCTAGCAGGACACCTTTGTAAAACTCCCATTCATTGGCATGAATTGAATCATCAGGCGGATTGTGTCCTTTATGCACTAATATGCAGTCTCACATTATTCAAAGTGGTGTTAGAAATCCCTTTCCCTGACTTTTTGTCATGGCTTGGGACGCGGGGGGGGGGGGAAATCTCGGTACTGGACAGTATAGAAATCTCAAAAGGCAGACTTACGCTTTTTTAATATCACTGTCAGAGGCATCTCGGGGAACCTCTAAAAGTTTATAATAGTCTGGCACAGCAGCCATTTGTCCGATGCAGAGCCCAGTAGCAGAAAAGTGGAATGAAAGCAGCTGTGAGGGGAACAGTGTCTCTGGCGGCACAGCAGACGTCCACAGAGCTTGAGCTGGTTCTGTTGCTGATCATGGCCGCACTCGTGGCTGCACTGCTCCTTACAGCACAGCAGGAGCGGGGTGCTGTGGCCACAGGCCCTGCAGGGAAGGAAACAGAATGGGGCCCAAACAGACCAGGGACTCCATTTGACTCTACAAAGAGGATGGACAAGGCGGCCACTCTCCCAAGAGGTATACTGAGGTACTAAATTATACTATTCTGTTCTCAACCAGAAGGATCCACATCTATCTAGTTTTTCAACCTGTGTCAAGACCAGAGACATCAATACCCCACCACAAACCAAACCACGGTGTCTCATTTATCAGTCCAAAAGATCACGCAAGGGAATGTATGTTTAGCTGCTCTTCACAGACCAGAATACATTTAGAAAGATGGGACAATGGTTGAGACCCTATTTCCATATGGCCTACCTCACCTTATTCAATCTCAGTTTGGAAAACTATGAATCTGTTTGGACTCAATATATGACTAGGCATGTTGTGGACATGATAGTTGGGCAAACTTACCTTCCTCACCGCCCTCAATCACATATGAGACAAACGCCTAATCAGATCGCCTTGATGGTTGTCCAAGTTGATTCCAAATTGACTGAGCTTGCACTGTGGCTGCTTATTTTACAGGGCCAAGTAATTGTGGCGTGCAGCTGCTTTTGCTCAATTCTAGAACTAAATCTTGATTGATGGTTGAGGCATGCACCCTGCTGAATCATGTTCAGGTCATTAATGCAACCTATTAGTACTGCTAGCTCCTAAATCATGTGCAGTTCATCCCTTCTGCGCCTGTCCAGGCAGATGCATCCTTTGAATGTCCACTACTAGCAAGATTGCCTTCCTTGCTTTATGCACTGGAGAAGTCAATGGTATCTATTTAAGAAGTTGGCTAAGTTCACACAGGAACAATGAAGACAGAGATACTAGTAACAAGTTGCAATTCAAAAAGTAAGTTTTTTGTTTAATTTATGATGTACCTTTAAAAATTGGGAGTGGCCACAGACAAGTGCAGACAAGTACTTCAAACAAGGACTACAGTTTTGCAAAAAGGCAGTGCAATTGTGGACAAATGGACAAATAGCATTCATTTGGATATATTACAACCACTTGCCAAATAACTGAGTATTTCCCCATTACCAGTGAGCAAGACATGAGCCAAATTGGCAAATTGTTGAGTATGCTTATATATGACATGTCCTATCAGAATACAAGTGGTAGTAACCACATAGACAAACAAAACACCTGAATTGGGGAATATCCAAATAACTTCTCAAACAAGCCAGCCTATCAGGGAGAAAAGCTTATTTTCCCTGAAATTCTAGTTTTACAAGTTTGACATGGGGAAGGCATTTACATTTCAGCTCTTCCTGTAGTCTCAAATTGCCCAGAAGAGGCAGATCTTTATCCTGTGATGTTTTCATTTTTACCTGCCACAATTAAGCAATAATTTGTGCATACAGCAGTTTCCAGGGATTGCAGTCTTAGGAACCGTGCTGCTATTTGAAACTGATTAATTTGCTGATTGTGAACTGGGCTGTATTCAAGATGATATTCAGGGTAACAATTCCAGAGGGTTAGCCATTAGTCTGTTGCAGCAAAACAAACCCTCCATCAATCTTGTGCTATCTTAAAGATCAATATATATTTATTCCAGCATAATCTTTGTGCAATAGAACTGACCGTGTCTGATCCACAAGGCAGATCCTCACTTGGCAGACACACACATACACATGCCAAAGGAGAATGTGTCACATATATCAGAGGAAGAAAGCTCTAGATCATGAAAGTTTTTACTAGGATAAAAATGTGTTGGCCTTCAATGTGCCCCAAGACCACTTTTATTCAAGAGGTTGTTTTGCTCCTAGTCTCATTTGAATGCACAACTGAAATCTCTTTACTATATAGATTAATATAATCCCTCACTATGGAGAAGGTTCTCCTGCCAGCAGATCTGGATAAAAGAAAGCCTATTCCATCTTTACTGGGTAAATATCACAGTTGTGCTTTCAGGGTTTCTGATCCAGTGTGGGATGCAAGAATCATTTCATAGAAAACAAGCTAATCTTAAACCCATGTCCAGGTAGGCAGATAAGATCTAATGTGGGTTGTTTTCTACAGTAGGGTTTAGGGTTTTAAGACTTCCTCATAAGACACTACAGTGATAGCATCCTTCCAGAAAGTAAGCTTATCTCAAGACACCTCCTCTTGGTTGGTATTTCTTCTTCAGTTTACATCAAGACCCACTGCTTTCTTGATCTTTCAAGCTCCAAATAATCCTGCATCCCCCTTTCAACTTTACATGCTCCTCATCTTTCTGTACTTCAGTGTTCCCCATTGTCATTTGGTATTCACCTTGTGTGACTATACCTTAGCTCATCCAGAGGTTGCCCGTGTTCTTTAGTTCCACCTGATGGCTTGCTGGGCACTTACTATCCTGAGCTCATCAGCACCCCAATCCTGTTCCTTCCCCTGATGATTAACAGCTGCAGCAGCCAATGAGAAGTTGAAGGACATTGTGACATCAGAGCTTTGTGCTTTCCTTAAGGATGTGCAAAGAAAATAATGCACAAAAAGCCATTGATTTGGGAAAATGTGGGTGAACACCTTATTTGTTAGTTCTTGGTTCATGTAGTCCCATTCTCAGTTTAACTGCTCTCATATTTACCTTGTTACTCCTGGCTTTAAAATGGGTTTGATACAATTTAGGGTGGACATAGTTGTATTTATCCAACAGCCTAGTGAACATCTAAACATCTCTGGATAATTAGAAGTTCGTGTACCTAGGGTCTAATGGAAGTGCAGTTTTTGTAAAGATACCTTGACAGGACATTTCAACTACAAAGAGAGTCAATATGCTCAGTGAACTCATTAGGCAGTGAATTGAACTGTAGAAAAGGAATAAAGAAAACTGACAGAAACATGGCACACAAGAAAAGCTGACCCCAAACCAGCTCCCAGGAAATATAAGGTAAAAGTGATTTAACCTTGACGTGCATAGCCCAGTCTTGTCAGATCTTGGAAGATAAGAAGGGTCAGCCCTCATTAGCACTTGAATGGGAGACCATCAAGAAAGTCCAGGGGCACAACACAGAGACAGACTATATAATAACAGCAATAATAACCCTCCCCAGGTTGGCTCCAGGTGGGAAACATCAACATGAAAATATTTTAAGAGCTGCTGGCTCTTATATAGTTTAAAATCTTGCGGGGCGGGGCAGGCTAGTCAGTGTCTTGGAGGGATTCATAGGCAGATGGATTCTCAGAACAAGAAGTCCAGTGTCTTCTTGATGTTCTTTCTGGGCCTCAACCATAGGCCTGGTGGAACAGCTGTGTCTTACAGGCCCTGAAGAACTGATTAAGGTTCCATCAGGCCCTGGCTCTGGTTGAAGTCAGTTTTACTTCTTTGGGGCGGGGGACCCTGAGCAGATTCTGATTGCTCGACTTTAATGCTCTTTTGGGGACATAGTGGAAGAGATGGTCCCACAGATATGAGAGTCCCAGGCTATTTAGGACCTTGAAGGTAATTCCCAAAATCTTGAACCTGATCTGGTTCTCAGTCTGGAACCAACACAGCTGGGAGAGCACAGGTTGAATATGTGCTCTCTATGGAGTCCCCTAAGCTAGCGATCCCCATCCTGTGGGCCGCGGACCACATGTGGTCCTTCGACTAATTGGAGGTTGGCCCCGAAGGACGCCTTCTCCCTCCCCCTGTCATGAGTTAAACTGTCAGTTTAACTGTCATGAGTTAAAATTTCCATGAAAATAAAATGTTCCTTGTGTTCATTGTTGTGGTGTGTCTGTATCTTTTTTTGAAGGGATGCTTAAACATTACCATAGCGATCAGAGAGCACTAGGGCAGTGGTTGAGAGCAGAGGAGTAAACTACCCCCCCACCGGGCCTCAGTAAAAGGCGTTGAGTGGTCCCCAGTGAGTGGTCCCCGATGATAAAAAGGTTGGGGACCACTGCCCTAAGCGGCTGCATTTTGGACCACCTGAAGCTTCCAGAGCAGTTTCAAGGGGAGCCCTGCATAGAGCAAGTTAGAGTAGTCTCATCTGGAGATGACTGTTGTGTGGATCATGGTGACTAGGTCAGATGCCGACAAGCAGAGCACCAGTTTCATGCTTGGTTGAAGGTGAAAGAAAGGGCTGCTGAGCAACATTTGTGACCTGGACCTCCATAGATAAGGAAGCATCCAGAATTACACCCAGGCTCTTGACAATGGTCGTAAGTGTCAAACTGACCCTTTCAAGAGCTAGGAATTGCCCTGCTTCCTCTGCAGCATGCTGACCCTGCCAGAGGACCTCAGACTTAGCTGGGGTTAACCTCAGCTGACTCTCCTTGAGCCAGTCCACCAGGCCTCCAGGCATTTGGCCAAAGAATCTGGGGATATAGATGAATGGCTGCCCATCAACTGAAATAGCTGTCTGTCATCAGCATACTGATAACAATCCAGCCTGAAGCTCCAGACCAGGTGGACAAGGGGATGCATGTAGAATATTAAATAACTCTGGGGAAAAGCTCCCTATGAGCCCCACATACTAGGGTCTGCTGCTCAGAGGTTCCCTCTCCTAGAATGACCCTCTGTCCCTGACCTTGGAGTAAAGACTGCAGCCATTTGAGGACTGTGCCTTAAAGGCCCACATCAGCTAGACTTTGGGCTAATACTCCACAGATGATAGTGTCAAACACTGCTGTTGTCCAGCAAGAACAGCAGCACCGACCTGCCTAGACCCAGCTGCCTCTAAAGATTGTCTTTAAGGGCAACCAGATCTGTCTCCACCCCAGGGCCAGGTTGAAATGGGCCAAGAGTCACTGTTTTATTGAGAAAACTCTGTAACCATCCCATGACTGCATGTTCATCTACCTGACCCAGAAATGACACATGAGAGACTGGGCAGTAATTGGCTGGGTCAGATAGGCCAGCCATGATTTTTTCCAAATTGGCAAACCACCTCTGAACATCTCTTACCTTGAAAACCATACCGGGTCTAGACCACACTTTCTACCACCCTGACAAAAATGGGCTCAAAGGAAATGTGATGAATCAAAAGAAAGCTAAAGGCAGAAAATTATATTCCACAATACTATATTCCTCCTACCACAAGTAGTGTGTTCAGCACTCTTTAACCTGTATCTATATTAAGTGGGCTATAAAATAATTAACAACCACCTATTTACACTACAACTTTATGTTGAATTTGAACCACTTTAACTGTCCTGACTTCCTTCAGAAGTATCCTGGCAATTTTTATTTGATGAAGTGACAACTAGAATTACAAGCCATAGTGAGCTATGTAGTTTTTCTTGGGTCAGACATCCCTAGCAGTGACAGCATCACTTGTGTGAGAGAAGATTGTAACCTCCAGTGCTCCTAGCATTCAGTGGCTTTCTACTAAACAGGTCAGACTGCTAAAGAAATGTTATTTAGGGAGGGAATCAATAAACAACAAAACCACGAATTAGGGGGATATTTTATTTTAGGAAAAGACTCCTCAAGTGTTAGAGCAATGGAAATATTTATTCCCATATCCAGAGAGTCATAGCTGCACTAATACTCATCACCTTCTTCTTCTTCTCCTTCTCCCTCAACGCTATCTGTTCCTACCTCTTCATAATCCTTCTCCAGGGCAGCCATGTCTTCCCGTGCCTCAGAGAACTCCCCTTCTTCCATGCCTTCCCCCACATACCAGTGGACAAAGGCTCGCTTGGCATACATCAGGTCAAACTTATGGTCCAGGCGGGCCCAGGCCTCAGCTATGGCTGTGGTGTTGCTTAGCATGCACACTGCCCGCTGCACCTTGGCAAGGTCTCCACCGGGAACCACAGTGGGGGGCTGGTAGTTGATGCCCACCTTGAAGCCTGTGGGACACCAGTCCACAAACTGTATTGTGCGCTTTGTTTTAATGGTTGCAATAGCAGCATTCACATCCTTGGGTACAACATCACCCCGGTACAAGAGGCAGCATGCCATGTATTTCCCATGTCGGGGGTCACATTTCACCATCTGATTGGCTGGCTCAAAACAAGCATTTGTGATCTCGGCCACAGACAGCTGCTCATGATAGGCCTTCTCTGCAGAGATGACTGGGGCATACGTGGCTAGAGGGAAGTGGATGCGTGGGTAGGGCACTAAGTTGGTCTGGAACTCTGTCAGGTCTACATTGAGAGCTCCATCAAAGCGCAGGGAAGCAGTGATGGAGGACACAATCTGGCCAATCAGCCTATTCAGGTTTGTATAGGTTGGCCGCTCAATGTCCAGATTCCTGCGGCAGATATCATAGATGGCTTCATTGTCTACCATGAAAGCACAATCTGAGTGCTCAAGGGTGGTGTGTGTAGTGAGGATGGAGTTGTATGGCTCCACCACAGCTGTTGATATCTGAGGTGCAGGATAAATGGAGAATTCTAGCTTAGACTTTTTGCCATAGTCAACAGAAAGCCGTTCCATCAGTAGAGAGGTGAATCCTGAGCCAGTGCCTCCCCCAAAGCTGTGGAAGATGAGGAATCCTTGGAGTCCTGTACATTGGTCAGCCTATAGAACAGAAAAGAAAACAAGGAAGTAAATTAGAGAGTGGGGGGGGTTGGGATACTCTATACATTCCTTGGCTTGGAGATACCCTAGGGCAGTGATGGCAAACCTATGGCTCGCGTGCCAGAGGCAGCACTCAAAGCCCTCTCTGTGGGCACATGTGCCATCGCCCCAGCATGAAGTTAGCTGAGTCAGCCTACATGAGGCCCAGCTTCCTGGTGCCCAGAGGATGGGGAGGACTCTTCCCACGCGTTCCCTGGCTTGGGAAGCGATTGGCTGGCTTAGGTCGCTCAGCTGGGCTGGCGTCTGCAAACATCGGCAGGAGCAGGAAGCCTGGGCCAAATACAGCCTGGGGAGAGCAGAGCTGGTCCAGACCCTGCTGGAGACACCACACACTTGCCTGGCCTCACCACGGAGCAAAGGTGAAGATGGAAGGGAGACAGACAAGGGAAAGGTGTGGGGTGGGGGGAAAGGGGGGGACAAAACCTAAACATTAACAGCCCAACAATAAAGGGGAAAAATGAGGGGAAAGGGTCATAGAAGAAGAAGGGGGAAGAAGGGCAGTATTCAGGTTAAATTGCCATGTTGGCACTTTGCGATAAATAAGTGGGTTTGGGGCTGCAGTTTGGGAATCATTTATTTTTGTAGATGATTTTAATGCATGTACTGGCACTGCCCTTTCATTTTGTGTCTCCAGGCATATTAATGAAGGAAACAAGTTTTTTTAACCCGCCTTATAGATCCTCTAAGGATAACAGGATCAATTTGTCTAGTAAACTAATGTCCACATTTATAGATAATATAAATTTGATTATTTTAAATGGTCTTAAGGAGAGAGTAGACCCTGGATAGTTTACCTGACTATTATCTCTGCTGATTTGATTGATCTGATAAACTATCTTGAAGTGGGGGAAACTATTGCTAGCAGTCATATGCCCTATGGAGTTTTTGCTATTAATACATTTGCCTAATGATTTTGGTCTCCAAAATAGTCATCTGATACTCATCTTTCAAGACTATAACCTATTGAGAGCAGTAAAGTCCATATACCACTCGACCTGGAGTTTCTTGACAGCCTTGGAAGGGTTTCTCAGATGTGTTAATTCTCAATATATTTTTAAAATGTGTTAAATATTTATCAGAAGATATGACCATATATGGTTATGTTGACTTGCAACCCCTCCCAAAATGCCCAGTGATGGGCCTGGAGGGGATGAGAAGGGAAGGAGCTCCAAGTGGGCATATATGCAGCTATACTTCCCAAACGCATTCTGCACAATCACGCCATTTCTGGGGTTTTTCAATGCTTGAGAAATGTTTCAGGGGTTTCTCAATGGTAAAAATGTAGAGAAAGGCCAGGTTAGATGGAGCACTATTCAACATAATTTTATCTACAGCAGGGCATGTGTCAGAGGTAATGTGCTGGCCCCTTTATTGTTGCTCCCCCCCTAATAAATTTGCCAGTTGTTTGGAAGCAGTGGCTGGATGGCTCAAACAAAGTTGCCTGAAACTCAGCCCCTCCAAGATGGAGGTCCTGTGGTTAGGCAGAACAGGGCAGGATCAGAAAGTGCATCTTCCCTGCCTAGACAGGGTGCAATTAAGACCCGCACTGGCCGCCAGGAACTTGGGTGTGATCTTTGATTTCTCCCTGTCTATGGAAGCTCAGATCACGAAGGCAGCCTAGAGAGTGTTTTTCCATCTGTGCCAGGCTCAGCTACCAACACCCTACCTGTCCTCTGAACACTTGGTCACAGTGATCCATGCAATGGTCACTTCCAGATTAGACTTCTGTAACTTGCTCTATGTGGGCCTGCCCTTGGCCTTGACCCGGAAATTGAAGCTGGTACAAAATGCAGCTGTGAGGATCCTCACTAGAACACCCTGGAGGGCCCATATCCAGCCAGTGCTGTGGCAGCTGCACTGGTTATCAGTTTGCTTCCGGATCAGGTTCAAAGTTTTGGTTTAAATTTTTAATGCTATACATGGCCTGGATCCCCCTTATCTGAGGGACCACTTATCTGCTTATCCCCCCCCCCCTGAGGGCCCTTTGCCCTGCAGGTACGAATTTGCTAGTTGTCCCGGGCCCCTGGGATGTTAACCAGGACCAATGCATTTTTGGCCGGGGCCCCAGCCCGGTGGAATGAGCTCCCAGAAGAGCTGAGGGCCCTGACGGAGCTCTCTGAGTTCCGCAGGGCCTGTAAGATGGAGCTCTTCCGCCAGGCATTCGATTGAGGCCAGGGTGGTG
The DNA here is from genome assembly GCF_049243985.1 of Paroedura picta. Lineage (NCBI taxonomy): Eukaryota > Metazoa > Chordata > Lepidosauria > Squamata > Gekkonidae > Paroedura > Paroedura picta. The sequence continues at coordinate 73,753,772 of NC_135370.1, read as the reverse complement.
ATTGGAGTTGTGAACAGTGAATCCCCCCTAATTTTAATTTTAATTTAGTTTAATTTATATTAACAGCTACACCCCTGGGTCATCCCTGCTTAATGACCATCAGCGGGGCTTGTCGGCTGCACAGCAGGACTGGAAGTATCTGGGGCTGATTATTTTTTAAGTGTCGCCATCTGTTGTTTGTTGTCATTGTTGTTTAAGTTGTTGGGATTTTATGGGGATTTTATTGTATTTTATCGGACTTTGTGAACCGCCAAGAGACGAACCCTTGTGAGTGGCGATATATAAATTGTAAAATAAATAAATTTATATATCAACAATATGATTTCTGCTCTCTCTGTCCAGAACTGCTAAATTCCATCCATTGCTAATATTAAAATTTTTATTTTACTTCTTGCTGACGATGCCATTCTCCTATCAAGAACAACTTCAGGACTGTTCTTTGTGATAGAAGCTTTTGTCTATTACAGTCTGAAAGAATGCCTGGCAGTTAATTATCAAAATTCCAAGACTTATTTTTTGGGGGAAATCTCATGTACATCACAAGTGAAAAACTCATGGTAACGATATTTAGGAGTTTTCTTATTTTAAATACTTAGCAGTTTGGTTTTAGTAGAGAATAATTTGGTCAGTACAAATGGCTCATGTTAAAAGGCACCAGCAACATCAATTATTATCTGTCATTTATTGTATTCATCTGGGGTTCATTATATCCCAGCTGACATCAAACTGTTTAACGCAGAAATGGCCATGCCAAGTTTATATAGTTTATTATCCAGATTGACAAAATAGGTGTCCTTGGATTCAATTCTTCTTAAATTGCTATGTTCCAGCTATGGAATTCTAAACTGTGTAGTGGGGACAGCCCTCTGAGCTGAATTGGAACAACCATCTCTTGAAGCTCAGGCTTGGTTGAAAGCTTTCCCCCAAGTTAAAATTATACATTCCAACATCCAAGAATGTTGTCCTTGCTGGTCTTAAAGGTGCTACTGGGCTCCAAGAAGGCTACCTTGGCTTAATCAGAGAGGACTGTTCTCTCTCTCACTGGGATAAATGTACTGAGCAATGACTACAGCTCATCAATCTTTCCTTGGACTCCCTTTATTCAGGGAGCCATAAGAATGATTAAGAAACATATATTTCAGCAATTAATTAATTAATTAAACTTCTATACCACCCTCCCAGCAAGCCTTCTCAACCCAATCTATAGAACACAAAGTGTCTGTTCTACTCAATTTTCTGGTATTCTTCCACCTGGAGAGCTTCCCAATTACTGCTCACATTTATCTGTTCCTCATTATAGGTGAGCCTTTATGTTGGCATGCTTCAATGTCCTGTTATCGAGAATTCTGCAAAGGAGATATATTAAGATACCATAATCTGATAGAGTATGCAAGTGTGATGCAGGTAGTGTAAATACCATGTATAATGTGACCTTTGAATGTCATTACTTCTTTGATCCTAGAAATCTTTTAATTCTTCCTTTGCTTTTCAAAGTATAGATCATGTGGAGATACTACTGCCTTTATTAGGGGATAATTGTACACCTGTTACTCTTTTAGCTGCAAAATTTTATGCCTTTATGATTGATTTTTGGAGCCATTCAAATGGAATCTAGCTTTCTCTATATTTTAGTAATCTGCTTATAATTAATACATTAAAAAGCAGTTAGATATACTCCAGTGGATTTGCTACTGTGCATATAGTTTTCTTATTTTCCCACCCATATCTCCATTCCCTTCTTAACACACAAGGCATAATCTAGTTGAAGTTAATCACAACAAAATTAGTCAAGACTAATCACCTAGTACTATGTATGCTTATTTGGAAGTAAGTCCCTATGAGTTCTGTGGAATTTGCCCCATGTAAGAATACAGTAAATGTCTCATTGAAGATCAGTCTGTCATTGAGATTCATTCTCATACAAGTGGGCATAGCATTATGGCAGAAATCCCAGCCTGTTTTTTTTTCAGTGGAATGCATTAGATTTTGCCCATTCTTTTTCTTCTCTTTAGTCAGCCACACATACAAGTACTCTGGAGTACATAGTTAATCCTCAACATAGCAATTTTTCTTGTACTACCAATACTCTGTGCATGAACTCTCTATTAATTTAAGTCACTATTTAAAATAGTATGAGATGTACTGCTGTTTACGATGCTGCTGGAATGATAATTACAACGTCTAGATGAGTAATATAATTAAACAAATTCCCCCTCATTTAATATCATAGAGCAAGGGGGAAAGATATTTAACATTTCTGTGTTTGTCTTTGCAGTGCTGAGGGCTCCTTCCACATCAAAAGTTCACCCAATTATTTCCCCACAACTCCCATGCCATTATATCTACTTACCAACTTCCTGATCCTGTCCAACACCAGGTCAATGATCTCCTTTCCAATGGTATAATGCCCCCGGGCATAGTTATTGGCAGCATCTTCCTTGCCAGTGATCAGCTGCTCTGGATGGAAAAGCTGTCGATATGTGCCAGTCCGAACCTCATCTAGAATTTATAAATATACAACGGGTCAGCTGGTTTGAGAATTCATGATTTTGAAATGTGTCCTCTGTTTTTCTACATCTACAAGGACTGCTCTAATTGAAGACCAAGGCTTAATAGGAATTGGGTTTCATAGTTAAGGACAGCATAGAGTCATAGCCCTGATCTGGAAATCTTTCTGACAGGTATTAAGAGTTCATAGCTAACTTTCCAACATATATATATATAAAGAGAATGGATACTTGAGCCTGGCTTAATATAGTTGAAAGTGCTGCCGTTGAAAAGTGTCTTTAAGGCATAGCAAATTATGCTTAAGAATCCCTCAGATTTGCCTGCATGCCCCATACCTTCCATTGATCTTCCACAGCACTGTGCTTAAAAGAGCTTTGCCCCTTTGAAAATGGATCTTATGGATTCCTAGAACTTGTTTTAGAGAGATTCAGGCATAGCTGACATTAGGCAGTATGAAGCAACCTAACTCATGCAGCTGATTTTGGGGGAAGGGGGGAAACATTAAAGAGCACCCAATTGTTAAGCATTTGGCATATTTTACTATTTTTATCACCATACAAGCACCAAAATGACTTGATCTTTAAATTTAGAGAAATATCCTACCAAAGTAGCCCTTTCTCAGGACAATCTCACCCCTCTTCTGTGATGTGACACTCACCAATTACAGTCGGTTCTAGGTCCACAAAAACAGCCCTAGGCACATGCTTCCCAGCTCCTGTTTCACTGAAGAAGGTATTAAAGGAATCATCTCCACCGCCAATGGTTTTGTCACTGGGCATCTGCCCATCCGGCTGAATCCCATGCTCCAGGCAGTAAAGCTCCCAGCATGCATTGCCAATCTGCACACCAGCCTGACCGACATGGATAGAAATGCACTCACGCTGGGAAAATAAAGACAAATCAATCACTGTTCAGGAACAACAACAGCCTATGATTATGTTGCCATTTCTAGGCAGGTTTCGAGAATCATAGCATCATATAGTTGGAAGGGGCTATACAAGCCATCTAGGCCAACCCCCTGCTCAATGCAGGATCCGCCTAAAGTGGCGATCCCCAACCTGTGGGCTGCGGACCACATGCGGTCCGTCGACTAATTGGAGGTGGGCCGCGAAGGACGCCTCCCCCCCCGCCCTTTACTTCATCCCCCCCCCGGCCCTTTACAACACACTCTGGGTGTCATTGTCTCCCATCACGCCCAGATGGGACTATCTCGTTGCAGGGAAACAAGTTCAGGGTTCCCATTGATTTGTCATTGTTATGAGTTAAAATTTCCATGAAAATAAAATGTTCCTTATGTTCATTGTTGTGGCGTGTCTGTATCTTATTTTGAAGGGATGTTTAAACATTACCATAGCGATCAGAGAGCATTAGGGCAGTGGTTGAGAGTAGAGGAGTAAACTACCCCCCCCACACACACACACACCGGGCCTCAGTAAAATTGTCAAGCGTTGAGTGGTCCCCGGTGATAAAAAGGTTGGGGACCACTGGCCTAAATCATCCAGGGTAAGGATCTGTCCAGATGCTGCCTAAAGACTGCCGGTGAAGGGAAGCTCATCACTTGCTTAGGCAGCCAATTTCACTGCTGAACTACTCAGTGATTCCCCCCCTGATTTCTAGCCAGTACCATTCTACACATAGTTTAAAGCCAGTACTGCAGGTCCTATTCTCTGCTTTCAACAAGAACTGCTCCCTGCCCTCCTCCAAGAGACAAACCTTTCAAAGAGTTAAAGACAGCAATCATGCCCCTCTCAACCTTCTCTTCTCCAGGCTGAACCTTCCCAAGTTCCTCAGCCATTCCTCACACCTTGAATAAATCTTTGTTGGTCTTAAAGATGCTACTGGACTCTGATTTTGTTTAGGAGTGATACAGATAACTCAATTTATAATAATACAGTGATAAATCAACACATAATGATGGCACATTGGGTGGGGCAGATCTACAGTGGTTGTCGTAGGAGGGAGGCTCAGGGCGGGGGATGGGGATGGGAAGCGGTGGTTTGGGTCAACCCCAACCAAATGCCTGGTGGAACAGCTCCCTTTTGCAGGCCCTGCGGAACTGTTCGAGTTCCGTCAGGACCCTGATCTCATTAGATTTTAAAGTTTCTCCTCAGAGCTACCTTTAGTAGTAATTTGAATAAGGTCACTAGATGCCTAAGGAAGGATCCTTTCTTGTCCAAATCCAGTACTCTGTCCACCATACCATAAAGGCTTTTAAAAAGAAATAAAATTGACAGATATTTACATAGTGGAGATAATGCAAAGACTGGGAGCTTTTGGCATAGCAGGCATCTAAAGCTCCCTAAGACTATTTCAATGCTGTGTTAACACTGCCTATTCTTTAAAACTGTGGGTGAGTCAAATGGTGGACCTAACTTGGGAGAGGGGAGGAAGAACCACTCTCCCACCATCATTTCTACTAATTATACATTGGTTCCCTTCTTTTATATATCTTTCATATTCTGAAATGCACCCTGCTGCAGACATCTAAAAACACACTGGCATTCTCAAAGGAGGGATGGCAAGAGGGAGCGATCGCTTGATGACTAGGAAGAGTAAAACTTTAGCTCACTCTCTCCTTCAGTGTAGCTAACCAGTCCCAGGTGAGACTCACCATCTTGCAGAAGCTCTCTTCGACCTGGCAGCGATGAGCTCAGAGAACGAAGGACGGGAATGGAGGTGCTTGGCAGTGGCTGTTTTTATAGCTTTCCAAAGCCCACCCCAATGCAAGTGAGCTCCTTTGTTGTTAGAGACGGACACGGGGTGGCCTTTTCTGAATAGTTTCTCAGTTACAGCCAGACGCAACATGCACCAACTGTGAAAGCAGTGAAAGCAGAGCAAGCCCCCCCCCCCCCGAGTCCTTGGTTACACCAAACAAATCCATAAGCAGGACATGACGTGTGTGTATCTGTGTGTGTGTTGCAGAGCCCCAAAAGATTAATGGGCAGCACACAAACCTTGTTGAGTCAAGCTGCCTATAAAAGCTCGCTGTGATGTCAGGGGACTTTTAAAAGGGGCACTGGATGTTTGGTAATTAGTTCTTCCATCACCTGCCATTATGTCTGCTGAGCAAGTTAGAGGGGCAAATGGGTTAAAGGAAAGAATGGGGGTAGGCAGAGAGGAGACTGGACAGGTGGAAGCACTCCAGGCTCTCTGGGCAGCAAATAAGAAGCAATCACTACTGAATCCCAGCTGGAGAAAGTTGGAGTCCAGCGGCACCTTTAAGACCAACAAAGTTTTATCCAAGGTATAAGGTTTTGTGTGCAAGCACACTTCTTCAGATACAGCACACAACAGCCCACTCACCATGGTTGCAGCTTTGTTGCATAGACCACAATGACCATTAAGCAAACAAAATGGAAACCAAGCCTTGGTTTCAGGCTCAAAGTCCTCTACTTATCTTTATTTATTCATTTTATTTCTAGACCATCTCTTACTGTGATTTGCTGTCTGCCACCCTTGCAGGTGATTTATACCAGCATGGTCTCATGCTCACAGCATAACAGTAATGGAGTGCCACCCCACCCCCAGCCAGTGGTCATGTTTTAGCTGGCAACAGTTGTGGGGAGACAGGTTTGCCATGGAGATACACAGAGTGGGTGCATGGGGGAAATTGTGGCAGCAGTCCCATGGTGGGGCATGACACTGCTCTCATGCTGTACTTAGTGGGATGCACTTTCCTCCCAACTCCAACTGGGGGAGGGAAAGCAGGATCTCGCCTTCGGAGTTTCTGAGCAGAGCAGTATTAGAAATAGGCAACTACAATATCTGTTATCTCTCTTGGCTGTTTCATACTCAGTGCCCCATTGGTGTACAAAATACTCAGGCTGTTTGTGTGTGCGCTTCCTCACTAAAGAAGAAGAGTTGAGTTTTATATGCCACTTTTCACTACATGAAGGAGTCTCAAAGCAGCTTACAATTACCTTCCTGCACAGGATATCACAGCAGGCAGAAGACTGTTTTTTCCCCTCTAACAGAGCATCTTACCGCAGAACCTACAGCATGATGAGTCTTTTATTCTGCTAAAATAAGTTTTGTCCCCTAAGCCAACCCCAAACCCTAACTAAAAAGCCAAATAAAAGCCTGGTTCTTTTCCAGAGTCACAAAAACCTTACCCAAATGTTTTTAAAAGGTTTATTAAAGGTAAAGGTATCCCCTGTGCAAGCACTGAGTCATGTCTGACCCTTGGGGTGACGCCCTCCAGCGTTTTCATGGTAGACTCAATACAGGGTAGTTTGCCTTAACCAGTCACCAGCAGCAAGCTGGGTACTCATTTTACCGACCTCGGAAGGATGGAAGGCTGAGTCAACCTTGAGCCAGCTGCTGGGATTGAACTCCCAGCCTCATGGGCAAAGCTTTGAGATGGCTGCCTTACCACTCTGCACCACAAGAGGCTCTTTTATTAGCCCTTTTATTATTAAAAAGGTTTATTAGCCCTTTCTAAATTGAGCCTGGCTCACCTCCTTCCATCCATTGGCGTTCCATAGACTCTGATTGGCTGACAATCATTGGTATTCACATGAGACCATATTCACAAGGATTGGTTCAGAGCCCTGGTGGAGAAGTGGGGCATATAAGGATGCTTATTAAAGCTGCCTTCCCCACCCCCCGCCCCAATCATTTGCTCCCCTTCTGTGGAAGAATCTCCACTCTCTTTCTCAGCAGCTTAACATCCAGTGCTATTCACTGTTGGCCTGTGTTGCAATTCCAGGGCAACAGGCAAGTCTCAACAGAGATAGCAGAGAGTTAGGGAAGTACTAAAGGCCATTTTCAAGTGCAGGACTGACAGGAGCAGGACAGGGAAAGAAGCCTTTGAGGCTGCTGCTGAGAACCCAAACTCATCTTTCCTCTGAACTCTGGGTTTTCTGAGCCTGAGTTGATCTAATGTTTTAGCTTCTGGAATTTGGTGATTGATTTCAGAGATTAATTTCAGGAACAAGTCCCAGTGATGTAGGCCTCCAGGCCATCCTGCCCAGGAAAGTATTGGTAGTTCTCAACATTGTCCTGTGATCAGCAATGGATCCAAGATGCCCTCAAAGCTGAGCCCGGAAGCAGAGCTCCAGGACAGAGACTCTGCAAAGGAGCAGGTAAGAGACCTTTGGTGGCATGGCTAGGAAAGGGTGATGGGGCTTGTTTGGAGACCTCAGCACTAAATACAGAATAGGCACGGTGGGTGGGAGCAGTGGCTGTAGCTACGAGTCAAGATCTGACTTAACCCTTCCTCACAACTCTGCAAGACAAGTATCAAAATGCCCTGTTTAGTCTAAGGGCACCTTCCTTTGCATTAATGATTACTCTTATAGACCACATTCTATCTGTGTGTGCTCCATAAGAACATAAAGACTTTGGCTACTGTTCCATGAGATGGAGGAAAGAAAGTTCTCCATTTATTTTTGTGCAGGTCAATCTTCTGCCCTGTAAGTACCAACAACTGAATAGAGTCCAAAGTCATGTACAAAACCCAATCTCTTCCATTGCTCCACCAGGTCTTTAACTCCTAGCCTGTTTTGTAATAACTTTCTTCTTTGTGTCTGAACTGGTGTAGCAATTGGATTAGGGAGATACATCCCCATTTTGCCCATAAAAGCTCCACAGAATGACCATAGCCCAGACACTTTCTCTTAGCCTAACCTACTTCACAATTGTTGTGAGAGTACAATGGAGGAGGGAAAATTATTGTACCTTGCCACAAGCTCCTTCAGGAAAGCGGGAATAAAAATGTAGTAAATAAAATTAATCTGTTTTTTAAAGAGAGCGTCAACAATTAACTCCTACTGTCTATGCAGCTACCGACCCTGGTGCTATGAATAAGGAAATAAAGAGGCTGGAAAGAACAAATTATCTGACATTTGTGCATTATGGCCTTTGTTCCCTGTGCCCTCCCCAAATACTCTGGTTTCTTCTTGCAAAGACTTTAGTGGAAGGTCCCAGTGAGATATCCTGTATGCTGAGCCAGTATCACCCCCTGGTGGTTATGTATTTGCTGCAAATTCAGGAATAGCATGGGTTGGTAAATTCTTGTCTACCGTGCTGCAGAATGAAGACAGAATTAAGTGCTAGGGTTCTGGGTGGATGGGTTAGAATAAACTATACCACTTCGAAATGAAGGTGTGTAAGAGAGGGTCAAGGTGTCAAATGATGTCATACAAATCATTACCTAACCCCTCTCTAATAACAGAAATCTAGCTCAGTAGACTGGCCTAAAACCTTGTACCCAATGTGTTGTTTTTTTAATTGCGGTGATTTTTTTTTTAACTCAGGGGGGTAACCAACATTGGCATAACTCACCTTAAAGTTTGAAATAGTTCACTCTATTCCACAAGACCATTCTGCTGCATGCATACACCAGGGCTACCATTGCTTGATGCTGTCAAGTCCAGAAAAGGCTAAATAGGGACAGTTATCATCTTTCCACTAGTTTTTGGGGACACTGCTAGCTATCTGATCTGTTGGAGGCCCTTCAGCCATGCACTTGGTAAGGAAGAACGGTGCAGATGTACCTATTTAGCCAGCATTGGGTGTATTTGGACCCTGCCAGCCAGAATTTGGCAGTCCGCTTTTCTTCTCTGCATAAGCACAATAAGAAGTTGCCTGGGACTTTTTCTGCATAAGTTACATGTAGGACTACAGGTTGGATATGGATTAAATTTTTGATGTGGAAACGTCTTATGGCATGCCCTTGCCCAACCTGGGCATCCAGGGTGTCAGGGCTGGCAGAGCATCTACCACCAGCTCCTCCTGCCGTATTCCTCCCCCACACATGGCAGAGGATGGCCTGGGCCATAAGTGAGACTGAGATTGGTCTGAGAGAATTGTTACTGGCCCAAAGTCAAGCAGCTGTCTGCATATGGAGAAGGAGTAGGGAATCGAGCCCTCCCGAATCATTACACTTGTGGGATCCCAAAACAGTGGCAACCAGAGTGTTGTATTGATCCCAGTGCTGGCCTGGGATCTGAGAAGCCTGGGTGGGAGTGGGTGCTTGCCATGTAAGATGTTTCCACATACATTTCACATAATCTGATTCTCACTTTTTTTTTCATTAATGGAAAGCACTTCCATTAATGGATTAGAAAATTCTGTCTCATCAATCCTGCCAAAGCCCTCTGATCTCCCCCAAATGTAGCTCCTGGGAGGTTAAGCCATTTCAGGGGCCTCAGTGAGAAACGTGGAGCAGAAATTTTTTTTCTTCAGTTAAGAGAAATTGAACTTTGGATCCAACCTTTTTTGTTTATATTCTTTTCATACTATGCTGCCACTTCTGTTTTTTGCTATTTTATTTATTTTAAAACAGAAGCTTTGAGTTGAGTCGCACCTTTAAGACCAACACAGTTTGTTTCTTGCTACAAGTCTTAAAGGTGTCCCTTGACTCAAACCTTGATCTATTGCTTCAGACCAACACAGCTACCCACCTGAATCTACTTTAAAAATAATTCACAATGCTGTTCACAAAATTATAAACAAAGCAGACAAACAATGTGTATTGACGATACTGATCAGCTGGTCGCTTTTTTGTTTTTTTTTGCCTTTACCTTTCTGTAAATGCTTTTTATAAGAACAAATAATAATAAAAATGATAATAATAAGAATGTAGTGTGATGTGTAAAACTAGTTATAGAGACCCAGGGTAGGAAGTCAGGAGAAAACTCTTAGTGAACAGCTAGATTTGAGTTCAGTAGCTCCTTATTGAACAGCGTTCTGTTTTGTATGAGCCTATTGTTTTATTTTTTCTTGATTCTCAATAAAATGCAATGTCTTGGGGGGGGGGGAAGCAGACAAACAAAATATCTAAAGTAATAAGTAATTAGAGAAAAATATGAATTAACCCCTACCCGGCATGTTGGACACGGAAAGTTTTTCTTTTGCCTTCACAAATTAAAATGGAACCTCTATGTTCAGAGGCAGTCAACCTCTGAATAACAATGACAAGAGGCAACATAAGGGGAAGGCCTTTATGCTCTGTTTTCTGGCCTTACAGTGCAACTGGTTGGCCACTATGTGAGTCAAGATGTTGAACTAGATGAACCACTGGTCTGATCTAGCAGGGCTCTTCTTATGTTCTCAAAGGGAGGTGGGAATAAATTTCCCAAGGAAAGGAGCTGTGTAACAGTATCATTTTGCACTAGATAAATTTTTCCAGTCTGTCTTCAAGGGCAGGTCCAAGGGGAAAGAATCCAATCTGGAGGTTAACAGTACATTAAAGACAAGGCCAATCTGGTTTGTAATTGCTCAGATCAGTGAGGTCAAGATGGTTTCTTAATTCACATATCCTTCAACAGCATGCTGGGGAAAGAAAAGCAGATAAACATCTGGCATGAGCTCCCAACTTTGTCAGCCATGTCTGACCCTGGTCATAGTCAGAGTAAGAAAAAGAAGAGAGATTGATACATATAGCCTGAATACCAATGACTGAATGGAGAACTACCATTGGCCATGATGCTGTGTGCACAAAGGAAGGGGCATCCCTCTCCATCTGCACCCGTGTTGTGCAAGGTATGAGACATCCAGCTATATTTATTTATTTAGCATTTTAAGAGGTGTATGAGCTGATGGAACTTAGACCTTCCTTTTGTTATCAGAACAGCCCAGTGAGATAGATGGCCCTGGGAGAAAAGCAACTTGTTCAAGGTCACCCTTGAGCAAACAGAGTTTTCCTCTGTTTAAGGTGACATGGTAGCCTAATTTATACTAGCACTAGTTTATACTAGCTCAATACAATCTTATTCCATCTTAGCTCATCAGAAAGTAGAACGGTAGCAACATTAATATCCTATACATTTAGTGTATTTTGTTGTTGTTATGTGCGAAGTCGTGTCCGACCCATCACGACCCCATGGACAATGATCCTCCAGGCCTTCCTGTCCTCTACCATTCCCTGGAGTCCTTTTAAGTTTGCACCTACTGCTTCAGTGACTCCATCCATCCACCTCATTCTCTGTCGTCCCCTTCTTCTTTTGCCCTCGATCACTCCCAGCATTAGGCTCTTCTCCAGGGAGTCCTTCCTTCTCATGAGGTGGCCAAAGTATTTGAGTTTCATCTTCAGGATCTGGCCTTCTAAAGAGCAGTCAGGGCTGATCTCCTCTAGGACTGACCGGTTTGTTCGCCTTGCAGTCCAAGGGACTCGCAAGAGTCTTCTCCAGCACCAGAGTTCAAAAGCCTCAATTCTTTGACGCTCGGCCTTCCTTATGGTCCAACTTTCGCAGCCATACATTGCAACTGGGAATACCATAGCCTTGACTAAACGCACTTTTGTTGGTAGGGTGATGTCTCTGCTTTTTAGGATGCTGTCTAGATTTGCCATAGCTTTCCTCCCTAGGAGCAAGCGTCTTTTAATTTCTTTGCTGCAGTCCCCATCTGCAGTGATCTTGGAGCCGAGGAAAATAAAATCTGTCACTATCTCCATTTCTTCCCCATCTATTTGCCAGGAATTGAGAGGGCCGGCTGCCATGATCTTTGTTTTCTTGATGTTGAGTTTCAAGCCAACTTTTGCACTCTCCTCCTTCACCCGCATCAACAGGCTCTTTAGTTCCTCTTCACTTTCTGCCATTAGAGTGGTATCATCTGCATATCTGAGGTTGTTGATATTTCTCCCTGCAATCTTGATCCCAATTTGTGACTCCTCTAATCCCGCCTTTCTCATGATGTGCTCCGCATACAAGTTAAATAGGCAAGGCGACAGTATACAGCCTTGCCGAACTCCTTTCTCAATTTTGAACCAATCCGTGATTCCATGTTCAGTTCTCACTGTTGCTTCTTGACCTGCATATAAATTTCTCAAGAGACAAATAAGATGCTCTGGTATTCCCATCTCTTTAAGAACTTGCCACAATTTGTTGTGCTCCACACAATCAAAGGCTTTAGCATAGTCAATGAAGCAGAAGTAGATGTTCTTCTGGAACTCCCTAGCTTTTTCCATGATCCAGCGTATGTTGGCAATTTGATCTCTAGTTCCTCTACCTCTTCGAAATCCTGCCTGTACTTCTGGAAGTTCTCGGTCCACATATTGCTGGAGCCTAGCTTGTAGGATTTTGAGCATAACTTTGCTAGCATGAGAAATGAGTGCAATGGTGCGGTAGTTTGAACATTCTTTGGCATTGCCCTTCTTTGGGATTGGAATGTAAACTGACCTTTTCCAATCCTGTGGCCATTGCTGAGTTTTCCAAATTTGCTGGCATATTGAGTGTAGCACTTTTACTGCATCGTCCTTTAAGATTTTGAATAGTTCAACTGGAATGCTGTCACCACCACTAGCTTTATTGTTGCTCAGACTTCCTAAGGCCCATTTGACTTCACATTCCAGGATGTCTGGCTCCAGGTCAGAAACTACCCCACTGTGGTCATCAGGGATGTTAAGCTCGCTCTTGTATAGTTCTTCTGTATAATTTTGCCACCTTTGCTTAATCTCTTCTGCTTCTGTGAGGTCCCTACCATTTTGGTCCCTTATCATACCCATCTTTGCATGAAACGTTCTCTTCATATCTCCAATTTTCTTGAAAAGATCTCTGGTCCTCCCCATTCTATTGTTTTCTTCTATTTGTTTGCACTGTTCATTTAAGAAGGCATTCTTATCTCTTCTAGCTTTTCTCTGGAATTCTGCATTCAATTGGGTGTATCTTTCTCTTTCTCCCTTGCCTTTCACTTCCCTTCTCTCCTTAGCTATTTGTAAAGCTTCCTCAGACAGCCATTTTGATTTCTTGCATTTCTTTTTCTTTGGGATGGTTTTAGTTGCTACCTCTTGTACAATGTCGCGAACCTCCGTCCATAGTTCTTCAGGCACTCTGTCTATCAGATCTAATTCCTTAAATCTATTTGTCACCTCTACTGTATATTCGTCGGGGATATGATTTAGTTCGTACCTGAGTGGCCTAGTGCTTTTCCCTACTTTCTTCAATTTAAGCCTAAATTTTGCAACAAGAAGCTCATGATCTGAACCACAATCAGCTCCTGGTCTTGTTTTTATTGCCTGTATAGAACTTTTCCATCTTTGGCTGCAGAGTACATAGTCAATCTGATTTCTGTGTTGACCGTCTGGTGATGTCCATGTGTAGAGTCGTCTCTTGGGTTGTTGGAAAAGAGTGTTTGCTATGACCATTGTATTCTCTTGACAAAATTCTACCAGCCTGTGCCCTGCTTCATTTTGTACTCCAAGGCCAAACTTGCCTGTTATCCCAGTTATCTTTTGGCTTCCTACTTTAGCATTCCAATCCCCCGTGATGATAAGCACATCATTTTTTGGCGTTGCTTCTATAAGGTGTTGTAGGGCTTCATAGAACTGATCAACTTCATCCTCTTCAGCAGCAGTGGTTGGGGCATAGACCTGGATCACTGTGATGTTGAATGGTTTGCCTTGGATTCGAACTGAGATCATTCTGTCATTTTGGGGATTGTATCCCAAGACTGCTTTTCCTACTCTCTTATTGATTATGAAGGCTACTCCATTTCTTCTGCGAGATTCTTGTCGGTCATCTGAATTAAATTCACCCATTCCTGTCCATTTTAGTTCACTGATTCCTAAAATGTCGATGTTCAATCTTCTCATTTCTTGTTTAACCACGTCCAGCTTGCCTTGATTCATGGATCTGACGTTCCAGGTTCCTATGGAATAAAAATCTTTACAGCATCGGACTGTCTTTTCGCCACCAGTTACTTCCACAACTGAGCGTCCTTTCGGCTTTGGCCCAGCCGCTTCATTCATTCTGGCGCTACTCGTACTAGCCGTCTGCTCATCCCCAGTAGCATATTGGACACCTTCCGACCTGAGGGGCTCATCTTCCAGCGTCATATCGTTATGCCTATTGGAACTGTCCATAGAGTTTTCATGGCAAAGATACTGGAGTGGTTTGCCATTTCCTTCTCCAGTGGATCACCTTTTGTCAGAGCTCTCAGCTATGACCTGTCCATCTTGGGTGGCCCTGCACGGCATAGCTCATAGCTTCACTGAGCTACGCAAGCCCCCTTGCCACAACAAGGCAGCGATCCTTGAAGGGGGATTTAGTGTATAGTTGTAGTATTTTTATTATTGTCAATATCATGAATACATATTCCCAGGTAACAGTTCATATGAACTATGTATTAGATCAACTTCAAGTTTAATTATTTACTAGTGCATTTTCCCCTCCCTAACCTGAGGGCAGGAAAATCCCAGCATTCTGGTTAGGGTCATAACCTACTTGCTTTTAAAATGGGCCCAGTTACAGTAATTTATCACAAGGAATTTTTCAAGTAACTGAAGTCAGCAAAGAGCCATTTCAAGTGCTCCTACTCTACATGCAAATGAGAAACCCTGGCTTTTCCCCTTCAGGTAAATATTCAGCTTTGGGAGAGTTTGCAAGTTTAAAAATTGGCACAATCATCTCACCAGGATGAAAACAGTGTTCACTTTTAACAGCCAGGACTGCCAAGAGGATTTTCTAGGCCCAGTACAAAACACGTACTCCCTAGCTCTGCAGCCTTTCATTTTGTGTGCTGTTGAAGTTTAACAATGGATGCCCCAGAGGGATGGACCAGAACCAACAGGATGAAATTAATGCAAAAGAAATAGTCTAAACATCTGGAAGAAGTTCCTGACAGAACGGTTTCTCAGTGGAATAGGTTTCCTCCGGAGGTGGTGGGTTCTCCATCTTTGGAGATTTTTAAACAGAGGCTGGATAGCCATCTGACTGAGAGGCTGATTCTGTGAAGGCTCAATGAGGTGGCAGGTTACAGAGGATGTGCGATTGGGATGTGAATTTCCTGCACAGTGCAGGGGGTTAGACTAGATGACCCAGGAGGTCCCTTCCAACTTTATGATTCTATGACTCAGTGCTTGTGGACTTCAGAAAAACATTTGTCAGGCCACTGAGATGCTAGATTAGATAGTCCTTTAGGACTGTTTTTAACAGCAAAAGTTATAATAGTAGAGAGAAACCATCACTTACAGGCCAGAGCTCAGGGTCCGTTCCTCCACCACCATGCTGTTTTTTTGTTTTTTGTTTAAAAATCTGCAAAGAGATAAGAGGGGCTCAAAGCTGAGAACCCCCCAGTAGGTTTGAGGAATCTCATTATCCAATAATAACAAGCCCTTTAAAGGGTATCCTACCTTGGGCTAGAGTAACACAATTCCCCTCACAACCCAATAGATGATGGTGATAGATGGATAGATCCTGGAGGTCTGGGAAAATGTGCTCACTTATGTGCTAGGGAAGGTAACAGCATAGTCCTGGTAAGGCCAGCAGCAGCAGCTTCCAAGAAGGCATTCCATGCCAGGCACTGAGGTCTAAAACATCCCTCAGTGCAATATATAGTTGGACTGATCAAGCAACCCATCTGACACACAGGACAATTGCTTGCTGAGGAATGCTCTGTTGTGCCCCAAAGTTCAGGGCCCTGGGAAACCAGTGGTGTTGTCAGTAGGCTTAAGAGGACAAAACAGAGTGGGACCACTTTAATCCTTCTGCTCACAGAACAACACAGCCCAGCTAATACTCAGCCATTTCCCTTGCTAGTCCCACACAAAACCTGGAGTGGATTCCTCCAGAACGGTTGCTACTTTGCAAACTCCTTTATACTGGCTAGAACTGTAACATTACCTTGTGTGATTTTAACTCTTGGTTTTAATTGTTTTAACATCATGGGTTGATTTTAATGATTTAAGAATGTGGTTTTATCATATAGTTTTTTAATTGTTGGCACCTGGTGGCCCTTGTAAAAGCAGAAACATGGAATATAGCTTTTGTCAATAAGTAAGCATGAATTCATATATTCAGGTTTCTCTCGAAATAAGATTCCAGCAGTTGTTCTGCTTCAACTGCAGTTGTCCTTTTACTGTCTGTTCCTGGTAGAAAGGGCTTATGGACAAAAGTATCTCCTTGCCTTTTCTGGCAAAATCTAGAGAGCCTGTTTTCCCCAGATGTTTATTATTTCAGCAGGCTGCTTCTGAGCACAGGCAATAGAAGGTACTGCTTCTACTTGCTTGTTAACTAAACAAAATTCTCTAGCTAATCAATCATTTCCTTTTGGAGCCCTCCCCTTGAACTTGGCAGCCTGCCCAACTACTTCTTCTTCCTCCCAACGGCTATGGTAAGCAGCAGGCTGGCTGAATGGGCACGGTTTCCTCAACTCTGCTGGGGGCAAATAGACTGATTACACAACACTAGATTCTGCACATCTGTCAGCTATGGCACAGGCAGTATAAATACACCCATCAGGGATAAGGCACAGGGAGGAAGGTCATTTCTTACAAGACTCTCTTTGCTTTTGAAAACTGACTGCAAACCCAGACATGAATAAAACAGCTTTGCAGATAAAGCTTTGAGTGGGTGGCTACCTGAAAAGGAGCTTTGCACAGCTAAAGAAGCTCACAGGCAACCTGACAGAGGAAGTGTTGCCAGTGAATGCCTATTGTCCCTGTCCCACTGGAGATGGTGAGCATCCACCATCCATGATCCACTTACCTCTGCATGCTTTGCAGCTCTTCATGCAACCCCTGAACTGCCTTGTCCTGGGCACCAACTTGTAGTTCATCATATCAGCCTTTCCACCCTGCTTTTGCCCTTTGTCTAGGATCAAGCTGGGGGTGGAGGTTTCCACCACCCACTGGTAGTTTACAGCTACCAGGAGATTCACTTGAGTGGCATCTCCTCTAAACTGTTTTCGGTATGATAAAATTCAAATGTAGTGTACACTGGTATACTCACAATGAAGCTGCAATTTCCAAATTATGTCTCACAGCCAGTGATGAATTCAAGAAGGGTCAAATCTCCATTGTAATCTCAGTCATATGAATGTCAGAAATGTAACAGTATTAAAAAGTTGCAGCCAGTGAATTCCAGACAGTCACACAGCAGTTAAAGCAACGGGATAATTGCCAGGGCCTTGAGACATTCCTGATGGGAGCTGTACTGCCCAGCAAAACAAAGCTGAGAATTTATATCCTGGAATTTAGAGCTGATGACGTTTTCTGCATCTTTTTGACAAGGCTCCTGTGTGAAGCTTTTCTCAGCTAACTGTTGTAGTGATACAAAAAGCTGTGGCTGTTGCATTAATCATTCTTATGTATTTGTGAAGTGCGCAGGAACTTCCCCCCTCCCCTAAAAGCTGGCAACCATACAACCATCCCTCATTGCTCTGCAACCTCTTCCCTACAGGTACACTGGCCCTGGTAGACCCCTTGCGCTAAAATGCCCCACTTTCTATTGCAAAAGGACAGTTTTTTTCTCTAGGCTGGGAAGAGTGGGCCAGGGGCTGCTAAGCCCCTGTTCACCTTCCCTTTCACATGTTAATTGACCTGGCCAGAAAGCAGGTACCTGGAGGGGGTGAGGGAGAGCTCCTTCTTCCCAGGATTCCTAGGTGAAGGGCTTCTTGTGGGGGAAGGGGGACAGGAGAAGTATATCTGATCCTGAGCACAGGAAGGAAGGGTCTTTGAGGCTTTTGGCTGGTGGTCTTTGCCTGCTCTTGGAAGAAGAGGTGAGCAGCCGTCTTGGACAAGTGAGCAAGGCAAAGGTGCCTGCCCTGTACTTAACACCAGATAGGGTATGTTTAGCAGAGGGGCAGAAGGACTGTGTTTCATCCAGTTTCTTTGGGTCTGTGCTGTGCTATAGATTAACTCTGTGCTGTGCTATAGATTTGCTTTTTAAACCTTGTCATTTCAGTAAATCGTGTATAAATTGGAAGTGGTTCTCTGATCCACGTGGTGCTCCCCTGTCTTGGAAATGCTAGCGGAAGTGCTAAGGGAAGACCCAGAGGGTGGACCCTTGCAGAATCTCATCCCTCACAGTGCTCAGGAGCTGGGGCTGTGGGAGACCCCAGAGAGGCGAGGCCTCGGGTGTGGAAGGGGCAGATAGGGGTCCTGGCTCCTCCAGCTGCCACCCTGTGCTTTAGCCAGGTGGTGGCAGCCAGAGAATTTGTTTTGCCACTTGCCTGAAGTGGCAGATCAGGGGGTGGGCAAGGATGGAACTGGGCCTGCAAGGCAGAAGCGGGCTGGTTCCACCACAACCTTCACCAGAGGCAATGTAGAATGTACAGTTTGTATCTACAGGTGTAACCATTTATTGCCCTCTCCTGATACACGGTTACATGGCAAGATGCCTGAACTGGAACAGTGGTGGAACAGAATCAAGGGCAGAGTACAATGTCAGTCTGCACTGCAGCAACGTCCATTGTAGACATATGAATGCAGTGGATCTTTGCCTGGTAACGTCACACAGTTGAGGAAGTTGGTGTACTGCGAAAGGGGAGGGAGATGATGTAGAAAAGAAGGCTGGCTGCTGAAGATTTGGGATAAGTTATGTACACAGCCTTTTTGCAGTGGAGCATGTTGATCAGTCATCCATATCAGTTTTGCTAGTTCTAGAAGCTGTAGAGCAGAGGCCATAATTTCTGACCTCCTATACTCATGGGGATCCTGCACAGAATGACAATCTGCATCCTAAATACGCAATTACACTGGTATCTAAGGGACCACCTCTTCCCCTGTAACCCCCAAGGAGAGTTAAGATTGAGCAATCAAAATCTGCTCAGGGTCCCTGGCCCCAAAGAGTTAACGCTGGCTCTGACAAGGGTGGGCTTTTGCAGCCTTAGTGCTGGCCTGGTGGAACACTCTGCCTGAAGAGATCAGGACCCTCCTGGATCTAAAACAATGCCAAAGAGCCTGTAAGACGGACCTGTTCTGCCAGGCCTACGGTTGAGGCCAGGAAAGACCACCGTAGGTGCAGGTGTCCCTGTCTGACAGTCTACCCACCAAAATAATTTTTTTAAAAATCTCTCTAAGTTCTAACCAACTCTTAGAAAGCTTATAATTATTAGGAGGAGGCAGTATTCTAATATTAAAATATTTTAATTCTTAATTTATATGATTGTTTTAAGTTTACTCTAAGGCGCTCAGGAAAGGGCGGCGTAAAAATAAAATAGTAGTAATAGTTATGACTAAAAGGCAAGTCCATGCTCAGCCAGAGATGGAAGCGGTTTCTTAGAATTAGGATTGTATCCTGGTGAACAAAAACTGCTGGCAATTGTATTCCAAGTCTCTCTTTCTTTAGCAAGCTATAAACCTCTTGGATATGCCCTTGCTGCTAGACCTTAATATTTCTTCCTAGGCCTTCCCTGGTATGCTGATTTCTCTCAGATGTGTTTTGATGGTTTCATCAGCACTTCTGCCCAGACTACAATTCCAGCATGTCCTCAGAGAAGCTACATTTCCCTCCATGATTGATGCCCACAGTTAACAAGCATTCCTTAAAGGGATACTGTACTGTTTATGGACTTGGTCTTTCTTAAACATCTCAAAAAGGAGAATTGAGGACAGGGTAGAATTATCAGGGGGACTGAGCAGTTTGCATACAAAAATTCTTTTTAGAAGTCTATTGGTCTTCAGTAAGAAAAAGAGACAGCTAAAGAGATTTATATTGTTATTTACTTCTTTATCTGTATAGTCCACCTGTCTTACTGAATTCAGGGTAGATTATAGGATAAAGCAGCTCAATCAGGGGCCATAAATATTTTTGGCATTATGTTCTAGCAATTTACCCTTGTAGTAGCTTGTTTCTCTATTCAAAGGACTAGTGGAAGAGTAGTGTTGTATTTAAGCTGGTAAGCCAGGAGGTATGTATTTATGTTTCTTCAATTATAGTATGCTTTCCTCACTGAGACCACTCGGCCCCAAAAGATAGCCCTGGATTTCAATCCTAAACACATTTCCCATACAGTAAGTCTCATTCTACTCAGTGGGATTTACTTCTGAGCAAATATGCATAGTGCTGGGCTGTATGAAAACAGGAAGTCTTGATGCATCAAATCAACAGAGAAAGTTGGTCTCTCCATATCCCTTCCTGTGGTCTTTGTCAACCTTATAGCGAAATATTAATGCAAAAATAAACGGGAGTTTAAACAACTACTGAGTTTTTATTTCAGCCTAATCTTTGTAGACAAAAGCTTGTTTTGTCAGATGCAGTTGTCCTTGATATAGTTGTGGAGAGGGGA
Source organism: Paroedura picta (assembly GCF_049243985.1). Lineage (NCBI taxonomy): Eukaryota > Metazoa > Chordata > Lepidosauria > Squamata > Gekkonidae > Paroedura > Paroedura picta. The sequence goes on along the minus strand of NC_135370.1, from coordinate 73,733,315 downwards.
CTGTTGTTAATTCAGTCAAAGCATGGTAGCACGGCATCCCTCAGCACCCACATGAAGAAACGCACACACAGAGGAAGTGGTTATGGTGATTACAGAACATTTGTTGGGGAGAATTAACAGTTGTCTTTGCCCTGCAGCAATTATAACACCTAAAAAGGCAAGTCTGCAGAAGTGAGTTTATGAAGGTTCCCTAAAAGTATACTTCATACATACACACGCACAGTCACTGCATATTTACCTTCGGCACTATACTTCCTTAAGCATTTCAGAGTAGGGAAAGTAGAAAAACAGGTGCCCAGCCCAAAGCAGGTAGAGCACAGCCCACATCTGGAATGCAGCTCCTGAGTGGCTCAAAGCATGCTGGTCAGGGCAACTTTAACTCTACACTTGCCTAACTGCAGCTCCGTAATGGATGGGGAGCATCTGGAGACTTTTCCCCCACTGCTTTCTCTGGCTAGTGAGTTTCGCCATCATGTGTAATTCAGCTAAAAAGGAATCTGTATTGTTTTTTGGGCAGGTTTAGTTGGTTATGGCTTTCCTGAGAATCATCCTGGCGAGCTAGAGAGCTGGTATGTGTGTGATACTCTGCCCACAAAGTGAAATCTAGGGTCCTACTTGCTCAAAAATATGTGGCTGTAATAGGATGATGAATGCCACATGGGAAAGCTTAAGAGGTTTCCAGAGCCAAACTCCTTAATCAGGCCTGCCTCAAACATTGAGCATTCTGGCTCAGGGTCTCCTACAAGCCAGCCCTGTGGTTTCCACCTGCTGTCAAGCTTCTCCTAGTTTCCCCAGAGCCATTGTGGTCCTGTGGCCCAAGGGTTGGTTTAGGACTGGGGTAAAGGTATCCCCTGTGCAAGCACTGAGTCATGTCTGACCCTTGGGGTGACGCCCTCTAGCGTTTTCATGGCAGACTCAATACGGGGTGGTTGCCATTCCCTTCCCCAGTCGTTACCGTTTATCCCCCAGCAGCAAGCTGGGTACTCATTTTACCGACCTTGGAAGGATGGAAGGCTGAGTCAACCTTGAGCCGGCTGCTGGGATCGAACTCCCAACCTCATGGACAGACAGTTTCAGACAGCATTTCTGCTGCCTTACCACTCTGCGCGACACTGGTTCAAAGGCCAATTCTGCTGGCACAAAATGTGGGCAGGCACTAGCTCTTGGCCTAGCCTTTCTCACAGGGTTGTTGGGATAAAATGGAGAAGAGGGAAACAGTGGAAGCTTCTTTAGATCCCCACTGGAGAAAGAACTGAGATATAAACAAAGTAAAATATATAAACAAAAGAAAACAGCTGGATGCACAGAAATTAAACAGAAGTTTTAACTAGCACGGGGACAAAGGGGCTTTTCTCACTTAGTGTCCAGCTCAAGTGTTTTTAAAGATACAGGAGTAGAACCAATATAAAAGAATTCAGTCCTGGTATTACGAAACCAAGAGCAATATATAGGGTAGATTATAAATCCAATCCCATCCCATCAATAAATAAAGATTAGCAAATCTACTCAGAAGTAAGAGCCATTTTATTCAATGGGGCTTACTCCCTGGAAAGTGTGCTTGGGATTGTTGTGGCCCAGCCCACTGGGTGCAAATTGTCCATGTGGCTCCTGAGCAAGCTGGGCCCAAACATAGGTGGGTCAGTTCTGAAGACGTTTTCAGTTGCTGTAAATTAACGCCTGCTGTTTCTTCTAATTCTGGAGAGCTATCACTTTTAACAGCTCTACCATTTTTAGCTTCTACAGCCTTGCAAGAAACCTGGGAGACACCAGCTAGGGCTAGAAAAGAATTAATAGGGGGAAAATACAAAGCACTTTCACTATGGCAACTGTTCTTTACCTCTCTTTTATATGTGCGCACACACAACATCCCACAGCCTCCACTTTGGGGGCTCCAGCCTGCTGTTTTCTTTTAGCACAGCTAGACTTGTAAGCCCCTCCCCCCCAAAAAAAAACACACACAGTGTCCCTACTGTTTCAAGTCCCACTGTCCTGACTTCAGACCTTGCTTGTGAGATGATAAATCAGAGATGGCTCCTTTTACAGGATGTCCTTTGCACAAAGACGTGCCTCAAGGAGGTGCTACCTGTCCTAGCAAGCACATCTGAAAAGGCTCAAGAGACAAGGCTCACCTGCCTAGGCTTGTCATTTCCGCAGACAATGCTACTCTGCAAAAGTGTTAAGGAAGAGAGGGACCTCTCCTGCACTGGGGACAAATGCTTACCTGAGTGAAGAAGAAATTATGTTTCCCGTGGTCCTGCCCCTTGGCCCTTTCTGCTTCCAGAGAGCTCCTGTATCTTTCACAAAGGGAAAGGTTCCACTAGCTAGGACTTCTACCATCCCTGCAGCGCTCTGTGGAGAGAAACTCCACCTTGTAAAATCATGATTTCTATGTATCCCCCCCCCATCTTCTGGCAGATGTCTTGACAGCAGTGCTGGCTCTGAGTCAGGTTTCTCCTAAGGTTGCTGCTCTCTCTGTACATTTGACAGATAAACTAGGTAGAACGGGGGTTTTGCAGCTGGATTGTAAGCATGCTTACTTAAAGGCATCCTACTGAGCTCACTCTAGAATACATGATCAAGGAGGATGCAGCTGGCACAGCAGTTTCAGCCAGGCTGGAGCAAGGGTGATCAGTCTTAGTAATTCTGGGGACCTGAACAAAAGTCCTGCTGTGGCAGTGGAGCAGGTGGGTGGGAGGAGCCCTCCCCATAGTGAGGCATTCACCCTCCCAGCTCTCACCTTCTGGCCTCCTAGGGCTCAACCCTTCCTTGCCCAAAGACATGAGAAAACAGCACCCTGATTAAGTCCCTTACTGACCTTCTTATCCCCTGCCCCACCCCAGCTGTAGGAATAAGCCATGGCTCAGCGGCAGAGTATCTGCTTGGCATGCAGAGGGCCCTAGGTTCGATCTCTGGCATCTCCAGTTAGAAGAGCAGCTAGCAGAGGGTACAAAAGGCCTCTGCCTGAGAACACAGAGCACTACTGCCAGATACTGACCTTGAAGGACAGACGGCCTCACTCACTTTAAGGCGGCTTCATGTGTTCATGTGATAACTGATTGTTGGCTTCTGCCAGGTTACCTGCTGCTGACAACTTACTTGACGCCCACCCCTTTGCTATGGCAGTGGCAGAGGACTGCTGACAATGTTAGCAGGACAGATGCCCACCCCCAACACAGGGCTTCGGCCAGCTACCCCCAGATTGTCCCTAGCCTGGAAGTTGCCTTGTATTCCATCGTAAAAGTAACTCCATTGCATTCCCCTCTTTTCTAGGATGCTTTTGCCTTCTTCACACACAAAAAAGCACCACCATGCCAGGACTTTCCTAAGTGCCTTACATTCTGTGAGAGAAACACAGCTCTTGTTGAACACAGCTTCCATCCTCCTGGTACACTTAATACAAGATCATGGACCTTTTCAAGGAGAGAGATGGCCTTAGTGTGAGGCTTAGTTTGAGCAGTGCCAAGACTAACCCACAGCGATACACTCGTATTAGGGATGTAACCCTCTTCTGAGAATAGGCCTTCCACATGGAGTTCTGCTGCCTTCCTGTTGTTGCTGTCAGGTGTAGAGTAAACAGCAGTAAATCAGCATACAAATACAAGAGTTATTCTAATTAGCATTTCCTAGCAACTAAGGTCCCTTACCTATAAGTAACATTTAAGGAAATTTGTTTCAATGTAATTGAAGGAGATTGCATCTGCACACGCCTAGCAGTTCCTGCTGATACAAGGCTGTCTTGGGGCTGCCCCTGGACTCTAGCTACATTCTTGCACCTGTTTAACTCTTGTGTTTGTACTCTGATGTACTGACATTCACAGATCTTGACAATTGCCTTAATCCAATCTCAGCTAAAATTGCCTATTAACTAAGCATCCACTCTAGCTAGTACTTCCGGGTAATAAACTCACCCCTCCTTACCTAGATATAAGGGTTGAGGAAATTCTGCTTCATTACATCTGCCGAAGTGTGCATACATGCAAAAACCTATGCCTTTAATAAAACTCTGTTGGTCTGAAAGGCGCCCCTTGGACTCAAACTTTGTTCCGCTGCCTCAGAACCAACTGCAAACTTAACTCTCACAAGCGGGGCGGGGGGAGACTTGGGTCCCGTGCCTGTGGTTGTCGTAGGAAGAACTTTTAGCACGCTGCTTGTGGAAAAGCTGCTCCTTCCAGCGATTTCGCTCCAAGAAGCGAATGTAGACGGTCGAGAAGCCCCGCCCGCCATTGGTTCTCTGGCCGCCCTACTACGTAGAGCTTAGTCCGGCAACGAAAAAAAGTTTGCGCTACGACCACGCAGCTCACGAAGAGCTCTCTAGTCTAGTCCCACTCTATATGCGCGTGTTTACTGCAACAGACTGCTACGTGTCCCCCACTGGAATCAGGAATGTATCGCTTGGCACCCTTTGCAAGAGCAAGCGCTCCCCGCCCCACCCAGTCTCCCGTAAACAACCACTAAAGGATCGGGCGGGGCCAATGCTTAGGCCCGTCCCCCTCTGCCGCGATGTCCCGCCCCCTCCTTTATAAAGCCGCTGCGGCAAGGCGCCTGGCAGCAAGCGCAGCTGCTTCTCACCGAGACTTCGTCGCCCCGACTCAGCGTGAGATTCTGCCCCTGCTGCTCCCACCATGGTAAGGGGGGTAGGCGCTCGGGTGCCCCCTGGTTGCTCCAGTAGCACATTAGCGGGCAAGGCGGGAGGGAGGGAGGCTTCTTTTTAGCGATTGCCAGGCTGAGAGCCCACGCGGTTGCTGGCACGGCGTGTTCCTTTGGCAGGTATTTGGCGGCGCCGGCCCGTGGAGTTGGGCAGCCTTCTCCTTCTTCCGGACGCTTCCCCTACGAGGCCCGAGGTTGGCCTGCTGTATGCAGCGTGACCTTGGGGAACAGGTGCTCTCCCCCCTGGCCTCCCGCGAACATGGCGGGGGTGCAGCTGGGCCTGCCTGCCAGAGGAAGTCTAATGGGCGCAGGTGCTGCGTGCTGCTGCTCCGAAGTCGGAGTCTGCACTGCGGGGCACGTGAGCTCCTTGGCAGGCGGGGTTGTGCCGCGCGCGTGAGGGGGAGCAGCGGAACAGGATCGGGCAGGCTTGGCCTTCCCTCTCGCCGGAGTTGGCCTGGTGCCCGGATCCGCGCCTCTGTGCGCCTCATTTCCCTGCAGCCACGTTGGAGCAACGAGCAGTGACAGCTGGCTTGGGGCGCGGGCTGGGAAAGAACTGGAAGGGGAGAACTGGACAAGCGAGGCCGGGCACCTTCGAACGCTCTCGGTGCCCCAGGGGAATGGGAGGCGAGGAGAACCGTCGGGCGGCACCCACGTCCGCGGTTCTCCCCGCCCCCCCTTCAGCGGCACCCATCCTAGCCCACTTACGGGGGGGGGGTATTAATAGGCCGGGGGCAGGAAGAGAGAGTTGGCTCAGGATGCGTCCCGCCGCCCCGCTTCCAAACAAATCCCAGGGCTGGAAATAGCCGGGCCAACGACCGGGCTCCCGTCCAAAGTAGGTAATCGCATCTCCCGTCTCATCTCGGGGGAATCTTGGCCCTTTGGCGGAGGGAGACCTATTTTTAGAGGTCCAGGCTGGCCTGGTGAAGGAGCACGAGGGTGGCGCCTGCCGACGACGCCACCCCAAACCGACCCGCTGCAAAGCCTTCGCCGACGTCTCCCAGTCACTAGACTCGTCCTCCGGGCGCCAGGAGCCAGTTCCCCGCGTGTCTGGGGTTGTGCGCCCCTTGTCAAGACGCCCAACGTTCAGGAGGCGCAGAATGCGGAAGAGAGAGCCATTTTACCGCGGAGCATGCACGTTTTAGGTGACGTCTCCTTAATTTGAACTTCAAAAGGGGAAGTGCCGGATGAAACTGCAGCACTGATGTAAGCGTCTCTTGTCAACACGCCTTCAGCCCTGGGAACGCCTTGAGGAGGGGTGGACCTGACTCAGAATTGAGGCGCATTTTCATGGGCGATCTACTATGCTTCTATGCCACCAACAGTGGTTGTCTGATTCCTTTTAAAGGCCTAGCTTTGGTAACTTCCTTGCTTGCCCCCCTTAATCCCTGGAGTGCCCAGACAGAGTGCAAGTTGTTCCTGCAGGTAGCTGAGCAGGGTATTCTCGCCTGAGTAAGCTGACAAAGCAAGAGAGAAACTGAGGCCTGCCCTGTCATTCTTGGTGGGGCATGGAGGAGTCAGCTTCTGTAATATTCAAAAAGGCTTAAATTATTTACTTTACTGAATGTGTAGACACCAGAGTACAGTCTTGGGAATGTCATTGAGCGTATTCAATGCCTCCTTCTTCCAGCATTAAGTATGAAATTGGTTGCTGCACATTTGACACAACGCCTGCTTTTCCAGGCTGCCTTCAGCTTTGACAACTCCTGTCTTGGAAATTTGCTGCTTCTTGTTAAACCTCTGCAGTAAGGGAATAGGGAGACCATTTTTTTCTTTCCTCCCACGTAAGGCAACAGTAGCCAGAGGGAGGCGTTTAGCTTGGCAGACTTCAGTTTGTTGAAATCCTTGGTTTTATAATAACCTTTGTGCAGAGAAAAGAAATCCAGTATATTCCTGGAATTTAATGGTGACTGGGCAGGGATTTTTTTTTTTTGAACTAACAATACATGGCATTTATGTAGCACTTCCGAATGCTCAGTACCAACTCTCAATGGTCCTTATAGCAAGAGACGGGATAAGCCACTATTCCCATACAGGAAGCTGAAAGCAGTTGTTTGCCACTGATGGAATGAATCCACTTGCAGATTTACAATTAGTCTTGGTTATGATCATTTTTAATTGAAAGACTTGAATTTGCATCCTCCTAATGAAATTATTAACGCCCTGACTATATAATTTTGGACTTTAAACTGCCCGAAAGGTCATGTTTCAAAAGCGGCTGGCAAGTTCCTAGATACCAGAGGATGTAGATGGGAAGCACAAGAGGGAGTAGAGAGGGCCTAGCTGAAATGGGGCTGCATGTTCAGCCAACCTGCGTTTGCTTTTTGAGGCTGAGTTTACTGCAAGAAGGCAAAGATACTTAAGATTTGCAGCCTGACCCAAGTAGGATTTGCTTCTGAGTAAATATACAAAGTGTTCCTGGGATAGCAGTTTTCTAGAAAGTATTCCTCTGCATGTTACTCTGTGAGTCTTTTGAAATTCAGTTTGCTACAATTTTGCCAATGTTCTTTATCACATGGAGCAAATCTGAAAGTGCAGCCAAGTCTTAGCTGCATACAGATTGGATGTCACTGCCTCTAGGACTGCCCCCTGCAATGCAGCACTTGGCCTTACCTGTGGTTCCAAACTGAACACAAAGTGCATTGGGGAGGGGGGGGGGGTTCTGGCCAATACTCTCCTGGGAGTGCAAGCATACTTTGCATTAGCTGTAGTTAGGTCCAGAATACTGGAAAACCTCAACTTCGATTTGGATTTATAGAGGTGGTATGACGATGATGATGGCAGTGGGGTATTCTGTGGGCGGGTGTACTTGATCCCCTTTGCTAGTGGCTGATTACCCTGCAGGTATGTCCTCAGTCTGACTTGACATTGCATCTCTGCCGAAAGGATCCTCTGAAAAGCAGCCAGACTTTTCCTGGGGAAATGGGCCCTTGCATTACCATTTTGGCTGACAGCAGTGCATGCTGAGCAGAGCAAGACTCAAGGTTTCACGCTGCAGCTTAGTGTGAGGATATTTGCATTGGGTTTACTTGGCAGGCTGTTCAGGCAGTTGTAGGCCTATTTCAGTCTACAGCTGGGGGCCAGTTCAACATAACCATTCTCTTCATATAGAAAACTGATATTTCTTTATTTGTTTAAAACATTTTAGCTTTCCGTATCTCATACTCAAGGCAGCATAGTAGGGCTCTTAGAACAACACTGGTTTCTCCTGACCCTTGGTAAGGTAGGGATTAAGTTGTGTGACAGAAATGTTCAGTCAAACAAGTGGTTTGAAGCAGTATAGTAGAGGTTTTCTGCCTCTGTGAAAACTAGGCTGCGTTTTTCAAGGCTGTAGCCATGACGATGGGCAGGGCAACCTCTTCCCACCTTAATTTCTTTCCTCACCCACCAGTCCTGACATGTAGCTTTACTCTTGAGTCATAAACTCACCAATCTGCCCATATTACTCATTCTGAGGAGCCACCTGGTTCTTTCTTTCAGGTGTGATGTGGATAATTTACTAGTGATGGTAGGGGGAGGGGAAAGACAGAGCTTCAGCCTGAATTTAAACACAACATTATGTTTGCCCAGGCCCATTCAGCCTCTGACTTGAGTGCTGGCACAGCAAGAAGCTTGCTTCTTGTATGGGCTGGGTTGCTAAACAAGTTGTGTAGAACTGATTATTATCTGTCTTCCCCTTGACCTATTTTTGATGATAATAAGGTAGATGACTGTCTACCTGCTGGCTTAAGCCTAAAAATAACTGCTGGGTCATTTCTTACCATACTATGACTTATTTTATTAAAATGTTGAGATGCTGCCTTCTTTCTCTGAGAAAATGGGGGGGGGGGTGCAGCGGCATGACGCTCCCATATAACCACAACCCCATGTGGGAGGGTATGTTCAAGTCATGTACCTGGCTTGAATAAATTTATTTATTGGCCTGACATCTGCTCTCAGAAATGGTAAGTAACTCAGTTAATTACTCCCACGCCACTCTTACCTGGCCTTGATAGTTATACAGTTGGCTAATTCTTTCTGAGCGTTCTGATCCAGTGTGGATGCAATGAATAGTATTCCAATGCTGTCACATTGGCTTCCCCATAGGAGGGAATGTGGTGACAGTCTGCAAGCAGCATTTGAATTCTGGTATCCTCAGCCCAGGGGCATGAGAAAAGAATAGGGTTGCTAACTCTGGGTTAGAAAATTCTTGGAGATGGGATTTAGGAAGGGAGAGACCATGGTGAATGATGCTAAAGTCCAAAGCAGCTGGGGTTTTTTTAAAGGGGGGAATCTGATCTCTGTAGTCTTGATATCAGTTATAATCCTGGGAGATCTCCAGGTCCCTCCTAGTAGTTGGCAGTCACAGAGATGAATGAGAATAAATGCTCACATTTCACCTTGTTCAAGGTATGTGTGAGTTTATGAAGCGTATTTTGTGGAGGCCTGTATGAATCTTTGCAAATAAGCAGAGGCTGGGTGTACCGTTGAACATGTCTCTTGCAGCGTGAGTGTTGGAAATGTGCAGACTGGCAGTTTGTGTTAACTCTTTGTGACTTCTGTGTGATAGATTCCCTAACCATGGTACTGCATGATTTCTTACTTTAGGTACTGCCACACTCTGGTTTCTGAAGTGACCATTTAATCTGAAGTGAATACAATCGGATGAAATCAAAGCTCCTGAACATAATGGCATATCTCTTGGCTTCTTTGCCCCCCAAATCTTGCTTTGAACTACATAAGCAGATGTTGATTCCGCTAGCCAACCTGTAATGACTTGCAGCTCATTTGCCATAAGGAATGCTTGCTGTTTTTCATGGCAGTCATGGAGCCTAATATTGTATGTATGTCAGTAGGTTTGGATACCTCATAGGTAGGCCTCTACTCCTCCTCGCCTGTACTATTGCCGTTCCTCTCTCAGTGCTGTACTATTGCCGTTCCTCTCTCATTTGCATAGGTAGTGTAGTGCTCACTAGAGTGCTGCTGTGAAATACTTGTGATTTCTGGAACAAAAGGCTTGCTGCTGCTGACCTGGCAAATCCCCAGGACATTTAACTGGACTGGTGGCTTTGACAAAACTCCTCCCTGCACTGTGCGTTTCTGAAATGCTGTGTATATGTTCCCTCAGTGCCCATGACTTTGAGTCTTCCTATACTCCGGGTTGTGCTGCCTCTGATCTTTTTGCCAGAGAAAGTTCATCACTCTTTTATTTCCACAGCGTGAATGCATCTCAGTCCATGTCGGCCAGGCCGGTGTCCAAATGGGCAATACCTGCTGGGAGCTGTACTGTCTGGAACACGGGATTCAGCCAGATGGGCAAATGCCAAGTGAGAAGACCATTGGAGGTGGGGATGATTCCTTCACCACCTTCTTCTGTGAAACTGGAGCCGGAAAACATGTGCCCCGTGCTGTCTTTGTGGACTTGGAACCCACCGTGATTGGTGAGTACAAGGCTTAGGGCAGGAGTCTACAGGATTTTTAAGCATCTTTGGAATTCTGATAGACTAGTAGGTATAGCCACAAAATGGCTGCCACAGGAGGCGGAGCAACCCACAAAATGGCTGCCATGGGAGGTGGAGCCAGCCACAAAGTATCCGGAAATGACATTCTATAATATTAATTCAAGCCAAAATTATGTTTAATAGGATGCCTTTTAAAATGAACATGTTTTGTTTTGTGTATATGCACAGCTTACTTTCAGTCATGCAGTAAAAACCCCTGTGCTGTGGTAGCAGCCGTTGTTAAAACACTGTTTTCAAAATCTGCACAGCTGGTCAAAAGTCCTGCTGGGACCCATTTGGTCCCACCCACTTTCTCAAAACACTTGGCTGGTGCCATGCTGGAGAGCCTGTTGTAGGCTCTGAGCCTTCTGACTGGAGTTTCATGCCCTCTAGTGGGCAGCACCGGCTGCAGTCTCACTGAGGCTTTGTTTTGTGCCCATTCCCAGGGAGAGTCAGACTTAGGAGAGGCCATTTTAGCACTCTTAAGTATTGGCAACTGCCCCCCCCCAGCCAAACTGAGGAATGCTGTTTAGTTGTCTTGGTAACAGTCTAGGCCAGGGGGTTGTGAGAGAGCAGCATCTGTGGCAATGGGATTTGACAAGCAAGCTCATGGGGAAGCATTGATTGCTACTCTCCATCAGTGTCTGCTGTCAGAACTAACTACTTAACATGGCTAGCAAAGTGATGTCTGTTGAGAAGACTTTGACCTGTGAAATTCTGAAGTGGTTGCACCTAGGCACGCCTTCCAGATGCCAGCATGGGCCCAAGTGAAGCGCGCTCTGCCAACACTCTCCTGCAGTTACGTATGGCAGGGGAAGGGCAGCCATGGAAGGCAGAGTGCCCTTCAAGGAAGTTCACCTGTCCTCGTTGATCTTAAGGAATCCTTGTTAGGTGCTCCCTAAGCCTTGCTTGGATTCCCTTACTTGCTCGATTATGTTAAGACTCCGGATTCATCTATCTCCTTGTTTCTTTTCCAGATGAGGTTCGTGCTGGCACTTATCGACAGCTCTTCCACCCAGAGCAGCTGATCACTGGCAAGGAAGATGCTGCCAACAACTATGCTCGTGGACATTATACCATTGGAAAGGAGATCATTGACTTGGTGTTGGACAGGATCCGGAAACTGGTATAAACGTAGTGGTGGTGGGGGGGGGGGAGGTTAGGGGAAGCTTACAGGAGTGGAAGGGGTTTTGGCTTCCTTATGGGGGTAGCTGGTAGGCTGGGAGTGGCTAATACGGAACCTCAGTAATAGTAACCTATTGCCACATCTTTCTGTTTCAGTGCAGCAAGGAACTGTGACAGAGAAATGACCACACATGCTGTTTCTCCATATGTGCTCATTTCTTTGTTTCACACCTCCTATTAAACAAAGTTGTGCTTTAGAGCCCATGTTAGAAGTTTGCAACCAAAGAATCAGCTGGCTGTTTCAACTCAGTGCGCTCCTCGGCGCTCATCGTGCCTTCATACTGCCTAACTAATGTTGCAGTGAATGTAGAAGCCGCCATTGGAAGGCTCAATAATTTTCAAGCAATATAATTTTAAGGAACTTCTTTCACATGTATTCATCAGTTGATGAACACCTATTTGCCATGCAAGCCAGTGTTAAGAATTCTTGGATGCATCCCACAATGCATACTTTCTTCGGTGTAGGACATATGTCTAGGCCTTGAGTCTCATTGCCCTGCATGAATTGAACAAACTATACTCCTCCATCATTCCCTGCAGTTGCACACGGCAGGGGAACAGTAGCCATGGAAGGCTGGGTGCCCTTCAAGGAAGTTCAAGGAAGCCCTTGCCGATAGTGAAGAACCTTTGAAGAGTTTGAGAACTTGCGAGTGGAACAGTTTGGAAGCCCCATATCTAACCTCTAAATGTAACAATTTTAAGTTGCACTGTTGTCTCCCATTTTTTGCCTACTTCCAATCACCCATTAGTTTTTTTAGCCATGTTGGTCTGAAGTAGCACAACAAAATTTGATTCCAATAGCACCTTTAAGACAACAAAGATTTATTCGAAGCTTTCAATTTTGTCTCCAGGTGCAACCAACCTCCTAAAGTTCTCTAACTCAGAATTCCATAAGTCAAAAAATGTCATTTGTGTGTTAAAACTTTGGGAATCTTGTGAATAAGAGTTCACATTATTTGTAAGGAGGATAAAAGTAAATTCTATTATCTAATGTACACTGGAGTTAGGACAGGAATTGGAGGTCACACCTCCAGAGCAAGTAACACATACCCACTGCAAGGTTTTACCAAATGCCATCTAAGTCATTGCACTGTGTTCTGGCTTTGAAGAACTACTTGTTCTTGAAGAACTCCATTCATAGTGATATATGAAGTGTGTGTGTGAGAGCCCTAGTGTTCTAGGGGCTAGATGAGCAACTGGTTAATTGCAGTAGTTTAATGGACATTTAAAGTTTATGGAGAACTGAATATCTGATATGGGCCTAAATAATAGCATATAGGCAGAAACTGACTGGTATTTAGCAAAATTTCTCTTGGGATCTTCAACAGGCTGACCAGTGTACAGGACTCCAAGGATTCTTGGTCTTCCACAGCTTTGGGGGAGGCACCGGCTCAGGATTCACCTCTCTGCTGATGGAACGACTTTCTGTTGACTATGGCAAGAAGTCCAAGCTGGAATTTGCGATCTACCCAGCTCCACAAGTCTCCACAGCCGTTGTGGAGCCGTACAACTCTATCCTCACCACGCACACCACCCTTGAGCACTCAGATTGTGCTTTCATGGTAGACAATGAAGCCATCTATGATATCTGCCGCAGGAATCTGGACATTGAACGCCCAACTTACACAAACCTCAACCGCCTTATCAGCCAGATTGTGTCCTCCATCACTGCTTCCCTGCGCTTTGATGGAGCTCTCAATGTAGACCTGACAGAGTTCCAGACCAACTTAGTGCCCTACCCACGCATCCACTTCCCTCTAGCCACATATGCCCCAGTCATCTCTGCAGAGAAGGCCTATCATGAGCAGCTGTCTGTGGCTGAGATCACAAATTCGTGCTTTGAGCCAGCCAATCAGATGGTGAAATGTGACCCCCGACATGGGAAATACATGGCATGCTGCCTCTTGTACCGGGGTGATGTTGTACCCAAGGATGTGAATGCTGCTATTGCAGCCATAAAGACCAAACGCAGCATCCAGTTTGTGGACTGGTGTCCCACAGGCTTCAAGGTGGGCATCAACTACCAGCCCCCCACTGTGGTTCCCGGTGGAGACCTTGCCAAGGTGCAGCGGGCAGTGTGCATGCTAAGCAACACCACAGCCATAGCTGAGGCCTGGGCCCGCCTGGACCATAAGTTTGACCTGATGTATGCCAAGCGAGCCTTTGTCCACTGGTATGTGGGGGAAGGCATGGAAGAAGGGGAGTTCTCTGAGGCACGGGAAGACATGGCTGCCCTGGAGAAGGATTATGAAGAGGTGGGCATTGACTCATATGAGGATGAAGATGAGGGAGAAGAGTAGCTGCAGGTGGCTTACATTGCCCAATGAACCCTCCTGTAATTATTAACTATAATTAAAATAAAGTCTTTCAGTTTTAATCTGACTCCATTCTTTGTTTCTTTGTTTGCTAGGCTTATTGCTCCTCTTAATATTGTAGCAGCACCACTTAGTGAGGACTGGCCCCCTGTAAGGGAAAGTAGGCTGCTTAGGTAGGGAGGAGGAACTGTGTGTGGAACAAGCACTTGTACACAGTGCCTCGCTGCCCCAGCAGTGGAATTGGGGGGAGGGCAGATTCCCTTTTCACATGACTTATGCCTAACACTGTTCAGTGTTGTTCCTTAGGATCTGCCTAAACAGTGGGAACGTCTCAGGAGTGTGGAAATCTGCAAGAGGAGGCAGGAAAATACTTGTTTGTAGATAAGAACCCACTAGTATTACTTCACAGAATCAGTTCCTCTCTTGCTAAGAACATGGGTAGAGACACATGAGCCGGGATTGTAAAAACTTAATTCTGTATCAAAATATGTTCAGTGTTAAGGAAACAATGCAATATGTGTATTTTTCCTCACGTAACCTGCCATTCATAAACAACTACTAAATGTTGGCATCCCTTCTTTCTAAAATGCTGTTTTTAGCTGCATACCAAATTCTTGAGGTAAATATCTAATGCTGCTCAGTGAGTTTCACACTTGAATAGGTATTTAATTCTGAACGTATTAATTATCCCCCCCCCCCCCATTTGGGTATGCTATTATGGTTTATAAGAGACAGCCTGCAAGCTCTGATGAGAGACAGTTCAGGCTGAGACCTGCTTAGCTTCAATTATGTTACTATTTATGACCTCAGTTAGGTTTCCTTATTGCCAAAACTGCCATTATAGGACACAAGCTGAGCAGAGGTACAACTTTCATCTGTACCATCCATGGAGAGTTCAGGTAAAGGATCTGTAAGAAAGACTGTTAGGCCCAGGTCTACTTGAAGCTCTCTTGTGAGTTCTTCCCTTCTGCTACAGCCCCAGCCAATCCCACACATGATCCAGATGTTATTTGTACGTGCCTTTGTGGAGTTTTTGGTTAGATGGGTAGTCTGGCTGGAAGGAGATTAAAAGGGAGAAGTCCCCTTTGAGGTTAATTGGAGGGGTCTGCATGTTACAGACCCTTGGAAATATGATGGAACTGAGTGAAAAGTAATTCAGGTAGGCAGATGTGTTAGTCTGAAGCAGCAGAATGAAGTTTGAGTCAAGACCAAAATCTTATTCAAGATGTAAGCTTGAATAAAATGTTGGTCGTAAACATGCTACTGGATTGAGACTTCATTCTGAATGAAATGTTAGTTCCCATCCTGCACTTTGTCAAAGCAAATATTTCCTGGTATTTCACAAGATCTATTGATGGCAGAAAAGGAAGAAAGGTAGTGGCTACACCCAACTTCATACAGTGCTAAATCAGGATTATCAAGGCCTTGTAAACAAAGCTCCACCCTCTACCTGCCAGGGAGCTTGTTCTTTTTCCTATGTATACCCCACCCTTTCAGATGTACTCTCAAACCTACATTCGAGAGATGGAAGAAGGGAACTTGCTAGTTTTACTTGGACTCATCACAAGACCTTTAATTTTTCTTCCCTCTAACGTTCCCTTTTTCCCCTTATAGGCCCACACTTTGTAAATGTATATTAACCTTGAACAGATAACTACTTTGCTAATATAATGATATGCAAATTTTCTACTTGGCCCTACAGGATTAGAAGACAATATAATTAATTTCTAGGGACTGTAAAATCCAGCTCTTCTGTGCAAAAACAAGAAGCTATTTGCTGTAGAACAGGAAGGTACCAAACAAGGGGTGTCAGTTTTTAAAAACTCCATGGCTGTGTTGTTTCTCTATGCTCAACCGTAGGCCAATAAGTTAACACAGTCATTTTGTGAAGATTTTATTCAGTAAAGAGGCACAGAGGGCTTGCCTATGCCTACAGGAACAGGGCACCAGCCCTTCCTTAGTAGTTCATCAGGTATTGTACTTTAATTTAAAAAAAACAGTCTGGGTGTCTTCTCCCCCCCCCCCTCCCGCTTTTCTCATTGTTGCTGCCAGAGCCCTAATATACCTCTGCAATTTTTACATAGGCAGCTTCTAACTGCAAACTGAGCAGCCATGACATGGTAAAATACTTGGGGTGCATGCCGAGGCAACAGTGGCAATGATAGAAGAGCTCCAAGCAAGTCACTAACAGTACCATATGGTCCATGAGTGGAGGTGGTTCCACTGTAGAGAGTTCCTGAAGCAAGTACAACATATGTTCTGCTCCTACCTTGGACCTGCATAAACAGACAGGCCTCATCAAGTCTTTTCATGAAGCAGTTTTCCTGCTGTCCCTCTTCACCATCCATCCTGTGGCCTTAGATGTGTGTGGTGTCCTGTCCAGGGGGGGCTGGCTGTATCTCTTCAAGCTGATTGATGACATTAGCAATGTATGGACGCTCCTGGGGATTTACCACCATAGTAGAAGAGAGGAGACGTTCCAAGGCAGGTGAGTACCTGAAACTTGAGATGCTTAGCATCAGCTCCTCCTTCGATTGACAGCAACTACAACCCATAATGTGCCCTTCACCAACTTACCTGGTATTCTGGGGCACAGTGACGTGGTTTTGCACAGCCAAGGCCACACTGTCTCCCTTTTGGAAGATCATGTCATAAGGCCCCTCGCCAAACATCATGCAGTACAGAACACAGCCTAAGGACTAAGATGTAGGGGTGAGAGATTACAGAGCAGAGCTGTGGGTCCAGAACAGGGAAGTACATCACTGGCATGAAGGTAGAATCTCCCACCCCCTTGAGAACTTGCTGGTCCTTACCCAGATGTCAGTACGCTCATCAATAATGCATTCACGCTCAACAGTGAACAGCTCTGGTGCTCGGTATGAGATGGTGCAACGTTGGGCAGCCCAGTCCTGTGAGGTGGAGGGAGAACAGAATCTTGAGGAGCAAAGCTTTAGTCCCAACTCTGGACTGTTCCTGCAATTCTTACAGAATGATAAACAACAGTACCATAAAAACCTTAACATGGGTAAAGCAAGCTTCAAGGGGAAAGGATAGGAGAGACCCAAAGAGGGAAAGACATCTGAAGCTCTCTCCTTGGTCACAAGACTGTCCATTTAGAAATATTCCAGAAACTTGAAATTATAGTTTGCAACTTGATAATTAGTCCTTTCTTCCACAGAGATATTACTATCTGGCTAATTATTTGCCTTCTATTGAAACCATAACCACACTATACTGGGGCATCTAGAGGGAAGGCCAAAGATGCTGCAAACTATTCCTTCTCTCGGAACTAGGAAGAAGTCTGCTTGGCATTTGAGACTCAACCTGTGGCTAAGGCATGCTTTCTCAACTAGAGTTTCATGAAACCTTGGGGTTTCTTGACAGTCCTGGAAGGGTTTCCGGAATTAGTGGGAGTTAATTACTTTTTTAATTTTTTAAAAAACTGTTAAACATTTATTGGGTGAGATGACCAAATTTGGTCATGTTGACCCATTCCCCCTTCCCCCCCATGGCCTAAAGGAGTTGGGAAGATGAGGGGCCCCGGGTGGGCATGTACACAGCTATGCTTCCCAACAGTATTCTGCATGATCGTGCTGTTTCAGGGGTTTATCGATGGTAAAAAAGTTGAGAAAAGCTAGGCTAAGCACAAACAGTTGAAGGGAGCATACTAATGGGCAAAGCTGCCTTATACTAATACCACTGGTTCATCCTATCCAATCTTGCCTGTTTCTTTTCAGCAGACTCTTCCTTATGTCTCAGGCAGAGCTTCTCCCCAGCCCTGGCAGTCAAGATGGTTTGAGCTGGAGTGCCTGGGCCTTCTCCACGCACAGCATGTGTTCTGCCACTGACCTCCTCCCTCTCTGAGATTTCCCACGTTTCAGAACAAAGAGCTCCACAGTGACACATCAATCACAAGCAACCACTCCATCTGCCCACAGTGAGCAAATGGCCCAAATGCCTATTGTTAAAATGAATCTATGTTAGAAA
The DNA here is from genome assembly GCF_049243985.1 of Paroedura picta. Lineage (NCBI taxonomy): Eukaryota > Metazoa > Chordata > Lepidosauria > Squamata > Gekkonidae > Paroedura > Paroedura picta. The sequence continues at coordinate 73,715,704 of NC_135370.1, read as the reverse complement.
GCGGGTTATCCCCACCCCCATTTTTGTTGGAAGGAACAGTTCCAACCTAGGATGCAGTGAGCTTGTCCTTTTACAATAGTTAACTTGTACCTGAACAGCCATGGCCTCGCGGGAATTCCGCACGTCAATGCGTGCCTGGTTCATGGAACCCAGGTCCATCAGCAATGGTTGGTCATCATCTTCCAGTAGCACATTTGTGGGTTTCAGATCTCTTGAAGAGGAACATAGGAGACTATTTATTCAAGTGCTCCTGAGGGTCTGCCTGCTTTAAACTGAAGCTCAAAAGTCTTTTCTGGCCCCAACTTGGCTTTCCCCTATTAATAAAACTGGTGGCAATACTCAGTGCCAATCCACAGTTCTTTACCTCTGTAAACTCATCTTTGCAATGCCCTCAACACAACATGCAGCCCGTCACTCATCTCATCTCAACTTCTTCCCTCCTCCACATGCACTTGAGCTATTCTGTTCATGCAAACATGTCAGGCTTTCCATCTTCTCACCTATGTGCATAGCCCCTGTTATGGATGGCCTGCAGGCCACGGCAGATACCGTGAAGGATGGCAAGGATCCGCTCCTCGGGCATGAAGACACCGTTATCTCTCAGAACTTCAACTTCTTGCCAAAGGGTCCCTCTCTGTCAAGAGAAGCCTGAGTGACTAGGATGCCATACATTTCTCCAAAGTCCTTGGGCAGGTAGCCATTACCATCTGACGACAGATTTAATAGATGAGGGAGGCATAGGCCTTACAAGCCTGCTCAACATGCCCCCCCTGTTATCAGAGATGTGACGGAGTGGTTTTCCTATATGTTGGCAGTCTGCTTCTTCCCCCCCCCCAGCCCAATACCTATTTATTTATTTATTTTTATTTGGATTTTTGCACCTTCCATACAGCTCTGGGCGGTTTGCATAGAACATTATAAAAATAGTTACGTAGAACATTATAACATTCTGTCAGATAACAATCAAAACATAACGTAGCATGTCAACCCGAACAGTATTTCAACAGAACAACATCACTGACATATCCCTGCCATATGGCTGTCTACCTGATTGTCGTACACAGTGTTGATGCCCCAGCACTCACCTTGTAGTAGGGCAACAGGAGCCAGGCCTCATGTTTGGATCCCCTCTCCACCATGGCATGCGCACACAGGGGCAGGATGTTGGGGTGATCAAAGAGCAGGTGCATCTCCACTTCATGCATGGCCTCCTGGCGATCATCTTTATCATGGCATATGATGCGTTTGAGTGCATAGAAATGCCCATCGTGCAACCCTTCTACAAGGTCCACATAACTAAAACCACTGTGTGAGGTGAAGGGAATGTCAAAAACAAAATGGACAACTTGACAAGGAAAGAACTATTACAGTGGAAACTTACAGAATCCAATCAGCTACTTTCCCATTTCTCATAAGGCAGATAACAGTTAAAACAAAACCTCCTAAAATATCATAAAAGCAAACTAGAAGATAAACTAAAATACATGCTAAAGCACACAAAAGAGTAATTAAAACAACAGGGCAGGAAGGGGCATGAAAGTTGTGAAACAACAGCATCGCTTCCTTTCTGCACTTTAATGGCGTTCTCACAAATAGCTCATAAGGATATTGCAATGTAACAGGCATGCCAAGAACCGGGGAATTCAGCTAGTCTAGCCCACTGAGAAGCCACCCCAGATCCTGAAGCCCCATACAGTTTCTTTGGAAACTATCAGCCATTGTCAGACTCTTATAACTGTCAGATCTGAGAAGCTGGGCTGCAAATACTGTTTGACAGCTCAGAGTATTTGAATAGATAAAAGCTGACTTAACAATGAGGAACTCTTTTTCAGAGCTGCTCAGAGAAGATGAGCAGCAACAGGTTCACATTTCAGCCAAAGCAGGATTTGATTACACATCATGAATGAAATTTCTAATTGCAATGAATGACTGGGCCAGTTGTGGCATCACCCTCTGCAGAAGGATCTGCAGCTCAATCCTACGCATATTTATTTAGAAGTAATATTCAGTTTAGGGGGGAAGACAGTATGGTAATCCCTGATCTCAGAAGCGAAGCAGGGTTGGTGCATGGATGGGAGAAAACCAAGAAAAAGTACAGAGGAAAACAATGGCAAGCCACCTCTGCTTCTTACTTGCATTGAAAATCCCCTGCTGAGGTTGCTATAAGTCAGCTACAATTTGATGGCACTTATGTATGTAACTGTAAGGACAGTAGGAATAACCTGCAACCTTAAGAGAAGTTTGAACAGCCATATCCTGGGGATGGTTTCCCTATGGTGGACAGGACTAGACCCGTGAACTCCTTGGAGGTGGAGTGTGTCTCATGGCTTAAGTACCACTTAGCGCTTAACACCCGCCCGAGTGCCTCCTCCTCCAACCGGCTTGCCTGTCTGTCCAGCAGCCAGCTAATGACCTTCCACCCCCACCCCTAACCACTCCCTCTTCCTTCCACTTCCCTCTGAGGTTCAGAGGCTGGAGATCCCTGCTGCATGAGAGCTGCCCCTGCCGGTGAGTTTCCTTCCTGGGAGCCTCCAGCCTGCAGCCTTTCCAGGTCCTGGGGGGAGGGAGAGGCCATCCACAGAGTTCTCCCACCCCCACCCCCACCCCATCTAGTGCCCATTGTATTCCTGAATGCAACGGACTTGGCCCCTAGTTTACAAATAAAGCTCAAAGTGCATGAAAACACATCTGAAAACCCAACTCTGTACTCACCCTTCCCCAAGCCTATGGATTAAAAGATAACGTTTGTTATTGATGGTGATGGTTCCCCTGGAGCAGGTACAAAGGGCATGACCCATGATGGTTGCTTCAACATCCTTTAGGCCCTACAAAGGACAAGAGAGCAAAGCGTTTAAGAGAACAAATTGTTTAACCACCTACTTCCCCATACCCATACCAGCATAAGAACATAACAAGAACCCTACTGGATCATATAAGTGGCCCATCTAGTCCACCATCCTTTTTCAGTGACCAACCAGTTGCCCTGGAACACTGCTGAATAGAGCATACCTTGCACTGCCCATTTCAAGATTACAGCAGTTATATTCTGAACTGGGCACGGAGGCCAAGGCCTTCGCCAAATAAATAAATATCACCTCTTTGCTCTTTTGGTCAAAAGTGTACTGCCTCTGGATGTGGAAGCTGAATAAGGACCTTAATTACCTCACTATAGGTGCTAATGTCTCAGCATGACCCACCCTTTACAGATGCCAATTAATTCAGTTGTATCTTTATATGGACTCTGTACTACCCTAATGAATCTGCTTAACATGTCTCACACGGTATTTTCCATAATTGGATTTTATGTTAATCCCACCTATTAACAGTAGGGAGTCGGGACTGGTTCTTAGACTGGCCTCCACATGGAACTTTCACCTTCACCCCTTTTCTGATGTTTGAACTCTTAAATATAAATTTAGCTGCTTCAGATGGATTTTTTCCATCTGATTAGTCAGTTCTGAATTATGAAAGTTTATACTGGAACAAATGTTGAGTTCCTTAAGTGCATGGCAACTGGACCAATCAACAAAAGCAGTTTAACAGGCAGCATCCACAATAATGACACCGGCAGAGCAACTGTTTTAGTTTTAGGTTCAAATAAATGGGTCAAGGAAAGCACTCTCCAATGTTACTAGGGTCTTGGCCTGATTGGAGATAGGAGGGAGAAGGCTTGGATTTGTTTCCAACCCCAAATAAGGCTATCAGTCAGATGATTAATCAAAGCACATCCTAAAGGCTGTACTTCCAGAAGTACAGGCAGGATTTCGTAGAGGCAGAGGAACTAGAGATCAAATTGCCAACATACACTGGATCATGGAGAAAGCTAGGGAGTTCTAGAAGAACATCTACTCCTGCTTCATTGACTATGCTAAAGCCTTTGATTGTGTGGAGCACAACAAATTGTGGCAAGTTCTTAAAGAGATGGGAATACCAGAGCATCTTATCTGGCTCTTGAGAAACCTATATGCAGGTCAAGAAGCAACAGTGAGAACCGAGCATGGGATCACTGATTGGTTCAGAATTGAGAAAGGAGTTTGGCAAGGCTGTATACTGTCGCCTTGCCTATTTAACTTGTATGCAGAGCACATCATGAGAAAGGCGGGGTTAGAGGAGTCACAAATTGGGATCAAGATTGCAGGGAGAAACATCAACAACCTCAGATATGCAGATGATACCATTCTAATGGCAGAAAGTGAAGAGGAACTAAAGAGCCTGTTGATGCGGGTGAAGGAGGAGAGTGCATCTGGCCCTCTCAATTCCTGGCAAATAGATGGGGAAGAAATGAAGATAGTGACAGATTTTATTTTCCTGGGCTCCAAGATCACTGCAGATGGGGACTGCAGCAAAGAAATTAAAAAACGCTTGTTCCTGGGGAGGAAAGCTATGGCAAATCTAGACAGCATCCTAAAAAGCAGAGGCATCACCCTGCCAACAAAAGTGCGTTTAGTCAAGGCTATGGTATTCCCAGTTGCAATGTATGGCTGTGAAAGTTGGACCATAAGGAAGGCGGAGCGTCAAAGAATTGAGGCTTTTGAACTCTGGTGCTAGAGAAAACTCTTGCGAGTCCCTTGGACTGCAAGGTGAACAAACCGGTCAGTCCTAGAGCAGATCAGCCCTGCCTGCTCCTCAGAAGGCCAGATCCTAAAGATGAAACTCAAATACTTTGGCCACCTCATGAGAAGGAAGGACTCCCTGGAGAAGAGCCTAATGCAGGGAGCGATCGAGGGCAAAAGAAGAAGGGAACGACAGAATGAGGTGGCTGGATGGAGTAACTGAAGCAGTAGGTGCAAACCTAAATGGACTCCAGGGAATGGTAGAGGACAGGAAGGCCTGGAGGATCATTGTCCATGGGGTCGTGATGGGTCGGACACGACTTTGCACCTAACAACAACAACAACAAAGGCTGTATGTTGGTGGAGGGAAGGACATGACATCATTCTCTCCCAAATCATATCACCAGTTACAATTGTCCTTGATTCCCTGGAGGACTAGAAAGGAAAAAGGCATTATTCATACAAGCAGGAGGAGGAGGAGTGAAATCCTTCCACTACCCACTCTCAGAACAGGTTTACTAGACTGCCACATAACTACTGTGGCCTATGATTCAAAGCACACAAATCACAAGAAAACTATCATAACAACAGAAACGGACTAAGATCCCAAGCAGAAATGTGTAAATGACTGACAATCAGAGGTATGCTGCTGTATCAATTTTTACCAACTTGAAAATAAACAAAGCTATAAGGACAGCATTTTTGTCAGCTTCCCAGAAACATTGTACACAAAATACACTCCCTTGTGAATTAAACACTGATGTGGGTTTAGTCCAGGAATCATTCCACCCCACCCCATCCCTATGACAGCTGACAGCCCTTTTTACAAATGAAGAAATCGCAGCTTCCCCACTGCACCAAAATAAAGCCACTTTCGGATCCTCCTAGGTTAGAGGATTGTTATCAACCTCTTAGTGCCTACTTAAAAAAAGAACAAAAACGGGCGAGCGCCTTCCTCCGATTCCAGATGTGTAACCGGCGAGAGAAAGTCAGTCCACACGTACGCAGAGGCACCGTCGCTCGCACCATGTGACGTCCTGCCTTTCCCCGAACTAAGCTCCTCCATTCGAGTCAGTGTCCGGGGCTCAACCCGGTTCCAATTAAGGGGAAGCGCCGACTCGAGGAGTCCCCAAAGCCCTGGCGGAAGGATGCCACCTCCAGCGCCCCACCTACCTGCGGGGGAAGGCCAGCCCCAGCCCCCCGCGCGAAGCCTTCTTGGGGAGCGTCAGCGCGACGAAAGCGGCTCGGGCTGCCTGAAACGTCACTCCTCCGCGCCGCTTGCGTGGCCCCGAGCGCTGGTAACCGAGAAAGGTCGCCTAGTAACTAAGGCGAGGGGAAAGCTCGAGAAGGGAGGGAGGCGTGGGGTGAAAGCAAGCAAGGAACGGAGCATTTGGTTTAGACAAAATGCTGAGCTACCATGAGGGAGGGTTCGACGATTCTGCTTCTATGCCTGTTTATTTGTTTTAATATGTGCTGCATCTCCACCAAAGTGCTAGAGGCGGCTACAACAATTAATGGAAGCAAGATTTTATAATAATATTTTTACACATGTAGGATACCAACATGAACCCAAACAAATAAAAAAAACATTTGAGATGTATTTCTTGACAGGAGATTACTATCTAAATCTAACTAGAAATGGAGGCCTATACTATGGGCACCCTTCCTCATCACGGACAGGGCCCACCTTCGGAGGCCTTAACCGATTTTTTAATCCGCTCCGCTAGGAGTGGGTTAAAGATTTGTTTCAGAATAAGTCTATAGAATTGAACTCAATAAGGCTTACTTCTGAGTAAATAGATTTGTATTTGGAACTCAGTCCACATTGTTATTCATCCAGTGCCAAACCTTTTATTCAGTATTATTCAGTATTAAGTATTGTTATCTTTTAACCAAGGCTTTTTGCTATTTAATCTCATGTCTCTTGCATCTCATTTGTTCAGCTGATGACACTGCACAGTTTAATACTGGTTTTGCTGCCAACTGTCAGGAACTTCTGGATATTTAGACGGAATTTCTTTTGCACTAATTTGATTCCATTGGTTCTGGTCTGCCCCTCTGGGTCAAGAGAGAACAACTCTGCTCCATCCTCTACATTAGCAATCCCCAACCTGTGGGCCGCGGACCACATGTGGTCCTTCGACTAATTGGAGGTGGGCCCCGAAGGACGCCTTCTCCCCCCCCCCCCCCCGGCCCTTTACTTCATCCCCCCCAGCCCTTTACAACACACTTCATTGTTGTGGCGTGTCTGTATCTTATTTTGAAGGGATGCTTAAACATTACCATAGTGATCAGAGAGCGCTAGGGCAGTGGTTGAGAGTAGAGGAGTATACTACCCCCCCCCACCGGGCCTCAGTAAAAGGCGTTGAGTGGTCCCCGGTGATAAAAAGGTTGGGGACCACTGCTCTACATGACAGCCTCTTAAATACTTGAAGATGGTTATCAGATCCCCTCTCAGTCGTCTTCTCTCCAGGCTAAACAGATCAAGCTCCCCCAACCTTTCCTCATACGTCTGGTCTCCAAACCCCTCACCATCTTTGTTGCTCTACTCTGGACACATTCTAGTTCGTCTACATCCCTGTGGTGCCCAAAACTGAACACAGTACTCCAAGTGAGGCTGAACCAGAGCAGAGTACAGCGGTACCATCACCTCTGGTGATCTGGATACTCTGTTTGATACAGCCCAAAATCCCATTTGCCTTTTTAGGAACATCACAAGAGTAGCTCAGCTGGCGTTCTTCCATTTATGTCGAGCCAAGCTCCTTGCATCCTACCTGGCCTCAGAACATCTCACCACAGTGATCCAAGTGACAGTCACCTCTAGGCTGGATTTCTGTAACTCAGTCTACACAGACCTTCCCTTGTCCCAGATCTGGAAACTTCAACTGGCGCAGAATGCAGCAGCCAGGGTTCTTACAAGAATGCCTTGGAGGGCCCACATCAGGCCTGCACTCCAACAGTTGCACCAGTTACCAGATGACTATTGGATCAGGCTTAAGGTTCCAGTTATCACCTTCAAGGTCATACACAGTCTGAGCCCTGAGTACCTGAGAAACAGCCTTTCTACCTATGCCTCACAGAGTACATTATGATCCACCAACAAGTTCTTACTGTTCACTTAACATTTAAAAATATTATGCATTCAAGCCAAGATGTTGTGTTGTATGATACTGAGACAGTTCCAGTGTAAATTGCCCTGAGCCATGAAGGGTGGTATATAAATAGAATAAAATAAAATGATAAATTTACCTCAGAAGGTTGTTAGGAATATACAATGAAAAACAGTGCAATCCTATGCAGAGTTGCGATTAGTACTCTAAAATATATATGTACAAAGAACAAAAAGAATTTACATTTTCCCCTTTCCCAAAACACCCATCAGCAACTTGGACAAGGCCCAAATTCCTTAGAACATCTTATCCCCATTGTGAGGTAGCACAGAATGTTGTGATGCCATGTGATTTATCCCTGGCATAGATGTTGCACATGCATCACCCTATGGCTGTGTAAGGAATTCATATAGCTCAGTGAACACAATCCTAACCCAGGCCCATTGAATCTCTACAGATGAGTTGCTGTAAGTTGGATATGGATCAAGACCAAGTGGGCCTTTGTAATTAAAAAAAAACAACAACTAATGTTATTACTTTTTCAAATGCTGTGTGTGTATTAAGTGCCATCAAGACACTTTTGACTTATGGTGATCTGATGAATTAATGACCTCCAAAACATCCTTTAATTTAGAGACTTGTGCAGGTCTTGCAAACTAAAGACCATGGCTTCTTTAATTAAGTCATCTCTTGGGTCTTCCTCATTTCCTGCTGCCTTCAACTTTTCTTAGTATTACTGTCTTTTCCAGTGTGTCATCTCATAATGTGGCCCAAACCTGATTAGCCATTTTAGTGTCCAGCAAGAGTTCAGGCTTGATTTGATTGAGAACCCACTTATTTATCTTGTTTAACAGTCCATGGAATCTATAAGAAAAGGTCTCCAACACATTTCAAATAAATCAGCTTTCTTCATTATCCAGCTTTCAAGCTATGTTTAGTAATAGGGAATATTATAATACAGGGGTAGCCAAATGTGCTGGCAGAGGCTCATGGGAATTGTAGTCCATGGACCGCTGGAGAGCTACAGTTTGGCTACTCCTGGTATAGTATGAATTCTCTTAATCTTGGTTTCCAGCAACATGTCCTTAAGTGAAAGGATCTTTTCTATCTTCTTTATAGCTGTCATCACTCTTTTGATTTTTTTCCCAGTTTTCCGTTTAGTTGATGATGGAGCCAAAGAATAGAAAATCTTGAGCAATTTCAAATTTTTCATTATCAACCTTAAAGTTGTGTAATTCTTCAGTAGTCACTTCTTATGTCTTTTCAATGTTCAGCTGTAATCCTGCTTTGGAGCTTTCTGTTTCATCAGTAGACATGTAGTCTTCATTATTTTTTGCCGGTAATGTGATATCATCTGCATATAACATTGTTGATATTCCTTTCACTAGCTTTCATGCCATATTGACCTGTATCTAGTCCAGATTTCCTTATAATGTGTTCTGCATATACATTTAACAGGTAGGTAGATAAAATACATTGTGTGACACCTTTGTCAATTGGAAACCATTCTGCTTCTCTACATCCTGTCCTAACAATAGGCTCTTGTCCTGAATATAGATTGTGCATCAAAAGAGTTAGATGTTTCTTTTAAAATGAACCATGTTCCACATAATCAAAAGCTTTGCTGTAACTGAAGAAACACAAGCTGATTTTCTTCTGAAATTCTCTGGTATGCTCCAGTAACCAATGTAAATTTGCAATACAGTTTCTAGTGCCTTATCCTTTTCTGAATCCAGCTTGAACATTTGGCATTTTTCATTCCATATATGGTATATTATTTTTTTTAAGTTTTTGAGGATCAGTTTACTTGTGTGAGAAATAAACATGATGTTCTAGTAGTTGCTACAGTCTAAGATGGCTCCATTTTTTCAGCCTGGAATGTAGATTGAGCATTTCCAATTTGTGGGCCATAGTTTTGTTTTCCATATTTGTTTTCATATTCTTGTGCTGCATCCATTTCTATTGGTTCAAATAGTTCTGCTGATATCCCATCTCTCCAGATGATTTATTTCTCCCAGTTGCTTTGAGTGCAAATTTTACTTCACTTTCCAAAATTTCAGATTCTTCTTCAAAAGATATTTTGTGGAATGAATCTGACATCCTTTTGTTTCTCCTGTGTGGTTTTTAATTGTTTTATTCCCAACTTTTCTTTGTTTTGTCCTGTTCCATTAAAGGATTCCCATGTTGACTTTTCAGCATTGCTAACCGTGTTTTAAACTTCCTTGATTTCTTGCAGTATAGATCTTTTGTTATTCACATAAATTTAACACAATCATAATCAAGTGGCTTCCCTCACAGGAATCTGAAATTTAATAATGAATCTTGCGTATATCTGGCTATAGTCAATGCTATGGAGTTAGTCTTGCAGCCTATTGGCAGCAATATATAACTACACTGTCTGATGTTTTGCACAAAGTTGGTAGATAAGGAGAACTGTGCACATTCCTAAATATCACCCTAGTCCCTAATAGCTTAAAAACTAATTTGGGGGGAATTTCCCTCACCCCATGATTATCACTTCTGGAAGAATTCCACAGTCATCTATAGTCTGGTTTAAAGTTAAGTGTGTCATTTAGGTTATTGTAATTTGTGTCTTGGTTATTTTGTTTTTAATCGTAAATCTTTTAACATTGGTATAGAGGATAGTGTCATAATAGGATCTGGGAGATCCAAATTTGAAGTCTCACTCTGCCATAAAAGCTTGCTGGGTTACCTTGGGCCAGTCAAATAATTTCTGCATTTAATACATCCTTTTTTCTTTTCTTTTGTAGTATAGATCTGATAAGATTGATCTTTTGGGGCATTAGTAGTACTTGATAGTTCTATGTTGGACAAGTGGATGGAATTAATGCTTTTTCATTTCCTTAGACCTCTATTTTCTATAATGGATAATACAAGAAACTAAACAAGCATAATCTTGCCCCTTTCCTCAGAGAAAAAATTCTGTTCATGATAGAAATGAACAATGTCCTTTAATTGAATACAGGTATGTAGAACAGCTGTAAATTAAAATTATATATGTCCATTATAAAAATCAGTTCCCAGACTGAAGATTAATCTGTATAATGAACTGCTTAGATGCTGGGAAATAATTTGCAGTCACAGTCTTATAAAAGCAACCCAGTGATGTTTTGTGTGCATCTCTTCCTGCACTAAAGCCAGTGAAATACCCCAATCTAGAGTATTGGAGGGAAGTCAATTATTTGAACTAGCATGGTCCTTTGCTCCTGCGGGCTTTGCATTGGGTCCAACCCTACTCCAACAGGACCTTTCATGAATCCCTTTGGCTCAGCTGAGTACTAGGCCGATGAACAGTGGCCTACCATCGCCTTCCTACAAAGGCGCATGAAAATCCTTGTGCCAATTCATCACCAAGTGCCCCTTCTTTTTTCAAGTGAACTATTAGACCACAAGGCTACAGAGTGTTTGAGGAAGCCTCTGTTTCTAGTACGAGAAAACGAAACTCGTCCCCAGTTTCTCCTCTCCGGATTTGGCGGCTGTTTCCTCTTAGGTTTGACGGCCCGCGGCCTCTTCCCCCTCCCCGTAACGGTGTTGTGTGTCTGTGTGCGTTCCTCCCCCTTCGCAGCGACCCTTCCCGACCGTCAGAAAACGCCCCGGGTCCTGCCCAGCAGCAGCCGCTCATGTGACGTCTCGGCCGGACGCCCCGTCTCGCGCTGAAGCTGCCGCCAGAGGCATGGGCCTGGAGCTGTGCGCCCTGGTGCTGCTGTTGGGGGGTCTGCGGCTGCAGGTGAGATACAAAGGGAAACGGGGGTCCTTGGGGGCAGCAACAGCCTGAGTGTCCCCTGCCCACCAGCAAGTTAACCGCTGGAGCCCCGCAGTAAGATCCCTAATGGTGATCCGAATATGCACGAAATTTCAGGAGTCCCTGAAGCGAAGGGATAGGAAATCAACAGCTTCTGTGTCTGTGGTAGGGTGGAGTTGATGTGGGCATGGGAAATGCTGTATGATGGGGTCGAAGACAGGCTCCACAAGATGATTCAGTACAAGCCTCTCCTGCAGCCAGTAACTTACTAAAAGCTGAAGCCTATGTGTCTGTGTCTTTGAGGCTGGGCTGGGCTGGGGAGTCAGACCTGAACCTCAAGTGTCATCCTGACTGGAGTTGCACATTTGAATCTGAGAGATTTGAAGCAGAGTGGACTGTACTTGGATAAGCATGTTAGCCCAATATTGTCAGATCTCAGAAGTTAAGCAGGGGCAGCCTTAGTGAATATTTCGATGGGAGACCACCAAGAAAGTCCAGGGTTGCTATGGGGAACCAGGCAATGGCAAACTACCTCTGGACATTTCATGCCTGGAAAAACCTACAGGGTCACTATAAGCCCACTGTGACTTAACAGCACATCCTACCCCTTGGTCTGTATTTGACTACTGCAGTGCTTGTATTGGGTGTGCCATAAATCTTGGAAATTTCTGCACAAAAAGTCAAATTTTGCAGAAGATAATCATGGGAACTGTCGGTCTTACTATCTGGGTATCTTGGCCAAGAAAGTAAAAGTTGTGGATGTCTTCACCTGTGGGAGTTGGATAGGGGACACAATACTCCTTTCCTCTGGTCAGCAAAGGCTAGCAAAATGCAGCAGTTTAACATAATCATGCTTACATGAACCAGCCTGGTGTAGGGATTAAGAGTTCCCCCCCCCCGTCCCCCTTCCTCTGCATGCAGCCATCTGGGTGACCTTGGGCCAATCCCAGTTCTGGCTGAGCTCTTTCAGCCCTGCTTACCTCACAGGGTTTCTCATGGGAAGATTGTAAACCACTTTGAGATTCCTTCAGGTAGTAAAGGTTTTTTTAAAAACAAAAAACAAGCTCTTTTTTCTTTTTCCTCCCCAACCCCTGAATCCCAGGTCACTTCAGCAGCCCGCTCTTTCAGCCTTGATTATACCAATAACTGCTTCCTCAAGGATGGCGTTCCATTCCGCTATATCTCAGGCAGCATCCATTACTTCCGTATACCTCCTGCTTACTGGAAAGATCGGCTCCTCAGGATGTACATGAGTGGCCTCAATGCTGTGCAGGTGTAAGTGAGCAGATAGGAACAGTGGGCTGTGCTGGGGGTTAATTTTCACTGTGGTGTAGTGCTCTAGAGACCACAGATGACAGCCCGTGCACCTTTGTGTTTTGGGGTTCATTTTTGTAAACATGAGCAATCCTTGGAGCAGAGGAGCCAAGGTTTACTTGACCCAGATCCTGAAGACTTGTTCCTTTTCCCTTTCAGTCCCTTAATAGCAAGAAAAGCACACTGCAGCTGGTGGCTAAAACTATCTGGAGAAAAGCTGGGAGAACAACTTTTGCTCTTATCTCCAGTCAGAAACCTAGAGGAGAAAGATCTCTGTTCTCCTCATTCCTATAGTCATGCAATATTCAATAGGCTGAAATCCTATGTATGTTGGGGGTGTAGGTGAATTACAGAGAGGGAATATGATTAACATTTAGGTTTTTGTGGCCGCAGGTATGACAGATGCCTCTCTTGCTTATCAAAACGTATCTCATGATGGGGAGTATCTTCCTTGTCATACCCATCGATTTCAGACTGAAATCTGTTTTTTCACTCTTTAGTTATGTGCCCTGGAATTATCATGAGCCAATGCCTGGTATGTACAATTTTGCTGGTGATAGAGACTTGGAAGGATTCCTGGACCTTGTGGCACAGTTAGGCCTGTTGGTGATCTTGCGTCCTGGACCCTACATCTGTGCAGAATGGGAGATGGTAAGGGCTGAGCAAAATTTCCAGAATGGGTTGTGGCTCACTTGTTGTATTTGAATGCAACACCCCCTGGCCATATGGTTGCCCTACCTTGAGTATATGCCTGATCATCCTATCCTTAATTGGGTTTCATGCTCACGTTGACTTGTCTCTCCCTAGCTGCCTTCCCTGCATATTTCCACATTTTGGCTCTTGTACTTTATACTACTTGTCTTGCTGCTACATGTTGTCTTCTTGGCATCAACTAATGTAAACATTAAACTCAAATCTATTCTTTCCCACCCTGGATTCTCACCTTGTAACCAGTGCCACCTGTTCAAATTGATCAGGATAGGGGCTGAGCAGCCACACATTCTGACCTTATTGGCAGTGTTGTTTTACATCCTCCCTTTTTGTTTTCTAGGGTGGCCTTCCTTTCTGGCTGCTAGCACAGCCAGATATTGTTCTGCGTACAACGGACCCAGGTAACTCTAACCAGGCTGCACCATGCCCACTCTGTTACCTAGAAAGTTGGCTTGCTGTCTTTATTGTAATGGCTATGGCTTATTCTTATCCAGCTTCTGCTGAGCAGATTACAGGATTCTGTTGCAAAACTGTGATTGTCTCTGTGAATATTATATAATGGCCAAAGGGACCCAAAACTCTTCTCTTTGTAACTGTGCTGCAGCCTCCAATTCTGCTTTAGCACTGCATTGCAAATTGTGTAGAGGAGTTCCAGTCCTTAGCTAAATTCCTTTCTACACTCAGATTTCTTGCAGGCTGTAGACAAATGGTTGGATGTCCTGCTGCCCAAGATCACACCCCGTCTCTACCACAACGGAGGCAACATCATCAGTGTCCAGGTGCGCAGGGTGCAGATCCTGATCAGTGCTGTCTCTAGTCTTAGCATGGTATTTCTGCTGTGCTTCGGATGGGCTCTTGATATGAGGCCTCTACCAAACTGAGCCCTAAATAGCAACCTACAGAAACACAAATTGGACAGATTGCACTAGACTGTGGGTCCATGCATTCACTCAGCATTCAGGTGAGCAGCTCACCACCCCATTTCTGTGGAAGGGACCAAGCCAACAAAGATGGTATTTCACTGTAAGTCTATTCAGTACATGGATGATCTAGAGCTGGTCTTGGCCGCGTACCACAGGAGGCACTCTGACTCTTGGCAAACAAAAAAGCATACATGAGCTATAGACAAAGCCTAAGGAGGCACCACTGTCATGCTTTAAGCTTCTTACTTCACACCTGGTCCTTGCTGTCAAGCAGAAGAGGCACTGTTAGCTTCAGGTAATCAAGGGACCTGGGAATTTCAAGAACAGCACATGCCCCTCTTTTGAAAAAAGCAGTGATGTGCCTAACATGGTGACTTGCCTTTGATGTGAAAGAGGAGGGGCACCACTAATGTTGACTTAATATTTGACAGAGGAGATAGGCATGCAAAGGCATATAGGATATGCTCTGGCAGGCAAAGTGAGTTCCCTGAGTCACCGTCCTTTAATGCCTGTTGTTTCTCAGGCAGGTGGAGAATGAATATGGGAGCTACTATGCCTGTGATTATGACTATCTTCGCCACCTTTTGTCTGTCTTTCGTGCGCACCTGGGAAAAGAAGTTTTGCTCTTCACTACTGATGGCCTCAAAGACCCTGAACTCCGGTGTGGGACTTTGCAGGGCCTGTATGCTACTGTGGACTTTGGACCAGGTAGTAGGAGGTGGGGCAGTCAGTCTTTGGCTGGATTGGCAGGAGTTCAGGTGGAATCTGTTTTGACTCCCACTTTCTCTGTCCTTTCACAGGTGTTAACATGTCACAGGCATTCAAACAGCAGCGACTGTATGAACCACAGGGGCCACTGGTGAGAGGGGCCTGCCCTTGCTGAGTGGCAGGATGGTGACCTATCTCTTCGGCTGTGCTCGCTTCTCCCTCTGCACCCATCTCACCCAATAACAGCTGGACCCCATATCTTCTGGGCCAGGCCCTGCCTGGTCTCCAGCTGTTTTTTTCTTCCTGACTCCCACCTCCATCGGACACCAATCAGCAATATCCATAAGTGCTCCTTGTTTGCTTTAGGGGTTGCTCGGCTGGTGCGGAGATAATGAGACTTGCCATCCTGTGCTTGGCCCTCCCCAAAGTCTCTGATGACCACTGAGTTTGGCTTATCTTCCCAGCTGGTAGTTACACATGCTATGACCAAT
Source organism: Paroedura picta (assembly GCF_049243985.1). NCBI lineage: Eukaryota > Metazoa > Chordata > Lepidosauria > Squamata > Gekkonidae > Paroedura > Paroedura picta. The sequence continues at coordinate 73,700,131 of NC_135370.1, read as the reverse complement.
GAATGGCTACATGCGTTTCGGCCCAGTCGCAGAGGGTCTTCTTCACTGGTCAAGTAAACAACACACGCCCACAAACTCTTTCAACATATATATAATATATAATTAAGGCACGGCAGGTAACGCATGAGTCCTGAAATGGATAAAAGATATTTTTATAAGAATTCCCAAAGCATACTGAATTTTTGCAAGAGATGTTTTTATAAGGACCAGTAACAAGGAATAAGACTCTCTGGGTCAAAACACATCTGATCATAGGTCATAGCATGTGTAATCATTGTTATTTTTGGGAATTGTACATGCCACATTTCACAGGTTGCTGTAAATGTGGATTTGTTTTTGATGATACTGTTTGAAGTTTTCAATCCTATTTTATGTGCACTAGACAATAAATAGTATTTTATTTTAATTTTCTACTTGCTCACCCTTCAGTTTCCTAGCTTGATCTGTCAGGTTGAGTTTTTTTTTCTCTTTTGTCCTTCCCAAAAGCTAGCAATGTCACATCCGCTTGGTGAGCACCTCTGCTGGCCTTATGGGGGATGGGGGGGGGGTAACTGGGTGGTATTAATTTTTTCTGTGTTATAGTTAGTTGTCATAAAGCTTAGACTATCATGGGATGAAGAGATTCCTCCATCCTCACCAAGTGAATTTCAATACAAGGGAGAAGGCAGCATTGCCATCTCCCATCTTGGAGTTTTACAAGTGCATTGTTACCTGCCTGTAACTATCTAATTCTGCCTTCCTCCTAGGTAAATTCAGAGTACTACACAGGCTGGCTGGATTACTGGGGTGAGCCACACTCCACAAGCAGCGCTGAAGAGGTGGCTCAGGGCCTACAGCAGATGCTGGAAGTGGGAGCCAACGTCAACATGTAACCATGAGGTCATAGGGAAGAGGGGGTCTGCTGGGGAGGGGAATACATGCATTATAATAAGCAGTGGGGCTGGTTCATATTTATTGCACTTGAGCACCCAACTCTTGCCCAGCTCCTCCCCCCACATTCCTGTAGGTACAGGAGAATTTTTACTGTGATACTTGTTCTTCTTACAGGTATATGTTCCAAGGTGGCACCAATTTTGGTTACTGGAGTGGTGAGTTGAAGTTTTCTTAGGGGTGCTGTCAAAACTAGAGGCCTTGTTTCTGACCAGGGATTGGAACTATCCAGAGTGGGAAGGAAGAAGTCGAGCTGTCTATTGATAGCCTTTTCCACCCAGGTGCAGATTTCAAGAAGACATACAAACCCATCACTACTAGCTATGACTATGATGCCCCCCTCTCAGAATCTGGAGACCCTACTGTCAAGGTGTATGCTATTCGGACTGTCATTGGGAAGGTAATACACACCAGGGGGGGCGGGCGGTGGTCCTACTTATTGGAAGAGAACTGTCCAGCTGGCATTTGCCTGCAGCATTATTGAAGCATTACCATCTTTCCTCCCACACATTTTTGAACTTAGATCTAAACTATTCTCAGTGCAGTCCATTCACTGCCAGTAAAGATTAGGAGACGCGGATCAGTTCAGTTCATGGTTGCTGAGAACAGAGGAATGGAATGGGCTTGGCTTATTTCAGGACAGTAGAGAGATTATCAGCCACACACTGCTGCCACGCTGAAATAGGCATCCAGTTCCCCTCCCCCATCAGCCTGACCACATGGACTTTATTTTTTTATCTAGTTTCAGGCACTGCCTGCAGGACCAATGCCACCCCCTACCCCAAAGTTTGCGTATGGCTATGTGTCTCTGCCACAGGTGAGTCAGGTCTGGAAGCCGTTTTCTCACAAGCATGTCTTGTTCTTCTGCATACTCTTCCCGGTACTTACATTATCATTTATATGGGTAGCCATACAACCCTCATATCAGTGCTGGGGACCACTGTACCCTCAGGACAGTACTGCTGGAAAAATGGGGATCCCAGAGGGTAGGGGGAATCAGGAGAAACCACTAACCCCTCTTCCAGAAATGGAAATGCTGGAAGAACTGTAGAGCTGGAATGCCATCCTGAATAGCAGCTATATGAACAAATAGGTAAGGCAGGAGGGGAGACTTTGATGAGTTAAAAAAAAAAACAAGGTGGGAGATACTGGGAAAGGGAGGGGGAACTTCTGTGAATGGTGCAACAGATATTCTGCACACTCATACAGGAGGTCTTTTCTTTCCTACAGCGTATAAGCCTGTTGGATATTCTAGGCCTGCTCTCACCTTTCCAGCCCATCCATACTCTCTTCCCACTGACCTTTGAGGCTATGAATCAGGTAAGATGTAGACCTGCCGCCACAGCAAAAACTCAGTTATTTCCACCAGGAAATATAAGAAAGGCTAGGGAGTATACTGTGGCTTGAATGTTGGTCTAGGGTCTGAAGGACCTAAGCTTGACTCTGCCGTGGAATCTCCCTGGATGACCTTGGGGCATTCTTTCTTATGCAGTTGTTTTGGGCCCCATTATGATGAAACAAAGGATAGAAATAAATATGAAGAAGCAGTGACTCACAAAAGCTCATACCATATCACAAATGTTGTTAGTTTTTAAGGTGCTACAAGATTCCTGCTCTTTATTGCTACAGATTAACATCTGCATGTCAAACTCAAGATGGTTTTCATTTTTTTATTTCAGGCCCATGGCTTCATCCTTTACCGGACCTTCCTGCCGCATGACACCTTAGAGCCTGCCTTGCTTAGTGTCCCTAATAATGGAGTCCATGATCTTGCCTACATTCTACTCAATGGAGTAAGGTGGAGAGTATGGACCCATCTAGGGACAGGGAAGGTGGTCACTTGCTGAAGTTAAGAGCAGAACGCAGCACATATCACAAGATCTCGTTGTAGCCCACGCCATCTTTTCATGATGGGGCCAGAGGCTGCATGAGAAGAGATTTTTTTGCTTGTAACTCAGCAGGGGCTCCACAGCTAGACTATCTACTAATCCCATTCATCTACCCTCTCCAGCAATATAAAGGGACACTGGAACGGGACAAAGTGAGTGGAGTGGAAGTGACTGGACAGGCTGGGGCCGTGCTGGATTTGCTGGTGGAGAACATGGGCCGTATCAACTTTGGGGCGAACATCAGTGACTTTAAGGTGCACCTGAAAACTGGCCATCTCTAAAACTGTTTCCGGGAGGCATCATGGGTTGGATTGGCGTGTGTTCACAGTGGTTTGGCCCAGGCCATGCTGAACAGGAGTGAAATAACGGGCAAAAATTAGCAGCTAGAAAGGAAAGTTCTATTCTCTCCCTCTTTCTGCCCAGGGTCTGATCCACAATGTCACACTGGACTCAACCATTCTCACAGACTGGTTCATTTATCCTCTGGACATAGATTCAGCAGTAGCACATGCATGGCCTCCACCCACTCCAACAAGCAGGGGGACCACAGGGCCAGCTTTCTACACTGGAACCTTCACACCTCCTGGCATCAACTGGGACTCATATGTGAAGCTCCCTGGGTGGACCAAGGTATTTCAATCCTTAGACTGAGTCTTGCCATTCTGCTATGGAGCAGCCATGCCATTTTCTCAACTTGTTAGCATGTCCTGTGCCTTACATTTTGTAAGTTATAACTTCTTCGCTACATTTATCATTTGGGTATTGTACATACCATTTGTAGAATTACATGTGTTCTTCTGTATTTTAAGGTAATAAAAGCTAAAAAGGCATCATAGAATGCACCATTAAGCATATTTAACAGCTAAAATGACCAAACTGAGGCTGATAAAAAACTAGACTCATTGGAAAACACAATAGCACTAGAAAAAGTTGAAGGTAACAGGAAAATATGACCTTACATGAGATGGGTTGACTCAATCAAGGAACCCACAGTTTGCAAGACCCAAGCCAAGGCTATTAATGACAAGACATTTTGGAGGTCATTAATTCATAGGGTTACCATAAGTTTCTCACGTCCATGTGACCGCCCCCCCCCCCCAAGGCAGAATTCTCATGCTGTCTAATGAGATTTACTTTACAGCAAATATGCTTAGGATGGTGGTACTAGAGCTGTTACTCTTGCCCCATCAGACCATTCTAGCATATTTGGTGACTTTTTCTCTACAGAACAGTAGTTCAGGATATCAGAGTCAGAACAATATTTCTTATATCTTTTTGTCTTTTCTCCCTAGGGCCAGCTCTGGATCAATGGTTTTAACCTGGGCCGCTTCTGGCCAGCTCGTGGGTCCCAGCAAACTCTCTTTGTGCCTGGCTTGCTTCTCAATTCTTCAGCCCCCAATGTCATCACAGTTTTGGAATTGCAGACAGCTCCAGAGGAGCCTATAGTGCTCTTTCTTGACCAGCCTCTTTTTAATTCCACACGCAGCTCCAGCACCAAAGACATGGAGTAACAGGGACCACCAGCCAGCTGTGAACTGCCTTACTATCCTTCTGAGAGATCAGTTTGCATGGCTTTTAAGTGGAAGCAAAAGGAGGATTTCCTGCATGCTAACATCATGTGGACGTACCGTAGGATCAAAGTTTTTCCTGTAAATGGCAGCTTTTAAGTTAGAGGAGAGAAAGGATGAGGGTCAACTATGACTCCTAGGAATACAATTCTACTTCAACTTGCCTAAAGTCCATAAGGTTGCTCAACAGGCAGAATGCAAATGCTTCTGTATTCAGTGTTTTGGGTATTATCCCCTGTATTAAATGCACACAAACCTTGCAGAGGTCTGCAGTATCATTTTTCTCCACCATGCATATGATGAAGGGATAAAGTACAGACTGAGGTCTACTCTAGGAAGCTATGTAAATGTTATGAGTGGAAGGAGAGCTAAAGCGCAGCATCCTCATGTCTACTGCAAGCCAAAGGAAGAACGCATGAATCTATGCTCAATGTCTTAAATCCTGACACTGAACAGCAAAGGTTGGCTGAGATGAACCCTAAGGAGTATAACACAGGAAAGAATGGCTACAGTTTTATTCTGACCCATAACTCATAATTGCAATGTGCAAAGTTATAAGATTATTAAAAACCAAATATCCACTTGGCTACAGAACCACTCTTCCAGCAGCCATGCTTTTCAGTGAACTGAACACGGTGCATACATCTGTAGAATTTCCCTCCAGTTTTAGTATATTCAGAGCTAACACAAGAAGTGGCTCTCCCTTCAAAACAGTACTTTTTCACAGTGACAAGAGTATTCCAGCTCTTTCCCAGGAAGGATGTTACAGCATCCTATTTGATGTCTCATAGAAGAACAGGCATCACTCATGAGGGACAGTTGTTTTCTTGGGCAGCTTCTTCAGTCGAGGGGATGCATGGAAACAGCCAGTCAGTAAAGCATGACAGCCCATTTCCTCCTCTTTCTGCATCGTGAGCTAAGACTGGGCAGTCTTCCCTCGCCGATGTGATTGCAGACAGTTTGTTGAGCAGAATGAGAAGTCCAAGTAATGGAAAGGAACACAGTCTAGCAGCGACTCACCGCATAACCAGCAGCGTCTGCAGATATTGAAAGACAATGTGAGTGTGTTGTCTTTTCAACACCATCCAATAATGTGACAGCACTCTGCTATGGTACCTGGTATTGGTCAAAGTTGCAGTGGAATCTTTTAACTGGGCAGCAAATCTTTTCTCCGCCGCCAGAGCTCGCTAAGAATGAACAAACCAACAATGAAGGTAGAATGAGGACCTAGGATTTTGTGTTTGTGTGTCTAAGAGGGTGATACCCCTCTTTAGACAGTGCTATTTAAAACACACTTCATTTAGGAGGTCCTGGCCAAGGCTCGGACTGTAAGAGGACTCTGTTGAGGAGTTGCAAATCAGATACTAGGAAGGATTAATCACACCTAGCTGCAACTTTCAAAGCAGAATTGAAACAAGACTAGCCTATCCAGATTGCCTCAGAAGGGCTTTGGACTGGACAACCCATTTTATTAAAATATATTGCACTGAGATGGCAAAGGTGAAAGGCCTGCATATGTGTGTGTGTTCTCACTGTACGATAACCAAGAAGAATGTGTTTAAAGCCAGAAAAAAATTCCCTTGTTTGAAGCAGAAATACATAGCATTGAGATAAAGCAGGCAAAAGTAACTTTAGAATTCATTTGTTGTGTAGTATTTTACTTGCTCCATGATTTTTATTTAAACATTGACTTCTTTTTGATTCAGCCCTAGTGACTTGGCTGCAAAGTCATGTTAACAACTAACACTAAAATACAGTACTGCAGTATGGAACCAGAGGTTCCAGGTGCAGCCAGCTGATCACTATAAAGTTAGCATGGTGACAACTTTTTGATACAAGCCCATTCAAAGAAAATGTTCCATGTCATACCAAGGCCAGCAATTTATGTTGCAGACCATTTCTCAGAGGTCATTCCAAGCAACAACCAAAAAAGCCTAATTAATATATGGCTAATAGATGAGAGGGAGTCCTCTGTGTCCTATTAGCCCTGGGTTGTTAGAGGCTTTAAAGGTAAATATCAACTTCTTGCAATAAATCTGGAAGTAAACTGTGGAGCTGCCTTAAAATTGATGTAACAGACCAAATGGTTTGTGCCCCATAAAAAGGCATGCAGCCACACTCTGTGCCAGCTGCAGCTTTTGAGATATCTTGGTGTGGTCTGCTCTACAGGTTACAAAAGCACGGATCAGTGTAGCCGGGTTAACTGACACTAGCAGGGACAGCACTTTAAAAACCAGATTAAAATGAAGGAAAGTATTCCTACTTAGTAAAGTATGGGCTTGGTTGGTGACATTACCAGATTTGTACAAGTGTTCATTTTTCTAGAGCAGGAACAACAAGCTGCCTTGAGCTTCATGTTCTGAATCATTTCCCAAAATAGCTCTGGTTGCCAAGGGAAAGCTCTATCTGGTTGCCAAGAGAGAGGCTATCCTGGTAGAACAACCTAGATTTAGGACAGGCCTATTTTCTGTAGCAAGTGAATATCTGCAAGGAAAGCAGACTTGGGCAGGATACCTCAGAGGTCCTTATAGAACTTATTTTTTAAGACCCTTCAGGGAAAGCATGCCTTTATATGTATGCAGAAAAGTCTAGAAAGACACAAAAACTCAATGATAATGTCTGGCAGAAGGCAGTAAAGTGATGGCCGGTCATCAAGCTCATGGAACACATACTGGAAGTTTTGAGAATTACTGTCAGAGGTTAGGACTAGAGGAGTCTTCACAAAGAGGTTCTACCATCTGAGCTGAGCTAAGAACAGCACCACAGGCCAGTAGAACAGCTAAAATGCATTTTTTTCCTGATGATACAGCCCACTCTTTAGCTTTACACACTTTGTAGGACAGTGCTTCTCTACAGCCAATGCCAACAGAACATGTCTTTGTTACGCAGTAGCCACTATGAAAGCTGCATCGGAAAGCTTTCACTAGCCAGCTTTAGTGGTTGCGGATGCCATCTGTGGAACCAGCCTAACCGGAAAACAATCACACCCAGTGGTTAGGCCCTCACCTTTTCACGGTCACTCAACAGGGCAAAGCGCTTTTTTTCATCCTCTTCTTGCTTCAGCAGATGCTGTGACTCACGTTCTTCTTTCTCACGCTGTTTCCGCTGGGCCTTGTGTACTCGGCGACGCTCTGCCTGCTTGGCTTCCATCTGGGCTGTTAGCGGGCCAGGCACCTACAGACAGACTAGAGATGTACGGCAGGAGGGCCAGGGCCCAGCTGCAACCATTAGGCAAGGCGTCCTCTCTAGAGGAGGGCACTCTTCCTTTTACACGGGGGGGGGGGACAGGCCATCCCCCCTTCCCAACCCTAGCAGCACATACTCTCTTTATAGCACATTCAAAACTGGGTGGCAGCAAACTCTACCTCACATACAAATTTCCATTCAGAATGCCCTATGAGTCAGACTCTGACTAAGAGAAGTGAAGGATATCTTTTGCATTGGATGGGAGGCCCCAGAGCAACTATCCTCCAAGTTGCCTTCCTTCAACTTCAGTGGCTTTTCCTCCCATGAAGAACTGCTTAAGTTGGAGGAAAGCTTCTGACCTGAGCCAAAACTTTCTATAAACTTTGTTCAATGGAGTGGTTGAAGTGGGGTAGGAGCCATCCTATCATCCCAATGAACATAGAGTGGATGGACTATAGAGTAGGGGAGGCAAGTCCCAAAAGGGAGGAAGGGAAAGGAGGAGCCCATTCCCACTAGCCTCCTACTGGGCTCCCTTCTGAGTTATGAACTCTAAAAGGTCAGCAACGCCCCCCCCAAAGAAAAAAAGAGAGAACAGGTGGTAAGGAGAATAGGAGGGTGGCACCTCCAGGCTTGAGCATACAGCCCACACTGTACAAATTGCAGCTGTCCTGTTCAGGAAGACGGCTCCCTTCCCCCCTAACACCTGTCAATTCCCCACACCTGCACCCAGCAGTCTCACTCACCTGGGCTTGGATGTAATTGTACTTCTCAGGTTGCTCACCCATGAATTTACGGAACTCATTACGAGTTTGCTTGTCAGCAGACACGCAGTATGGTGGCCGTTCTTGCTTGTCCCTGTGTAGGAGATACGCAGGACTGCTTCATGGGTCTGGATCAACCCCCTCCAAGTGCACCACAATCCAGGCAACATGAATGAGGGAAACAGACAACATGAATTAGAGAAAGAGAAGCCAAGACCAATCTGTGCCATGGCCAGGTTCCAATTTGCTCTGGGAAGCGGAGGGGTGCACAAGAGCTTTCTATATTCCCATGGTAATGTAGCAAATAATTCTCAAAAGTCCTGGTCTTGAAAGCAATCAGTGCTTTCTACATCTACATCTTTTGGCCTCATACAGCACTTTGTGTTGTGGGGAGGGGTTGTGGCCCATTCGCATGCAGAAGGTCCCCAGCATGTCCAGTTGAAATGATCAGGTGACATGGAAGACTTCCACTTGAGACTCTGGGGAGCCACTGCCTGAGAAAATACTGACCTGGATTGACTAAGGACCTAAGGCAGCTTCATGTCTGTTCATTAGGACAGCTTACATGCTAGGCAACTGAGCTGGGAGGTGATGGCTAACCACGAGGAGGTATTGGCTGGCCAAATTATATGGCATCAGCAGTCTGACATATGGAAAACAAGTTTGCTTGTTAAGGCCTCGGCTTGTCTGTCCTGGGGCGCACACACCCTCCCTCCTCCCTCTCCCAGGCTGGGCATTACCTCACAGCAGGATCAGCCCCGGCCTGTAACAGCCAGTGTACAACAGCACTCCTTCCCGCTGCTGCTGCCACATGCAAAAGAGTCCAGCCACTTTCATCCAGGGATGCATTGAGCCAACAGTGCAGGTGGCTGCTGCTACACTCTTCTTCCTCCTGTGCTGCTCCATCAGCCATTCCCAGAAGATGCTGCAGTGTTTTCAGGTCTCCTGTCTTGCAGGCTGTGAACAATACATCCTCCACTTGTGTGCTGGCAGCTCCTGGCAGGGGAAGAGAGGAAGAAAGAGGCATGCATTAACCATGTGAACCAAGAACAAGGATGGCTTCAGCCTTTCCGTTGAGGGCCCACTGAGCTGCACAGCACAGCACAAAGTCGCATGATGGCAGGAGGCCGAGTTATAGTCTCACTAGTATCAAGCCATGCTGTGGATGGGAAACACAAGCCAAGCACCGTGACATGCTCTGCAGCGAAGAACAAGCTTCCAGTGAGTGATCTTGCAATCTTATCGATTCTTATTTAAATGAAGCCTGGCTCCCTTGCTCTTGATACATGCACACATTAGCAACAAAACCCTCCAAAGAGCAACAAGAAAAAAGAAGGGAGCTTTATGGAGACTTGCTCCCCAGCAGCTGGGACTGCACAATTGGAGGAGCATGACCCGTACAATCTGAACAAGATGGATCTGGCCAGTCCTGCCTGCCAGTTCCTTCAGTAGGACAGTCTTCCCACCTTGACAGAGACCATAGATGTCCCCTTTTTGAGTAGGGCTTGAAATAAAAGTACAAACTACTTTGTAGGATCTCAAAGGGAATCTCAACAGGCTTACCCTGAGGCACCAACCATTTCTGGGCTTCAGTTGACTCATCTCTGTTCAACAATAAGGTCTCATGCTCTTCTGTGCCTCTTGAGGCATCACTGCAAGACTCTGATTTAGGAAAGAGAAAGGGGGGGGGAGAGAAATAAACAAATCACCTTGCTGGAAACATTCTGTCTCCCCATTTGTTGATCATGTCACACACCCCATACCTGCTTCTCCAAACATGCTAGAATAAGAAGAGTTGGTTTTTATACTCTGCTTTTCACTGCCCAAAGAAGTCTCAAAGCAGCTTACAAGTAGGTAGGCCCAGTCTGTATCAGACTGAAGGGAGAGGCCCAAGCAAGTGCTAGCACTGGAAAGAACTGAGGCAGCAAACAGACTAATAATAGGAGAAGAGTTGGTTTTTATACCCTGCTTTTCATTTTATGAAGGAGTCCCAAAGTAGCTAACAGTCGCCTTCCTTTCCTCACAACAATTGTCCTGCAAGGTAGATGGGTCTGAGAGAGCTTTGGGAGAACTGACTGACCCAAGATCACCCAGCTGGCTGCACATGGAGGAATGGAAAATCAAACTGGTTCTCCAGGTTAGAGGCCACTACATTCTAACCACTACACCAACCTGGCTTTCAGGAGACAGTGCCATTCATCTTAAACCGCTCCTGCAGAGTGAATTAAATAAAAGGGTAAGGGCTGTTTGGGAGGAGTTAGGGCGGGCCCTGTCCGGGATAAAAACTTGGAGGGCCCAAACAGGAGCCGCAAAGCGCCTCCTGATTGGGCCTTCCGAGTGTCCATCCAGGGTCAAGCTGCCAATCATGCGGCTCCCCATTGGCTGCCTGGCCTGGCCTGCCCTGGACGGGGACTCACCACGCAGATTGAACTGGCAGCCCGTACGGTGAGTCCTCCGCCCCAGGTGCTCCTCCACCTTAAGAAAGGAGCAGGGACACCGTGTTGAAGACACGGCGTCCCTGCTCCTTTCCAGCCCTGGGGACCCCTGCCCATGGGGGGGCACCGTTGGTGGCACCGTTCTCCCGCCCCAAGGAACAGCCTCACCGCGTCTGTGACGTGGCGAGGCTGCTCCTGGGGCCGGAAGAAGGCCCAGAGACGCTCCGGGGTGGGGGGGTGGGTTGCCGCCTTCTCCCGGCCCCAGGAGACCAGCCCGCGGCCGGGAGAACACCCTGCAAAGGCTTCCCCGGGGACTGGGCCCTTTGAAACAGGTCCTGCCAGATAAATGGGTAAGCTGTGAGCCTAAGTTGTCAGCATCATGCCAGGGATGGACATAAGTGTGGCTCTTTTTGTCAATGGTAACTGTGATGTGGCTCCCTGTAAGCTGCAGAATGTTCTAGTCAATCCTAACCTCTCTTTCAAAGGAATACATTTCCAGCTCTCAAAGCAAATAGCACAAGAGGCAATACAATACAAGGGAAAGGCTTGGAGACTGCATGAATGTCTAGTATCAGCATAATCACCAAGAATTGTTGGCCTCACCCCCAGAGATGGAAGATCAGCTCCTTGATTTGAAAACCCTCTTAACTGATATTTTTTTTAACCAAAAGGTTTATGACGTTTTTTGCCTGCCCTGAGCTGCATTGGAAGAGTGGGCTAAAAAACAATGTATTTATCAGTAGCAAAGGTGAATCGTGCATCTATCTGCCATGGATTAAAACGGATTATAAAAAATCTGCACAATGAGGCCATCTTGTCCTAGAACAGATGCTTCTGCAAATTTGAGGTTTTTGGAAAAATCTTTAAAAAAAATAGAATGGGAGGGAGAAAATACAAAACAGTTTAAAGGTGTTAAGAGGTCACACAACACTACCTGGTGATATTTCAGGTTTCATTCATTCTTTTTTTCAGCTGGAGGATGTGAGTTGCTGGGCAGGCAGGAGAGAAAGGAAAACTGATGTTGGCAAGCACAGATAGGCAGTAAGCCTGGAAGGGTGCAGAGTGCAGAGACACAGAGCCAGAGCGGAAGGATGAAAAATGGAGACAAAGTGTCCTTAAGGGTCCCCCAACTGTCCTCCTTCTTTCTACTATATGACAATTAACCCTTTGCCCTCCCCCACTGGTGTTCCACAATTTTTACTTTTATTCCAATTCTGTGAATTAACTGAGGGAAGTGCTTTATCAGGCAAACTGCTGTCTTCTCTGCTAATGCAGGAATTAGTTTCAGGCGAGTAGCTGTGTTAGTTGTAATATTAGAACGAAATCAGAGTCTAGGAGGACCTTAGAGACCAACAAAATCTTCCCAGATGGACCATGGAAAACATTTTTGGCCTTTATTTTGCTGCTGGACTTGAATTTTGTAAGGCTAGAGTACAACTAAAAAAATATAACAGATATTAAATGAAGCAAATACTGACTTTAATACAAGAAACTATACTGTTGACTGAATGTTAGGATTTTGTTTTTGACTTGCTGGAAATGAAGAGACCAAGATCTAGCAGCGATCCCTTACCCTGAGACCTAGCAGTAGGAAGCAGGTGCTGAAAAAGGCCAGTATCTGTGGTGCTCTGCTTTGCACCCTTCAATTCAGGGAAATTCAGGGGGGAAAACATACAGGAAACTGTCCTAAAAGGATATGCACCATAGAACAGCTTGATCATTCTCACAGACCTACCTGTCAGGGCTTTGGGCTTTTTCCTTCTCTTCTTCCGATTCCTTTTTGGTTCCATTTCAAATTCACGCAAGTCCAGTGTACTCAGCGTAACCTCCACAGACTCCAACTGACAGGGTGGGCTTTCTTCCTCCTCTTTTTCTTTGTCCTCTTCTGACCTTGCAGGGGAAGCTTGGAGAGAGGAAGAGAGAGGCAAAGCTCAACTCACATTCTTACCTCTAAAGGAAGAGCCACTTGGGACAAGGGCAGAATGATCACCTTCTGACAAAACCCACAAAGCCCTGTGTGGCTCTCATCTGAGATAGCAGCCTCCACCTCAGCTTGAGTCCCCTTCCTGCTCACAGCCTTCTTTCACAGAAAGCACCCCATGAATTGCTGCTCTCAGCAGCTTACAGTGGTTTTACCACTCTAAAGCTCAGGAGTCAAAGAACAAAACTGCAGAAGGCATCCATATTGAGCCAGGCACAACAGGCAAGAGTAGACATATTGCAGATTCCTATAGCTAAAAGACAATGCTGCCTTCCAGCTCACCTGGCTGCAGTGGTTCATCCTGATCAATTATTTTTCTCCAGGTCTTGCGAGGAGAGCCAACAAGATCTTCCACGGTTGTGTCCTTTCCTGTTCATGAATCAGAACAGTGATGTCATCACTGTAAAACCTCTTGGTTACAGATTAAAGTGTCAATTTTAGATTAAAAGTAACATGCTCCGCCCCAGTAGAAGTGCAGTAACTCAATTCACAATGGTAACATTTCAAGAGGTATGAGAAACCAGTCACAGTAAAGTAAGCAGAGCTAGGATTGAGCAAATCTTGCTTACTTTACTATGGGCCAGAAGCTTAACTCCTTGGCTTAACTGCTAAAAGGCAGCCACAGAAACACCAGAGTTGTGATGGAGAAGTCCAGTCAATCAATGCTATCAAAAGTCATGTTTACCATACACTTGCAAACTGCTCAGAGCTCTGTGCACCCGCTGCACCTCATGGAAGGTAGCTCTCCGAGTACTGAAAGGAATGCCCCGGATTCGGGGGTCATTTTGCTGAAGAGGACCGTTTCTACTGCTAAAGAAGCGGGCTCGGTTGGTGTGAGGGGCACGGAGGAAGATGCGCTGTGTGCCTTGTAAATGCTCCACCCAGCTGGCCAATAGCTCCTGAATATCCTGTACAAAACAAATTAAGTGATACTTTTGTGTGCACAAGATTGCCATCTTGAAGCATGCCGGAGTAGCATTTGGGCACTGCCACAAAAGAAGGTCATCCAAATGCAATCAGCCACCAGGAGGTCAGCTGTCCCATGAAACCTCCTAATGCTTTTTTCTCCATCAATCCCAATTCTCATCCAGGTAAACAAATATGAAACATGCTCTGGAAGAGTCTCATGTGCCGAGCAGTGAATCTTGCAGAGAAAAATAAAGTAACGTACAAGTTGAGAACCTGCAAGGACTTGATGGGGGGAGGGAACATCAGGCTCCTTAACACCACCAGCCAATGTACTATCTGCACTCACCTTCAGATTTCTTTCCTTTGTTTCCCTAGCAACCTTTCCCTGAGAAAATTCTGCCTGATTCCAGCTTACCTAGCATGGTGGGTAATACTGTGGTGATTGCCTAGCAACAGCCACTGAGATCATTCCTTCCTTAAAATTACAAGGGCAGCTTCTATTATTAGGGGGGAGAATCATTTTTAGATTTCAGATTCCTCTGCAAACATGTGACTTTACTCAAGTATGTAGAAACATCTATCTTGTCTGTCGATGGCCCCAATTTCCCAATTGAAGTATCCACAGATGGGTACTCACTGAGAATTAAATTTATCAATATCCCTTCTCTCCCCATTCATTCTATTGCTACTGACAAGCCTCACCAAACCATATACCTCTCGTTTGGCAAGGTAACTGTAGTTCTTTGAGAAACAGCAAGGATTTCCAGGTCACTAGAACAACCAAGTCCCTCCCATTGTGGCTGCTTTAGCATCTGCACTCACCTTAAGCAAGGCAGACTCATTGTAGCGCCGTAGGGAAGCCCCAGCAGATTTCGGCATAGATCCCTGAGCATCCCGCAACCCTTGGGCTGTACCTCGGCGGGCTCGCACTGTGTACCTGTGGAAAGTCTTGTGCTCCAGCACTTCATTCCTGGAAAGAAACCAAAGGCAGGCCTTCAGTATAAAGCTAACATCCAGGATCGAAATTCCAATGCGAACAGAGTATAATTAAAGTGTACTTAAGTCCCATCTACAAGGGAAGTGTGATTCAGCAGCTCTTGGAAAGGGGTTGAGAAGCAGCAAAGCAACCCATGCCCACTTCCCCACCCCATGTGAAATGAGGGTCCATGAAATGGACATCAATCCTGACCTTGAATCACACATGGGAGCAAAGCTTTTCAGACCAATTACTCTGTCCATGGATTCTTACCCTTTAAAGACCGCTCCTGCAAAATGTCCTCCACCAGCCATCAGGATAACCCAGGAGGTACCTGGGCTTTGCCTCTGAAGGGAAGCCACCAGTTCGCCAGGTTCTTCCACATTGCCCTAGAGATACACAAACCCTCTTTAGTCAGTGAAGTCTCATGGACTGAGTGATAGGAGCACTCTCAGCATGGCTAGAGCACAGGAACTGGGGACAGGATCAGGGAGGATTTTATTGTTTATCTGGACATATGGAAGATCAACACACATCTTGGGTAAATTCAGGAGACAGAAGGGCACTTCATCAGTTTCAAGCCTCCCAAAGTGCTGCCCCTGTAAGCAAGCTGCCATTTATTTTAGCTTGTAATTCTGTGGTCAAGACTCACTTCATTTTTTTATTTTTGTATCACATCTATTGATTATAGGGATACACACATAGACAACATATCTTCTAGAAAACTTTTCAGATGGATGGGCAGGGAAATGATGCAGCCAGATGACTAAGACAACCGTGCAGGACTTGAAGAAAAAGAAGAGTTCGTTCTTATATGCCACTTTTCTCTACCCGAAGGAGGCTCAAAGCGGCTTACTGTCACCTTCCCTTTCCTCTCCCCACAACAGATACCCTGTGAGGTGGGTGAGGCTGAGAGAGCCCTGATATTACTGCTCGGTCAGAACAGCTTTATCAGTGCTGTGGTGAGGCCAAGGTCACCCAGCTGGCTGCATGTGGGGGAGCACAGAATCGAACCCGGCATGCCAGGTTAGAAGTCCGCACTCCTAACTACTACACCAAAATGGCTCTCTTGAAAGAGAAGCTGGTACTTTAAGCACCAAATGGTGTTAGTAGGAGTCTGTCCAGAGTTTAGGAGTAACTTCAACTCACTGAGATTCTAATACTAGGGTTAGGGTGCCAGAAAACAACATCTGAAAGTTAAAGTAGTATATGATATGTGGGTGGATTACATGCAGTGGTAGACTCTGGAATATTTCCTCTGATACATGGCCATGATGTTGAACTCTACTGGTTTCTTGTCAGACAGCTGGAAAGTCATTTATACTTTTTGGTGATGGACAGCTGGGTACTAAGGAGGGCTGGGCACAAACTGGAAATATGCACTTCATGTCAGTTTGTGGCTGAACCACACATTGAATCCCAAACTTGGCGGTTCATTTGCAAATTAAATCGGTTTGTGGTCCTGCAGACCCAGTGAAAAGTGACTGCAGTTCCTTTAATTGGGGTTTGCAGAATGCCCAAAAAACAATTTGGCAATACCTGCTACTCAGCTGCTTTGAGCTATCTTCTTTAAAGGGCTACAAAAGATAGACCAAAACAAGTGCTTAGCTTTTAAAAAAAAAATTTGCTACTTACACAGCAAACAGAAAAGAGGCATTTTAAAAGACTCAAAGTCTCTTTAAAGCCCTGCTTCCTTCTTACTCCATTAACTACATTGAACTGCTTTAAAAGTTTGTGACATTAGGCCTTTGGTTCATGAACCACAAACAGGGCAAAATTCATGATGAAGTTTGCTTCATGTTTCTGTTTGTGCCCATCCCTAGTGCTAAGTCAAAAAGCAGCAGATAGGAAGGAGGCCTCACAGGCTGACATGCCTTCGTAGTGTTCAGTATACAACGGTAGACTGAGAGGAGCTGGCCTTGGGAGTTTCTGAACAGGGCCCGCTGAGAACGTGGATAAGGTGAGGTGCTTGGACAGCTGTTCCTTTTGTTTTCACTGCTCTGGCAAGCCAGGGGGTCAGACTCGCTGTCTGAGTCAGGATCACTGGAATCAGAACCTGAGATGCTGGAGACGTCACCTGTGTATCAAGAAGCAGCAAAGAATCACAAAGCTGCAAAATGATGCTCTGGAATCTTACTTCCTGCTGGCAAACAACAGGAAACAAAACCAGCTCCTACATAATGAGGAAAAGTCTAGTTCTATAATGCTAGAAAATCCCCCATTTAAGATAGCTCAAGAGAGCAGTGAGTTAGAACGGCACATTCAGAGCTGCTCTGGAGATATAACTGGCGGACAGCCACAAAGTGAAAAGGTGCAGGGTGCTGCTACACTGCTGGATCTTGAAATGACCCTCTGTGGTGAAATGAAGGGATTCAGCTAACTAGCTAGCCACCCTCACATGCTTGTCTAAGAAGCTCTCTGAAACAGGACACACAGAGCCTTTGGTGTGAACCAGAACAGAATGGCAGACCCACAGGATCACTAACCACAGCGGCCTTAGTGGGCACTCTGTCTCACCTGCTTGAGTCTTTGCCTCAAATTCTTCAGCTGTGAGCATTCGGTGTCCCAGCAGTCGCTGCTTAAGGTTGAAGCGATGCCAGTCAAGGCGATAATGCTCAGTCTGAACAGGAAAGGGAAGAGCAGAACAAGGGCCCATAAGAACAGTTGTAATGACGGGTTCCGCATTTAGCATAAGTAGTTCAAGCCTAACTTGATTGCTAACTATGCGAGACAAGCAACAGCTGTTCACTGCATTGAATACAGAGTGCCTGGCACTTGGGTCAGGACACATAAAAGCATCTGTATCAGCCAACATGAATGTTACCATCCCCCAGAAAATCCAGTGTTTTGTAACATTCTATGTCCAGGGGAAACACAAATTCAAATCCTCACTTTGCCAATCAGCTTGCTGGATTGTTGTGTAAGTTAAAGGAAGGAGGGGGAGAGAATTATGCATGCTACCCTGAGTTCTGGGAGGAAGGGTTGGATAAAAAAACAACTGAGAAAACAGCATTCTCTAACATGAAAGCAAAAATTCACATCATACAATGCCTCATCTCTGCAGTGATTCTTGGGACATAGTCCCTGCGTTCCATCTGAGAGCAAAAGACCATGATTGAGCCTCAGGTAACAATTTTAACCAATCCTATTCCCACAGAAAGCAGCCTTCACAATTAACCCCTTTTCACT
Source organism: Paroedura picta (assembly GCF_049243985.1). Classification (NCBI taxonomy): domain Eukaryota; kingdom Metazoa; phylum Chordata; class Lepidosauria; order Squamata; family Gekkonidae; genus Paroedura; species Paroedura picta. The sequence continues at coordinate 73,682,307 of NC_135370.1, read as the reverse complement.
ACTGCCTACCTGCTCCTCTCGGCTGTCGAAGGACTTCAGGCAGGCAGAACAATACATTCGGTCTGACACCTCTAAGACACCATAAGATCGATCTGGGCCATTAGTCACTGCAACAAAGATCGTTAAAATGAGGAAACTATTATTTGGCACAGAATATAAAATATACATGCCCCATAGATTTAGAGGGGCTGGTCATGATACAAAACCAATATTCTACTGCCATTTGTGATACAAATGAGTAATCCTTATCATCAGGGCTTTATATGTGCCATGTAATTGCTGTGAGGATAAAACAGAAAACCATGAACACCACCCAGAGCTCCTGAGACGAAGTGTGGCATAAAAATTAAAATAAACCCCACAGAATATAGCATCTAGTACAGGTGTTAGCTTCCCAAACACAATTTTTGAAAAGCAAATTTCTAGCCCTTCTGAGACATGCTTCCAAGTATCAGAAGAATCACATTAAAGTTAGGCAAATTTAATAAGTTTGCATAATCTTTAGGATTCATGGATTTAGACTGTCTAGGTGCAGAAGATTCTTACATACTGTATGGAAGGGAAATAGGAGAGCAAAAGGGCTAAGCTACTCCATTAACTGGATACAGATCAGCAAGTGATGTCCCATCTGAAAAGGAGAACCCATGCCAGTTTTAGGATGTTGATTAAGCTGAGAAAGCAAATATTCGGCCTCTAAGCCCAATCCAACTCTCTTATCAAAAACATTATTTTTAGAAGTCCCAAACATGTAGAAACAAACTGCAAAATGGGATGGGAAATAGAGCAACTGCCCAGGGGGGGGGAAGGGAGGGAGAGATGTTTCCTAAAGTGAACTGAACCCCAACCCCTTATTAATCAAAAGACTAGTCAAATACACTTACTCCAACTCCCACACTAATTAATATGTATAAACACGCACACAGTAAAAGATAACAGTAAAAGTTTGGGTAAGCCAAATTTGATAATAGCTACAGCTGCTTCTGAACTTGAACATGAAAGTGTAAACTCGGGGAGACCTCAAGATGGCGCCATAAGAAAGCTGGACTTTAGTTCAGCTCTTAAGCCATGCCGAGGGTCAGGGGCTTATGCACCTGGCTGACCTGAACAGATACGCAAATCTGCTCACCGGTCGCCCCAGGAACCGGGAACGGTGACCTGAGGGTCCTACAGATCCGTAGGGAGAAGCAAGACCTCCTTGGATTAATAGCGGCTTGAGCTCAAGGTCAAGATGGCGTCTTTGTCGCAAACAACTTTACAAGCTTGAAACGACCAGCCGACCTCACATTCTTCCCAGACCATCATTTACCAGATCGATAGGAGCAGAAGCTGACAGAAGCTGGAACCCACAACAGTAAGAATTGAAAGCTTTCTGGCTTTTCTCTCTCTCCTCTCACAAGCTCTTTCCTCCCCCCCCTCAACCAATTTACAAGCGAATTCCTTCTTTCCCCGAGTGAGAGACTCCCAGCTAATTACACCCATTAACCAAACAAAGAGAGTGCTTTGAAGATTTATGGGTGAACGTTCAGTGGGAGAATTTGACTTGATACGGAGATCGACAAACTGATAATTTGGGATCGCTCGTGCTCCCGCGAGACCTCACGAGACTTTCTGTTTATAGTTTGTGACTGCCTAGAACTATGGAAGAATTAACAAAGACACAGCTCTTCCATTTGTTATGCAAAGGAAACTCAGAGATACTGAAAGCAGTCAATAAGCTGGAAAAGGAAATTCGTGGGACTAAGGGGGAGTTTTTGGATGGAGCCCAAGATCCGGAGAGACCAGCTGATGACGCAGCTCAGCTAACAGTAAATCAAGTGAAACTTCAGGAGGGAGAGAGTGCCAGAGATGTAAAAACCCAAAGTATCTTTAAAGAACCCGGGAAAACAGATTCATGGAAGGAAAGTACCAAAAACCTGGAAGTCTATTCAGAGCAGGAAATGACTTGGATCAGCAAAATAAAAAGAGTCTACTCAAAAGCGACAACAACTAGGAAGCTATCAGGAGAAATTTCTGTGCGATCAGAGGAAGAGATCCAGATTGACAAAGGACTCAGAGCCCCCCCAAAGGCGACTACAAGCAAGAATCAAGCAAGAGACTTCTCTGGCCCTGACAGAAGGACAATCAGAAACACTCTACTATGGAAAAAAATACAATTTCATTTTCTGCGACCACCTGAAAGATGAGCTGAACAATGGAGTATTCTCCTGGCTTCTTGTGAGAAAAAAAAAAAGCAGTAGCAACCTTTAGGACAGGTCTAATATATGAAGGGAACTGACTTTATATCACTTAAGACAATAATAGAATATATCCTTATAATAGATTATACCTTCCTATGTAACAACAACTACTTTGTTAAGAAAGATGGTAATAACCCCTAGATCAGGATTAATATGCGCTGGGAATTGAATATGTATGTCAATATGTATGCCAAAAGAGGATGACAAACTATATTTTATAGGCATTAACAAGACAACAGTAGTAATTCGTGGGTTAGTGCCAACTTATGAAGGAGACTGACCTAATATCATTTAAGATAATAACAGAATGTACTCCTATAACAGATCTCATATGTATTAATAATCACTTGGCTAAAAAATGTGGTAAAAACTTCTAGACTAGGAATAATATGTGATGAGAACTAAATATCTATGTTAAAAGAGATGGCAAACCATATCAACTGGTCGCTTTCTCAATACAACTTCTCTGTAAATGCTTTATATAATAATAAACAATAAAATTACTATAAAAAAAATATAAAAAAAAAATGAAAGTGTAAACTCTTAGAATCTGACGAACACCCTGTCCCATCTTTAAATACTTTAGGAATAAGTACCAGAAACCACTACAGGGGTAACATCCTCTGACGACTCAGTGACAAGACAAAGTCCATCCATTAAATTTGCATTCTGGGCAGCCTCAAACACAGACCACGTCTCAGCTGGCTGCATGATCTGAGAAGAGGAAGAAAAAAACAAACACAGATCAGCATTCTCAGAAAGAAACAACAACCATGTCCGCGGCACTTTAAATCCAATGAGTTCTCCAACAGTGAGAGTCAAGACAAAGGCAATACTAAATCACTTTTCTTCCCCCCCACCACCAGTAATGGAAATTTCTGTTTGCAGGGATGTGACCAATGTGAAGTTCCATCTACGCATTACAAAGTCCTTGTGTTTACTGGGAGACAGAATATTTGTGCCTTCCCAGTACACACAATTCCTTTTCTGTTTGTGATCACAGCATGTAGGGAAAAGTGATGTTAGGTCCCCTGCTTCCCATTTCACATTTACAAACTGCCCCAAGTGGGTACTTCTTGGATCTGTTTTTTAAAAAAATCAATTACTTCAGTCACTACAGGAAAGTTTCTCAAACCCAACAAAGGTTCCATGGGCTAGTTTGAGATCTTCAAAACAGCAGGCATATGGAAGCAAAAGCTTCTTTCCTTTGCATATCATGTCATAAACAGCCAAGAATCAGTGTGGTACAAAGGCCGTAGTGTTGCCCTTCAACAAACAGGAGGACTCTGTAATGCAGAGGCAGAGAAAGGGAGAGAACACCCCAACCCTCATGGAATCTACAGCAGCTACTCTTTTTATGCTCTCTTCTGTAGAGTTAGCAACTCTCAGGAAAGTAAGGTGCAAGTCCAGCAGTACTTTGTCAAGTGTTAACGGGAGCAATACAGAGCCCCTTCTACAAAGAGGCATCGACAGGAGAGGCACTTAGAGAACTCTTCTTCAAGCCCAAAGCATGTGCTGGGGGCCCTAGATACCACACGAATTTTGAAAGAAAAGAGCCAAGAGAGGGGAAGGGGGTGATCATGTGTACTTCCAGGTTGCAAGGTGGGGACCTGAATCTGAAAAGCTCGAAGACTACCACAGTCACTTGCTAGGCATTTTCCGCCATAGGCGATCGTGAAGCCGAGGAAACTTTGGCCCCCACATCAGGCCACCGAGAAGGGCGGGGGGAGGAGAGAGAGAAGCGCCTCGAGGGCTGGCCTTAAAGGCGCCACCGGACCCTAAATCTCTTCTGCTGCTCCAGACCAACACGACTACCCGCTTAACGGCCTCGCGGAGGCGCGCCGAGCCCCACCGACGGGCCGGAGTCCACCAGAGAAAGGAGGAGGAGGAGGAGGACGCCACTCACAAAGCGCAAATGCCTCCCCGCCAGCACGGACGCTCCGCCAGACAACCACCGCGTGACACTTCCCCTCGGCGCGCGTCATTTCCGCGTCTCTGGGGCACCTCCCCTCCCCTCGAACGCGTTCCTGGCGCTGCTTTCCCATTGGCCGCCCTTCATCCCACCTCCTCCCTTCATCCTGATTTCTGATTGGCAGGGGCCAGCTCCAGCCGGGGCGGGGGAGTGAGTGACAGTCCGGGAAGTCGCGGCGGCTGCATCCTGGGTCCGGTTACCGGGGTGACCGCGGAGGTGAGGCGCCTGCCCGCCCGCCAGTGGCCCCGGCCCCCTCCTGCCCAGGCGACAAGGCCCAGGGCCGCTCCCTCCTCCAAACAAAACCAGCCCGCGGAGCTCCCGGGGGGCGGCGTGTTCCCCGAGGCCATTCCGCCCTTGCGTCGGGGACCGGAGCGGCCTCCCGCCAGCCCACTCCGGCCATTGTCCGTAACAAGGGGGCCGGAAGCATCACGATGGCCTTGCTCGACCGGGCGGCGGGGCGGGCTGAGAGCGGCCTTGCCTCCCTCGACATGCCACTGGGACCCATTTCTCCGAAGAGGCGCCCACCGGCGCAGGATGCTTAAGGGCGCCCCGGCGAAGTCTCTCCGCCTCCACAGGTCTCGCCTTCCTCCTTCAGAAGCCGCTCCTGGTGGAGAAAAGTCCAGCGGGGAGGCGAGGCTAGAGGCCCTGCGTCCCAGCCCCCATGCCCGAAGCAGCCCACAGTCCCGGCGTCCCTGCAGCAACGGCCGCTGGCCGAACAGGTGAGCCTCTCGGTGGCTTGTTTGGCTTGTTACAGGTACCAAGGCCTCTGGGTCTGGGTATGTAGTGTTGGGCAGCTACATACTTAGGGAGCCGAGGGTGTTTTTCTCTGTAGCACTGGGAGTAGTTGCTACACCTTTGAGTGCCTAAATATAAAGGAGGACAATGTTATATAAAAGATGGGTGTGATTGTTTTGCTTGCAGTTAGTATCCTGAAACAAAATAGATTGTGGACCTCCTTTGTTGTTGTTAGGTGCAGTTATATCCGACCCATCGCGACCCCATGGACAATGATCCTCCAGGCCTTCCTGTCCTTTAACATTCCCCAGAGTCCATTTAAGTTTGCACCGACTGCTTCAGTGATTCCATCCAGCCACCTCATTCTCTGTTGTCGTCCCCTTCTTCTTTTGTCCTCAATCACTCCCAGCATTAGGCTCTTCTCCAGGGAGTCCTTCTGTCTCATAAGGTGGCCAAAGAAGATCTCCTTACTACTGGGTTAATTATTTGTTTAGAAAACCCACCATTTATTCTCAATGGGGACCTGTTCATGCTACAGTGACAGTGCCTTCCTAAGTGGAGTAGCACCATTTTAAGTCAAATGAAGTTAATGGATATAGTCAGGTGTAACTCAGTTTAAGATGGAGCTGTAAAGTGGCTTTAATCCATCAAGGTGCTACTTATGTTCTTTAGCAGAAGAAAGCCAGTGTGATTTAGGATTTAAATTGTCAGGTCTGAGATATCCTAGTTCAAATCCCTGCTCTCCTTTGGAAGGTTCTGTGTGATATTGGGCCAGATCTGACACTCAGTTTAACCTACCTCATAGTTGTGAGAATAAAATAGAGGAGACAACAATGTAAGCTGCTCTGGATACCTGCTGGGGAAAAAAGAAGGGGTATAAATGAAGTAACAAGATTGCATACCAAGGATCCCCTCAATACAATTAAAAATGCACTTTTGCTCTGTAAACTTATATTAGTGAACTATAGAAATTCTAGTTTGTTTTAAACAGAAAAGCAGGTCTGGCAAGATTGAAGTCATCCCATTACTTTCATTGTGCCAAAGTAATTCCTATCATATAGCTTTGCAGCATAGTAGTGGCCTTGGTCCTGTTTTTCTTCTACAGATTGTTAGGTTGTATAACAGCATTCCACACATGTGAATTTATCCCACAGCCCCGGATCCAGTGTCTGAGTCAGAATTTGTGTCCCAAGATGTTCATCTTCCATTCTATCTTCTGTTTCGGTTTCTTTTCATTTTGCTTTTGTACAAAATGTTTCATCTTCTTAGAGTGGTAAAACTACAATATGTTACGTTGTTAGGATTTTAATATTGTATCTTTTACTGTTTCTGTATTGGTGTGTTATAAAGGCAACCCTTTGGAAAATTAACAAGTTACAGGAAGTGAATTATTAATAATTCTGGAAGGGTGGGGGTCACATTATTTGCAGAGTTGCTAATATATGTTGTGTTTTTCACTATCATGAAAATGAAACTGCAATTGTCATCAGATTTGGAAGGAGTTTCCTGTATTGCTGTTCTTGCCGTAGTAACCATTTTCTGTTGCTTTTGGCCTTATATTCTACATTTTACAGTCCCCATTTTGTTTTCTTGCCAGTCTACAATTTATTTATTTTATTATATTTATATATTGCCCTTTCTTTCAGCTCAGGGCGGTTTGCCTTATAATTCTCACCTCCTGGTGGTCCCTGGGCCCAAAGAAAGCCTACTTGACCTCAACCAGGGCCAGAGCTTTCTCCATCCTGCCCCCCACCTGGTGGAATGAGCTCCCGGAGGAGCTAGATCAATTCCACAGGGCAATTCCAAAAGGGAGGTCTTCCACCAGGCATTTGGTTGAGGTCGATCCGAACCACTGCTTCCCACCGGTCCCCCAATCCTCCCTCTGACAATCATTATAGATCCGCCCAAACCACTGAGCCTCATTACGAGTTAACCAATGTTCTATTATTCTACTGTTCTACAATGTTTATTACTATCACTATCTTGTTGTCATTGTTAGTGTTGTTACCCCATCACTATAAACTGAGTTAATTGCACTGTTCCCATTTTATGTAAACTGCCCTGAGCCTTCAGGGAGGGTGGTATATAAAGGAAATAAATAAATATGTGGTAAAGGTCAAGGTATCCCCTGTGCAAGCACCGGGTCATGTCTGACCCTTGGGGTGACGCCCTCCAGCGTTTTCATGGCAGACTCAATACGGGGTGGTTTGCCAGTGCCCTCCCCAGTCATCACCGTTTTACCCCCCAGCAAGCTGGGTACTCATTTTACCGACCTCGGAAGGATGGAAGGCTGAGTCAACCTTGAACCGGCTGCTGGGATTGAACTCCCAACCTCATGGGCAAAGCTTTCAGACGGCTGCCTTACCACTCTGCGCCACAAGAGGCTCTTATATATGTGGTACAATACAATAAATATTCTGTAGAAAACTTATTTAACAGTGAACATATCAAACAGTGTAATATAATAACAGTACTTAATAACAATAACAAAGTGTGATATAACAATATTGAATAAGAACAGTATAGTCTGTATGCACTGTGGTCTGGTTTTCAGTTAGTGCAGATTATGGGGCTTCTGGATGGTGGCAGCGGCTTGTTCACTCGTCTTGGCCAAATGCCTGGTGGAGGAGCTCCTTTTTGCAGGTCCTGCAGAATTGTTTTAGCTCTGGCAGGGCCCTGATGTCTTCTTGGAGCTTCTTCCATCAGGTGGGGGCCAAGACTGAGAAAGCCCTAGCTCTAGTCCTTTATAGACAAGCTTCCCTGGGGCCAGGGATCATCAGTTTATTGGTAGTAGAGGAGTGTAAAGCTCTTTGGGAGGCATAGGTGGAGAGACGATTTCTCAGATGCTCAGGGCCCAAACTGCATATGGCCTTGAAGGTAATTACCAGAACATTAAGCCTGTTCCAGTAGTCAAGCTTAAGGTTCTGGTCATTACCTTCAGGGCCATATTGCGGTCTGGGCCCTGAATATCTGAGAAACTGCTTTTCCACCTATGCTCTCCAAAGAGCCTTACACTACTCTAATATCTAGTTCCCATCAAAACCTTTCTGATCTGTTATTAATGAAAGCTGTGACTTCGCCATTTGTTGTCTTTATTGGCCTCATTTTATAGTCATGGAGCACCTGTGACCCTATTGGAAGCCCAGCTCAGTGATTACCATGGCTCACTTCGATACAGAGTACCAGCGTTTGGAGGCCTCCTACAACGACTCTCCTCCTGGAGAAGAGGACTTGATGGTGCATGTTCCTGAGGGCAGCAAATGTGAGTTGAGCTGCCTGGGTCTAGCTATATATTACTGTTTCTGAGTCATGTTAAACCTAATGCTTTGAATATGAAACTCCCAGTGATGTTGGAACTTTAATATTCAAGTACATTGGGTGCTTAATTTGGATTGGGATTGTGGAATAGGGGTGTGCATTCCCCCCCCCCCATTTTTTTCCAGTTTGGGTCTATTTGACCCACCCCAGTTCAGAGTTTACAAAACGTTTTGGATCCCAAAACTGGCTAAGTATTCAGATCTGAATGTTTTAGGGTCCAATAGATCCAAGATTGGGGGGGAGAGTAGAACAGGGGGGAAAAAACCCCAACAAGCCCCAAAGGTGCAAAACATTGCTGAGCAGCAGCTTCCACTTCTCAGCTGTCTCCTGATATTTTCTGAAGTTCCTTTAAACCAGACTGATTTAAACGGACTGCAGAAAAAGCAGTGTGTGCATGTGGGGGGTGGGGAGGGATGACAGTTGATGGGTCAGGAACAGCCTCCCCACCTCTCAGCTGCTTCCAGGATCTCCCTGGTTCCAAAAACATCTAGGATGGAGGGGGGGGGGGAGATGTTTTTGCATTTGTTTTCTGAAAAATCCCCAATACTTTTGGAATAGCTAAATATATCTGAATAATGCAATAAGGATGTTTGTGTTGTGTGTTTATTATACCACCTTCCCATGCAGGCTCAGGGTATATTTTTGGCTCAGGAAGATCCAGATACACACCCCAGTGTGGAATGTGGGGAGAGAGAGAGCGAGAGCGAGCATAATGCCTTCTCACAATACCAGTTTCCTATCCTAAACGTTTCTGGGGACTCTTATGTATACTGATGACTACATATATGTTTTCCTAGTGGGATTTCTGAGAGTCTTTCAGGCTGGAAAATGGGTAGGGGGAGGGGATAATTATGTTGTTTATCCTAACTGGCCCTACGTGCTTGAAGATTAAATTTCAATAGAGAACTCCAAGCACGAGTCTAGTCTGACAGAACCTAAGATAGCTCTAGAAACAGTGTAACATGTAATGGGGCCCATGATCAGTGCCTGGCACCCTGTATAGCTCCTTTGAAGTGCTAAAGAAGCTTGCATCTGAATAGGAAATAGAAATGTTGGTATTTGGGCTTACATAGCAACCAGAGAAACAGCATCTATCCAACATGATTCTACATTTGTTCAAAAACAAGCTCCACAGAGTGCAGTGGGACTTAATGCCTCCTTAGCATGTTCGCATTAGAACTTTAATCATTTTCTGTTGATAGTGGGCTTGAATAGGGCAATAGCATATTATGTGACAGATGATTCTTATTCAAAGGTAGAAAATCTGCCTTGAGATGTGGATTCTTTGACTGTGGGTGGCATCCACAGCATGACAAAATTCTGACATTGCCTCTGGCTTGTCTTGTGATCTTTACCCTTTCTCTGTCTTGCAGCTCCTTGGCACCATATTGAAAATTTGGATCTTTTTTTCTCTCGCATATCCTTACATAACAGATGGGCAACAGTGAGTGGGGTTTGGTGGTAGGATTCAGTTGCAGCAAAGGTGAAAATGCTTTACATATTTCCCTTTGGCCACAAGACTTCTGCATAATGACTAGCATAGTCCAGAGAAGAGATTTTAAACAGTTGTTTTAGCAAAATAAGGCAAGAATATCTTCGATGATTGCTGAAGTTGATTTTTTGCTAATTTGCCTCAGGCTGTTTCTGAGATTCCTCTGTCCGTTTGGGATTTCAGACAAAATAATGGACTGGAGCAAGGAGGCAATATTGTTCATTTCATGCTTGTAATTAGCAGTTACTATCATTGGAATTATAGTTTGTAAACAGCCTTTGGACAGCATGAAAGTTTGACAGGTAAGAGGGTAACAAGAGATATACAGAAGAAGCAAACTTTGATATTCTCTTCCCTTGAGAAGACATTAGGCAGAACAATTAGATTTGAGACCAGTAGCACCTTAGAGTCAGGGTAGAAAGTTACTGCATGTTGGCTGCTACTTACTGCTGGAGTATAACAGGTTGAACTGGAAAAAGAGGTCTCCTGTAAGTTAGCTGAAAGGTTTATTTGGTGTAGATCCAGTGGGTTCTGCACCATGGTTTCAAGTGGTTCTCCTTGACTGTGGTTTTCACGTCTATAACCTGCACCAAAAGAATGGCTTCACCTGCATGCTCATCAGTGAGATCTTTGAGTTAATGTGAGTATTAATTCTATTTCTCTTCCCCTTCATCGCACTAGTCAGAGCAAATTCTCATATTCTGATGGGGATAGTACTCCTGATTCACTTTATCTTTCACTCCAATATGACACCTCTGTAATTTGGCAAAAATAGATATCTATGGGCCTTCTGCTGGCCCTGATAAGCTTGAAGCTGGTAGGAGGCAGAGCATTTCCTATTCCACACAGTCATATAATGTCTGCCCCTCTTCTCACAGGCAGTTCATCTTTGTTGTGGCCTTCACCACATTCCTCATCAGCTGTGTCGACTATGACATCCTTTTTGCCAACAAGCTGGTAAATCACAGCCAGCATTCCAGTGACCCAGTTAAGGTGACCCTGCCAGATGCCTTCCTACCACCCAGTGAGTGCAGTGCCAGGTAAAGTGGACAACAGCTCTCTCTGTCTGTATCCAGTTACGTTCTTGTAGATCATGGTCCAGTTTTTAAATCATAACATGCTATTCAAAACTGGAAAGTCCTCTACTTGTAAGCTGGCTATACTCTTATCTATTTAAACAAAAACTTCATTGTAGGAGATGTTGTTTTTGCAAGGCAAATGTAGCTGTTACTTATGTCAAGAACTGCTTTCATATGTTTGCAGTAGTACTTGTCAGATCTGGCCTCTTCACTAAGGTTCTCCTAGTAGTAAAGCTGAGGTCTGATACAACATTTTAAATAGGTTTGCCGACATTTTTAATAGGTTTGTCAACATATAGGCTGTCAGTGCTTGGTGAATTAATAGCATACATGTGAGGTCAAGGATATTTCAACAAGTCTTTATGATAAACGGTGCTCACTGTTGCCCCTGTTCACCTGTTCTCAGACATACAGCCTAGTTGCTCTGGTTGTGTTCTGCTATAGCAATGAATTCTTATCAGAGTTGCCTGACCTCTAGTAGTGGGGAAAAAGATGTTCTGTTGTGTATTTGTTCTAATACCAGCTATAATTCTTTCAAAAGCTACTCATTTCTTTCTGTGATTTTGTCTTACAGGATTCAGGCCAATGGCTTTTTGCTCTCTATCTTGGTGATCGCAGGGGTCTTCTGGATCCATCGACTAATTAAGTTCATCTACAATATTTGCTGCTACTGGGAGATCCACTCATTTTACATCGGTGCTCTCAAGATTCCCATGGTAAACTGCTGAAACCTAGGGACTTATGGATATGTATGCATCCTTGTTCAGTGCCAAGTAAAAAGGAAAGACCACTTAACTGGAAAATCATGCCTCTAGATATTGAAGGCAGATAACAGATGATTATTATTCCCAACGTACCACTTTTACAAGCTTTTTACAGGTATATAACTGGTTGCTGTTGGAGGTGGAGACAGAATGCTGAACTAAAACTTTTGTTTTGATCCAGTAAGGCAATTCTTACATTTTAATTATTTTCTCAGCAATAAGGAAAAAAAGCAGATAAGGATAACTGCTTACTTCCTTTCTTTTCTTCCTCCCATCCCACTGTTGCTTTGTCTTGGTGTCTTCTGGTTAGCTTTCTTTCTTGCTGTCCCTCATTAACCTTCTCGAGAGCTGTGTACTGCTTCTGGTCTGATGCCAGTCCCATAGAGGTCAGTCTTATCCATGAGCCTGTTTGTTCATGACTTTCTGGGTTTAGTAGCAGAGCTGGCATGCTATGCAGCTGTTATGCCTGGATTTGCAAGAGTCTGGTTTCCTGCCCAAGAGAGCCAAACCATGCTGAACCACTGCACCCTCCTCTCCCATGACTTGGGAGCATTTAGACCCTTTTTTCCAATTGGGAAAACATAAGGTGAAAAGACTATATGAATTAGCAGAGCTGGAAAGATCCCCAAGTGAATCTAGGTCTTGGATACAGATAAATCTTCCTCACAGTGATCTTCTTTAATGCATATTAATTTTGTTTTAGTGACCGAGAATTTGCATGTTTTATTTATGATGTCCAAGCCCTATAATTCATGTTACTGCAGTTTCCTGCTTAGAAAACTTTGGCTGAAATGTTGATATAATGAATTAAACAAAATAATAAACTTTCACAAAGCTATGCTTTTTAATGTTCTTCTTGCAGTCTGAGCCTCTTTCTGTTTGACTACATTTTAAAATATTTGCAAGAAATTGTACATGACTCAACTTTCTGTGATGTTAAGAGAATTTGGGGAAAGGGAGAAGAAGAAAAGCTGAGTTAATGTTTCATATGAACCATTCAGCTATAGAGTTGTAGGCCTGGATGTATGTAAGAGAACAGGGCATTTTGGAAGGGTGCTGTGCAGCAGTTAGGGCCAGCTATCGAATGGTGCACAAAGAGGACAAAGAACAGTGTGTGATTGATGAATCCTATGCAAGAGCCCAGGAATTTGTTCTGTACAAGTCTTGCTGGTATTTTTATGGCTGAAGAAACCTGTCCACAGAAGGCAGGGAGGATCTAGCTACCTTTCCATTGGCCTTGTTGAGATGTTAACTGCACCTACCCTCTCTGTCCCCACAGTCCAATTTGCCCTACTACACATGGCAGGAGGTGCAGGCACGGATTGTGCAAATCCAGAAGGAACATCAGATCTGCATCCATAAGAAGGAGCTCACAGAGCTGGACATCTACCACCGCATCCTGCGCTTCAAGAACTACATGGTGGCCATGGTGAACAAGTCACTGCTTCCTGTGCGCTTCCACTTGCCCCTGTTGGGTGATACAGTCTTCTATACACGTGGCCTGAAGTACAACTTTGAACTGATCTTCTTTTGGGGCCCTGGCTCACTCTTTGAGAATGAGTGGAGTCTCAAGGCTGAATACAAGCGGGGTAGCAACCGCCTAGAGCTAGCCGAGAAACTGGGCACTCGCATCCTGTGGATTGGCATTGCTAACTTCCTGTTGTGCCCACTTATCCTCATCTGGCAGATCCTCTATGCTTTCTTCAGCTACACAGAGATTCTCAAGCGAGAGCCAGGCAGCCTGGGTGCCCGCTGCTGGTCTCTCTATGGCCGCTGTTACCTGCGGCACTTCAATGAGCTGGACCATGAGCTGCATTCGCGCCTCAGCAAGGGCTACAAGCCAGCTTCCAAGTACATGAACTGCTTCATTTCACCCCTGTTCACTATTGTGGCAAAGAATGTGGCCTTCTTTGCTGGCTCCATCCTTGCTGTTCTCATTGCTCTGACAATTTACGATGAGGATGTGCTTGCTGTGGAGCATGTCCTCACCACAGTCACAATTCTAGGTGTGGCTGTTACAGTCTGCAGGTGAGTGATTTCAGCTGCAGGTGAAAGTTCTTGTGGCAGCAGCCCTTGTGTTTTGAGGGCATTGCTAGGGTGGTGCTGGTTGCTATGAGAAGCACCCAATCAGATAATTGACAGGTAGAAGCTAAAAGTATTCTGCTGACTAAAAGTGCACCAAACTGCAAAAGCTGTTTAACTCTGTACAGCACTATTGAGGTTGCTAGGATACCAGCTGGCTGTGCTGCTCTTTTCCCTCTTGAACAGTGATTGATAAGGCACTTCCAAGGTTCATGAGCCTGAAACCTGATTCTGCCTATGTCTTCCATGGGCAGGTGAGCCTCTTCCCTGGTTCCTTCATATCACTATGTAGTGGCTAAAAGTCATTTTCAGTGTGTACTGTGTGGAGCTGTGGGACTCAAGAAAACAGTTAAATATCCACATAGACCTCAGGGAACTAAAAGAAACCTACATGACAGTGATATAGCATGGAAAGGGTACTGCAGGTAAAAGAGCTCTGTCTCCCAAATTTAGTTTTGTGGTATGTAGATCTGTTTTGGTGTAAGCCTGTCATATTATATATCATTTATTTTCTTGAATTTCTATACCACCCTCCCATAAGGCTTGGGGCGGGGGAGGGGGGTTACATAAAACATCATGAAAACACACCAAAATCTAGTGACAAAAGCATAACAGTGGTTCCAAAATTTATCATAATAGATTATAACAAAATACTACAACAGATTCACAGTGTGACAACAACTCTCAACTTTTAACATGAACCCTGGGAGATGAGCATGGCTCAGATCATGGAGAAGGGGGTATTTGGGGGATTCACAGATGGCATTGAGTTGGCTGACCTCAACCAAATGCCTGACGGAAGAGCTCCCTTTTACATGTGCATCAGAATTGTAGTTCAGGAAGGACCCTGATCTTTTCAGGGAGCTTGTTCCACCAGATGGGAGCCAGGACCAAGAGGGCTGGTTGAGGTCCAGCACACTTCTTTGGGGCCAGGGATCACCAGACAACTGGTGGTGGCAGAGCATAGGGCTCTTTGGGGGGGGGGGGGTATAGGCAGAGAGATGGTATCTCAGGTATACTGGGCTCAGAGTGCATACGAACTTTGAAGGTGATTACCAAAACCTTAAGCCTAAAATGGAATACAACTGGGAGCGAGCAGAGTTGTTGAAGTGCAGGCTGGATGTGGGATCTTCACAGTGTATTTGTGAGGATCTTAGCTGCAGCATTTTGGACCAGTTGCAGTTTCGAGATCAAGGTTAAAGGAAGGCCTGCGTAGAGTGAGTTGTAGAAGTCTAGTCTAGAGATGACCATCGCTTGGATCACTGTGGTGCTCTGGAGCCAAGTAGGGTGCTAGTAGCTTGGTTTGGTGTAGGTGGTAAAAGGCCTGCTATGCTACTCTCGTGACCTGTGCCTCCATGGAGAGGGAGGCATCAAGGATCACACCCAGGTTTCTGGTGGAGTGAGCTACCAACAGCTGCACTCCATCCAGGTTGGGTAGGTATGCTTCCTCACTTGGTCCCTTCCTACCCAGCCACAGGACCTTTGTCTTTGAAGGGTTCAGCTTCATATGACTCTGTTTGAGCCATCTCATTATTGCTTCCAGGCGTCTGGCAAGGGATTCTGGGGGAGAATCAGGGTGGCTGTCCATCAGGAAGAAGAGCTGGGTGTCATCTGCATATTGGTGGTAACCCAGACTGAACATCTGCATCAGCTGAGCAAGAGGGTGCATGAAGATGTTAAATTAGATAGGAGCGAGGACTGCTTCCTTTGGGACTCCACATGTGAACTAATGATGGCTAGATACTCTCTCTCCTATTGCTATCTTTTTCGTGACCCTGGGAGAAGGAGATCAGCCATTTTAGGACTGTCTCCCATATCCTGGTGTTGGTGAGGCTGCGAGCAAAGAGCTCATCATCAACTGCGTCAAATGCTGCTGACAAATCTAATAGTACAGGCATTGCTGACCTGTCTCAGTCCAGCTGGTGGTGGAGGTCATCCGTCAGGGTCACTAGCACTGTTTCTACCCCATGGCCAGGCTGGAAAACTGACTGAAATGGGTCAAGGGCTGAAGGTTCCTCCAGGAATGCTGATATTTGGTCTGCAACAGCCCTTTCAACCAATTTCCCCAAAAACGCTAACTGCGAGACGGGGTGGTAGTTGTCAGGCTCCTGCAGGTCCAGAGGACCTGGCACACCACTGCCACTTTATCCTTCTGTGAATTCTCCCATTGAGAGGGAGAGGTTGAGTATTTCCTGGAGGGCCCCCCCTATTATGTCCATTGTTTTTAGGAGCCATGATGGGCATGGGTCTCGTGGGCAAGTGGTTGGCCTTGTTGCTGTTAGCATCCTGTCCACTTCAGCTAATGAGAGTCGCCTGAAGCAATTCAGTGTTCTTTCCAGAGATGGCCAAGGGGCCTTTAGTTCACTTTCTGTGTCCAGTGTTGGAGGGAGGTCGTGGTGGAGAGTTGAGATTTTGTTTGGGAAATGACTCATGATAATGTTGACCTGTTGGTGCAATGACCTTAGATTGACACAGGAAACTAACCCATTAGCTTCACAGGAATCTGATATGGATAGTATTACAGCACCTGTGAAGAGCTGTTGTCATTTCCTTCAGATGAACAGTTCTTACAAATGAATGAAAAGCCTATGAATCACACCAGGATATATATAAACAGATGCAAAAACTTCTAAAATTCTTGTTCCACAGTGAATTTAGATGAAATTGTGACTGTGCTCTGCCTATACCCCCTAGGGCCTCTTGTCAATATTCTCATCTGCCTGTGTCTCCTTTCATAAGGAGAAAATCCTGGAACCAAAAGTTAATTGACCTGAGAATTGCTTTAGGATGCTTTGGGCCGATCCTGCGTTGAGCAGGGGGTTGGACTAGATGGCCTGTATGGCCTGTATGGTTTCCAACTCTATGATTCTATCTAAGCCTTGAGAATGGGCTATCTTTCCCCATAAGCTGCAAATCTCCTACTTCCTTTATTGGGTTAGGATGCCTTTCCTGACATGTTTTATATGTCCTGTCTGCCTTGCAGATCCTTCATCCCGGACCAGCACTTGGTATTTTGCCCAGAGCAGTTGCTTCGTGTCATTCTGGCACATATCCACTACATGCCTGACCATTGGCAGGGCAATGCTCACCGATATGAGACCCGAGATGAGTTTGCACAGCTCTTCCAGTACAAGGCGGTGAGGCAGGGCAATTGGTAGGTGGGAGGGGGAATTGTATCCATGCTGTTCCAGTAGTGGGTATAGACCCTGGATGTATCCTGTTCCATCTTGTCCTCAGGTTCCACACTCTTCCCCTTCTCCTTGGAAATATTCTCCCATTCCAGGCAGGAAAAAATAAATAATGCTACCTTTAGTTAAACTCAGTTAAACCTGGAGTTTCTCTTAGGGCCCATGAGACTGTGCTGATGGTAATACCCAGTTGCAGCAATTGCTTGTATCCAGTGACTCTTTTTTCCATCCTCAAGGTGTTTATTCTGGAAGAGCTGCTCAGCCCCATTGTGACCCCCTTGATTCTCATCTTCTGTCTGAGACCTAAAGCTCTGGAGATAATTGACTTCTTCCGCAACTTCACTGTGGAGGTGGTGGGTGTAGGGGACACCTGCTCCTTTGCCCAAATGGATGTGCGACAACATGGACACCCTGCAGTAGGTCACAGAAACATTACGAGTATTTGGGATGAAATGGGCATTCTCATAGAAAGCCATTTGCTTGTTGAACTTCTTGGATATGATGTAACTTTCTCATTTGCTGTCATTCAATGAAAACATGATAGATAGCTGCTTCTGCATCTCAAGCCAACCTTGAAGAGACTAGGTAGTGTAACATGGTTTATGGGAGGTGTTGTGCGTATGGTTGCCTTCAATCTTTAAAAAAAATTACCCTTTATTTTTCTCAAACTGAAACCAACACAAGCATTACATTCTGGCAATTGCACTGAGAGTGCAAATTCTCTGACTTGCATTGAACCTCTCAAGATTCATTCCTTTGAAAAAGACAATGGCTTGATGCTAGACCAAGGAATGGCTTGAATGGATGCTTAGATGTAGCAGTCAATTAACAAGGAAGCCAGACTTCCTATCTTGCTCCTCAGTCTGCATTTCTGATGCCTGGTCACTGCTTTTAACCAGGCAAGGGGTGTGGTCCAAAAACCTAGCTCCTTCCCAGTACTATTTGCATGGAACAATAACATTCTGGGAAGCTCTACCCTATTCTTAAATCTCAATCTACAATATTATTGATTTCTGATCAGAAACAGCGAGAGAATCTGTGTTGGTCCTGAGGTTTTGGACAGTTGTGTGTTGTAGTGTGTTCATAGGCTTGTGTGTATTTTGCAGGGAGTGTCAGATGAAGATGAGGCCTGGAGAGTGTACACAGTGATAACCAGTAGCCCTGTCCCTCTATGTTTTTCAGTGGATGTCAGCTGGGAAGACTGAGGCTTCCATTTACCAGCAGGCCGAGGACGGCAAGACAGAACTATCCCTCATGCACTTTGCTATTACCAACCCACACTGGCAGCCACCACGGGAGAGTACAGCCTTCATCGGCTTGCTTAAGGAACGTGTGCATCGCGACAGCAGCCTGGCACTGGCTCAGCAGGCTGTCCTCCCTGACAATGCCCTCTTCACCTCCATCCAGTCCCTGCAGTCAGAATCAGAGGTGCCTGGCATGAAGTGGGTGGGTGGGTAGGTGGGTGTAATGGGGCTTAATACTGTCATATATGACACAAGCAGAATTATGAGTGAGCTTTCTCAGATGTGCCTCTTTGTGTTCTGCTATGAGTAAAAAATTTTTTGGCTTCCATTAGATTTAATAACAAGCCTCCTCTCCCCATCCAGCTGCAGCACTTTCTTTTCCTGGAGTTACTGTTAGAATCAGAGCTGGAAGGGACCTTCATCTAGTCCAATCCCCTTCAGCAGCGGTCCCCAACCTTCATCTGGTCAGGGACCGCATCCGGGGGTGGGGGAGAGCCAGCGGCCCAGCTGCCGCAGTTGCTCAAAACGCGCACGCGTGGAACTGCCGCGCATACGCGTTTTGGCTACCAGGTGGCGCTAACACGCATGCGCAGAGTTGCAGCGCATGCGCGTTTTGGCCACCAGGGGGCGCAAATGCGCACGCATGGCAGTTCCGCGCGTGCGTGTTAGCGTTGCTGGCGCGCCGGCTGCTGTGCTGCCCTCTTTCCCCCCCTCTCACTGCAGGGGGGAGGCAGGCGCAGCCGCTGGTGGCCCACTCCGATGGCCTTTGCGGCCTGGTACCGGGCCGCGGACCGGGGGTTGGGGACCCCTGCCCTGCAGAACACAGGAAATTCATAACTATCTGTCTTCAGTGACCCCAATTCCATACTTGGATGACGCCCTCCCCCCATAACTAGCATCCATAGCCAGTTTGGCATGGAGGAAATTTGCCACAAGAGCCATGGTCAGGCACATTTCCTTCTGCTGTACACCCACTTACAATACGCCTAGGTTCATAGAATCAGTATTTCTGCCAGATGACTATCTAGCCTCTGCTTAAAAATTTCCAAGGAAGGAGTACCCACCATCTCCCAAAAACACCTGTTCCACTGGATGTTTAGCCAAAAATTCTTTTGAATTTCATCCCATTGGTTCTGGTCTGACCCTCAGAGGCAGCAGAAAATAACTCTGCTCCGTACCCTTCCAAGTACTTGAAGATGACTTTCACCCTCTTAGTCGTCTTCTCTCCAGGCTGAAAGGTAAAGGTATCCTCTGTGTAAGCACCGAGTCATGTCTGACCCTTGGGGTGACGCCCTCTAGTGTTTTCGTGGCAGACTCAATATGGGGTGGTTTGCCAGTGCCTTCCCCAGTCATTACCGTTTACCCCCCAGCAAGCTGGGTACTCATTTTACCGACCTCAGAAGGATGGAAGGCTGAGTCAACCTTGAGCTGGCTGCTGGGATTGAACTCCCAGCCTCATGGGCAGAGTTTTCAGACTGCATGTCTGCTGCCACAAGAGGCATTGGAATGCTTACGCCCAAACTTTGGAGGGCCCTGGATACATTAATCCCAGAGGCAAAGCTGAAGTTTGATTGCAATGGTAGAGCACTACAGGTGGTGGTTGGAGAAGAACACCTGCATTCCTGCTTGAGTTACATGCTTTTTCTCGCCCTCTTTCTCTCTGCAGCCACACAGCTTGATTGCCAATGTGATTGCAGGCTCTTCGGTTCTGGGTTACCAAACAGTCCGTGATGCACAGGCTTCGCGACATCTCTCTGCTGTTTCTGAGGTGGCTTCCGCTCTGCGTTCTTTTTCTCCTCACCAATCTGCTCAGACAACCCGTGGGAGTTCCCAGGCTGAGGGCCTTCCATTCCGAGGCTCAGGCACAATGGCAGCCTCTGGGTAAGGCATGTAGTAAAGAGCCAGACCAAAAAAAAAAAAAAAAAGGCCACTTTGAGCAAGTGGAATGCTTCCAGATAGTAGATACCTACTTCACACATACACTTCTCCATCCCACAGGTGTATATGAGTGTAGGTGGATGGGAAATCATCTGTCCTATTTGCACACTTTTTAGTGACATACATTGTTTTCCCTTATCTTTTTATTCTCACAACAATCCTGTGAGGTAGGCCAGGCTCAGAGTGAGGAAACTGTGGGTTCCCATGTTAAGCACTATACCTGTCATTACCCTTTCCTCTCAGGACCCACTGAGCATGGCATAGGAATCATGTGACAGGAAGAGATAAAGTCAGGTTTGTGACCTCTAATAGTTTCAAGGACTGTGGGCAACAGACCAAAAATTAGGGACAGGAAAAAGAAAGCTGAGTGCCAGGAGTTGTCTCAGTGAGGAACAACCCCCACAAAAACCCAACTGAAAACTTTCAGGACTTTAAAAGACGGAGTGTCTGTATAGCATCAGTTGGTTACAAAATATTATATGCTTTTATTGTGCGCAACTTAAAAACTTTGAAAATTGAAAACACATACCTAGCCCATAGTCTATTACAAAAACAGTGTTATAATAAATCCTTAACACTATTTCACTCCCTTATATATTTGGGAAACGGCCTCCTGGAAGGAGGCTGTCCGGGGCCCTGACCGTCCAGGTCCATCCTAATTGGCCCTCCCCCTCCAGCTCCCACCCTCCCTCCTTGCCTGCTTAGAAGCCTTGTGGCTGCAGCCTCCATTGTTGCCCACAAGGCGAGAGGCAGCGACAGGGCTTTGCAGCCCACAGGGACACTCCTGCTGGGAGGGAGCCGGAGGAGGGGAGGAGTTGCAGCCTCTCTGTGGGCTGCAAAGCCCTGTTGCTGGCGGGGAGGGGGGGGCTTTCCACGGCCACCCTCTCACGCCCTCCTGCCTGCCTGCCGCTCCTTCCAAAGCCCATTTTTAAAATGGGCTTTGATACTAGTACTATCAACTATAGACCTGATGCGTTTTGGCTCATGTAGGGCCTTCGGAGGTCTGATTATGATACAAACTCATTAAACATAAGTTATGTACAGCAGCCAATAAAAGAACCAAAATGAGAGCCTGTAAATGCTAAAGCAAAATACTGTGATTCTAAACAACCCAGGCCAATGAATAGCAGAAGAAATTATAAGGTCATGAGACTTATTGTAAAATAACACAATCAGTGGAAGATGCCTATTTATCAGTTGTTAGTTATCAGTGAAAAATTAATTATGAAAAAATTAAATCAAACAGTTTGTACATTGTGAAGGAAATGAAAAGGGTGTTCTTGCAATTGCCTATGGGCTGTGTATGTATGTTTTTAATTTCTGAAGTTTTAAATTTGTGCACAATAAAAGCCATATAATTTTGTAATCAACTGGTACTATACAGACACTCAACCTTTTAAGGTCATGACTGTTTTCAGTTGGGTTTTTGTGGCTCTGGTTCCAGATTTCTCTCCCCCCCCCCCCCCTTTGGCTCTTGGAACAAGTCAAGGGGCAGAGCCATGGGTAAGTCCTCTCTGCCGCTGAGTGACTTCACTTTGTCTTGCTTCTGCTTCTCAGGATGCATGAGAAGTGAAACAGGTGCTGTGATGCCCTTCCTACCTATGTATGTGCACTAGTAGCCAGTCCTTCTGAAAGGCAACAAGAAAGATGGCAGTGGCTCTAGAATGGATGCTGTGATCTGGAAGGTGGACCTAGCATCCCACCAGAGGGTTGCCACCCAGGGGTTGAAGCCACTACACCACACTGGCCTCCCTCGTACTCCTTAAAATCAATAGTGAATGAAAGCATGGGGGATTTCCAGTGCTGTAGTTATTTAAAGAATGCTGCGTACTCTGAACACATCTTTTCAGTCCCATCCTATAAGTGCACCTATTTTAAAGCCCTTTCCCTATTTTAAAGCCCTTCATGTCCTGCACATTTTGTCAGCTGGCTTGTTATTCACAAAGTGACTGCCTTTTTCTCAAAAACAGCAACTTAAATGACCAGCAGCAGTCTGGAACACTGCAAGTAGCAACATCCAGTGGTTAAAAAGGCCATTGGTAGCAAGAATCCATGCTAAAAGACCAATACAATAAGTAAGCAGGCAATAACTGGGAGTGCAGGACTTTTACAAAAATCAAGAAGAGGCCTAGCTGAAAAGTGATGTCAAGAAATGTCTGTATCTGGTGTCAAGAACAGGTTCAGTGCCAGGCAAATAAATGGGGGGGGGGGAGACTCTAAAGAAACATGAAACAAGTCTTATTACTTGTGGCCACCCACCTTCGCTCAGAAGCTGAGCGTTGAGAGAGCAGAGCTATCAAATCTTCACTGGCAGGCAGGTTCAAATGCTCCTTAAAGTATTCTGATCACAGACCGCTTGTATTAACAGCATTTTGAATTGGGCCTAGAAGTGAATTAGCAGCTCCTTAAGTCCTTTCAGAACGGTGACATCCTGTAATTTGGTTGCCTGCAGTCTTTTTGTTGCCTTTGTTAATCATCAAAGGCAGAGGTCCTGTGACTTGCAATGCCTTGTCTGAGTTAGACTTGCTAGGGATTCAGTGCATTTAGGGCACTGGGCAAGGGCGGAAGGTTTCTTCTGAACCTGAAGGGACAGTTTTGACTATCACAACAAGACTCTAATTTTTTTTCTGTTCTGACTGCAGGGCTGATGCCCGAACAGCTAGCTCTGGCAGCAGTGCTTGGGAGGGTCAACTCCAGAGCCTGATCCTTTCAGAGTATGCATCTACAGAGATGAGTCTGCATGCACTCTACATGCATGAGGTGAGCTGGGCCCGGAGAACCATGCAGGCCTTGGTGTTGAGCTGCAGAAGTTCATGTCAATGTACATGCCAAAGTACCAGGGTCTGAATTATCCCTGCTTGGAGAGGAGTGGGAGGACTCGGTATATTACTTTAACTTTCTGTAAGGTTCTAGTTTGGGTGTAGTTGTAGCTCATGTATTGGCTCACCACTGTTGCTTTGTCACTCAGTTGCATAAGCAGCATGCCCAACTGGAGCTTGAACGGCACTTGTGGCATCGGCAGGAAAGTGATGAGAGTGGTGAGAGTGCTCAGGAGGAGTCTGAGGCTCACCGGAACACCCCAAGTAGCACAATTCCTCGGTCTGCCAGCTATCCTTTTGCCTCGGCTCGCCAGACTGGAGAGGAGATGGCTGCTCTACAAGCGAGTTTTCAGCGCCGATATGGGGGTGTCTCAGGTATATAAAAGCACCTCTAAACACGCACTTGCTCAGTGGCGCACACTCACTCTATGGTGGCAGAAAGCCCAGATCATGGTAGGAAACAGCCTGGTTTCTTGCCTGGGCCCTCTGTAACCAGGAGGTGCTCCACAGCCCCTTGGCAATCGTTCTGTTTCTCACACAGCAATGGTTCTCACAACCATTGCTGCCCAGCAGTGATGAAAGTAAGTGGGTTTAATATGTTTAGCACAAGAGTGAGTTGGGTTACAAGAGTACTGCTTTAAGCTTAAAGAGCTCCAAAAACATTTGCCTTTCTGTTGCAGGCAGAATTGTAGAAGGTGCCATTTGTTGTGAAGAAACCATTACTGCTTTACGGTTTCTCTAAACTGTGGAAAGTGGGATATTGCTTAGCGAGGAAGGGGCGGGGGGTTCCAAAATCAAAACATAGGAGTAGTAGTAAAATATCTTATTTCTGCTTGCATCGCTGCTGCCCAGCTAGCTCAGATGGGTGGGTAGCATCAGGGAGAAAGCAGCTTAGTGACCTTAAGCAGATGAGCAAAGAGCTGCTTCCTGCTGCCACCTCCTGTGCCTTCCCGTCTGTCCCTAGATCCTGGTATGATGCACAGGGCTCCATCACACTTTGCTCGGCTGCCACTTGGAGGCTGGGCTGAGGATGGCCAGTCCGCTCGACACCCAGAGCCTGTCCCAGAGGAGAGCTCGGAAGATGAGTTGCCACCTCAGGTACACAAGGTACTGCTTGTTTCATACTTTGGCATGGGCCAGAGGTGGGCTGTGTGGGCTGCAAAATGACATGTGCCTCTTCCTCTCTTACGTAAGTGATGAACATCGGTGCATTGCCATCATCAGGAACTACTTGGCCAGGGATTGCTTTGTGATTACCTAGATTGACCTTTATGCACTCTTTCACAGACTTACTGGATGACTATATGCAAGTCTAGGAACCATGGAGGAAGGATGAATAGCTGTGTCATCCTTGGTTTCAGAGGCTTTAGTCGTGTGACTGTATGCAAACCAGGCCACCACAACTGTACCACTTTTGGCTTAGAAGATACATCTACCCAGACATTAAAATGAACTTTGGGTTCTTCTGCCCTGTCTCCCCTCACTTTTAGGGCTGAACAGATAAAAGTGAGGAGCAGAGCCCTCACAGTGTGCTCTCTAATGCAAAATGAAGGTAGGATGCCACAAAATGTTGTGCTGGCCCATGCAGCGCTAATCAGGTTACTTTTCCTTTTGTGTGGAATGGCCCAAAATGTCTTCTTCTCTGAAACTGTTTGAAAGAGCTCTACCCTCCTTTACATCTGGCTAAAGTCTCCTTCAGCAGGAATTCATGAAAGATTTTAAAAAGTTGAAGTAAAAAAGTGAGAATTTCCAATAGGCTGATTTGTAGTGGCATGTTCTACAGACCTTTTATTTTTTATTTTTTCCCCTTCAGAATGACTGACTGTCTCTTTGCAACCCCCCACAGGTGTAGCTTTGAAGGCTGAAGATCTTACGGGTGTTCCAGACTCTGAGCCCACCTTGGCTGGTGTGACATTGGGTTACTCTGCCTGGCAAGCCATGGGTTGGCCAAGTGTCTACGCCTTGGACATCAGCACCAGAGGGGAAAAGGTGTGAGGTCAACAGTGCCTTTGTGGTGGATGGAACTCTATCCAAACATACATCATGCCAGTGGTACTCTGGTTGTGCATAGGCTGGATGTGTGTGTGTGATTCCATATATATGTCCGTGTCTGCATACGTGTTGTCCATGTTGGAGAATCACCCAAAACCTGCACAGAAGGCTGCAGAGCACATGAAACAACAAGAGGATTGGTGGTTGCTCGCCCTGGCTGAAGAGTTTCATGGTGGGAGGAGGACCTGCTGTATGGACCCAATCAAAGGCAGGAACAGTTGTGTCACTGTCCAGACCGTAATACAATTAAAGATGCAATCAGGAGAGCAATTTGGACTCAGGAAAAGAAGGGCTCTGAGAGATTATTTTTGTAACAAAGATGGGGGCACAGATTTTCTTCAGTGACAGAGTTTGCTTTAGTTAAAACTCATCAGGAAAAAGGTGTGTATCTCTCCCCCCTGAATCCCAGTCAGGAGGAGAATCCCTGAAGTTCCACGACCACCCCTGCCTACTACGGGATCACCGTTCCTATAGGTTCTGCTCTGCTTGGAACCTCATAGAATTCATGTGCATAGCTGATCTCTTACCAGTAGCGAAGCACAGGCATGCCAGGGGAAGTGCTCTTAGCAGAGTCATTTGAGCCAGTTCCTGACATAATATCTGTGTTTACCAAAGAACACCTAGCACAAGAGCCCTATTCTCCAGAAAGGGGCTTTATTCTGATTGGCACCTTGCTTTTTCCTAGTTCATCCTGCAAGGGTGATGAGGGTGAGGCTCTGTGCCCTGTAGTATTCTAGTGTATACAGGAGCAGAAGGGAATGGAGGCAGTATTTGTCTGCCCATCATAGTTCCACTTAACCCCCTTCCAATACCACAATAGGGTTCTTCTGCCAATAAATGCTACCCCTTTTTGTGCTATGATGAAAAAACATCCAGCTGCCATGAAAGTGCCAGCAGGAAAAAGGGATCTTACATGCCAAAATATAATAATAATAAAAGCTGTCAGTATCTATGGACTAGGGAAAAGGTGGACTTTGAATTCTCATGAAAGGAGAAAGACCGCCACTCTGAATGATTTTTTAGGTGCATAACAGAGGTTTGGTTGGTTTTACAATCATTGCATTTAATCCACTGCACTTCTACATGTTTTTGTGCACTACTTGTCCCAGCACAACAGTGTGCAACCTTCTCATTGGCATCACAAAGTTTAGGAGGAATCTTTTCTGAACAGCCTGTGAACAGCACAGAGGGTGTAGAAAAGTTCAGCCAATTAATACAAGTGTCAGTGCTCTCCGTTTTTCACAGCTACAGGTCTCCACAGTCCTGAACAAACTTGTAATTTAAGTCCCCCTGCTGTCTTGGCCTGAACTTTGAACACTTTTTATAATAGCTGCTGCACCTTCTACAACTACTTACCAAACCACAAGCTACTTACACAAGCTATTTTGTGTGGAATGAGGGAGTTGCTGCTGTAGATTAAAAGTAATATGGAAACACAGGTGTCCTTGCTGACTTCTAAAGCAGCAGTGCTCCTCATTTGGTTCCTGAAGATTGATTTCAGTTACTGGTTTTCTGGAACCCAACAGGAATCTCTCTTCCTAGTGTGGAACTTTTCTGATTCTGGTAGTACCTTAAAGAAGAGAAGGTCCTTGGTATTTTTAGGATGTGGAGTAAGAATAAGTCTGCTCCTGATTGTTCTAAGACCTTCTTCAGGCAAAATCTGTAAGAATGTTAAAAGATCCCTGCTGGATTAGACCAATGATCCAGCATTCTGCTACATACAGTGGCTAACCAGACATCAGGGCATTGGTTGAATCAGGGCTATGGATTCTACCTTGCCCATGATTCCTTTGATTACTGGAGTATTTTTAGGGAGTTAAGAATGCCTATTAGTATAGTATTAATTGCCCCCTTTTGCCATGCACACATTTTATTTGGTTCCCAGTAAAGAAGTAGCAGAGCTTCTCAGATTGCAACCTTGATCTGTGCTGGCAATGATCTACAGAGCACCTGCCCTGGGAAATGATGACTTTGATCATTCCCAGGGGAATTGCTTTTACAGCCTTAGACTAGCAATGACAAAAAGGGAGCATTTTACTCAAACTATGGGGTAGGGGTTGCCAGCTGCCATGTATTGTACTTTCCTCATCCCCTCTGCTTGTGCACGGCACAGCCACCTTGCCGCCTCCTGTTTTTTTTTTTTTTTTTTTTTTTTTTTTGTGGCACTAGAAAGGCTGGGCCATGACTCTGCATGTGGAATGCCACAAATGGTTTATAAAAGTGGAGCTTGTACCCAGCATCCTGTATAGTGCTGTATCTGCTGATTAAAGAAGGGCATTCTGTTCCCTAATGATACTGGACACTTTGTGAACTTGTTATTCTTTATGTCCAGAAGCATAATAGCATGCTACCTGTACAACAAGCTGAATTGCAGGATTCTAAAAAACCCACCTAATGTTTTGTGACATTGCTGCAGATCATATGGACTCTAGATTAACCATGGGAAATGGGTATATGTTATGTGGGCTGCATCTAAGGAAGGACCTGCACTGAACATTGCATTGAGGTTTGAGGATCTAATGTGTCAATTCTGGGATTGTGTCATTGCTGAAAAGACAGCACTAAAGACATTCAGAAAGATTTGGGTATGTAGCTATGGTGGTCTGAAACAGCAGAGCAAAATTTGAGTCTGCTGGCACCTTTTAAGGCCAACGAAGTATTCAAGGTGTAAGCTTTCATGTGCAAGCACATTGAAAGAAGTGTGCATGTAGACAAAAGCATATACCTTGAATAAAACTTGGTCTTAAAGGTAACACTGGACTCAGTACATTCGTAAGGACTACAAGGACCTTGAATTGTACACAGCTGAATATTGGTCCAATTCTATCTTTGGAAATGATCATTTTATTTGGGGCCAAAGATTTTTATATAATATTTTGGAGTAAGGTATTGTCCAGTTTTGGACAAATTAGTGTTACATGGAAGAACTGTAGCCATGGCCCTCTTGATTAGGCTGTCTTACCTTGTCTTCAATTCCATCTGTAATATGAAGCACTGGTCTGTTTTTCTTAAACCACAAAAGGTACTGAGTACCAGAGGCCAGACCAAAGAACTGTATACAAACTAATTATTAAACTGTACAGTAAGTGTAATTAGTGGGAGTACTCCCTGTATACTGTGCACAGTACAGTGAAGTTTGACCATTAAGGTTAAATTCAATGTACATCATAATTCACTGTTATCATGCACTGCAGTTTTAAACCTTATGTGCTGCATATATTAATAGTTGGTTTGCACATAGTTAAAAGGGGGGAAGGTGTACCTTTATGTGTACCTTTTGAGGTTTCCTACAGAGGTCTTTCCCCCCTTTTCACTCTTTCTGCTTTTCTTAAACCTAGTTTTCTTGGGGTAAGTCACAGTAAGGCCTGGTTATAGAAGGGAAAAGGGTATGTTGATTAGTTGTGAGCGGGAGTGTTTGTTCCATTTTTTGAACTTTTGCTTCTCATTCTGGGGCCCTGAGTGGAGGTAAGTGGTGACATTTTGTGGCCTAAAGTGAAGGCAGAGTTGCCATAGCACCAGGGGGAAAAGGGGGTAGTTTTATTCCTCCCCTGGTTTTTAAATAGAGTTTGGTGGGATTGAAAAACATTGCTTATTTAAATTAAAATATACACAGGTGTTGAGCAAGACTCAGTGCTATACTGCTGCATTTGGAGTTCATGTGAATATGTCCCCCATGAATAAATATGGTAAATAAATATGCTTTTGTAGTCAGCTGCAATACTCATTTTAAAAATTAAGTCTGGTATATTGGAATATCAGAATACTAATGAATGCTTTCCAGTACACAATAGGAAAATGAGGTACAAATATCAGCCTGTTTTTAAATGATAGTCTGGTCTCATGTTTACTGTTAAAATAACCCATCCAGGAAGGGGGCTGCATCTTCTTAAAATACTTGTTAAGGTTCAAGACAGCAACTCTGCAGTATGGGGAATATATAGATAGTAGTGACAGTGAGGGGTACTGTTTGTATTGCAGCAAATCTCTTCCTGCATTGGGAGTTCAGGATACTACACAGGGTAATGGCACAGGTCTGTGAGATAGGTTAGGTAAAGGTAGACTAGCCCAAGCGCATATTTTCACAGATGAGTTGGATTCTATAATTCTGGTGTTGTTCAGCCCTAGAGTTACCAAAGTGAATTTGAACCCGGGTCTCTCTAGCCCACATTGCAGTCATAACGTCATATTGGCTGCTTCTTAGGGTTGCCAGGTCTTCTTTGGGAAATCCTAGACATTTGGGAATGGAGCCTGGGGAAGGAAGTGAACTCAACATCGTATAAAGTCTTCAGGGCACCTTCTCTTTTTTTCGTGTGGAAATCAGTTGTAATTACAGGAGATCCCCAGGCCCCACCTGGAGATTGGCAACCCTATTTGCAACTGAAATACTTTTTGAGAAAAGCAGAGCTAGTCCTAGCATAAGAATATAAGAGAAGCCATGTTGGATCAGGCAAATGGCCCATTTAGTCCAACACAGTCACAGCTGGTCTCAATTCAGGTGTCCTCAGGAGATCCACCAGTGGAGCCAGAACTCCAGGAATGCTCCCACTGTTGCCCCCCCCCCAGCACCAAGAATCCAGGGCACCACTGCCCCAGACATAGTGTGCTGCCCATGCATTATGAATAATAGCCACTGATGGCAGGCATAGCATTTGCCTTTTTTATTGTAATTATACACACTGAGTCAACATTTTCTGCGAGTTATCTACCACAACGCCAAGGGCTCGCTCCCGGGCCGAGTCAGGATTTTTGGCTCCAATGTGCATTACTGTGCACGAGCCCACATTTGCTGCCTTGTTGCCTACTCGCCCAGCCTCGACGGATCCTTCTGGAGCGCCTCACCGCCCTGAACAATTTTGTGTCACCCGCTAACTTAGCCACTTCACCGCTGACTCCCAACGCCAACCAGCAGAGCCGAGGTCACACCTCTGAGCATCTTGTAGGCCGGGTTGTGGGATGATGCGTGGCACTCACGGGCGCTAGGACCGAGGAGGAGTCCGAGGGAACAGGCGGCGCTAGGACCCGGGCGTGCGGGCAGGGCCTGCTGGGGCTCCGGTTGCGCGGCGCCTTCGTCGGGTGGCGCCTTGGTGCCCTGGCCGAGCGACAGGAGGCTGCGCGGGAGGTGTGCCGCCAGGTGAGCGCTGCCCGTGCCTGGCTGGGGAAGGGGCGGCCGGGCAGAGGCCCGGGGGCTGCGCCGCTACCGGCTGGCGGCAGGCAGGGCCGAAAGGGAGGGCGCCGCTCCACCTCCCTCCATGCTCTCGTCCCCGGGGCAGCGGTCTTCCTCGCACGTCCCCTCCTCCGCGTGGGGCCGGAAAGGCTTCTCTCTCCACTCAGGGTCGAGCATGATGGAGCCTCTGGTTTGCCCCCCCCCCTTCCTTCTGCCGCCGACCCCCAAACAGTCTGTCCTCCCGACTAAGGGCGACGCGTCGGATTTGGCCCTCTTTCCTTCCACGAGCAGCCAAAGTCTAGCCGCTGTTGGGGGGAGCGGCCTGTCTAGCGGCGTGTCTGCAGCGATTGGAACAAGCCGGTGCTGTCCCCAGGGCCCCTGTGGGCAGCGTGAGGAGCCAAGCGCTGGACAGGGCACTCGGCTCAGCCTGGCAGCTCCTGAAGCGCCCTTTGGGCAGGCCTAGGTCACCGCCAGGGAAATGCCATGTAGAACAGCTAACCTGGCCCATGGACGACAGGAGAGATTCCCAAGGGCAGCATGTTAACATGGCGATGGTTGAACTATTTTAATGGCCTGAGTCAGAAAGTGCAGAGCAGAACAATGTTAAGGTCCAGGGGGAGGCATAAAAATATCAGCATTCCTTTTTTGTGGAAGTGAAGGCTAAAAAATAACACCTCTGACGCAGAAGGGAGAATTGTGAATCTGAATAGTTTGTATTCTGTCCAGTGTAAAGGATAAACGAGTGAGGGGTAAATGATTACAGGTGGTGGGGACAAACTACATAAGTCACTTATAATTTGTGGAACTCATTGCTCTGGGATTACATAATCACATTGGCATGCGTAGGTTAAAAAAAATCCATGAAAAATGCTCTTAATAATGGCAGCATAATGGAATGGCCCAAGATTATGGACCTCTGCATAAATTGAACAGCTGCAAGGGATTGTATAGCCAAATGGTTCTTTGCCAAGGGGGAAGAGCATTCATTTTTCATCCCTCTGCTGAGCAGTCTATTCATTACAAAGCCATGTGCCTCAAGAAGAGACTGCTTGTACCACAGGTAGCCTCTGCAAAGGAAATATCGCCCAAAGACTTTAGGGAAAGTAAAAAAAAAAAAACTTGTTGCTGCTTTTCTAAGCCAAAGGATGGGGAGAAAGGCAAGGACTGATTTCTGCTCCAGGGGATAACATAGATGTCAGCAACTGGGTTCTCTTTGCCCGGCTTTTTGTCGTTCTGCTAGTCAGTAGCAGGTGGTATGGAAGGAAAGGGTGCCAGGCAATCTCCTTAGCCTTATTGGTTTTCCTCTTTTCTTTTTTCCTGGGAAGACTCTCTCTCAGCCTTTTCTTGGAGATAGGGCTCTGAGTGAGATGGACCAAAAGATCTGATCTAGAATAACAAACACTCTTGCCTGCATAAGGCACATAGGTCTGTATGTATGATGTTCCTATGTGCACATCTGTATTTGGTGCCTAAAGACATGAGGGCATGATAAGCCTGTATATTTTTATTTGTGTACTTTGGTGCAAATGTACTCCTGGAATCTCCTTTCTTCATCCATGTCTCTGCAGCTCTTCAGCCAGCAGGATGTTGGCACTACAAAGCTACTGTGAGGGGAATGAGTCCCTGACCCAGGCATGGGGTCAGCAAGGGTTGCTCCCCTGTTTCTATTTCACCCTGGTGCCTGCAGTGCTGCTCAGCGTCTGTCTCCTGTTGGGTGCCCTGCAGTATGCCTGTTATGCCCGGTTTGGTCGTGCCATGGAGCCAAAGTACATCCCACGTTCCCGCCTGTACTCAGTACAAGTCCTCTTCTCCCTGCTACTTGCGCTGCTGCCCTTTGTTGCTTTGCTGTGGCAAGCACTGGGCATGCGGCAGCTTTATGGCTACGTGGTGCTATACGCCTGTCTTTCTGCCGTGAGCTGGGCCACTTCTGTTGGGCTGTTGCACTTGGAGCGCACCAGAGTGATGGTGCAGGACCGGATCCGAGGCCACGGAGCTATCCTGCTCTTCTTCTGGGCCCTGGCATTTGCTGCAGAGAACCTGTCCTTCATCTCATGGAACAGCCCTCTCTGGTGGTGGGGCTTAGAGGACACCAACCAAAAGGTAAGTCAATGGGGTGTCTAGAGAGGTCAGAAACAGGTTGCCTGTCCGGTGCTGTAGTCCAAGAACTTGGCCCTTTGTCCATGTGCGACATCACCTGCCTAAGAGCAGGTCATTCCCATGCGGTGCTGCTGGTGCTGGCCGTATAGTGAGTGGTCTGTGCTTGCCGTGTGCATAGGAAGAGGACCATCATGGCCTGAAGCACCCGGCTTGTATAGGCAGCAAGGATAAAGGAGGCATCTGATCCTCTGAACTGGAGCTGTGTGGACAGGCATCCAAATGGGAACTGGAGAAAGAGTTGTGAACCAGTTCACAAGTGAGGTGACAATTTTCTTATCAGTGATAATACTTTTCCCAGAGAAAATTGCAAATAACCTCAATGAGATCCAGCTGTGTGTATGTGGAGAAGCAGCCTTGAGAAGTCAACAGTTGAGGCTGGAGATTCAATGACCATCTCTCGTGCAGATCAAACACACAGAAACTCTGCCCATGAGAAAGGGTCAACCTCAGAGTGTGGAGGGCATTCCAGTGCCTTTTTGTGTTACCATTGGGGAGAGATGAGGCTTCAGCCACACCTTGGAAGATCTATTACCCTGAAATAGGAAGAAGGGAATCTTGCCTCCAGAGCTGAGAGAAGAGAGTCTAGGGAAGGTGCTTGATCAGATGATCCAGGCACACACTAGCTGCTGTTACTGTTCTCAGGCACCAGGCATTGTTTGTCTTTTTCCCTCTATTTGCACGCTTTTGCTGAGTCACTTTGGGCAACAGAAGGGTTTGTGTGTGTGTGTGTTTATGCATGTGTGCTTAAATACACACTCAAGGGAAGATACTGTTTTGCTGATTCATTTCAGCAGGACTTTTGCCAATGACTTGGTATAAAGTCTGGGCTAAAAGGTTTTTCAGTGATAAGTTTGAGATTTCCAATTTCCTTGTACAGAGAATGTGTTCACCTGGCCCTCTTGAAGCAAGATGGAAGGGGGGAACTGATCTCATCCTAGATACCTTGTTAAGACACTACATTTTAATCTCACTTTTTATTTCTTTAAAGAACCTGCTCAAGACAGCTCATGTATAATACAATAAAGACCAAAGGGATGAATGAAACAAGTCAGTTAAAAATAACAAGAGGTTAGAAATGCCGGGATGGAAGAGCATAGACAATCAGCAAAGGAATTTAGAGGGGCATACATGTTTCCTCCTGTGTGGTAGACTGAACGAAAGTGTGGCCCAAGGTCGCACAGTGAGCTTAATGGCAGATTGGAGATTTTCCTCATTTGTAATCTAAATATGACCCCACACTGGTCCTCATCGAGAAGAGCAAACAACACCACTCCATTCCTGTAAGTCAACTAGTAAATAACAGACAAAGGGCACTTTTTGGCCCTATATTTGGTAGAAGAAGATGGGTCTCCCTTTTAGAAAAGCCAGT
This sequence comes from Paroedura picta, assembly GCF_049243985.1. Taxonomy (NCBI): domain Eukaryota; kingdom Metazoa; phylum Chordata; class Lepidosauria; order Squamata; family Gekkonidae; genus Paroedura; species Paroedura picta. The sequence goes on along the minus strand of NC_135370.1, from coordinate 73,648,697 downwards.
GTGGTGGGGTTCTGTCAGCACGGTGCTGCACCCTCATTTAAAACCTGTGATCTAGGAACCAATTGTCCAGTGCTTCCAGCCCTGCTTTCCTGTGCTCTCTTCCCTTCCCGTCATCCTATAGGAGAAGTGGCTTGTCTTTATGCAGTCATGCCCTTGTGATCATTGGTGATTTATTCTCACAACTACTGAGGTCCCATTTCTCTTGCCAGCCCAGGCCCAAAGCCTCTAGAAGGAGCCAATCTGTGCTGCCTGAAGCTCTTCTACTTCATTTAAAATTTTTATGTTGTTTTAATTGTCTATGGATGTTTTTGCTGTAAACCGCCCCTGAGCCCATGTATAGATAGGGGCAGTCTATGTCAAATAACAAATAAATCCAGCTTTGATTGTTTCCAAGCACTATGGAACAGATTTTTTATTAAAATATTTAAATTCCATTTTTCAGTACAAAGCACTCCCCAGGCACTTCCAGTTTTATCTATGAGTGGGGGAGTGTGGATGCTGATGAATTGCTGACAGTTTGTTAAAAGGTTTCAGGAACTGTAGTCTAGAACATAGTTGTACATGTGGGTTTTTAAAATTAATTTTTAATTCCCCAGACCAAAATAATAAAAAATATAACAATAAAAATATAACAATATCTAAAAATATGTCCATGTGCAAATACTGTCTATATATCATTCATTCAAATGCTGTTAAATTTGAAGTCCTCAATCCACTGGATTTCTGGAAATGGGCATTTATCCTTCCAGTGTCATATAAGTCTTTTAGCACTTATATAAGGACATGGATTGTTGACCATAAACTAGTCTCTAGGAAACTGGCAAATAGTTTAAAAGTACCTAAGTATTCTGAAAAGATCAATGAATATTGTAATACCAAACTGATCCAAGTAATTATTAAATTTGTTTGTTGTTTGTTTGCATCTGACCTTCAATCCATCCGTCCAGGTACAGTTCAGTCTCTGGTTACTACGCTACATCTGCACTTTGACCCTCTTCACCTTGGGGATAAAGGCCCCTGGGCTGCCCCGGAAGCCCTACATGCTGCTAATCAATGAGGATGAACGTGACGTGGAAAACAGACAGGTGGGCTCCTGTACCCTCAAAGCAGTCTCTCTCTCTCTCTCTCTCTCTCTCTCTCTCTCTCTCTCTCTCTCTCTCTCTCTCTCTCTCTCTCTCTCTCTCTCTCTCTCTCTCTCTCTCTCTCTCTCTATCTATCTATCTATCTATCTATCTATCTATCTAATGTGAACTAGCTGGGTGGTGTGGGAGCCAGGAGCATCACTTTGTAAGGAACAGGAAGGTTTTTTTGTCTCCCCCCCCCCCAATGAATTGTTCCCCTTCCCCTGCAAAAGTGGCCACAGGACGTTGCATCAAAGTCAGGTGCAGGCTGGACTATAAAGCCAGAGCATGTATAACAGCTGACACAGAGATGCCTCTAAAAATGGGCTCGGGTTGGCAAGGGATTTATGCCCTGGCAATTCAAGTGTGGCTCTCTCTCCTGAGTCAACATGTCCTTCAGTACTTGCATGTAGTAGGAGGGTGGAGGTGCCCTGCCCTCCACCACGCCCTTTTTGCAACATAATGCCAGTGACTAATACTTGCTCTAGTTCTCAGATCTGGAGCAGAAACAAGATCTGTTCTCTGTGCAAATGGAGTCTCCCAGACTTCTCGCTTCATGTAGCCCCTTCCAGTTTCTGGGGAAATAATTCCTGTGGCCAGTGGAGCTCCACTGACAGAAGACACAAAAGGAACTGGTTCCCTCCCTTTCTTCTCTAGCCCCTCTGCTTACATGATTGTTCCTGCTTGCAGCTCCTGCAACCTCAGGACCAAACTTCTAGGAGGTTGGAAGGAGATGCTGCAAAATCAGGGCATGGTTGGTAGAGTGCAGGACAGGATGGGGTCTAGGGATGCCACTCATTGAAGAAGAGGGAGGGGACACTGTGGCTCAGTGGTAGAGGACATGGTTGACATGCAGAAGGGGCCAGGATCAGTCCCTGGCCTCTCCAGGCAAAGAGACCGCAAGCAGAAGGACAGAGGCAGTAGCATCTTCACTGGAGAGCCTAGAATGCTGCTGCCAGAAGACACCCTCATGGACCAAGGGTTCCTGGACCTGGCGCAAGGTGGTCTCATGCTCAAAGGTTGCTGTGTCTCAACAGCAGCAAGACAGTAAGAGATCCAGCAGCTATTTCTTTTCTGGTGTAGCATTGCTTGTGAGAGTAATGCCTGTTGTGTAGCCACACAGAAACTCCTGTTGCCAGACTCAGTTAGGAGAGAGGTGCCAATAGTGGGAAGTAGAGGAGGACACACAGGCAGTATGCCGTAGGCACATGTTCTCTGAAGAGGTAGGGCAAGCTGATAAGGCCAGTTCAAGGGTGCAAAACTTGCTGAGAGATGCAATCAAATTTGGTTGAGACGCAACTTTCTGGCAGCTCTCCCCTTCTATACAAGCTGCTGGGAATACCTCCATAATTCAGGTCTGTTGCCATTATTACTGGGGTATCAGTCAATATTTATTTCGTGGTTATAGACCAATAAAATACAAGAGTAAAATGAGACATAATAGCAATAAGACAATTAAAATATATAAACAAAATACAAGATTAAGAAACACACCATAAAAGCATAAATAGTTCTACAAACTTATCAGTATACTTAGAATGGCTCTACATTAATGAACCAATATTTCCTTATTCTGGAAGCTAGCCAAGGAATTCTTGCTATTTTGTTAGTTTGAATCTGATCACAACAATTGCAGGCGATGTTTTCTCAGGCTGTGAGGGCATTCTATAAGCATTGGTAAAATGCACCTGAGCAAATATGGATATATAATTTACACTCAAATAAGATGTGTTCTGTGGTCTCATCTTGACCCTCAATGCAAATACAGAGTCGTTCCTTGACTGCAAGTCCATCAAATTTCCCACTCAAGTATGTAGAGTTTAGGGCATTGTAACAAAGGAGCAAAGAAATTAAAAGACGCTTGTTCCTGGGTAGGAAAGCTATGGCAAATCTAGGCAGCATCCTAAAAAGCAGAGACATCACCCTGCCAACAAAAGTGCGTTTAGTCAAGGCTATGGTATTCCCAGTTGCAATGTATGGCTGCGAAAGTTGGACCATAAGGAAAGCCGAGCGTCAAAGAATTGAGGCTTTTGAACTCTGGTGCTGGAGAAGACTCTTGCAAGTCCCTTGGACTGCAAGGCGAACAAACCGGTCAGTCCTAGAGGAGATCAGCCCTGACTGCTCCTTAGAAGGCCAGATCCTGAAGATGAAACTCAAATACTTTGGCCACCTCATGAGAAGGAAGGACTTCCTGGAGAAGAGCCTAATGCTGGGAGCGATCGAGGGCAAAAGAAGAAGGGGACGACAGAGAATGAGGTGGCTGGATGGAGTCACTGAAGCAGTAGGTGCAAACTTAAATGAACTCCGGGGAATGGTAGAGGACAGGAAGGCCTGGAGGATCATTGTCCATGGGGTTGCGATGGGTCGGACACGACTTTGCACCTAACAACAAAACGAAGGAGGGTGAAGGATCTCCTGTGCTCAGGGTTTACAACTTTGATTAGGTATTGCATCCAGGTGTTCCTGATTAAAAGATATTTCCTAAAAAGTGGATCCTTAATATTGTTGAAATCATATTGCCTCTCTACTTCTATCACCCTTGTCAACAAGCTCTATAGCCTTGTTTTATACCATAGTCAGAATCAGTTGAAGTGAGAGACCATAGTAACACAGCTTTTTAGTGAGTGGAGTTTGCCAAAGTGCAACAAATGTGTCCATCACAATTAAACTTGCAAGACCTTGGTGGCTCCAATCTACAAAAAAAAGAGATAGGAATGACCCACAGAACTACAGGCCCATACGTTTATTGAGCAATGTAAGCAAATTGTATGAAAGGCATTTATGCTGGAATTGTATTACTGGGGTAATATACTGTAAACTGAAATGAGCAATTCTAGTGCTGACCATCATGCATGAATGACACTGATTTGGCAGTGATTTTTTTTGGGCGGTAGTATATCCAAGGCATGCAAGAAGGTCATTATACTGTAAATTGAGTTAGATGTTAATCTGAGAGGCTACTGTCTAATGAAGTATGAGCTAAAGCTGAAAACAGTTGAATATTGATTGTGGTTAGAGACTTGCTTCTATCAATACTAAAGGCCAGCTGGTGTGAACGATCTCCAGTAGATGGCACTGTGCTTCCCTCCTGGACTATGCTTTGAAGTTGGGGACAATCCTCTGTTTCAGGGTGAGGCTCCCCTCCAGCCTCCCTTTCCTGCTAGACTGGTATCTCCACCAGCTTGAACAGTAACCAGCTAGCAGGCCCCACTGATGCAAATAGGCTAATCCACTGCTGGTGGTGACACAGTCCCCTAGGATGCTTCCACAAAGCTCAGATTCTGCACTCAAGCCAACCAGTTTCTGTGCTTAGAAAGAGCTAGTTCTCACCTGCATATATATATAATAGAAAAATAAACAATGTCACAAGTTCTAATTGTACATAATTCTTCATGTAAACTTCCCAGGGCCACTTGCCTGACCCCTGTTAGAAGTGGGGTGCGCTAATGAGTGTCTCTTAGAGGTCCTGGGAGCAAATCTTACAATTGTGATGATGTTCACAGATGGAGCCAGCAATTCCTTGTTAGAAGCCTGGTCAGACTTCCAGCTTTTTGGTTGTTTTTTCTCCCCTTGAATCTATGTCATTTTAAATATCTGATAGTTTTTTAAAGTGTATTTAAAAGCATCTGGTATTTATAACCTGGCTTCCTAATATAGGTTGGGAATTGCAGAAAAGAAAGATGATCAGGATACATAAGCAAGTTGCTCCTCCAGGATAATTTGACTGTCATAAGAAGCATCTGTTGTTGCATGTGTCTTAAGATGGAATCAAGTATTCTCACATCAAGATTGACTTGAGAATGGCGAGTGAGTTTAGCGTTTCCATGGCTTCAGGGCTGGAGATTATTCTACTTCTTGAGGTAGGAGCTGGAGACTATGGACTATCTGCATGGATCCAAATGTTGGAAGGGGGCTTATAGGCCATCTGGTCTAACCCCCTTCTCAATCCAGGGAATCTAAACCTATGCATTCTTGATAGATGTCTGTCTAGCTTTGATACGAAAGCCTCCACTGAAGGAGAACCTTCCCCTTGGTTCTGTTGCCAGGCTGCTCTCACAATTAGGAGATTATTCTTGATGCTCCACTGAAACCTACCATCCTGTACCTTCTGACCAGAGGGTCTGATCTCACCCTTAGGAGCTGCAAAGAATAAGACTTTGCCCTCTTCCATTAAAGCCCTGCAGGCATTTTAAAAGCAGGGCCACATCTCTCTCCAATCTTACTTTCTCCAGGCTAATATACTCAGTTCCTTCATCCTTTCCTTGTAGGACTTGTTTTCCAGGCCACTGGTCATCTTTGCTGCCCTTATTTGAGTCTGCTCCAATTTGTCGATATTTTCTTGAACTGAGAAATTAATACAGGATTCAGGACATAAGGCCTGACCAATATGGATGGATCTGTTATGTTTTGTGACCTGGAACTGTATGCAATGCAGCCTAAAATCATATTAATCCTTTTTGCAGTGGCATCACACTGATAACTCAGGTTTAGCTTGTAATAAGCTGCAGCCTCAGGATCTTTTGTTCAAGGACTACTGCCAAGCCAGTTGTTCCCCATCTTATACATATGTCTTTAAATTTTTGCCTAAATGCAAATGATCAGGTCTATTGGTTAGGGTCAAGTCAAGGAGAGCCAGCCTTCTCCTTCATTCTAAAAAAATCATATCAGGAGTTTCTTGAATACCCTGCACTTAATGAAATTTGTCCCCAGGAGATGGCAGGAGCATTCTTGCTCCCCCCCCCCAATCTTTTATAATTTTTTAATTCCTTCTTTGGTTCCTTAATAAACTCCAACCACTATATTGTTTTATTTTTACCAAACCCTCCCCACAAGGGTAGCCTGTCTTGGCTTTCCATGCAGAGGTCCACATGTGGGATAAATGATACTCCTGCATCTATTCTTTCTGAGCATCTTAAATTGTTGGGGAGCCAGTATGGTGTAGTGGTTAAGAGAGGAGGCCTCTAATCTGGAGAACTGGGTTTGATTCACCACTCCTCCACATGCTGCCAGCTGGATGACCTTGGGCCAGTTGCAGTTCTCTCAGAGCTCTCTCAGCCCCATCTACCTCACAGGGCGTCCGTTGTGGAAAAGCAGGGTAGGCAGTTGTAAACCACTTGGAAACTCCTTTGGGTAGGAAAAAGTGGGGTACAAAAAAACAGCTCTTCTTCTATTCAAGTTCATCTTATTTATATCCTGTACTTTGAGTATTATTGAATGGACATCAGGTAGAGACAAGCACAAAAACTTGTGAGAAATATTTTGTCTGATTCCCCAGAGAGCCAGTTTGGTGTAGTGGTTAGGAGTGCGGACTACTAATTTGGTGAGCCGGGTTCTATTCTGCACTCCCCCACATGCAGCCAGCTGGGTGATCTTGGGCACGCCACAAAGCTGTTCTGACCGAGCAGTCATATCAGGGCTCTCTCAGCCTCACCCACCCCACAGGGTGTCTGTTGTGGGGAGAAGAAAGGGAAGGCGACTGTAAGCCACTCTGAGACTCCTTCAGGTAGAGAAAAGCGACATATAAGAACCGACTCTTCTTCTTCTTCATTTGGTACATTCTGTTTGCAAGCCCAGCTGGGGAAGGTGAAGGAATGATGGGCACTGCTAACTACTTCCACAGGCTTTCCCACTGGATTCTACCCATCAAAAGCCATGAATGTTCTACTTGAAGGTCTGTCTTGTCATTTTGTTGTGTGCTTTCTAGATGACCCACAATTCCCCTAGTTCTTTCAGTAATATCTAGGTCTCCATATCTTTGAATGTACCTTTGGCCTCATGTCTCCATCAACCACAGAATTCTGCTTCAAGCTCTCTTGATGTGTTTGGCTTCTTTTTTCTAGTCTTCATGCAGTGTAGTCCTTCTCTTGCCAGCAGTTCTTCATTAGGCTAGTAGTGCCACAAATTATACCTGTCTTAAAATGCGATTTCTGTAGCCATTCGAACTTCTGAGGTAATCTTCTTCCTTTATAGTTCCCTACTTACGTATGCGGAAAATGCACAAAATTGCCATCTAGACTCCAGGGCCCTACGCTTTCCCTCCTAAAACCTTATGATAACTGCACTTAGCCACGTCATCCATTCTCATGGGGATGAGCAGGACCAGATACCAGTGGACATGAGAAGTCTGGGCAGCCTGTTGCCCACAGCCTGGATCCAGGTACTAGGAAGAGTCCATACACTAACCAGTCTGATTGGCATAGTTACTTCCCTACCACTCCCTGGGGACTCACCAGCCACCACCAGACTTCTCTTCCTTGTCTTGCAGAATGTGGTTAAATCACTTCTGTCCTTGAGGAGCTGAGAGTCTTCTTCCCCATGTGACAGCTGTCCTCTGGCAGGATTCTCACTAGAGCACTTCTGAAAACAGTTTCAGAGATCAAGTGGTTCAGGATGCCTTCTGACTCCCTTGCTCCCACAAGAATTCTCTTCCCATTCATTTCCTTCCCCTCACCCTTGAACGTCTTTTCCTACTGTTGTCTTTGATTCTGTAGCCCTAACGCAGAGCACCCCCCCCCACACACACACACACACAGACTGGCAACACAGAGGCCTCACTGCCCATCTTTTCTCTGGTTCACATCTACCATATCTCACTTCTTGCATGAAGGTTGCCTGAAGTATCCATGATGCCTCGCGGCAAAGACCTCTGCTAGAATTGTGACATTATTAAATAATGATATATGATACAAAGCAAGTCTTTCCCTTGTTTACCTTGACTTTACCTTTCTTTACCTTGTTGCTATACTCACACAGTCCCTAAACTCACACACCTCTTACTTCTAAAAAGAAAATGCTTTGATGCTAGACTTAAAGTATTATCACAGGGTCTGTTCACAAAGCAAGTTTGTACACTAGTCCTAAATATATAGTTCTCACAAAAGCTCCATCCTCCTGGTCTAGCCAATCACAGTGGGGCCTAGCTCATAAATAGGTCATAAAACAGGATGTGTGAGCTGCTATGGTGATTGAACAATGGGTAGTGAATAAGGAAGAGAAAGGAAATTTAGGGATCTGGTGGGAGTAGAGGCCTGTTCTGCCTTGAATCCTTGAAAATTCATTCTTTCTTGGCTGGCTACAAACCTGACCTATAGTCTTTAGATTAGACCCTTTCAGCATAGCTTAAATCTAGGTCTTAGTTATACTGGTTTGTCTCAGCTGCTGCAACAGTACTGAGAAGATGCAAGATGCAAGTTGGAATAGGATCGCTTCTTCAAGCTGGATATCCTACCAAAGCAAATGGAAACACACTGAGGTCCTGGCCTTTTCCTATCATGTTCTCCCAATTTATCCTATCCCCAGGGTCCCATGCCTTTCTTCTTCAGCTTCAATGACTGTGCTTTACCTTCCCATCTGGCTGCATTTCTCCCTGTATGAAGCTCCTGTATTCAAAGCCTCTGCTCGATTTCTGCCTCAGCCCCTCTCCAGTATGTCAGCTGTTCTCTTTGCTTAGGCCCCATATTAGAGACACTGTTGGTCTCCTTCCCCATGAAAACACAGGTGGAACATTTTCAGCCCCCCTGCCCTGAAGTCCCTCCTCCTGCATTGACTTCTCTTTTTGCTTCTCAGCCCTTGCTTCCAGATGAAAGAGAGAATCGCTCCACTTGGAAGAATTTTGGTCGGAAGATACGCCTACTTTCCCTGTATCTCTGGCCAAAGGGAAACTGCCTGCTGCAGTGCCTAGTGGTATTCTGCATGATGCTGATGGGGATAGAGCGTGTTGTCAACGTCTTTGTGCCCATCTATTACAGGAATATTGGTAAGTAGGTTTCCAAGGCAGCATAACGCTACTCCTAGCATAGATCCAGAGTGCATACCAGGGAGCATGGGACAACAGTGAATGTTCAGCCTGGAGAAAAGGAGGTTGAGAGGAGACATGATAGCCCTCTTTAAGTATTTGAAAGGTTGTCACTTGGAGGAAGGCAGGATGCTGTTTCTGTTGGCTGCAGAGGAGAGGACACGCAGTAATGGGTTTAAACTTCAAGTACAACGATATAGGCTAGATATCAGGAAAAAAATTTTCACAATCAGAGTAGTTCAGCAGTGGAATAGGCTGCCTAAGGAGGTGGTGAGATCCCCCTCACTGGCAGTCTTCAAGCAAAGGTTGGATACACATTTTTCTAGGATGCTTTAGGATGCTTACGGCTGATCCTGCGTTGAGCAGGGGGTTGGACTAGATGGCCTGTATGGCCCCTTCAACTCTATGATTCTATGATTCTATGACAAATGAGCTGCTCCTACAAGGAAGTTCTGCTCTGGTTTGCATTTGAACTAGGGCACATTATTTTAGAGCATCCACATGATGCTGGATTTCCCCTGCTTGGGTACACTGTTTCCCATACTTGGGTAGAGTCTGCACTTACTTTCTTTATTCCATTGTCAATCCTGTTGAATTCAGATCGCTTTGAACTTGGGTCTTCCTCTACCCCCCTCCCCATTGAAACAAGAAAGTCTTCTGCACGTGGTTAGGGTAGTTCAGAAGGGGGGGGGGGAAGCCAGGCAGGGAGCCTCTTTCTTTTCTTGGAGGGGTGGGGGAGAAGATTGAAATAGGCAGAGGAGGGAGTTAAAATCCAGGACCAACAGAAATTGAGAGAAATTAGGGGCTTCTCCTTTAAGGCAAGCTTGTCACATGACCAGGTGTGGCCTATCAGAGGTTCTCTACCATGGAGCTTGGTTTCCCAATCCGGATTTTAAAATATATTGAGCATTAAAAGCACTCCAAGATATCGCACAATAAAGGTAGGGTCACTCCAGATCAATCCTTCTTGCTGCAGTTCCCCAAATCCAAACGGAAATTGCCCCAAATCCAAACGGAAATCGCATTCTGTGTAGAGGACAAGAACTGAATCGATCTCGGGTTGGAATAAAAGCTCCGTGCAGTTTACACCCTGGTTTGATATGTTCTTTTAGGAAAGATCACAGTTAAGGTGTGTTTGTATACTGTGTTGAAAGGGAAGGCATGCATTTTTGTAAGTCCCACGCTCATGGGCACTGCTTTCTTGACTCACCCTCCCTTGGGTCCCAGTTCCTCCTTCCATGTTGTTGTTGTTGTTATGTGCGAAGTCGTGTCTGACCCATCGCGACCCCATGGACAATGATCCTCCAGGCCTTCCTGTCCTCTACCATTCCCTGGAGTCCTTTTAAGTTTGCACCTACTGCTTCAGTGACTCCATCCATCCACCTCATTCTCTGTCGTCCCCTTCTTCTTTTGCCCTCGATCACTCCTAGCATTAGGCTCTTCTCCAGGGAGTCCTTCCTTCTCATGAGGTGGCCAAAGTATTTGAGTTTCATCTTCAGGATCTGGCCTTCTAAAGAGCAGTCAGGGCTGATCTCCTCTAGGACTGACCGGTTTGTTCGCCTTGCAGTCCAAGGGACTCGCAAGAGTCTTCTCCAGCACCAGAGTTCAAAAGCCTCAATTCTTTGACGCTCGGCCTTCCTTATGGTCCAACTTTCGCAGCCATACATTGCAACTGGGAATACCATAGCCTTGACTAAACGCACTTTTGTTGGTAGGGTGATGTCTCTGCTTTTTAGGATGCTGTCTAGATTTGCCATAGCTTTCCTCCCTAGGAGCAAGCATCTTTTAATTTCTTTGCTGCAGTCCCCATCTGCAGTGATCTTGGAGCTGAGGAAAATAAAATCTGTCACTATCTCCATTTCTTCCCCAACTATTTGCCAGGAATTGAGAGGGCCGGCTGCCATGATCTTTGTTTTCTTGATGTTGAGTTTCAAGCCAACTTTTGCACTCTCCTCCTTCACCCGCATCAACAGGCTCTTTAGTTCCTCTTCACTTTCTGCCATTAGAGTGGTATCATCTGCATATCTGAGGTTGTTGATATTTCTCCCTGCAATCTTGATCCCAATTTGTGACTCCTCTAATCCCGCCTTTCTCATGATGTGCTCCGCATACAAGTTAAATAGGCAAGGCGACAGTATACAGCCTTGCCGAACTCCTTTCTCAATTTTGAACCAATCCGTGATTCCATGTTCAGTTCTCACTGTTGCTTCTTGACCTGCATATAAATTTCTCAAGAGACAAATAAGATGCTCTGGTATTCCCATCTCTTTAAGAACTTGCCACAATTTGTTGTGCTCCACACAATCAAAGGCTTTAGCATAGTCAATGAAGCAGAAGTAGATGTTCTTCTGGAACTCCCTAGCTTTTTCCATGATCCAGCGTATGTTGGCAATTTGATCTCTAGTTCCTCTACCTCTTCGAAATCCTGCCTGTACTTCTGGAAGTTCTCGGTCCACATATTGCTGGAGCCTAGCTTGTAGGATTTTGAGCATAACTTTGCTAGCATGAGAAATGAGTGCAATGGTGCGGTAGTTTGAACATTCTTTGGCATTGCCCTTCTTTGGGATTGGAATGTAAACTGACCTTTTCCAATCCTGTGGCCATTGCTGAGTTTTCCAAATTTGCTGGCATATTGAGTGTAGCACTTTTACTGCATCGTCCTTTAAGATTTTGAATAGTTCAACTGGAATGCTGTCACCACCACTAGCTTTATTGTTGCTCAGACTTCCTAAGGCCCATTTGACTTCACATTCCAGGATGTCTGGCTCCAGGTCAGTAACTACCCCACTGTGGTCATCAGGGATGTTAAGCTCGCTCTTGTATAGTTCTTCTGTATAATTTTGCCACCTTTTCTTAATCTCTTCTGCTTCTGTGCGGTCCCTACCAATTTGGTCCCTTATCATACCCATCTTTGCATGAAACGTTCTCTTCATATCTCCAATTTTCTTGAAAAGATCTCTGGTCCTCCCCATTCTATTGTTTTCTTGTATTTGTTTGCACTGTTCATTTAAGAAGGCATTCTTATCTCTTCTAGCTTTTCTCTGGAATTCTGCATTCAATTGGGTGTATCTTTCTCTTTCTCCCTTGCCTTTCACTTTCCTTCTCTCCTTAGCTATTTGTAAAGCTTCCTCAGACAGCCATTTTGATTTCTTGCATTTCTTTTTCTTTGGGATGGTTTTAGTTGCTACCTCTTGTACAATGTCGCGAACCTCCGTCCATAGTTCTTCAGGCACTCTGTCTATCAGATCTAATTCCTTAAATCTATTTGTCACCTCTACTGTATATTCGTCGGGGATATGATTTAGTTCGTACCTGAGTGGCCTAGTGCTTTTCCCTACTTTCTTCAATTTAAGCCTAAATTTTGCAACAAGAAGCTCATGATCTGAACCACAATCAGCTCCTGCTCTTGTTTTTATTGCCTGTATAGAACTTTTCCATCTTTGGCTGCAGAGTACATAGTCAATCTGATTTCTGTGTTGACCGTCTGGTGATGTCCATGTGTAGAGTCGTCTCTTGGGTTGTTGGAAAAGAGTGTTTGCTATGACCATTGTATTCTCTTGACAAAATTCTACCAGCCTGTGCCCTGCTTCATTTTGTACTCCAAGGCCAAACTTGCCTGTTATCCCAGTTATCTTTTGGCTTCCTACTTTAGCATTCCAATCCCCCATGATGATAAGCACATCATTTTTTGGCGTTGCTTCTATAAGGTGTTGTAGGGCTTCATAGAACTGATCAACTTCATCCTCTTCAGCAGCAGTGGTTGGGGCATAGACCTGGATCACTGTGATGTTGAATGGTTTGCCTTGGATTCGAACTGAGATCATTCTGTCATTTGGGGGATTGTATCCCAAGACTGCTTTTCCTACTCTCTTATTGATTATGAAGGCTACTCCATTTCTTCTGCGAGATTCTTGTCCACAGTAGTATACCTGATGGTCATCTGAATTAAATTCACCCATTCCTGTCCATTTTAATTCACTGATTCCTAAAATGTCGATGTTCAGTCTTCTCATTTCTTGTTTAACCACGTCCAGCTTGCCTTGATTCATGGATCTGACGTTCCAGGTTCCTATGGAATAAAAATCTTTACAGCATTGGACTGTCTTTTCGCCACCAGTTACTTCCACAACTGAGCGTCCTTTCGGCTTTGGCCCAGCCGCTTCATTCATTCTGGCGCTACTCGTACTAGCCGTCTGCTCATCCCCAGTAGCATATTGGACACCTTCCGACCTGAGGGGCTCATCTTCCGGCGTCATATCGTTATGCCTATTGGAACTGTCCATAGAGTTTTCATGGCAAAGATACTGGAGTGGTTTGCCATTGCCTTCTCCAGTGGATCACCTTTTGTCAGAGCTCTCAGCTATGACCTGTCCGTCTTGGGTGGCCCTGCACGGCATAGCTCATAGCTTCACTGAGCTACGCAAGCCCCCTTGCCACAACAAGGCAGCGATCCTTGAAGGGGGCCTCCTACCATAGGAAGGCTTTTAAAAAGAAGTCAGTAATTGATGTATCACTATAATATTGTAATGATATTTGTGGCGGTTCCTTTGAATTTCCTAGCTTTCATGAAAAAACAAGCCCTCTGGCCCTTTTTATTGTAGAGACATACCTTTCCCGCTATATCACCACAATGAAAAGGGAGGGGGGAGAAGTGCATTTTCAATGGATGAAAGCTTGATATTCAGAGAAATGAACAGACATGTTATAATGCTGTAGCAATATGTCAATTCTGAAAAGCCTTATAACAGTGATTCTCACGCCCACTCTGAAGAACTGTCACCATATGGAAGCTGCACAGAAGCAGCCATGGTTGGGTTTCTCATGTGGGGGGCAGCCTTGGAATTCCAGATTCGCTGGGATATGGAGGACAGAACTGGAATTGTGTTCTCTGTTTTAACTAGTGTTCTAAATTGACCACTAGGGGGTGACCTTACACAGTCACTGGCAGAGTGCAGATGCCAGAAAAGAAGCCATCTGCTGTAATCCCAGTATTACTGCCTTCGAGTTTCTGTTTACAGTATACCCCCGGAATGCTTTGATAATGGTTGCCCAACTCTGGAAGCTGCAGCCAGCTCCATGTGGTGGGTATCCACAACAAACCCTTTATTTTGGTACACAGCAGTGTTTGCCAGAGAGGCACATACACATCTTGTGGGAAGAGGCCCTTCAGCAGTCTCATTCACAAGCATCAGCAGCTGCCTGGTCCCTTAAATGCCTTTTGGAAACTGTGACCTGGACTGGGGGCGAGGCACAAGGTCCTGGCCAGAGATGCTGCTTCCGCTGGTGTAGAGCTGCTATGTGACTTTTCTCTTTGCCCGATGCATGGAGGCAGTGGCATCAGCTCCCCCCCCCCCCCGATTCTTCCCCAATGGTTCCTTTGCCTGGTGCTTCTGTGCAGCTGCAGGAACAGGAGGGGGAGATTGTCCATCTGGGGAGCGTGCAAAGCGCGTCTTCTGGGGAGAGGGAGCCAGTGATTCAGAGAATGCAGGCCTGCTGGGTATTTTGGCTCCCCTGCCATGTTGCTCCCGGTGGCAGAAGAGCCTCGTCTTGTGGGGCCACTCCATGAGTTGGTGCCCTTAGGTGATGCAATTCTTCACTGCTTAGGCTCCTTCCAAATAGATGGAGGAGAGAGAGGGTTTCCATCTTTTTGTACATGAAACACACAATGCCTTGAATTGCCATCCTTTGAATTTGGTGAGTTTTGAGAGCCAGTTTGGTGCAGTGGTTAAGAGTGCGGACGTCTAATCTGCCATGCTGGGTTCGATTCTGCACTTCCCCACATGCAGCCAGCTGGGTGACCTTGGGCTCGCCATGGCACTGATAAAATTGTTCTGACTGAGCAGTGATCAGGGCTCTCTCAGCCTCACCTCCCTCACAGGGTGTCTGTTGTGGGGAGAAGAAAGGGAAGGTGACTGTAAGCCGCTTTGAGCCTCCTTCGGGTAGAGAAAAGTAGCCTATAAGAACCAACTCTTCTTCTTCTTCTTACTTCTTCTTCTTCAAGGCCCCTTTCTTCAGCAAAGACTTCCCCTGATCCTTCTAAGAAGAATTGATTTTTTTATACCTCACTTTTCACTACCCAAAGGAGTCTTAAAGAGGCTTACAATTGCCTTCCTTTCCTCTCCTCACCACAGGCACCCTGTGAGGGAAGTGGGGCTGAGAGAGCTCTGACATAACTGCTCTCTGAGAACAGCTCTGGCAGGACTGTGACAAGCTCAAGGTCACCCAGCTGGCTGCATGTGGAGGAGCAGAGAATCAATCCTGGCTCACCAGATTAAAAGCCGCTGCTCTTAACCACTACACCACTCTGGCTGTCCTTACCTGCTGTGTTCCTCCTGGCTCTCCTTTATCCCTCCTCTTTACCGATCTGGCACTCCCAAGCACTCTTCATCTTCCCTCAAATCCCTGCTTTGGCCAACTTGTGTGCTTTGAACACCTGCTGCAACCTCCTCTTCTCTGGATCATATTTAATAATGGTCAGGCAATTTTGTGCCCTGCCCAATTTGCAAAGTCGGCATGAGCGTCTTCGGTGGGCTTGCTTCCTTGCCTAGTCACTCGCTTGCGGGAGGATGTTGTTGCCCTCTGAGGTCACCCAGAGTGACTCGCCCAGGGTCTTCTGTCCTGAGCCTGGCTGTGACCTCTCATCCCACTTGTGTTCAGATCCTGGGGGGAAGGGGGGCAGCCTGTGTGTGTGGGGGGGGGGAAGCTCCCTTTGTTTTCAGAAGCCGCTGGTGTGTGCCAGGTTCCCATGCCCTGGTGGGCGGTACGAGTGCCAGCTCAGGGCAGCTATTGAGAGGGGTCTGAATAGAGGAGGACGGACTCTGGACCTGCCTTTCAGCCCTGACTTTTAGACTTTACAAAAGAGTCATTGCAGGCGGGAGGAACAGAATTGCGAACTGAATACAAAATTGCTCAGTGGGAATGGAGCTAGGAGCAAGGGATGCTCTGCCCTACATGCTAAGCAGATGCTGGGCAGAGAGATCCCTCGTGATCCTACCTGGGGGGAGGCTACGCCCTCCAAGTCTTAACCAGATTGCGTGTTCCATCCCCAGCCTCGGCCGTTCTGGCTGCTGCTTCTGTCTTGTGGCTCAGAGGTCTGATTTCCTCCTGGTGGGAAGAGGCTAAGAACACAGGCAGCCATACTGGGTCAGACAAATGAGCCATCTAGTTCACCATTCTGTCTTTTAGTGCAGGTGAAGCTTATCTTGGCAGAAATACCCAGCATCTGACAATCGTAGCTATAATATTCCTGAAAATATAGACAAGTGGGACGGTTTGCAGTGAATACAATGCAAGAGAAAAAAACCTGATCCCAAGGCTACTATAGATGTAGCAAAATTTACAGAATACATGAAATAAAAGGTTCTTCGTTCTTGTTTATTCTTGCATAGGATCCAACCAGAATGGTATCTAGATATGTCCCGTTTTCAAATAATAATCTTCCTCAATGGGAGCAGTTAGTATTACTAGCACCCCCCATATTGAAGAACCAAAGGCCAATATATATATTATTCAATAGAGGTTGAATTTCACAGTTTGGACATTCATAACATTCACATTCAAAAGTGAGGACAACCATTGAGGAAGACTATTATTTGAAAACGGGACATATCTAGATATCGTTCTGGTTGGATCCTATGCAAGAATAAACAAGAACGAAGAACCTTTTATTTCATGTGCTCTGTATAATTTTACTACATCTATAGTAGCCTTGGGATAGGTTTTTTTCTCTTGTATAATATTCCTGAAGGCAGAACACAGTTTGAGTGTGTGTGTGCCCACAAAAGCTTATGCCTTGAATAAAACCTGCTACTGGACTCTTTGTTCTGCTGCTCAGACCCACCCAGCAACCCACCTGATTCCTGAAGGTGGCATAGGCAGTAGCTCCCAGTAACCTCCCTATCCTTGCTGCTGCTGTCCATGACAACACCCTGTGGCAGAGAGTTCTCCAGGTCAGTTACTGGGCAAGAGTCCTTCAGTTGCCTATCTGTTTCCATGGGGAGAATCTACCTGTAGAGTTTGAGTTGGTAAAAAATTCCCAGGGTAGGTGAACGCTATTGGGATCTGGGGACATAATGTTTAGCTCATAGATCTTCTTTCTCTATAGCCCTCTTGGCCTAACTTTGGCAGGCTGCATATTTCTCATATCCTGTTATGCACCAGGTGTTTTTTTTTCCAGCAAAGCCCTGGCTTTTACCTTTTTTAGCCCTGTGGCAGGGGGCAGGTAAACAACTTGCTATACCTGATTCCTGCTCAGTGTCTCTGCCAAGCCAGTGAATACAACATGAACACCAAAGTTTACAAGTGTATCATCCTGCTTTAAACTCTCCTCTTTGTTTTTGTGCCATGTCCCCTAAGGAGTTGTGTTGGAGGAGAGGGGAATTGGAATCTAGTTCTGGGCTGCAATTCGGAAGATCTGAGTTGCAGTCTGCCGTAGGCTCTGGCGATTCACTGTCCCTTCACATCTGTTCCGCATTCTGAAAACTGGAAATAACAGTGATCTACCTCACTCGGTTGGCGGCATGCGGACAAGCTCCATCCATGGTTGTGGGGATGGGGGGTACATGGCCAGTGCTAGAGAGCAGTGGGTGCTATTCCAATATCTCCTGCCCTCACAGGATGTCTGTGTCCCATCCTGACATTCCCCCCCCCCCTCGCAAGAGTACCCTTTTTGTTTTTTACCTGTGCTTGGGAACAGCAGATTAACACCCTCCATCATGTTAGGATTGGGGAGGGGCATCCTTCCCCCTGAAGGAGAGCTGAAAGGGCAGAGCAGAGGCACTCCCAGAAGGGGTCATCCACCCTGCCAGTTAGGATTACCCAGCAAAGTGCCGCTGGCGGGGAATAAACAAGGAGCCTTTGTGTGCCTCGCCTGGTCTCGCAGCAGCCCAGCAGGGGGTTGGGTGTGTGTGTGTGTGTGTGTGTAATCTTTGTCACTGTGTGGTTCCTTGAAAGAACAAAGGAAGCAAGGAGATTCCTGTGGTTCTTTCTCTGGTCAAGAGAAGTGTGGGCTGTTGGGATAGGATGGGCCTGAGGGATGCCCAGCCAGCAGCAAGAGGAAACTGTCAGTGGAGCAACTGGCTGAAGGCAAGGAGGATCTGGCCCATGGGTGGAGTGTCACTTTAGGGATGGAGCTTGAGAAAGGGGAATCACAGGTTTTGGAGCCCCCCCCCCCTCCCCCAGCAGGAGGCCAGCCCCACTCTCTGAGCTGTTGTCAGTTTTCTGCAAATGGTGATAATGCCCCACAGAGGTTGCAGGGTCCATAATTTAGTCTTCCTAGCCTTTTAAAAATGGAGCCAGGGTGGTGTAGTGGCTAGTGTGTCAGACTAGGACCCTGAGTTCAAATCTACACTCAGTCATGAAGCTCTCTAGGCTTCCTTGGCCAAATCACCTTCACTAAGCTAACCAACCTCTTAAACACAAGCTTAATCCCGTCAGATCTTGGAAGCAAAGCAGAGCCAAACCCCGGCTAGTATTTGGAGGGGAGACCTCCGAGGATGTGGGTGGAGTTCCCCCAAGGAATGCTGGGGGTCATGACACAGAGGCAGGCAGCCAAGGCCCTTGCCTGTTTCAGGGCTGAAGAGGGAAGGGGACCTTCCTGTCCTCACCCCTTCCCATGACAACATCCAATTCTCCAGTGGGCCAAGTCATGTGCCTCAGGACTGTTTTATGTTAGGAAAATGGCAGGGGGAGGGGGAGAGACTAAAGCCACTAATCTGTGTGGATGCCAAAATCACAGTCGGGAACACTGTATGGGGAGGAATGAAGAGTAACTTGGGTATGATTCTAACCTGTGTACCATAACGTTGTCTACAGTGAGTGGCAGCAGCTCTTCATGGTCTTGATCAGAGTCCTTCAGATGAAACTGAAGAAGCAGGGATTGGAAAAGAGGCCTTCTACATGCAAACCAGGAGTTATGCCACTGAGCCATGCTTGCCCCCTAGGTGAAGGTTTAAACTGCTGCTTTGAGTGCCAGAAAGCAAAGTTCCATGTGGCTCTTTCATGCCTGTTTTTCTGCCACGTTCTTCTCACTGCCTATGTACAACTTTAAGCCTGTGCAGAATTGGTCACTGGGAAGACTGGGATTGAAGCCGGCAGGGAGTATCTGGAAGAGGTACAAATGAGGAGCTGGAGGCACTCTTCTGCTGCTGACCGGCCTCTTCCAGCTACTGTGGTACAGTAAAGAATGGAAGAGCCACTGTTTTTACCAGTTTTTTGCATGCTACTACACCACACATGTTGACCATGCTTTGACAGCTTGTTTTGAAGGCCTCCCTTTTTGTCATTGTAGGTGCTCACTAACTTTGGGTGGGTCTACCTCTTAGTGATTTTATTTTATTTGTTCCATGCAAGTGACATTGTCCCTGCACAGAAACTGTGGAGAGATTTGAGGAAGCTAGAAGGAGAGTTCAGGCCCTCACGGACATGGGGCTAGTGAGCTGGCAATCAAATTGACTGCTTGGTGAGGTGAAAGCAGCTCATGATACGATCTGCAGGGGGAGGACAGTGTCCCTCGCACTCACTCTTGTCTCTTGTCCCCCAGTGAATGAGCTTTCGGAAGGGGTGACTTGGCACACGCTAGTCCGGACCGTTTTCATCTTCTCAACCCTCAAGTTCCTCCAGGGAGGAGGTGCTGGTGAGTCAGTGTCGTTGCGCACGTGTCTGGACATTTCTTTCTCTACACCACAGTGAGTCTTCTCTGAGACACGTGGCTGTGGACGTTGGCCCCCGCTAGTATTTGCAGCCTTCCCATCTGTGACTTGGTCAGAATGCTGCATTCCACTCTAGAAGAGTACAGATTTGTCTCTGTGTGTGCGCACACACACACATGCATCAATACATGTGGTGATGCTGTACACATGAGAATCTGGGAGCAAGTGTTAGGCTCTGCATGTGCTTTATAACAAGTCACTCCATGGGTCCCCCAGTCCTTCATACTCTGACTGGCCGTGGTTCTCCAGGGTCCTGGGCAGGGTCTGTCTCAGCACCTGCAGATTGAGAGCCTTTAACTAGAGATGCCAGAGATTGAGCCTGCTTGCAAATCATGTGCTGGGCCACAAAGCCACAGCCCTTCCTGTCAACTTCATGTGGTAGGAGCATGCTTTAGTATTCTGGGGTGGAGTAAGTAGTTTTTCCCCTGTGGGGGAATGCTAGTCCACCTTTGTTCCTTATAACTAGAACTGGACCTATGTCTTAGAAGGATAAAGATAACCACCTCAGTCAGTAGATTTTGGGATACTGATGAAGACCAAGAGATGGTCTTCCATTGATTGTGGTACACTATAGTATTATGACAGTGTGGTGGGGAGGAGGGTTTGTGTATTCTGCCTCAGATACCAAAATATCTGTCCATATGGGGCTAATGCCCATCGGCCAGTTTGTTCTTTTGCACAGAACCCTGACAAAACATGGCTGGAAGTACGATACACATTAGAGAATCCACCACTCCTGCTTGTAGTGAGAACAGTAGAATTCAGAATTAGCCCTGTTTGTGCTCTAGAGACTTTTTAGCTTTGGGGGTCATTCCCAAAGTCTTTGGGGCCATTTGCCAGCTCTGTCTAGATCCCATTTGTGGTGGAAATGGGACAGATTTTCATCTGAAATGCACACATATTCTTCCTCTCTGCAGGCTCTACTGGGTTTGTTAGCAACTTGCGCACCTTCCTCTGGATCCGGGTGCAGCAGTTTACCAACCGGGAAGTCCAAGTGAAACTCTTCAGGCACCTCCACAGTCTGTCCCTTCGCTGGCACCTGGGGCGCAAGACTGGGGAGGTGTTGCGCAGTGTTGACAGGGGCACCAGCAGCATCAACAACCTGCTCAGGTACATGCATGCATCCTTCAAATGGGGCATCCCATTAACTGTGGGCAAGTGATCTGGAGCTACGTGCAGTGATGTATTCTCTTGCTGGCTCGGGTGAGGGTGGGGACAGAGGCTTGCTTGTCTTGTGTCCTGACTCTCCTCCTCCTCCTGTCCCGCAGCTACATCGTATTCAGCATCTTCCCCACTATAGCTGATATCATTATTGCTATTGTGTATTTCACTTCAATCTTCAGTGCCTGGTTTGGCCTCATCATCTTTGTCTGCATGGTCCTCTATCTCGGTGAGTGTTTGGGGGAGAGGGGAGGGAGTTGAGTAGGGGAGGTTCCTGCTGCTGCACTTGCCTGGGAAAGAACACCTCTGGCCTATCCTCAGCTTCCTTTTTTGCCTACCAGGGAGGGCTTTTACCCAAGATAGAGGATGGTATAAGAGGTTGAGAGAAGCTATAGCAGTTTGGAGTGTGATGCACGGACATTCTGTCATGTGTCTGTGGATGGCTGAGGTCACGAGGACCCATGAAAATGCTGTTATGTTTTGGTGGGGGAAGGTGTGTGTCCCTTTTGCACCCAGGAAGCTGTTCCCAATGGCGTGATCCTTATAGATGGTATCAGTTCTAGTGCTGCATCCTTGTGCAACAGCAGCTTTTTATTTCCAAGGACACACAAGTTAGTAAAGATCAGCTTCCCTTTGTGTTTACCTTGCCACCAAAAGTTGCTGTTCAGACACGGCTTGTAAAATAGGCTGGTGAGTATGAAGGAGGGGACCAGCCCGGTGCAGGAATGTCATCTAGAGAGTTAGGCTGTCACTGTGGAGACCTGGGCTCCAATGGACACTCTGTCATGAAGCTTGCTTTGGATGATGAGGGTCCCACTGAACTATCCACTGTGTGATCCTTTTGCCCACCTCAGTTCTATTGATGATGGTGTGCTGGGATTCTTTGTTCTGCATTTATTTCCCAGGAGCATATTGGAACCATGGAAAGAATGCCTGTGTACTAGTAGGCTGCAGGCAGGTTTCCCCAGTGGATCAAAACCTGTTTCTCTGGGACACGACTCATGGGGTAGGGGAAAGCTGGAGCCTCCTCCCCCTGCGTGCTTTAGTCCCATTCCAAACTGGACCTTCACATGTTTGGGAACTAACTCCTAAGCTGGGAACACTCAGCATGCATCTGGTTGGCAGGATCAGGGGGGTGGGGGTGGGAAGGGCCTACTCTACCTCACGGAGTTGTTGTAAGGATAAATTGGGTGGAGACCACCCTGAACTCCTTGGAGAAAGGATGGAATGAAAATCAAATAAATGAACACGAGAAGTATATTACCCCTGCAGGGTTAAAGATCTTTAGAACAGATGCTTTTAATTGTTGGAACTGTCATGCTGATTCAGCAGATTTTATCATGCATAGTGAAATTCAAATTTAATAGTCAGAAAATGAAGGGATTATTTTTAAACAACTGGTGCACTTCTAAGATTTGATGCCCTAATCTTACTTTTGAATTATTTGAGAAATGATTTTCAAGGAGATACTGAACTTGTTGCAGTCTTTTAGCTGCAGTTAAAACCATGGCAGGAACATCACTGTAATGTCGCACCAAACCCAGAGATGTGGCTAATTAGAATCAAAGATCCGATGAGTGAGTTCTGTGCATGCTATATAGATTCAGCCACACTGCATGCTTCCTTTGTTGCTGGAACGTCCCTGTGCAAAGTTCTCTTGAGAACCACTGATGTTGTGTGAAAGGAAATCTTATCAGAAGAGGAAGCATGCTCCATGGCAGAGACTATCCAGCGTGCTTGGAATTTGTTCATAAGATCCAAATCTAGATATTGGTAAAATGGGTAGCTTGAATAGCTTGTATGATTTGGCAGCTAGCTGTGAAAATGTGTGTTGGAATAGTCAGTGTAATAATAGGAGGCTAGAATGGCATATTTTTTTTTGCAATGATAATAAAATCATTTCCTGTTAAATTAGACTGTGTGGGGAATTAATTGCTCAAGGGCTTCATCGTGCTATGTGCATCTCTGACTCATGAACAGAGTAAATCATGCAAAACATGTAAACTTATTTAATTTGAATAGTGTGTAAAGGTCTCATTAGGAAGCACTTCTTGGCATGGAATTTAGATTGCTGTGGTGCAATGTTTCTAAAAAATACTCATCTTAAGTCTGTGTGGAGAAGACGTTCCAGCTACAGCTTTGAGTCTGTCAGCCGCTGCAAGGACTCCAACCGTCTCTCTTTCCATGCAGCCCTGACCGTCATGATCACTGAGTGGCGGACAAAGTTTCGCCGTGACATGAATACTCTTGACAACAAGGCCAAATCTCGAGCTCTTGATTCACTTCTCAACTTTGAGACGGTATTCAGAACCCACACAGAGGGTTTTTTTGGGGGGGGAGAGAAGAGGTGGGACCGGTTGGCCCTTGGAAGAGGCCTGCCTTTGGGGGGTGAGCTGAGCCCCTCATTGTGCAGGGGAGCTGGAGGGTGCTGGTTTTGTGGGGGGGGGATCCACTCTGATTACTGAGATGCCCTTGGTGTTGCGGTGTGTGTTGCAGGTGAAGTATTTCAATGCAGAGAATTACGAGGCTAACCGCTTCAATGATGCCATCCTCAAATACCAGGTAGGGAGGGGCCAACGGTCAGGCTTCATACTTACATAACCTTGGTGGCAAATAGGTGTGCATGGATGCTGTTCTTTAGACTGATCCTTCAAGGTGCACCAGGCGCACACATGCGCACACACTGCAGTTTGGAGGTCAGAGGGCAGAAAATGACTTTATTCCTGCTATTCCTGTAGAGAAAAATCACTATGTCTGGAAGAAAAACTTTGGGTCCCAAAGGACCTGATAACAAGCAGTGGGTGGGGTGGGGGTGGGGGGCTGAATGGTCCCCAGGAATTCCCTGAGGCTAGCCTATTGGAGTCTTGAGCTGATAGTGGATAGGGTCAGCAATTCTAAAGTAGTTCCTGCAAGTAATAAATGCAGCCACAGCTGGCTGCCCTTTAAGTTGAAGAAGAAATGAGACAGGCTCCTGTTAACCATGTAGACAAAGGGAGGGCTCTTTAGAGCCAGCGTGGTGTAATGGATGAGAGTGGCAGCCACATGCAGCCAGCTGGATGACCTTGGGCCAGTCACAGTTCTCTCAGAGCTCTCTCAGTCCCACCTACCTTTCAGGGTGCCTGTTGTGGGGAGAGGAAGGGGAAGGTGATTGTAAGCCACTTTGGGACTCCTTTGGGTAGTGAAAAGCAGGGTTCAAAAGCCAGCTCTTCTTCTCTTCTTTACCTTTTGGTATTAGTATGGGAGGTGCTGTACCCACAAGTTGGATGGTGTGTGAAACTGGAGCTTACGATATGTGGGGACCCTGTGTGTATAACTGATATGGGTTTCCTTGCCATGAGAGAGGGTAGGCACCTAATTTCTAACATTTAATGCAATATCCCATGGAGGACAGGGGTGGGGAACTTGCTGGGTCTTCTGGGTGAGGTGTGGAGCCCCTCTGATGGTGCCTGGTTGGCCCGCTTTCTCGGCAGGTAGCAGAATGGAAAGTCAATGCATCGCTGGGATTCTTGAACCAGACCCAGAACCTGGTGATCAGTGCAGGGCTGCTGATCGGCTCCTTACTCTGTGCCAACTACGTGTCTGTGAAGAAGCTCCAGGTAAGTTTGTGCCTGCTGCAGACAGCCTTGACTCAGCATCTCTGACTGCAGGGAACCCTCCAGGTACTCTAGTCTGCTTGCCGCCCATGCCCTGTGCCCTGTGCAGCATGTAGGCCAGCTTACCTCAATGTACCCACCCCACACTGCTTGGCGAGCTTCCTCAGCACTACCAGCATTGTCCAGGTAATCCAGCCGTGACTTAGAAATTCTCCACGCAATGGGACTCAGTGTCTATGGAGAACCACTTCATGTGGTGCTGCAACTTTCAGGCAGAATCTGTCTCCACCATCTCCCAGGCCCTATCCCAGCCCTGAATCTCTTTATAGGATAAGCCCATGCAACCGATGGACACACACGTTTGTCAGGATGTAGTGCCTGCCAGCAGCCTTAGGATACCTGCAGTGGGTCCCATTCTCTTAGGAATGCAAATGAGAAAGATGCTCTGACAAGGTCGGAAGGGACAGAACAGTTGGCGACACAAAAGCCACGAGGAAAGAGTAAGGAAGGCTGCCAGATTAAACTGCGAGAAGATCAGGCGGGTGTGTGTGTGAAAGCTTTGTTGATCCTGAGACCTCTTCTCCAAGCTAATAAATGTTCTCTGGGTTCAACAATGATGATCAACTGAAACCACACTGGGAATAATGGGCAGCTGAGGGTGTAGAAGGTTAAAACAGAAACAGATTGGGAAACTGGCCTTTTTTTTTCTTCTTTTTTTTTGGAGAACAAAAGCAATCACAAACAAGAGCAAAGACTGGAAAAGGTTTGTCACCAATTAAGAGATCTAAGGGTGTGGGGGGGAAAACCTCACCAAATGGGAGCTGGTTTCCACCAACTTCAGAAGAAGAGACCAGCGGGCTTTAGAGTTGGTATTCCAGATGTGAAAACACACATTCCCACACAGAGGGATCCAAATGGTGGTGTGTGTGTGTGAGAGAGAGAGAGACAAAGATGAAGGAGATCTAAAGGAGACTTCAGAAAAATCAGTGGTGGAGGAGAGATGTAAAATATAAGATGTGGGACCTTTCCTCTGAGGATTAAGGCAGAATGACTGACTATGAATTTCAGGAAAACAAAGCACAGTGAAATAAATGCCTATCATCCATCCATCATCTATTTCCTTCCTTGGCTCTCTTCCAGAGAGCTCAGAGCAGTGCAAAAAGTTCTCCTTTCCCTCTTTTGTCCTCCCAACAAGCCTGTGAGGTGGTTTAAACTGAGAGTGAGTGATTGGCACACACTATTAAAAGCAGCTGTGGGCAGATCATTTGGGACAGGCTTGAGGTACTGGGACAAAGGGTGGCCTAACCTTTTCCATTTGCACCATTGCCATTAAGTCAATTTTGACTTATTGTGACCCTATGAATTAAAGACCTCTAAAATGTCATATCATTAAGTCCGTGGCTTCTCAGACTGAGTCAATTTGTTCAGTGTTGGCTCTTCCTCATTTCCTGCCACCTTCCACTTTTCCTAGCACTACCTTTTCCACTGAGCCTTGTCTTTTCATAATGTGACCAAAGAATGATAGTCTCAGTTTGGTCCCTTTAACTTCTAGGAAGAGTTTAGGTTTGATTATATCTAGAACCCACTTACTAGTCTTTTTGACTGTCCTTGGTATAGGTAAAACTCTCCTCCAACCGCACATTTCAAAGGAATCGACTTTCTTCCTGTCAGCTTTCTTCATAGTGTCCAGCTTTTACACATATGGGGGGACTACTATGATATGAATTTATTTGATTTATATACCTCCCTCCCAGTAACTGGCATAGGGCAGTGTACAACAGTAAGGAATACTAATGATATAAATTAAAAATTAATAACATTATAAAAATGTTTAAAACCATATTCCATTATATAGATACTGTCTCTAGCATAATCAGTGATGTTTTCACGAGGCATTCGTTTGATGTTATAAGACCAGTGGACCCAACCTAAAGCTTAGTGGAAGAGCTCCGCCTTACAGGCCGTGCCAGCTCCATCAGGGTCTGGATCTCTTCCAGGAGCTCATCCCACCAAACAGGGCTAGGACTGAAAGTGTCCTGGCCCTGGTTGAGACCAGATAATACTTCCTTGGAGCCAGGGACTGCCAGCCAGTTAGTCTTTGCCGAGCAAAGTGTTCTTTGGGGGACATAGGCAGATGACAGCAACTCTTCCTCACCCTTAGGATTTTGTCTAGCTTTTTCTTGGCTACCCTTCTCAGTCTCAATCTCATGATTATATTCTTCCTTTCCGTTGATGGAGCCAAGGAATCAAACAGCTTGTGAACAATTTCAATCTCTTCATCATTATCCTTGAATTTGTTTAATTCCTCAGTAGTCATTACTTTTGTCTTCCTGATGTTCAGCTGTAATCCTGCTTTGGCGCCTTCTGCTTTAATTGTCAGCAGTGGTCACTTCCAGTCTTCACTATTGGCTGCCAGTATTATGGTGTGATCTTTGTATCTCAAACGGTTGTATCTACATATCTTAAAATGCTTTTTCCGCCATTTCACTCCACCTTCATCTAAATCTAATCCAAATTTCCTTACTATATGTTCAACATATAATAGTTTCTAAAATTGGATGTTAGTCTTCAAAAAATTCTTCTTGGAAGAAATCTGTCATCCTTTCCTCTATTCTGTATACTTCTTCAGTGCATTGTTCCCATCCTGATTTTATCCTGTTCAGTTAATATATTTCAGTTAATGTTGATCTTTCAGCATGTCTAGCCATGTTTTAAATTTCTCTTTGATTTCTTGGATCTTGTGGAACAGATCTCTTGTTTTTCCTTTTTAATTGTTCTCTTCCATTTCTTTACACTGCTTATTATAATGGCTCTCTTTGTCTCAATGTGCCAGTTGACAGAACACTGCTTTTAGACTTCTGATTGTATTTCTTTCTCCTTTTACTTCTGCTACTCATCTATCTTTAGCAATTGTAAGAGTTTCATCAAGGCTTTTAATTTCTTTTGACTACAGAAATAGTCTTAACGCATTCTTCCGTGATAATATCTCTGGTTTCAACCCATAGTTCTTCTGTTCTCATTCACTTGAACTTAGTAGTGCAAATCTGTTCTTTGCAATTAAACAATTAAACTCTTCAGGACTGTTGTTTAGATTGAATTTTGGTACTATGAATGTTTTGTGTTTTTCTCCAGCTTTATTCTAATTTTGAATGTTAACAATTCATGGTTTGTACCACAATGAACACTTCTCAGTTTAGCAGATAGAATTTCTCCATCATCTGCTTCCAATTATATAATCTGTTTAATTTCTGTATGGGCCATC
Source organism: Paroedura picta (assembly GCF_049243985.1). Classification (NCBI taxonomy): domain Eukaryota; kingdom Metazoa; phylum Chordata; class Lepidosauria; order Squamata; family Gekkonidae; genus Paroedura; species Paroedura picta. The sequence goes on along the minus strand of NC_135370.1, from coordinate 73,621,056 downwards.
CAGCGATGTCCACATATACAGTCATCTGTTTGGTTTCTTGAAACATGTGTTCACAATGAATAACTGATCATGACAGAATTCTATAAATCGCTCTCTTGTTTTATTTCATACTCCTAGCCTAAATCATCTGGCAATATTTGATTCTACTTTGTTTTCCACTTTTGCATTTCAGTCACATATGACTATTAGAACATCTTTATTTATTTATTTACATTTTTATACCGCCTTCCCTTGTGGCTCAGGATAGTTTACAGCATGAAATCACAGTTTACAGTTTCATTGTAACGTTAGTACAATACACAGAAATTAAACTCATCAGGCTAGAGGTTTTGGTACTTACCTTCAAGGCCTTATGTAGTCTGGGCCCAGCCCAGTGTATCTAAAAGACCGTCTCCCTGCCTATGCCCCCAAAGACCATTACGCTCTGCCACCCCCAACTGGCTGGTGATCCCTGGCCACAAAGAAGCACACTGGACCTCAACCAGGGCCACAGCCTTCTCGATCATGGTCCCCACGTGTTGAAACAAGCTCCCCGAAAAGATCAGGGCCCTTCCTGAACTACTACAATTCTGAAGGGCATGTAGAAGGGAGCTCCTCCACCAGGCATTTGGTTGAGGTTGGCCAACTCAACAACATCTGTTGGTCCCCCAAACACCCCCTCCATGATCAGAGGGATTCATGTTAAAAGTTGAGTTTTCACACTTTGAATCTGTTATAGTATTTTGTTATCTGTTATGTTCAATTTTGGAACCACTGTTATGTTACTGTCATTAGATTTCAATGTATATTCTTGATGTTTTATGTAAACCTGCCCCCCCTCCCCCAAGCCTTATGGAAGGGTGGTATAGAAATTCCGTCACTCCATCAATAAATTAACTTGTAAATTTGTCAACTTGTAACGCGTAACATGGTAAGTGTTTAAACTGTTAACTATAGAACTATGTAATGGAAATTGTTACTTGACAGGGTGGTCTTGTGCTGTATCTGGTGGGGGGGGCTCTAGGGGGCCCCAGTTAATGGTACTGGTTCATTGGCTTCAATCGAAAGCTTGGCAGAAGAGCTCTGTTCTGCAGGCCCTGCAGAACTGTGCTTGCTTGTTTAAATCTGTGATCAGTTTCTTCCTGGACACTTGCATAGAAGTTTTCGATTTCTTTCTCTTCAGCATTTGTAGTTGGTGTTTTCTGTGAAATCTGACAGAATCTGACCGCCCTGAGCCATATGGAAGGGCAATATAGAAATCAAATGAATAAATAAAATAATATCAATTAGAGTTCACATTATAGCCGCTGAGAGTCTGTGGTACATCTCACCTCACTACGAGAACAAATCCATTTCTTCTGAGTAAAACACTTTGTCATTTTCAAAGTGACAGTATTCCACCCCAGTCCTTTTAGCTGCGCACAATCCCAGGATTGTCATATGTGAACATTCCATTTCTTCTTTTATGATTTCAAACTTAACCTTGATTCATACTTATGTTCCACGTTCTTAGTAAATGCTTTGGACAGCCTTGGACTTTTGTTTCATTCACATTAAGAACTGAATGTCCTTTCAGCTCTAATCCAACTAAGGATAGTGCTACTTGTCCTTGTCTTCTGCACTTCCCCATTAGCTGGAGTTGTAATTTTGAAGGGATACATAACAAAAAAGAGAAAGGGTGATATGGTCCCACCCCCCATACTTCTCCCTTTGGTTGCAGCCTCCAAGACTGCTTTTTAGGTTTTAAAAATGGGAGAAAAGAGAGACAAAACTCCATGTTCTTGCTGGTATGGTTCAGTCAGCTAGGCCTGAGTCTGAATTGTTCTGGGTTCTTCCCCACCCCAATAAATTAGTTGGGGAGGCATGTCAGGTCTAAGGGGTTGAACAAAATGTTCCACATCTTTTCCAGCTCTGGAATTTCCAGTAGAAGAATTAAAACTTGGTAAATATCTGCCATAACAGCAGCAAAGTATTTAGCATCCTTAATGTTTGCATTCTTAACCTTTGCTAGCCCATGTGATTTGGTGGCAAGAGGAAATGCAACTATGGTTTTCTTTGGACAGTAGTTTGCTTTTGTAGAATCTGGCCATTGAGTCTGCAATTTGAACAGAGAGACTGAGACGATGGAGAAGGGGTCCTAAGCTAAACTCCGCTCTTCTATGGAATACATATTCCAATTCCACCCCACCCCCCCACCCCCCGAACAGGAATAAAAGCTGCTTTGTAATAGCAAGTTTATATGTTAAAATGGCCCCAAGAGAAAGAGTTAAAAATATAACTCTTCCCCTTTGTCCATTTCTGTCTCCAGATTGCAACTTGATTGGCTGCATTTTGTAAAAACAGTAGTAGTTCCTTTAACAATTCAATACAGACCGTTTCCACACTGGAGGCTTTGTGCCAGGCTGCAGGCTGGAGGTTGAGTGGAGCAGGTTGCCTTACCTTTTTCTGCTCCTGCAAGAGGAGGGCATTTTGCCTGGTGCACCTTGTCCACCCCGGATTTGTGCTCCCACATGGGAGCCAGGGCAGTGAAGTTCCCAATGCAGAAACGGTCTACCTATCCCAAGGTAGTGTCAGAAGTCAAAGCAGGACTTTCAGTGGTCAAGAAACCACTCCATGGCTCTACATCTGTCACAGACGCACACATATCCCTTCCCTCCCCCCTGCCTATCCCATAACATGCATATATTCTGCTTTAGCATACACTCTGGTATGCATTTTTGGCAGACTACTTTTCTGTGTGTCAGCAATAACCTGTGTAAAAGAAACCCTTCCTCTGTGTGTGAGGGGAATGGAAGGGAGTGTGAATTAACCGGGCTGCCCAGAGTTGCATCCATCCTCATTGAAGGAATTGGCTCAGGTTTTCAGCATATAAAATTGCCTATAAAAACCTCTCTGTGCTCTGTGTAGAACTGCAGGTGATTGGGTTATATATTGGATTCACACAGTGGTCAAAGATTTCTTCTCTGTGACACCATATTTCAATTGAAAAAGACTGAGCAAGGGAAAGAAAGGCCTGCCTCTTCCCCTCACAGCACTACAGCTCTCATTTTGTCCTTTGTGAGGGAATCTGAAGTACTAGGTCATTCAAAGGCTGATCACTGTCTTACTTGCATAGGTTAGATAACATACCCATTCCCGTGTTCTGTCACTTTGGCTCTGACCCACATGTCTGTTTCCTTTAGGTGGGCGATTATGTGCTCTTTGGCACATATATTATCCAACTGTACACCCCACTGAACTGGTTTGGCACCTACTACAGGTAACCTTGTAGGTAGTCTCTTTTGTATTGTGTTTTGGAATAGCTATACGAGTGATACAAAAGAAGAATGCTTTTACGACATTTGAGAGGCTTTTGCCCAGACAGATGCAGACTGGGATGGTTAAGCATTGTGGGAGCAAACATCTTGATCCAAGTACTGCCACCCTGAAGTTCCATCGTGTCGTAAGATGACTGTGGGTCAAACAAGAAGAAAGGAGAAGAATTCGGCTGATTACAAAGCCTGGGCGTTTATTTAAAAACAATCAGTCAAAGAGCTGGAACTTCTTAGCCTGAGGGAGATGTAATGATGCTTTACAAATGTATCATAAGCCAGGCTGGGCAAGCTTGTCTGTGCTAAAAGATTATGAAATGAAAACAAATGAAGATCTGTTGCCAATTAATATTTTTCCCTGTGACTTAAAGTTGTTTTTAAAAAAATCTTGCCCTCTCAACTAAAAACTTTTGACGTAGGTTACCAAAATGATCATAATATCACAATTAAATTAAAAACACACAGTAAACATCTTTTGGCCAGCATAAAAACTACAAGAACAAATGAAAAGTTATAAAAATGCAAATAGGGCATGTTGAGGTAGAAATCACAAAAATCTATAAGAATATTAATTGGCTAAAACCAGAATAAAACATTTCAGTGCACTATACAAGCCTAGGAAAAGAACATTTCTGCCCAGTGACAGAAAATTAAGAAATTTGGTATGAGGTGAATGGCTAAGAGGATAGAATTTGAGAGATGCCATGACAGTATAAAACCTGTCTGTCCACCTTGCTCAGAGCAAAATGTTGGATGGAGATCTTAACTGCCCAATAAGCTTGTATGAGAGCAGGCAGTCCCTCAGATGCCTGGATCTGAGATCCATTAGGGCCATAAACGGAAGAACTGGCACTATAAATGTAGGCTCAGAAATGAATTGGCTCTCAATGGAGTTCTTTCAGCAATGATGAGATAGTTCCCTTTAATCAGTTCCAGTTGTTAGGCCTGCTGCTGCATTTAACACCTGCTGAGGTTTTCTGAGCAGTCTTTAAAGGCAGCCCATGTCTAAGAAGGATGCTTGTAAATAAGGTTGTAGATGCTGTGGGAGCAGTGAAGCCCAATAAATTTAAAAGTGGGCCAGATACATTTCTGAATTAAATGAAGAGCAGAAGAGGAGGGGCAGATACAATGAAATAAGCATTGAATCTATTGTATATCAAAACACGGCATCCAGAGAAATGCAAATATGCAGGCAATTGGTTGATACAGTGATTTCTTCCTTCCATGGTGAGCTGATTTTTTTTGCCAAATGGTTTGGAAAAATATTGATACATTATCAGAATGTCAAGCTCAGTACAGAGTTAATTTCTCAAAAGCAAAGTCAGCAATTGGAGATTGGAGGTTATCACACAAGTTGTCTCCCCTTTTATAGGCAAAGTTTTTCTCACCACTGCATAGAGATTGTTATGGCTCATATATTTTACAGTTTCAGTAATGGAGAACAGCCAGAGAACAACCTGGGTCCTTGAAAGTTACGTGCTGGCTTGAAAACTGAGCCCTGCCTTGGTCATTGTAGATTAGTTTTCTGGAGCGGGTTTGTTTTTTCCTAAGGTTGTCTGCTGGCCCTCCCACTGCTAAAGCATCAGAGATGGTTTCAAATGAGGTGTGATACCATTTAGTGTGAACATGTGTTAAAGATTTAGAAGCATTTGCTGGTGGGGGAAGCATGACAGATGGGGTTTGCTTTCATGCTGGAGCTCTAATTGATTGCCATATTTGATGTGTGAATATATAGCTTTCCCATTCCCTTCTCCTTCCTTGCTAGTGAGGGAATGGGGATAGCTCCCTTACCCTACTCCACCACCACCTGGTTGTCAGTGTTGCAATAGAGGCTCTGTTTCCTTTTCAGAATGATCCAGTCTTCATTTATTGATATGGAAAACATGTTTGAGCTTTTCAATGAGGAGCAGGAGGTAGGTATAGGCCATGCCCGTACTGAACCAGGTTGCCTACTCTCCCTTCTCCAACCAGTGTCCTGTGTCTGTCAGATCAGTTCTCTCTCCCCCCCTCCCATCCAACACATGTCATTTATCTAATATAAGGTGACCAGATTGTCCCACTTTTGGAGGGACATCTGGGGGTACCTGACAAATTGTACTTACATTGAAATAAAAAAATATGTATTACAATACTATTTTTGCGTTGCTCCATATAGACCAAATTTTTAGTCAAGAACCCCCCCCCCCCCAGTCAATGGTGTCCTGCTTTACCAATGTTAAAATCTGGTCACCTTAATCTAATACCAATGGGTAACATTCCCATGTGAATCTAAACACCTTCTTAGGGCGTGGGGAGGTGGTATTTATCCATGAATACGACCAGCAAGGTGTAATGGTTAAAAGTGGTGGCTTTTAATCTGGCTAACCAGGTTTGATTCCCTGTGCCTCCACATACAGCCAACTGGGTGACCTTGGGCTAGTCACAGGCTTGATAGTGTTCTTCTCACAGTGTAAGTCCTATCAGAGCTATCTCAACCCCACCTATCTCACATGGTGTCTGTTGTGGAGAGAGGAAGGGAAGACAATTGTAAGCCGCTTTGAGACTCCTCCTGGTAGTGAAAAGCAGGGTATAAAAAACAACTGTTTTTCTTCTACATATGAAAGGATGAAAAACAATGGTTTCGAGTATAAAAAGCTTAAAAAGTAGACCGTGAAGTATGCACATAGAACGACAGAACGACATCGTTTTTTTAAAAAAAAACCCAACTAAACTAAAATGCCATATGAAGATGTCAAAAAAGTAAGAGTGATCAAGTGAGGAGGGGGCTAAGGAAACTATGATTTGTGTGAGAGATGACTGGGCAAGGAAGAGGGGAAAAAACAGGGACATGTTCCAGTGGACATGGACCCACAGCAAGAGAGGGGAAAGCAGAGCTGGGTGGGATTCCTCCCTCTATCCCATGAGTCATTGCAAGTTTCCCTTTTGTACCCTGGAATGGCAGACATTGAAGAGTTCTTTGGAGATGGACCCAGCCTTTATTCCTTGCTTGGATAGGGAGCTAGAGCTGGCTATATTGTATCCCTTGTCCCTTCCACTCTGCTTCAAGCTCAGCCTCTAAAACTGAAAGGCAGCTGCTTGTCAAAAAGAAGTCCCTCTTCATATAATTAATCTGTGTAACTCATGCCTTCTGGGCTTTGTGATGGTCACTGTAAGAATTGTCTTTTAAAGAAAGTATGTGGCTATATGTATGGCAGGTGGCCACTAACCCCAAATGACTCCTTTCACGTAAAGTGTTGCTTTGAGTACCCCAATATCTAGGGGGGGGGGATTGTTTATTAGAAACCCTAAGGCTTGTCTTTGGAGCTGAGCTTCTACAAGTTATTATTTCTATAGCTGAAAAGGTTAACCCTCCAAAGGCCAGCTTCTTCCCCTCTGAATTCTCCTACTTGGGAACATGTGGTTTGTCTTAGCTGGCTGGGCAACATGTGGTCTCACAGTTTTGTTAATTGGCAGGTGACAGATGAGCCAGGTGCTCCAGATCTTCGGTTTATATCAGGACGTGTGGAGTTCGAGAACGTTCACTTTGGCTATGTGGAAGGGTAAGATGGGGAGGGACAGTGGCAGTAGGTATGTGGAGTGAGTCCATACGTGAAAGGTGGGATGAGAGGCTGGAGAAACAAATGCAGGTAGCAAAGGGGGCTGTGAAGGCATACAGCAATCAGTCTGAATAGCCTTCTCTTACTAGAGCTACTCCAATAGAAGTCTGCCACTGAGATGAAGGGCATCATGTCTTACAACTCCCACTGTTCTGGAACCACTAGAAATGGGACAGGGTGGCATGTTCCCTTGAAGGAAACCATGGGTCTAGTGGAATGCAGGGCTCAGAGGCTTACCCCCCCCTTCCCGGTAAATACCAGAGACCGTCATTTCCCTTGCTCATTCCCATAGGTGACCCATGGAACACTCTTACCCACTCTTAAGCTTATATTCAGGTTGCTCTGGAAGGAAAGAGGCATACAAGCAGTCTAGCGTTCTGAGAAGGACACCTAGCAGCGCTCTTTTGCGCTTTAACAAACTCTACCATGCCATTATCTGATGCATAACCACAATATTTGGAGGGGTGGGGACGATGCACAGGCAGGTAGAATAAGGTGCAGGTGGCTTCAGCAGGATGGTGAAGGATTTGAAAGTGGCTGATGCCTTTTGTTTACTCTCCCCTTCAGGAGTGAAATCCTGCATGATGTTTCTTTCACAGTGATGCCTGGACAAACTTTGGCACTGGTAAGGAGAGAGAGAGAGAGAGAGCTCCATTGTAAGAAAGAATGCTGTTTTCTGATGTACCCTTTCTCCTCCTCCCTGCAATGGCAAGAAGAGAGAGCTCCCACAGAAGGGCCCTTGGCAGGGACTTCTCTGTCTTTAGGCCGTATCCATCCTGATACCACCTCCCCCTTGTCTATGCAGGTTGGAGTATCTGGCTCAGGAAAAAGTACCATCATTCGCCTGGTGTTCCGTTTCTATAACGTGTGGGGCGGCTGCATCAGAATTGATGGACAGGACATTTCCAAGGTAAATAGGCTGTTGCATTGAGGAGAGTTTGACAAGTGAAGCACCAAACAGAAGATTGTCCATCTAAGAACTAGGAATGTAGATCACGTCACGTGGTGGGTGGAATGGAACTGTATCCAAAGGGAAAAGGTCTCTTGAAAGAAGTTAGTGTCAGTGGAGTCAAGGAGGTATCCAGCCAACAGAAAAGGATAAAGGATTCTTTGAGTGGCTTTGCAATGAAGTGAACCCATCAGGGGATGGCTGTCTTGCCTGTACCCTCTTGAGTTAACTTTCCAGGGATATCTGACTGGGCACTGATGGGCAGAATACTATGCTAAATGGATGGTTGTTCTGATCTGTGAAGGCAATTGCTACATTCTCAACAAGAAGCAAATTATAGGAAGGAGGAAGCTTTATGATGGACCTAGGGTTGGTGTGTGGGTGAGGAAACATCTGGTTCCCTGAGAGACCTAGATGCTGAAATAGCTTTGGACATCTGCAAAGGAAAAGTGGGAGGAGCAGAATGTACCAATCGGAGAAAACATCCAAACTACCTCTAGAGAAAATAGTGTTTTGTTTAAAAGGTTTTGGGTCATGCAGAAGGTATAGAAAAGGAACAAAGTGCTTGGAGTTAAACATAGACACATTTCTGGGTACCTGAGGAAATGCACCAGTATGATGTGTTTTCTGGTGTCGAGGTAGGATCTTGCAGCATTTCACATCTGGATTGTTTATCAGCTTACATTTATGATGTCCAGTATCTTTTTGGCAACTGTGCTATAAAGTAAGGGCAGAATATGAGGTGATAACACTTGAGTGCACTTGAGCATGTATTTGAGCAGAATGTCTCAGGATTTGTGGCTCAGAGGCATGAGGCTGTACAAGACGATGCCATTGCTGTGATCTTTGTCAGAAACTATCAGGCATCTTTGTGTGCCTGTGTCTGAGCAAATGTTCTCAGGGTTTCTGCTGCCCTCCCTCCCCATCTGTTTAATTGCTGTTTCATGTTTGCTGCCCCCAGCAAAGCAGAGATGTGTGATTCCATTTAGGGATGGATGAAAGGCTTGTGTTGGGGGAGGCACAGCAGCAGGGTGATTCTACACCCCTCCCCTGACCACCCAAGCACATTGAGGAAAGGGATACAAGGATATCTGGAAGAGAGCTCCCTAGGTGCCCCGTCTGGGTGCCAGGATTTCCTAGGGACCTGGGGGAAGACGGAAGGGCAGCTGCTCCTTTCATGTCTGTTCCAGCTGTTGGTTGTCTCCTCTTTGGATCTTTGAGGTTCCACCTATCTAGCCTTTTTTGGATCATTTTGCTTACCCTGCTGCGACCTGTTTATCTAGATATTGCCTAGTAAGCAAAGTGGAAGAGGTGGAAGTGCCTTGAAAGAATCTGCCCATAGTATACACATGCATTTGTTTTATCCTACTCTCACCTTTGGACCCACCTTTTGTATTTTTCAAACAGTACAAAAGTGATTCAACCTGCTTGGCAGGGAAGACAATAGGGGGAACACAGGCAGTGAAAGTGGCGATTCCCTCTTTCAAAGTGCCTTGGGTGAGTGGAGAAAGACAAGCGCCTGTCTCCATGCTTTTTGTCTGTATACCAAGAATCAGACAGACACAGAGTCACAGAGGGTAGAATGGCAATCAGCAAGGTGTAGATTACAGGATGGATACCTGTGATGTGAAACAGAAGGCTCTGATCTCTGCAAGTGTCCAGGCAGCCCGGATTGCCCAAACACCAAGCCCTCTCTTGGGTGTTTAACCTCCTGCCAGGCAAAATGGTGGCTGCTCAGAGCACCAGTCTCTTCCTATCCAGTCTCATATCCACACGCCAAGTTGAGGTAAGGCTGAGGTAGCCCTGTGGTGTTCTGTTCCAGGATATAGTTCTGTCATGTACACCGCCCTTTTCCCCTCTCTGCTTTGACCCTTCACCCCCCTTTGCCTGCAGGTGAAGCAGACCTCGCTGCGTGCCCACATTGGGGTGGTGTCCCAGGATGTTGTGCTCTTCAATGACACCATTCGTGAGAACATCCGCTACGGGCGCATTGATGCCACCAATGAAGAGGTGACAGAGGCAGCAATGACTGCCAATATCCACGAGCGTATTATTACCTTCCCTGATGGTGAGAAGTATTCCCTATCTCTGGCTCAGCTAGTGCCTTTCCATGTGAACTGTTGCAAAAACTTGGTGATTACTTTTGGACATGTTAGAAGTCTTTCTCCCTCATCCAAACCAAAGGATCTGTCTCCCCCACCCCCGCCAAGTCAATCAACCCCTTTTTTTGGATTCCCAGGGCAGCATGGATTGTGAAAAGACCTGCTCCATTAACTAACTAAAAAGGCTTGCTATACGAAGGAACAAGGCCTGTGACAGTCTGTCCTTCCTTTACTCCCCCAAGTGCAGTAAGAGCTTGAATGCTAGAGGTTCCAGTCAATGGGATGTAGGATTGGCCCTTGAAACTCTCTGTTCAGAGTTTTCCCATCCTTTCTATTCCATTTTTTTCCCCACATGGTGCCAAGTCAGAAATATTGGCAGAAAGGTATATGGTGATATCCAATTTCTTTTGTGGTAGGCCTAGAAGGTGCAGTCAAATATGGCAGGAGGCCAGAGATATTATAGGAATCACAGAGTGGTGCCCACATGGCTGCTGCATCTTGGCATTACACTTTTTTGTCCTTGGCTGCTGGTTGTTGGCAGGTTACGAGACACAAGTTGGTGAGCGAGGCTTGAAACTGAGTGGCGGCGAGAAGCAGCGAGTTGCAATTGCCCGTGCCATCTTGAAGAATCCTAAAATCATCCTCTTTGATGAGGTAAGATAGATGGGCATAATGTTATCCTGTCTGCCAGTTCCTAAGATCAGTTGTCGGTTGCCCTTCCCCCCGGCTGTACATCTTCTCCTGGTCTTGCAATCTAGATCCTGAAAAGAGTTGGGAGAGGGCTTTGAGCTGAGGCCAGTGATGGTAGCAACACAAAGAGTGTGCCTCAGCTTTGGGACAGTGTACCAGCATAGCAGGTTTATCAGTGGGCCAGAACATTGGCATTGACAGCGCAGAGCCCATGATCTTCTGTTCTGCACCCACCCACAAGCTGTCACTATGCCTGGATTTTACAGGCTCAATAAATAGTTTCAGAAGAATTTGTATATTTCAGCATTAATAATAACCATCAAAAACAACCAACAAAGTAATAGAATCATAGAATAACAGAGTTGGAAGGCACCTCCTGGGTCATCCAGTCCAACCCCCTGCACTATGCAGGACACTCACAACCCTATCACTCATCCACTGTAACCTGCCACCTCCTTGAGCTTTCACAGAATCACCCTCTCTGTCAGATGGCTATCCAGCCTCTGCTTAAAAATGTCCAAAGATGGAGAACCCACCACCTCCTGAGGAAGCCTGTTCCACTGAGAAGCCACTCTAACTGTTAGGAACTTCTTCCAGATGTTTAGACGGAATTTTTGAATTAATTTAATCCCAACGGTTCTGGTCCGTCCCTCCGGGGCAAGAGAGAACAACTCTGCTCCATCCTCTATATGGAACCTGACCGAACCTAAACAGTTCCACAGGGGCTGTAAAAGGGAGCTCCTCTGCCAGGCATTTGGTTGAGGTTGGCCCAAACCATCGCTTCCAATTGGCCCCCAAGCCCCCCACCCTTCCTACTATGACTGAAACTAATCTGCCTTACCCACTGGGTCCCAGTAAGAGTTGAGCTGAGGCTCTTGCAATTCCACCATTTTCTAATGTTATTGTTGTGATCATGTTAAGTTATTGTTGTTATAATGTTATTACTGTTATCACCTGTTACCATATGTTATCTGTATCTTTTCCTATTCCCTGTAAACCGCCCTGAGCCTTCGGCGAGGGTGGTAGATAGATAGACAGACAGACAATGGCAACCTTTTAAATACTTGAAGATGATTATCAGATCCCCTCTCAGCTAGTTTCATTGTTGGACTTACTCAGTTGTGTAATATTAACTGCATGTGACCAAAAAATTCAGGCAGAGCTAAAAGTCTCCTGGGTAATAGAATAGAGGTCTTAATATTGACCTCCAGTTGAAATGTACAAATTCTTCTGAAACTTGCAGGATTTATTAAGCCACACATTCTTGTTTGCACATATCCTACCCTACGCATTTCCACTTTGTTGTCTGAATCTTATAGGCAACATCAGCGCTGGATACAAAGACTGAGAGAAACATCCACACTTGCCTGGCCAAAGTGTGTGCAAACCGCACAACCATTGTTGTGGCTCACAGGTAAAGGGCTCTGGGATAATACGGTCACTGGCGTACTCAGTTCTAACAGCTGAACTGGATACTTAACTTAGGGGGAGGGGCCATGGCTGAGTGTTAGAGTCTCTGCTTGAAATGCAGAAGATCCCAGGTTCAGTCCAGCCAGAGACCCTGGCAAGTTGCTACCAATCTGAGTAGACAGCACTGGTAGACTGATGGTCTTGTGCACTATAAGGCAACTTCATGTGTCCAGTTTACGAGATGAGCAATTAAGTTCAGAGTCTCTCTGATATGTTGGGATCACCTTGATCCAATGTTAAGGTGCCATTTAAATAAAGGCAAGCTCTTGTAAGTTTGTATGGGAAGATTTAAGTTCAGTTTTTCTGGATTTACTGCCTTATAAGAGCAGCTAGTCATAACTGCTGTGATGAATTAACAGTGGTCACAGTAAGTTTCCCCCACCCCCAGTAACTGGGAGGTTCCATTTTGCTGTCATTATTAAAAGCCATTGAGAAGCATCTTCCAACTGTGTATAATTTGTTTTATAGTCATCTAAGCCAATGGGCCCCACCACATTTTGTATCAGTAGAAACCAGTCTGCCAAAGGAAACCATGCTTGCCTATCAAGTGAAACCGTGCTGTCCACAGATGTTGCAGACTTCTTGGACTGTCACATCTGTCAGGGATGGGTATAAAGTCAGATGGTATGGATTAGACTAGGTGACCTCTCCTATGATTAAAACAATGTTCAGTGACATTGTTTTTAATATCTCAGGGTACAGTGAGAGGTTCCTGATATTTATTGCTTCCGGGGGAAGCTGTTACTGGGGCTTCCTTGGGCTTATGTGGTGGCTGAGCTTTGTCATCCATATTCCCAGCAAGGTTCTCACTCCCCTCCCTGGCCATATTGACCATCAGCTGAATGTAACCATCAGTCAGATGGGGGGGACGACTGCTGTACAAAGGCCAATGTATCTGAATGCTATATATTTTAATTGTTCAAAGGTGCGTTTAATTCAGTCCACTTGTACTAAGATAAGGGTGAGGACAGGAAGGGAATTTATGTAGCGGCTTTCTGCATAGGATGACGGAGTCTACCCTGAAATAGTCATCTTGGTAGGGCCAGTGGGTGGGAGAGAGCTAATTGTGATTAGCCCTCTTAGTAACAGCCTCAGTGACAGCCCTTTCTTTGTAGGTTGTCCACTGTGATTAAGGCTGACCATATCCTGGTCCTTAAGAATGGCCGAGTGACGGAGCGAGGAAGGTAAGCCATCGTCCCTGCCTAAGACCACGTGTCCTTTCTGCTTCTCTCCCCACTTAACATTCTGCATCTAATCAAGAAAAGCTGAATTCTGTAGTTTGTTTAAATTATGCAATATGAATGACATATTCCAGTTTGATTAGTCATGAGATGAGAAGCAGAACATTGAAGCTGCACTCAATTTTTGTAAATTTTGTCTATGTTGTGAGCCGCCGTGAGCCAGCTTGTCTGGGAGTGGTGAAGTAGAAATCGAATTATAAATAAATAAACAAAGACATAATCCTTAGCTTCCTGAATCAGCCAGCATTTTTCACACACTGTCTTGCATATCTGTGCATGCTTAATCCATAAAATTGTGCTTTTTAAAAAAGTAAAGTTGTCCATTCCTGCTGCAACTATCCAAGTATGCTAGAACTAGGTCCAGAGAACCAAAATCGCCTTTTTTTATACTGCCACCAAATGGCAGCATATACAAAGATCTGTCTAGCCCCCTCCTGACACAGCGGTAAATGAAGAGTAATATGGGGAGAAAGAATAGATAGGCTGCAGGTTTCCCACTGCCCATCTGATCCCTTCATACATAAAAGGATTGCAAAAACACTATATACTTATCAAATGCAGGATTTGCCTTCCACATAGACCCTTTGAAATTAACTCTCTGCATCTCTCAGGCATGAAGAACTGATGGAAAAGGGCGGCCTGTACAGCGATATGTGGGCACAACAAGGGGGTGACTATGAAAGTATCGCAGAGGAGGAGCGCAAGTACAGCAGTGTTTCGCGAGCAGCCTCTGACATTTCGCAACCTGCCTCTGACGTTTCGCGAGCAGCCTCTGAAGTTTCTCAACCTGCCTCTGACGTTTCGCGAGCAGCCTCTGAAGTTTCGCAAGCAGCCTCTGAAGTTTCGCAAGCAGCCACTGTCGTTTCGCAACCAGCCTCTGAAGTTTCACGAGCAGCTTCTAGCGTTTCGCGAACAGCCTCTGATGTATCGCGAGCAACCTCCGCAAAGAGTGGAGCAAGTGGGAAAACAAATGCAACCTATGCAGAGAGTACAGGTGCCCCCACATCAAAAGCAAGCAGCGTGAAAACTCTCACTGATGAGTCAAAGGGAAGCAGCAGCAACTGGAGCTCTGCTGCTACTTCAACAGTGGAAAGCAACACCGACATCACCACCAGTTCTGAGGATTAGCTGAGATCTAGAAAGGAGTCGCTAAAGGAAGAAGCAGCAGCTCCTGCCCCTGCAGAACATGGTGTGGAACCAAGGAAGCAGCTGTTCTTTTTGCCAGAATAACTTGTGAACATTTACAGTGTAGTGCTGGAAGTCAAGCCATAGTGTTGTTCCAAAGTGGATAGGGTAACCACACTTGTGGAATGCTGGGCCCTGTGTACACTGTGGAGTGCCTGTAGCACTGGAACAACATACACTGAGTGTGGTATACTGTCACTGATCTAGGTAGAGTGCCAGTGATTGGCAAAGGGCAGGCTGGAATTGGGTAGATCCCACAGATCACAAGGGTTTCCAGTGCCACTGTGCCTTAACAGTGTGCACTGGTGTCTTTCCTTGAAAGATGAGTGAGGTGGGGCGAGGCGGAGGGTGATATGTATGTGTTGCCAGCACTGTATGTATATATAATGACAGGAGGGGCTTGGGACATAGCTATATTTTTGTAGCTTCCTATTTTGAGAGGTATGTTTTAATGTTCATAAACTTTCAGTGTTTTTAGATCCATCTGTAGATTCAGTGTTATCTGTCCAAAAAGTGGTGAAAGGAATGATGGCTGACTACCAGGTCGTGGGGGTCTTTTTCAGCCCTCATGGTGGTAAAAGGGCAGCAATTCTCAAACTAGAGGCTTCAGCTCAACTCAAGTTAGATCATTCAGCCAAAAGGACATGTGTACTACTTGCTTACATCTCAACTTGTTTAGAAGATGAAAATAGCAGTGCACCTACAATCATTCATAGTAGCTGGTAGGATGAGAGAGGCCCATTTATCCAGGTAGGCAGTTCTGTTGGGTGGCTCCAGAAGGCCCCGGCCATGAGGCCATCCATTCCCAGGTAGTCCTTGACTTATCCAAATTAATATTAGTTAGGATTCAAATATATGTAACACCATTTGAGTGTTACGGAAGTCTATAGAATGGGAAGTAAGACTTGCTGCCCCAAACAGGGATCTGGAGGGCCAACAGGCACATCTTTACCCATGGTTTCCTATATATAAAAGGGAAACTGGCCCTGGGGTGGAACCAGTCCGGCTGTCCGAGATGGAATAGGGCCAATCAAGGTGCGGCCAGCAAAGCTGCCCCTGGGGCCCACCTGAGCTGCTCCTGGGGCTGGGAAGACCTTTTGCCACGTTGTAGATGCAGCGAGAGCCGTTCCCGGGCCCAGGGGCAGCTCTCCGCCAGCACAGCGGGGGGGGGTGTCCTTAGGAATGGGCTTTGCGGCTAGTTTTCTAAATAGTGTGGAATTCCTTACTCTTTACTTAGTAGAAAAGCAAGCAGCAAAGGATTAAGCATTTCCGCCAGACAGAGCCAAGACTATTGGCAGCAACTTTACAGGAGAGTGACCCTTTCATCTTCAGGGCATGCAGAGTAGACCTGGGAAAACAAGTTCCCAGGAAACAGGAAGCCACATCTCCTGCACTGGGAACATGGACGGCCAGCCCTGAGTGTGGAAGATGGTCTGCATTGAGGGGAAGAAGGGGTGGAGAAGATGGTGGCTCAGTTAGCCTGCTTTTCAGCGAGCTCCCAATCTGGGCAGAGGCTGAATGCAGATGTGATCGGCAGAGGCAGGTGAGATGCACTAGCCTTGCCTAATCTCTTCCCCAGGAGCTCTTTTGAGCCCAATGGGCCTATAATGGATTCATGGAGATCCAGTCTCTGGATCATCAGCCGCCTGAGCTTGGGGCCAAGGAGCCGCTGCCGCCACTTTTTCTTTTCGTTTCTCCTTGCTTGTGAACAAACCTTCTTGCGATCCTGGAACCCTTATCTGGACTTTTCTTGGACTATTCTGCCTTTGCAATTGGCTTACTGAACCTCCCTGGAACCTCTTTGAACCATGAGTCGGCCTGTCTTCCTCTCTCCCCCCCCCCCCCCACTTCACCCCCTACTGTTGGTTCTTGGCGGTAGTGAAACTTTGCAGAGAGGCTTCCCCACTCTATTTACACATTGAGGGAAAGGAAAAAACGATCAGAACTGGGACATACAAGGGAATAAGGCCAGAACGGACAAAGAAGGAAGTCACCTGGAACATTCTTTCCTGTGTAAGTAGACATTACAAGGTGGTTGGGTCTGACCTGATCCATGACAATTGGACACCACAGTAAACCCAGGTTTCCATTTCAGGTCATTGGGCAGAAGCACAGGTAAAACTGAAAGATTCAGTACCTAGAGATAGATTCAAATGAGTAGTCGTGTTGGTCTGAAGTAGCACAATAAAATCAGAGTCCAGTAGCACCTTTAAGACCAACAAAGATTTATTTAAGGCGTGAGCTTTCGAGTGCAAGCACCCTTTGTCAGACTATGATCTTCTTACATGACAGGGAATATATATAAAAATCAGTTCTGTTACATCTGTGTCGCAACCAGATACAGCCAATGATAATCCTTTGTCAAAACAGCCAATGAATTCTAGGGGATTAGTTGGCTGTTTTGACAAAGGATTATCATTGGCTGTATCTGGTTGCGACACAGATGTAACAGAACTGATTTTTATATATATTCCCTGTCATGTAAGAAGATCATAGTCTGACGAAGGGTGCTTGCACTCGAAAGCTCACGCCTTGATTAAATCTTTGTTGGTCTTAAAGGTGCTATTGGACTCTGATTTTAAAGTACCTAGAGACTTACTGATCCAAGAGGCTAGTTTACTCACAACTTCATTGCAGCAAAAAACTAGAAACAGTTCCAAGGTATATGGTGCCTTTGTAAGGGGTGGAACAGAGCATCTTCTAGCACAGAATGACCAGCAACTTGCTAAGCACTAAGTCGCATTCACCTCATTGAGCAGGAACTCCAGGCACATAGTCAACAAAAAGCACTCATGGTGAGCACAAGGCACACATGTGAACAGGCCCTGAGAAAGATTGACCCAAGGTCACCCACTGGAGGTTTCTGTGTAGTGTCACTGAGTCTAGTTAGAATCATAGAGTTGGAAGGGGCCATACCGGCCATCTAGTCCAACCCCCTGCTCAACGCAGGATTAGCCCAAAGCGTCCTAAAGCATCCAAGAAAAGTGTGTATCCAACCTTTGCTTGAAGACTGCCAGTGAGGGGGAGCTCACCACCTCCTTAGGCAGCCTATTCCACTGCTGAACTACTCTGACTGTGGATTTCCCCCCCTGATATCTAGCCTATATTGTTGTACTTGAAGTTTAAACCCATTACTGCGGCCTTAGCATCCGTCAAGAAATCCCTGTGTACTTTGCCCAGGAAAACCAGGTTTAAGACTGACCTTGTACTTTGCTTCAAGTACCATCATCACAGCATAGGGATTTTGCCCTTCTTCATCCCTGCCCAGAGTCCTACATCCTCCCATGAAGGCCCTGTCTCCACAAGCAGGAGGGTGTTTCCTCCTGGCCCTCGTTGCAGCACCAAATGGGATATTACCCTTATATTCTTTCCCACCCCAGGAAAGTGTCTTGAGAATAAACAGCAACAGAAATATAGAAACCAGTAATAGTGGTCCTTTATTCAAGGGGCTGGTCATCTTACAGGGTGTTTTTCCCTGACTCTTTCTCACGAGGGAGCACTTTGGGTAGAGATGGGGAAAGAGAGTGATTCACAACACTGCATTGAAGGGGAGTGCAGGCAAGAGCGTACTGTGGCTGCTGAAGTAGATGCAACTCCATCCGGCCCTCCCATATGCCTATGGCACCCTGCCCTACTTGCCTAGCACTTGGTTGCAAATTCTATTGTTTTTCTGTCCTACACATTATGGCTGTATTCCAATTGCTGACCACTGATCTGTCTCTATAACACTTAGGTCTCTCAACAGGATGCAAGAGCAAGCTTGCTACGCCTGGTTTCTCCTTTGGCCCTGGCATTTTGAAAGTCCATTGCAGTGCAGCGGTTCACTGAGGCTGCCTTAGCGTGCCCCCCTCAGGCCTCCCAATGAGTTGCTATGGCACCCATTTCTCTTGAAGCCAGGAACCTCCTTGGGGGGAAGAGGGGAAAGGGTCCACAGGTAGAGAACAAACGGAGAGATCCAGAGCGGTGCCCCATCCACCTCAGTCGTCCTCCTGCTGCACCTGCTGGTGCCTGCTCTGGTACCACAACATGGTGGGCAGATTTTGACAGCCTTGGTAGCGGCGCTGACGCTCCTCCTCGCCCAGGGGCGGTATAGAATGGCAAGGTGCTCCGGCTAGCGTGACATTGAGCAACTGGGCTGAGGTGCCAGAGGCCAGGACGGCTGACCAAGGGCCCACCTGCAGTAAAGGAGACAACGTTTGACCACTGCTGGATTTTCATACACAGTAAAATGGCACTTCAGAATGTTCAGGGGCGGATTGGATCCAGCAATGCATCAGCAGAAAGGAAAATGGTGCAGTTCCGCTTGTGCAAGCAGTAGTACAACAACACACAGTGCTTTAATAGAACTGCTAATGGAAGAAAAATGTGTATGTGGAGGGATGGGTTGTACAACAGTGTTCACATGATTTCACTGAATTTGGTTTTAAAACTGTCAGTACCTTGTGCTATGTCTTGTGCATCAGGGAAAGAGAGTGGGCATACAATCCTCTTCACTCAGCACAAGTAGACTTTGAGGAGTAATCCTAGTGGTCTGCCAGCACAGTGTTATGCATGTAGTGGATTGCCCTTATTTGGTGACTTTAAATTTGAGTATCACTTCAAGTGATTTCAAAATGGACAGTTATTTCCCCTTAATGGTAAAATTCAAGTTTGGGACAAGAAAATTAACTAGAAGGTTATGCTAGCAATGGAGTCCAAGTTTCCCCACCACATAGGTGCCACAATCCACATTTTTAAAATATACTTTGCTAAACCAACTTTTCCATATTCTCATTTTCTTTTTCCTTTCATGTCAAATGTCTTTGACCTGGAAATTGCAACTCATAGAAAATGCGGCTGCACGGGTCCTCACTCTGTCATCTCGGAAGGCCCATATCCAGCCAGTGCTGCAGTAGCTGCACTGGTTATTGGTTTGCTTCCAGATCAAGTTCATGGTTTAGGTTTTGATCTTTAAGGCTATATGCAGCCTGGGTCCTACCTATCTGCAGGACCTCTTATCTACATGTCCCCTGTAGGGCTCTTCACTCTGTGGATATAAATCTGCTGGTTGTCCCGGGCCCCTGGGACATTCGCCTGGCCTCAACCATGGCCAGGACCTTTCTGGCCTTGGCCGCAACCTGATGGAACAAGCATCCTGGAAGAGCTGAGGGCTCTGACAGAACTAAGGTCTGCAAGGCACAGCTCTTTGCCAGGTGTTTGGTTGAGGCTGGAGGAATATGACCGTAGTTATGAGTGATCGGTCCCACCATGCACTAAGTGTCGCCTGATAAGTGGATATGATCAGAGCCCTCGTGTTATACCATCAGGCTGGATTAGGCGTATTAGGGATGCTTATATGGCCATCTTTTGATACTGTTTTGATATTGTTAATGTTTTAATGGGTTTTTTAATGGGTTATACTGTGTATTTTGATTATGTTGTTAGCAGCCACGAGACGCCATTGTTGAGAGTGGCGGAGAATGGATGGATGGATGGATGGATGGATGGATGGATGGATGGATGGATGGATGGATGGATGGATGGATGAATGAATGAATGAATGAATGAATGAATGAATGAATGAATGAATGAATGAATAGCTGAGTGGTAGATCTGAGTGATGCTGCCAGGGTCAGATCTGGCCATTCATCAAGTCCAATACTTGCTATGGATGGCCATCTCCACTGTCATATTAGTTTATAATGCTGATCAACTGAGGTAGGTTCCTCCATGGGCCTTTCTGTGGGCCAAAATAAACCTGCCTGCAAGATGGAGCAACTGGAAGCCTGCTGGAGTTATGGGAGCTGAAATGAACACTGAACTTGATGCTTAACATGTTGGCCAAAGATTCTTTTCCTTGGCGTCACTGATACATTCCAATGTCTCTCTTCCCTGCTCCCCTCTTTCCAATTTGTTTCCTCCTGCTTTGTCCTCCAGAATAGGGAGACAAAACCAGCATCCCAATGGCGATGCCTCATTCACTAAAATCTGCCGCTTTGCACTGGAGTCTCATCTGTTTCCAGTGCTGCCTGCAGAGGTAATGCTTGTATTGGGAAGGGGTTTTCAGTGTTCAGCTTCTTGCTTGGATTAAGCCAGTATGGGAATAACTTGCTCTATAACCTCATTGTCTATAAAGCTGTGGCCTTCGTGCAGTCATGACCTCTGTTCTGCAGGCCTCTGCACTTTGTGGTACTTACAGGCAATATATGCTGGAGAAGACACTGGTCAGGCTGTAGCCCTGCCCAGAACTCAGCAAAAGCTGATCCGCCACTGGAGGCAATGCCACGCACTAGCACCACGTTGGGATGGCGCCGTGATGCCCGCAGCTTCTTTGCCAAAGGTTCTGGATAGCTCTGGTCAAGGAAGAGGAGGACCCTGTGTGCATTGCAGCTTTCCAAGTCAGCTAGGAGCTCAGAGATGGGATACCGTTCCTTAGGATCAGCCTGTTGGGAGAGAAGGGCAGCTCATCAGCACCTGCCCCTTGGTGACAGCTCCCCCCTCTGCTACTGTACAGTTCAGAGATCAAGGGAATTCCACGGCCTGAGACTTAAAAGGAATGGATTAAGCAGGAAACAGCAAGCCGGGGCCAGCACCCGCTGCAACATGGGAGCTGCTTTCTCCCTGCAGGCACACATGAAAGAGGTGGACGGGCCTTTGAAGAGAACAGATGAGAGGACTGGAGTCTCCACCTGCAATTCTGTCAGCATCTCTGCTTCCACCAGTTGAGCTGGCCAGGACATGCTGGGACAGGTGGCGGGATACCCTCCGTATCCCTCCCCACGCAAGAGTGGCTCAATTAAGCTTCCACTTCCAGCCAATCATAGCCTCAACATTTTCAGATCGCCAAATACAGACCTAGAGGGGCCTTCTGGCTCCAGCAAAGGGCTCCTTGCAGACTCGGGGAGAGAGAGATGAGAATGGGTTTCCATTTACTAATCCAGACGGAGATGTTTTCTCATGAGAACACGGGGGGGGTTCAGAGGCTGCTGCCTGTGGAGTTGGGCCTTTATGCGGGGACCACAGGAGAGCCATTTCTGGAAGGTTCATTTGACCCCACTGGATAACTTATCTGTGTTTTCCAATCCCAACCTACCCCTCAGACCGGACTCACAATGCCATTGCGGTTGGCATCCCACAGCAGTATGGTGCCATCGCTGGCTGCTGGGCTGTTGAGGTAGAGCACCAGGGAGTCAGCACAGTGCAGGCTCCGGCAGACCAAGGCTAGATGTGAGCGAATCGCCAGCTTCTCTGTGGCTGGGTGCACATCACCCATCTCCACGGCCACTGCCCAGGAAAGAAAAGGGAAGAGGCTGCTGACTTCAAATCCCGGCTATCTGTCCCGTCACTCTCTAGCAACCCCCTCCCCGGCCACAGTAGCATTCTCCCAAGAAGACACTGAAACATGCCACCCTCTTGGGAAGGGAATAATTTGGGACAAAGTGGGAATTTTGCTCGGCTCTTACTGGCCTACCCCAGAACATCCTCATAGGGCTTTTCTTCTTCTTTTTTGGATGGAAGCAAAGGCATCTTTGCCTCTTGTGGCGCAGAGTGGTAAGGCAGCTGTCTGAAAGCTTTGCCCATGAGGCTGGGAGTTCAATCCCAGCAGCCGGCTCAAGATCGACTCAGCCTTCCATCCTTCCGAGGTCGGTAAAATGAGTACCCAGCTTGCTTGCTGGGGGGTAAACGGTAATGACTGGGGAAGGCACTGGCAAACCACCCCGTATTGAGTCTGCCATGAAA
Organism: Paroedura picta; assembly: GCF_049243985.1. Classification (NCBI taxonomy): domain Eukaryota; kingdom Metazoa; phylum Chordata; class Lepidosauria; order Squamata; family Gekkonidae; genus Paroedura; species Paroedura picta. The sequence continues at coordinate 73,598,814 of NC_135370.1, read as the reverse complement.
ACGCTGGAGGGCGTCACCCCAAGGGTCAGACATGACTCGGTGCTTGCACAGGGGATACCTTTACCTTTACCTTTAAAGGCATCTATCATTAATGGTTACTAGCCTCTTGTGGCGCAGAGTGGTAAGGCAGCCGTCTGAAAGCTTTGCCCATGAGGCTGGGAGTTCAATCCCAGCAGCCGGCTAAAGGTTGACTCAGCCTTCCATCCTTCCGAGGTCGGTAAAATGAGTACCCAGCTTGCTGGGGGGTAAACGGTAATGACTGGGGAAGGCACTGGCAAACCACCCCGTATTGAGTCTGCCATGAAAACGCTAGAGGGCGTCACCCCAAGGGTCAGACATGACTCGGTGCTTGCACAGGGGATACCTTTACCTTTACCTTTTATCATTAATGGTTGCATGGAGTGTCAAACTAGGAGCCAGGAGAACCGGGTCTATATCCCCACAGAGGTATGGAGGCTTGCCTGGTGACCTTGGGCCAGTCACACACACTCAGCCTAACCTCCCTTCAGGGTTGTTGTGGGGATAAAAAGGAAAAGGTCACCAGGGGGGGGGAAATTAAGTATTAATGAAGTAAATAAATAAATGCTTATGCTTTCACAGATGGATGCAATGTATTATAATGTGACTCTGGAATGGAAGACTCTGTTTGGAAGATTGATATGAACAGAGCGAATGGCTGTTGAGACCCAAATGATCTCAAGCTCTGAAGAGTTGTTCTTGGAAAAGCCGCCTTCCTAAGAGACCAGGAGGCTTCAGACCCTGTTAGCAGGACAGCTCTTTCCCTCAGATACCTGATGTCTGTCCCTCGCTTGCAAAGAAGGCCTTGATGTGCTCTTGGCGGAAACCGTTCCTCCGAAGCATCTGGTAGAAGAGCAGCAGGTTGTGGGCATGATGTGGATAGGTGACTTGCTCCTGCCAGCCACCTAGGAGGGAAACACAGTCAAGCACTCAGGCAAAGGAGAGACAGCAGCTGCTGCCAAAGGTCAAGAAGGAAGGGACAATCAAGCAGCTCTAACCCTGTTTGATAGGAGAAGCAGCTATCCCGTTTAAGCTCCTGCCTAGAGAAACAAAGCAGCTGACATTTGGACTGAGATCAGTTTCTCCCTAATCCAAAGCATTTGGTCCCTGCAGCAAAAGACTGGGATCCCTTTTCCCACCTGGAAGCACGTACCTCCTTGCAGCCCTGAGTGCTATTCTGAAAATCACACCTGTTATCAGCACGGCATGATCACATGTCTGATACATGCGGCACGACTTGTGCATCAGAAGCTGCTGGCGATGGCACCGACGGGTATTCTTGTTGAGCTCACAATAGGCGACTGTGGAACTGGAGCGGATGAGGGGCAGAGGCTGAGGGCATGGGTTGAATCCATGGAGGTCTGTGCAAGGGAAGACGTGAGAGAAGGTATCAGGGATGCTGGGACCAAGGAGCAGCTTTGTGTGTGTGTGTGTGGGGGGGGAGTACAGCATGTGAATAACGCCACCATGAAAACTGCACCATCTCCCCAACATCCATGTCCAGCTCATTCTGTGATCACACACCCCCCCCCCATTTAATGCTAGCCTGTACTGACAGCCTCCTACCCTGACTTCCCCCCAAACCTGAAAGGAAGCATCTTGCCTGGCTTACAATCTTGGTCAAGGTCAAATTTGCCCCTCACAGAGTTTTCATACCAAGGCTGCTGCCGATTCCTTCCTCACAGCCACATTTTGATGGCACCTCAGAAAATGGCTGCTGTGGCTCATGAGAGCAGAAGCAGCCATTTAGGGTGGAGTGCGAAAACAGGATGAAGGCACCCACCCACGCAGTGTAGCTTTTGTGGATGCCTGGGGTCCTGTGCCACAACCACCAAGGGCAGGAAATGGATCTCACAGAGCCCAACAGGTGGCTCCTCACGACGGACACGGCCTGCTGAGCGCTGGCGACGCCCCTTGCTGCGTCCCGGCCTGCGCTTCAGCTGGTTCTCACAGCGGCTCCTCTGGGCGGGCGTCAGGCACTCATAGCTCCCTGCAGGGAAAAAGCAAACCCCTCTGGATTAAAACAGAACCTTTGCAGCTGCTTGGCCACAAAGCAGCCCACCCAGCCTGGCCAGGTGAAATGTGCCAGGGCTGTGCTGATTCCCAGAGCTACTTTCTCAACAGCAAAAAGAACGCTCTGCTTGTGACATCACTGCCCCCTTTACCAAACATTATAGGACCACCTTAAGGGAACACAGGCTCATTCTTCCCCCATTGTCTTTTGATCATCTTTAGGCAAATATAAGGCAAACTCATTTGCTCAAAATGTTAGCAATGGAGAGAGATAACTGAGTTCAATCCCAGCAGCTGGCTCAATAAGAAACTCTAGTACAGAGATAGTAAGGCAACATACTATCTGTTTATTATGAACTGTGCAGAACAACAGACAAGGTCTGTACAAGGAAGGAAAAATAGGTTATATCATCAATTTTCTTGAAACTATACAATTGTTCATCAAAAATAAGAGTTGGTTCTTATATGCTGCTTTTCTCTACCTGAATGAGTCTCAAAGTGGCTTACATTCGCCTTCCCTTTCTTCTCCCCACAACAGACACCCTGTGAGGTGGGTGAGGCTGAGAGAGCCCCGATATCACTGCTCGGTCAGAACAGCTTTATCAGTGCTGTGACAAGCCCAAGGTCACCCAGCTGGCTGCATGTGGGGGAGCAGGGAATCAAACCCGGCTTGCCAGATTAGAAGTCCGCACTTCTAACCACTACACCAAGCTGGCTCTCGACAAAGGACAAAGTGCTGTGTTAAGGAATGATCCAGGAGAGTGGAAAATCTGCTATGCAGTGACCCATTACCAAATCAGGGCAGAACACTGACAGAATACACTTGTCTTTATCCTTTTTGAAATTGCTTGGCAGCTAACTCCATGTCCAGAGACCTTAGTAATATCAGACGCTTCGTACTTTCATGACAGTCAGTGCAGTGTACTGGTTCCAGTGTCGGACTGGGATCTGGGAGACACCTATTTGAATTCCCACTTTGCCATGGAAGCTGCTAGGTCACCTTACTCTCAACCTAAACTAGTTCACAGGGTTGCTGTGAGGATACAGTGAAGGACAGAAGAATGGGAGTGCCCCATTGAAGAGGGAGAGGTGGGATATAAATAAATGCCTGTATATACTCGAGTATAAGCCAACCCGCATATAAGCCAAGGCACCTAATTTTGCCACAAAATCTGGGGAAACGTATTGACTCGCGTATAAGCTGAGGATAGGAAATGCAGCAGCCACTGGTTAAAAAATAAAAATATTCCAATACAATTACATTAATTGAGGCATCAGTAGGTTAATGTTTTTGAATATTTATTTTATGCCGCTGAGGGTTGCCCAGTCCAGTTGTGTGTGGTGTGTGTGTAACCAAGTGTTAATTCATGTTGAGGATTGGGGAGGATTGGGAGTGATTAATTGGGTGGATTGTATGGGGTGCCAGATGGTTAATTTGGTAGGGGTTGGAGAGAAAGGAGGAATCAGCTTGGGTTCAGGAGTAAGTGATTCGTCCCGCTTCTCTCTCACCGCTCGTCCCATTGCCTCTTTCACTCCCTCCAGGTGCTCTGGGGACGATTCCCCTCCCCTGTCCCGGCTGGTTTGGGGAGTTCCATGTGCCATCTTGTTGACCATGGTGCCGCAGCTCTGGTTCTCCATTGGTACGTCCCTTTTGCCTCCCTCAAAAGGAAGCTTTTTCTGGGGCTTCCAACGATTGCGGGCGAGAGGTTCTACCTTCCAAGTGCTTCTCTCCCCAGGCAGACACTTCTTATGAAGTGGTGCTGCAGCAGCCTCATTCAGCCCCCTCCCCCGCATGAGGCTCTCCTCCGCGGATGGACAAGGGGGTCCAGTGCAGCACATGGGGATGCAGGGGTCTCCGGAGCCGGCCAAGGGCAACTCGGAGGGGGGGGAGATCTGGACTTGCGCGTGGTCTCCCTCCACTTTCTTCCCAGTTCTGCTACCCCTGCGGCAACCCACCCGCTTCCCCACCACCCCAGACCCCGTGGGCCATCCCTTCCCCTTCCCCGGCAACAAGGCAGCTCCCGCCAGTTTGGGGCAAGGTGGTGGTGCCCCTCTCCATGGCCCGGTGGTGCTGCTCCTAGTAGCCTGCTGCAGGTCCTGGTGGTGGCCTGGCATGGAGGAGGCAGCACGGCTCTCAAAAAGAAGATAGTCACAGGTGGGAAGCACAGCGAGCCACGAGGAGCAACCTTCCTGCTGGCTTGCCTGCCTGTCACCCCAACCCCCCAGGCTCCACAGGCCTCCGTTTCCACTGGCCTCCTCTGCTCGGCCATGCTCCAGCACCTCCACTTGCACTCACCTGCATATAAGTCAAGGGGGGCTTTTTCAGCTTAAAAAATTTGCTGAAAAACTGCATATAAGGGAATATATACGGTAAATATAAATCAAGTAAATAAAAAAGTTGTTTTTTTTATATCCCACTTTTCACTACCCAAAGGACTCTCAATGTGGCTTGCAATCACCTTCCCTTCCTTTCCCCACAACAAGCACCCTGTGAGGTAGGTGGGGCTCAGAAGGCTCTGAGAGAATTGTGAATGATGCAAGGCCACCCAGCTGGCTGCATGTGGAGGAGGAATAAGGGATCAAACCCAGTTTTCCAGATTAGAGGCTGCCACTCTTAACCACTATACCACACTGGCTCCCACTGACAATCCAGCAACAGAAAAGAAAACTAGGCAAAAGAGAACCAGTGGTTCACTCAAAAGAGAATTATCTAGAAGTTATACTCTGCATCCAGAAAACATTATCCTCCCAATGTATGGTGTTGGTATGGTTGCATGGCACAGAAGGAAAAACATCCTACACATGCTCAGATGCCCATTATGCCACTAAATCTAGGGTTAAGGACTTTCATCCAAAAGAAATTCTGGGGCTGAACCCCAGCTTCATGTTAAACCCTCAGATTATAGTGCTGAGCTTTCAGTAATTGTCATACTGAGCACTAAAGAGCTCAGCAAGAGGCCCTCTGCCCCACAGTAGCTTCTGCTCCTGTTTCCATGCCAGTCTGTGGTGGCATCTTCCTGATTACGGATCCCCCGTTCTTTCCCACTGGTGGCCTCCTCCCATCCTGCCTTCCTTGTCCTCTTGAGCATTCAGTGCTGATATGGTAAAACACGACACAGTATCCCCATCAGGGTCAGGACTAGTAGAGGTCTTGGGCTGTCTCCTGCAAAGCAGTTCCACTTTTAGGTACCTTTGTCTTTATTGTCTGAGTAACCTCTGCACAAATTAGGCTCAGGTTGTCACAAACCTGAGGCTGTTAACTAGGGACAGCTCCCTCTCCATGCAGAGTTTCTTGATGGAAGGAGATGTGGTGGGAGCCTGGAATGCCTCGGCTGTTTGCTGGAATAAAGTAGAGGTTTGAAGGGCAGAGGAGACTGAGAAGTAAGGAGTGCTCGAGAGGTTGGGCTAGCTGCTTTGCCTGTTCTTGGGGAAGCACATTTTATGGACTCCTAGGATCAGAATGAACCTCAAAGGCAACCAGTTGGTCCAGCCTTTGCAAGACAAAATTGGCACATCCAACCCCACCCCCACAGATCCTATAATCCAGAAGGTGGCACAAATCACAGAACAAGGAAGTGCTGTTCCAAGGCCCCTGCCAAGCAGATTGCTACAGGTCTCAAAAGCGGCTGAGCATGTAACAAGGGAAAGCCCTAAGTAATGCAGCACTTCCTAGTTATTTTCATGGGCAAAAGTCCCTTTGCAAACCTCAGATATAGTCACTGGCAGATAAGCGATCTGTACTTGCAAAGACTGTGTGGGGCTCTTGGGTCCACTCCAACCAACCTCCTTTTCCTCAGTAGAGACAAACAGTTTTTAGCCCCAAACAATGAATGCCCAGGAGAGACTGCAAACACTTTGAAGAGGGGAATGTGATCAAGAGAGACCAGGGTTAAAGGTGGGTGATGCATAAACAAGCTGGCCATTAGGTGCATAAAAGATGCTCTGCTAACAGATGCTCAAAGGGAATAGTTATGGGAACATTAGATGTAGGGAAAGGGTTGCCTCGTGGCTTAATCTTGAAATATTAGAAGTGCTGCTGATCTTTATAATTCAGAAGAAAAAGAAGAGTTGGTTTTTATACCCCACTTTTTACTACCTGAAGGAGTCTCAAAGTAGCTTACAATCACCTTCCCTTCCTCTGCCTACAAGGGACACCCTATGAGATAGGTGGGGCTGAGAGAGCTCTGACAGGACTGCTGTGCAAGAACAGCTCTAAGAGAACTGTCCAATAGAAGCTTCATGGTGAGGCCCAGGGATGTTATTTACCTCCATGCCATAAAACCGTCTACTCTACGGGCCCTTACCACTCATTGGCTCTATTCGAGGGCAGATTCCCTCCGGGCTGTTGGAGGCAAACCTACTCTGCATCTGCCCCTACCTGCTCTGCGCGGAGGGGGCTGCGACAGCCGAGAGCTCTGAAAGGCAGCAGCGGGCACGCGCCAAGAGCGTTCGTTGGGCGAGGGGCACTCGTAGGCGCGCGCGCGGCCAGCCCAGCCCGGCCCAGCCCTTCCCACTCACCCAGGTAGAAGCGGTCGCGGCTCCGGCATCGGCGCGGGCTCACGTTGAAGTCAATATAGAAGAGGAGGAGCGGGTGGCCGAAGCTGGCGCCGGGGCTGGGGTCCAGCACCAGGACGGCGTCGTGCGCCGGAAGAGCGGCGCCGGGCGGGCGCTGCGGGCCGGCGCTCTGGTTGCGGCTGGCCACCGGCGCTCCGCCAGGCCTGTCTCCCCAGCCGTCGGGCAACAGGGCCCGCACCTTGTGGCCCGGCTGCGTGGGCTCGGAGACGTAGACGGCGGGGCCCGGGCCTTGCGAGAGCCGCGCCAGGCGCTGGCACTGCGGCAGCGGCAAGAGCCCGCCACGCTCAGGACACGGCGCCACCGCCACGTGCCGTAGCGCTGCAGCCGCCCAGCGGGCCACGCGGGCCTCGGAGAAGCGGCGCCCCGACGGGACGGCCGCCCCGGACCAAGGCAGGAAGGCAGCCGCCAGCGCCAACAGCAGCGGGGCCATGGGGCTGCTGGAGCCTGCGCCCCGCTGCCGCAGCTTCGTGCTTTCTGCCTGGCCGGCGGGACTTTAGTCTCCGCCCTGTCCCGAGAGAAAGAGGAGGAGGTGGCTGCGTGTGCAAGGTGGGGGAGAGACTCGCCTGGCTTTGGCCTCCTTCCCAGCCCCACGCTCCCGCTTTGACGCTCCTGGACGGCCCTTCGCGAGGGAACAGGCTCTCCTCCCCCCCCCCCACCCCTCACGGGGTGGGGCGGCCTATTCTTGCACTGGTCGAGGCGCGTCTGTTCTCCACCTGAGGAAGACTCTGGCACAACCCTCTGGCGGCCCTGGGTCAACATTCAAAAGGCACCAGAGGTCGGCGGAAGACTGGGTGCGTCTTTCGACATGTGCTCAATCGGCTGGGCCTTGCAAAATGTACAAAAACGGCCTCTGGCCATGCGCGGTGCCCCAGTCCTTTTAAACATTCACCAGCTCGACACCCTTGGGCTCCTTAGTGTCTCTACACCAGCTCTACACCCTTGGGCTTCTCTTCGGTTTGCCTGTTGCGCTGAGCCACTCCTGCCAAGCCTTTGGCCAAACCCCCGAGAAGGAGCGCCATTGAAGTAGGGAGGCGAACCGAGTAGTTCCCACTCCTCTTTATGCCGGGACTTTGACTGCGCGTGTTACAAGCTCGCGCGCTGGAACTAGACCATGGCTGGGATCTTCGACGGTCTGCATAACGGGCCCCTGACCCCCAGGCTGTTACTTCTCCCGTATCAAATGTTAATCCAAACGACTCCAATTGACTTCGATGAAATTGCTTCAAGACGAATAACTTGGAGGTCGTATTGGCCTGCCTCGCAGGATCGGCGGGAAGAGTAGACTAGGAAGGTCGGTGGCGCCGTCTAGGCTGGTGTATCGGCTGCCTCAGAGTGAGTTTGCGCTCTCGTTGGAGGTCCCAGAGCGAAGTGGCAATCAAAGCAGCAAAGATTACCTGGACAGCAATCCGAATTTGGCTGGCAACCTCACCCTTCGCCTGCCTGTTCTGGTTGCAACCGGGGACAACACGGAGAAGATGGGGGGGGGGGCAAAGGCGCCCGGCACAGCATTCTGGCCCTCCTTCTGCGTTCGCCAAAACATACGTATGCCACCCCCTGCCAGCAGGGCGACGCTTCTGTTTCTACAATGAGACGTGTAGCCATATAAACCTGTCGAGGAGCCCCATCTTCGAGGCTTCTAATCCGAGACTACGGCCGCTGGTTTCAGTTCACATTACATTTCCCCCCACCCCCACCCCAGAAGTGTCGCGCGCTCTGGGCCATCCCGCTGGTTCTACACACGAACGGACCTTTGTACAAGCAAATAGGTTTGTATGCACGGCAAAGGCCCCGATCCCGTTGCTTAATGAAAAACGAAAGACGACCGCTGCAGAAACTAGCTTTCCTTTTCAAACAACGGGATCGCGGTCTTAGCCCTGCCTACAAACCGATATGATTTTACAAAAATCACCGCATAGAACTAAGCCGTCGGCTAAAACTCGCGACTGGAACATTATAATTTAGATGCTTTATAACCCTTTGCCGTCAAGTCGCAGCGGATTTACCGCGACCTGTAGGGGTTTCCAGGCGAGACACTGGGGTCGTTTGCCATTGCCTCCCTCTGCGTCGCAACCGTGGACTTCTTGGGTGGTCTCCTAGCCAAGTGCTTCGCTTCCGAGATCTGGGGAGATCCTAGGGCTTGCTAGAGTTGGGACATATGAAACCGCTTGAACTGCCGGGGGGGGGGGGGGCAGTGCTCATAGGCAGGCAGCGTGACAGCCTTTCAATCTTGTTCAGATTCGCAAACCTCTGCCCCTCCCCTTCCCTCCGCCATTCCACTATTGAAATAGTGGTGATAGCTGGAGCTACCTAACAGGACAACCAGCACTCTCTGCACGTGCTCAGATATTTAAGGCGCGCCCGTACAAAGATTAGCAGCGCCCCAGGGAAGTTCGATCTTGGCCGCCGTGTGGGTGTTTGGGAGAGTTTGGGTGGGACAGGGCAGGGCGCCGCCCATCTGCCCTTCGTCTCGCGCCTTCTTCAAAGGACCATCGGAAGGCAGGCTGCGGGATTGGATTTCATTCAGCAGATCTGATTGTAAAAAGGCAAGGACCACCCCCCCCCCCCAGCAGCTCCGGGCTAATTGGTTCATTGCAAGGTGCTATTATCTTTCTACCAACGGACACAATAAACCAGGTCGCCTCTAAAGCTCCCCACCACTCTTTTGTCTTTTCACAGCTAGAGATTATGCTGGCCATTTTCCGAATAATTGAATGTTTGCCTCACTGTTTAACTAGTGATTAGGGCAGGCACTCCAGCACCTTATTTGGACTTGTTGAGCATCCCGGTTATCAGGGCACTTTGTATCCCCTTTGTCCTAAATTCTCTTTGTTAAGCACTAGCCAACCTGAGTCCATGCAGGCTTCACAATCTTTTTCGGTCCAAGTATCTGACAAAACCCACTGCCAGCCTTATACTGCCAGCCACAGGACTCCAGCCAGGCCATTTTCCACAAGTGAGTAAAAAAATAAACAAACGGTCTTCCTACCATTTCAGCAATGCACCTGAACATTTGTTCACAGGGGACACTCCTGCCACTACCAAGCTCTCCCTCAACTCCTTCAGCTACCCTACAGCCATAGGACAGCATCAGTGGGCAGGAACAGGGTGCTCCAGCCTCCAGGAGGAGCTCAGCTTCAGGGGGAAGGGGGACACAAAAAGACCATAAAGCAAAGCATTCCACCAATACATTTCACTGTCTGTGGCAGGACTATTGCAGGCATGAAATACTTCTGAATGTTTTAGGCCAGACCTGTGCAACTCATGAGCTCCCAAGCGGAATGCAACCCACTAGCTTGCCCATTTTTATAGTCCTTTCTAAATCTAGGCAACCATTAAGAACAAGAGGTCTTCCCCATACTATGTAGTTGGCAGGCTGCTACACGTGGCTGATGGCTTTGCTTGTTTTGGGGGTTCACAAGTTGCACACAAGTTTTTTAAGGCAAGGTCATTTTCTGACTATCCTGATGGCTAAGCTATGCTGCAAGTGACAACTGTTGGGGCCACACCCCAGAAACACACCTACTCCATTATCAGATAACACTGCTGCAATCTTATTCTTTCAAAAGTACACACCACTGTGGTTCAGCTACCTCTCTCTCTAGCCCACTGAGTTAGGCTCTGCTTTCCTTTAAAGTAGATTGGAGGGACAGCCTTTGTAATTCAAAAATTATAGGTCATTCTTTAATCCAATTACTCCCATAACAAAGGGAGACAGAAGGAAATCCAGACACAATGCAGTCCCAAAAAGGGCACTGAGGGCAAGAACCACACAGCAGTGGGGCTCCAGGTAGTCAGCCTTTTCTGCTGATTTATATATTCAGGGGAAACCAGAGGGGAGGGGAGGGGTAATTTTTAATTAAATCACTATTTGTTTTAAAAAATCATATCACATCTCTTTTGAAAAAATAAACTGCCTAAAGGGAGAGCTAAATATAATACAAGTATAGTAAAGACTACAAAATCTTTTGAAACAGAATGGCATCTTGCATGGAGTTAGAACCACAGGCTAAGTTCTGAGGTCACAATCTAGTAGTCTTGTCTTGTAAGGATTGCAGTGGACTTCTTATGGACTGGTAAGACATCAAAGAAACGTGGCTTCAAGAGCGATCAGTGGTATGCCTGGATCATCTGCTGTAGTCATCTCACATTCTGCAACGTATTCCATTTGAAAGCATGACACTCCTGAACACTTTTCACCAGAGCCGGAAAATGAATATTGCAACTGCCGGCTGTTTCTTCCAGAAAGCCTTGTTACCACTTAAGAATGTACTTCAGCCTTCTTCTAAGTGGTGCTGCTCAGCATTGATGCGCACATGTAAAGACACTCCAATAGAAACTTGGCTTTCATCTCTAAGCAGATGTAGTTCTGTAAAGGAAGGTTGCTGTTGATAGGTTCCCTCCAGCTCCACTAAGTCATAAACTATCATCTTTTGTTTACCACTGTTTGTTATGAGTTGTGGATTCAGGAAAAGAAATGAGAAATTTGACAACTGCATTGACAACTGCATCCACCCTGGGTCAAGTTACACCTGAGCAATATAGAGAAATATTGCCTCATATCAACTTCTGAACTGTTTGCCAGAGAAACCCCAGACTGTGCATTCCCATCCCACCACATTCAAGGAGGGATGATCTTGAATGGCAAAGGTGAGGAGAGAGAACGAGGCACTACTTGTGTGTGCAAATTTATTGACTGCTGCCAGCTTTTCTACAATGCCCTTTCCCTTGCTCCAACCCCTGCGCAATCCAACAAAGGCACAAAATGCTGGAGGGTGAGGTGCCCTGCAGACCGCAGTGGGAGAGGCACTGGTCAGTGCTACAGGGCAACAGAACTGGAGGGCCAAGAGCACCTGCCTGAAGCATGTATCAGACAGAGACAAGCAGGCCGCCAGAGATCCAAATGGCCACCACACTTGGGGCCAGCCAGCTGTGCAACATGCAATGTAAAGAAGATGGCCCTTTACTGAAAATGAACAGTTCCCCACCCCTATTACTACAGAACTACCAGCCAGCCACTGCAAGGCTGATCTTTGGCAGATTTATCAAGAGGAGAATTATCATGGTCCTGGCAATGGGCTGCAGCGTCAGTAAATGGAGGACGCACCATAACCTCCCAAGCAGGGAAAGTGTTGCACAGGCCAATCAAGGTCTCAAGCAGCATGTCACTTACCATTACCTGAGCACTCCTGTGGCTGAAACAGCTAAGTGCCAGGAAACTGGTGCAACACTTCCCCATGACACAGATATGTAGGCTGAAGCCCAGCACCAAGAATGAAATGGGAACCCCACACTGTTAAAGCATTTAGCACCACCTGCTGTCCTCCCATGGTACTACCACAGGGCAAAGAGGCCACAAGCAGGGCTCCTCCAAACTCCTCAGACACAGTATTGGTACCTGCCAGTCCATCCTTTCCCCCTGCTGTGACCTACTGCCCAGGTCTCTGGCAAAGGGGCTGCTACCCCAAGGCTACCATTCCCTCCCCCAGCCAGGGGCAGAAACACTGCTGCCATCTGTCAGCGAAGGCTTAGCAGGATCACAGTGCAACAGGACAACCACTGGGTGGCTAAAGATACTCTAGGAGGGCAGAGGTGCAGCTTTTGGTCAGTTGTTAGTAGCCCTGAGTGAGCAGCAGGAGACGATAGCCCCTGAGAGTAGAGAAGAAGAGCCACCATGGCGCGGAGGAGTTCTCAGGCTGACAGGTGCTCTGGGCACTCAGGAGAGGCAGCAGCTGGATGGCTTTGCACTTCGAGCCTAGAGCAGAAACAAGTGAAGGAAGTGAGCAGCCAGAAAGAGAGAGAATTCCCACCCCTCCCACTAGAATGAACCGACAGGGTTTTTTTTTTTTAACACACACACTCTAATGCCATCTCTTAGTAAGTCCTGAAGTTCTATAAGAAGAAGAGTTGATTTTTATACCCATTTTATACTTCCCAAAGGAGTCTCCAAGTGGCTTACAATCACCTTCCTTTGCTCTCCCCACAACATACACCCAGTGAAGTAGGTGGGGCTGAGAGAGCTGTGACAGGACTACTCTGTGAGAGCAGTTCTATCAGGACTGTGACTGTCTCAAGGTTACCCAGCTGACTGCATGTGGAAAAGCGGGGAATCAAACCCGGTTCACCAGATTAGAAGCTGAAGCTCTTAACCACTACACCAAGCTGGCTCTCTACACTTATAAAAACTTAGACTCACATTCCCTGATTCATAGTTAATTCCTTGAGTGCGATGATTCTGCCAAGCCATTACAGGGTATAGCCTCAGTGAATTGGTCTAAACCCTTTTCTAAGGCACCCTTGTGGCTGAGAGGTAACCAGCTTCTCACAGCAAAGCCAACTGAAAAGCTCAGGCAGACTCTGTCCTATGCTGATGTGAGGCAATATGTTTTTTGTTACCTTCACAAAAGTTACTTCAGCAAGGCTAAACTCCTACCCAGAAGAACATCCATCTTCTTAGGGTACAACTGGGAGAAAATCTGGCTCCAGTAAGCAGACTAGTTTAGCCTTGGCTATCTTTGCAAGGCTACTGGGTGCTCTCACATCCCCACAATGAAGCCCCCACATCAGTCCCTGGAGCTTGTGACCAAGACCAATCCAGGCACAGCCCTCAGTTTGCTCACCTGTTGTTGCTGCTGCTGCTGCTGCTGCCGCTGATAATCCTCCTCACTAGCTGAAAGGGCCTGAGCCAGTGCCAGATCTTCCTCCTCCTGGGTGCTGTTGCAGACAGAGACTGGATGAGTCAGACCTGCTGTGCAATTAGGATTCCTCCCCCAGCTCCCTAGCACATTAATCTCAATACAAGGAGCACACACCACAGCTAGGAAGAACGGCACACATGCTGGGGATCTGTTTTCACGGTCTTTCTGACATGTAATTAAGCCTCAAAAAGGATCTGGGAGGGGGCAGGATCAAGACTGCAATGTGTATGTGTGTGGGGGGGGGGGAAAGGAATAAACTCTACCTCTGGCCCATTTCTGTGATCAAAACTGGTTTCCCAGTGAGGGGGGGGGGGGGAGAGAAGGCAGCTGCAGCAGGAGAACCTGCCTAAACCAGCTTTTTTAAAGGGGGGGAGGAGAATTTGATCAGGGCAGCTGATGAAACTCTTGTCCATTTCACAGCCCCTTGTTGCTGCTTTAAAGGCAAAAAGTTATACATCGAGAGATCCAATCAAACATCAGTTTGGGCTTGCTCATGCAAGGAAGCAGAAGTGAAATGCAAATGCTCTCCTCCAATCTGCCAGAGAGCTAATACCCACTGACCTAAGAGACCCCAAGAGACATAAGGGGAGAACGGGACCGTCAGGGCCAAAAGACACTCAATGAACCAGGGGCAACTTAACTATACTGCAGTTAAAGCAGGATTGGGCAGCCCCCTCCTCACCATGCCAGACTATCCCATGCATGCAGGTTCCAAGCATTTAGTCTCAGTGAGGACCTATAGTTAGGTGGTCTCTTAAGGGTAATGGCCACTGTGTTGTACCTGCGGGACTGTGGTTGGGTAGACACCGTCTCCGCCAGGGACATCTCTAAGGCTCGCTGCAGTGCTTCCTCCTCACTCTGAAACAGCACAAAACCAGAGTCCTGCTAACAGAGTCAGCCTGGTTGCCTTTTACTGCCTGCAGGGCTCTGTGGATTCCAAGAATTTAGAAAAGACCTTCTTTTGCTACCCTTAGACCCGCCAAAAAGTATGCACTTTCATCAATTTCGCATCAAGCTAATTTGCATTTTTGGAAGATGCTAATAGGGTAGGACAAAAAGAGACAGAGTTAGCACAGCAGAATACACCCTTGTTGGTGTAGTAGAAAGAAATATGCTCAATTCCTCTTCACCCCAATTCTCTCTGGAAGCCTGGTTTGAATAGAATTCTGCTCTTTTGTTTCACACAGCACTTGAGGTTATGATGATTACCTTCGGTGGTAGCAAGACCACGTTGGAGCCCGAGGATACTTCCTTGCTTTTCAGGTTGCTATTTTAAGCCAAGAAATATGTCTTTGCTAATTTGGGTTCCGTGTAGCTCCCATTCTGTGTTCTGATTCCCCCCTCCCAAAAAATGGGTCTAAGCAATTTAGAGATGGCATGTGTTCTGTTTTATCTTTATCTCCATTCTGCAGGGGAGTGGTGTCCATGGAGGACGCTCTCCAGTTCCAACGGCACGTGGAGAACAGACTAACTGTGAGTTTGAGTGTCCAAGCTTGTGGATCACCACTTACCAGTCCATTCTGTAGGGCAACAACTGGAGGAGATGTTCTTTGGGGCTGGGGGGCTCGTGCCATCTCACTGGCCCTGCATGCAAAGAAGAGAAGAGGAATCAACCAGTACAAATCTCGTGCACGCCAACTGGGGAAGAAACTCACTGGAACGAGTGGTCCGACATGGCACAAAGCAAGATCACCACTCATGCATGTGCGAAGTCACTGTGCTCTGTGATATTTTGTGCCTCAGACAGGTAGAAGGCTAGTGTGAAAGGAAATCTAGTTCTATGACACATACATGCCAAGTCATTGTTAGATAGGCCAAAGATTAGGGATGGGGAATGACAAGGGATCATTAGTGTTATGGTACCTGCAGAGAGCACCACAGGCTATAGCTACAAGAACCACCCAGGGAAGGCATTGGCCTCTGTGCCCAGCTGGTTGGCTATCAAGGGCAACTGCATGAAACCGGTGGCTAGGCCACTGGCCTGATCCAGCAGGGCTCTTCTTATGTCCAGGAAGACAGGGTAGGGAAAAGTGGTTGTTTTGATACCTGCTGGGGGTTGTTGGACTTGCGATTGACCTCTTGGTCTCACTGCTGGATGCAGTGCATGCAGGTGCTTTGGTTGCCTTTTGAACTCTGCCAATGGCCGCATGCCTGCAGGAGGAAGCACAGCCCTCAGTAACCACCCTCATTGCTACACCAGACCCTTCCCTGCCATCCCCCTTCATTGAACCAGCTCTCAGCAACACCTGTGCTGCCTCTGCAGAAGAAGCCAGCTGAGCAAGTCTCAAATATATTCCCAACATGAGAAGAAGAACATGCTTTGCCTACCAATCTCAGAATATTTCAACAAAACAGTTTAAACAATCAAAGATGGAGAAGAAGGTTTGAGGATCCACAATCCTCAAATATGTCCACCAAGATTGCACTCAGATCTGGCACCACCCACACTAAGTTTACTCATGATATCCCCAGTTCCATCCTTACCCTGCCTTGGAGAGCGGATGCCCAGTCCCAGTGCAGCCATGATCCAGTGGGTGTCTGTGCTTGAGGCAGAAGTTTCCATGACACTGGTCACAGACAACCTTCATCATCTCCCGCTGCTTGCAGCCAGGTCGCTGACACTTGTTAGTGAAGATCTAGGTAGAGAGAGGCAGTTGTGACTCATGAAGAGCCTAGAAACAAGAAGCACCTGCCTGCTTTGCATTCAAGAAAAATGACCTGTGGATACATACTACCCACCTGGTTCCAATGCAGCTCTGAGGCAAACAGGATTTTTCAGCATCGGAGAAGTCTGCTGATACACCTCACTTTTGATCCACAAGTCTCTCCTAGCCCAGTTTTTTCAATGCCCTCAGTTTTTTTGCTGATCCCACCTCTGTTACAGTACCACTGATGGGATCCCTTATCATCTGGATTGAGGCCTTGCACTGCTCATGAAAGATGTCCCACAGCCCACTGGAGCTTGGCTGCAACCAACTGTCTTCACTCAGCATGAGGAACTTCACCCTGGCAGGTGGCTCAAGCTGTGGACGAACCTGATGGACCCAAGCCAAAGTCCCACCACAGGCAGTTACTTCCTACCTTGCGCTTACGCTGAGCTGGGTCCGATTTGCAGTCCTGGTCTATATGTGCACCCACCACAATATCTGGCATCTCTCCTCGCTTCACAGGAATGGGTGTGCTGCAGAGTGGGCAGACAGGGACCTGCACATCCTGGGGACAGAACAGAGGTTGAGATGATGCTCAAGGGGCAGCCTCTCCAACCATTCAATACACAGTACTCCAAGTGAGCTAAGTAGCTCCCATACAATCAGCCCTAACAAGAAGTCTTCCAGAATATGCTACAGCTCTGATTTTGAGAAGCTTCAAAGGGAAGCATGGCACCAAAGTTGAAGAAGATGAAGGAGGAGGAGTTGGTTCTTATATGCCACTTTTCTCTACTTGAAGGAGTCTCAAAACGGATTACAATCACCTTTCCTCTCCCCACAACAGACACCCTGTGAGGTAGGTGAGGCTTAGAGAGCCCTGAGATTACTGCTCGATCAGAACAGCTTTATCATTGTCATGGCGAGCCCAAGGTCACCCAGCTGGCTGCATGTGGAGGAGTGCAGAATCGAACCCGGCATGCCAGATTAGAAGTCCGCACTCCTAACCACTACACCAAACTGGCTGTAAAACAGCTTCTGAAAAGGCCTCCATTCTTTTATGGCGTAGATGCATAAATAAAATTAAGAAGGTGTAGGAGTTAATAATCATGTTCTTATTTTAGGTCCACTTTGCTCTGAGTAATCTTCTGTTTGGGAATTTTAATTTTTTTTAAGCAGCTAAAGTAAGCTGGGCTTGCCATCATTCTCAGCTTCAGTTATCTGCCTGACCTCTGGTTCCCAACCGTAGCTCAAAAGTGAACCAAGCAGAGAAATCGCCAGGCCTGTGTCAGCAGGAAGGAGAGGGTGTCGAGATGGCACCACAGTCCAAGTCTTCAGATGTTCTGCTCCAAAGTCTCAAACACCAAGTTAGAGGTAGGGGGGGAAAGACCCTTGTGAAAGGGGACGGAGCCAATGCCACATGATACACAGTACAAGAGAATAAGACATAACATTCCCGATTGAGTTCCAGGCAGAGGTTAACATTCAAGGCAACAGCAATTTCACAGTCAAGTTAAGAAACACATTGGCAAGTAGCCAGGAACTCACAACAGCTAAGGGCATAGCAAAGCAAACTTATTAATGGATAAATTAGAGAACAAACAAATTTTTCAGGATGAAAATCCTTATCCACAGATAAGAAAACAGGATTCTGATAGAACGGCTGCTGTTTTTACATACAACAGGTCAGAGCAACCATCCAAAAACACTGGCACCTTTTATCAACCATCCCCAGATGAAGAGTCCCACCTTTATTCTCCTACAGAAGATCTAAAAATATTCAGGACATGCTGGTTAGAAGCAAACTTTATTACAACAAAAATGAGGTAACCGCAATAGATAGAAGGGGCATTCTTCATGGATTTTTCCCTTGCGGTCACTGCTCAGTCTGTGTTCTTGCATGCAAGAGAAACACACTCCATAATCAGGCTGGAGACAAAACATATTATATGAGGTCATTCATAAATTGTTCCAGCAAATGTACTACAGTCTATATAATGGAATGTCAGTGTAAAAAACAATATGTGGAATGTACATCAAGAGCCATCAGGACATAGATGTGTGAGCACAGGAGCAACATAAGATGAAAAAGGATAATGTGGCTAAGCACTTTGTGGAAGCTGAGATTTTGGGCAATCGAACAGGTGTCTGCACTGGAGAACACACTCAAGACTTTTGAGGAAAAGGGAGTTGTTTTGGATATATCAGCTAGACTCTTTTGTACATGGACTGAATGAGATGGACTGGATGTTTGCTTTTTAAATGGACTGGAGGATTGCATTTTAAACTGTTGGGTAGTTTGACAAAGTGGTTTATCTCAGTTCTTTTCTCTCCCCTACACACTCACATTCCTTCACTAGACTTCAATACTAGCCCATAGTAAATTGCTGATGCAATGCCAGCCGTATTGCATCAGCCTAGCAGGTAGGCATAAACAGTCCTTCCCTGCCCCCCCCCTTGCAATGACAAAGCTTTTTCTGACACACGTGGGAAAGAATTGGTGATTGAGAGGAGGACAAAAGCAGAGGTATATATGGAGATATTTTATTGAAATATAGGCATTTTGTTTTTGAATTGTATACGTTTCACTTACCTTTTTGTAAGCTGAAGTGCAGTTGTGATGGGCATAGGCAACATGGTTGGTGCAGAATAGCTCCCCGCAAGCATCACATTTCAAGGGAAGGAAGTCTGGGAACAAGAAAGGACAAGATGACAACATGAGGAGGAACTGTAATAGTCTCCCATGCAACCCTCTAATAGCCAATTCAGGTATTCTACCAGGTGCCATAATAACAGAACTACTGCATTTCCTTTAGTTTAAGGCCTGTGCCTTGTTTCAGTTCCCAAGAACTTAATGGGCACATAGGGAAAGATTTGGATATAATCAAGGACTTACTGAGGACTATGATGGACAAGGAAGACAAAGAGAGGATACACCTTGACCAACACTCCCCTGTTCCTGGCTGCGGAGAGCCTCTTAATATTTGAATCATGGACCATATTTCCAACAGGGTCTTAAAAACACCCACCCACACACATAACTACTGAAATGCTATTATAAAATGGGGAGAGTGGAGAAGCACAAAGACTAATATATTAGGAAACTGGAGCCACAGATTGCACAGCAGGTGGCCAAGTCTGTAGAAAAATCTGGTGTGTAGTGAAAAACTGTAGCACAATATGCTCAAGTCGGAGCAGAACAAGTTCTAAATGTTGTTCAGACTTTCCAACTATCACATTTTTATTTCACCCATCTCCCTAGGCAAACAGGATGGCGTATATGGTTCTTCTTTCTTCCACTTTTACCCCCACAACAACTCTGAGGTAGGTTCAGCTGAGAGAGCAAGTAGTCCAAGGTCAACCTGTAAGCTTCATGGCTGAGTATGAATTTTAATGTGGGCCTTTCCAGGTCTAACCCAACAATTATAGTCTTCAGTTATGGAATCCACTGTTATTGTTGTTTCTGATGTTATGAATTGTGCTGTATTATTCCTACATTTTGTGTAAACTGCCCAGAGCCTCAGGGGAGGGCTGTATAGAGAAGGAAGGAAGGAAATTTAAATATGTCTTCAGATTGGCTATTGATAAATTTCTCCTTCAATTAGGGGGTGCGGTGTTTGTGTGTTTTATCCTTGAGAGCTTGCATTTCATCCCAACATATCTCATATAATCTGATAAAGATCCAGCTCTCTGGCTGTAGCTTGAGTGCTAACAATTTTCATTTAGTTATTAGATTTTTAGCCACTGTTCACCCAAAGAGTCGTTATTACTGTATTACTGTATATTAAGCATGTATCAATATTATAGGGTGCAGTCTCTTAAGCTTGAAGCTTGCATTACATACTATCCAGGAGACAATCTCTCTCTTTCAACTAGAGAATTCCTGAAGGGGCTGAAAGAGACTACTGACCCATCTCCCATCTTGCATTTCTGGGGGAAATGATGGAAAGGGCTATCAGGTCCAAATAGCAGAATTCCTGAAAGAAGCTTCAGTCCTAGACCCATCCCAGTCAGGCTTTCGGCCTGCCCATGGGGTAGAGACAGCACTGATAGATGACCTCTTCCATCAGCTGGACTGAGGTGGGTCAGTGCTGCTCATGCTACTAGACCTCACAGCAGCATTTGATACAGTCAACCATGAACTCCTAGCCGGGATAAAGGGACAGCCCCCCAATGACTGATCTCCTTTCTCCTGGGTCGTGGACAGAGGGTAGCATAGGAGAGACAATAAGACCGCCACCAACTTACATGTGGAGTCCCACAGGTAGTGGGTTCTCTCTCCAATTTCATTTTCATACACCCTCTTGCTCAGCAGGTGTGTAAGTTTGGGCTGGGATTTCACCAATATGCAAATGACACCCAGCTCTTCCTCCTGATGGACAGCCACCCTGATTCTCCCCCAGAAACCTTAGCCAGATGCTTGGAAGCAGTGACAAGGTGGTTCAAGCAGAGTTGTCTGAAGCTCAACCCTTCAAAGATGGAGGTCTTATGGTTGGGCAGGAAGGGTCCAAGTGAGGAAGTGTGTTTGCCCAACCTGGATGGTATACAGCTATCAGTAGCTCACTCTGCCAGTAGCTCACTCTGGGTGTGTGATCCTTGACACCTCCCTCTCTATGGAGGTACAGGTCATAAGAGTAGTGTGGCTGGCATTCTTACCATCTGCACCAAGCCAAACTACTAGTGCCTTACTTGGCACCAGAACACCAATCACAGTAATCCATGTAATGGTAACCTCTAGACTGGACTTCTGCAACTTGCTTGACGCAGACCTACCCTTAACATTGATCTGGAAACTACAGCTGATCCAGAATACAGCAGCCAGGATCCTCACAGGAATATCATGAAGGTCCCACATTCAGCCCACTCTCAAACAACTGCACTGGCTACCAGATTAATTCCAGATTTTGGTAATCACCTTTAAGGCCATACGTAGTGTGGGCCCAATGTACCTGAGAGACTGCCTCATTGTCTACACCCCTCAAAGAGCTCTGCACTCTACCACCTCCAACTGGCCCCAAGGAAATTTTGCCTGATCTTAACCAGGGTCAGAGCTTTCTTTGTCCTGGCCCCCACCCGGTGGAATGAGCTCCCAAAAGAGACCAGGGCCTTGCCAGAGCTAGAACAGTTCCACAGGGCCTGTAAACGGGAGATTTTCTGCCAGGCATTTGGTTGAGGTTGATGGAACTGACATCTACTGGGTCCCCCAGAACACCTCCCCAGTAAGTAAACATCCTGAACTGACCAACCATGGGACTGTTAACATGTTAATGTTGTTCAAGCAGTTACTGAACATATTAGAACCATCGTCTCTCTGTGATCACTGTTATTTCATGACATTACTGAGTTACACTGTTATATTTCCATGTTCTCCCATGTTCCATGTAAACTGCCTTGAGCTGCAGGGGAGGGTGGCATATAAATATAATTAACTATAAATAAATAAAAAATATTATATAACAGCTGTATTGGACTCCAGCATGGACATATTTTGCCCCCCCCCCCCATAAACTAGCAAGGGTAGCAGTACTTTCTAGAGCAAATAGTCTACAGGTTGTATCTGCAGGAGACTTAGCTCACAAACAAAACAAGGGCTGTGCTACGAGAATACTTTCTTCTGAGAATAGCATTTGCACCATTTCAACACAGAAGTCACCTGGGGACACCAGCTTGGCTCTCAGGTGGCTACGTCCCAAGGGATGCTTTTCCACAGAGAAGTCCTGGCATAACTGGCAGCTCCTTAAAACAATGCCAAATACCAGCTTTCCCACAACAGCAGCTACAACCCCTCATATGACATGTTATCCAAGTTGCAACATACCACCCGGGATGGCCACACAACCCCCCTCTGAAATTCTCAACAGCCATTTCCTTCTAGTGCTTATTAGAACAAGCAATGGTGACCAAGACGAGTGGATCTGCCTGGCAAAGGCTTCTGATAACACAACTTCATCCGCTGCTCTCAAAGTACCCCGAGGTTTGCGTCCCCGGAACAATCTTTGTGGGCGATGGCTCTTTCGGATCCAGCTTCCACTCAGGCTCAAAGTGCGCCCCGGAATGTAGGGCAGATGTCAGATTCCCTCAACAACCAGAACCGGGAAACCTCCCCACGGCCGGTCCTAGGAGGCCCTTCGCCCAAGAAGCTTCCAGGCTCCTTCGCCCCTGCTACGACCCACCGAGAAGGAAACCAAACACTCCTCCTTGCAAGCCTCCCCTCCGCCCCCATTTACAATTGGGAGTAGCTGCCAACAGCCCCGGCTCGGCCTTTGCCTGCCTGCGAGGCTTTAGCAAGAGACCCCGCGCCGTCCAGCCCCGCCCCGGGGTCCCAGGGCAGGGATTCTCACCCAGCCGCTTGCAGGTCGGTTCCGAGCAGTGAGCCCCTAAGTCGGGGAACTCCATGGCGTTCCTTGTGGGGCTGGACCGGGGCCCGACCTGCGGGCAGAGAACAAAGGCGAGCGCAAGAGAGCCCAGCAGGGGCCAGAGAAAGTCACCGCGTCAGGATGACATGCAGCTGCACCCTCCGAGGGGAGGGGAGGGGAGGAGCTTCAGCACCGAGCCGCTGAACTCCAGAGAGGGGGGGGGAGGGTCAGCCACGTAGAAGGAGCGTCCAGGCGCCGGCAGGGCGAGCAGAGCCCCAAGCAGCAGCTAAGCCCGCCCCCTCTGCTGCACCCAAGGAGTCCTGAGTCCGTCCCACCCCACCCACTTCCGCCCTTGGTCTCGATGACGTCATCCTGCAATGACCACACGAAACAGCCCTC
The DNA here is from genome assembly GCF_049243985.1 of Paroedura picta. Classification (NCBI taxonomy): domain Eukaryota; kingdom Metazoa; phylum Chordata; class Lepidosauria; order Squamata; family Gekkonidae; genus Paroedura; species Paroedura picta. The sequence continues at coordinate 73,576,113 of NC_135370.1, read as the reverse complement.
AAGGGATGCAGGGGCAAGCCACGCCCGTCGTGCTACCACGACCCTACGCCCTGGCACACGGAAGGCGCCTTTCCTGCCTTCGATCCTGTGGCATTCTGGGGAATGTAGTGCGAGCGGCTTAGCCTGTTTAATTCTCGCCTTGGCCTCTAGAGGGCGCTGAATACCGGCCGTTCTAGAAGCGGAATGGAGCGGTGTGTGACGGGGTTTGTAGTCTTCAGGTTGCGCATTCCCCGCCCTTTTCATTCGGCCCTGGCTGTGTCACCCGCCCCGTTCATGGGGTGATGCGCGCGCTCTAGAAAGCGCCGCACGCGGTATTCTGGCCCCGCCTTGGGCGGAAGTGTCTCCGTGGTAACGGCGGCCGGTTCGGGACGGAGGGGGCCGAGTCACCGCCCGCCTCGGAGCCGGTAAGTGAGGAGGGGCTTTTGTGACCCCGGTCCTCCGCGGTAGCCTCGCGGCGCTCTTCCCCTTCCCTTCCTCCTTGCCAGGGAGAGCCGTGAGGGGCGGTGGCCACGATATTCGGGAGACTCCGGAGGAAACCGGCTGGCCGCATTTGGGCGACTCCGAGACCGGGAGCAGCCCCCCCCCCCCATCCTTGCGAGCGTGGCCCCGCTAACGAGGCGGCCCCGCCGTCCTGGGTCCGCGACCTTCCGGGGACAGGGGGTCTCTTCCCTGCCCTGTGACTTGTGCCGATTAGGGGAGGAGGAAGAGAGGGAGGTCTGACCTCGGTGCTGTTCTGCGCTAGGGGCCCTTGGTGCCACCCCTGCCTGCCTGCCTGCCTTCGTCGCTAGTCTCGGGCTCCGGGGGACAGGCGGTGGACCCGCCGGGCTGGCACCGGACCGGGTGAATGGGCCGCCCCGCGTGATCTCGGCGCGATGGGGCCCCGGGCGTGCTGGCTGCTCCTGGCGGCTGCCCGGTCAGTTTCGTCCTACTGGGTCTTTCCATCACTTCTCGGGTGCATATTGTCTGTCAGCTGTGAGGCATGCTGCTTTGGAAACGTTTCTTAACTTGACCCGGACTTTGGTTATCATTCTGCTGGTGTGGTGGCTATTGCAGGGCTAATACAGCCTTTCCGGGTTTAACATTTGCTTAGCACCACACCTGGCGCTGCAAGGAACACAGAAATGATGTAACAACAGCCTAGAGCAGGGGTAGTCAAACTGCGGCCCTCCAGATGTCCATGGACTACAATTCCCAGAAGCCCCTGCCAGCATTTGCTGGCAGGGGCTTCTGGGAATTGTAGTCCATGGACATCTGGAGGGCCGCAGTTTGACTACCCCTGGCCTAGAGGGTTCACTTGACACAAAATACACAGGAAGGTTGCTGCATATGAATACTTAAGCAGGCTTCTGGGTTTTGTAAAACTTTGCAGATGCGGATCCCTGAGGAAGGGTTTTAAAAAGGAAAAGATCTTGACAACTTGTTCTGACTGGAGGTTGGTTTTAAGCATAGATAATTCTATGGCCAAAATTGAATGGGAAGAAGGGGGGGGGGGAGATAAGCTTTCATGAAAGATAGTGTGGCGATTGTAAGGCAGAGGGAGATGAGGAGGCAGCAGATAAAAGTGGTTAGTGTAAACCCATTATAAACAATCTTAAGCAGAAATGAGTGTAGAAAAAGGTGTGGTAGTTCAGATGGGGAAGCAATAGTGCAGAGAAAGGTAACTTGTACTTCTTATTAGAGATGCAGCTGTGTGGAAGTGCTGGCTTGTATTTGGTGTGTTGTTGTTATGTGCGAAGTCGTGTCCGACCCATCGCGACCCCATGAACAATGATCCTCCAGGCCTTCCTGTCCTCTACCATTCCCCGGAGTCCATTTAAGTTTGCACCTACTGCTTCAGTGACTCCATCCAGCCACCTTATTCTCTGTCGTCCCCTTCTTCTTTTGCCCTCAATCGCTCCCAGCATTAGGCTCTTCTCCAGGGAGTCCTTCCTTCTCATGAGGTGGCCAAAGTATTTGAGTTTCATCTTCAGGATCTGGCCTTCTAAAGAGCAGTCAGGGTTGATCTCCTCTAGGACTGACCGGTTTGTTCGCCTTGCAGTCCAAGGGACTCGCAAGAGTCTTCTCCAGCACCAGAGTTCAAAAGCCTCAATTCTTTGACACTCGGCCTTCCTTATGGTCCAACTCTCGCAGCCATACATTGCAACTGGGAAGACCATAGCCTTGACTAAACGCACTTTTGTTGGCAGGGTGATGTCTCTGCTTTTTAGGATGCTGTCTAGATTTGCCATAGCTTTCCTCCCCAGGAGCAAGCGTCTTTTAATTTCTTTGCTGCAGTCCCCATCTGCAGTGATCTTGGAGCCCAGGAAAATAAAATCTGTCACTATCTCCATTTTCCCCCCATCTATTTGCCAGGAATTGAGAGGGCTGGATGCCATGATCTTTGTTTTCTTGATGTTGAGTTTCAAGCCAACTTTTGCACTCTCCTCCTTCACCCGCATCAACAGGCTCTTTAGTTCCTCTTCTCTTTCTGCCATTAGAGTGGTATCATCTGCATATCTGAGGTTGTTGATATTTCTCCCTGCAATCTTGATCCCAATTTGTGACTCCTCTAATCCCGCATTTCTCATGATGTGCTCTGCATACAAGTTAAATAGGCAAGGCGACAGTATTTGGTGTACAAGTATCCAAACTGGTGAATGACTTCATAACCAACTAATAGTGGTTGAAATTGTCCTCTGTTTTACTACTTTCATTAAAGCTTATTGCCCCTCCCTTTGTTTCCTCCTTTCACCCATTTCTGGCCATAGAATTCTCTATAGTTAACTTGTCTGTTTGCTAATTCTGGGTTCTTGCAGTAATGTTGCATCTCCTGCAGTAATGTTGTGGTCCTGTGTTCTCAAGGTAATGTTGTAGATGACAAGTTGAGACATGTTCAGCATTTCACATCCAGGTATTTACTTTTCACGATTCCTCTAAGAAGCAATATGTTTTTTATATTCTGTTAGCACTGATAGTCAAAAGCCATAGCACAATCCTGGTGGATTTCATGAATTGTAGCTGTTGCTGCATTCCATGTTTCAACCTTGACACTGCCTGTAATCTTGTTTCTAGTAGCCATAACCTAATGGCAAGCTACAAAAAACAGACATCATCTCTAAAGTTTCTCTAATGAAGCAAAGAACAAGCTAATATGTTTATAGACCTTTGGATATATATTCATAGGTTTGTTTTAAAGCCCAGTCCAGAGGCCCTTGCATACGTGCAATGGTGATAGAAGTGCCAGAGTTGCTCATCAGAATCCCATGCCTAATCAGCTGTCAGGAGAATTTTTTAAAAAGCCTCACCAAAGTTTTGGAGGGCACAGCAATTGCACTAGAGCCCATAGGAAACCTGTCATCACCCATCAGTTATAGAGTGCTGCTGCTGTGTATTCTGTGATTGGCTGCGGATTTAGTAGTGCCTGGGCTTGGGAATGGGGACGTGTGTGGAGGAACTTGTATTTTAATGTTGCATGCTTTCAAAGGGATTTAAAAGAAATACCATCAGGGCTGTCATAGGTATGTGAAGTACATGCTCAGGGAGGCTTTGGACATGAACCAAATTCCCCTGCATGTCTAGCAGTTGCATCCCCTGGCACTACCACATTTATTAATTGATTCATGTAATTATACCACCCCTCACTGTGATGTCTTAGGGTGGTATACATAAAACCAGTGGGGAATGGGAAAGCTACATAGAACATTTGGATCAATATGAACGAGAAAGGATATAAACAGTTAACAACATATGGGCAATCGTAAGCAGTTGAAGGGGATAATAGCAACAGTTAGGGGCATACTGGATGCCATGGTTGCCTGGCAAGGGGATAGGTTGTGAGGAGGTCCCTGTCACTAGCCTCATCTGAAAGCCTGGCATAGGGCTTTCAGCATAGGGATTACTCACCCTCCAAAGCTCTTCAGGGCCAGTGTTTAGTGATCTAGTTGGTAACTTTTGCTTCTGGCTTTAATTAGTATCTAAAACACACGTTTCTTAACACTTTTTACTACACTATCAAGAAATTAAACTTTCTGAAGGCATTTCTAGTGAAAACAAGTACAAATAACAATACGACAACAACAAAAGGAAAAAAATCAGAACTCTCTAGAAAAGAAACTGCAACTTTATTGTTAATTACGTTTTAATTTTTAGGGAGTTGTCAGCTGCCTATTGTACAGTTCCTTTCATTAGAATTGGGCAGATCTGAAAATGGCAGTGCTTGTGGTGAGAACAGTACTTGAAAAGCTCTTGTCTGTGAGTAACAAATGGAAATTGCCTTCCTGTCATCTCGGACCTTATTCAGGCACTACTATTATGATTAAGAGCCTCTTGTGGCGCAGAGTGGTAAGGCAGCAGACATGCAGTCTAAAAGCTCTGCCCATGAGGCTGGGAGTTCAATCTCAGCAGCCGGCTCAAGGTTGACTCAGCCTTCCATCCTTCCGAGATCGGTAAAATGAGTACCCAGCTTGCTGGGGGGTAAACGGTAATGACTGGGGAAGGCACTGGCAAACCAGCCCGTATTGAGTCTGCCATGAAAATGCTGGAGGGTGTCACCCCAAGGGTCAGACATGACTTGGTGCTTGCACAGAGGATACCTTACCTTATTATGATTAAGAGAGCAATGTGTTACCTATATGACTGTTTATGCACTGGGAACTTCACTGCCCCACCCCCCTGTCAGGAGCACAAATTGGGGGCTGATGAGGTGCACCAGGCCAAATGCTCCCCCATATGGGTGCAGGAAGAGGTGGGGCAACCTGCCATGACTAAAACTCCAGCCTGCAGCCTGGAATAAAACCTCCAGTGCATAAACGGTCTATGTGAGGCTTGTACAAGAACTGATCTTTTTATTGAGAAAGTAGAGCAGTTGTTCTATAATGACTCAGTTTGAAAGTTGGAATTGAAATTTTCAGGGGTCACCATGATATATTGTCACAGTTTAATATAATCACTCACCATTGTATACCTTTGCTGGTATTTGCCAATATGCTATAGTTGCACTAGCACTATATTTGATCTCTTTCAAATGCCCACCAGAGGAATGTGCTGATACATCTGACTTACTCTATTTCTTTGGTCCTCTATTATTGGTGTCAAACAGGGAGATCAGATATGATGGTATTCTGTGACTTTGATCTAAAATAAATCATTTGGGCTATACAAATGTACTGTATTAGAGCACTTTCCTGAAGACTGAATAAAGAAGGTGGGAAATTAGGAGCCACTAAAGCCAGTATAATAAAGACATTAAACTTGCATTTGGACAGAGCTTCAGAATAGATCTTTTAATTATTCCTGATGCCTTGTGGTTAGATTTAAGATGCATCTAAGCCACCTGCACTGCATACCACTAAAACATTATATAGCTGTTATATATAAAATATAGAAATAAACGTTAAATAGCAACAAAAAAGCTCCAGATTATAAAAACTACTACATAAGAACTTCTAAAACAAGACCATTGGTTTGGATAAGCATTATAGTCATTGTCTGGAGCCTAAATGATGCCAAAGATGGTCCTAGGCCACACATTCATCTTCTTTTTGGGTAATCAATATGTCTTTGGTAAAGTTTACCTAGCTTTGCTTTTTTCTTTACGTGCACAGGTGCGCAAAACTATATACAATACATATGGTTATGAGACAATTTATTTTTCCCCATTTCCAAATGCATTCACTGGGGCTTAACATTTTTAAACCATGTTCTGAAGTGCCCCCGGCAGGTATAAAAGCAGTACAGGGATGGCATCTTTCCACAGGAAAACAGCAGGGGGTGAAATGATTAAAGAGCCCCTCTCTATCCCTTCCCTCATGCTATTTTCCTCACTCAAAAATGCAGCTGACTTTTTAACTTATCACAGACAAACACATAACATGTCCTCTGTCCAAATGAATCTGGATGGTGGATACCATCAGCCTCACGTAAGTCTGTCAAAAGCAGCTCTAGTAGATGCTACTCTCTTGTATTTTGTTTTGGAATGAAGCAGCAATACTGCAGCATCTTGGCAGTCATCTAATGGCTGAGTAAGTATGTGGAATATTGAATGTCTTTACTCAAAAGCACTTTCAGAAATGTAACTAGCAAGATGATTTATTTTCTTGGGCCAGCTTTGTAACCCTACTTCTGTAGAACTAATACAATAAGAATAGTTAAACCAAAATCTGATTATTCGCTGGATATGAAGAGAGTGTTGTGGTAGAAGTTGACGAGACCTTTTCCTTAGGAGACTAAGGAAACTTAGGTAGATGGTAGAGTTAGATGGGCTCTGAAAATCTAGCATTATGAAGAGTTTCGGTGAATTTTAATTTTTGTTCCTTTGGTTAGGCTATTATATAACTTTGTTTTGTAATTTTACTGAGAAATTGTATCTGGCAGGTTGCAAGAGGAAACACTATCCTGCCATGTGCTGGTAGCACGGTGTAGTCTTTGCTTTTGCCCTAATCTGTATGTAGAGGTTGGATGTCACTACACATTGGAATTTGTTGTTGGGTGTAGATTGAGTAATCTAATACATGATCCTGTATCATGTGCCATTTTCTGAACTGGAACATGGCAGTTCATAGCTGGGTGAGCCTTGGAGGAAAGTTTCTTCTGTAGTAAATAAATATTGCTGTTTAACTGTTGGTCTTCTGTTGAAGCCTTGTTTGATAAATCCTGAAAGGTTTAGAAGAACAGAGGATTTTTCCAGGGTAGCCCTTCTGGGTTATGTGTCATGTTGATCTTTTAAACTATTCAAATGAATGACAGTGTATAAGATATTTATATAGGAATAACAGTAAGAGACCTCTGCTGGGTCATAAAAAATCAGCATTCTAATTGGCTTATCTCATTCTGCTGTGGAACTGGTGTTCCTTGATAGAACAGTTCTGCTAACTTCCTTTAGATCAGTAGTCCCCAATCCCCTGTTCGGAGACCGGTACCGGTCTGTGGAACAGTCGGAATCGCGGCTTCTCCTCGTCCTCCTCCCCGGCTGCTGTCTCGGGGGCTGCCCAGCCACTCTGCCGCTGGCTCACCCTTGGTGCTCTCCAGCGGCTGCCATGGCTGGGGCTCCCCCTCGGCATGGAACTGCACAGCTGCTGCTGGCAGTGCCCCCCAGCGGGCAGCGGGAAGTCAGGGGCACCAATGGGAAAGCAAGTGGAGCAGGGGTTCAGGCGGCGGCGACGTCCCTCGGCAAAAGACTACCCCCTCCCCAGGCCTCAGTAAAATTGTCAAGCATTGGCCGGTCCCCAGTGATAAAAAGGTTGGGGACCACTGTATGTTGGGGGAAACAATTGGGGGATGAAAAGCCTTTTTGGAAAGAATCAGTCACATGGATACAAAGTTCATTTATGTGTTTCCTTTTTTCAGGCCGGACATCGTAAAGATGCTGTTCTGACTTCTGTTCATCACTGTGTTCATTGAGGGTATGTGATGGCTCTACATGGCCTCAGCAGGGCCAAAAGCCTATAACCGAAGCCTTGAGACAAGAAACCGGTTCCAAGTGGGCATCCCTTCAGGATTGACAGTACCACCCCTCACAGCAAAGCTTCACGAAAGCAAAGCCTGGTCTCTTGCCAAGCAACAACTGAAGCCCATCTGGCAGCTGGAACGGAATCATGTGACTACTTTCCAGGACTTCCATCCAGTCCAATTAGGGACTGCTTTCTCACGTTCCTGCTTCCTGTGTCCAGACTTACTATGTCGTGAGACAGCACTACTGAGCCCTCCTCCATCTCAGCACCATTCTTTTCCAAACTTTCTCGGGAGTGCCCTGCTCTATCGACGTTCTTACTTCAGACACAAGCCCTATCGGAGGCTTGAGTCCATCTGCTTGCAGTCTACTACTTTGGAGAAAAAGCCTCTTCACATCCCACCCCCTTTCTTTCATTCTGTTCCCAATAACGCCATGTCATCCTCAACCATGGATCCATTTTTGGTGCCAAGTACCTCTGGTGGGCGTTCCAGTCCAGTGTCAAAGGCGTTTGCCCTCAGCTCAGGGAAGCAAAGCTCCACTTCCTATAGACCAGTGCTAAACAATAATTCTTTCTTGAGGCCAACCAGTGCTAAAGTGCCTTTGCAGCAGCACCATCACCACCAGCCACTACCACCAGAAAATAAGAAGCTGAAGGGCCTGTCAAGACCGCCGGGGTTTTCCTGGACTCATTCTGGAGGGAATGGAGATTGTTCTGTGAATCTAGATAGGAAACTTGGGAAAAGCAGTGGCCTAACTATGGAACAAACTGGTGCCAAATCTTCTTTACCTATTCACAACAATACATTCCTCAAAGTAGATCGGTCATCTTGGCGAGCTGAGGATGGTGAGAGTAGATCGCAGAACCTAAAAGAACAAAATGTTCGGTTGACAGAAGCCATGAGGAAGCTGACTGCAAGCGGTATCCGGAAGATTAGTACATACAATGAATTTGGTCACCGCATTGACAGCTCCTGCCTTATGAATGCAAATTTCCACTCCACTTTGTTCAGTCGATGGAAACCACACATTGTAGCACAGATCACCCCAAAAGAAGTATCAGCTGCTGCCCCTCCAAATCTGGAACACGGTAGCCGCCGCCAGAGCCTTAGTGGTACAGAAGGTGCTGAAATCTGCACGAAACGCATTAATGTTCGCTTTCTAGCTTCAGATCCTGAGCCTTCCAGCCATCTCACCTCAAGCCCATTTGTCCGTTCGCCATCTGTCAGTAGTGCAGAACAGGTGGTAAAAACAGAGCTGTCCCCACGGACTACTGTCTCTGATGAAGAGACAACAATTTCCTCTCTCCAGTTTGGCATAGATGCAAAATGGGGGCAACCTACTGCTGTAAAAGATACTGAGTAAGTACTGTGGTAGGTATGCTGGGCTATGGCATGTTCTTGTCTTCAAGAATTCGTTATGTCCTGGCCTGACAGTGATGTGGTAGTGAACTAACTGTAGAGCAAAGGTTGGGTTTTTTTCAGAGAGAGGATAGCACAGACAGGAGTTATGTTTGTCTCAAGCTGGGCATAACCATTTCCTTTGGAGACTAGTCTGTTAGACAGGTGTGCAATAAGTAGAGACCAAAATATTAAATGTAAGATGGGGGAGACTTGTCTTGGCAGTAGAATGTGTGAAAAGGATCTAGGAGTCACTGAACATGAGTCAGCAGTGTGACTCAGTGGCTAAAAAGGCAAATGGAATTTTGGGCTGTATCAAACGGAGTATCCTGTCCAGATCACCAGAGGTGATGGTACCGGCTTTACTCTGCTCTGGTTCAGCCTCACTTAGAGTACTGTGTTCAGTTTTGGGCACCCCAGTTGAAGAGGGATATAGACAAACTGGAACGTGTCCAGAGGAGGGCAACAAAGATGGTGAGGTGTTTGGAGACCAAGATGTATGAAGAAAGGTTAGGGGAGCTTGGTCTGTTTAGCCTTGAGAGGAGACTACTGAGAGGGGAACTGATAACCATCTTCAAGTATTTAAAAGGATGCCATATAGAGGATGGAGCAGAGTTGTTCTCTTGCCCCAGAGGGACAGACCAGAACGAATGGGATGAAATTAATTCAAAAGAAATTCCATCTAAACATCGGGAATAAGTTCCTGACAGTTAGAGCGGTTTCTCAGTGGAACAGGCTTCCTCGGGAGGTGTTGGGTTCTCCATCTTTGGAAATTTTTAAACAGAGGCTAGATAGCCATCTGACGGAGAGGCTGATTCTGTGAAGGCAAAGGGGTGGCAGGTTACAGTAGATGAGTGATGGGGAAGTGAGTGTCCTGCATAGTGCAGGGGGTTGGACTAGATGACCCATGACCCAACTCTATTATTCTATGATTCTATGATTGATCACTTACTGTTTCCTTTGTGGAGAAAGAGAGCAACAGGGGAAGCGAGCTCCAATGATGTCAGCAGCCATCCATACTTCTGGGAAAGGCCATGTAACTGTGTAACCCGTAACCCTGTTTGGGAATCCCTGTGTTAGTGTTGAATATGAATCTGGGTGATACAGGTTTGAATTCCCAACCATGAAAGCTTGCTCAATGTCCTTGGGCCTTGGGTTAGTCAAGGATAAAATAGAGGAGATAATAACAATGTAAGCTGTCATGGGTTCCTGTTGGTGAGTGAGTTGGGAGTGTAAACGAAGTAAAAAAATGCATGAGACTCAGATTGCTGCAGATTATGTGGGAACGCATAATCTGCCACTGTCTGGTTACTGTGCTGCCACCACCACCAGCACACTCAAGAGTCTCCTGTTCAGTGGCGGACCAAGGGGTGGCCTGTGCTGGCCCTATGACTCCACCCAGTCTGCAGGCTGCTTTGGCCCTCCCTCCCTCTGCCCTGGGAAAGCCTGGAGGAGATTGGGGGAGCTGCTGGCTAACCACTGGCCAAGCCAGGCGGGGCTGAAGCGGGCACCAGGGTCCAGTGGGTGGCAGAGGTAGAGCGGACATTGGCTGCCCTTATTTCTCCTTGGCTCACCCGTGCTGGGCTGGGCTCCCTATTCCATGGCACTACGCACCATTCCCACCACTGCGCCCTCTCACCTAGGCTGCCGCTTCCACCAGCCGCCTTCTGCAGCCAGGTGCACCCCCAATCCCTGCTCCTGCATCTGCTGAGTCCAGGCTGCCACCATTTCTGTTGCTGCTACCATGACCATTGGCCCTGCCACTGTGGCTGTTCCTGGCCATTCCTGCTGCTGCTTGTAATGCCACACTCCCTGGGGTGGGGACCATGGACATCACATCCGTGGCCATTTCAGTTCCAGGGGTTACCCCTGTACGTGTTTCCACATCAATAGATGGTACAATATTTCTCATTACCTCCTAATAATGATGATGTAAAGCAGACACACACGTTGTTCAATGGGATGACTCAGCTGTATTTGCTGCTGTGCAATTAACTACCAGTCCTGGGGCGGGAAAAAACGGATTCCTCTTGTCATCCATTTCTGTTTTGTGACTCCAAACCTTATTTTCACAGCTCTGCACTTAACTTGCCCCTACTGGACCAAGCAGATGTGGAGGACATAGAGGAGGAACTCCCTGATGGCTTGGAAGATGTCTGCAGTCAGGATGAGGAGGGAGAAGAAGATGACGATGAAGGCTAGTAGTATTGATTCCACACCCCTTTTTGTAAAATATAGTACAACTAAAAAAATACAATTTTCATACGCCACCTTATATTTCTTCAAAAAAAAACTTGACCAGTAAAAAGAAACCCTAATAATTCCTTTTATAGTCCTAATATTGGCATCCACATGTCATATAACAAATCATAATGTGACATCAAAAGAGACAGCAGTGTAATAAAGTGGTTATTACGGTCATAATTATTGTTAACTTGAATAGGATAAGTTGTACCTCTTAGACACTTTACAATTCTGCTCCATTTATTTGGTAATCCTTAATCATGTGAACTGATCTTAACTGATATTTGAGAGATCAGCTGCTGAGTTGTTTTGAACAATAAGTAAAAGTAGTACAGAAGTGTAGCAAATAGATAAATATCTTGCATAAATCTCCAGTATTCAGTCAATATTCAAAATTCTTAAATCTACTGGTTTAGATCCAGGCAACTTTTCTGCTCAACATCATTCAATTCTCCTTGTCACAGCTCCGGTCCTATATGGCTTTGGTCCATGCAGGTCCCATGATTCTCAGTACAGCCTTTTTAGAGGTCTAAGAGGATCACCAACTCTTTTTCACCAGCAGAAAAGATGGTTGGATCTAATCCGATGTCTTGAAATAGGACAAAATTAATTAATGTAAGTAACCATTGTCATTGGCCCTCAAACAATTCTTCAGTACTTGGTTTCTGGATCATTTTTCCAGGGCTTTCCAGTAATTACACAAGCAGTGATAACCAACTTTAATACTATTTTGGTATTCTCTCGGATGAGCATGACGGCGTTAGCCATTCAGTAGAGTCTGGCTCTTGGCAGTCCTATGGCTCAGGTGTTGCCATGATGATTGATCTTGCACTGCTTCTTTTAGTTGTATAATGTTCTGACCGGCGTCCATCTTGATCGTATCCAACCGCCATGTTCTTTGTCAGCTTGATTTCCTTTTTTCACTGACCAATCCTAGCATAATTGCTTTCTCTGTTGAATTGGATCGCATGATATGGCCAAAGTAAGTGAGCCAGAGTTTCATGATTTTTCCTACCAGTGATATATCACGTTTTATGCGCTATAGTATTACTTTTTGTCTTTTGCTGTCCACGGAATCCACAGAAGCCTTCTCCAACATCAGAGTTCAAACGAATCGATTCTCCTCTTGTCTGATTCTCTCTATTCTCTCAATCCTATTATGATTTTTCTCTATGATCAGATGTTCTTGAATAAAGGTTGGAAGAAGAAGTTTGACAAACATTATATTGTTTAGTAATAATGTATAGCAGCTCTGAGCCTGATATTTTCATTATTCTGTGTCGTTAATTTAATATTCTAATTGGCTTGATTTAGAATCTTCATGGAATATTGCATTGTTTATTCTGCATTCCTAGGATAATGTGTTTAAATGGAAGGTACATCTTTGCTTTTGGGGATGGGAGATGGTGAATAAAGCATCTGGATAAATAAGTATTTTATGTTCTCCCAACTTTGTGTCAAGGTCCTGTCTTAAGGATCTGTCTTAAGGTGTTCCAGGACAGAACTGGCAGATAACAGATCCTCCTCCCTCATCTCTGTTTGGAAGGAGATTGAACTGAAGTAATTGAGAAGAAACCGTGGAGTCCTTTATATGTTCTCCCAGCCATGCTTGTTTTTCAGCTGCTCTTTTGTGAAAGAATATTGAAATGGCCCAATTGTGAGGTTGATTCAGCACCAGCGCTGTGGTTTGGTCATTTTAAATGTTCTGCTAGATGTACAGACACTACTCATAGAGAAGCAACACCCTTTGACAAGAAGAATATATAAATGACACATTGTTTAAACTCCTTGCATAAAAACAAAATGTGACTGAATTTCTTCATGGAATTATGGTCCAGGATTTTCAGTCTTAAGTGGTCTTTGTCGCTACAGGTGAATCAGATTGTTCATCCTCAACTGAATTATCTCCCAGCGTTTCTGTGGCTATTATATCCAGGTGAGTTTCAGGAATGGTGAAGTGCTTTGTTATCACTGATCACTGCACTGGAATAAATGCATTGTATGCTCTTAAGTAAACCAAAAGTATGGGTGTATTCACTTGCTGGATGAGCAATGCTCTCATTCAGTGAGGCAAAGAATTAATTTATAGTTTCACTGATGTGATCCGAGCAAGACACGAACATGTACTGAGAAGCTGGATTTAAAGGCAGCTAGTTGGGCTGCTGTTTGTCTCCTGCCTCAGTGCTTCTAAACTAATGCGTGATGTGTTAGGTAGCCATCTCTGCTCTGTTACTTGCTGCTTCCTTGCTGTTGTGGTCACATAGCTGGAGAACCATCTTTTTCTCTTAGGAATTGCATTGAGGGATTGGTGCCACCGCTTGAGGGCCAAGAGCGAATTCTCAAGCCAGCTCTTGTATGCAGTCTGTTCCCTAATGTGCCTCCTACCATATACTTTGGTACCCGAGATGAGAGAGGTAAGGTAGATTTGAATTAATTGCAGGGAGATGGTAAAGCCAGAAGGAACTAGTGTATCAAAGGGAGGGTGGGAAGGTATTGTAGCTTAAATCAGGAAGCACTAGGGTTGAGGGATACTTATGGTAACAAGGAATGAAGTGTAAAGAAAAGAGGGGCTTACTGACTAATTCTCTAGTACAGCACCCAAGTCTTGTGGTAAAGCTTAACCTTGACATTGTCCATCTGTGGATTGAATCAAAATGGGTAAATCAACAGTTAAGGTTCCTGGTGGGATGGTAATATTTCATTGGCCTTTAGCAACCGGTGGCATCATGTCTGTCTGTCTTTTTCTCTGCTTCCTGCTCCAATCTTGGGGAGAGGTGACACACAGAGCAAGCATTCCTTGCTGCAGAGACGGACTGTTTAGTTAGGAATGAGATCATTATCTCTGTTTTACATGCAGAAAGTTCAAGGCTTCAAACCCTGGCATCTCTAATTACTGGTAGTAGATCACCCTGCCTTGAGACCCTGGAGAGCCAGTGCTAATCAGAGTAGATAATACTGACTTTGGAGACTAATGGTCTCACTCAGTATAAGGCAATGTGTTCATGTGGTTTGTTTGCTCTGCATTGGTGTTCTTGGAGTGAATAACAGGGATTAATTTTAGTATAAACTACTGAAGCCCTTCATCTGGAGAGCTCAAGGCTGCCCTTGTGCACTTGGAATGTGCATGTAGATAATCTGGATGCTTTTTGCTATGGCAGTATTTCTCACACTTTTTCATAGTGGGTTTCCTTTTACATTTATTGTGCCTTCTGCACTGTTCTGTTAACCCCAGCATCAGCAATTGAACCCACAGCATAATGCATAGATCCTTGAATGCAGTTGTGTGCATGAAGGCTGCTGCTGTGTACAAAGATCTGTGAACTAGGGAACTAATCCAACACTGGTATTAGGAAGGAAGAAGTAATAAGACCCCTCATAAAAACCACAAACACTATTAGAACAGGCAGAAGCCACTCTCGCACACCTAATATGAATAAATGAAGATTTTCTGCTTTCAACCCTTTCATCTGCCTCAGGATCTGGTTCCTTCTAGGAACTCTGTGTCCTCTGTCCAAGTATTTTGTATTCCTAAAGTGGGCTTGTCCAGCAATTTGGAGAACACTGTGTTCTTGGCAAGTGGTGAAATTCCTGGAAAGGTTTCCTTCTTCTCTTGGTGGTCTGACCTTATTAAGATCCACTGAAGAGAAATCTACATTTTCAAGCTTCTCTGCTCATTACAACTTTTTTTAACAGAATGTTAAAGGAATCGATGCTCCTTAGGTTAGGTTTTCCTCTACCTTTAGGGTTTGCTTCCTTCCTAGTGGAGAAGCTTCCTTGGGAACAGAGGAAGATGCTGCGATGGAAGATGAGCACTGTGACTCCAAACATTGTGAAGCAAACCATTGGCAGATCCCACTTCAAAGTCAGCAGGAGTGAGTTGTCTTCATGATGGGAGTGGTTTTGGGGAACATGTCCCTTTATGTCGGCATATAGCCATGCTTACCAAAGCCCACAGCTTTGCTTTTGCATAGTGCTAGATGCTCAGAAAACTTACTGTTTCACTTGGAAGATATGGGTCACAGAGGAAGAGAAACTTAATGGTTCTGATAGAATTGGCTACCTTGGTGTACCTCTCTTTTATGTTTATTCAGTTTCATGCTGCAAAGCAGGAATGAGCAGTTAGGAATGTTGCTATTCCATTGCTTCCCTTCAAGTTTGGGGCAAGTCTTCTGGCTCTTCTACCTTGATATGTCCCCTTGGGCAGCTAGCTAGATGGTTTTTGCCACAAGCTGTGTTTTTGGCAAGATGTCACTAGGTCCTATCTGCTCTGTTCTCAGAAACTGGGAAATATAGTATGGGGAAATTCCATTCTCTTGTATACAAAAAGACTGAATGACTTTTGCAGGGTTTGCTATACATGAGATGGTTGGTTGTGGACCACAGATCTGTAGCTGCTCTTTCCTGCTGATTCTTCGATAAATAGACTGCTTAATTCACCAGTACTTCAGGTAGGAGGAAAGTTAGGCACCAAAAGGGATTTGGCATCTACTTTCTATCCATCCTGAATAAATAGGGCTTGCTTTTGGCATACAGCTTGTGACTTGGAAGTGGAGAGAGAATGGATAGAATATTGGCTATACCTGCATATAGCATTTCATAGGGTTTTTATTGGAGTCTGCTTGTAGGAAACTGTTTCAGGTTTTGGTGGAAGGAAGAGCATGGTTAGGGATGGGGGCATACTGTACATTCATATTTGCAAAATTAAGTTTTAGATGACTGAGACTTTCCAGTTCTGAATACAGAGCAAAAAAAGATATCCAACACATGGTCCAGATAATATGAAGTATGATTTCTGAACTGCCCTGTTGCCTACAGGAAACAATGACTGGCTGGGCTGCTGGGGACATCACATGAAATCTCCTGGGTTCCGAATTATCAAGGAACACCAGAAGGTAGGAAATGTGGTCATAATATTGCAGAAGAGCATACTGAAGAACATGAAAGATGGAGGGCAGTGGATAAGACATACCCAGCTCCTGCCTTCTCTCCAGTCCCGCCTCAATGTTCTTCTACTTCATACAACTGCTAACTTTCATGTTCTCTGTTTTAGTATCCCCTCCTCTCATCCTTTCAGTCTTCTGTTAGTGGCTGTGTTCCTTAAGGTATTCTAGGTGTACAAGATACAGGACACAGGTGCTTTGGTGTTCACAAGCTTACTCTGAGGTACCTGCAGGGAGTGCCAGCCAAGGGTTTTGGGTTTAGTGTGGGTGATATGTTCCCTCATGGCTATCCATGAATTTGGAGGAAAGAATGTTTTCTAATTGTACCAAAAACAGAAAGCTAGGAGATAAATCTAGAAGTGTTCTGTTTTTCACTTCTCTTTTCCCCTTTGCAGCTGAACCACTTTCCTGGCTCATTTCAAATTGGGCGGAAGGACCGGCTGTGGAGAAATGTGTCCAAAATGCAGACACGCTTTGGAAAGAAGGAGTTCAACTTCCTGCCACAGTCCTTTATCCTCCCTCAAGATATCAAGCTGCTCAGGAAGGCTTGGGAAGATTGCGGAAGCCGCCAGAAGTGGATCGTGAAGCCGGTGAGGTTGCAGAGGAGATGTGGAGAGGGACATGCTCTTTAGGAGCTCTCCCTTGGTACAGGCATGTTGTTACCTTCTGTAGAAGTATAATTTCCACTGGAGGACTGTGATGGCCACTTAACTTTAGCATAGCTGTACCCAACTAACTCTTTGATTTTTCAAACTGTAAGGATTCTCACTATCTGCAGATATATTTAATAACTGGGCTCTGATTGTGCAGTGCTAGTACAGCTTTCTGGAACAACTGTCTCTGGGTACTCATCCTTGTCAAAGTAACGTAACTGCTTCTGTGACTAGTATTGGTCCATTCTTCCCATGGTGTCCTTTCAACTTTGAACTCTTAAGATAAAAGCAAATCTATATTTATATGCTCCTGTCTCTCTTTTCTAGCCAGCTTCAGCCAGGGGCATTGGCATCCAGGTCATCCATAAATGGAGCCAGCTACCTAAGCGCAGGCCACTGCTCGTGCAGAGGTGAGCAAAGTTTCTCCAAACTGTGGTATAAATTGATCTTGCCTGAGTCTGCTGGCCGAACAACTAGCTGAATTTCTGGCAGTGTCAAGAAGTTCCCTGGCCTTTGGAATGCTGTTGCCTGGAATTTAAAGTTGCACTAGGAAATGGCTTTCCTTGGCCTCGGCTTTCCCTTCAAAAGGAAAGTAATGGTGGAACTAGGGATGTGCACTTAAGTTTGGCTCAGCTGCCTCGGTGATCACCGAAGCCCAATGTGGCACATGGGAGACCAGTGCTATGGTGCGGAGAGGAGAGGCAGTGCACCGGCTAGCGGATACATGTTGCCACTGCCGCCCCTCCTCTCCACACTGTGGCACTGGCCTCCTACGTGCCACCTTGGGCTTTGGTGATCACCGAGGTGGCTGAACCGAGCTGAAGTGCACATCCCAAGATGGAACTGCTGTAGTGTTAAAGTATCTTTAGAAACGTGGCTGACAATTTTCTGTGGCATGGAATGCAATGGCAAAAAAGTTGGACTTCAGCTACTGTCTCTAAACCCCTTCAAGACCAAAGCTGTCTCTGTAGTTGGATAAAGGTTGAAGATAGTTTGTTGTCTAACATTTTTTTTTCAGAGTTGAACCTCATGAACTTCTCCTTTTTCAGATATTTGCACAAACCCTACCTCATTGGTGGAAGTAAGTTTGACTTAAGGATTTATGTTTACGTCACGTGCTACGACCCACTGCGTATCTACTTGTTCAAAGATGGACTTGTCCGTTTTGCCAGCTGCAAGTAGGTTCCCCAGGAATTGTATGCCTGTAACAGGGTGAATATTAGCAGCCTAGACCAAGAAGGTCAGATTGAGTACAGGTCTTGTGCACTGGAGTGACTATAGCAGTCTCTAGATTGACTGAGAGTGCATTTTGACCGCTATTTTACTGCCTCTAGGAACATCAGTGGAATGACATTAAAATGTGTCCTTAAATGAAGAACAGACAGTATTGGTACACCAATTTGTGCACCTCTTTCTTGGATTGTGGAGGGACTGGTCTGGTCACTCAGTGGTAACACACTTATTGCATACAGGTCCCAGGTTCGGTACCTGGGACCTCCCAGTTAAAAGGTCTTGAGTACCAGATCTTGGGAATGTCCTTGTTCTGGCTGAGACCTGGAGAGCTACTGGCTGCTCTGGAGAGTTGCTGGGCAGTTCTGGGCTTAAGTGGACTCCTGGTCCAATTCAGAAGCTGAACAGACTGTCAGTTCTGCTGCATTTGTTCTGTTAGCCAAATATGCACTGAGATGATACAGTAATTTAGCGCTGGGTTAGTTAATTAACTTTTGCTAATGACAGACTCTGAATGTGTAGCTCATGACAATATGGTATTGGGGCCTAGGAGGTAAGCTTGACTTTTGTTTTGGAGTAGAAAGGTACACTCTAAGTTTTCGAGCTCTTGTGCTGCCAGCTTCTGCTCCTCTTTTTGCTGTTTACTTCAAGTAAGTGAGTCCTTCTTATGAATGCTTTGTAGAACCAGTTTGTTCTTGTTCTGTCCCAGATACTCCTCCTCCATGAAAAGCCTCAATAACAAGTACATGCACTTAACCAACTACAGCATCAACAAGAAGAATGTCGAATACAAAGCCAATGGAGATGAAACTGCTTGCCAAGGTCACAAGTGGTAAGTGCCAGTTGTGCAGAAAGGGGATTCACTCTTATTCCATCATGCATTTTCTGCTGCACCTTAGCCAGTAGATGTTGTCTCTTCTGTAGCAATGAGGACTAAATTGCAATAGCCTGTGTATAGTCCCTCTTTCCCCTAGGAAAAGAGACCAAGTCTTTCCTAAATATATAAAAATGCAGAAGAAGAGTTGATTCTGACTAAGATGTCACTATGATGTGTGTATGTGCATGCACAAATTCCCCCCCCCTCTCTCTCTCTCACTCTCTCTCTCTGTAGGGCACTGAAGGCACTCTGGAACTATTTGAACCAGAAAGGAATTGACAGTGAAGCCATCTGGGAGAAAATAAAAGACATTGTTGTCAAAACCATTATTGCGTGAGTCTAAGAAGATTTTCCTCCTCTTCCATCACCTCCCTCAGTGGCACTTAAAACTCGCTTTTGGATTTTTTCACTAGGCCCTCTTCTTCGCGAGGCCTGCTAGTTTGTCAGAATTGTGTGTCAACTCCAGCTGATGAGGATAAACAAGGAAGTGTTTATCCTCATTCTTTTGGAATCAAATTCTACTTTTGCATTATTTCTCAAATCTTTCACTCTTAACTGGTCCAAACATTATCTTAATCTACATTGTTTCCTCTTTGGAATGATAATATTTTGAAGTGGGGTACAGACATATGCAGTAAAACCTTTATGAAGTTTTCATCACAACCTTATTTCGGTATACAAAATATTTCTATTCTGCATCTCAATTGTAGGTCTCAAAGGGGGTTGCAATAAGAGATAATACAAGTATAAAATATTGTAGAAATTCAGTGGAAACATGCTGTCATAAATAGATGAAAATAGTAAAAGCAGCAGTTATAAAGCTATGGGGAAGCTCTCTCTGTAGCTCTGCTCTGTGCTATTGGTCTTTTGTGGCTTCTTCACACCCAGTGCCAACTGAGGCATGAGAAAACAAATACTGGGCAGGCTGTGCCTCTTGTAAGTTAGTCCTGCTGCTTAGTAGTAATCTAGTATTGCCTTAACTTCCTAGGTCTGAGCCCTACATAACCAACCTTGTGAAATTGTATGTGCGGCGCCCTTACTGCTGCCATGAGCTGTTTGGGTTTGATGTCATGTTGGATGAGAATCTCAAACCATGGATCCTGGAAGTCAATATCTCTCCCAGGTAAGCTGTTATATTGGTTGTGCCTGTCCCACTGCAGGGTTTGAAGATGTCCTGTATCCCAGGATGGTTTCACAAAGGTATACTTAGTCTGTTCTGTTGAAATCACTGATTTCCTGCCACGCCTTTTCTTAATATGGAGGAGGGAAGAAGTGATGAAAATTAGTATTCCAGAAAATATTATGGTTAGAATAGGAGGTACCATGCAGCTGTACTTAGGTTGCTATAAAGCTTGGGAATGGCTGAGCTCCTCATATTTGTGATGCTGATCAGAATCTTTCCTGTTCTTTGTTCTGGAAAAATGTGAATTTATTTAACAGTTGTTCCAATTGTCAAATGCAGGCAAAGGTTTTAAATAATGTGCTCAATTTCTCTGCAGCCTCCATTCAAACTCTCCCCTTGATGTGAGTATCAAGGGCCAAATGGTCCGAGATGTCTTGAACTTGGCTGGCTTTATACTGCCAAATGCAGAGGATGTGGCTTCGCTTTCTGGAAGTACCAGCAGTTCTACAACCAGGTCAGGAACCATAGTTTGTGCACTCCAGTAGTAAAAGCTGTGTTGGGAATCTCTTCTTGTTCTTCCTTGTGGGTACTGGCCACTGGAAGACTGATGTGGAAAGAGGTGCTCCAGGATGAAAGTATTACAGCACTTGGCTTCAACACATAACCCAAGCATCTAACTAGAGTATCATTGTTACCCTGTAGTGGTTGTTTGCAACTAGATTTTCCTGCGTTGACAAGGCTGTCCATTTGCAAATGATTGCTGCAGTGCAGTGATAATACAAGTTTCCAGTAATGTGTGGATGCAGCCTGCTGGGTTGTGCATACTTTGTGCTCATACTGTGGATGTGCAAAGGGTGTATTGGGCACAGACTTCATAATTTTGAGAATCCTGTCTTCCTTTTCTTAAAGGAAGTAAATGGCCCCCATGAGAACAGAAACTGAGCTCAAAAACATGAGTGCAGTGCTTTATACAATCTAGGAAGCTGTGTGGTAATTAAATTGAGTGATGGACTTCATGGCTGACTGGGAATGTGTACCCAAATATTTTGAGTACAGATCCCGCCTTGTTTTCACAATGCCATCTGGTTTATTGTCATCATCTTCTTCTTTTTTTTTATTTTGTCAAAGAACTCCATGGCAGGAGAACTATCTTTTGTGAAAAAAAACTCAAGCCAAATGCACTGTACATATATTAGGTTTGTTCATGAAAAACAGCCATACTTTGGTTTCAAAATGAGCCTCCGTTAAGTTTCAGCCCTGTGCATATTTCTCTTTAAGTAAGGTCAAATGAACATGAGAGGACTTGGTTCCAGTTAATCATCTATAGGATTGGACCACATTTGTGGTGCAAATAAACAGCTTACAGCATGGATACACTGAAGGGGCTTTATGAATGGATCAGTATGGAGCATGCCTTTTTTCCTCCTCCTGTTGGCCAGACATCCCCCAAAATGCTTCTCCCTAAGATGTTTTAGGCTGTAACAGGGGGAAGGAAGGCTGTGTGGGCATGAAATCATGAAATGCTTTGATGGCATCTATGCTTATGTTTCCTGTGCACTGGGTACATATGGACGGTCCATCCTGAGCCACTGGCAGTTCTTTTCATTCTCCTTGTCAGTTGGGTAATGAGAGTTGGCGCCTTGCTTTTTAGCTGCTTTCCCTTAATTCTAGATCTAAACTCCAGTTGACCATTATGAGCTGTGGGTGCTTTTTGAAGTTTCCTGGTGATTTAGATATCAATAGCTGTGGCTTCAGTGTGCTGCTGAATGCTGAGTGCAGCCTGCTGTATTGCCATTGATTTTGACTGCAGATGGCAGAATGGAGATACTTGCTCAAGTGAGTCACTGTCTGTGGGATAACTTTGATTATTGTTATGCCCAGCTTGAATGCTTCCATGAAGGAAAAATCCAGGCCACCTCTTGAGTTATTCACTGCTGAGAAGACAAAGAAAGCTTATTATCTGACCCAGAAAGTGCCTGATCAGGTAAGAGGGGTCATGCATTTACCAGACCTTCTCATCATCCTGCTTCACTGATATGTATCCAGGCCAGAGTTATCAGGCAGCCATCTGTTGACTATCTCACCACTTAGAGTGGCTCATCTGACATTGACCAGATCCAGGGCCTTTTCCATTGTGGCTTGTACTCTGTGGAATGGACCACCTGAAGAGTTACAGTAGACTTCTTCCTTGGAGATCTTCAGGAGGCACTGCAAAGTGTACTTACTTTGCAGGGCTTTTGAGGAGCCTTGGGTTGGGGTAACCTTTTTAAGCAGCAAAGAAGATTTCGGGTTAATTACTGAAAACGTTTTTAACTGTTGTAAGCTGCCTTGAAGGAAAGGTGGGGTAGACATGTTTTAATAAGATAAAGGTCTCTCCTGATGACAGTATCCAAGGTCATAAGCTGCAAAGAAAAAGTATCCTAAGTGGCAAACCAACTAGTTCTCAGTTACATACAGAGCAGGATTCAATGTGTTTGTTTGTTTATTTATGTGATTTATATCCCACCACTCCCATACAGTAGCTTGTGGCGGGTCACAAAGTCCTCATTAAAAAACCGATGAAAAACTCATTAAAAACCCATTAAAAGGACATACCAATACAATGCAGAAAAACCACAACAAACAAGGCAATATTTAACTCTATCCCCATGCCCAAAAGACTGATACACCCACTATCGGGGATGGAGTGGGGTCCTAGCTGGCAACAACTCAGGTACTAACACCAGCTCTGGGAGGTAGAAATACACACACATTCAAGAAGGGTTTTCAAATAGCGGTAACCACAATTTGCCAGGGCATGTTTTCTTGTAAAGGGTGTCTTTAAGGTAGATCACTGACTTTATTCTTTTTAAGCTGGCTTGCTCAAACGTATTCTGGAGACATCTACCCTCCCCTGCATGTTTCCGTCATGATGCTTTTTGATGTCTTCTCACTGCAAGTGGCAAACATCCCAGAGACTCTCAGTTCAAAACCATTGTAGAGACATCAGGGAGGGAAGAACGAAGTGTGTGCAAGTTTGTAATTTGAATTGCTCTTGGCTGCAGGAGCTCTATTCCACCGTTCTGGATGTCCTGACTCCAGAGGATGTGCGAGTCCTGATAGAGACAGAGGATGAGTTTGCTCGACGTGGACAGTTTGAACGAATCTTCCCCTCACGTGTCTCCATGCACTACCTGCGCTTCTTTGAGCAGCCGCGCTACTTCAACATCCTTGTTGCCCAGTGGGAACAGAAGTATTTCTCAAATAAGACAAAAGGTAAGCCCACCACTACCACCACCTCCTTACCCTCCTAGGATGCTGCTAACAAATTAACAAATCAGAGCCTTGTGTGCTTTCCCAAAGCATCATAGTCCTTTGCTACTGCAGACTGGCAGAGTGGAATCTGTGCCAATGCAGAAAACCATATGGCCTTGCAGTTGTTCCTCCCACCCCTTGGTTTCTGCCCTAGTTTCAGGAGCACTTGTATTATTGTATAAGTGCTAGGGTGAACTGCTGGTGGGTATAGTTGACGCTCTTACCTGTAATACCGCATAAGCCAACACTATTCGTCAGCAATAGTGGTGTTGATGCTTCTATTTCTTTTTCCTCCTCCTGCTGGGAACTAATTGTGTGCCTGAATGCTGCATGTTATTTCCACAAGCGCAACAGCTTACCTAACATCAGTCTCTTCTGAGTGTTTACGTATGTGTGCGTGGCTTGTCTGTTTGCAGGGGTGGATCTGCTCAGAAGCTGGTGTTACAGAGGCTATCACAACGGGATAGTAACAGATACCACATTGATGGTAAGGGTGGATTTCACTCTATGTGCTGACTGCAATCTCTTTCACGAGGCTACCCATAGGGCAGCCTCTCTGCTTGCTGGTAACCAAGCATGTCAGCATGGTTCTTTTATTTTTAAAGTTTACACTAAATTTCCCTTGTCCCGAAAACCTTGGATTTTTAGGATGTTGCAGGCAACTATATGAGAGACCAGCAAAGAATGCTGCTCT
This sequence comes from Paroedura picta, assembly GCF_049243985.1. Classification (NCBI taxonomy): domain Eukaryota; kingdom Metazoa; phylum Chordata; class Lepidosauria; order Squamata; family Gekkonidae; genus Paroedura; species Paroedura picta. The sequence goes on along the minus strand of NC_135370.1, from coordinate 73,552,232 downwards.
GTCTGCTGCCTGTATGTTGCCACTTCACTTAGCTGCCTTTCCCTGCTCTCTCAATTCCAGTGGACACTTCCAAGAACCCAGGTCTATTTGAAGAATGATTTCATCTTGAATGGCATGAGCAAGATTGAGTCAGGCCGAACCAGGTGAGAATGTTTTCTCCATTCCCCCTGTTTCATACCTGGAACCAGCTTAAAGGAAACGAATTTAAACAGAAAAGAGTTTCAGTCATAGTTGAGGCCTTGGAGTTTTCCTTGTCTTCTAGGCAGCAGAACAGTATGTTTATATTTACATGTTGGGACGTTTGTATGTTGTGTGTGTGTGGTAGTGGAGTGTCCTGTGGTGGGGGTTGCAAGTTGCTTGACAAAAGACAAAATAATGGGTTGCTGTGGCAAGTGAAGGTGGAAGGAAAAAGAAAAGACTGTCAGACCATGTGCTATAGTGGAAGGAATGGGAGACCTCTCAGCTGTCTAGAAACTAAGTGTGACCCACTTTGGCAGATGCTGTTTACATATTTTTCGGGTCTTTCCCCTAGATTTGAAAAATCATATGGACTAGGAAAGGTGCTAATTGTAGCCTTTGTCACAAGTCACAGTGAACAGAGTCTATGTACAGTGTACACTTGATTTTAATTTACATGTCAAGTAATTCCTATGTTATATTCAATGCATGTCCAACTAAACATGTGATTTAGATCCCACAGTTATCTAGGTGCAATCTCAAATTTCCACTGTAAAGTTAATGTGCATGGGCTCTTTCTTTCAAACAGATATATGCATTTACATATAGGATGTTTGTTCATTCACTGTAACAGGTCAACAGGGCTGCTGTTAACCTATTTAGTTGTGCGATGCTGCTGTGCTTTTTCAGCCCTGTTACAGTCAGGAATGCTAAGAGCCCTCCTATTTCATTTGTCCTTCCACCCTGTTGTGATAAAAATCTGTCTAGCTCCTGTTCATTACAAATGCCAACTTTTTGTAGAGACATTTTATCTCTTTAATACTTTTCTGTTTACTACGATTGGGCCTTGCTTTTTCTTCTTTCTCTTAATTAAATACATTTCAGTTTTAACTAGTCTCTTTATTTCAATTAACGCTCTTCTAATGATTATTTTTACAAGGAGACTTTTAATATTGATATAGTAGCCATCCACTCAGCATTTGTGATCTTAGTTTTTCCTTCTTCCCTTGACTCTGTCTGCTATTGTGTCAAAATGTGTTTGGCTTATTTGGGCACCATAAACCTTTGTTCCTTCGGTGCCCATCAGGCAGAGGAATAGTAATGAAGACGGTTGAAAGTGACATGCTTTGGGGATTACTGTTCTGTTCTTTGCAGCAAGCCAGATTTATTTCTCTTCCAAACAGCAAAGCCATTGTCCAGCGAGATGAAGAGGAATTGTCCCGAAGTCCAGAAACAGCCACTTGCACTCAGAGCTTACCTCTGATCAAATACACATCTGGAATGCTCAAGAAAGGCACAGTCCCTCAGGCCTTCAGCAACTCAAGCCTGGTAAAGTCATGAGGAACCACAGGAGTGGCCACTTTCCCCTCCCTAGCAGTGTGTGGAGGGAGAGGACACATACAGCCTACCTCAGCAGATGCTAGGAAAGCCAACCTTGGAGGCATGGGGAGATTCTCTCATCCAGCATGCCAACCTGAGGACTAATTTTTTTAAGGAAATTGGGACAAAGGGGATATGTCTTCTGTCTTGGTCTAAAGGGACAAAAACGGCATTTATATATATATTATTTTTTGTGACAAGGGAAGTTTCTAAACACGGACAGCTTGGAAAACCTATTTAATTTTTAGTGTGAATTCCTTGCAGGTTTATTGCCATGTTCCTCATCACCTGCCTCATCCTCATCACCTGAACCTCAAGTGCCTCTCACTGTTAAGTGCCAATGTGTTATCACAGACAGGGCATTGCAAACCTCTGTGTCAGTCTGTAAAATGGCCTGTTCCCAGGTAGCCAAGACTGTACATGTTTTCAGGCAGCTTAACATGTTGTTCATTCACAGCCAGATAGAACAAGGTTCCTGGTTTCTTAACACTATGGCATTATACATTTAAATGTTCTCTCTAACACCAGTAAAGCAGATGTTCATAAATGTTGTAATACACTGTTAAGAGAAATAGAGGATGAGGGGATGCATGTGGTTGATATTCCATATGTCTATGTCCATAGTTCTTTGGTGGTGTTCTGTCCTTGACCACATTTTCTACTTATTTGTTACTCTTTGGTGAAGCAGGCCTTGCAGTGTGCTGCCCCAAAGTACAAAACTGGCATACAGGGAATGCAGGTAAGATTTTCTTCAATCACGAGGAGCATCTCCTTCAGGGTCTAGCACAGCGCCAGGCCTTGGAGAAAGAAGTTTTAGAAGATGGGCAAATCAAGGTTGTCATTGTTAAATGCCTACCATACATGCATGCCATAAAACACACTTTGCAATCCTTTTTCTCCCTAAGGAAGATTTGATTAAAGTTTTGCCTTTGATGCTGAAAAGTATGTCAATTCCTCTGAGGCCTGCAGCTTAACTGAAATCATTGCTTTCTAATCAACCAGCCAGTGTCGCCTTATTCCCCTTACTGCTATAGACTCCTGCCCATCTGATGCAGTCTCCTTGCTCTTAGTCTTAGTCTGTTGCAGAATGTCATCTCTCTGCAAGGCAACTCTTGCTTCTGGCTGCTAGCTTCCATTTCTGTATATGTGCCTGTTGAGTACTGGTACATTTGACTTTTGCAGCTTGTGCAAACTGGCAAGGGCTGCTAACTGTCTGGATGCTTGGGGAGGGGTGATGGGCTGGTATGATTATCTCTTTGACACTGAGACCTAGGCACTTAACTGAAGAGTGTTTTTCAAATGTGCCCAGGCACATCTTGCAAGAAGCTGCTAGACTTCTCTCGGGTGTCTCAGACAGCTGGCAATCATGACTCCAAGAGATATTTTTGTAGATTGGAAGGATAGAAGTCCCTTTATCCATCTCTTCACCTTGTTTTGGCAGAGGCTACTGCCAGTACTGTGTAGTTTTCCATGAAGTGGATATATTTTCCTGATGCGTAAAAGCATCTCAAGTTATACCATTGTTTCCAACTTTCTTCCCATTTCAGAATATGGGGGTGTGAATTATTTCCTGATAAATTGCATTGTGTCATTCCGATAAAGTTGCTTCCTAATTACACAGATGTTAGGATACCTTTATTTGATTTTTAAAAGGCGGTTAACATAACAGTGAAGGAGCAAGGTTTCTTTCTATATAATTATATAACACCATATTAAGAGTAAGCCTAATTCTTACCAGCTCTACCATTTACATTTGTAAGCTGTTTGGGCTGCCTAGCCATTAGAGATTGGGAAACTGGGCATAGAGGATGAGAATGAGAGACCCTGGTGAGTGGAAGGTTAGGCATGCCGGGTATGGAGTTGCTGTTTCCATAGCTATTTAGCACTATTAGAAGCCATTCTGCCTGTATCATGTGTGGGAATGTGTCGGCTGAAATTTTCTTTTTGAAGAGTGCTGGGATAGAAATGCCACTTATAATTCTTTCTTGCTCCATTGTCAGTATGGAAAAGTATACGTAGCAGATGCTGGCTTTATCTAGAATGGTGTGGTCTTATGGCACACATCCCCTTGGGCTTTCAGTTCCACATCCTAAAAGCCACCACAGCTTCTCTGCAAGACTGAACTTTCTTTCTTGGCTTGAGCCTAGGTAGCTAGGCTGGGGTTATGGTTGAGGAGGTTGAAGTGGGACATGAAAGTGAGTGGTCTTGGCTGTGCCCTTCTTCAGTGGGAAGTTACCATTCTTCACCCTTGAGCTTCACAGAATGTTGTGGGAGAGGGGAAGAGAAGAAATAATTGCACTAACTTCAGATGAGTGTGTGTCTCCTTGTTTTAAACAAAGGTTGATGTCACAGGACGCTTGGGCATTTTATTTTTTTATTTTTTGCTTACTTTTTTACACATTTTAGGAACTAAGCCTGGCATTTTTAATAAATTATCAAGTGAGCAGAGCCAGCCTCTGTTGTGAAATGAAACACTCGATGTTTGTGCATGTGGGTACTTCCTTCTGCTATCATTAGTGTTTGTATTTGTGTTTTGTACCTAGTTTAGCTGTTAGAGGTATTTTCCCCTGACATATGAAGCAGGAGGGTTGTCATCAAATTATAAATCCATTTTTATTATTCACTTACTGGCATAAGCCCTGTAACTGGGTTTATTCTATTCTTCCCTTTAAAAAAAAGATTGCCATGTTCCCTTCCTTTGACTTTGTAAGGTGTTGGTCCCTCTCAAATATTCCCTTCTTTTGTCTTTGTATTTCTCTCAAGTCCCATAGAAACCACCGTCCCCAATGAACTAGTCTGCCTCATTGGATAGTATTGAATTACCTGAAATAGCTTGCTATGTAGAAGCAAGAAAGTGGATAGGGCTCTTCGGGTGTCCTGAGGAATTCTCCCAGCTGCCAGCCTCCCTGCTCTGCCTTCTGAACTTCCCATCATCACATACCCTTCTTGGTCCCTTAAATAATTAGTAGCAAACAGGTGTTTACCTAGCAGTAGCAGTAGTCTGCTCAGTTACCTGTGTTTCCTGATATTCAATGTCACTGATAGCTTCCAGAAGAGAAGTTTCTCTCACTATTTTTCTCCACCACTCATGTGCAGTTGGACTTAACTATCTTAGTGGTCACATTTCTGCAGAAACTTTCATGGACTTCTTCACACAAAACAGTGGACCTGACAAGACCTGGATCATAGGAAGAAAATTTCTGGATAAATGTGCTCCATTGGCTTCCATTTTCATAGTCTACATTCCTAGCACTCGCTGGGAGCTTTGCATTATTTAAAGTGGCTTTTGTAGCAAACAGGAGTCTAACAGGTTTGAGCTGCCAGGGTAGCTCTTCCAAGAATTGTTCTTGTTTTGTGAGGAAGCAGGGACTGGAATGTACCTGGGCGGGGGTCTTCTGTGTGCCCTAGTGTATCCAGAATGAGAAAACAGTTATTGGGGGACATGCCATCCCTGAACCTTCCTCATTGCACAGGTCAATTGCTATTTCAATCTGTGTGATGCAGATTGCTCCGTCATTAGAAAGAACTTTGAGTTCTCGTTCATTCAGGTAGACATGTGAATGGTCACTGGTGCGTTGGCGGTGATTTTCGTCTTTTAAAGTATGTGTGATCCAGAGGTGGGTATGTATTCATCCTGAAAAGGGTGTTATGACAGTAAACTCAATTTTTGCTAAATGAAGGATTAAAAAAAATAAATCATTTAACTATAAGTAGCCAGCTCCTCTCAGTCTCTTGACCCTTATCAATAAAGCACATCAAGTGAGTTTATTGGGATAAGCAGAAATCAACACCTCTGCCTATTCTGGGGGCCTCCAGCCCGATATCTACTTCCTGCAAGCCTTTAATTGGTATTGCACTGAGCAGCTCAAACAGCTGCCAAACACAGTTTGCAGATGTTTGCTGGCCCCTGCCCAGTCAACAAAATAGCTGTGCTTCTATTTTTTTTTAATCCAGTATGTTTTGTAGCTATGTACTAATCTGAATCTGGGTCTTCCCAGTTGGAGTACACCACTACACAACACATGTTCTTATATTTATATTAAGACGCTTCACATCCCTGTGTTAACTATGGAAGAACACATGACAGAATTCGTGCTTGGGTATGTTAAACTATTCTTGAGTCTACTATTGTGCTCTCTTCTCTATGAATCTCTGCTCTATACTGCCCCATCTCCCTTATCTCTCCAGGGGTTCCTTGGCTGAAGGTGAACAGGTAGTTCATTTTCCATCTTGTGATGCAGCCCCACATTGGGACTGCACAAGCGCAGGCTGTTGTTTTAAAGCTGCATTAGGGGGTACCTCCATTCCTCCAAACAGCACATGTGCCCAGTTTCCTGTGGGACGCATCACGTGTTCCGAAGGCAGAACTCCCCTATTCCTCAGTTCCTTTTTTCGCTGCTCTGAGAGGAAGACGGGCTTCGCAGTTGTTCTACGGTTTACCAATTTTTGAGACTTGATAGCCTATTCCTTAGTTGTCTTGCAGCTGGTCTTTTTATTTATTTATTATTTTATTTTTATACCACCTTCCAATTAGCCTGGCTTCAAAAGCCATCTTCAAGGTATGCTCCCAGTGTGGGGTTAAGATGCCCCATGCCAAATGAACGTGCAAAGTGCCTCCTCTGCTTTGGAGAGGCTTACAATGTTGGGGCCTACCCCATTAGTCAAAAAATTACCCCTAAAGCACGCTTGGACTGCTCTTCCCAGCTTAAGGCAGCTTTATGGGAGAAAGTCCTATCAGCAGGGCCACTGAAGTCTGCTTCAGAGCCAACACCTTTGGTCACAGAATGGACCCCAAGATCAGACCCTCCATTGGTGCGTTCTTTGGCTCTGCCCCTGTTTCGGGCCCTGCAAAGGTCACTAAGTGGTCTGTGTCAACAACTACAGGGGCACATTCTGAGTTTCAGTGACTCAGGCCATGAAAGGGGTGCCCAGCCAAGAAAGTTAAAAAAATACACTGGGAGAAAGCACTATCCTTGGGCAGGAGCCCTACACCTAGTAGAGAATGAGCCTGTTGTGGCCTCCAGGGCACCTTCTCATCACACTCTTGTGCCTTCGATTGTGCCATTGGAGGACACAAACTCCCCAACTGATGGGCCCCCCAGTGTTAAGAGCGTAAGGACCCGCCATGCGATCTGTGCTCCCTCCTCCCACTCTTGCATTAGTTTTTTTGTAGGGGGGTTAGTGGTTTGTTGACTGCCATGGTTTTTAAATGTTTTAGGAGCCTGTTTTGTATTGGATGAATGTCTGGAAGTGTTTTAATGGGGCTTTTAACACAGACTGTTGTAACCCACCACAAGCCAGTTATGAGAGTGGCGGGCAATAAGTTGAAACAGTAAATAAATAAACTCAAGAAGAGCCGCAAGAGCCACTTGTCTGGTGCACCTCTTCACAGGCTTCCTATGTTCCCTTCCCAGCTTACCTGGGTCAGTAGAATTGGCCCTTGGAGGAAGAGGAACCTGACATGGCATTCAGTTTTGAGCATGATTTACCATAATTCACTGCCACTCACTTTCATCCAGAGGACATGGAGAAAGGAGAGCCAAAGCGCTCTGGTGCCATCCCAAGTACAGTCTCATAATCAACTACCCCTGGGAGATCCCTCATGTATCTTCCCTAGTAAGGACTTTTGCCTCCATGGTGAGCGATTGCTACGCATGGCTAAGGCACTAGAATTTGGACGTCTTCACATCAGACATATGGCCTAAGGCCAGAATTCTTAGTCATTTGTATTCTAGCACCCCAACAACCATCGCCCTCCCAATTCAGGGCCTAGATGACCCAGCCCTTTCCATCTGGCACAAGCCATTGTTTGTGTTGATGGCTCGAGGTAAACTAGAGAACGTGTACCTGGTCAAATAGGATCTCTGCTTCTTACCAGTCTCTTGATTATTCCCATTTATTATAGCCTCTGTTTACTTTGGAAGCCTGTTTTGGATGTTTGTCACTTTTTCCAAGCCTCTGAGCACCCAGTATTCATTCTCCTCCATCTGAACTTGGACCTGAGTCTTGTTCAGATGGATAAGGAAGTTGTGTTGTCCTGAGAGCATTTGGTAACTTAGCCGAATGCTGAGGTCTGTGGTGCCAGTTGGCACTTAGTTTTGCACTCATACACAGTTTCCTGGTTTACCCAGGAGCTACATGGCCTCTGTTACTGGGATCAGGCTACAGTTAGCAGCGTAAACGTTGGGGAAGCGACTGCTGCTTTCTTTTTTGAGACCGTGACTCACACACCAGAAATTTTCCAGTGCTATTGGGGAAGGGAGAACAGATTCCCCTCCCCACCACTCAACATTTAATATGCATGGGCAGTTGTTCTGGCGTTGGGGAAGAAGGCAGGAACTAAGGATCAAGGTTTAGGACAGAACTAGAACCTGTAAAAACAAATCTGCCTGTAAAAACAAATCTGCCTGTTATGTCTGTGCAAGATTCTCTTACAAACTACTGGATAGGGCCACAGACATACAAGCACACATACATGCATGAAATCTGAGAAGAGATTGGGGCAGTTCTGTAGCTCGCTGATTCTCTGCTGACATTATACTAAAGTTGAAGTGCATATGTAACATACATGGTCCAAGAGATGAGCTATGGCCTGGGAAATCCTTGTTTCAAATCTCAGCTCTGCGCTGACTCACCATCTCTCAGCATTAGCCAGCCACTGTCCAAACAGAGACAATAGTGGTCGTGTGCTCTTTTCTTCTCCCTCTTGTGTCCATTCCTTCCTAGATCAGGGAAGATCAGTTTGCAGCCTGTGGGCTTGATGTAGTCTGTTAAGCTGCTTTTTTTGGGGGGGGGGGGGCTCTTGGCAGCCTTACCAAATTTTAATCCACATATGCTAAATATTTGGCCCAGAGAAGACATGGCAATTGTTTTCAACCACAGTAAGAGTAGTCAAGTCCCAGTTGTGCCTCTCTGCCATCTGATGCAGAAAGCCCAACTATTTGTGATGTAGTAAGGTTGGGCAGCCAAAGTATACTTCTATCCCATGGTTTGACATCTGGAGAAACATTCTACAAATAAAAAATGGCTATTCTTTCTCCACTGTGTAATTTACTCCCTACTAATCCATGCTGGGAATGTGGGCAACTATATGGAATGTACATGGAGCCTGCTTCCTGCGTCCTGTCTTGGTACACATTCCTCACCCCTGGTTAGGTGCTGCATAGCAGGTTGTGCTTGGTCTAGACATCACAAGAACTCCCAACCCTGAGCAACTTTTACATTAATACGGGTGATGGTAATGTTGCCAGCCATTCAGTTGAGCCAGATTCTTGCTGATCCCAAGGCTTAGCTGTTACCATGATCCATGATCCTGTGCTGCCTCCCTCAGCCATGCAGTGTCCATTTTGATCGTGTCTAACCGCCATGTTCTTTGTCGGCCTAGCTTTTTTTCCACTGACCAATCCTAGCTTAATTGCTTCTTCCATTGAATTGGAGGGCATGATATGGTCAAATTAAGTGAGCCAGAGTTTTATTATTTTGCCTACCAGTGATACATCAGACTATGCACTGTAGTATTTCCTTGTTTGTGACTTTTGCTGTCCATGGAACCCACAGAAGCCTTCTTCTCGTGTCTGATTTTTTCATCATCCAACTTTCACAGCCATAAGTGGCTACTGGAAATATGATCTAACTCAGTGTTCCCCAACCACCGGGCCGCGGCCCGAAGGCCCTGGCACTGGGCCGCGGCTCCCTCTCCCCGCCTCCCCCCCCCCCCGCAGTAAGAAACTTCCCAGGCTGCAAGCTTGCAGCCCGGAAAGCTTCTTACTATGGGAGGGGGGAGAGGGAAGCAGGGCCGTGCACGTGCAATGCTCATGCATGGCCGAAAATGCACTTCCGCGCATGCGCGGCCAGGCAATCGCCCTCCCTGCCTCCACCGGTCAGCAGCCTGAAAAAGGTTGGGGACCACTAATCTAACTAATCTTCATTTGGTAGTCAGGCTTATGTCCTTGCTTTTCCATGTTCGGTTCAAGCTCATCGTTGCTGAGCCTCCCAGAGCAATTTGACGTTTTATTTCCATGATGCAATCACCATTCCCATCAATTTGTGATCCAAGAAAAATGAATTCTTGAACATGTTTAATCTCTTCACCATCAATTGCTGTTGTGACATGTCTATTTTTTGCAGTGGTCACTATTTTTGTCTTTTTAGTGTTTAAGAAAAGGCCAAATTTCTTACTTCATTAATATGGGTAGCGTGTTTTAAGTGATAGAAGCTATTTTGACTGATGAATGGGATCAGCAATACAATAAGTAAACATTAGATAGCCCCCTTCTGGGGCCAAGGGAACTATTAACTTATTTCCTTCAAAAGCTGAAACATCCATGTTGGAGCTGTCCAATTGGGCCAGCATTAACTTCTGATTCCTATCTGCACTTTTTCATTTCCTTATTCTATTTTAGGAGCTGTGATTCATAAGCAGCCCTGCTCTGCTGTGTTCATAGTAGCAGACTGAATTATTCTTAGGGACTGGAAAGCAGCTACTCGAATTGAGATGAATGACTGGCTAGGTGAGCTTTGCTGCTGAACTGCCAAAGCACAAGGGCTCAGTTTGAAAGAAAGCCTTCATAGTATACAGTCAAATAATTTGGTTAAGACTGAGTGATAGTGGGATTCAGGTGGATAGCTACATTGGTCTGAAGCAGAACAGAGTTTGAGTTCAGTGACACCTTTAAGACCAACAAAATTTTATTCTGGTGTAAGCTTTTGCGTGCATGCAGTTCTTCAGATAGATTGCAACAACCATTATGTATAGGTAGAGGGTGTTTTTCTAGAAAGGGCCAACTGGAGTTGATGTAGAAGTGAATAATAAATATACAGTATTTGGTGGTGTATAAGACTACTCCCCCCCCCCTGAAAAATGTACCTCCAAGTGGTGGGGTCGTCCTATACGCTGGGTGCACTTCAGTTGGGATAGACATAGCTGCCCATAGTGGCCCATAGTAGTGTAATGTAATGTAACAAACTCTATATTTTTAATGGAAATGTTGGGGGGGGGGGTCATCTTATATGCCCAGTTGTCTTATACTCCGGTAAATATGGTAGTTAACTGGATGAAGCAATTGGTAAGCCTTGTGATTAGCTGCAAATTAGCATATAACATAAGAAAGAAGCTTACAGCAGATGGGAGAACTGAAGGAACTTAACACATGCAGTGGGATGAGAAATCAGGGTCTCCATTAAGCCCTGGGGGTTCCATTGTCCTGAGTGCCATTATAACTTGTACTTCAGCAGTCTCCCTTTCTTTTAGTGTTTCTGGAACTCAAAAAGGGGATAAAAGGGTCGCTTGGAAGAGTTGTATTTAGGGGGACCTACCAGGACTGCAACATGTTGATGTGTAGCCTATGTTGAATGTTTTACTAAACCACTGGAAATTAACAGCATTGCCTAAAAAGAATAAACTATTCAGGAGATCCTTTCCCATATGTGCTCTTTCCAAGTGGCAGCGGCTTAACCTGTTAAGCTTCTGACTGCCATTCAACTCGGGGCCGCGGGCACAATAGATATAGTCTTCAGACTGCAGGATTCGGCTGTGTTATTGCCCGTTTGTCCCCAAACCGTGACCTGGGCCTCTGAGTGTTTTTCTCCATCTCCATTATCACAGTAGCAACTAGCACAATTGTGCAAACGGTGCGTGTTGTGCTGGCGCGGAGAACCTTCCAGTGCAATGGCAGCGGCGCTCCGTCTGCCCGAACCCGTCTCTCCTCCTCCCTCCCCTCTTCCCGCCCAATGGCATGTTTGTGCCAGGCCCAGCTTGATATTCAAGCTCCTCAGCCGGTCACCCTAAATAGCAGCTGGCCCGGCAGGCGGCATGGAAGGCACCGCGGCACCAGCTTCGGAGCAGGTAAGGCTTACGGGTTAGGGGACGCGGGCAACAGGCGCCGCGGACAAAGGGAACGGCGGCGACAGCTGCAATCCTGCGGCACTCGGCCAAGGCCTGGAAACACGCGGGGCACTTCCTGCGGCGGACAGTCCCTCCAGCGCCTTCCTGCTTGCAGCCAGCTGCGGGTGGGTGTGTGAGGGAGAGAGAGAGACTCGAAACAACAGGCGAGCCTAGTGCCAAGGAGTAGAACGCAAGTCATGGCGAAGATTCCCTGCGAGCATGTGCAGAAGGCAGCATCTGCCAGCCTCTCCCTTCCCCTGCGGAAAAGGCTTGTTTATAAGGTCCAAGATTGTGCTTCGCGAGCTTGCCCGGCGCCTCGCGTCTTTCCCGTTGGAAATCAAGCGCCGGCTACGCTCGCATTCCCCCCCCCCCCACACTTCTTGTCCCTTCCCTCCCCCTTACGCACGCGACTAGAGACCACGTCCGCCTTTATTATGATCCTCCCCATGTTGTTTAGTGGCAGGATGAAGTTGGAGTTTGTCACGACATAGCTTTGAATGATGCTGGTATCCATTTGCATTAATTGAGGGAATGGAGAAGCCTATGCGAAGAAGAAGTATCTGTGAAGGCCCCGAGGACTGAGCTAGGACAGGCAGGCTGCGGGAACGAAGAAGATGCTAAACTGCAGAGAGACAAGAGGGCTTTGAAAGCACTGACCAGAGAAGGAAAAACTACGAGTCCTCCAGCCGATTAACCCCTCATTTTTTCCCCCAGGGGATCAGAAGTTTTGACCACCCTTCACGCTCAGTAAAATCTGGCCTCCAAACTAAAGGTCAGATTGAGAGTTTAGGAATACTAGCTAGACTAGAGATGCCAGCCTCCAGGTGGGACCCACAGATCCCCTGGCATTACAGCTCCTCTCCAGACTGCGGAGATCAGTTCCCTTGGAGAAAAAGGCTGCTTGGGAGGGTGAACTCTGTGGTACTGCAGCCCACTGAACTCCCTGTCCTCCTCAGGCTCTACCTCCAAATCTCCAGGAATTTCCCAACCTGGATCTGGCAACCCTAACCTCCCCTCCCCCAATGGTGGTTAGGGGGGACCTGGCAACCCTAGGCTAGACTTGCATTCACTTAAATCATGATGAGGGACTGTTATGATTAAATCTGCGTATTTGCTGATGTGGAGCAGCTTAAAGGCAGCCAAAAGGAGTGATGGGCAAGAGTGGTGATAAATATTGGGCCTGTTCTTCTGCCTTGGCCACTGGGAGAACAAATGGTTACTCTGTCCCAGATTTAGACATTTGCCTCCTTGCTGCCATCCCATATTTAATATTCCCTTCAACAGCTTTGTGTACATCTCAATGCCAACTTTAGGAAGTTGTTAAACTAGCTTCACAAGCATGGAAAGACTAGCATGCCTTATTGGCTGCTCCTTGCTGAAAAAAGCAGAAATGTAGCTGGGGTCCCTCCAGAATTGGATTTGCATTAGATACATATCTGGTTGGGATTGAAGAGATTTTGCAGGCCCCCTCTCATCACTTGCCTCTACAATGTGTGCTTCATAGTTCAGGCATCCACACACAGGGCCAGAATGAAGTTAACCCAGCAAAAAGGAGAGCTGAACTTTCTTGCACTGTGGACTGAAGTCCCTCCTTAACTGCTGTCTGTTTCTCCTCCCCTCCCAGGCGCCCTCAGTGAGCCATGGTCTCCTGTCTCAGGAAGCAGGTGCGTGTTTTGCCTGCTGGTACCCAAGTACAGACTGCACTGCTTGAAGGCCACTTAACTCTTGAGATCTGTCCCAGGGTCCATCTTTGGATGCTAATTGCCTGCACTGGGTGTCTTCTAAACTTACTAATGACTACAGCCATGGTTTGAAACACACACAATTAGGGATATTGTATCAAGGTCTCCCCTGTGCAAGCACCGGGTCATGTCTGACCCTTGGGGTGACGCCCTCCAGCGTTTTCATGGCAGACTCAATACGGTGTGGTTTGCCAGTGCCTTCCCCAGTCATTACTGTTTACCCCCCAGCAAGCTGGGTACTCATTTTACCGACCTCAGAAGGATGGAAGGCTGCGTCAACCTTGAGCCGGCTGCTGGGATCGAACTCCCAGCCTCATGGGCAGACAACTTCAGACAGCATGTCGCTGCCTTACCACTCTGCGCCACTAGAGGCTCTTATATATTGTATATGATGCCACTATTTCCACATAACTAAGCCTGTTATTCTAGCCTGGTGGTCTTTCTCCTCTACGCTGATGCCCCTTCCAAATCAGAGCCATGCTAGGGATAGTGTAGAGGTTCCAGTTTCATTGGGACTATGTTATGATGTAAACAGAGGTCTGGATTCGAAATATAGCCTTGATGTTTGGATTATTCTCAGCAAGTGTAGAATCTTCCAGCTTTTATAGATTGGAATTGGAGTGGCCTACCTCACAGGGTTGTTGTGAGGGAACTCATAATAAAGATTATAAAGCAGATAAATATGTTGCATACACTCATCTTAGTTGGTTGTGCCTTTTCAGAGGAAATAATTAAACATTTTGCTGTACTGTACATTTTTCAAGAGCCCTCACATCTGACTAGCTCAGTTTTGGGCCCCTAATCAAATAATGCCTATAATCTGCCTTTATTGAAAAAAGGATGTCTCCTATTATTCAGCACATAATGGAACTAAATAATTTTAACTGGATGTGTGTGTGTTTTATGTTATGCTGTGAATGGGACAGGGTGGAATTGGCAAATGACTTGTGCCTGTTTGCTGTGATACCTGGCTGCCTGTAGTTTGTTTAGGCAAACAAATACCATTTCTGTGGGCTTAGCAAGAAGGAAAGAAAACTCTGTCTTAAATATTTCACCCAGCAAGATGCTTTGGGTATCTGGATTTGCAATGCTTCTCCTTGCCTACTAGGCCCCTCCCTGTATCTGGATGTCAAGGAATCAGGTTTGGAAGCCAAGACTGTAGAGATGGAAGCCAAAGACTTGGCTGCAGATGGGAAAGGCGCAGAGTTGGATGTCATGTCCAACAGCCAGAACATAAACTGGGATACTGAAGCTATTGCACAGGATGCAAAAGATGCACACTGGGACGACAAAATGACAGTTGTGATGACCATTGCAACAGAATTGGACTCTAAGACTACAAATTCTATGGTCAAAGAGTCTGATGGAACTAAGAATATTGCTGGTTCAAAGGTTACAGCTACGGATCACAAACAAGCAAGCCCTCAGGTCAAACTTACAATGCCCTGTTCTAGGAAAGAGGGCCAGGATACCTGGACAGCCACATTGGATGCTAAAGATGGAGATCAGCAGAACAAAGTGGAAGCTCCTGATGCCAAGGTGAAGGGCATCAAACTAGAACAGGACAACAAGGATGGTGATGGTGACATAATTTCTCTTGACTGTGAAATCCTTGGGTTTGGTCCTGATATTGATTTCCTGGGCCCAGATGCTGAGATCTACATGCATTTCATGCGGAGCCACCACTGTTATGATGCCATTCCTACCAGCTCCAAGCTGGTGGTGTTTGAAACCACCTTGCAGGTGAGAGGGATGTCAGAGCTATCTGAGGCATTGTGGATCATATTGGTAGGGTGGGGAGTTGACTTTTAAGCATCTGGGTTTAATGGTAATCTCTGAGAGCATATGTGATAGACACAGTGTCAGACTAAGTTCTGGGGTACCCAGGTTCAAATCCCTAATCTGCCACAGAAGCTTGCTGGAGGATAGATTGGAGGAAAATGATGTAAGGATGATGTTCTCACACTGAGAAGAAAAGAGTTTTAATAAACGAATAAAAGAAATCCACCAGACAGGAGAATAATGTGACCCAAGATGGTTCCTCTGCCTCTTCTACCCAATGAACAAAGTTATTCCCCTATAACATGAATTTCCTCCAGGCCAGGCTGGAGTTTGGAGATTTTTTTGAGGGGGGGGGGGAGTCATCTAGACATGGAATTGGGGTCTCTGTGGGTAGACAGGTAGTTGTGAATTGGGAGTTGGACCAGGTGACCCTGGAGGTCTCTTCCAGCTCTATGATTCTATATAAAAACTCAGTTTTCAATATCCATGCTATGGTGTGAACAAGAAAGAGAATCCAAAGTCATATTAAATGAAAGGGCAGGAAGTGAAAGACAGGAGGTGAGCTGTCCTCACTCCTTTTTCCCTTAGCAAATTCTGATTATTCTCTCATTGCATGCAGGTTTCCTGGAAGCAGTATAGATAGAAGCTTCTCCCTTCCCACTTCCAGGTAGCAGGACTTGATGTATTAGGACTTTGAGTCCCACATTACAGGAGGAAAGTGGCATCTAAATATGCTAAATAATAGGGGAATTGTGGGTGTTACACTTGGAGACATTATAATGGTGTTATTTCTTGCTGTTGTCAGTGGGCCTTAACTCCTTATTGCACCTTCCATCCTGGGTAGACCCTCATTGTCCTTGGAGCCCTATAATTCATCTTCCCAGGGGTGTTGTAATACAAACGTCTGATCCCTCCCCCACTCTCATTCATTATCTATGTTTCAATATTTATTCCGCCCTTTCAATAAAATACGCACATTCTAAAAATATGCAAAAATAAAATTTAAAATTAAATACATTTTAAAATCATATAGCTAATGTTGATTTCAATATGGGAAGGGGGTTGGGTTCCATAATGTAGCCCTCACTGGCAGGCAGAATTGTTGGTGGCTAGATGTTCCTGCAGGACTCAACCTTTGGCCTGGCAAAGACAAGAGTTTCCAACTGTGTCTGAGGTCCTGCAGTGCCCTGATCTCTTGTGGCAAAGTGTTCCGCCAGGCCGGGCTCAGGGCTGAGAAAGCCCTGGCTCTGGTTAAGACCAATTTGACCCCCCTAAGACCAGGAATCCCAAGTAGATTCTGATCACTATATCTCAACTCCCTCTGGGGGGCGTCCTGATGTGTCAAGGGCCTTATGTGACAGATGAGAGAGTGGGGAAGAAAATGCAGCTGGAAAGGGCTGGAGTTAGGGACATCAAATCTGCCTGGTTCCTCCTTTGCAAGAAGTTCTTTAAGGACTTCTGTGCTGGGTGAGAAGCCTGGTGGTTGCTTTTGTTTCATCCTGTTCTTCCTTAAACTGCAGTGGTATCTTTCCAGTTTCTCCCAACTTCTTCATTGATCTTATTTAATGTTATTTACAGCCTGTCTTTCTCACTGTGGTTCAAAACAGATTATGATTTATTACATTTCTACAACTGACTTAGAGAAAGTTGCAGACTCATGAAGTGAAAGTGGAAAAACTATGAAGGTGCTGTGAAATTTAGTGGAGAAGGTTTAAATAACACCTATGCAGAACTGGAGTCCCAGGTGAATGATGAGCAAATAGAAAACTGACTTTGGGATTTGTTTTCAGCCTGTTAGATTACATGCACCTCTTCTCCATATCTTTGTACCCACATGATGGAAGAACAGCTGCCATTTTAGCCGTAAATATTCCATTCTCTGTCCCCAGATTAAGAAAGCCTTCCTTGCCATGGTGGCCAATGGGGTCCGAGCTGCTCCTCTCTGGGACAGCAAGAAGCAGTGCTTTGTGGGTAAGTGGTACTGTTGTTGAGGCTTGGGAGGGAAGGCAGAAGGGATGGGCTTAGAGAAGATGGATCATGAGCATTAGGACAATTTTTCTAACCATCCACACTGCACAGAAGATCTGTGCAGATTTAAGCTAGTGCGGTGTAGTGGTTAAGAGCAGTGGCTTCTAATCTGGTGAACTGGGATTGATTCCCCGCTCTTCCACATGCAGCCAGCTGGTGACCTTTGGTTTATCACAGCCCTGATAGTGCTGTTCTCATAGAACAGTAATATCAGGGTTCTATCAGCCTCACCTACCTCACAGGCTGCCTATTGTGAGGAGAGGAAGGAAGGAGATTGTAAGCTGCTTTGAGACTCCTTTGGGTAGCGAAACGCAGGGTATAAACACCACCTCGTCGTCATATATATGGGTCCCTTATGGAGATCTCAAGCAACTTCTGCCTGACTTTTGTGTCCAGTTACTTAAGCCCTTGTCCCTGCTTCATTGAAAGTTCTTATAACTATTGCTGGGGCATTCATTCCTCAGGTCCCCTGAGCTCTACTAAACCCATACCTTTACCTGCTTGCTCTTCTTCTCTTTCTGCAGGTATGCTGACGATCACTGACTTCATTAATATCCTACATCGCTACTATCGATCACCTCTGGTGGGTTTTCTGGCATCCAACATTTCCTGCCCAATGTACATATTGTATTGGGGAGGAGGGCTGCCAAGAGCCACCATGGGATCATGGGCATTTGAGCCCCCTATATGATGCTGATCCAAACCAAAAATTATAACAAAACTAATCACTGGGTAGGCTGTTATCATGTATCTATAATAAAAGAATGAGCATGTCCATCTGTCCATTTGTGGCAGGTATAATTCATCATAAAATAAAACTAGGAATCTCAGAATGAGATGATCTTGGGTGTTTCAGTGCCAAAAATATGAAAGGGATCAGAAGATCCTGGCCCAGGTTATTTCTACCACCACCACTGCATAAGGTTGCCAGCTCTGGGTTGGGAAATACCTGGAGATTTTGGAGGGGGAGCATGAGGAAAGCAGGGCTTGGGGAGGGGAGGGAATTCAATGGGATATAATACCATAGGGTCTACTTTTGAAAGCAGCCAGCTTCTCCAGGTGAACTGATCTATGTCACCTGGAGATCAGTTGTAATCCCAAGAGATATCTAGCTACTACCTGGAGGTTGGCAACTTTACCCCCATTCTCACCTGAGATTTACAATGGAAGCGAAGCTAAATTCTAACTTTTGGTTCTCATTTATTACCACTAAAACAGTTTAACCTTCTACTATGCATGAACAGATTGTGTGTGTGGGGGGGAGCATTCTTTTACTACTTTGATAGATTATGGAGAAATATTAACTTCCCCCTTCTGTTTGTGATATTAAAAAAAATGTTGCTATAATACTTTTAAATATGTTTTTAGTTGCCAACCAAGATGGATGAGAGGGAGTTGAAGCCATGACTGAAAAATAAGTGGGGTGGGGATAAGGAGAGAAAAATTAGAAGCAGGAATAGAGAGCAAAAGGGGGGAGAAACGTGTGAAAAGGGATTGGAGAAATTAAGGAAAATACAATGAAAATAATATTTTGCTCCCACACACTAACAGGGCTGCCCCTTTGCAAGATCTGATTGTGCAGACAAAACTGTGGAGGTGGGTGGAACGAAAGGAAGAGGGAAACCAGACTCCTAGAAATAACGGCCTTATTAGGAGGCTGCATCCTGGCAAGGACTG
The DNA here is from genome assembly GCF_049243985.1 of Paroedura picta. Taxonomy (NCBI): domain Eukaryota; kingdom Metazoa; phylum Chordata; class Lepidosauria; order Squamata; family Gekkonidae; genus Paroedura; species Paroedura picta. The sequence continues at coordinate 73,533,563 of NC_135370.1, read as the reverse complement.
TGGCGTGTCCTGGCTGTTCTTTTCATGTTGCAGTGCTGGCTTGGCTGATGGGATTTTTAGGATCTGAGGAGCTAGGCTTTCCCTCAGACTCCTACTGCAGAGAGCCTGTACAGCAGTGCAGAAGAACATCTCCAGTGTAGGCTGTTCTGCCTTCTTGGTGCCCCTAGTAGCTTCAGTGCAGAGCTGCATTAGTAATTTCAAAAAAGGAAATTCATCCTGTGGTTGCTCCAGGAGGCTGGGGGGGGGGGGGGTTGTCTGCAGATGATTGGGGCCCTAGAAAGTTTGTCTTCTCAGAGTCCCTATTGGGGAGAACCACTTTGGGGTCCAAATAGCAGCTTTGAGCTGTTCAGAACTTCATGTTCCCAAAGTCCTCAGGATGATGAAAGTATGGATGTTTATGGGACACGACAAAGCCTTCCTGGCAGAATCGTATTAAAACATAATCCAGACATGTTTGGTGAAGCCAGAGTAACAGAGCACTACCACACTTATACTCTGTGCACTAAGTGGGCTCTCACAAGAGCTTATGTCACAACACATCTGGTAGTCTTTAAGATGCCACTAATCTCATCATTATGTTGAACACAATTATCAAGAGCCATTTTGTTAAGAAATTAAACAGTTTAAAACCTGGAGTTTTAATTCTGTAAGTTTTTAAAACTTAACTGCATCTTTTGGTGCAACTGGATCAGCTAATTTGGGCATGACCTCCTGGAAGCAATGTGTAGCTTCACTCTGGCCATCAGTAGGTGCTTCCAGAGCATAACTGGAGCAAATCACATAGGATCACACGTTAAGCTTAACCATTTGGGAGTGAAGAGTAACAGTCTTTGTTCAATTCAGAGATTTTGTACCATTTCAGGTTCAGATATACGAGGTTGAAGAACACAAAATTGAAACATGGCGAGGTGAGGAGGGGACCACTGGGGGATTGGTGTCTATAGGGATGCAATTCTGCACTAGTAAAACTGATAAGAATTCTGTCATTTACACCAGTGGAAGGTGAATTGCATTCTCTTTGTGTGTGCTTATAGTGATTTGCATGTGCTAAAATCCATGCCTCCCTTAGCTGGATAGATGACCCTTTGTGATGTGCTTGATTTCTCCCCTGGAAAAAGGATATTGAGTTTCTGTCTCTTATTGCTCATACATATGTTGTCCTTCATTCTTGCTAAAAATGTCTCATGTCTGTCTTTTCCTATACTGTCTTTGTGCCCTGACTTGTGTTGTTATAACTATGTTGTTCCTGGAAGCACCTCTGCAGAGGTAGCTCCCCTCAAAGAATCCAGAAAGAAAACATCTCTTTGTGTAGCTGAGGTCATTGGGCAGATGTAGCTTGTTAGCACATAACAATACAGGAATGAAACTGAAAGCTGTTGTTGAATTAGCTTCATTAACTCAGCTGTGGAAGAGTCAGTCATTCTGCTGCTGTTCTTGCAGTCTCAGAGATAACATCATGCAGGACTGTTTCCATACTGTGACAGTGGTGGGGTTTCATGGCTGGACAAGGATCTGGATATAAATCCCTTCTCTGCCACAAAATTCACTGAATAATTTTGAACCACTCAGCCTAACCTACTTCAAAGTGGGCTGTGAGGATAAAAGAAGGAAGATAGGACCGTGTACATCTCTCTGGGCACCTCCGAGGAAGGATAGAATAAAAATGCACTAGATCAACAATGACGACGAGAGCCAAACAGGTGACGCTATCTATCCTGGTCTATCAGTGCAAGCATGGCCTATTCTGATTGACAACCTCTCCAGGTAGAGATTCTGTAAAAATTTCCCATTGATATGCTGTACAGTTAAATTTCTAGTGCTAGAAGGTGTCAATGAGACACCTGCTTGGTTCATGCTGAATAGATTTGCATTGGATTTTTGCATGTGCAAAATCTCTGCCAATGCAAACCAATCAGCAGCCATTAGTATCACTAGGGATTATTTTGACAAATACCAGAGGGTAAGATTTTGTTAAAATAGAACATTTATGTATGACTGATTTATGTGAATTGTGACTGATTTGTTTATCCATTTAAACCACTGCTGGCTGAGCAGACCAGGGCTGAATCTGCACTTACTTTGTTTATTCCATTATGGATCCTGCTGAATTCAGATCAATTTGAACTCAGGTCTTCCTCTATCCCCCCCCCCCTTGAATCAGAAAAGTATTCTGCACGTGATTAGGGAAGTTCAGATGTGCTTCTGCTGAGAGAAGTTAGGGCTTCCCCTTTAAGGGAAGCCTTTCAACCTGGGAATGAGGAAGCCTTTGAACTGATACCCTGGCCAATCAGGGCTTTTCTGCAGTGTTGGAGGCTCGTTATTTCAGGGAAAGCAGACAGCTACATACTTACTCATGCCGATTTTTCAAATATTGAGTGTTATATCCACTCTATGATATTGCATGGGAAAGCTAGGGTCACTCCAGATCAATTATACTTGTTGCAGAGGGAAAATTTAAATTGCCCAAAATCAAAATGAAAATCTCATTTAGTGTAGATGACAGGGATTGAATGGCCTGGGATTGGAATAAAAGCTCAGTGCAGATACAGTCCAGGTACCTGGCAAGAACTGGGCTTTGTAGATCTCAGTCAGTCTGTGGATTGTACTGTATGATTAGGCAACAATCCAGTGAAGCCCAACAGACATAAACTGGTTGACAAATACTTGAACTGATAATAGAACCATCAGCTCCCTGTTCACAACCTTTGAACGTTATGTGAAGTGGCTGGTGTTTAAACTCCAAGTCTCAGGCAGAGGACTTTTTAAATCTCCCTCTAACTGATCGTTTTAACTAGTGATGCTGGGGACTGAACCCGGGACCTGCTCTCCTTTAGGCCATGTCCCTTCCCCACCACCCCTTTATGTTGCATTTTTATTTCCTCAATCAGCTCTCTGGACATTCCAAACCAGCATTAGAAGAAAGAAATTATTCTTGTGAGAGTAGTTATGGAACAGCCAGCAGCACCTTCAGAGAAACAGGATGCACTTTAAATGTTGGAGGAAATTCGGTTTGGAGATCTTTGGGGGACAGAAACACTGAGCTTGAAGAAGAGGCACAGGGTTATAGGTTACTCTGTTAGACGGAATATATTGCCCCAGGTAATTGCAGAGTCATAAAATAGTTACCATGGGACTTCCATTCACATTCCTAGTTGCTGCAGCAAGTTGTGGCAAGGAAATTTGGATCTTTTCAGTCTAGCACAGACTGAACCACACCAATCACACCAATGCCAATTTCCTATATGTTTTGTGTGCTAGAATTTGGAAGAATGTAATATCAGCCTCAGCTTGACAATCATGACCCATGGTGTAGTAAACTCACACTGTTGCATGTCTCATGGTATTTCTAAATTTGCTGAAAATCCACTACAGATATTCTACCAACTTTGCTTTACACTGGTAATTACTCACTCCATGTTTTTCCCATCCCTTCCTAAGATGGAAGATACATTACTAATTTTCTTTTCCCTTTCTCCAGAGGTGTATCTTCAAGGTTCTTTCAAACCCTTAGTCTACATCTCCCCGAATGATAGGTAAGTCATTCTTGCTGCTTCCTTCTTCTGCACACAGACATGTTGTTGGAAAGGCATCACTAACCCCCCTTTTGCTCTTGGGTTGGCTAGTCTTTTGCAAACAATTTGTATATGTCATCCCTTGCTAAATCCACACTGTCAGCTGGTTGCTAGTGCTGGGGCATGCTCAGTGGGACATTTGCCTCAAGGGGAAGAGAGAGAGACCATAGCAGTGGGAATAGAACACTGGATCATAAATAGACTGCTGTGTGGTTTTTATATTTCCATTGTGTGAACAAAGAATGGAAGCCATCAAAACAACTGCTCCCTCCCGGAGAATGTGCTGTAACCTAACACCAGCAATAAAGTTAAGCTGTTTGCTAGCATGCATCTCACAGAGGATATTTGCAAGTTCAGGTCATAGCATCATCCTGCTTCCCTCCATCTGAATTTTTAAAAAGAATGTAACATACAGCCCAATGAAGTTCTGATGAGCTCAAAAGCTTGCACAATATTTTGTGCCAATTTGATTAGCACTATATAGATGTTGGTTTTGTTTTTGTTTCTTTATGGGCAGAAGTTTTCTGCATAAAACAACTATATAATAGGCAAAAATCAACAGGTGTGGCTTTTATAACCACTGTTTCCAAGGTACAAAAGCATCACCTGTTGTTTTCTGCCTGCTATGCAACTGTTAACAGGTAGACTTTTAGTCCATAAAAGCATGACAATATTAGCTATCTCTCGATAGTACCTCTCCACTTCATTTTAGTCTGTGTTACGTAATGCCAAAGGTTGTAAGAGTGAATGGGTGGAGTGAGTTGATTGGTTGGCTGCAGGAGTATAAGCCAAGCATACAATGTGGCTCTGTTTCTCCCTTCTCTAGCCTCTTTGATGCCGTTTATTCCTTGATTAAGAACAAGATCCATCGGCTGCCTGTTATTGAGCCCATCTCAGGGAATGTCCTCCACATCCTGACACACAAACGTATCCTCAAATTCCTGCATATTTTTGTGAGTGTTAGGTGAATAGGATACTTCAGTGGAGTGTGGGTGTGGGCTGGCCACATCCGATTCTTCCTTCCAGCATGCATGGCACATGAGACATTCTACAAAGTGGTACCAAATGTATAACTCTCTGCCCCCCAAATGCTTACACTGTAAGGGGAGGAAGGATGTTGTAGGCTGATAGTGACATGTTTTGAAACCTCTTCAGAACTGAGAGCTGTTTATTCTAGTTTTTAAAGGGCAGAGAGGTGCCTGGGGATTCACAGCGGATGTCGCAGTGCGGTCCATAGTGGCCTCTCTTTCCCATGAGTTCCTCTTCTGTCTCTTTGAATGGAGAGGGTTGGAGAGGGGAATGTTTCCTATCCTCAGAGCTATCTTCTCTTCTCTCACTCTAGGGAGCCTTGATTCCAAAGCCAAGGTTCTTGCAGAAGACCATCCAGGAGCTGGGCATTGGCACCTTCCGTGACGTTGCCATGGTGCTAGAGTCGGCTCCTGTGTACACTGCCCTGGAGATCTTTGTGGACCGCAGGGTCTCAGCATTGCCTGTCATTAATGAAGCAGGTACTGTGCCTCCTCTGCTCAACCTCTCATTGGAGCATGAATGGATTCTGGTTTCAGTTTCATTAAAAAGATCTTATTAAAATGCTCTCCTTCCTTTGGAGTCATCCAAAGGCTGGCTGGGTGGTGGTTATTAAATAGAGCCATCAGGGGAGGCAGCTTGTGCTAAGCTGTCCTGTTTCTGACTCTGACAGTAGCCTATTCCCTCCCCTTCCTCTTAAATGTAAACTCCCAACACAATCAAAAGTAGCGTGTTACAGAAAACTGTTGGACTTTCTCATTCAGCGAGAGCCAGCCACAGACTGTCAGTCAAAGGATTACTGTTTATTTACACTTGTTACTAGTGGGTCAGGCAGAGTGGGTCAAATGGTCTATTTTTAAATGTAAATTTCCTAGCTGCCCGGCCATGGCCTGACTCTGGTTTGTCATGTACACAAGTTTGGCAGGAAGAGAAAGAATTCTACTTCATAAGATGTCATAGTCCCATTGTATACGGCACTGGTCAGACCACACCTGGAGTACTGTGTGCAGTTCTGGAGGCCTCACTTCAAGAAGGACGTAGATAAAATTGAAAGGTACAGGAAAATTTTTTTCACAGTCAGAGTAGTTCAGCAGTGGAATAGGCTGCCTAAGGAGGTGGTGAGCTCCCCCTCACTAGCAGTCTTCAAGCAAAGGTTGGATACACACTTTTCTTGGATGCTTTAGGACAGTGGTCCCCAACCTTTTTATCACCGGGGACCAGTCAACGCTTGACAATTTTACTGAGGCCCCGGGGAGGGGGTAGTCTTTTGCCAAGGGACATCACTGTCGCTGCCTGAGCCCCTGCTCCACTTGCTTTCCTGCTGGCACCCCTGACTTCCCACCGCCCGCTGGGGGGCGCTGCCAGCAGCAACTGTGCAGTGCCACACCAAGGGGGAACCCCAGCCATGGCAGCTGCTGGAGAGCACCAAAGGTGAGCCGGTGGCAAAGTGGCAGGGTGGCCCCCAAGGCAACAGCTGGGGAGGAGGACAAGGAGGAGCCGCAGCCCAGTACCGACTGATCCATGGACCGGGACCGGTCCCAGGACCGGGGGTTGGGGACCACTGCTTTAGGATGCTTTCAGCTAATCCTGCGTTGAGCAGGGGGTTGGACTAGATGGCCTGTATAGCCCCTTCCAACTCTATGATTCTATGATTCCTCCCAATTTTTGAGAAGCTTTCTGCTTTAGGCAGAGAAGCAGATCCATCTTGAATCTCCACTATGTAACAGCTAAGGTAGAGGGCTCCTGAATGAGCTGTAGGTAGCAATGTATTTTTCTTTTTTTTAACTTCCAGTTCCCTTACCCTGGTTAGCTAGTAAAGTTTGACTTTTTATATACAGTACTAGTAATCAAGCCCGCTGCAGGCTGAATGCAGCGGGCGCTAGCTGGGTGAGGAAGTCGCGGGGGTCGTGGTGGGACAGGGCCGGGAGGCGAGGAGCGGCTCGTCCAGTGTCGACCCTCCCCACGGCGCGGCGTACCGTAGCATTGGCGGAGGAGATGGAGCAGGCGAAGGTGTGGCTGTAGAGGCTTTGGGCCCATCGGCAATGGGGCGAAGGCGGGTGGGCGGAGTGGCTGCGGGGGCGGCGGTGTGGGGGCAGGCCGCGGCAGCATGTGGAGCAACAGTGGGTGGTGGGGCAGGCCGGGGCCGGGCGTGTGGGCCAGGGCAAGGCGTTCTTCCTGTGGGCGCCTGGAGGTGGCAGGAGGACGATGACGGGCGGCCATCCCTGGCCCCGTGTGAATGTGGAGGCGGCTGGAGGCCGGGCGAGGACGACAGTGGGTGGCCCTGAGTGTTCGTGCGGGGACGGCTCGACTGTGCAGCTGGCAGGGGAAGCTGGTAATGGCGGCTGTGGGGTGCGATTGTGCAAGGTGGAAGGGGGGCGGATTGGGAGGTGCTTTGCGCCTCCTGATTCGTCAGCCCTGTGCCAAGGGACCAATCGCGAGCCGTGCTTTGCGCAGCTCGCAATTGGTCCCTTGGCGCAGGACTGACTCAGATTGTCAGTCCGGAGGAAGGGGGCTATGGGCACCCTTCCTCATCACGGACAGGGGCCGCCTTGGGTGCCCTTACCGAATTATTTAATCCGCTTCATCAAACCCTTAGTCTCCCTGCCCTACTTAAGCCAAATCATGTCCCACTGGAATTAGTACAACCTCTTTCTCAGTTTATCCCTGCCACCATCTTGCTTCCTTCCCCCTTTATTGTTTTCTTGTCTCAAATTTTAATCTGAGAACCCCTTGTGTCAGGGTCTTGTGTTCTTGTCCTGTTTAAGGAGCAATGCAGCAGCAGTGGTGGTATATACCTAATAATACAATAACAAGTCAATAGTACAGGGTGCCTAACGTAGCACCCACCAATACTTTTCTTGGAGCCCACCAAGTGTTCTTAAAGAGTGAGTCATGCCAGATGGAGCATTTGCCAAACAGGGTTTCTGACTAGCCTTTAGAGATTTGATTGACTTTTGTAAGTCAAAATGTTTGTAAAAATGTTGCTTTGGAAGCAGTTGCCACCACAACACAAGGATCTTCACTGAGTGACTGAAGATAAAACGGGGCAGCCAATTTTTTTTTGGCCCAGCTCTGCCTTCTATTTTATGGCAGCCATTTTTTTTACTGCACCCGCCACACTGTGTCCAAACCCCGAAGGTGTCCATAAATGCAGAAACTCTTGCTGTACTCATTGGCAGAGGGCTGCTGAAGAGTTGTGAGTTGATGGGAAAGGCTGCCATTGTTTGGAGTTCTTCGTGATGCTGTCTTTGCTTCTTTCTTTTACAGGGAAAGTAGTTGGCCTGTACTCCCGTTTTGACGTGATTGTAAGTTTGGCACTACCCAATTTTACAAGTGCAATTAGTTTGTCAGATAAACAGGTGCATTAATTAAGGAGGGTAAAAATGGCAAGGAGCTACACAGAAGACAGAAATACTCAATGAAGTGCTGGGAGAGCTTTTTGATGAACCAAAGCTAAGAACGTGGGATAGTTTGCTGCATTGTCTGTAACGTTTTAGATATTTTTATAGCAGGGGAGATCATCTGTGTGTATGTACGTGTGTGCGTGTGATATGCCGTCATTACTGAAAGTTTCCCAAGCTTTGCCCATGTGAAGAATCTGGAGATATTGTTGTTTTTCAGTCACCTCTTGAGATAGGGTTCTCAGGTCCCACCTGGCAACTGGCAGAGGGTAGGAGGGAAAGGTTGCCTGATGCAAGTTGGGAAACTCCTGAAGATTTGGAGTTCAACCCTGAGGACAGGGATTCCAAATTGCAAGGAACTCTTGCAGGGAACACAGCAGCACACTTGAATCACTTCCTTCAGCTAGAGCCACCTGTATATCAAAGCCAGGATACCACCACCTTGGTCAGTGGTCTTCCCGTGTGGATCAGGATGGGGATATTCTCTGGTGATTCCAAGTCCTCTGCCTGAGTGATCTCCTCCCTCATATCACCACTTATTTCCCACAGCACTTGGCTGCCCAGAAGTCCTACAACAACCTGGACATTAGTGTGGGAGAAGCTCTGAAGCAGCGCTCAGTCTGCCTTGAAGGGGTACTCACATGCCACCCGTATGAGACAATGGAAGATATCATTGATCGCATTGCCAAAGAGCAGGTAGGCCGGTCTGTGTGCGTTTGTGCCTGTGTTTGTAGAGCAGGGAGAATATATGCAAGGCCTTAAGAATAGCAACCATGGAGCTAGATTTGGTTTCTTTTCCATTCCCCAGTTTTGACCATATAGTGTGTACCTTTAAACCTCAATCTAAACTGGAGCTGATTCAGTTCCACAGGGCCTGTAAGACAGAGCTCTTTGGCCAGGCTGACAGAAGATCTGCCCATCTCTGGGAGTTTTCTGCTGGAACCTCCCATTGGTAACATCAACCTGGGGGCATGGCAGATGGGAGGGGGCAGTTTGAGGGTCTGTTCCACTTTTATTGTAATTTGATTACTGGTCTACTACCGTAATAAAGACTATGTTAAGGGCACAGCAGAGGAGCAGGCCGTGCAGAGTGCCAAATGAACCTTATGACATTGGGAAGCCACCTCCCTGCCATCTGTGCAGAGTGTTGATTAGCTGGTCACTTCTCTTCTAGTCCAGAACTCCCCACACGTGGAGTTGCTTTAGTTATTCAAGACCAAAGCTTGCCAGAAATGTAAGGGAAGGGCAAAGAGAAATCTCCTAAAGGGCTGTAAGTCTGTCTTCACTGGTGACTGACTTGCTGTGGATGCCAGTTCTTTCTTGTGTCACATGCCAATTTAGGTACACTCAGTGTTGCAGTAGCAGCAACCCAGCTGCCAGTTTGATCTTTTCTTTTTATTGGAGAGGCTGCTCCTGGGACATCTATATATGACCATGTATGTAGTGTTTTTTCTTGCACTGAGAGGATATACATTAGAGTTGCCAGCTCTGGGTTGGGAAATACCTGGAGACTTTGAGGATGGAGCTGGAAGTGGGTGGGATTTGGGGCAGGAAGGGACCTCAGTGGAGTATGATGCAATGGAGTCCACCCTTCAAAGCAGCCATTTCCTCCAGGGAAGCTGATATTTTTAGTCTGGAAATGATCTATAATTCCAGGGGGTCCCCGGATCCCACTTAGGGACTGGCATCCCTATTATGCATAGATTTGGTAAGGACATTTTCTGGTATCTGTTTTCCATGTATTTCAAGGGGGCAGGTCTCTCAGGCTGAATGGCAGCCATGTTGTAATTCCAAAGCTGCCTCCTTGTGAAGCAGGAGAAAGGGGTAGAAGTCTCAATCAGTCTTTTTTCAGTCAAGGAATAGACTGGAGGAGCCTGTGGGACTAGGAATGGGCATATTCCTATTCAGAGGGTTCTCCAACTTGTCTTAGTCACAGATATTTGGTGGGCCAGAGTACATGTCTGGTTCTTTCCTCCCCCCCCCCCCCGCTTTTTATTTATGACAGTTTAGGTTTACAGCTCAGCCTGGAGGTGAGAAACTTGTTGCATCCCTCAATCAGCCACCAGATTGTCTATTCCTCCAATATAATTCCTCCAGGTGGTCAAAGGTAGGGATGCCAGTATCCAGTCTGGACCTGGAGATCCCATTTTACAGCTCATCTCCAGGTGACAGAGATCAGTTCCCTTGGAGAAAATGGAGCAGTTTCTGTTAATGAGTCACTAAAAAGAGATTCAGGTTGAATGCCGGAATCCTCACCTAGAGGCATATTGTTCAGGAAGAAGGACCTCAAAGGTAAGCATAAACAGTCTGGTGCATTGATGACTTAGAAATATGAGGGCTATTTCACATGTCACAGAGTGGCAAACCTGTTTGCTACTGTACAAAAGGAAGAGTAGGCCCCCTCTGGCTATCTACAACATGTGCTTGGAAATCTCCATTTACTGCATGGTACAAGAAACAGTTATCTATAGAACCTTGGCTGTGAAATTGGAATAAAAATGAAGCCACCCTAAACCTTGGTTTAGAAATTGTATTCAGTGCTTTAATATGATTTCTATAGAACCCTGTTGCTTCTCACTGTTTCCTTTCTATAGAACAGGGGTAGTCAACCTGTGGTCCTCCAGATGTCCATGGACTACAATCCCCATGAGCCCCTGCCAGCGTTTGCTGGCAGGGGATCATGGAAATTGTAGTCCATGGACATCTGGAGGACCACAGGTTGACTACCCCTGCTCTAGAATATGCCACCCAGAATAGCAAAGAGAAAGATTGCTGAATAGTATCACTATTCTCTGGATCTGAACTACTTGTCTCTGCCTGCCCCCATCCCTCTCTCTTCCCCATGATGCTGTGTGGCTCATTTGTTTGGCAGGTCCATCGCCTGGTTCTAGTGGATGAGAAGAATGCCCCCCGGGGGATCGTGTCCCTCTCTGACATTCTCCAGGCCCTGGTGCTCACACCTGCAGGTATCGATGCCCTAAACTCTTAAGCTGCTCGACGCTCCATCCTTCCTTCATTTGTACCCTCCATTTCCTCCGCTTCTCTCCAGCTCAGGTAGGCCCCATACCTTGACCTCGGCTGCCTCTCCCCTGCTGCTCTCCTTTGCCTTGCCATTGGGTCTTTCTTGTTCAGCCAAGCCAGGTCTGTATTTGTGTGTCCCCAAACACCAAGGCCTGGAAGGGAAGCCACTGCCACAAACTGGGAATGCCTTTGCATGCCCTGCACAGAGACCCCCCCCCAAAAAAAAAGAAAAAAAAAGAAGTTCCAAATTTGGTGCTGTGGGATCAGAGGCTTTCCTTCCAGTCTTGATCAGTTTGGGTTTTCTTTCTCTCTTGTTCTTTTCTTGTTGCATTGAAAAGAACTGGATGGGTCTAGCAAAACAATTTGCTAGTGTCAGCACATCCATGCAAAGATCTGTGTATATGATATGAATCCCTTTGGCAGAATATTACATAACTGAGTGATCCCTACTGTAACGTTCACAAAACAGGAAAGGCACATTTCTAAGGAAACTAGTGTATGAACAAGAAGCTCAAACTGGGATATGAACACACTAATTCTCTCCTGCTATTACCCCCATCCATACCCCCATCCATACTGCCTCTGAGAATGGAGGTTCCATTCAGTCATCCATTCAGTTCCTCTAAGGCTCAGTTAAAGCCACCCCAAGTGAGTAGCCATCATCCAAACGTAGGCCTGTGAAGCTGGTGTCTTGTGAAACATTTTGCTGAGAGCCCCAGTGCAGGACAGTAGTAAGATGGTCAAGAGTCCGTTTCAAACCCAGGAGCTTGCTGGGTGACCTTGAGCCACACACTCTCTGCTTCAGCTATTCACAGGATTCTTGAGAAGCTAAAATAGAGGAGAACCATGTAAGACACTTTGGGTCCCCAATAGAGAGAAAAGTGGGGTACAAATAAAGGAAATAAATAACAACTTGTTTCGTCTACTAGAAAGAGAGGCATTATTAGATAAAATTCATATATAATCCAGAAAAGTACCCAGACCATTCAAAACAGAGTGTATTGTTGCTTCTGTCTGTGTTTTTCATTTAAAACAAAGAGGGCAAACAGGCAACTCCTGCAGTAAAGCTGTTTTTCTTCCACCCTTAAGGGGGAGAAGCTAGCGTTAGTGGTACTGGATCATGCTTGTTGCAACTCCCCCCCCCCCATGGTCCATAAAAGGGCTTGGATTGGGTCCCACCATTTCATTCTCTGGGTTTCTGTTTTCCAAGCACCAACAGGACAAAATGTGATGATTCAACTGCAGAGGATTAGCTTACCTACCTTTCTTCCTGTCCCAGTCCCTTTCTCAGTGGTAGTGAATGGCAGCTATAGAAAGGAATCAAGAAACATTCTGGCCTGGCCTTAAATTTTGCCAACGCTTACAGCAAATGTAAGGCTGACATATAATCTAAATATCTGGAAATCAAAGTGAACATCTAGGGATCTGATCATCAAATGGATATAGTAGCCCTACAGCTTGTAATTTTTGTTCATGTACCCGGCTGGTTTCCCATTATCTTTTCAGAAAGATATACAATTCTGTCAGGATAATGGGAAATGCTTTAGCCACAGTGGTTGTGCTTTCTGTTGCCTCCCTGCTGAGGGTGTGACTTTGAAATATCCCCTGCACTTCTACCAACTGTTGTTGGTTCCTTATCTCACATTGTTGCCATCTTCACAGATGTATGTATGGCTATGCGTGTATGCTTGTATATAGCAGTGTGCCAAATGCTGTGGATTTGTGCATGGGACAACTATGGCCACTCCTCCTATAATTAGGCTCCTGTGTCATCAACAAGCATGTTCCATTTCTCCCACTACACAGTATTAGAATGGCTTATGGTCCAGCTGGGCACATGGAATGGAACAGTAGCTTGGTCAATTTTAACAAAAAGCAGAGAGCTACTTACATGAGATCCCTCTTTCACACTCCCAGTCCCCCAGTCACACTCATCTTTTGATGGTTCCTCTGGAAGGACAAGCACAATTTCCTGTGATAGGAATCCCAACAAAACATCTGATAGCTGGCCAGGTTAAGATAGGGGTGAAGAGGGAGACTCTGTTACTAGAGTGCCTAAGTGCTCTCTGACTGGCTTTGGTGCCTCTTTAGTTTACGATGCAGGGGGCTCCAGCTCACCCTTGTGGAACTTCTGGCAGCCTTGGATGGAGGAGGCCTAAGTTCAGATCTCCATTTTAGTTACACACTCATGTTTCCTTCAAAGAAGATGTAGTAAACTAGACAGTAAAGAGTTAACTGAAGCCTTATTAGGAGTGGAGGTGAACTCCACCCATCAATTAATTTTTTCCCCTTGCTTTCATTTTTCCTAAGTTAGTTGGAGCTAGGTTGCAAATAAAGAAGTTGTGTTCTGCAGCTCCTGTGAGTATCTAGATTTATTGATTACAAAAAAGATTATATGTAAAACTGCCTTCTTGGGGGTCATCAGTTTTTGGGAATAAAAACGGCACCATTTGAGAAGGGGATCTGAAATGTGAAAGAACTGTATTCAGGTCTCACCCCTCACCTAAAGCTTGTGCTGAGGGAACAAGAACAGCCCATCAGGTATCCTGACTGAAGGAAGCAGCACGAAAGGCACATGGCTCAGTTACGTTTGTAATGCTGCCATGCGCATATCCATGTCTGTGATAACACATAATCACCGCAGGCAATTTCTTTTTAGCAAATACAAGTACAGATTATTGAGCCCCAAACTGCCATGAAGTAGTCTCTTTTGGACTTGTGGCTGTGTTACAAGGGCTAAGCAACATGGCCAAGGACTTCCCTAATCTCAAAGTGACAGATTCATAGCACAATACTGAAGCCAAACTGGCAGCTGGCAGATTAGCAGTTGTGTATAAAAATCAAGGGATACAGGACTGCAGTTACTTGGCCTATGTTGACACTAGAGTGGTACTGACCAGATGATGCGTGAGATGAAACTTCTGCAAGAGAGGTATGGAAGGAAGGAGCTGCTTTCCCACAGCCCTGTGTTTTTCAGACACCAACAGGGGCCTAAGCCAGGCCCCCCTTGCTATTGTGTTTATACCCTCTCCATTCCCTTCTGCAGGAATTGACCGCCATTCCCTCTGAGGGAGATGTGGAAGACTACTTGCTATTTGGACCTTAGGTTACTACGACTGCAGCCAAGGCAAGTAGGAGTAAGGGACCTCCAGCTTCTGGAAGACATGTCCTCCTACCAGGCCAGGATGGTGCTGCTATCCATCTGCTTTGCCCTTTGGCCTGCCCCTCATTCAGAAAGGAAAGGAAATGATGAGGAAGGACACGGACTTCCCAAGTGTAAATAATGCTCAGGTCCTTAACCTTCCACAGTGCTGTTCAAGCAGCCCTTCTACAGCTGGTGAGAAAAGCAGACCTCTGCTGAACACTGCAGCAGCTGCTCATCTCCTCCCCCAAGCCCTACAAACAGTGTGTGCATACAGAAATCCAAGATGCTGCAAGACAGCCAAAAGCATTTTCTGTGCCAGCTTACACAGACTCAAAGGCTCTTTGGACACTCAAAGGCTCCTTAAACTCAAAGGGAAAGTAGAAAAGGAGGTAGAAGCTGCATGTTAGAAGTATATTTACTGTAATCTGAAACTGCTTGAACAGATTGCTCTGTTAGGCACAGCAGAAAGAGGCAGATTTTCCTACTGCTTCTATGTTACAATTGGACACTTGTTCTAACTACTGGATTATTTTATATTATTATACTTAAGCTAGCAATGTGCTGGGAGGTTGCCTCAGGATGAGCTATAAAAGATAATTCTAGCCCTAGGTGATAACAAGAGGGCATTATATTAATACATGTTTCTTCAAGCCATCAGTTTTTCTACTTGTAAGTAATTCAAAATAGTTCAGACTTTGTTCCCCCCACATGCATGACAGGAAGAGAATGCCTAACTCAGGCTTTCTCAACCAGGGTTTTGTGAAACCCTGGGGTTTCTTGACAGCCCTGGAAGGTTTGACAAATGGGTGGGAGTTAAATATTTTTATATCTTTTAAAATTATTAAATATTGGGTGATATGACCATATATGGTCAGGTTGACCTGCCCCCTCCTTCCCTTCCAAAATGGCCAGTGATGGACCTCGAGGGGGTGGGAAGGGGAGAGACCCCAGGTGGGTGTGGACACATCTTTTCTTCCTAGCCACATTCTGCACGGGAGTTTCTCAAAGCCTGATGAATGTTCCAGGTGTTTCTGAGCTGTAAAAAAGTTGAGAAGGGCTGGCCTAACTCAAGCTCCTATGTTTCAGTGGTTAGTCTGGCTCAAGAAGAAAGGGCAAAGCCAAGAATGAGTTAAGGCTTTAGTTCTCTGTTGCTGTTGCAAACCAGTAGGAAATTTGATCCCATGCTGCTAAAAGGCAGACACAATAGTTCCAAAGATTCACAATTGGTGGTGGAAAGGCTGTCAACCCACCCAAATAATAACCAGGGCAGCACTAGCCTAGGGCATCTAAGTCATGATATCCTCTGATTTGTACTCTTTGGTTCTTTGGGGTAACAGTTATAGTAAAGCACAAACAGTAGTAAACCATACAAAAAGCTAGTCTGAGTCTTTGTGCACAGGCATTGGGTTATTATAAGCAGATAGGGATAAAGTTGTTTGAAAGTCCCTCCAGAAGACTCACAACTCTTTAGCAGGAGCATTCCCAGATCCAGAGGACCCTAATTTATGGTCAAACTGGTGCTGATGTTGGGGTTTTAAAAGCATAGGGTCTTCAGGAAGACAAACAAAAAAACACAGATTGAGCCCAGATCAGAGAGTAAAGAATGTAGTAGAAGTCTCCCAAAGAATTCATGAACATGACTGGAGGAAAAGGAAGAGAACAACATTTTGCACAAATTAACTTATACCTAAATTTTGTGGTGAGCAAAGCAGCAATCTATCAACAATAAAATAAGTGTTACAATCTAACCAGTATTATATGACTGATTCTGTAAGTAAGACTAGGTCTCAGACCTTCACGAGTTCCCAAATCTAGGAAAAATCCAGAGAAAGGTTTTGATCATGATTGGAAATCTAATGTGCCCTTCAGTCATCCTTGGCCTCCACAGCAAACTATGTTTGTCAACCTACCTTCTTTCACAATCCAGGCCTGTCCTGTCAGTAACCCTTTTGAAACTCATTTTGCACCTTTGGGAAAGCTACAGCAATTTGAGGGGGGTTAATAATACCATGAAGGGCTCAGCAACTGAACTAGGCTGAGTGCCCTTACAAGAAGTCAAAGGGAAAGAACTGTGAGAGACATAGACACATCTAGGAAGAACACAAAATGGAAAGCATGAAAACATCATTCCAGCAGAGAGCCCTGCCAAGAGAGGATGGAAATACTCAGGGGAAATAAGAAAACCAATACCAAAGAAATACAGAGTTAATCCCCCCCCCCCAAATCAAGATAGTCACTTTGGTTACAGTCCTGCTTTCTTCCTGTCCATCTTTAATCTTCATAATTGTGCAGCAACTTCTACATTCAGTTTGTCCTCAGGGATAAGAAACTCAGATAACCTTTATGTGGCTTAACCTTCAAAGTATGACAGTGTAACATTGCACAATTAGGGGACCTCCTTCCCAAAGTTTATTGACAGATTCAGCAGGAGTACACTCACTAGCATCGTTAAGCCATACCCTTTTATAATAGCCACAGGGAGTGTGAGCATGAGACCAAATACACAAGGAACATGCCGACCCCCAGCAACACAAATGGAGTAGTGACACAGGAATTGTAGCAACTGCCAAGAAAAGCCAGGCTAGTGCTAACTTTTGTTGCTAGCCAATACTGTTAAAGGTCCTGCTTTGGCATTTCTGCCCTTAGGAAAGCGACCATATAGCAAGTGATCTGATTAGCAAAACATGCTCACTGCCAGTGGAAGCGCAATATAGGTCCTATCCCATGCTCATTTCCTGCTACTGGGGAAGGTGATTAGTGACCAATCCTCCTCCCACTTGCAGGTCCCTGGGCTGTTCCTAGGGGCTCCCCCTGGACCAGAAAGGCAGTTTTTTAGGGGGCTGCAATGTATTGTTATGTTTCCCTGAACACCGTCATGCCCCCAAATTAATACTGTTTGCTTCCTGAAGCTAAATAAAGTCGGAGGGATCAAAATCAGTTGGTTTTCTCCAGTAGCCTTCTGTCGGGGACCCGCTTGCTAACTGAAAAAACAGGGTGCCCCTTTGAAGAAAACGTCACGCCAGGCCTGGTGAACGATACAACAGGAACAAGCTTTATTTCAGCAACGTGGAGTCCGCTGGTATGGAGTAAGAGCTTCCACCGAACTCCAGGTGGAAGCTCCCTTTTATACAAAACCCACCTCCTTAGGCTGTATTGCCCCACCCAGTACTTGCGGAGGGAACATGCTGATACAATCATGACTCATGCACATATGCGAGGTTTTCCGGGGTTCCTGATGGCCCATTTTCCTGGAACAAAGGGCCATCTCCGGGCCCTTGTCAAAAGGTGGAGGGGGACATTGAGGTTCTTTAGCGGCCATTGCCACCTCAACGATCGGGTGGGGCGCCCAGCTGCCGGCTTGCCTATGATCACCAAGCCCTACCTCCGTGATCGCGGGCGCCTCTGATGGCGGGGTTCGGTCCGGTTCCCCAGCCACCAAGGACCGAACCACGACATTCTGCCCCCCCAAAGGTCCATTCTCCAACCCCCCGGGACGGCCAGGATACCGCTTGTGGAAACGTTCAGTGAGTCGGGGCGCAAGGACGTCCGCTGCCCAGACCCATTCCCGGTCCCCCAAAGCGAAGTCCTTCCATTCCACGAGGTACTGCAACTTCCCCCTGTGGAGTCTAGAGTCCAGGATATCCGCCACCTCGTGGTGCTCCCCCCCCGGCAGGACCTCGGGCGCTGGCGGGGAAAACACGGGGTGCCAAACGTCACCGTCCGGAGTTTTTTTTAGAAGGCTCACGTGAAAGACGGGATGGATGTGCCGGAGGTTCTTGGGGAGCTTGAGCTTGACCGAAACTTCGTTGATCGGGGCCAAGACCTCGAAAGGCCCCAAAAACCGAGGGCCTAGCTTCTTGCTGGGCAAATTCAACCGTAGGTTCCGGGTGGAAAGGTAAACTCGATCCCCCGGTCGGATCTCTTCAGCTGGTCGTCTCTTCCGGTCGGCGTCCTCTTTCTGCGCTGCCTTGACTTTGTGGAGCTGCTCCTGCAGCGACTTCCAGCAGCTCCCGGCACGCTTCCCCCACTCGCGAAGGTCGGCCGATTCCCGGGCGGGGACCTCTCCAAGCTCCGGGAAGTGTCTCAGGTCTGTCCCGTAGACGACGGCAAAAGGCGACATCTCCGTGCTGCTGTGGTCTGCGTTGTTGTACGCGAACTCGGCCAGGGGGAGCAGGGGCACCCAGGTGTCTTGATGATAGGAACCGAAACACCGCAAGTACTGCTCCAGTACTTGATTAACCCGCTCGGTCTGCCCGTCCGTCTGGGGGTGGTAAGCGGAGCTCAGCCCTTGCTCGATGTCTAACAGGCGCAGGAAAGCTTGCCAAAACCGGGACACGAATTGTGAGCCCCGATCGGAAATCACCTTGTCCGGCAGCCCGTGCAGTCGGAACACGTGATCCAGGAACATCCGAGCCAACTGTGAAGCACTGGGGACACTGGCGCAAGGAATGAAATGGGCCTGTTTGGAAAATAGATCTACCACCACCCAGATCACCGTTTTCCCCTTGCTGGGAGGCAAGTCTGTTATAAAGTCCATGGAGATCACTGACCCCGGCCGGGTCGGGACCTCGAGCGGGTGCAGCAGACCTTTCGGCTTGCCAACCCCCGGCTTGCAGGTCAGGCAGACAGGACAACCACTGACGTAAGCTTTTGTGTCCCGCCGCAGACTGGGCCACCAAAACCGCCGCCGGGCCAACTTCCAGGATTTTACGAAACCGAAGTGCCCGGCGGTCTTAGCATCGTGGCAGAGGCTGAGGGCTTCCCGTCGTAGCCCTTCCGGGACGTAGACAGCCTCCCCCCTCCGCCAGAGACCGGAGTCCAAAATCAAAGAGTCCCGGAGCTCAGCCAGCTCCTCGTCTGTCCCGTAGCCTGCCACTAGGCGGTCTCGGAGCGGGGCGGTCGCCGGGTCGGGCTCCCATTCCTCCCTGGCCCGACGCCTAGTGACGACCCCCCGTCCCATCTGCTCCTCACCAAACACGGACCTGGTGCAGGGAGCGTACCCCTCCCCATAATGCGGCAGACGGGAGAGGGCGTCCGCGAGGAAATTCTCTTTGCCGGGGATGTGACCAAGCTTGAAATTGTACCGCGAAAAGAACTCCGCCCACCTCATCTGTTTGGCGTTCAGGGATCGCGGTTGCCGGAGCGCCTCCAGATTCTTGTGATCTGTCCAGACCTCGAACGGCTCCTCTGTTTCCTCCAGCCAATGCCGCCATTCGGTGAGGGCGAACTTAATCGCAAACGCCTCCTTCTCCCAGGTAGACCAGTTCCGCTCCGTTTCGGCGAATTTTCGTGAGAGGTAGGCCGCCGGCCTCAGCTGTCCCGCCTTGTCTCGCTGCAGGAGAACCGCCCCGGCTGCTGCGTCGCTGGCGTCGACTTGTACCACCATCGGCTGGGTTGGGTCGACGTGCAGTAGCGTGGGCTCAGACGCGAAAGCTTGCTTGAGGGCCAGGAACGCTGCCTCCGATTTCTCATTCCAGCCGAGCGCTGCGCTGGGCCGCGTGGCGCGAGGACCTCTCCCCTTGGTACCTAGCAAGTCCGTGAGGGGAGCCACTACGGAGGAGTATCTGGGGATGAAGCCTCTAAAAAAGTTAGCAAACCCCAGGAAGCTTTGTAGCTGTTTCCGGGTGCGGGGCCTTTCCCAGGCCAGCACCGCCTGCACCTTCTCGGGGTCCATAGCTATGCCCTGGGCTGAGATGCGGTAGCCCAAATAGTCCAGGGAGGGACGGTGGAATTCGCACTTAGCCAGCTTCACGTATAGGTGGTTTGCCAGCAGGCGCTTTAACACCTCCCTCACCAGGGTCACGTGCTCTTGGGGATCTTGGCTGTAGATCAGGACGTCATCCAAATAAACAACCACCCCCTGAAACAGAAGGTCCTGCAACACCTCATTAATTAGACTCATGAAAACCCCAGGTGCCCCGCTTAAACCGAACGGCATCACTTTAAATTCGAATTGTCCCAATTGACAGTTAAACGCTGTTTTCCACTCATCCCCCTCCCGGATGCGTACCCGGTAGTACGCCTCCCTTAGGTCCAGCTTAGTGAACAGAGTCCCTTTGCCCAGCCGGGCCAGCAAATCCGGGATCAGCGGGAGGGGGTAAGCGTTCCCCGCTGCGATGGCGTTGAGGCCCCGGTAGTCCTGGCACAGCCGTCGGGACCCATCCTTTTTCCGGACGAACAAGACTGGAGCTCCCATGGGACTGGAAGCGGGCCGGATGAAACCTCGGGCCAGATTTTTACCCAAAAACTCCCGGAGGTCCTTGAGCTCACCCTCACTCATCTTGTAGATGCGCCCTTTGGGTAGTACCGCCCCCTCTGGGATGTTGATAGCGCAGTCCGTGCGGCGGTGTGGGGGTAGCTCGTCCGCTTCCCGCTCGCTGAAAACGGCTGCGAGGTCTCGGTACTCTGGCGGGACCTCGGGCTCTGGTATCTCCTGCTGCGCCGCCGCCGCTCCCCTGGGACGCGCCGCCGTCCTCTTGTGGCTGGAATTCTCGTGGGGGACCCGATGCCGTGCACCCACCGTCAAGTCGAACTTCAGGGTCCCCGCCCGCCAGTCCACCACGGGGTTGTGTTCCTTCAGCCAATCCAGGCCCAACACCGCCCGATATCCCGCTACGGGGACCTGGATCAGCCACCGCAGCTCTTGGTGGTCCCCTATGTGGATGGCGATAGGACCCACCTCCTCCCCGAAAGGTCCCCCCTGAATCGGGCTGCCGTCCATCTGGACGAAAACCAGGGGAACCTTCCGAATGCGCTTCGGTAGCCCCAAAGCCCGGGCTATCTGGGGGTGGACCATGCTGTGGTCGCATCCAGAGTCCAAAAGAGCCTCCCCCACCCAACTTAGTCCGTTCTCCGGGTTCCGGAGCTCTAAAATTACCACGTTCGGAGGTCGCGCCTCATGCTGTAGGGGTTTTCCCTCGCACCGCGGGACCTGCTGCCCGGCGCCGTCTACAGCAGGTCCTGGCCGTTTCCCGTCGCCTGGGCGCTTCCCGGTTCGTTGCGGAGGTCCTCCGCCCGGCGTGCCTGCTGGGGGCGTGTCGCACCTCCCCCCTGGGAGAGCCCGCGGTCCTCCCCCCCTTGCCGTTGGCACGCTGCTGCGAAATGTCCTGACCCCCCGCATTTCAGGCACAGACCTTCCCGGCGTCTCCTTTCCCGCTCGGGGTTCGGGGGTCGTTTGGGGCGAGAGTTGTCGGGGCCCGGTCTCGGCGCCTCGGCTGACCCGCCTTTGGCCTCCCGGGGGGGTGCGGCGGCCCAACCCAGGCTGGCTTCCAGCTTGGCGACCACAAAACACCACCTCTCCAGTGTAGACAGATCTTCTTCCGTCCCCTTGATCACGGCCCATTCCCTGAGCTTCGGGTTAAGGCCCTCCCGGAAGTACTCGATTTGGGTCTCCTCGTTCCAGGAGAACACCTTGCCTGCTTCCCTCCGGAAAATGTCTATATAGTCCATAACCCCCCTAGTACCCTGTCGAAGTCCCTTGATCCGACTCTTTGCCTTGTCCTCAGCCTGGGGGTCCTGGAATCGTCGGCGGAGCGCGACCACGAAGTCCTGCAGGTCCCGAGTTGCCGGGTCGCCGCGCTCGGCCAACCCTAGGTACCACTGACCCGCCTTGCCCTGGAGGCACGAGGCCACCCCCCAGACCAAGTCCTCGGAGTCCTCATACCGGTCTCCATACCTCCGGGCATGCGTCAGCGCGTGGAGGAGGAACTGCGGGAGGTCGTCCGGCGTCCCGTCGAAACGCGCCTTAAGCTCTGGGGGGGAACGTTTTGGAGAGTAGTCCGACCCCCTCCGGATCCGGGATTCTCGGCGTCCGCCGTCTCGTCCTGCTCCGCTCCACCGGCTACCAACTTGCCCAACGACGCCGTGCCGCTCCCTGCCTTGCACGTCGCTCCTGCGTTGGTCCGGCTCTCGCCACCCCGTCGGCTCACCCGCTCCCCCGAGATCCTCTGCTGTCTCGCCTCTCCGCTGGCCGTCTCGCCTACTCGGGACTGAAAACTGCTCCGGGTCGGGGTCCGGGGCCCGCTCACCAGTGCCGGGCTCGTCCTCGTCGCTGGAGACGTCCTCACTCGACGCGATCCCCTCCGCCGTTGTATTACCAGTCCCTCCGGGCCCGGCCCGAGCTTGCTCACGGGCTTCAGCTGCCTGCAAGCGCCTGGCCAAGTCCGCCATGGCCCGCCGCAGGTCCTCTAGGGATTCCTCAGGTCCTACCGGGCGAAGCGCCTGCCTCAGCTGGGTGTCCCAGGTTGGGGCCAACCCCCCAGACCTCGGCGCGCTCCCCGCCGTGCTTGGGAACCCCATGGCCCGGCGCCTTCCCTTGGCCGCCGCTGCCGAGGGTCTCGGGGTCCCGGACAGCTGCTCCTGGCCCCCCGATTTTCGGAGGAAATCTCCCGGGGACATTAAACTCATGTTCCCGGGGTTCGTGGGGGTCGAGACCGCCCCGTTGCTTGAAAACGCCATCTCTGGATCCGTCCCGATAAGCGCTCGGATGCGATGCCGACCCTGGAGTTCGGTGGGAAGCTCTTACGATGTCGGGGACCCGCTTGCTAACTGAAAAAACAGGGTGCCCCTTTGAAGAAAACGTCACGCCAGGCCTGGTGAACGATACAACAGGAACAAGCTTTATTTCAGCAACGTGGAGTCCGCTGGTATGGAGTAAGAGCTTCCACCGAACTCCAGGTGGAAGCTCCCTTTTATACAAAACCCACCTCCTTAGGCTGTATTGCCCCACCCAGTACTTGCGGAGGGAACATGCTGATACAATCATGACTCATGCACATATGCGAGGTTTTCCGGGGTTCCTGATGGCCCATTTTCCTGGAACAAAGGGCCATCTCCGGGCCCTTGTCAAAAGGTGGAGGGGGACATTGAGGTTCTTTAGCGGCCATTGCCACCTCAACGATCGGGTGGGGCGCCCAGCTGCCGGCTTGCCTATGATCACCAAGCCCTACCTCCGTGATCGCGGGCGCCTCTGATGGCGGGGTTCGGTCCGGTTCCCCAGCCACCAAGGACCGAACCACGACACCTTCTTCAGTCACAACGGCCCCATCAGTCAAGTGCTGCTTTCTGCTGTCTCCTGTCCCTCAAACTTCATCACGTAAGTAGCAATCTTTTTGTCCATCAGTCTATATCCTTATGCAAAAAGTCACTGCTCCACAACTGCAGAAGCCAGCCTGGGCTTCCTTGTTTGGTCAACAAGGCACTAGCACCATGGAAACAAAGATTCCTCTCTTCTGAGAATCTCTAACTGTGAGTGGAAGGGACTGTGGTGACACACAGGAATGGAGGCTCAGCCACCATCAGGACAAGAGGCGAGGGAAAACATCTTCTCATGATCTGCAAGAATGCTGGCCTGGGATCGGCATTGAGGCAAAGAGCTGGTGTACGGAGGTGGCCATCCAGGCAGGTTTTTTATGTTGGGAGAGGGAAGAATTTGCCAGCCTTCTTAGAGCGAGGAACTTGCCTGTTGGGAGAGAACAAAATTGGATTCAGGACTAGACATGGCCTCTACAAACACATGCCTGTCTCCTTGGCAATAGTTCCCATAGCAGAGAAAAGGTCAGAAAACATCGCAGCAGACAGCATACGGCATCCTGACAGAGAATGAGCAGATGTGCGCATGGATACACACAGCCCTTCCCAATTCTAGCCTTTCTGCCCCAAGGTGGGATGGTGCCAGAGCCATCCCATTATATTCCCACTCTCCCCCATGTCACTCACAAAGGTGGGAAGGTGGTCCCGATGCAGTCACGTAGCTTACTGGGGAGGCAGCCGCTTCCTGGGGCTGGGCTCGACTGGATGGAGTTTACTTCTGGGGGAGTGCAAGGATGGAACATCCACTCTGTAAGAAAGAAAGAAAGGTTAAAGAGATGATCAGGTCCTCTTCCTTTTGCAGATCACCAGAGACAGGCAGTGGTGAAGCTCTCCCCACCCTTCTTTCTTTACCTCCTGCTCCCCCAATTTGACTTGCCTTGCTCATTTGCTACGGTGGCCTGTGGCTCTGATGACACCAGCTCCTTCCGCTCTTCCCATACAAAACGTTTCCAAAATTCACGTGGCAGTCGTAAAAGCTCGGCAACCACCTGTGGGGAAATGGGAACAAAGCATCTGCTTCTTGTCTTATGTCCTACCAACCTGAGGTTCAGTCAGATTCTCTGCTGCTGGTTCTGGCTTAAGTTTCACAGATGGGTTTCTGTTCCCACTTCTTTTCTTCACAGCTCATTCAGGAAGAAGTCTGTAAAGCCCTCTCCACCCCATAACTCTGCATATAATATTATTGATACTAAATTTCAGCATTCTCTCAGACCAAGGTCTGAAACTAAGACCTCAGCCTCTTCTATCAGCTTTGGCAAAAGAACACCAGATCATATGTGCAGTGCTGGCATGGGCTATCTAGTCCTCACTGCAGCTCTGCTACCACTTTGAGATTTTATTCCATATAATGACATTGGGTGTATTGTACTGTTTGCACTTGGACTCACACATGTACTGTATTGAGCCAGAATTTAGTATCCTGAGCACTCCAGATTTTTGCTTTTAAAAAGAAGGAAGCCATTCTCACTATTAACTGTGCAGATCCCCCCAAAATGGGATCTGGCCATCCTCATTCTAAAAAAGGGGTGAAAGCACATCCTTTTAATTACTACCCAATTGATCTGCTTAGTGTGGTATGTATGCTTTATGCCACATACTTAAACTGGAAGTTTTGGGACTGGCTTGATTAGGGGAACATTTTAGCAGAGGAACAAGCAAGTTTCAAAAGTGTTTGCTCCACAGTGGACCATCTCCTGGCGAAGTATGCCACCAGGCTGCATAGGGCACTTTACGCAGCCTTTTTTGATTATGGCATTTGATAGCATTTCATGTGGCATATTATGGCTAAAACCAGAGGCTTCACGAATAGATTGTAGACTGCTTGCCCTTATACACACATTACATGAGAACAACTATAAGTCAGTGAGGTGCAACCCACAAGGTCATCTATCCCCCTTTGATAATCTGTTACCTGGCTCTGGCGAGGTGTGTCCTCCAAGATAGTGACAGGGGTGGGGTTGGGGATACTATGCCCAACTAGAGTTGGTCCAAAGATACGTGCCAAGCTATGTTGGTCCATTCGACACTTTGGGCTCTCTATGACCCTAAAGGGGGGGGGAGAAGGAGAGATGGATTAATGGAGTCCTGAGCAAGTGTTCCAGCATGCACCAGAAGTCTGTTCCACTTTACTCAGCTATGCTACGAAGATGTGGTGAAGGGGACTGCTCTAGAGCAGAGACCATGATGCATACTGTATACAGTAGGGGCCCTTCAAGCCCACATTAGAGACACACTTGGCTCTAAAGGACCAGAACCGCCTCCTCATAATCTTTCCTATCCCCTAAGCTTTCAATGGATTCGTATGAAATGGAAGTTGCATCTTTGCAGTTACAGGTAATAGGTTTCCAAACAGAAGTGGAGGGTCTATGAAAGGAATAATAAAAGAGGCAAAGCACAGAAACATTGCATGGTCAGAGCTGCTATGGAGAACATGGAAGGACCACAGACAGCACCTGGGCAATAATAAGTCAGCTATGATGAACACTGACTATCTTATGTAAGAGAAAATTAATCAAAATAGTCATTTTTAAACCAGAGGAAGAAGAAGAGGAACATGTATGTGTGTGTGTGACACTGTAAAAATAATAATTAAGCCATGTAGCTGCCTTAAATGGGGAAAATGCACAACAAAGCAAAACATACAGAACACTTTATACCACAAATGTCCTGAGCAAGCAACAACACTTCCAGCAAGGCAGAAGAAACTGGGTATAGTTCTTAATACCCTATTGTCCTTGCTTCCCCCTTCACTTCTGTGCTTATTGGCATCAACTCCCTCCTCACCTATGCAAGTGGAGCATGAGAAAAGCCAGTGTATCTCTGTTGGCCAGAGGCATCTTCATCACAACATGGCAGAGAGCATTGTTGCGGGCAGTTTCATCTGGGATATCTGGGCGAGAGGAAGAGGAGATATGGGTCCTTGGGCATGCCCATTAGCCACCCCCAGATGTCAGTATTTAGACAATATGGAGAAGCCACTACATAGAATTCATTTTGGAGCAGGCAGTTCCCTCCTCCTGCCCTGCCCTGCCCAAACATACCTGCAGCATGCAGAAAAGCAGAGTGCAAGTAGAAAGTAACAAGTGGTTCCTTCAGGCTCCTCAGAAAGTCCTTGAGAACGCCACAGATCACATGCACATCTGTCACGTGGTCCAAAGATGGAATTGCTCTTTTGGAACAAAGCAGTTTGTTTTTCCATTCACGTACAATGGGCTCTGCACCAGAAATTCGGTATAACCCCATCTGCCGGACAGGAGAAAGAGTCACCACTACATCTGGACTTCAGTCTGCATTCCTGGCCCAGCACAATACCATTAGTAAGTTTAATCACAAGGTCACTGAGCACCAGGGTCCAAATCTACCCCCTTGCTGTATGAGAACAGCTGTTATGGCCTCCCCTACAAACACTGTTATTTACATAAAGGTAAAGGGAAAGGTATCCCCTGTGCAAGCACCGAGTCATGTCTGACCCTTGGGGTGACGCCCTCTAGCGTTTTCATGGCAGACTCAATACGGGGTGGTTTGCCAGTGCCTTCCCCAGTCATTACCGTTTATTATTTACATAGCTACACATAAATTTTACCATAGAGTCAATAGCAGCTTCAAGGGGCAGTTTGAAAAAGCAAAATTGGTGTGGGGAGGCCTTCCCAAAACTGCTCCCTGCAGTTGTGTGCAGAAAAGGGATGTACTGCATTTGGAAGGCACAAAATTTTTATAGTATGTGATAACCAGTCGTTATTTGTGTCACCCCAAGGAACATCAGGACTCTGTAATTTGAACACTGGAGAGAGAAAGATGACACATTGGGAGGATGCTGTGGACTAAAATATGATGGACATGAGAGGTAGTATGGATTCAAGTTGGAAAAAGAGTAATGAAGCCAAGGGTGCTTTGCATGTTGGAGGAGCAAATAACTTTCCATAGAAAACAACTGGATAAAGCACAGGAAAGAATGGAAGAGTAACATGGAAAGGGAATTAAGTTTAGCTGAAAAGCTGAGAAAAACATCATAGAAGAAAGGTAGCCCACTTATCCCTTTGTCTAGAGATCTTAGTACCCCCCTACATTCACCTCCTGTAGACCACGCCTTTCCACTTGACTCACACACTGAACCACCAGTGGAGGCACCCTGGGAGGTGCACCCGGTGCGAAATCAGCCAGTACGCCCTGCAAAATAAGAAAATATTCAATACAATAGAGTTAGGAGAAACATCCTCGGCACAGCTGTCCTAAACAAAATGTCAACATGACTGCTATTTTTCCAGGTCAAAGCCTCCTCCCCAGTTATCATCCAGCTAGTACAATAAAAAATGGGAGAAAAACACAGCCTTACATAAGAAAGGTAACCCAAAAGGATGAAACAAAGAAAACAAAAGTAAAATATAACTATGCACATAATGTGAATATACAAAAAAATTAATTTAATCATGCAAGCCAAATTGATGAAATATAATTTAAAAATAACAACCTAGTGTTTTAGCATAATCCTAATATAAAGTCAAATGTCTAATCATGTAAATAAAGGTTAAAAGGTATAAGTTGTTGCCATATGCAAGGACAATACCAAACAAGTTTGGGCACAAAGTCTTCCTCAGATGGAAATTCAAACTGATTACTCCATTAATTTAACAAGGTAAAGGTATCCCCTGTGCAAGCACCGAGTCATGTCTGACCCTTGGGGTGACGCCCTCTAGTGTTTTCATGGCAGACTCAATACGGGGTGGTTTGCCAGTGCCTTCCCCAGTCATTACCGTTTACCCCCCAGCAAGCTGGTTACTCATTTTACATACATAAAAATGATCATACACAGGATGGACCTCAAAGGAGAGGGAGAAAAATAATTATATGCCTGCTCAGTAAAAAAATAATTTAAACATTTCAAAATATATAGAACTAGGATAACTACCTTGCTCACACTGAGACGTTCACTTGCAACTCAAATATTCTTGAGTTGCAACATGGGCAACTTATCAAGATGTAAAATATTTCATTTGCCCATAGATCTTAAAATACTTATCAAACATGTGACTAAATAACCGGAAATTTAAAAGTCCTGATTATTTTAGAAAAAGGGTATGTAATTAACTGTAAAAGAAACCCAGACTCTAAATGGCGCAATATTGACCTTCTAAAGCCTAATCTGCAATGCGCAAAGCTCCAAAGGACTGCTCAGATACAATCAGAAAAGAATCAGCATCATCGTAGTCCACTCCCCTGAAAATATGGAAAATGTGACGATGGGGAAAATATGATGCAATAATGCATCTCAGTGTGAATAAGGTAGCTATCCTACCTAGATCCATTAATCTTTTTTACTGAACAGACATATCGACAATTATTAATGTATATCTGTGTTAAATTGGTGGAGTGCTCAGTTTGAATTTTACCACTGAGGAAGGCTTTGTACCGAAATGTGTTTGGTATTGGTTCTTGCATATGGAGCCAATTTTTCTCATCCTGCCACACTTACCTCACTCCTTCTTGGGCGTGCACCTGGCATACAGAGAGACAGGCAGCGCTCTTTGCACTCAGGGTGTACAACAAGCTGGCAAGGTCGACATTTAAGTGCCACCTTCCCAAAGCGCAGGCGGGATTTGCAAACTGCACATGACTCTAGACAGATGATCTTAGGAATGGAGAGGAGAGAGAAAGGGAGATAAGCCAAGCAGAAAAAGCAACTGAATTCCTATTTCCTGGCCAGTTCTGCAGTTCACCTGAGCTCATGTGCACTGGTGCTGTTGCCTGCCTACTTGGGCATACATCATAGATAGTTTCTCTTCAGTTTGCAAGCATTCAAAAGGAACCAGCCTTCTTTCCTGAAGAGTACTTGTAAGGTTGTCCCCCACAGTTGAGAGGGGACTAGGAGATAGGGCAGTATCTGAGGGATCACTTGTCTCCTTATGCCCATCACAGGGCTCTTCGCTCTGCATGTAGGAATCTCTTGGTAGTCCCCAGCCCCTGGGAGATAGGCCTGGCCTCAACCAGGGCCAGGGCCTTTTTGGTCCTGGCCCCAACCTGGTGGAATGAGCTCCTGGAAGAGCGGAGGGCTCTGACAGAGCTGTCAGTATTCTTCAGGGCCTGAAAAATGGAGCTCTTCCACCAAGTGTTTGGTTGAGGCTGGGCTAGGGAGAGCGGCTCTCTCCCTATACAGGCCTGGTAAGGCCTGTTTGGCCAGATAGCGCTTGAAATTGCCCCCCTGGAAGGCTGCTGGCCATGGGAATGAGGATCAGAGGGATGGGAGTGGTGACGTCCTGCAGATCGGGATTTTTGCTGCCGTCTTGGGTTGTTGTGTATTGTTTTTATGTGGGTTTTTTAGATTTTTATGTAAACCGCCACGAGCTGGCTAGATCCGGGGCAGGCGATCAACAAGTACAAATATAAATAAGTAAATAGTACCTAGTGGCTACAGCAAGCCTGTTCTCTCAAGTCTTACTTACTGTCTTAGAGGTGAAGTGATGTTGGAGTAGTGGTGCTTCCCGTGTGGGGGAAGGAGAAGAGGTGACGCAGCCCTGGGCATCCTTCCCCCCAACTCCAGTATCTATACCGATGGCTTCATTCTCTGCTCGACTGCTACATCCATCAGACTCTTCATTGCTGCTCCAAACTGTAGTGAATTCTATGGAGAGAAGAGTCACTCTCAGCACTAGGAACATGAACAAACACCATTTGGAAATGACACTTCCCAGCATACACTGCTGAATCCCAATACTTGTCTGTCTGCTTATCACAAACTCCAAGTTCTCCTTGGAGGCTAAGACCCTGAGATTTAAAGAGCTCGTGGAGAAGAGCACATCAGTGGCTTCTTGTGCACAGGAATGCCCAGGAGTTCTGGCCAGGGTGACACATTAGTCTCACTTCATATTTTCCTGTAGTGCAGGATTTGGGACTATCGCAACATCAAAGTGTCGAGATAGAGATAAGAGTTGGGGATGAATTCAAAGCAACGTATCCCAAGGACTTATCTCCAAGGATGTTCAGGGGGAGAAGAAACTTCCTATAAAACTACACTTCCTACAGCTCAGGCTCCATCTGAAATTATCATTGGTGCCTCCCGGTCTGTGGTTTAAACAGAGTCAGAGGGAGTCTATTGGAGGTTTTGCCAAACTCAGCTTTGTAGTCCTATGCTTCAACTGCAGGTCCTATCCTCCTAGCACCATTGCCTAACAATGTTGGTTAAGGCCTCTCTTTAAATAAAGACCAAAACAGAAGTCAACTACCTCTCATATTCGGAGTGCCCTTTCTGCATCAGAGAGCAACTGCAGCCTGCTCCTACTTAAAATTAAAGAGAATGGCTTCCTTCCAGGTAGATGGAAGGTAGGCCTAATTCAAGCATCACAACTTCTTTTCTCAGCATTTTGGGAATATAGTCCAACATGTATAGGGGGAAAGCTTTGAAAGCTTAGGGTGGCATTCCAGTACTGCTGGCCAACCAGCTGTCTTCTGTGTTCAGTAATGGCCATTCCCACCAACGAGAGAGGTCAAACTGAAAAGGAAAGACTACCTGTAATTGTGGAGATGCGACGATTCTGCTGGGATCGACGGCGTGGTACCACCCCAATAGGTGGCAAGCTGCTTTCAACAATTGCTCCAGATCTCAAAGCCAGCTCATTTGCCTGCCAAGATTTTAAAGAAAGGAGGACAAGAGAGGACAATCACACTTATTCATATTTGAGACATGGATGACTATACCAAAGTGCAAAGAAAGCTGAACAGAGAGATCTTTGTAGGTTGAAGACAGATGTCCACTCCTCTGTTCCATTCTCCAGGTGGACAGAAAGCTCTTTGTTTTGAAACCAGAGATAGGATGATAGAATATAGGCCATATCTTGCAGGATTAGACTAATGGCCCACTTAGTCCACAAGGGATGACTAGATGCCTCTGCAAAGTCCACAGGCAAAGGTGACATACGCCAAATCCCATTTCCCTGCTGCAACTGGCCTTCAGAGAAATATTACCTCATAACATGCAGGCCTCATTCAACCAAAGTCATTAATGATGGATTTTTCCCTCATGAATTTTCCAAAAACATTATGAATACAAGCAAGCCTCATTCAGATATTGGAGGTGGGGCACAAAGGCACATAGCTATCACAAAAAATGGAAATGGATATCAGTGTATCACTTGCAACCAATATATGCTTATATGGAAGGTCATCTCCAAGTCAAAAAGATCCCTCATAATCTCATAGGCCATGCAGAGATATTTTGCCACCCATGCTAGCCTGTGCCTGCCTCTCCTTCCACCACTTCCCCATTCCAGAGACCTCCTTTCATGTGGACTTCTTTAAATGGTGGAAGTAAGTTGGGCAGTTCTAGGACCCTGCAGGACACCCAACTAGGTGTTGATGTTACAGACGACACCACTGCTTAACACTTATGCACAATCAGGTTCCAAAAGGTTGTGGGATTGATTGTACACATATTAATCCATAACCTGCAATACATCTTAGAATGAGTTTTACTCCAATGCAGTGGAAGATAAATGTTCTGAGAACATTGACATACTCACAATAGGAGCAGGAGTCACAGATGGCCGTGCTCGCTTGGCTGCAATCACTGGCTGGATCAGGGGTGCCAGAGAGGAGCGCTAGAGAAGGAAATGAGTTCAACAATAAAATAACGATGGTTCTACTTAATCTGGGATGGTTAATCTGCATCCTGATCAGGCTTTGTTCCAGCTTTAATCCAAGGGGTTTTGTTCTCAAAGTCTTCTGTAATATGCCAACATGAGTGTCAGTGTTCCTCCTCCTTTCTCCTGTGTCCATGGAGACCACAGACCAGGCGAGGAAATGGTTTCAAGGTCCAGGTTTCCATAAACCATAAGAACTGGGAATTCTGAGAGCAGTGACCCCTTGTGGCTTCTTAAAAACCACCACAACAAAACCACAATACCCTTCTGTGCTGTGTTTTCAGCACAGAAAGGGACAGTTTGAAAAGGCTTCTTTCTTTTTTGATTTCTTATACAAATGTGCTCTTTTTGATATCCCTAAATCTCATGATCACTAAGGTACATACCTGTAAAATTTAGAATAGAGTTCACTTTTTCAGGAGGGTAAGTTTATAAGGGTGATAAGGTCGTATTGTAACCGAATGGCTCAGGACATGTTTCAAGGAATGGAAGAGGTCTGTAGACTACCAGTGTGTGTGGTGTATGTCATTTATTGCTCTATGTGTTGTCTTTTTCTCAGTGCATTGTATTTCTGCTTATGTGATACTATTTGCTTATTTAGCATGTAACAGTTCATATGCTTTGTTTGAATTTCTGCAGTCCTAGCCCTATTACACTGCATATTATATGTTTCGACCCACTACTTGCCACAATTTTCTCTGTATAATCTGCCTTGAGTTTCATTAAGAAAAGGTGATCAATAATGTAAAGAAGGAACAATCCTCCTTAGGTTGTGAAGCCAAGATAGACACTAGGTTGTGAAGCCAAGATAGACACTATTAGCTCATCATAGACTCTAAAAATGTTCAAACCCCACACCCACTTGCTCATAGACTAGGGGTTTTTTTATCCCAAAAGTAACCTGGTGGAGAACAACCAAGATCTCATTGTGAAAGGCATCTGAAAAAGGCAATCCATCATCTCTGCAGAATATTTATCATGCAGATTCAACAATGCAGACGAGAACTTCCAGACACTTGAAGGCAGAATAAGGGAAGCATCTATAAATTCCATTTTTCCTATCCAGCTGTAGGCTTCACTTAGATTTGAAATGGCCTTTTCACTTACTCTTCTGCTGCTTATAGCAGGTTTTATCTTATCATGATCCTGGAAGAAAGAGCAAATAAAGTGGGGTTAGGCTCAGAAGTACAGCACATATTACTCAGTAGTCAATCCCCTCCATGAGAATACCCCCCCTCCCTGTTAATATCATGAGCTCCTAGCTTGTTTGGTGAAGTTTGGTGTAGTGGTTAAGAGCCAGTTTGGTGTAGTGGTTAGGAGTGCGGACTTCTAATCTGGCATGCCAGGTTCGATTCTGCGCTCCCCCACATGCAACCAGCTGGGTGACCTTGGGCTAGCCACGGCACTGATAAAACTGTTCTGACCGGGCAATTATATCAGGGCTCTCTCAGCCTCACCCACCTCACAGGGTGTCTGTTATGGGGAGAGGAAAGGGAAGGCGACTGTAGGGAAAAGCGGCATATAAAAACCAACTTCTTCTTCTTGTCACCTCACCAACGCTGGGATATGAGGGACAGCCCTTCAAAGGCTGATCTTTTTTTTCCGGGGTCGCAGACAGCAGTTGGAGAGAGTCAATCAAGCTGCTGTGAATTCACTTGTGGAGTTCTGCAAGGAGCATCCCTCTCCCCAATCTTATTCAACATCTTCATGCGTCCTTTTGCCCAACTGGTGTGGAGGTTCAGGCTTGGGTGCCATCAATATGCAAATGATACCCAGCTCTTCCTCTTGATGGACAGCTGCCCAGATTCAACCCTAGAATCTTTAGCCAGACGCCTGAAAACAATGATGGGACGGCTCAAGGAAAGTCGTCTGAAGCTCAATCCTTCAAAGACGGAGGTCCTATAGCTGGACAGGAAGGGTTCCAGTGAGGGAACATGATTGCCCAACCTGGATGGGATGCAGCTGACATTGGCTCACTCTTCCAGATATCTGTGTGATTCTAGATGCCTCCCTCTCTACGATGGCAAAAGTAGCGTGGTTGGCATTCTTCTACCTGTGCCAAGCAAACTACTAGTGCCCTACTTGGCTCTGGAACACCTGCTCACAGTGATCCATGCAATGGTCATCCTAGACTGGATTTCTGCAACTCACTGTATGCAGTGAGTATATGTAAAAAATTAATTAACTCCCATCCATTTGGGAAACCTTTCCAGGGTCATCATGAAACCCCAGAATTTCATGAACCCCTGCTATAAAGAGAAACACACATCGTATAGAAAGAGAGACGAGAGAGATATTTCTGTTCTGTTGTCTTCAGTCTGTCTGTTTTGGAGGCAAGCAGGGAGTCTCCAAAGAGCCAATCAGGCTTCTGGAGGAGAATATTTGAAAAAAGTTCCTAATCTAACTATGCTAAATATACATCTATGCTATGCTAAATACAATGGGCCCGGTAGGATATTCATATCCTTTTGAATTATTCACACGACAGGTCTTGCATATTCCAACATGATCAAGGGGAAATTACACCTTATTCTCCTTAATTCTGCCTTTCATAACACTTAATCCACCCTTGATCATACCAATTTCTGATAAAATCTTCACCACCACTGCCTGGATAGCTGACATAGTCCATTCCCAGGGTGAAATCTTGGCCCAGGAACCAGTAGTGGCAAGCATCTGGCCATACCCTAACCCTTCCATATTCGCATGATTAGCCTAGGAAGGGGGCTGCTGCTTACCAATTCATCATCCGAGTGGTCAAAGCTGATGTCAGATATGATTGAGTTGCCAAGTTCTTCCACTGCAGACAGCCTACCAGAGAAGAACAGCAGGTCAGTACAAAGGGAAATGAATATCAGTTGAGATCAGTCAGGAACATCTTCAAATACCCACTACTGCATTTCCCATTTGTTCATTTTTCTGTTTTCCAAGATTGTCATGTGGATCTAATAGTGACAAGAAAACAGGCAATCACTTGTGTGTATATATTTTTTGAGGAATAAGTTACTGCTCTACCTCCAAGTGGACATGAGCGTAATGAATTTAGGAGTCATTCAAAGCATGCCAAAATTGGGAAACCATTAGAAAATCAAACCCAAGCACACTAGGCATAGATCACTCCCTGTGAAAATCATCTTATTTTTGCTGTGTGCATGCTGGCAGTTCTATAACACAGACACAACATATGTATGTGCAGCAAAACAGAAGCATGTGGAACTATTACATGAACAATAGAAAAATAATTTGCTGGCTCTCCTAGATGAAGTGGTCTATAGGTAGATAATGTGATACACTTGAAGTCTGTCCTACTTTAACACACTTCATTTCCCAGACCAAAGAATGGAAGTATTAAAGTGTTTTACTACCCGAAGAAGTCACGGGTTACAATCAAAGTATTAAAGTGTTTGTACATAACAGTTGTATGTTATGTTATGTTGTACATAACATAAGAGCCTCTTGTGGCGCAGAGTGGTAAGGCAGCCGTCTGAAAGCTTTGCCCATGAGGCTGGGAGTTCAATCTCAGCAGCCGGCTCAAGGTTGACTCAGCCTTCCATCCTTCCGAGGTTGGTAAAATGAGTACCCAGCTTGCTGGGGGGTAAATGGTAATGACTGGGGAAGGCACTGGCAAACCACCCCATATTGAGTCTGCCATGAAAACGCTAGAGGGCGTCACCCCAAGGGTCAGACATGACTCGGTGCTTGCACAGGGGATACCTTTACATAACAGTTTGAGTCACCGAGTTTGATGAAAAACCCCAGGATATTCTAAGGTTGAGATTTCAGCATTTTGAACATTGGACTGTTCAACAGTTGACTGAGAAGTAGCACAGCACATTGTTTGACATGGGAAGTCCCAAGTTCAAGACTCATCTCATTTACTGATAGTGCAATCTCCTAAAATGCTATACTCTTCTAAGCACATTGACTTCAGTGCACTTAGAAGGGTGCAACTCTGCTTAGGATTGCATAAACTCACCGAGCAGCCTAAAACATGTCAATTTCCTTTACTATAAGGCTCCAATAATATTTTTGTCCAAATGGGGTCAATAGCAGCTCCAAACTTCTTCTTCTTCTTCTTTTTTTTTTTAGGGAGGAATGGGGAGAAAGGTTCAATTTCATTGATCCAAATTGGGCCTCTGCTCTGTTGCTTTATATGAAGAAAATGCTTGGGAACATGACACTGGGGATTCTCAAGGTCACATTTAGTTTGACCCTGATAGAAACATGCATATAACAAGCTGTGAAGTGGCTGAAGATGAAACACCTTTGCGGTGTAGGATCTTGTTCAGTCTCTCTGCTGTAGGGTTACCTCTTTTCTACTGCCAATAATCTACTTATATATTTGTAAATAAAATGTATAAGTATGTAAGTTAACAGGGCTGCCTCATTCAAACACACTGACATTGCTGCTGCAACTTCTTGCCACTCAGTAGATTAGCTGATCCCTATATTTAAGAGCATTGCATACACAATATAAACACTATAAATGGACTTCAGGTCCCCATAAGGTATAAAGCTGGGCTAAAAACACCAATGTGGTGGAGTGGTCAAAATGTTATGCTAAGACCCAAGTTCAAATCCTCATTCTATCATGGAAGCTTGATGGGTCATCCCAGGTCAGTTACATACTCTCAGCCTAACCTACATCACAGGACTATTGTGAGGATAACATGGAAGAGAAGATTTAAGCTGCTTTGGGCCTCCCATCAAATAATAAATAAAATAAATAGTAGTGCTATGTTTGCATTGGAAGAGAGAGCAGGTGCTGGAGCAAAAGTTTGCATTCAGTGCTGCTCAAAGTATCTAGGGCAGAGGACCCAGGGGGGTGGAGTCCCCAATGCAGGCCCACTGATTTCATCTAAATAGGACTGGAACACCTTGATCTGCTGGGCACTCACTGCTTGCCAGGTTGAAGAGTGCTGCGACGTAAACATCGTCCATCAAAAGCTGCAAGGACTGAGCACTGGTCTTCATTGAAAGGATTGATCTGTGGATCAGCCATCAGGTAGTCATAGATAAGCTGCACTTTGCGTTCCTGAGGGGGCAAGGAACAAAGTAAGAGCCTGTAAGAGTGGAACCAGAAGTGCCCACTCATGGACTCCCCCAGCTGCAATAAGGTTCACATGATATGTATATCCTTCATCTGTGTGTGTGTTTGGGGTTTTTTTGGTGGGGGGGCAGGCACAGAGTGCTCCCAACTCAATACAGAGTGAAAACTAAAATAATGAATGAATGGGCTGGGGGAGTAGGGAGCAATCACACACACAGCATTAAGACACCCAATTTTGTGTTCAAAAGTGTAACAAAACAAACAATACAATCTGAATAAATTAAGCAGCTTGTGGTGATTTAAATGTTCAGGGTTTTATTCAGGGTTCAGAATTGTGGTATAACATTACAGTCCAGGAGGGCACTGATATAAGGGAGCAGTATAATGGGCTGTTGAAATATTCAGCCTATGTTTTACCTTGTTTTTACTGCACCACTTTTCACTCTTGTCATCAACTCTCGACAGTGCTTCTGGTATGGCCTCGGTTTGCGTGGTGTCCTAATCTCTGTAATCCTAGTCCTCTCTGTATGCTTAATGGGTGTCTTGTACTGTCTGAATTGCTTTCTATATGTTGTAATTTCCCATGAGTCTCAGTGCAAAAGGGCAACTACAAATGATGTAATAAATTAGCATCCTATATTCTTGTATTTTGAAGTTTTCTCCAAAGTCACAAAAGATTCATATTACATTTTATAACATTGACACAGACTGTTGCTGTAACCTTGACATTGGTATCCCCTCATTGTTGCACATTCAGTGCTGAAAGAGAATGACTTGTTGAGATACAGAAGTAGGAACATCCTTTATTAAACAAAAACTCAACACCCCCCTCCCCTATAGGATATAGACCATCAGTTCTATGATGCTTGAGCAGAAACAGGACAAACGCTAGTACCAGAGCACTTATATTACATTCCCCTTCCTTCCCACCCCATACCTGGCACAGGACTATCCTCTATATCCCTAAGAGCAGCATGTAGCAATGTGCAGCTCATCCTCCTACCATGGCTACCCATCCCTCCCCAGAAGAACCTGTGCCTCCAGCTCCGCCTCTGCCCGATGTCTTTTCTTCATCTCCACTTCCACCTGGTTGCGGGCATGATTCAGTTTCACTTCCAGCACTGAACGCTCAGACTCTGAATGGCGCAGGCAATCCCTTGCTCTCTGCAGATCATGGTCCAGTTGACAACATCGCTGGCGCATTCCTTCAAGACACCGGGAGATCGGGAGGTAGTCTAGGTTGGAGAGATGCAAGCACTGAGGATAGGAAAGCAAAGAGTTCTCTATGGTGCTAAGAAAAAACAATCTAGCTATATGTGGACCTTTTGTAAATATGTAACTTGGGAATTACCCAATAGCAATTCAACAAGATGTTGGCCAAACAATTTGGAAACAGTTTGCATCAGAGCTAGTGGATAGCAAATGTAATGAGGTTATTCTTGAGTTTAAAAGGCCAGGCTCAACCCCATCTCATTCCCCACCAGGGATTCTCTGAGCTTGGGGTTCTCAGCCCTAGTATCCCCCTTCCTCACAGGAAATACTTCATGGGATAGAAGCTTTGCCAAATTCTGACAGCAGTACTTGGTTCTATAAAGTTTCCTTCTATGAAAAAGTTAAAAGAGTTGCCCAAATCAGCATGGTAAATGTGAGGCAAAGTGCCTCTGATTCCTCCCAAGGGTTAATGTAATGGACTTATTCCATCTCAAAGGTTGAGCCTTTCTGCCTACATGGTCCTTACCATCTTCATGGTCAAAGTAAAGCATGGGATAATTGGCTCATCATGAGAACCTGTGAGCCAGAGGATGGGTAGGGAGAGTCACGGATGATGAGGTACTATTCTAGAGGGTTCAGGAGAGAATATGTCCTGATTGGACTATCACCATCACCTGAATGAGTCAGAAAACTATAACTGGGCTAAGAGCCTTGAGACGGAAACTAGTTTGGATTCTGATAGACTAAAGCCCTTGACTATAATCGGTTGAGACTGCATAGGAGGGCCACCTAGAAAATGCTTGACCTGCAGCCTTTGACTCTGGGACTGTAAGACTGTGTCATCTAATGCAGATTTCAAATGTGTTAGTTAAGCTATTTTTCTTGTTTTCTTTAATGCAGGATTTTAGTGTTGTGTGTTACTTAGAAAGAAAATTATTGTTTAAAATATTACTATAATAAATCCTAAATATATTTTATGATTGCTTTTTCGTGTGTCTAATAGTTCTGGGGACCCATGAAATTCAGGCCTCTTTGACATGGTAGCAGCTTGGGGATCCATGCCGTGCATCTGTGCACAAATACATTGAAGGGCAACATGCTATTTGGCTCTGCAGCATGTTCCATTATTTTGGCGAGTCAGGATGGATAAGTCAGACTAGACGGCAACAGCAGGACTAGCTGGTGCCTCTGGTGCTGTTGCAGAGATGAAGATTACCCCAGATCTAAAATCAGACATACAGGCAGATGTCACAAAGTATGGAAAGGTCTGGGAGAGAAAGACTCGACCCCACAAGTATTCATGGCATGATGAGGAAGAAGAACTGTGTATGAGAGCCAAAGTGAAAGAACGTGAGGCACCACGACCTACTGACACCTCCAGTAGCTTGGAGAATGAAGAACGAGAGGAGTATTTGGAAGATTTATTGGTCTTGGAGGATGGCTGAAGCTCCTCAACCTCCAGACATTTCAGGGGCCACTGTCTGTCTCACTTGATGACTTAAGAGAACATGGGTTAGAAACAGGTGTGGGCCAGCTGGAGAGCCTGCGGCCAGGAGGCTGAAAGATGTCCTGTATAGCAGCTTGCAGGAGGTGAGAACCCTGCACAGCAGACCAGTGTAAGAGACAGCAGAGGAAATCAGTCTGGATACCTGCAAGGCCTAGTCAAGGCTTTTATGGACTTATAAACACAGCAGATGAATTTATGGCTCAATGACCAGGGAGGGAGTTGGGAGAAGATGTCATCTGTGTTTCAAGAGAGAATGGATCTCCCACTATATTTTTCACCCTTTGAATCTGCATGTTTGGACCTTAGGGTGCCACATCAAGAATATCTGGGGATCCTGCACACCCATTACTTCCGGCCAACAGTAGCCCTGCAGGGCAGGGGCCTGCCTGGACTATCCCAGCAATTTAGATACCCAGTCTCACTCAATTCAGTCTCCAGTCCAAGGATTTTAGGAAGCAGATTATGGAACAGACTTTTCTCTGCCTAAAACCCTGGAGAGATGATGCCCTTGTGACTAGACAATACTCAGCTAAGAGGATCAATGACTTGGTTCAGGACACAGGAGCGTTATTTCTTTTTTTATTTTAGTGTTAATGTAGTTTTGAAATGGGGCACCAAAAATGATGCAGTGGTACAGGACTTATGGGGAGAAGGAAAGTAAATGTGCACTGTGAGCGCCCAAAAGCACACATCTGCTTCCCATAAAACAGCAACAGCTTAAGTCCAGTGGTTTAACTCATCAGACGCCAACCAACAGAGCCACATCTGCTTCCATCCCAAGCATCCTTGCACCTCAGGAAGGCCTGCAGGCTTTTTGTACTTTCTGTGGCATCTGCACCAAGGTGGAAAACAGTTACCAACCAAGGTGAATGCCACATTAGGGAATGGAAGAGCCACAGGTGGCATGTTGAAGAGGCCCACGTGGGTTGCTGCTACTGAGCATCATTGCACCAGGCACTCATTTTAAGCATGTTAACTGAACAGACAACTAAAAGCCTGAGGCACTGGCTAACTTCTTACTGGGGCACAATACAACCTGCATGTAACACCCCTCCCCACCAAGGAGGAACTCTGGAAATGGGATTTGCCCCTGCTTTAAAGGAATAATCTTGTTTAGATGGATCAACAGTTGAGAGGGGGCACAAAAGAGTGGCTACATCTTAAAACAACCTTGGGAAACCAAGTCATAATCAAGCCAAAAGGACCCTTCCAGTAAACCCACCTAGTTCGATAGAGCTGTTGAATTCTATAAGCTGAAGAAGTTGATCCATGCCGTGCATCAGCTGTGTGCCCAAACGACTCATCCTGTTAAAGATACTGGAGAAAAACAATGATGCTGTGAGCTCCACAACCATTCAAAAAGGTACACAACTCAAGGCAAAGCTCAAGAGCGCAACGATTCCAGAACAATAGCGCCGTCTTTAGGAACCGCTAAGAGCGCCTCTTTAAAATGCGCGGGACAGTCAGGAGAGGCTCCCCCACACCCAGCCTAAGGCCGCGCATTTTTGCAAGGGCTTCCAAGCTTGGGAGACAAAGGTGACCATGCTTAGGGAGAAGTATCTCAACAGAAATCATACTTAGCAGAAAAGTCGTTGGAAGAGAGACCAAAGCCCCTTGAGCAATGGAGATGCCCCTTTTCTCCTTCCGTGGAAACCCACTCCTCACAGAACCAGCCTGAACATGCTTTGAGGCTTGAAACTCATCTAGGCACAATGCATTCCTCGGCCTGCGCGTCCGAGCGAGCACACTTTCTGGCATGAACCCACCCCCTACCTCTGCCTGCTCGGCAAGCTCCACCTTTCCGAGAAAAAGCTTTGAAGCCATTCGGCCAGTATTGGAAGAGGGGCCGGGAACGCTGCGAAGGCCCGCCCAATACCGTCCCGCTAAGTGTTCCTGCCCGGACATTCGCGGCTGCCCAACCACCCAAAAGGCTAAATCCTAGAAATACGGTAAGGCTCAAAGGGTTTCTTTAAACACACGCCAGGAAATCACCCCCCCCCCCCCAGGCCATGTTCAGACACGAGCGCCGGCTCGTCCCCAAGCCGAGCAAAGTCAGGGCGCAGGAGAATTTTGAGACTCTTCTCCTCCTCCGTCTTCTTTGTTGTCCAGGTATTCAACGGAAAGGCAACGCTGCCTGGTCCGTTTTGGAAGATGTTCACCTCATGCAGTGAGCGATGGGTCTCATTCTTGACTGCTAGGTATGCACCCTTGTTGTGGCAGGGACTCATGAACGGCAGCTGTTAAAACTGAGAATATGAGCTTCCTTTGCACATCTTCCACAAGGGGCATAGGGAGCGAAGAGGCATCTCCTCCATAATGGCTACTTCCTGCATTCTGCAGCAGGCTTTTCCCTCCCAGGTACTCTTATGCCCCCCACCCCCCACGGTCAATTCTTCGGCTTTCCTGCCCTGACGGAAAGTGTTTTTTCAAGGGCAAGGGCTCCTCTGCAGTTAACACGTTCTGTAGCTGATGCTCTTCCTGTCCTGTTGCTACTTTTATAAAGGGAAGATTGTCTTGCTCATAAACCTCTTCCCTCTGAGCACCTCTAAGGCTGGGTGCTGGGATGAAGCCAATTCATAGGTTTGTGGGGCAAGCAGACAACTCTTCCAGCTCTAAACCACTGTTGGCATATTAGAAGAGTTGGTTTTTATACCCTTCTTTTCACTACCCAAAGGAGTCTCAAAGCGAATTACAATTACCTTCCCTTCCTCTCCCCACAACAGGCAGCCAGTGGAGCTGATAGAACTCTAACAGAACTGCTCTGTGAGAACAACTCTAGCAGGACTGTGACTGGCCCAAGGTCATCCACCTGACTGCGTATAGAGGAGCAGGGGAATCAAACCCGGCTTTCTAGATTAGAGGCCACCACTACACCATCTGATTCTCTAAAGGGAAAAGATCAGTTAAACCTAAATGGAACAAGATCATGCTCTAAACCAGTGGTTCTCAACCTGGTGGTTGAGACCCCTTTGGGGGTCGAATGACCTTTTCACAGGGGTCA
This sequence comes from Paroedura picta, assembly GCF_049243985.1. NCBI lineage: Eukaryota > Metazoa > Chordata > Lepidosauria > Squamata > Gekkonidae > Paroedura > Paroedura picta. The sequence goes on along the minus strand of NC_135370.1, from coordinate 73,490,908 downwards.
TAGCAGGGCGAGCAGTTTGACCAGGGGGCGCGCTTCTCCTGCAGGTGTCCGTGCTCAGCCACCAGCTGCTCCAGCAGCAACTCTAGCATGGCACAGTCTCCCACCAGGCGCTCCCAGTAGTGGCGCGGTTTGACGGCCTCGGGCTCCTTGCGGGGTAGATAGAGATAGAATGTTCGTCTTCCTGGAGCAGTGGGAACGAGCGGGATCGGCATGGTGGGACAAGAGGCAGAACTGAACTGAGAAACCGCAGGAAAAAAATCAATTTATATACAATCATGAACAATGGATCTTCACACCATCGGTCAGTTTCGGTATAATTTCTGTGAAAGAACAGTTGTATAATTTTATGGTTGGGGGTCACCACAACATGAGGAACTGTATTAAAGGGTCACGGCATTAGGAAGGTTGAGAACCACTGCTCTAAACCATTGTTCGCATATTCCTTAAATGTTCTTCAAATGGTAGTTTGAAATGGTCATCCCATTTTGTGCTCACAACAATCCTATGAGGTAGGTTAGGTGGAGAGGCCATGACTTGTCCAGAAAGATGCCCAGTAGTTAACTCTGAACCTGGGTTTCCCTGTCTTGCATTTAGCCTAGTGTAGACACTGGTTGTCCATTCAGTTGTCTACCAGCCACTGATCTAGCATGTTCAGCCAGTCACACCCTCTCTTTAGTTGAGGTGCCACTATCATTCAGATTCTTCTCAAGTTTTACAAACACTAGACAACTAGGTGGGATAGCTTTTGGAAATTCATCCTATGTTTGTTACAGATCATCACTACAATTGGGATATTAAGGAACCTAGTCCTTTAATATAATGTTATCAAAGGACCCAGCATGGCATAGCCTTATTAATAGTCTTCGTGCATGTTACTCCATCCCCAATGACCTCCTAAATCCATCAGCTAATAACTCTCACCTTAGAGACTGGATTTTCAAAAGTGATGCCCAGTTAGACAGAATGCAAATTTTGAAAATCAACTCAGCAACATGGTTCAAGCGGTTTAAATATGACCACCATAGATCCTCTTACCTAATTAAGATCACTAACCACAAACTCAGAGCAGCTTTCACATCACTCTGATTTGAAACGTTGCCCACAGAGGTTTTAGCTGGCTGTTTTAACTGTACGCCAAAAAAACAGCGTTTTTGTATCTGTGGTGCACAAGCTCTGGATGATTTACCCCATTACATATTTGACTGCCTACCTTATACTCAACCCAGGGCCAAATTCCTCAATGAGATTTTAAGGGGCTTAAACCTGCCCTCTGTTGCTGAAAAGACAATCTATCTTTTATCTGACCAGGATGATAAAGTATCATATAAAACCGCTCTTTTTTGCTTTGGCTGCAAGGAAAATAAGGGTCAACACTGTTAAGGTAAGCTCTTAATATTCTTACACTTTGTGCTCATGTATGCTGCTTCAGTTTGTTGGTCTCAAATTTTATATTTTTATACAGTTCTTTTATTCTATTTTACTGTTTATAAATTTGTATTTTATATTTTGTAAAGGCCTATGGCTATATACAAATAAATGTATCACTATCACTGAGGAACTTACTTTACAAGGTCGTTGTATACATCAAGGAAAACTACTAGGGCCACTTTTTAGAATACTTGGTTTATCTGAATGTGTAGATGATATGTAGATGATGTGCCATCATCTTCTCCATGTGATCTTGGGGTGCCAGCCCCCCCCCCCATGCCTTATTTTTAAGAGGTAGTATGATAGCCATCTTCCAGTACTTGAAGGGCTGTCACATAGAGGATAGACCACACCCCTTGCCACACCCCCAGAAGTGACATCACCACCTGTGTTGGCAGGCAGGTTCAAGGAGACAGGGGTGAGGAGAGATGGGGTGGTTTAAACCAGGAGTAAGCATGCAGGATCTGCCCTTCTCCCAGGCACAGCAACCAAATGAGAACTCACTCAGGAGGGGGAGCAATGGAAGTGGTCAGTTCCCTAGCTTGTGGCTGAGGTCATTAATACAGGAGGGGAAAGGCTGTGGACCCCCTCCAGAGTTCCCACGTACCCCGGTTGGGAATCCCTGGCCTACAGTCTTCAGTAGAGATTCTGCTGCATGGCCCAGTCTTGAGCATTCTCAGGCCACAAAACCGCTAGCCCATAGGAGAGCTAAGCCAATAGGAGTCAAATGAGTCCAAAGTGGGCATGAGTGGAAAGCATCAAGCAGAGGGCATAATCTGTGCCAAATTCACAGTAACTTCTCAGGAATGAGAGGACTTGTAGCCATTTTGGCCTCAGAGCCCAACGTGCAGGCCTTAATTTAGGGTTAGATCTCTGTTCCATAACGTATTTTCAACAGGCGGTATCAGTCCATGGGTATCCCCCTGAAAGGCTCGAAAGGCAATGCTTCCTGGATAAACGTTATCCCTTAGGCAGATAAACCTCAGCACTCCTTTTCCAGAAATGAAGCTAGGGATTGGGGGGGAAGGGGTGTGTGGTACAAATATGCTGTACACTAGAGAAAAATTGACTGTAGAAAGTCTACATAATTTGTTTCTCACAACTCATAGGAGGCTTTGCTGTTTTGCTCTCTTGCTCCGCCAGTGTCAACCATGGCTGGAAGGTGCATGATTCAGCAACCTAAATGGGATTTGCAGTGCAACTGATTTCAAATAGGCTGGAATAACTGGAGAATGGCCATCACTCTGGGAGACAGCTGTAGAACTCCTACATTTTTCTTTGCATTCAGAATGCAAAGCATGTGAATGTGAATGCAAGTAACCACATGTACACACAAATGGCACATTTGTTGTAGGAATGTTTTATTTCATTGGTATTATTTCTTTGGAGGGGATGCCCTTCTCCTGCAGTGAAACATATGTTCTACCAGATTGTTTAAAAAAAACTGGGGTAGAAAATCAGTCAGCAGTAGGTGTGTTTTTCTCTTTTTGTTCAATTTATGTAGGAGAGATATCACTCTATGGGGGTCTATTATTCTAATAATAGGCAAGGGCATACAAAGCATTAGGAAAACCTTCTTGCTTAAATCATTGCTTTTGCATATGGAAATGCACATTTCCAAAACTGCCTTTCAAATGCTGAGTGTATGCCATGTTCCATTTGGGCTGTTACTACTTGCATGTACAGGTAATATCAGGTGCTTGAGCAGCAGTCCCAAGGCATTTTAAGAGTACTTTGAAGGGCCAGGCTTTTGTTCTTGGACATCTCAGTCCTGGAAGCTCTATGAGTGGGAAACTGGTGAAGCAGAAAGTCTGTCCGTTCAGAAGGGTGCTCATTATTCCGTGCACCATGCACACACATACTCTCCCTCTCTCCCGGCAAAAAAACAGGAGAAAGGTATGGTGCTCAGCCCAATGAGTACTAATGGAGGAAAAATTATAACTTATGTTGACAGTCTGAGCTTTGAATCTTTACAGCCTGTCCAGATGAATCTAGAATGGAGCCCTGGGTCAGTTTGACCACAGTCTATCTGTCTAGAAAATTCAGGTTAATGGGCTTGTCTGGCACAAGCACAATGCGGGAGAGGGGCTTCACGACTTTGCAGTTGGGATCTGGCCTGACTGAGAATGTCCGGATGATCTAGAATGAAAACAGGAAGGGGGAGTTATACATTCTATCAAGATGAAATTTAGTGCTTTAATTCTCCCATCATTACCCTTTGGACACCTTCCTCCACCCCTGAGAGAACAAAGCCATTAGCAGATACTTGCATAACCAGATAGAGACCCCCTATCTATATGCTCTCTCCCCAAGAGTGTCATACTCTGCTAACACTAACCAGCTGGTGGTCCCTGGCCCCACCTGGTGGAATGAGCTCCCTGAACACATCTGGGCCCTACCAGAGCTAGCACAATTCTGCAGGGCCTACAAGACAGAGCTCTTCCACCAAGCTTATGGTTGAGGCTGGTGATATGCAACATCTACGGCAGGGGTAGTCAACCTGTGGTCCTCCAGATGTCCATGGGCTACAATTCCCATGAGCCCCTGACAGCAAACTCTGGCAAGGGCTCATGGGAATTGTAGTCCATGGACATCTGGAGTCTATGGGACCCCACCTATCCATCTAGCCATCTATCCACCATGCACTACCTATCACAAGACATCTAAACTGTAGTCTGGTTTGGGTAAAACCAGAAGATGTCCTGGAAATTGTGCTGCTGATGTAGACACCTTAAATTTGAATGCCATTATTCGCTTTAAACTGTTTTAATTAAAAATATATATTAATTTAAAATGTTTTAAACTGCCTTGCTCTCTGACTCTATCTCTCTCTCTATATATATATATACACATAATATGGTATCTTGTTGTGCAGAGTGGTAAGTGGCAGAAATGCTGTCTGAAGCTGTCTGCCCATGAGGCTGGGCGTTCGATCTCAGCAGCCGGCTCAAGGTTGACTCAGCCTTCCATCCTTCTGAGGTCGGTAAAATGAGTACCCAGCTTGCTGCTGGAGGGCACTGACAAGGCTACCCTGTATTGAGTCTGCCATGAAAACGCTGGAGGGTGTCAGCCCAAGGGTCAGACATGACTCGGTGCTTGCACAGGGGATACCTTTACCTTTTTAATATGGTATTGAGCTAGAGGATGACATAAAAATCAAATGGATAAATAATTACAAATAAATAATCACATCTTTTATAGGGTTGCCAAACTCCAGGGGGAAGCTGGAGATCTCTGGCTGTTCCAATGGATCTCCAGGTGCCGGAGGTCAGTCCACTTGGAGAAAATGGCTGCTTTGGGAAGTAGGCTCTGTGGCACTATACTCCATTAAAGTAACTCCCCTCCCACAACCTTGCCCTCCCCAGGATCCATGCCCCAAATCTCCAAGTATTTCCCAACCCAGAGTTCTCAACACTACTCTGTTTCTCCAACATCTCCTTGAGATGGATCATGACATTAATATTGCCTTGCTGGTTGAGACCTGTAGAGTTAGCCATGGGGGAAGGGAGATGACTTGCCCACAATAGCACTTCATTCAGGATATCTGTGCTCTGTCTTTCTGCTACAATCAAGCATTCAATGTGATTTCATTGAAAAGCTGTGGAGCTCCAATGAATGTCAAAAAAGACCTTATCACAGGATTCTCAAATCTGTATGGTCAATATTTTGTATCCCCCACACACTTCCTGTTTTCTACCATTTGCATCATGTTTGGAAGCTAGCTATAGATCTGTCTATCTAAACTGTTTCTGTCTTGCACTCTCAACCAGCTTGATTTTGGAGATAGTTTACGAACAAATTAAACAACTATAAATACAGCAAAAACTCTAACATTTGAATGTTCTTTGTTATCAGGCTTCCAACGCATAGGACACAATGCATTTCCAGCTACCAGAAATGTTTGCATCACCCACTAAATTTGCTGTGGGTGGAGCATCTCGCTTTTTGTTGATCTTCTTCCCCAGCTTGGGAATACCACCTTCATTCTGCCCATAGAGGAGGAGGTTCAGCAAACAATTTCAGTTGACACCAAGAAGCACTTACCCTGGCAAGAGCCAAATGCATCTCAAGCTCAGCAATGCGACGCCCCACACAGGCACGCACCCCATAGCCAAAGGGGATGGAGCTGAAGGGATGGGGAGCTGATTCTTTGTGCTCTCGCAGCCAGCGATGTGGTAGGAAGCGTTCTGGCTCAGGGAAGTTGGTCTCATCATGTGAGAGAGCATAGTGGGCAAGCACAAACAGGGTCTGGGTCCAGTGGGAAACGGAGAAGCAGGAACAAGCTTCAGCAATTAAAATTATTCTTCACTCTTTCATATAAATTTACTGCAGGCAACTTTTTGGACATGGTGGTGGCAGCAGAAACGTAATTGTTTAAAGAAAACTAACTTTATATTAATGTTAATCTTGTCTGCCAATATTCAACTAGGACTAGGGATGACAGCCTCCATGCGGGACCTGGGGACATTTACAGCTTGCCTCCAGACTGAAGAGATCAGTTTCTCAGGAGAAAATGGATGGTGTAGAGGGTGGACCCTGGCATTTTTCCTCCCTGAGGTCCATATCCTCCCCAGCCTCTATCCACAAATCTTCAGGAGTTTCCCAACCTGGATCTAGCAACGCAGTCCCCCCAGCCCCCTGCTGGTGGCCAGGAGGGATCTGGCAGCTAACTGGCACATCTTCCAGTACACCAGCTCTGACCATACTTCTCAGCACAGCTCTCCTTGAAGGAAGTGGGAATGAGATTCTTCCCTTCTCAGGTCCACAAGATTTAAACATTTATCAGCCACTCTCAACTGTCTAATTTGGGCAAGGTTTAGAAACTTCAGTTGGTACAGAATGCGGCAGCTAGGGTTTGAAATGGCTGGGGTGGCTAATAAGGCCCATATTACTCCCATGTTAACCTGTCTACACTGGCTCCCCATCTGTTTCTAGGCACTGTTGTTGACCTTTAAACATGGTTTGGAAAAAATATGCCTGAAGTACTGCCTGCTCTCTTATGAGCCTTTGTAACTACTATGATATAATCTTCATAGCCCCTGTTTCAGTGTTTCTCAGATTAGGCGGACAGCAACTTGGGTGAGGGCCTTCTTGGTCATGGAACTCAAACTCTGGAACTCCCCAGAGAGACTAATTTGTCTCCTTCCGTTGCTGCCTGTGTGTGAAGACTTTGTTTCATTGGCATTTCCTCAGTGACCCCTCCTTCTTGATAACTGTTTTAATTGTTTTTATTTATTTGCATGTATTTTAGTTCTGTCATTATTTGTTTTAATTATGTGTGGTCCCCCCTTGGTTTTAATAGTTTTAAAATGTGGTTGTATTATGTTATGATTTGTTTGGTGCCTTGATGGCTCTTATGAGGGAAGAAAGGCAGAATATAAATTTTGTGAAGTAAAATAAATACATTAAGTAAATAAATACAAAATCACCCATGCTATTGTTACATTCAGTTTGGATGACTACAATGTACAAGAAATTACCTTTGAATACAATTTTGAATACTGCTTCAACTAGTCCAGCAGCTAGACTGATTGCAGCGTGATGCTAGCTAACTTGTCCTCACCGAATTTCGCCCCACAGTGCCCCCTTCTTAGTGGTCCTGGATTGATAGCAGATGGCAGCTTTAGGGGCTGCATCTTGTAGGTTGCTTCTGAGAATATTTCAGATAACATCCTATAGAGCCCTATATAGTCTGGGATATCTAAATGGCTATTTTCTATTAATGTGAATCTGCCTACCAGTCCTCGTTTGCTCAAATGCCCTGCTTTGTGCTCCCATTAATTGAGGCTGTGGTGGTGGTAAACAAGAGCCAGACCTTCGTTTTGTTGTGCTCCTAAGACTGTGAAATCCTGTCTCGCAAAGAAGCTCATGCTGGTGCTGGAACTGCAATCTTTCTAGTGCTGAGCAGAAATGTTTTTATTATTCCAAGCTTTTAGGCAATCTGTCCCCATGTGAAATATTTAACAGATGTGTTTTGCTTTATTCTGTTGATTGATCTATATTGTAAATGGTTTCTTTGCTTCTTGATTGCTATTTTACAAGAAGCACCAAAGTAGTAACACTGTAATCTGCCCAATGGGATGCTGTTGCTTTTGCACTAGTTATATTCTTATTGTAATCTTTTATTATTTTAATTAAATGTTTTATGTTTACATAAACAGCCTCCAACATATATTTTTATAGAAATTGTGTAGTAAATTTTTTTAATGCACAGGTGCTATACCAGTTATCTCAAACCTAGTATACTACACATGTTTTTCTTACTTTAGACTGGCCCTGTGCAAAATCCATTGACTCCCTTTTCTTATTTCTGATTGCTGAGCATAGGGCACTAACAGATGTTTGCTGCACAAGATCAGGAATATTTTTCTACTCACATCTTTTGGAAACTTGTACCCTCCGACAACCACATCCTTCTCCGCAATGATTCGGGCATTGGCAGGGACCACAGGATACAGCCTACAGAGAAATTAGTTGGGGTGGGGGGTGTCACTGATATATTATTATTATTATTATTATTATATTTATATTTATACCCCGCCTCCCCCCGAAGGCTCGAGGCGGCTTACATAAACCCGTCCCCTAAAACCATAAAATGACAATAAAAACCAATGATTTACAATAATTGTAACAGCGATGGCGTAGCCTACTCATTTGCTCTCCGCATCCTCATCTACGGTGGGGGGTGACGCTCTCTACCACCAGTTTGTGAGGGGGGGGCTGATCTTCTTTCCGCCCGGCCTCAGTTATAGGCCTGGCGGAAGAGCTCCGTCTTACAGGCCCTGCGGAATGCTGGTAATTCCCGCAGGGCCCTCAGCTCTTCCGGGAGCTCATTCCACCAGGTTGGGGCCAGGACCGAAAAGGCCCTGGCCCTAGTCGAGGCCAGGCGGGCTTCCTTGGGGCCGGGAACGACCAGTAGGTTAGCCCCCGCAGAGCGTAAAGCCCTGCGGGGGATATAGGGCAAAAGGCGGTCCCTCATATATGCTGGGCCTAGACCACGGATGGCCCTGAAGGTCAAAACCAAAATCTTGAACCTGATCCGGAAGGCGACCGGTAACCAATGCAGCTGCCTCAGAACTGGCTGGATGTGAGCCCTCCATGGTGTAGCTGTGAGGACTCTAGCAGCCGCATTTTGGACGAGTTGCAGTTTCCGGATCAAGCCCAGAGGCAGGCCGGTGTAGAGCGAGTTACAGAAATCTAGTCTAGAGGTGACCGTCGCATGGATCACTGTGGCCAGGTGTTCAGAGGACAGATAGGGCGCTAGTAGCCGAGCCTGGCGAAGATGGAAAAATGCCCGGCTAGCTACCTGTTTAACCTGTGCCTCGAGTGTTAGTGAGGCATCGATGGTCACCCCTAAATTCCTGGCCTGAGATGCGATATTAAGTTGCGTCCCGGCCAGAAAGGGTAAGCGCGCTTCCTGATCTGCCCCCCTACGGCCCAACCACAGAACCTCCGTCTTGGAGGGGTTGAGTTTCAGGCGACTCTGCTCGAGCCATCCGGCTACGGCTTCCAAACATCTGGCAAATGGATCTGGGGGGGAGTCCGGGTGGCCATCCATGAGGAGAAAGAGCTGGGTGTCATCAGCGTACTGGTGGCAACCCAGCCCATAGCTCCGTACCAGTTGAGCCAGAGGGTGCATAAAGATGTTAAATAATGTAGGAGAGAGCACCGAGCCCTGTGGGACCCCACAAGGGAGCCGGTAAGGGCCCGATACTTCCTCTCCCACGGCTACCCTCTGTGTCCGGTTTTGGAGGAAGGAGCGTATCCAGCGTAACGCTGTACCCCTTATCCCCGTACCGGCAAGGCGGCTCGCTAGCTATAGAAAGGAGTTACCTTCAGAAATATTGGGACACAAATAGAGATGAATGTAGCAGCTTTCTCTAGGTGATGATGGTTTGAGGGGGAAATCACAAGAGAGGTGTTGAGAGCCACCAGATACTTAAGCTTGAGGTTCTGCTTCTTCAAACAATGATGGGAGCTCTTACCGGAGAGTCTCCTTGATTGTGGCCTTTAGCAGTGGCATTTTGGTGAGATCTTTGGCATCAGGGATCCGATCTTTGGGCACCACATTGATAATCTCCTGGTACAAAGCTTCCTGAATCTTCAGGTCCTGGGATAGGTGGTACATGGCCCATGAGAGAGTATTGGATGTCTGAAAAGGCAAAGCAAAACAGTGATGACAGGACTTTTAGGCATCATTTAGGCACCATTTTCAGGCAAGATCCTGGAACTGACAGTCAGCCTTCAAGGACCTAGGCACACCCAACAATCTCTCAAAAGCATATTATGATAATACACATTATCTTTCTAGCTTGTTACATTTTCCCCGTTTCCTAGAATTAAGAATACACTGATACAATTATTATTGCAAACAAGCATGTTTGATCTTTGTAGTCTTACTGTTATGTTATGAATCAGTGAGGTAGCACAGCCTTAGCAGTTACTTGGCTGTGAGACACCCAAGTTTAAATGCTCATTCTAGTATTTCCATGGGTGGTGTTCCCGTGAACATCTGCTCAGCCTTCTTCATAAAGTTAACACCTTGGCTTTGAGATTTTTGAAGACTGGATGACATACAAATATAGCAAGTAAATAAAGATGACACACAAAGATGGCATTTAAGGGTTTGTAAATTATTCATTGATTAATTTAATTTAAATAAATCACAGAGTTGCCAACTGGGCTGTAGAAAAAAAAGTTCTGTCCTTTTAGTAGAGTTTAATGGGATATCTTTTGCCAAGTGAAATAATTTACCTTCCTACAATAAGGGCTTCAACTGACCATTTCCATCCATTAACCCTCTACTGAAGAGACAGGATAGTTTCTCCCCCCTGCTGGTACCCATAGTTATCAAAGGCCTAGTGTAAATTTGAGGCACTGGAGTATAGATATGACCTTTCCGTTTATGAAACAAGAGCTGCCACTCTTTGTTAGAAGGAAAATCTATCTTAAATATATTGTTTAATTCCCTCTTAGATGCACTACTAAGACAAAATAGGTGGGGCAAACGAGGAAGGAAAATAGTCTCGGAACCCCCTTTCCTGCTTCCCACAAGGAGGGATGGAGGAAAGAACTCTGCCTGCTACAGTTGCTAACCTCCAGATGTGACCTGCTGATCTCCCAGAATTATAACTGATCTTCAGACTACAAATTTCAGTTCCTCTGGAAAAAATGACTGCTTTAGTTAATGGAGTCTAAGGCATAATACTCTGCTGAGGTCCCTCAACATTTTGGGTTAGGAAATTTCTGGCAATTTTGAGAGTAGAACCTAGAGAGGTTGGGTAGTGGAGAACCTTAGAGGGGTGTAATGCCATGGAGTCCACCTTCCAAGGTAGCCATTTTCTCCAGAGGAATTGCTATCTGTTGTCTGCAGACCGGGCTGAAGAGATCTTCAGCCACTACCTGGAGGCTGGCAACCCCATATCAAGCCCCATTCATGGGTCTCCACAGGAATTCCCCAACCCTGAGTGACCAAACCTACATGAGGTTCTGCTAGGTTGGCACATCTATTGGTTTGGCTGATCCCAAGTGTGAGGGGAAGCCATCAGTCAACTCCAGGAGAACTCCCAGTGGCCATCATGGCCAATCCATCCCTGCAAGACAATTAGGGTTGCCAGGTGTCCCTCCCCCCAGCCACTGTGGGGAAGTAGAGATGCCAGATCCAGGTTGGGAAATTCCTGGAGATGTGGACTATTGAAAGGTTGTCACTTGGAGGAGGGCAGGATGCTGTTCCCATTGGCTGCAGAGAAAAGTACACACAGTAATGGGTTTAAACTACAAGTACAATGATATAGGCTAGATATCAGGGGGGAAATATCACAGTCAGAGTAGTTCAGCAGTGGAATAGGCTGCCTAAGGAGGTGGTGAGCTCCCCCTCACTGGCAGTCTTCGAGCAAAGATTGGATACACACTTTTCTTGGATGCTTTAGGATGCTTTGGGCTGATCCTGCGTTGAGCAGGGGGTTGGACTAGATGGCCTGTATGGCCCCTTCCAACTCTATGATTCTATGAAATCCAAGATTATGTGGATCAGTGTGATCTCCTGCTTCTCCAGCATGAGTCTGGACTAGCAAGTCATGTCTCCCTAATGACAGCTTCATGTTATGTGGGAGTGCAAATCAGACAGCTAAGATATCATGTCCTACCGTATCTATGCCAGCCAGCAGTAACTCAGCGATGCTGCCATAAATCTCTTTTTGGCTAAGTTTCCCAGTAGACAGTAGGTAGGTTAGGTAGCCTGAGACTTCCTCTCCTTGGTCCAGATGCTTTTCTAACACCATCATCTTCTGATCAATCAATTTCTTACCTAGGGCAATGAGAGACACCATATGTAGTCATGAGCAACTGTTGCCATGGGTGCTGAGGACCTTCCATGACAATGTTTTTCACAAGGGTAGAGAATCCCTCACACATTTAGAATTGTTTCCTTTACCATTTTGGACATTGTGAGGAAACTTATAGCGATATCAAATTATCCCCCCTCCAAAGTTGAGGAAGATCCCAGCTCTTCAAACAATGTTGGACTAATTCTGACGAAACGCCCAATAAACTATGATCCACTTTGCCTCTCCACCTTGTACGTACCAAAGGCAAAGATTGTGTCCCAGCCGTGTAAGTAGCGATTCCAATAGGGCAACACTTCCCGGGTCCACTTGGGCAGGAGAGTGGCAAAAACAGAATTCTTCAGGGTGTCTCCAATAGCATCAATAAAATGCTGTGTCTCAGCAGGGATCTGCTTCTCCAGACAGCCAATACGGGTCTCAAACAGAATGTAGGAGATGCCTAGAAGTGGAAAGCACAGATGCAATGTCCAGAAGAACTATCCCTCTATGCTGTCACATGGTGACCACCACAGGGAAGCAAAATATCATAATGGGGGAGAGAAGGGAACATGAGGAGGGAGAGCTGGTGAGGTCAAGCTGTGTGGGAGATAGGACTGGAGTACAGGGGGAAATTAGATGGCTTAATTATTGCAAGATGTTGTGGTTGTACTTGGGAATCTGGACTGAATGTGCCAATACTGGGTTGTTGGAATGGATGGTTAGCAGGAAATATGCCGTACACAAGTTAGATAACTTCCCAGAATAGGGAAAGTAATTTCCACTGGATGTATCATTTTAAAAGAAGAGCTGTTTTTTGGTACCCCACTTTCTACTACCTGAAGGAGCCTCAAAGTGGCATACAATCACCTACCATTCCTCTCACCACAACAGGACTCTGTGAGGCAAGTGAGAGCTGTGACTGGTCTAAGGTCACCCAGCTGGCTGCATGTGGAGGAATGGGGAATCAAACCTGGTTTTCCAGATTACAGGCTACCACTAACCTGGCTCTCATTTATTAAAAAGTGAAACATGGTACAGGATAAACGACTATCCATTACCCTTATTTCAGACACAAGAGATGGTTCTGTATTTTTTAGTGGGAAACTCTTCATGTCAGGAAGACTAAACTTGTACCCTTGTACCCTTCAGTCTGGTTCACTGAAGAGAGCCTGATTAGCAAAGAACATATTAGGAGGCTTTTTCTGTACGAGTCCTAATGAACAGCACAGCTTCTCTGTGCATTCCATATAAACTACCCAAGTCCCCGTGGTCCTATAGCCTACAGAACCTGGTGTGATGCAGCAGAGAGTATCTGAGAGATAAGCAGGATAGTATGCCTCCTTAGTTAAGGAGCACACTAGCAGTACAACTGTAAACAGTCCAAGCCCACGGACTTCAGTGTATTTAAGAAGGCATAACTCTATTTAGGATTACACTATCCTACAGTATTTCATATTTTTATCCCATCTTCCTCTAAGGCGCTCAGGGTGGTCGGCTCCTCCATTTCATCCTGTGACATAGGCCAGGCTGAGAAAGAGTAATTAGCATAAGGCCATCCAGTAGTACTGTCCCTCAACCAAATCTTATCTTTAACCTCCCTGTGACGGGGCCAGCCTGTTCCCGCCACCGATAGAACGCCCCAGGTCGCGCCTGACTTGCCGCAGTGCCCCAGCCCCTGGGAAGCCTTCGCCCTGTGAAGGCTTCCCCGGGGAGCGGGGGCCTAGCGCCCATTTTATTCCTGGATAAAATAGGCTTTATTTCTAGTTTTGAAAATAAAATGAGAAGAAAATCCTTGTATACTTTCCCATGGCTCAGTTTCAGGGTAGACGTTTCTTCCTGCAAACTTGTCTTTTTAAAAAACATTTTGCTCAATTATTTAGAAATAGGTTCTCCCCTCCTCATTGCTGTCTCTCATTTGGAAACAACTCTTGGACAGTGTTATAAACCCTCCCTCCTACTCTGTCTTTAAAAAAAAAAACACCCAACCAATCAGGACAAATGAAACCCTAAACCCTCTGAAGCAAGTTTTTTTAGTTGTCTGCTGGCACTTTGTCGGACTGGAGTCTGAGACTGAGTGCAAGCATACTATTAAATCCCTCATGCCTTCTTGGCTGTAGATATTAGTACTGGCCTAACATGGCTGTGTAGGATAAATTGATTACAATAGTTAACTTCCAGGCTGTGGGATCAGACGTTTGTGGGCAGAACTTTCCCAAGATGGGGTTGTTTTGTTTTATTTTGTTTTCCTTCAGTTTAATTTAGTTTAAGTTTCAATATTTTTTATTTATCTTGGTTTTAACTTCCTCTCTTCTTTGTTTTAGAGAAGTTTTACTTAGGGTTTTACTTTTACATATATCCTCCCATGTAGTATGTAAACCGCCCTGAGCCATATGGAAGGGCGGCATAGAAATCAAACAAACAAACAAACAAACAAACAAACAAATAAATAATAAGTGAGCAGATATGGTGAGTCAGGTGGTGGTGTAGTTGTACCTTGTGAAGTGGCTTTTCTTCCTCCTTTCTTTTCTCCTCCTGTGTTTTACTGGGCTGCATCTCTTTTCACTTTCAACCTCTAGCTTTTAACTTTATTTGGAAGAGACTAACCTTGAGAGGCATGGGCTGCTGAGCCAAGCAAAGCTGAGTGAGATAGGAATCTGGGGAGTTTCTCCCCACTCCCCTTCTCTTGGCAACATCCTTGCTGTTTGTTTGTTATAGGAAGCTTGAGGAAGAGATACCATTTTTAAATCCCTCTGTTTTTACTTAGTTATTAGTTCATTTTATATTTGTCCTCCTTAGACAGGGGTAATGACCTCAGTGTTTCAAAATTTAAAAATAGGTAAGAAAAAGATCCTATATTACTTGCAAATAAATGATACCTGCAAAAGTTGGATGCATTTCTGGAATTGGTGTCAGAACCAGAAACTAGTTCTTCAGTCTTAGGAATGAGTGTCCTGTTTCCAGAAAGGAATGAACCTCAAAATAGTTTTTCTGCTCCAACCACAAATTTAAGTTTTGGATAGTTCACTTTCTTCCAAGGAAGAAAAAGATATTCTGTCACCTTAAAACTTCTTAATTGCAGATATCATAACAAATCTATGATGCTCTTTCTCAGGCTGATGATGTTAGCTCCAAGAGATTAGCTTCAATGTCCACAGGGGATTCATAAATGAAATCTCAGATTGTTAAACTGCTCAAGCATTGAGCTATAGAGCTTTTATTGGTCAAAGGAAAGGAAAGGACAATAAGAAACTGGTCCCTGCTTTCCCTCCAAACACCTTGAAAGCCAGTGTGGTGTAATCAGGAGAACCATGTTTGATTCCCCATTCCTCCTCCATAAGCAGCCAGCTGGTTGACCTTGGGCCATTCACAGTTCTCTCAGAGTTCTCTCAGCCTCACCTAACCCACTGGGTGTCTGTTGTGGGGAGAGGAAGATAAGGTGGTTGTAAGTTGCTTTGAGACTCCTTTGGATAGCAAAGTGAGATACAAAAACCCAGCTCTTCTCTCTCACATTGTTGTTGCTGTTAGGTGCGAAGTCGTGTCTGACCCATTGCGACCCTATGGACAATGATCCTCCAGGCCCTCCTGTCCTCTACCATTCCCTGGAGTCCATTTAAGTTTGCACCTACTGCTTCAGGGACTCCATCCAGCCACCTCATTCTCTGTTATCCCCTTCTTCTTTTGCCCTCAATCGCTCCCAGCATTAGGCTCTTCTCCAGGGAGTCCTTCCTTCTCATGAGGTGGCCAAAGTATTTGAGTTTCATCTTCAGGATCTGGCCTTCTAAGGAGCGGGCAGGGCTGATCTCCTCTAGGACTGACCAGTTTGTTCGCCTTGCAGTCCAAGGGACTCGCAAGAGTCTTCTCCAACACCAGAGTTCAAAAGCCTCAATTCTTTGACGCTCGGCCTTCCTTATGGTCCAACTTTCACAGCCATACATTGCAACTGCGAATACCATAGCCTTGACTAAACGCACTTTTGTTGGCAGGGTGATGTCTCTGCTTTTTAAGATGCTGTCTAGATTTGCCATAGCTTTCCTACCCAGGAGCAAGCATCTTTTAATTTCTTTGCTGCAGTCCCCATCTGCAGTGATCCTGGAGCCCAGGAAAAGAAAATCTGTCACTACCTCCATTTCTTCCCTAACTATTTGCCAGGAATTGAGAGGGTCGGATGCCATGATCTTCGTTTTCTTAATGTTGAGTTTCAAGCCAACTTTTGCACTCTCCTCCTTCACCCGCATCAACAGGCTCTTTAGTTCCTCTCTCACATACGCACTCCAATTGTGTGTTGGGGGCAACATTTTCTGCCTCTATTACTTGCATTGAAGGGACTCCTCCCAAGCCACTGTGGGGCCCCAGCTGCGAGATCTCACATGGATGAGGATCATGCTTGTGCCTGCTGGTGATCTGCTCATGCTTCATCTTTGCAACAGACACACCATGAGAGCCATGGACTCTCACTGAAAGGAAAGCCTTTATTGTGCAGGGGTCCCCAGTCTTGTGGCACTTTTGGGATTCTGGGAATGGACTCTCAGAATGTCACTACCACAAAATTTTCTGCCACAAGGGCCAGGGCCAGTCACAAAATGGCTGCCATGGAATACTGGGGCCAAAAGTGGGACAATCTGGTTGCTAAACACAAAATGCTAGGAGGTTATGAGCTAAGCATCCTCCTAGGGGGAAGGCATTTGTATAGCAATGAATATTCCTTGCTTCCCCAAAGGTAATATCCTTTTTATTCTGAAGGATCTCCTGCAACAGTGAGGGCAGGAAAGACAGGACTGGCTATTTGCCTTGGGGAAGAAATTGCTTGGGGATGTAGAAAATGAGTACCAAAACCCCCATTGGTGAGTGCCATGGGATGCATAGATATTGCGTTGGGGATCATATCCTTATAGTTCCTCTACATATTATGGAAATGGACATCTGGGCAGTCCTGTCCCAGTGCTCTCCGGGTGCTGTCCCAGACAGGAACCACCTGTCCAGGTGCTGTTGCTTCCCGTCCAGCGGGGCACGACCGGATTGGGCTGGCCCCTGCAGCGCCCGCCTCCTGGAGCCCTGCACCCAGCCTTGCTGCCAGAAGCTTTCTGGCCAGCAAGGAGGGTACATCCACAGCTCCCAGGTAGCTCTGTCCCGGGGGGGATTGGCGGGCCAGCAGGGGCGGTGCTCTTTCTCTCACCGGCAGTGGGACAGGACTTTGCAACCCAAAGGGAAGCGGCCGCGCCAAAGGGGGGGGGGGAAATTCGCTTCCCTTTGGGCTGTAAAGCCCTGTTGCTGCCTCAGAGAGGTGCTGAGAGGGCTTTGGGAGCCGAAGGGAGCACCCACGGGGTGTGGGGGGGGGAGAGAATTTCCTTCCCTTCAGCCCCCCAAGCCCTCTCGCTGCCTTTCCTGACCAAAGGGAAGCCTTTCAAACCCCATTTTTTAAATGGGCTTTGATGCTAGGGTTACATGATAATTCACCACACACCTTCTAAGGCAAATCGGTAAAGTATTTGGGCCACATCTTGGATCATCACCCCAGAGGGGCTTTTCCCCCTCACATCTTCCAGATGCACCATTAGGTCAGACACCACCTCATTGATGACATCGGCATACAGCACAGCTTCTGAAGGTTTGAGCATCCTCTTGTTCAGTACCTGCCGCAGGCGATGCCACCGTTCCCCTTCCCTACGAATGAGAGCGAGAAAGAGTTGGACAGGGGAGAACAACAGACAGCTCCTGACATCCGGGCAAATGTATCCATTCCATTGGGCACTGATTCTCAGTCTGCCAGCATCCACCCTTGACTCAGCAGTCAAATGAACCCAACTGTGTTTAGACAGCCCAGAGAATGAGAGGGCTGCAATCCAACTTTAGACGGCCCTCCAACCCACACTTACAACAATTTGTAGTAATTGGCCAAAATTCCTTCAAAGCTCTTGTTGAGCTCCTTTTCATTTATCCAGGTGATCAAAAAATGAACAAGGCAGCTCTATATTGCAGCACTCAAACTGTAAAAAATGGAAATGGAGGCATGATGCATCAAGGAGATCCTTCCTTCTCTGTCCCCTAGGGCCTGTCTCAAAAGGGCCTGACTGGGGATCAGACCAGACTAAAACACAATCTTCCTCAGCATTCTTCAAAATGCAAGGACCAAGCTTTGGAGGACCACAAATTGAACAGAGACTGTAATACCCTTTGCCATTGTAAAACTTTCTTCCTCACCACTGTTACTGCTTGTCCCATAGGGCAGTGATCCCCAACCTTTTTATCACTGGGGACCGGTCAACGCTTGACAATTCTACTGAGGCCGGGTGTGGGGGGGTAGTCTTTTGCTGAGGGATGTCGCAGCTGCTGCCTGAGCCCCTGCTCCACTTGCTTTCCCGCCAGTGCCCCTGACTTCCCACCTCCCACTGGGGGATGCTGCCAGCAGGAGCTGTGCAGTGCCATGCTGAGGGGGAGCCCCAACCATGGCAGCTGCTGGAGAGCACCAAAGATGAGCCAGTGGCAGAGTGGCAGGGCAGCCCCCGAGGCAGCAGCCGGGAAGGAGGACGAGGAGGAGCCGCAGTCCGGTACTGCCTGATCCACGGACCGGTCCCGGGGGTTGGGGACCTCTGCCATAGGGAATCATATACAAGTATCTGTTTGTTTTTTTCCTTCCCAGTGACTTAAGTATTTTCCAGATGGGGTTAGACTTGTATAGTTTCTCTGCTGCTGCTGTAGTTGCTGAAATAACAGAGCATAAGCAGGACCTCAAACATTCATATTCTATTCTCCCACCCATATGTCATCCATGCAGTCTTTGCATTGATGGAAAAGATTGGAGAAAAGCTAGGGGAAACCCGGAATGCTGTGCAGAAGGAGGAACCCCCACCTCCACATTCCCCAACAGCATGGAACTTGGAACATATAAATCATACATACATTTTTAAAATAAGTGCAAAGTTGCTTTAGGGAGGTGTTATCAGCACTGGCCAATAGATGCCTACAACACATGGCCTTCCCCCAGCTTGCTGGAAATTTGCAGCAAACCCTGCTGTGTTTGTCTCCTGTCTGAAGACCAGAGAGTTAGATTCTAAATTACAATACATACATACTTACATCACATTACAGTCCCATTCTCCCAAATGAAATGAAGAGGGGATTCTAAGGAATATAGATATAAGAGTTGAATAAGGTTACCCTATGTAGTGAGATAAGAAACCAATATCCTAATTTAATTTATTACTACAACACTCAAAACAATGGAATCCCCAGGACTCCACAAGGATATTGATTTCTTAATTTAGAATCTAACTCTGGTCTTCGGACAGGAGAACAAACACAGCAGGGCTTGTCATTTGTGGGGATGTTTCTGTGCTTGGGTGGAGACAGATAGGACTAGCAACAAGTCTCTTTTAATTAGTTCTTTCCACAACTCGGAAAGCATCTGACATTAATCACCAACCTTAACATTTTATTCCCGTTATGTGTTTGTCAATGACAATTGAACCCAATGGACTGATTTTATTTTAGCAAGGAACTATCCAGTCTTCATTATCATGCTGCATGTTTGTTGTTATGCTGTTTATTAATTTACTACTAATTTATTCTCTCCTTATTATATCTGTACACCTATGATTCTTGTTCCATTATCTGAGGAAGTGTGCATGCACACAAAAGCTCACACCTTAAATAAAATTTTGTTGGTCTTAAAGGTGCCTTTGGACTCAAATTTTGTTCAGCTCTGAAGAACGTCAGTTCATGCCCTATAACTGCAACTTTTCATTTCCTCCAGAATTCCAGGCCAGATGGACTCAGCATTGCTATAGTTTCTTTGGCATATGAAACTTACTGTAAAGATCAGCAGCTGGAGGCTCCTGTGCCAAGTCTGGCTTTTTGGAAGGCCATGCCTGCCCTCCCAGCTGCTACAAAAGGAGGTATGAGCAGTGGCTGCAGGAAAGTGGTGGGACACGTTGTGGGATGGGAATCTGGATCCCCTTCTGAAAGTGGCTGTAGGCCAGGGACCTATAGGCACCTATGGATTATTCCCAGGTGCTCCGATTATGATCTTTTATTTTTATTTTTCACTAGAGAGGATGAGTAACTCCTGTGGCAGTTCTATTTTCCTGGCCTTTGTACTCTATGGTTGAAGGCCAATAGCTTTGAAAGTTGGATGGTCCTATATGTGGAGTATAATGATAAGAATTCTTAGGCAAAGGTGTGTTGGTAGTTTAAATTGGACATTAGGGTTGCCAATTGCCTGGAGGAAGAAATGTCCTGTCCTTTTAACAGAGACGTTATTTACCTGTATGCCATGAAAAAGCTTTAGCTGCCCATTTCCACACACTAAACCTTTATTCAAACGCCAGAACATTGTTCTTCAGGGCTGTTGGCAACCCTGCAGAATATTTATTATAATTACCTGCACATGATAAAAGTTAATAACATTGATAAAATCTCAGTTGTCTATACTAGTAATACAGCAAGTACAGAATCAATATTAACACATGGGTGTGATTACTTGATACCTCCCTCTCCATGGAGGAACAGGACAGCAGAGTAGCACAGCTGGCACACCCACACCTGCTAGCACCCTACCTGGCCCTAGAACACCTAGTTAAAGTTATCCAGGTGGTCACTTGTAGACTGAATTTCTCCTACTCGCTCTATGCGGGCCTACTTTTATCCCTGATCCGGAAACTACAACTGGTACAGAATGCAGCAGCCAGGGATACCTTGGAGGGCCCACATCTGGCCCTTACTCCAACAGCTGCACTGGCTACCAGGATCAGGCTTCTGGCCTTCAAGGCCATATGCAGTCTGAGCCCCGAGTCTCTCTATTTATGCCCCCCAGGGCGCACCACATTCTGTAAATGTCAAGAAGCTGGTGATCCTTGGTCCCAGGGAAGCTCATTTGGCCGCAACCAGGCTTTCTCTATACTGCCCCCCACTTGGTGGACTGAGCTCCCACAAGAGATCAGGGCCCTGGCAGAGTTAAAACAATTTTGCAAGGCCTGCAAAATGGAGCTCACCTCCAAACCTTTGGTCGAGGCCAATGAACCAACTCCACGAACCAGAGGCCCCTCCCACCACAAACCCACCCTGCAGGGGAAAAGCTGAACCACAGTGCAGTCAATAATAATAAGACAGTTGTTGTGTACAAGGTCACAATATTCTATTAAAAATTAAATGTTCCACTGTTAGAAATTATATTTTTAGTAACATTATATGTTCACAATCATTGTTTTTCTTTGTATTGTATCACAAACTTCAATGTAACCTGCCCTGAGCCATAAGGGAGGGTGGTATATAAATAAAACAAAACAAACAAATATGAGGACCAAACCCAGGCATGTTTCAACCCCTAAGGGGTCATCCTCAGTGGTCACATAAGTTTAAATGCACTCGTACAGTGAAGAAATATATAATAACTAGGGGCAAAGCCCGTTGTCTCCAAGAAAACAACGGGCGCTAGAGCTTGGCAGTGGGAAGAGGAAGGGGAGGAGTTGTCCAGTCTGTAAGGGCATGGGGTTGTCATGTGTGTTGTGTGGGAGGTTGTGGTGGCATGGTGGCAAATGAGGCCATGGGTGTGGAGATATGGGTGTCAAGAACCTGTGGTATGGAATGTTCGTTGATTGTGGGAGAGGACTGACCTTTGGGAATTGTGGCATAGTGGTTACAGATGAGCTTTCCAGAGCCATGTCTTCAGATATGTGAAGGGAAAATCCGACTGGAGACTCTTCTTAGGGGAAGATTACAATTCCCCCCAGTTCTGCGTCATTTCCCTTCTTGTGTGAATTAGGCCACATTCACCGAAATGCCCCTCTGCCCTAATACACATGGGGTAGTCACAGTACACAGGTGTCCACCCTGTTCCTTCTGTCTCCCATATTTTCACTGTTGGTAAAATGTTATGTGCCCACATGCTTCTTTCATGGTTGCTCCTTAGAAGAACGGATTTTTGTACCCTATTGCTTACTACCCAAAGGAGTCTCAAAGCGGTTTACAAACACCTTTTCCATTTGTCTCTCCACAATAGTCAACCTGTGAGGTATGTAGGGTTGTGAGAGATCTGAGAGAACTGGGAATGGGCCGCAGTGACCCAGCAGGCCCCAGGTGTCTCAAAGCATTTTCCAGTCGTTTTCCCCTTCTCTCCCCATAGCAGACTCCCCATGAGGTAGGTGGGGTAGCGAGCCTCACAGGGAAGCTGGCAACCCTAAGAGGAAGACTGTCTGTGTACAGCAGTCTTTACCTTAGTAAGGTTTTTAATACTGTTTTATTTGCCAGGCCAAGGTTATTTGCCAGTTGCTATTTCAGTTACTATGTGTCTCCAGACATTTACTTGTTCTCTATTTAGTTTCAGGCTGTAAATATTTATTTAGATCTTCCTGCACTTTCCAGACTCACAGGACTGATGCCCGTCTGTGCCCCAGAATACAAACAGTTGCTGATAAGGGCTGGCCATAACCCATAGGCCAGGAGGGATACTCCTGCACCACTCCCTACCAACTGCAGGCAAAAATGGCTCATTTGAAGGCTGGACTCTGAGGCATTGTACGATTTTGAAGTCCCACCTCCAAACCTCCAGGAATATTTCCAACCCAGGGGTAGCCAACTTCCAGGTGTGGCCTGGAGAGCTCCTGGAATTACAGCTCACCTGCAGAGTATAAAGATCAGCTCCCCAGGCAGAAAGGGCTACTTTGGACAGGGTTGTGGTAGAGAAGAAACATTTAAGGCTTCCAACACAGGTTGTTGTTGAATTGAAAGATTTGAGGCCTACTGCACAGGGTTGCTGTACAGATGAAACAGGAGACAAAAAAACAGTTTCATCTGCAGAATAGCACTGTGCAGTGGCCTCAAATCTGCAGAGAGTTGCAAAGAAGAAAGACACATGGCTTGGCTGTGTCTAACCCCCGGCCAGAGCAGTATTTTAAGTGAGAAGGGGCTTTTCTGTAGCCTCCCTGTCAGGCAACTGTTTGGCAGAAGGGGAAATTCTCTCCCCCCTCAAAAGGAAGGCCCTCAGGCTCCCCTGCGTTGTTCTCTGAAGGAAAATGCCTCCCTCCCCTCAGTCAGGGCCTGTCAGAGGCTCCTTCGCAGCAGGCCTGAAGGGGGGGAGGGGGAGCACTCTGCAGCCTCCTGCCAGCTCTGTCAGGGTTCTGAGGCAATTTACAGTTGGGCATGACAGTTAGGAAAAGAGCCTCTTGTGGCGCAGAGTGGTAAGGCAGCCACCTGAAAGCTTTGCCCATGAGGTTGGGAGTTCGATCCCAGCAGCCGGCTCAAGGTTGACTCAGGCTTCCATCCTTCCGAGGTCGGTAAAATGAGGACCCAGCTTGCTTGCTGGGGGGTAAACGGTCATGACTGGGGAAGGCACTGGCAAACCACCCCGTATTGAGTCTGCCATGAAAACGCTAGAGGGCGTCGCCCCAAGGGTCAGACATGACTCGGTGCTTGCACAGGGGATACCTTTACCTTTACCTATGACAGTTAGGACAGCCTTGGGGCGAAAAGGGCTGGCGCAGCCTGTCCAAGCCTCTGTTCTCACCCCCCTTGGCAGCCCTACTGACCTCCTCTCCCTTTGGTGGTCAGGAGCAGACTGGCAGCCATACTTGGCTGGGTGAATGGAATTTTGGTCTGTCCTGGTGAGGGGCCAATAGGAAGGCACTTTTCACGCCTCCCCATTGGCTGCTTGGCCCTGGATGGACACTTGGAGGGCCCAATCAGGAGCCGCTTCGCGGTTCCTGATTGGGCCCTCTGAGTTTTTATCCTGGACAGGGCCCGCCCTAACTCCTCCCCAGGTGGCCTTACTCTTTTATTTAATAGGACCCTGTCCTGTTTAAAGATAGGGCTGGCTAGGTGGTAAAAAAAATCCTGGGGGAAAAATATGAACATTTATGAAAAACGTCTTTTCCCCCCCAGGATTTTTTTAACCACTTCTGGAAATTAAAGCTTCCTTGCTTGGCTATTGAAGCAAGTACTTAAGTAGGGCTGAAGGTGAATACCGGAGACTCAGCATGGCAGCTGAGCAGAGGTCTCTGCAGCTACAGCTGGTTCTGGGGCAGAGGATTCTGGCTGCAAGGCAAGATGACCCAGTCTCTTTGGATTCTCCCTGGACATGAGGTTGTGTCTTTAAGTGTTCTGGCTGCCATTACCTACCAGATTGGTTACAGGTAAGGTTGCCAGTCTCCAGATGAGCAAGATCAGTTCCCATGGAGAAACTGACTGCTTTGGAAGATGGAGTCTATGGTATTTCCCTTGCTGAGGTCGCTCCCCTAATTCTGCCTTCCTCAGACTCTCCCCCCTCCGCCCGAAATCTCACACCCTAGCTATAGGATCTGAGCTTCATCCTTGTCAGAGCTTTCAGTCTTGCCATGGGGAGGCAGAGCAAGCAACATCATCCAAACAACTTTTTTGTTGTGACATCTGAATCTGGGCAAAACTTTGTCAGAATAACATTTTTAGAGCATTTTTTTTTGTATCTGACAAAGTGAACCTTGACTCCTGAAAACTTATAGCCTGGAAGATGTTGGACTCGAATTTTGTTCTGTTACTATTGACTAAGAAGGCTACCTATGTGAACATTTTTTAAAGAGAAGTGGGCCCATCTTGAAAGGCTCATATCACATAACAAAACTTCTTTACTGGAACAAACGCCGAGAAACCAGTTCAGAAACTATGTGGTATAGGAACTTCCATGATGCCCCCAGAATATCACCCTAACTTCTTTCACCTCCCAATATTTGGAGCTATTCTGTAGCAATTTTAAAAATGTTTTTTTTTCAAAAGCTGAAGTTGTTTTTATACCCTGCTTTTCACTGCCTGAAGGAGTCTGCCTGAAGGGGCTTACATTCGCCTTCCCTTTCCTCCCCCCACAGCAGACACCCTGTGAGGTATATGAGGCTGAGAGAGCCTCTGAAATGACTGCTCATTCAGAACAGCACTATCAGGGCTCCGAGGAGTCCAAGGTCACCAAGCTGGGTGCAGGTGGAGGAGTGCAGAATCACCCCACCTTGCCAGATCAGAAGCCGCCGCTCTTAACCGCTATACCACACTGGCTGGAGGGTGATGGTACATGGTGGCAATTTAAAAACAAAAGCTAGATAGCCTCCCTCAGGGAAGGGGGAGGGACAAGACTGATGCAACTTGCTGATGTTTATGCCTGGAAAGTTGTGCAAGTGGCCACGTTTTCATAATTCAAAACACTCTGTGAGTCAAGCTCCCTTTAGAATGTTGTGTGCCAACTTAGTGGAAAAAATTTACCGACAAGCAGATTCTTGCCCATTATGTGGAAATACATTCCACATAATGGGCATGGTGGCAGCTGGCAAGGGTTGGTGATGAGCCCCGCTCAGTCTGCCACCACCACCACTGCCTGTGGCTGTGCTCTGGCTACTTGGTCAGCTGGTGGCCGTCTTTGGCACCTGGCCCCAGGCCATGACCATGGCAAGGGCCACCACCTCTGGGCCTCCACAGCCTCTGCCACTGGCTGCCTCCCTGCCTCTTATGCCATGCTTGGGGGGGGGCAGGATGGACGGATGTCATGCCCACCACTATTTCCGTTTTTCCGAGAGCACCATAAGATGTGTTTTCACATCAAAAATGAGCCACAAGGTAAATTGGGGCCTGTGTAATTGCGCGGCCATGGAAATAGCTAATTATTTGACACAGAGTTCTGCATCCTGAGAATTCTGCTCATTTGTAGCCCGTAAGTTTTCCAAGACAGCCCTGAAAGCAAACCATGGTTTTAGATAGGCCTGTGTGTATGTATGGCTGAACAATAGCTGCAAAGGACAGTCAGCCATTGCTTCCATGCCATGAATAGTTAAGCCCCTCCTAAGGATACAAGAGGGAAGAAGTTATGCAAATTAAGCGTAACATGCAAATTAAGCAAATTTGCTGAATTTATTCAGGTTTATTCAGGTTGCAGAATTTAGGATTTTTTGGAACTATTTTTTAAAGTGCATGTTGTTCACAGCCTGTGGCTCCCCTAGTTTCTCTGTTATCTAAGCCTTAGAAGAGTTCCATAGCACCAGTCTGGCACAGGAGATCTGGCTTTACACTCACTCAGTGAAGGGGCCATAGGGCAACTCTCGCTTGTCCCGGTGTTCCTTCCAGAGGGCCATGTCGCTCCGGATGGGGTACTTCCCTTCCTGGCGCAACAGCTGTTCTAGTATTTCAGGACTGCCAATATTGATATTATTGTAAGAGCCAAACTTGGATTTCCACATGGGACCATACAGTTGCTTGAAAATGATCTGGAAGAGATAAGTCAGCAGGCTTAGTTATCTTGACTGTGTCAGTAAAAAACAATTCAAATCCAAAACAGAATCAAATTGTACCTTAAAAAACAAATCCTGCATTCATAAATGTAAATAAATGCTCTTTTTAGCTGTGATAGTTGGATTTTCAAATTATTTAGGATATCTGGGCATTACGTTTTCTATTTGTTTTCTATTTAGGAGTTAAAATTATTTTCAAAAATTATTTTAAAATCGGGTCTTTTGACATGAACTGCAGTAGGAGAGTAAAAGAAATGTAGGAAGGAAGTTTTTATATGGTGCAACAGTTCTTCTGCCCTGATTTGTCCTTTAAGGACAGTTTTTTTATTGTCTTGTTTTTATTTGTCTCAAACAGGTCTCTGAAGAAGCTGTATATAATTCAGAAAATAAAACAAATAGTGTAACCCATTAGAATCCTTGGCCAGGATCCTATTTACATTGGAGAATTTGGCACACACCATTCAAACAGTTCTATTGTTGTTAATGCTGTTGCTATTGTTAACTTGATACAGTTACTGAACTTATGTTGTATCTGTCATTTGGTTGTTATGTTCCCTATGAACCATCCTGAGACACAAGGGAGGGCTTCAGCTCTCTGTATGTATGCTGCTTTCATCCACAATTACTAACAGTTCCTCATTAATTATGTACTCTTCCATGTAGTTTGTCAGGCTATTATTTGGAGCTAAAACTTATATAAGGAATGTTTCTTCCCTCCTACAGTGGGGGCTGAAACTGATTTGTGTCCCTTCTTGCCCCATTTGGGGGACAAAGGTAACTTTGTCTTCCTCTATCAGTCCTGCCAGCAGAATAGAGCTTACTGAATCTTAAGTGTTCTCTGATCTCCATGGCTCCTGCCCTGCATACTGTTTCTGTATATGCTCAGACACACTACACACATCTGTGTGGATAGGGGCTCTTTTGCCAAACCCCAAACTCCCATTAAACTATCTTACTAATGGCTTTTGTTACTATAACAACTTTTGGGAGAGACATGATTTCAAATTCCATGAAGTAAACATGGATGATTTACAAGCTTCTATCAGAAGCATTAGAGCCTCTTGTGACGCAGAGTGGTAAGGCAGCAGACATGCAGTCTGAAGCTCTGCCCGTGAAGCTGGGAGTTCAATCCCAGCAGCCGGCTCAAGGTTGACTCAGCCTTCCATCCTTCTGAGGTCGGTAAAATGAGTACCCAGCTTGCTGGGGGGTAAACGGTAATGACTGGGGAAGGCACTGGCAAACCACACCGTATTGAGTCTGCCATGAAAACGCTAGAGGGCGTCACCCCAAGGGTCCGACATGACTCGGTGCTTGCACAGGGGATACCTTTACCTTTACACTATCAGAAGCATTAGTTCTGATTCAGACCAGTTTATAAAATAGCTCAATAAATGTCCAAATGTGCCCATGAAATTTCCTCTATATAGAATAATGCATCTGCAACAAGTGAAGGAGATTTTGCACACCTTCTTCTCTGCCTCCAGTTCTTTAATACTTGTGTAATAGCACAAGCCAGGCATTGGACAAGCTGGAACTTTTAAAAGCAATTGATGTTAAATTCCCATGCAGAGGCTCTGCTGTTCCTGGCGGGTTTCCTAAGCAGCAGCTCTGGAGAAACATTTTGTGAGAAACAAAAGCCTTTGTTTACTGTATCCCACCAGTTTTGCTGCTGGCTGAATTCATAAGAATTCCTTGAAATCCAAATGTGCATTTGTTTTGTCATTACAGTCATAGCCGTGGGGGTGTAAGGGTTTTAATGCTGTACTCAGAGACTTGTAGATTCTTGTAAAACCTTGCAAATAGCTACTAAAAACATCCAAACCGATCCCTGCTATCCTGTTTCTTATTTGAAACCCCCCCCCCAGTTTTGTCACAGCTGTTTTCCATATCAATCCTTGGGATTGCAAAACATGATCAGAGTAGCCAAAGTCATGTTGTCCAAAGAAAAACCCCAGAACAGAAGCTGTGCAAAACTTTTTATTAAGACCACAAAACTGTGCAATCTGTGTTGGTTTGTTTCGGTTGCTTAAAATCCATAACATAGCTTCTGTTTGTATTATGTCCAGCAAAGCATACCAATAACCTTTGCATTTCTGTTGTGCTTTCCAGAGTTCAAAGGCTTCTAATGTATTCCCTTGTTTGATCCATCCTGCAGGGTAGCTCAGCATTATTACCTCTCATTGCACATTACAGGAGGAGGTCCTAAGGCTGAGAGTGGATTGCCTAATCCAGCCTTTTCCAACGTTTTTTCCATTGAGAAACTCCTGAAACATTCTTTAGGCTTCAAGAAACCCCAGAAGTGGTGCAATTGTGCAGAATATGGCTGAGAAACATAGCTGTGTATATGCCCACCCAGGGCTCCTTCCCTTCCCACCCCTTCCAGGCCCATCACTGGCCATTGGGGGAGGGGGAGCGGGTCAACATGACCACATACGATCATATCACCCAATAAATATTTAACATATTTAAAATACCTATACCTATATCTATATTTATAATTAATTAATTCCCACCCATTCAGGAAACTCTTCCAGGGCAGTCAAGAAATCCCAGAGTTTCATGAAACCCTGGTTGAGAAAGTTTGTCCAAAGGCCATGTTGAAAGTCCAGAGATACAATCTGAAAGGAGACTTGTTTGTCATTCAGCTGTGTTTGAACCTTCTGGCTCCTTTTAATTGATAAAGGTTGGGCAATTCTTCCCAGGTCACTTTTCAGCACAATATAGCTTATATGCTGCTTTCATTTAAACTTCATTCTCTGCCTATTATCACCTCAAGATACTACTGAAATACTTAGCTGAAACATCTCCTTGCTCTGAATAGCACTTGCTGGTAAAAAAAAAATCCCTACAAATGGTCTTAGCACACTTACAGTTACACTTACAAATACTAGTTAGTCCAAACTCATGGCATCAAATCTGAGGAATTCCAAAAGAAGAGTTCCAAGACACAGGCCAAAGTCTAAAATGGGAGAATCAGTTCCTATAGAGGCTGCAATGTTGCTTCCAGCAGCCACTTCCTTGCTAGCTGTTTTTAACAACACACTCGGCACCTGCCAGCCATCTGAGCCCTGCTCCTGCTGCCACTTATCCTTGTTGCTGATAGAGAGCTGGTGCCGCACAACCAATCTGGCACCTCCTGTCCTGCAGCTCCCCTCTTATCTTCTACATTCTTCCTGAGGCTCTGGTGACAAGGGAGGTGAACTGGCCAGCAGATGACTCTCCATTGCCAATTCAGGGCTGAGGGGCTGCAAGGCCATAGTACTTGGTCCTGGTTGTGGATCCATGCCTGGCGCCCCAGAGACTGCCTCCTCCTGCAGTGCCCCTGTTTCCAGCTGTGGGTTTGGATCAGGTCTGCTGGCTGCCCCTTCCTCTGAGGAGTCCTATTCATCTCTTGACTCTGCTGGAGCTGGCTGGTCCATGATGTGCTTCTGGCCTGGCTAGTTCAGGCAAGCTCAGTCTCTTCAGATCTGGGAAGCTAAGCAGGGTTAGCCCTGGTTAGTATCTAGAGGGGAGACCACCAAGGAATCCAGGGTTGCTACACCGAGGCAAGCAACGGCAATCCACCTCTGAACATTTTCTGCTTTGAAGCCCCCAAGGGGGGGGGGCTTATCATAAGTCAGATATGATAGCCCCAGCAAGCCTGATCCTGTCAGATCTTAAAAGCTAAGCAGGTCTGACCGTGGCTGGTATTTGGATAGGAGACCTCCAAGGATTTGGGTGGGTGAAAAAGAGTTGGTTTTTATACCCTCCTTTTCACTGTGCAAAGGAGTCTCAAAGAGACACCCTGTGAGGTAGGTGAGGCTGAGAGAGCTCTGACAGGTCTGCTCTGTGAGAACAGCACTATCAAGACTGGGATGAGCCCAAGGTCACCCAGCTGGCTGCATGTGGAGGAGTGGGGAATCAAGTCCAGTGTGCCAGATTAGAAGATGTTGCTCTTAACCACTACACCACCCTGGCTCTGGTAGTTCCTTCAAGGAACACTACAGAGTCATAATGTGCAGGCAAGCAATGGTGACATCCCTTGCTGGGCTGCCAGACAATCCTGGGATCTCCTGGCTACACAATACACCTCCCAGAGATGAACCAGCACAGCCCCAGAGGCCACCTTCCTGGGCCTAATCACGGCCCTCGCGCCCGCCGGATGGCAGCCTGTCTGCAAAAAGCAGCCCGACTCCTCCGTGCCGAAGCGCTCCTGGGCTACTTAAGGGCAACAATCGGGGGGTCGCTTCCAACTCTCGCCAGCACTTGGCGTCTTAAGCAGCGCGCTCTGTGAAGGCGCCGGGTGAAGCCCGTCCCGCCTGACCCCGCCGGGCTCTCCCCAGCGTCCCGCCACGACCCCTGCCGCCCACCCCCGCCGGGGCCATGCCGGAGCGAGCGCCTCCCACCTGCAGGCGGTGCGTGTGCAGGACGTAGCCCTTGGCCAGGAGCCAATAGAGGGAGGCCAACTGCCCCGGCCCCGGCAGCTCCTCCGGCCGCTTCAGCCGCTCCTCGCCCCCGGGGGCCGTGGTGGTGGTGGTGGTGGCGGCGGCCACCTGAGCCGCGCTGGCTGAGCGCCTCCCAGCCTGAGCGGGGCGCCGGCCTGCCAGCAGCGGCGAGCCCAAGCAGCCCCACAGCCTCCCGGACAAGCCGCCCAACTTCGCCATGGCGCAACTCGGCCGCTTTCCGGCCCCGAGCCGGCCGCCCCAGTCCCAAGGCAAGCGCGGGCGGAGCCGAAGCGCCTCTCCGCGGAGGGGGCGGGCTCGAGGCCGCCACCTTTCCCCGCCTGGCCGACGGCAGTCATGGGGGCGGATGGGGGGGGGGGGGGCTCTGCTTCTGACGGCCTGCACGGGGCAGTGTCCGACCACGGCGAGGTCAATCCCCGCTCTGCCGTGCAAGGTCACTGTCGACCCCTCAAGGCTGTTGCCAGGATGAACGGGAGGTGTCTTGGGGGCCCCCTCGCGGAGACAGGCAGCTTATGGCGAGGCCAATAAACATAGCTGAAGAAGGGGGAGGGCAGATCGAAGGTGGTTCCGGAGAGCATATGGGGACGGCCAGGAGGAGTAAAAGACACAAATCCGGGGAACAGTATGCAGGGGAAATGAGGCGTCCCTTCCCCCCAGTTCTTGCTGACTTCACACTCCAATATTTGGGCTTAGCTTGATGGCTGGCACTGCCCACCTGGTAAGGTAGGTTGCTTGGTGGGTCCGAATTCTATCATTACAGATACTCAAGAAATTTGTCACTTTCATTCTACAACCTGCACTGCAGCTGACATATTAGGAGGCTTCCATTGCAGAAGAATTTCTTTTCTGCTTCACCTGTTCCAGGAATGAGAGGTATCCCCCAAAACATTCTGTGGGAGTCCTAGCACAGATTAGTCACTACATGGATGTAGAGATGAAGATAAGTCTTGAAAAGCCAGTACTACTGGCCCAGTACATGCTCTGATGCAAGCACTACCACCCCCAGACTCCAGCCCCTAAGATAATGATTAATTTTTCTGTAACAAACATTTTGATTTAAAGGGCTCTTCATGGGCCAACTTTTTGTCGGGGTATTCCTGTACAAACTGAAAAGCACCACACTGTGAGCATCACCGCCTTGTTCTGGTAGGGTTTCCCTGCTTTAAAAACAGCTGCTCAGTAGGCAGAAGTTTAACATCACTGTATCTCCATGCTGGAAGTAAACCAAGCAGTTCCCCCCCCCCCCCCCCGCCCATGTATTTCTTAAAGGCACAGGATGGTGACTCATGGTATAAAAGGCACTGCAGTCCTGCAAGGCAACTTAAGTTGATCAGCTGCAAAGGAGGACAGGGAAATGATTTTGGATAAATAATCAGGTAGATGGCATTGTGAATCCTCTTCCACAGAACATTTGTATGTAGATAGATTGGTTGCAACTAAGAACCAGATGGCTTAGTGCTCATTCTGAGATCTGCTTGCACCCACACTGTAATCATGCAGAAATAGTTTACCCCAGCAGTCACATCTTGGGTGAAGTATTTTCACCTTCCATGCTGCTACTCTGGGGGAGCAGTCGGGATATGGAAAGTGGTGGTGGGAGACAGAAATTTATCTCAAGCTAATAATGTCCCCTTGTGTTCATTGCACTGTATAGCACTCTGGCACTTGTGGGTGTCTTTTCTGCAGGAAGTATATTTCCAAGGCACCTCACATACATTATCTCTAGAATCATTACAGCAGGTCGGTTATTGCAGCAATTCCGTAGAAGGCAAGATCAAGGTACACCCAGCCCAGTTGTAGCATAACTTTGTGGAAACAGCAACAAATTGGGCCAGATGTGGACACAGCCATTAGGCAGCAATCTAATAATATGTTTTGGCTAATATGCTTTTGGCCCAATATACCATAACTGTACTGACATTCTTTCCTAACAATGAGACTCCAGCAAATTACTCTTGTCTTGTACAGCAAATTTCACATATTTCCCTCCTCTTTATTGGGATATGTTTAATCTGGATCTCTGCCACTGACCCCATTAGGCTTCCTTCTTGTTACTAAAATCAGTCCCTGAGTCAGACCTATCACATGAGAGAATCTCCTATATGTGAAAAACCCAGACATGAGCCCCATGGGTAAATGGAGGATCATTTATTCTGCTGTAGTCATGACTTGGCATAATAAATCTCAGATAAAGGAAGAATGACTATCATATAACCAGTGCCAATGAAAGAAGATAAGGGCCGCACCAAGTTCAACAAAGAAAATGGAAAAAAATTAGGGCTTGTAAGGAAAGAATCTTTTCTTTAATCCGCTCCTGCGGAATGGATTAAATAAAGCAGTAAGGACTGGTGGGGAGGAGTTAGGACGGGACCCATCCAGGATAAAAACTTGGAGGAGCGAATCAGGAGCCGCTTTGTGGCTCCTGATTTGCTCCTCAGACTGGCAATCCAGGGCCAAGTGGCTAATTGGGAGGCGCGCAAAGTGCGCCTCCCTATTGGCCACTTGGCCTGTATCAACGACAGCCCGCTGCTAACTCCACACTCCTCCCGACCGCCATCCTTCCCGGATGGCGGCCAGCCAGGAGCCTTCCCCACGGCGATAGTCTCCGGGAAAAAAACTTCCCCTCGCCACACCACCTGACCTGCCCCAGCTACGCACGTCCAGACGCCACCCCAGCCCTTCCCACCCCCACCCCGAGCGTCTGCTCCCACCCGCCACAACCCCTGCCCTTCCCACCCCGCTCGATGACCGACATCCCCACCCCTGATGGAGGCACCCTTCCCACCCCCACCCCCCCACTTACTGCTCCCCGGTTCCCCGCCTTTTGCTCACATTCCCCACTGCTGCCGCCGCCGCCCAAAACCGCCAGCCGATGCCTCCCCGCTGCCAACGCCGTTCGCTGGCGTTACCCAGACAACCTTCCTCCAAGCAAAATGGCGCCGCTAACTCGGCCCGCGCCGCTGAGCCGCTCTACAGTCTGCCACACGCCGCGCCCGCCTCCGCAGCTGTGCCGCCATCTCCGCGGCCAGCGACATCATACCCGCCTCAGGCCCGGCCACATTACTACGTCGACGAGCCTCCTGGCCGCTGAGGAGCCGCCGCCGCCGCCCCAAGGTAGGCCGCTTCCCCGCGTTCCGGCCCCGGCCCCGCTACCACGTCCCGCACTCTGCGCGGCGGGGGGGAGCCTTCTCCGGCTACACAGATGCTGCACCCAGCCCCCCTGGCCCACAACACGCCATCCAGCCCTACCCTCAAGCCTTGGGGAGTTGGCGGGGGGAGGGCCATGCCATCTAGCGCCCATTTTATGCCGGGTAAAATGGGCTTTAAATCTAGTCTTTAATATTTGTGAAACCCCAACACATCTTGTGTTTCTTCAGGAGGGTATCACTATAATAATACAAGAATAAAAACAATATTCAATACATAATTGTAT
The DNA here is from genome assembly GCF_049243985.1 of Paroedura picta. NCBI lineage: Eukaryota > Metazoa > Chordata > Lepidosauria > Squamata > Gekkonidae > Paroedura > Paroedura picta. The sequence goes on along the minus strand of NC_135370.1, from coordinate 73,457,052 downwards.
AAAATCATAATTCATTGAAAATATTCAAATCTAAAGGACAGATATACAGCACTTGCAGAGTATGACACAACACATCAATGAACCATCTAAAACAACTAAGTTATACAATAGAGAAGGACAGACAGGCAGTTAGGCAAGCCAGTCCTCATTGGGGAAAGCAGCAGCTAAAAGGGTGAATGATGAAATGATGATTTCCTCCAACCTTTTTATCACCGGGGACCACTCAACGCCTTTTACTGAGGCCTGGTGGGGGGGGGTAGTTTACTCCTCTACTCTCAACCACTGCCCTAGCGCTGTCTGATCGCTATGGTAATGTTTAAACATCCCTTCAAAATAAGATACAGACACGCCACAACAATGAAGTGTGTTGTAAAGGGCTGGGGGGGATAAAGTAAAGGGCCGGGGGAGGGGGGGGAAGAAGGCATCCTTCGGGGCCCACCTCCAATTAGTCGAAGGACCACATGTGGTCCGCGGCCCACAGATTGGGGATCGCTACTCCAGAGCACCTCCCCACTTTTGACCCGCTGGTACAACCATAAATCCAGGATCCATCATTTGCCTATCTCCAGGCCACTGTCAACAGATTTGTATAAATAATGTTTTGTCTACATCAAACACCTTCCATCAAACTTCCTCGTCAGGGCAAAATCTTGGCTAGTGATCTTCTCTCTTATATCTAGTTTCTGACATGCAGTATTTGTTTGGACTGAAACTTTGTTCTGTTGCTTCACCAACAGGGCCACTCACCACTCACAAACTGGCAAAATTTACCAGTTTGCCAAGGAACAAAATCTGTTATTAGTCCAATTTGGTGCAGAATTAGGATCTGCACTGACATTGGGTCAGAACTTGATTACATCTTAGGTAGTGTTCTGAATAGCACCTTCTTAGGATCCAAGACCTCATTTGTGCAAGTTCCATATCTGAACTGATATGGAGTAGAGAAGCCAACCTATGGCAGAAAGGGCACTGAATAGGTACACCTGAGATAGAGTTGATGCAAGGTGGTTGATGTAGACAAAACAGCATTCTTTATACAAATCTGTTGACAATGCCTGGAGATGGGCAAGTGAACCATGGATTTATGGTTGTATCGGCTGGCCAAAAGTCAGGAAGTGCTCTGGAGGTTCAAGGAAGCAATAATACTATGTTCCCACGGTATCCAGGATCTTTGATCAAGAAACTATTCTGTAGTATGACATAAGATGCTTCTTCAGCACTTAAGGAATAGTAAGGCCAAAAGATCTTGGGGTGCATTCTTGCCATACCTCTAAGATCAGAAGAACAGAGGATCTTGGGGTGTCACCACTGGGGATGGCAGATCATACAACAGTCTGGTTGGCTCTAAATCCCCCTGTAGTTCAGAATCCCTGCTTTTATTATCAGTTTTCTAGATGACAGAATCTTCCCTGGGAGATCCCCCTTCAGCTTCCTTCCTAGACAGCTAACATAAACCTCTGCGTCCCCCTTCTGCTCCCGGCCCCCTTAATTCACCTCTTTCTCTTGAGTAGCATGTGGGTATTTGGAGCATTTGCATTTCAGCATAGACATTCTAATATTTGGTATTATTTGCATCCTTGGTGTTCTGATGACTTTTGGAGTATATTTAAAAAATATTTGGATCTGGGATCTCTCAGTTTATACTCTTTGCCATGATCCTCCACCAGCTCTGTGTACCAGATAAAAACCCATGGCAAACCCATCAAGCAGTAAACAGCAGCAGTAAACACACATTGCTTGATGGCAAACCCAGATTAATCAACAGGAAACTGTGGCCAGTCCTAGCTCTCTGGACAATAATGCTTATTTCCAGACCAGATCTTATCCATGCTTATTTCTAATCCACTGTGCATTAAAGTGGGACTCTTTAATCCCTGAAGGTGGATGCTTCCTGAGAAAGAGAGTCTTCCAGGACTTCAATTTGTTTTAAATTCCATGTCTCCCACAAGGTGGTGCTATGAAACAGTGCAAGGAATAATCCAATGCGATCCCTCCTAGTTTAATATATGAAATAGCACAATATAATCTAATCCTGTCAAATCACAGAAGTAAATAGGCTGGGACTTGGGTGGGAGAGAAAGCTATGCAGAGGAAGCCACTTTACTTATAATCACAATAACTCAGTTGCAGGGTCACCATTACTCAGTTGCAGTTTGACACCACTGTATCCCCCCCCCTCCCCGGAACTGGAATTTCCAAGTGGCATACCAGGGGGAGGGTTCATAAATACCCTTCTTCAAGGGTATTTATACCCTATGCTATTCTTGATTGGCAGAAGAACTTATGATCTGTGCTTCTGTGAGCAGAAACAGGGTTCTTAGGTGGCTGAATGGATGAGGTTTGGGTCAGCCTCTGAATTTCAGAAACACTTACATTGTATTACTCTGTGAAGCAGGGTTTTCCTGAACTAAGGGGCAACCTGGGGTTGTATTCTGGAACATGAGAGTAGTTCTGTGTGTGTTCCCTTTGCCATCCTTGAGGCTTATTTCTTACACACACAAATGGGGTACTAGAAGAAGAAGGGCTGTTTTTCTTGTGTCCTGCTTTTTACTGCTCAAAGGAGTCTCAAAACAGCTTACAGTTGCCTTTCCCTGCTCTCCCTACAACAGACATACTGTGAGGTAGGTGTGACTGAGAGAACTCTGAGAGAACTGTGACTGGTCCAAGGCCACCCAGCTGGCTGCATGTGGAGAAGCAGTGAGGAACCAAACCTGGTTCTCCAGATTAGAGGCCACTGCTCTTAATCACTGCACCAAGATGGTACAATTTGTTTCTAGGCTACACCATTGAAGATCGAACGGTCCTTCCTACTAGCAAGCTTGAAGTGGTCATATGGTGGCAGCTCCAGCAATAGCTTGTGGCATTGGCATGACAACAGAGACTTGGATTTATATGTGCATTTATTTATTTGTCTTGTGTGTTTTCCAGACTGGGAATGATGGTTAAATCTGTAAGTTTAGCTGCCAACACCCTAATGTACAGTTTCATAAATCATGTACCCTTTAAAAAGTGCATGTGCTATTTCAAAGCAATGAACAAGAACTTTATCAAGAATCAACCGGTAAGGGCCCATGATTTCTGCACAAGCTGCTACAGCTGTAGAAGAGCTGCCCTTGAGGGCTTAGTTTGATGAGTACAGATTGTGCATGCACAAGATATCCTTTCCCTTCCTACACATACTTTTTTGTCAGACACTACAGAAGACTTAATGGGACAAATACAGCTCACCTCACTGTAGATTGGAGAACTACAAGCTAGCCAAAACTGTACAATGATGAGAAGGCTTATGCTGAATTTCAGTCCCATTGCCATTCCTACAAACACATTCCCCCATACAACAAACTGCCACATCAAAGACAATTCTTGGCTAGTGATCTTCCCATCTAGTTTCTGACATACATTATGTATGTACATAATCCATCTTGGAGTAGTGGTTAGGAGTGTGGACTTCTAATCTGGCATGCCAGGTTCGATTCTGCACTCCCCCACATGCAGCCAGCTGGGTGATCTTGGGCTCACCACGGCACTGATAAAACTGCTCTGACTGAGCAGTGATATCAGGGCTCTCTCAGCCTCACCCACCTCACAGGGTGTCTGTTGTGGGGAGAGGAAAGGGAAGGCGAATGTAAGCCGCTTCAGGACTCCTTCGGGTAGAGAAAAGTGGCATATAAAAACCAACTCTTCTTTTTCTTTATCTGTCATCTACCTACCTACCTACCATTTATTTATTATATGTGGAACATTCAGTCTTGTGAATCTTCACCTGACACATGAAGTCCAGATAACAGGCTTAGCTCTTGTGAGCCCCAGGCTTATGGAACAGCAATTGCTCAAATCTTTCTGAGTGTTGATTGTGTGGCGATGAGAATGATCAGGACAGCTGTGGCCTGGCTTGTAAAAAAAAAAAAAAGAATAAGGGGCAATTTGTTGTCTCAGATCAAGATCAAAAGAATCTTGAAACTGATAGAGATAGAGGGTCACATACAAGCTTATAAGTTATATTCTGAATTCACCTCTATATTTAAGCATAAATAGGCTGGTCCCTGTGTGGATCGTAAAATCTGCTAAACTGGACCACCCATGGGAAAGGCAGAAGTAATGGTGTAAAAGCAGTCTGATGAGGACTGCAAATGCTGTTATGGCGTGTTGAGACCTTCTGTTTGTCAGCTAGAAGGAGGAGAGTAAGGGAAGAGGCACCAGCTTGCTAGAGTTCAGGAGAGTTTGGCTGATCCTGAAGGGGCAGATTTCATGGGCTGGGGATGGGTGGGTGGGATTTCTAAGCAATCCCTTCCTCACAGTCCCTAATGGGCTCATGACTTGTTTGAGGCATTGAAGAACATTCTGGGACAAACCAAACTTGAACAAAAGGAAACAGGCTTCACTGAATCAAAAAAGAACATCTGCTAGCACTTAATATGAAAAAGGTTTCTATAAGGAAAGGCTGGAGAGTCTGGGACTGTCCATGTTAGAGAAGATAGGACTAAGGACTAAGGCAGGACAGGACAGAGGTTTATGAATTTATGTATGGGGTGGAGGGTTGACAAAGGAATCTTTTCTCTCTCCCCCAGAATATTGGAGGTCTAGGGCTGCCAATGAAAATGATGGACAGTAGATTCAGAACAGACAAATGCTGACTAGGACTGACTTTGCTTAACTTTCAACAGTTGATGAGGTTAGATTAGACGGGTCGGGAAGATTGCAATAGAAGGGAAAAATAAAGCAGTCCCTGTGTGTCTAGACTTGTATAACATGTCGTCCTCTAGTGCCCTCTAGTGATTATCTTAGGTGTGCTCTAGTACTGTACTCTGTTGTCATGGCTGAGCTCCAACTTTTGTCAGTCTGCCACTGACCTGAGCTTGTGTGTGTGTGGAATGCATGAATAAAATACAAAAATACTATATTCCAAGAGTGGGGCAAGAGGCCACTACTTTTTCTAGCAACAACCTCTAGAGGGAGCTCGATTTATATTTTCATTTCATTTCCTGTTATGTTTTCATACACAGCCCCCTCCCCCGTGAATTCCTCTTTTCCCTTTCAATTGTATTCCTCTTGTTCACTTTGCATGTAGAGAGCTGCCTTCCAGAAGGTAATAGCACCTGAGGACTGCGGCAGGCTGCCACTGCCACTCTGCAGATTGAGCACTGGTGTCCTCCCACCATAAATACCCCAGATTGTTGTTGTTCTCCCCCACCTCCAATTACTTGTGGGGAGGACCAGATAACAAACCCAGGATCGATGCTGTGATGTCCATCATCCACTGTGGCTTATTTTGTCTAATTTCTTATTCATGGGGGGTGGATGGGAAATAGCCCCCTTGCTCCAGGTACCCTCTTGTGCTAGGGCTGCCAGGTCCCCTTGGGCCACCAGCAGGAGATGGGGGGGGGGGGAGGAATGCCATATCCAGGCTGGGAAACTGAAGAACTGGGGACGGAGCCTGGGGAGGGCAGGGACCTCAGCCAGGTCTCATGCCACAGAGTCACTCAGTGTTTCAAGCATCTGTTTTCTTCAGGGGGATGGATCTTTGTAGTGTGCAGGTGAGCTGTAGTTCCAGGGGATCCCCAGGTCTCACCTGGGGGCTGGCATCCTTACACTGGGCTCTGGCATGGATTGGGATGGGATGCACAAAGCCAGGCCAGGAGGGCGGAGGTCAATATCAGCAATACGGCAGACTAGTCCATCTCATCGGGAGAGCCTGGCAGTGATGAGGCCCAGCGACCGCGGAGCTGTGTCTGCCTTTCAAGTGGGCTGGTCTGATTAGGGTGAGAAGTGACCTCCAGTCATTATCAAGGAGAAGAGTTTTCAGAGTGGCCGGCGTATGGAGAGCAATGGCTGTTCCCAGCAAGTGGGCCTGGCCCCTTGACCTTGTGTGCGGCAGCCTACTCCCGGCCCAAGTGGTCAGGACCAGTGGAGAATCACAAGGGGGGGGCATGACTGGGACAAAGAATTTCCCTCTGACACTCTCTTGTGCATTCCTCTAAAAAGCCCTTGGGGTGTGTGTGTGTGTGGGGGGGGGAGCGCATTTGCAGCGCCAAGGCAGCAGTGTCCCTGCCCCTGTTGCATATGGCTGCTTGCCTTCAGCCCTAAGCAAACCTGATTTTTATCTCCGTCTCCAGTCAGAATTGGCCGCCTTCCCTTGCTAGATGCCTCCTACGCAGGCGAGGCTTGTAACTGTTAAACGGGATGAGGGACAGAAGGAAGCTGGGTGAACGGTTTTACTGCCTGAAAGATCATACTGAAAGGGCCACAAAACACTCTGCTGGGGTCCAATGAGAAAATGGCTCTGCCCTTCATGGGGCAATAAAAGGAGTCTGTGTGTGTGTGTGTGTGTGTGTGTGGTGGCGGCTTCCCAATAGGGATGAGCATCGATTCAGCCACAATGCCAGGGAGGGAGCCATGACAATCTTTTAAAGAGCCTTGTGGCTCTGCCAGTCTCATGGTGGCCTAAGATTTCATGAGTCCACCTTGGCACATGCCTGACCTGATGTGGCCACTTGTTTCCACAGCCCCTTCCTCAGCACTCCAAGTCAGTGGAGAAGGGAGCAGCAAATGTTCTCTCCAGAGGGGAAGAGGACCTCAGGATTGTTACAGATGATCCAATTGAACTGAAACATGTCAGGTTGTTTTGGTATCTGTGGCATATTATTGGACACTGTATATTACTCAAAGGGCTTTTGCATATTTTCTATTGTGATTTTAATGTATCACTTTTAATTGACCTTGTTTAGCACTGTACAATAAAACATATCTTTAAGATATGTTTTTATTACAATAAGTTCCCGATGTTTCCTGTAGCCCAGTGAAAATAGGACAGTAACAGAATACTTTTGTAAAGGTGGATTGCTTCATTTCTAGCTCCCAACAGTATGCTGTTTTCAAATACCCGTGGCTGATTTAATTCTCTGAATGTTCATACAATGGACAAAACTGCCTTACACCGAATCAGGTGTGTTATCTATCAAGGTTCGAATTGTCTACTCTGAACTGCAGCAGCTCCCAGACAGAATCTTTCATAATACCTCCTACTTGATTCTTGTAGTTGATGATGCTGGGGATCGAACCTGGAATCTTCTGCCTCCAAAACAGATGCTCTACCACTTACCCACAGCTCTCCTCCATGTTCTAAATCCTCAGAAAGACTGTCTACAACCTGTGGAGTCACTGCACCTTTCCCCCCTACGTGTGCATTCAAGACACCAACTTTTGCAGCTTGTTCTCCCACTGGCCTATCATTAGTTGGGGAAAGGATGGAGTGATGTTGCTCCTTGTCCCCCAGGACTCAAAGGCTCACAGTCAAATGGGCATCCATCAGTTAGCCTCAAACTGGGAATTGCTTATCTACCTCAAACAGCACAGATAGGTCAGAGTGACAGCAAAAAGGGATACTGGAGGGAGGAAAAAGGTTGACCAAGATGAGCCCCATGGAAATGGGGAAAGAGAAAAAGAGGATCAAAGAGAGAGATGCAGTGCAGAGAAACCCGGAAGCACCAAGAACGCAGAGGCAGAAAGAGTGAGAGCAAGATTTCTGGGATTGGAGGGGGGATGAGAGTGCAGAGAAAGAATTGTGAGATCGGTATGGAAAGTACAGAGAACACATCATATACTGTAATGTTCCCCAACCTTTGGGTTCTGCGGCATAAGTGGGCCATGGAGCCTATGAAAATGCCATTTTATTGCTTTGTGCACATGCTGTTTTTTAAATAGGTCACTGTACCAAGTAAATTTGACTTGTGGGTCACCCAACCAAAAAGCAGGGACCTAGAGAATATTTGACAGAAATGCTCTCCTGCTAGGAAATATGCCTTGAGTTAATCTGTGACCGCTGGGAGCAACAGTCTTCATAATTCACTAAGCCGTAAGTGGGTGGAGAAAGGGGCAGAGCCATTCCGGGTGAGGAGCCAATTGCAAGGTGTGAAGCACCTTCTGATTGGCCCATTACCCGAATGGCTGGAGTTCAGTGGGGAGTGGCCCGGGCAGCAGAGGCTTCCCTGCGGGCATCCGAGCAGGTTGGCTGTGCTGGAGACGGCAGGCCTGCTCCGAGGGCTGCAGAGAAGCTGGGCACTCGGCGGGGAGGGGGGCAGGTGGGGGAGGCTTCCCTGAGGGCCTCGGAGCAGGCCCGCCATGGCTCCAAGGACCACAGAGAAGCCGAGGACTTGGCAGGGAGGGGGGCGGGTGAGGGGGTGCCTGCGCATGGACTCGGCAGAGATGGGGACAGCTGGGGGAGGCTTCCCTGCGGGCCTTGGAGCAGGCTTTGAAGCCTAGTATGAACATAAATGTGAGCTTCAGAGGGACTTCAGCAACACTCTTGAGTTGCAATAACATTTGCCCCGACTACAATGTATTCCAGGTTCCCAGCCTGCTCTATTCTCAGATCTCCTTTACCCCATGTACCTTCAGGGAGTAAACCTACCCTCCCTTTGTAGCTTCCTGCAGATTTTCTCTCTGTGTCACTTTGGCCAGTCATCAGCTTCTGTACCCCTGCGCACCATTTCTTCTTATGGCTCCCTTACAGGTCTCCACTCTCTGTACCTCTTTGCTGGAGTTCACTGGGCCTGCAGAAACCCTTCATTCTAATGGTTTACTCTCCCCTTTCTGGTGTCCCATGCATGTGTACATCTGGCGATCGACCCCAGAATAGTTAGCAGAACTGCCAACATACCAGAGAACAATATGAATATGTCAGGATAAGTGGGTTTAAAAAAAACCCCAAACCTGTAAATTATTGTGTGCACAATGCAATCCTGTGCATGTATACTTGGAAATAATCCCACTGAAGATCAATTGGCTTTACCCCCTAGCAAATGTGTTTAGGGTTGCAGACAATGCTCCCTTCCTCAGAATCCCCCACAAGGCAAATTTCATTTTGGTTTTGCAATTTCCAAATGCTTTTACTTGAGTACAAGCCAAACTAATCAAAGAGGGTTTTTTTAAACAAAAAAGAAATAGCCACATAAAATATTCCAGCATCCTACCACAAGCTCCAAGATCTCGGCTGTAAAAGGAAACACCCGAGCTGGGGGAGATGGGCTTGTGTTGTGGAAGGCACTGATGCTACGGGCTTGTCTGATGCAAGAGCCTCTCCAGTAGCTCACCGGGCAGGGAGCCTGCAGGGATTGGTGGACGGGCTTTGGCTCAGCAATCAGCTCCCCTCCAGCTGGCAGCTCATCTGCCTGTCTGGGCCGGCAGGACATGAAAGGGCCTCCTGCTTCTTGATAAGCTCCCAGCTGCAGAGGCCCCGAGGTGGCTGTGACTGGGCTGCACAGCCCACAGCTCCGCAGTCCGTCTGTCTGTCTGTCCACCAGTGGCTTCCGAGAGGGGAGATTATGTGGGGCCTCTCAGCTCGGGGGTGTTTGCGTCCTATCACCTGGGCTTCAGGGTGGGGGTGGATCATGCCTCCACCTGGCTTTGGACCAGACTGCTGCTTGCAGAAGGGTCAAGGAGCTGCCTGGAATGGATTGTTCAAGTGGGGGAAGGTGTGCCGGAGAAAGCAGCTCTTGACCTGTGGGATGGGGGTTGATGTGCTTCAGAGAGGAAGGCTTGCTTCACCGGCAGCTTTATCTGAAGCGAGCCTTTCATGTCAATGCACACATCCGTTTGTCCGATTAGACCTGAGGCCAAGGGAAGAACTCGGACCCTGTTTAAGCGGATGACATAGAGAAACGTGTTGTGATTAACACCAGAGCCTCGAGAATCTTTTAAAGCTGTAAGAGAAAAGATGCCTTACATTACAACATGGAGGAAGGAAGAGAAGGCAGCATTATGTCCAGTATCCCCACCAAAGAAGCCAGCCTGCTGGTACACACACCAAGCTGCCTTATACCGGATCAGACCACTGCTCTGTCAAAGTCAGTACTGTCAACTCCGCCTGACAGTGGCTCTCCAGGGCCTCAGGGGGAAATCTTTTGCTTCACTTAGATCAGATCCTTTCAACTGGAGACACCGAGGACTGACCCTGGTGCCCTTCTGCATGCCAAGCATGCATGAGCTATGCTGCACTTCACCATGGCACATGTGTGCAATGGCTCCTTATGCCGTGCCACTGTGCCCTCATATCATTCAGCATGTAGTTGCTGCTAAAATGGCGGCTCTAGCAGAGTGCCCAAGAGATGGTGCATCAGTGAGGAAACCCCCCGGTTAAAGTCTCGCCTCTGCTGTGAACTCCAGCCAAGCCATTCTCCCTCAGCCTCATTCCTTCCCATGCCCTCTGAGTAACGCAGGAATAATAAAAGGCAAGATGAAGATTGCAGGAAGATAATGCAGGAGAAATGCTTCTGCACGCCGAAGTATGATGATAACAATATTATTTTATGTCTACATCCTAGTTCTGATCTTAAACCTGCAGGACACAAGGATACAGGAAATGACTATTAGCCACAGAAAAAAGCACTTAACTAAGCTGTCTCAGAGAGGGAAGGAGCTATGAAGCTCCTTTCTAGGGAAGCAAATGTAAATGTTGTGCTTCCTTTCATGCTACGACATGAGCATCAATCTGCATGGATCATCAGGGCCAGCCCAAGGCATTTTTGGCACCTGAGGCAGAAAATCAAAATAGTTCTCGCCTATGATAATAGGATTAAAATGCATTGAATAGATGATTCCCTGCCATTTAATGGTTTTTAAATTAATATATTGTGTCTCATTCCCCACCCCCCCATGGGGATATAAAGGGACTTGCCACACAGCAGCCCTTTATTCTCACAACAAGCCTGTGAGGCAGGTGGGGATGAAAATGACTGGCTCATAGTGATCCAGCCAGCTTTTATTATTCAGCCAGCTCTATGATTCTATGATTCTGTGATTCTACCTCTTTGTCAAATGTCTCCAACTTCTAGTGGATATGGAATATGCAATGGAAGCTGAAAGAAGCAGATTCCTACACAAGCTTCTTCCACCAGAAAATTTCTCCGTGTCTACTTCTGATGTCAAGAACTTTAATAAACATGGTGTATGTGTGTATGCATGAGCATATGCTGTCTCTGTATGGGGTCTTTTTCCATCTGATAAGAGCATAGAAAGGGCCCTGCTGGATCAGATCAGTGGTCCATCTTACCCAGCATCTTGTCTCACACAGTGGCCAACCATCACCCTGGAGGGCCATCAAATGTGGTACAGAGGCCTTCCCCTATTGTGGCCTCCTTGCACTGCTGTTCAGAGGTTTAGTGTCTTAGTCACCATGGCTAAACACCACAGACATTCCCTCAGATCTTTCATACAGGTGCCATCATTACGTCCACAGGCAGTGAATGACACAATTTAATTAGAATCATAGAATCATAGAGTTGGAAGGGACCTCATGGGTCATCTAGTCCAACCCCCTGCACTATGCAGGACACTCACATCCCAATCACTCATCTACTGTAACCTGCCACCCCTTTGCCTTCACAGAATCAGCCTCTCTGTCAGATGGCTATCTAGCCTCTGTTAAACAATTTCCAAAGATGGAGTACCCACCACCTCCTGAGGAAGCCTGTTCCACTGAGAAACCGCTCTAATTGTCAGGAACTTCTTCCGGGTGTTTAGATGGAATTTCTTTTGAATTAATTTCACTCCATTTGTTCTGGTCTGTCCCTCTGGAGCAAGAGAGACCAATGCTGCTTCATCCTCCATATGGCACCCTTTTAAATACTTGAAAATGGTTATCAGATCCCCTCTCAGTCGTCTCCTCTCTAGGCTAAACAGACCACGCTCCCCCAACCTTTCTTCATATGTCTTGGTCTCCAAACCCCTCACCATCTTTGTTGCTATCCTCTGGACACGTTGCAGTTTGTCAACATCTCTCTACAACTGGGGTGCCCAAAACTGAACACAATACTCCAAGAGAGGCTGAACCAGAGCAGAATAAAGCGGTACCATCACCTCCCGTGATCTGGACACGATACTCCGTTTGATACAGCCCATTGGCCTTTTTAGCCACTGAGTCACACTGCTGACATGTTCAATGTATGGTCTACTAAGTCTCCTAGATCCTATTTGCACATGCTATTGCCAAGACAATTCTCCCCGATCTTATATTGGTGTATTTGGTTTTTCCTACCTAAATGCAGAACTTTACATTTGTCTCTATTGAATTTCATTTTATTCAGTTTAGCCCATTTCTCAAGCCTATCAAGATCATCCTGTATTCTGTTGCTGTCTTCAGTTGTGTTTGCTACCCCTCCCAGTTTAGTTGTTGATTAATAAAGGAGAGCTCTTCTTTTTTTGTACTCTGCTTTTTATTACCCAGAGCCTATCCTTCTTCTTCCCACAAGACACCCTGTGAGGGAGGTGTAACAGAGAGAGCTCTGAGAGAATTGTGACTGGCCCAAGGTCAACCAGCAGGCTGCATGTGGAGGAGTGGGGAATCAAACCTAGTTCTAGACTAGAGGCTGCTTCTCTTCATTTATTTATTTATTTATTTATCTACCTATCTATTTATATTTATTTATTATATTTATAAAGAGCCTCTTGTGGCGCAGGGTGGTATGGCAGCCAACATGCTGTCTGAAGCTCTGATCATGAGGCTGGGAGTTCAATCCCAGCAGCCGGTTCAAGGTTGACTCAGCCTTCCATCCTTCCGAGGTCGGTAAAATGAGTACCCAGCTTGCTGGGGGGTAAAACAGTAATTGACTGGGGAAGGGAATGGCAAACCATCCTGTATTGAGTCTGCCATGAAAACGCTGGAGGGCATCACCCCAAGGGTCAGACATGACTCAGTGCTTGCACAGGGGATACCTTTACCTTATATTTATATACCACCCTCCCTTGAGGTTTGGAGCGATTTACATGGAACATAAAGATAAATGTAGCTTAATTTTTCCATAACATGTAAATAACTACAACAACATTTAACATTAATAACTATAACAGAGGTAACGGACTGGAATAGTGCAAACAGGTCCAGAGGCAGAACACATGGGTGGATTTCTGGGAGGGAGGAAGAGAGCAGCGGCCCTGTAGATGTTGCTGGTATTGCTTGGGCTCAACCAGATGCTTGGCAGAGGAGCTCTGCAAAACTTTTTTAGCCCTGATCTTCTCCGGGAGCTCATTCCACCAGGTGGAGGCCAGGACAGAGAAGGCTCTGGCCCTGGTTGAGGCCAGGTGGGCTTCTTTAGGGCCAGGGATCGTTAGCTGGTTGGTGGTGGCGGAGCGTAGAGCTCTTTGAGGGGCATAGACAGGGAGGCGGTCCCTCAGATACACTGGGCCCTGACTGTGTATGGCCTTAAAGGTAAGTATCAGAACCTTTAGCCTGATCCGGAATCCAACTGGCAACCTCTGTAGTTGATGGAGATTTTATTCACTGTGTCAAGATGGCTCTCCAGAAGAATTTCCTCTTGTCTGTATGGTACCTACTGCCCATCAGCTTCACTGACAGCCTTGGAAATTCAAGCTCAAATTCTCACCCCCCCCCAAAAAAATAACCCCTGTATTGTGCATCTGAGCCAATCTCCCTTAAACTATCTGTACATCACAGAGCCCTTGGGAGGGCCCAGTGAGGAAACATAAAAACCAGGCAAGCTTTTGGGAGGAACGGCAGGATAAAAAGGTACAAGTCAGAAGAAGGTGCTTTCACACATACTAAAAATGCACTGTCAATCCACTTTGAATGCACTTTGCAACTGGATTTTCCTCTGTGAAATGGCAAAATCCCCGTGGAAGCTGTTGCTGGGGTAGGCTGAAATGGCATTATTTAGCAGGAGTGAAAGCGCCCACAGCATCTCTTGACAGCTGTTCCCACCAGCACGCAATAAGGGCGCTCTTGCTGTGGCTGGGCAAACGGGAGACACACGAGGAGGGCGCTGTGGCTGGTGACAAAGCCGCCTTAGCCGAGGCACCACTGAAGCCTCTCCGGCCAACTCCATTGTCATTCGACCAGCCCACTCTGGCTTCGTTGCTGCTGCTGCTGCTGCTGAATGCGCACCGAGGGGGCCGAAACTGTTGTGATTCCAATCAGATCACCGCCTCTCCCCGCGGTGAGGTCGTAACCCGGGGTTTATGACATCACGGCGTGCTGCCATGGAGACGGCGGGGATGTCACAAAACATGCCTCGATGACCTCACTGCAGGAGCTGGGCCCACCGGCATCCAGGCCCCGGCGGCCGGGGTAATAAAGGCGACGCGAAGCGCTGGGAAAGAATGTGGCCGCTGAGCGGGCTGCTGTTTGAGTTGGAGACAGACGAGCGTTCCCCGCAGCGGGATCGTCCATTTCCGTCCCTCCCTCGGGCGGTGGGGCAGGAAGGCGATCCTCTGTCAACAGCCCGGCCTCGGCGAGCCTAGTCCAGCACTCGGGTGGGGCCGAGGCCGAGCCTGCCGGGGCGTCTCGGGAGGGAGGTCGGAGCCAGCGACGCCGCTTGGCACAGCCCTGCCAAAGGCTGTGGGAGAGAGTGCACTGCCTGACTGCTAGGCGGCGCTATGCCCAAGCTGGACGAACTGGGGGGCTCGTGGCAGCCAAGCCTCCTTGTATGGCGACTGGGGTGGGAGTCCAGCTTGACATTAGAACCCACATCACTTATTTACTTGGGTGGAGACGAGGAGTTCAAGCGGCACTGTCAAGACAACTGAAGGGCGACATGGACTGTGGTGCCAAGGCCTGCTCGCATATGGATCCTTGCAAGACCATTAGTGGACCCTGTGACATCAGCCATACCCTCTCAGATGCTTCTCATCCTCTAAGGAACATTTTAACCTCCCAGGATATTCAGTTGCTGACCTAAAAGTAGCAGTTATCTTACCATGAAATTTCAAAGGGAGTACAAAGAGAAACTGCTGAAATGCAACTGGTAATGATGCGCAAGGCAATGAATCCACCTGGACTTAATCAAGATCCAGATTTCCTGTCTTATTACCAATGCTGATTTCTGGAGGTCTTCTACCCCTCTGCATATCACACCTCATCATGCCTACTAGTGGCTTTTGTCTGCTAATGTCATTTGACATCTGAAATCACTCCGCTTTCTAGTATATAGGACTCACATTCTAACTATGTCTGAAGTGAGTGGTGACTCACGAAAGCTCAGAGTGCAACAGATTTTGTTAGTCTTTAAGGTGTTGGACTCTTACTCTTTTCTGCTGCTACAGACAGACTAACACAGCTTACCCATCTTGATCTAGCTCCTTGGGTGGAAATTCAATTTTTTCTATTTGTGGCGAATGTTTGATGTTAGACCCCAGGAGCCTGTCTCCATCCTTTGCACTTGAACAAAGTAAACACATTATGTCATATTTAACTGCATACCTAATCTTCCCTTCCCATCATCTCCTGCTCTCATGAGATGTCAATAAATTGCATGATTTCAAAAAGGGCTCTTTATTAGAGAATGTGTCAGACTATTTGCATACATGTGCATACTTCTCCTAGTTCTTCTGATTTACCCAGTCTTTAAGATTATAAATCTTTCCTCCTTGTTAGCAAATGCATCCACTATTATGCTAATCACTTTTCTTGTAGATTCTTGGTGAATGGACAGGAGGCTCGTCTCTGAGGCAGCCATGGAATGAATCCATAGCACCCCGAGTGGTGGGGAAGAGTTACTGCAGCTTTAGGGATGTTGGGGTACATCCAGTCAGGGAAAGGCGCTGTGCTAAGAGACCAGAAGGTGCCTTGTACCAAACCATACCATCAGTCTATCCAGGTCAGTATTGTCTGCTCAGACTGGCAGTGACTCTCCAGGATCTCAGGCCTCTGCTGTCTTTCACATCATCTACTTCCAGGTCCTTTATAACTGGAGATGGCAGGGAATGAACCTGAGACCTTCTGCATGCCAAGCAGTGGCTCTTGCAAAGTAGATCCCTCCCCTCCTCTGCATTCGAATAACTCACATGATCTCGCTGAGTGAGCCTGGGCAAACCACAACTTTCAGCTTATAGTCCTGTATGTGGAAAGTAGCAGTCTTACCCCTGTTGGAAGAAAAGATGCTGGGGTCAGGCCTGCCTGATAACAGCACCTTCTGACCTGAAAGTTTTCCCCTTATCCTGGATGTCTTCAGACCCACTTTCCTCATCAGTGCACTCTGCACCTACTCAGGATCACTTTAGTGTGAAGGTAGATCTGGTCAATTTTTGGATGGGAAACCTGGGAATCTTAGGTGTGTGATCTTGATGGGAAAGATGAGCTGTTTTTTTGTACCCCACTTTTTCCTATTTGAAGGACTCTCAAAGTGATTTACAATTGCCTTCCCTTCCTATCCTCAAAACAGACACCCTGTGAAGTCAGTGAGAGAGCTCTGAGAGAACTGGGAATGGCTCAAGATCAGCCAGCTGGCTGCATGTGGAAGAGTGAGGAATCAAACCTGGTTTTCCAGATTATAGGCCATTCATCACTTTTAATCACAACTCCAAACTGTAGATTCTGGAAAGGGAGACTCTGGAATAATCTCAGGGTCATTCCGCATATCAGTAAATGTGGCCATATGTTTGCCTTTTGCAAAATTGTTACAGTAAATACCAAGGGCCATTCCGTATGAGTTTAATGTAGCAGAAGGCTTTCATATTGTAAACGCTACTAATTTGCAGTTCCGCAAGATGTCGCACACAATCTGCAACACTCCTGCAACAGTTCCGCGAAAAGCGATTTGTTGTAGCGCTTCTAGGGAAATCGGAAAAAGTGGATTCACCCTTCGAAAAGCGCTACACTCTTGTGAACAATCTGCAACGTTAGCGAAAAAGACCTGTGCGTTCTCATTGTTGCAGTTCCAACAAAGTCCCTCCCCCTGACTCTGTCCTCTGAACTTCCAGCGAAGTGATCGCCATTTTTTTCCCTCGAAGCGAGCGGGGAAAGCAACCAACCAGCAAGGCTTCATTCACCCAGTGAGGCTTCTCTGGCTACAGTCCCTCCACAGAAGTGCTTTAAAGCACCTAAGTCCCCAAGCACAACATAGCCCCGTTTGCAAGTTCCCTTTATTTTTGGCCGAAAATCGTGCCCGTGCTGGGGGGGGGGGGATTTTTTTTCACTCGGGGGAGCATGGTAACGATGACTCGCCAGCTCACACGCCAGCTAGATGAGTCTCTACGTTAGGAAGAATCAAGGCATATTCGTTGCAACGTGTGTGTGCGTGTGTTTTTTAAACCTGTGCTTAAAGGGAATGGGGCTTTTTCGGAGCATGATAACAATCGCCCATTGGCTGTTCGTTTGATTGATGGCCAGGGGTGGGACCAAGCACAGAAAAAATCGCTTCCTTTCTAGCGATTTCTGCGAGAACAGAAACTTGTGGGAAACGAATGAAACGCTACTGGATTCCACTACAAATGCAGGTATGCGTAACGCCAAGATTGCATTTTTTAAAACAGCGTTTCCGCTTTGTGGAACCAATTGGCAACATTGGTCCTTGTGCGGAAACACCCCACGTTTTTCAATGCATCCCACTGCATTGGAAAGGAAGGAGGACCTTCTGATTCTCAAAACCTAAGCAAAGAAGACCTTCCCAAGTCCTTATTTCCCTGCTTCTATAATTTATTGTATATGCTATAAGTTGCTATATTTCTACAGTGCCCCATCTGCCCATGAAGCTCACAGGGTGATCTTTAGTCAGTCCCTGCTGGTTCTCAGCCTAACCTACCTTACAAGGTTGTTATTAGGAACCAATGGAAGGACCTGCATCCTGGAGCTTAGTTAAAGGTGTGTCTCACAATAAACATAAAACAAAAATAAATTGCCCACAGGTAGGTAGCCCTGTCTGTCCTGAAGCCCCTCTCTTGATTGTTGCTTGGGCATGGGTTTGTCTCTGAGCTCGGCTTTACCAGATGCCATGGGCCTTGGGCAAAGTTGCTAGGCTGCAGCCTCCGTCCTTCCGTCTGTACAATGGGAGCAAGAAGGACTGACCACTCGTGGGACGAGTGACCTGGTATGTTACCAGCCCCCTTTGAAACATCAGGCAAAGAAAGGGATGCTATTTTTAATATATGTGGCCATCTGAGTGGGCTGGGATCTGGGCACCATGTTTGGGTGTTGTTATTGGTCTGTGCGTGTGTGAGCGCCGGGTGCTTATCCGGGCTGCAGGGGGAAAGGCTTTTGCGTAGGCTAGCCAGCCGGTTCGCGAAAGCCCCCCCTCCCCCCCGTAGTGATGATGAATGGAGATTTGCCATCGGGCGCACCTGCTGCTGCGTCAAACAGAGTTTCGTTTTCTTCCCTCTTTGAAGTCCCCGGGCCCAGGGCATCAAAGGGATTTTTGGGCTGTGAGGAAATCAGATAAAGGGGTTTCACCTGCCCGGCTGGCCCCTTTGCTAAAACGGGAGGGGGCGTGGCGCAGAAGGGCGGGGGGGGGAGTGGCAGTCCTCCTCCTGCAGCCGGGGCTCGGCGTCCAGGGAGGAAGCAGGGCTGGGAAGCCCCGCGCCATGGCTCCAGGCCTCGAGGTGCTGGGCGCTGCCTCACGACCCCCATGCTTTCCCTGCCGTCCCGGAAGCAGCGAGGCCGCCCTCCAGAGGACGGCTTCTCGCGGAGCTTTCGCTTTCATTGGGAGGGCCTTAGTTGGCCAAAGTCCCCCGGAGGCCCAGGCCCGCGTCCCCGGGACAGCGGCGGCAAGCCAGGAGCAGGAGCAGGGGCAGGAGAGGGCCAGAGGCAGCGGGTTCAGAAAGGCAGTCGCTAGGGCAGTCCTTCGGATGTTTTAACTTCAGTGGATCTAGATTTTTTTTTAGGGAGGGTGAGAGGAGGTGGTGAGAAAATTGACATTTTTAAAGGTTTATGTAACGGGTGGGGGTCCCTAAAAAGTCCCGCGACCACCCTTCTGCTGCGTCCCAAATATTTTGTCACTCCGAGGGATTCGCATGACTCGGGTGGCACGGGGCTTGCCTTGCTGCTGGTGCCAAGGCGGAAAAGCTTCAAAGAAGCCGCCTGGAAATCGGTGGAGCGACGAATGCATCCCCACTGCCGGCTGGGATTAAGCCTTGGCCTTGCATCTGGGCGAGCGGGGTTCTGGTGCCAGGGAGATCAACAAGGCACAAGGGGAGTCTCTTTTGGTGCCCATGCCCCATTTCTCATCCAAGGCGGGTCACCGAGGAAGTGATTATTCTTGCTTCTTGTTTAACTTCATGCATGCTCTGCTTTCCTGCCGAATGAGGATGACACAAAGCGGCTGACATTCTTCTCTCATTCTCCACGGTATCCTCACAACAACCCTTTGAGGGAGTGGGGTCATCCGGACCTAGGTCTTCTCGGTTCCTCGTGTGGCACTTGAACGGCTACACCATGCTGGCTGGAATAGCGCATGAGTGTCAACAACAATAACTCTTCTGTTGTAAGCAACTCCTACGTCCGGTGATAAAGGGCATAGGACAGTCGTGAGGCCAGTGGAAAGGCCTCTGTTGTTTGCATGGTGCCATAATGTATGTCATGTTTTCTCTAAGTGCTCAAGCCACATCATAGTCAGAGTAGACTTCAGGGCAATGTGCAACCTTGGCGAGTATTACAACCCCCATGTTTCAGATAAAAGACTAAGGCTTGTGTATGGCTTCCAAGTGAAGGAGAAGCTGTTTTTTCATGACAAAAGGTATTCAGCAATATCCCATGTGCCACCTATACGATGACCAGACTGGGCCTAGCATGTTGGGAACATGGGGTAAAAATGCGACAGATGGATTCTTAGCTGGCTTCCTAGGCAGGCAGGCAGGCAGGCAGAGCACCCGGTACACTTTTTTGGCACAAGAATGACCACATAATAAAAGCAAGGAAAGTCTGGGCTTAATGAGGGATCGACATTAGGACTTTTCAGACTCTTGACAGGTGACTTCCTTCTCCAGCCACTGAGAATTCTTTGTGGCCCCGAAGTGTCAGGAGGACTCAGCCAAGCTTTCCCCCAAGCCCCCCTCCCCACTGACTTGGGAACCCTTCCCTTGGATGTCGGGCGGGGGGGGGGGGTTGTTGTTGGTGATGGCAGTAGGGGGTGGACTAGTCCAGAATTACTTGCAAGGCTATCTGCACATGCTCAGTGGCACCGTGGTTTAGTCCCGATATAAATCTCCCAAGCAGAGTCCGGCAGCCTATTGCGTCTAGATAGGTTGGGCGAGCGATCCACGGAAACGGGCGTGCTGTTGGGATCAAGAGGAGACAGCCGTGGGAGCGGAGCCCTCGCTGCTTGCGCAGGCTGGAGAAGAGGGGGCGGAGAGTGCCGGGGAGACCGGACCCTACTCCGGACCATGCGGACCTGCCACTTCCAGCGTGAGGCAGGGCGACGGGGAGCAGGGCAAGCAGCTGGCCGAATACGACGACTGTCCGGACACCGCGCCGCTCTGTGTGCGGCCCGGCGGAGGCGCGGCACGGGAAGCCCTGGGAACCAGCGGCAGCGCCGCGAGGGGGCCGAGGGACCAGGTTGTGCCCGGCTGGCGCTCCCGTGCGCCTTTCCGCGGGCGGGCGGGCTGCTGCTGAGCCGCCTCGGAGTGCCCGCTCGCCCCTCGCTGCGCCCTCCGCCTGGCCCGCCTGGCGGAGGGAGAGGGCGCTCGGTGCGCTCGGAATGCGCCGCTTGGCACTCGCTCAGCCCCCCTCCCCGCACTCCCTCGCCCGCTTTCGCCGTCCCCTCCCCGCGCTCCGCTGTGCCTGTCAGGGGGAGGCAGCCTCGGCCGGCCGGCCCTCCCTCCCGCCCGCCCGCCCGCCCGCCTGCCTCGCCTCCTCCGCCCGGGACAGGGCTCGCCAGCAGCCGCTCAGCCCAGCCCAGCCCGGCCCGGCCCGGCCCAGCCCTGCCCTGCCCTGCCCTGCCCCCCGCGCGCTCTCTGCGCCTCCCAGGGCGCGCGGTGCGGAGCGGAGCGGAGCGCCGCGCTGGAGACGGGATCGGCGCAGCGAGCTTGCCGCTCCTCCTGGTCGCCTCCGCCGCCGCCTCCTGCGCAGGATGCTGCCCCCGTCCCGGACCCAGCTGGGGCTTTTCTTCATCTTGCTCTGCCCGGCCAACATCATCGGGCTGTGGTGGTGAGTAGAGGAGGCTGTGCCTCGACGGCAGTCCCCGAAGACGCTCTCCAAAACGGGGGGGGGGGTTTGCCTCTTCTCCCCCCCCCCTTGGAGAGAGGGAACCCCGGGGAGCCCCCGCGGACGGCGGCCAGAGCAGGCTTTCGGGGCGGGGGTCTGGCCATGGCCGGGTGTTCTACAAACCGGGCGGGGGTGGGGGGGGGTGGCGGAGAAGGGGGCTGCTCGAACTTGGCCCAGACCCTCGTCCAACAGAGGGGCTACTTGCACAGCCTGAGGTGCTCCTTGCTGGCCGGGGACCAAAGGGAGATCATGTTCTTCCAGGGAACAACGCAGCCTTCCGGGAAAGACACGACCCCAAGCTTCACGGTAGCACTGCCCCCACCCCTACACCCCGCTCAGGCTAAGTAGGTGCCCAGGGACTGGGACCCCTGTGCAAGGAGGGCAGAGGCTTCAGGTAGCCCCATGCAGTAGCGCCCCCCCCCCCGCGCCCGCCCCATTCGTCCCGTCCCACTGATCAGGAACAAGAGACCCGTGGGTTCCCTAGATTCCCGAGAATTGCCCCCCAAGAGCCCCCACCCCACTCTGGCCAAATGGACCAGACGTCTCTCCCGGCCGGTTTAGCAGCCCCATAGGCCAGATCGCCTCTCTGTCCCGCCCCCCCCCCCCCCCGTGCCCCTCTTCGCACAGTCTCCTTCCCCTCTCCCCGCCCGTCCAAGCCCTCGGGGTGCTTAAGGTAAACGCGAGTCAGTCCTGTCGGGATGGGAAGCCGACGCCGGGCGAGCGCTGAGCTGTCCTCGGGCTACATTCCTAGAGAAAGCGAGGCAAGGCGCGCGGGGGGGGGGGGATTCGGCCGACCCTTGTCGAAAAGTCTTCGGATCTCCTCTGGAGAGGCAGGCGGGGGCACCTTGCCTCGCCCTCTCCTCCAGCAAGTCAACTTTAATTAAAAGAAGACAAGGTGCAAAGCAAATGGGAGGGGATTCTGATAACGCCCCCCCTCCACACCCTTTGTCATGGGGCCCTCATCTCAAGGGGCGGGGGAGGCAGCCGAGGAAGGGAGGGGAAGGAGGGGGGGGGTTCATTACACCAAGGAGCCCCTAGCTGGGACCCAGCCTTGGAAAAGCCCAGGTATCTGTCGAAACATGACCTATTTAAATCTATTAAGAATTTCACCCAACCTGTCCTGATCCCTTTTTAAGTGCTTTCTAGCCCAGCTTCCTTCCCTACAATCCGGGACATAATTCATTAGCTAAGGTGATTCATCTCAACATTGTCACACTTGCCTGACCTCCAAAACCGAGCTCTGGCTAACCCTTTCCCTTCCTCTTCCCCACTCAGCTCCTTCAGGGGATTTGTCTGGTTCACTCTGGGAAGGTTTGCCCAGAGAGCAAGGCCTCGCTGAAGAGTCAGAGCTTGGGCCCAGGAGCCCAGAGCTCCAGCACTGATCCCACCTCTCTCCCCAGGTTCTTCAGAGGGCTTCAGAGACATTGCCTGGTGTGAAAACCCAGGAAGGCTGTTAGCTCTGCAGTGGTTTAGATGACAGGGACGCTTGGTCTTCTCAGGAAGATCAGACTAACTGGTCTCTCTTGTTGTGGGTTTTGATTGTCCCATCCCAGAAGTCATAAGGTGGGTTTGTGCATGTGGAGTTTCCCTGATATACGCATTTAGGGACTTCACTAGGTTACTTGATACTGAGCATGGCTGAAGATGCCTGAATTCACCAACCAAGTCCCCTGAAAAGAATTGCCTTTGCACTGATGCCCAGTTGAAAATTCTGTCCATTGGTGATAGACCTGTGATAGCTCATCTGTAGATGCAAGTGATCGCCTGATGAGCTAGCCATCAAGCAGTGACCATGCATGTCTGTCCGAGCCCCGTTTAGTATCACTATGTGTTGCTGAACAAAGTTTGAGTCCACCTTTAAGACCAACACAATTGTATTCAAGATATAAACTTTGATGTGCAAACTGAAGAAGTGTGCTTGTACACAAAAGCCTGCATCTTGAATGAAACTATGGGACTTAAAGGTGCCACTATATTTGGACTTTGTTCTGCTGCTTCAGACCAACGTGGTGACCCACCTGAAATGATTTGCTTCTATAACTGCAAGCAGCTGCACTTGGGTGAGGGACACTTTCAGTGGCGCACATCTTGACACCCATGCCACACCCCTGAAAGTCACAGGCTTGAAGTGATAACAAGTAAAGTTAAGGCACAAAATTGGACTTTTGAGTAGTAGGCTGTTCAGGCAAATCTTTAGAGAAGCAGCCCAACCTTCTAAATCAGTGGCATCAGTTCTGGTCTTCAGTCAACAATCACTGTGCAAATATGGGAATACCAAGAGATTGTACACCCAGGGTTTAGAGTAGGGACCAAAAATAACACACCAGTAGTCCTTCCCATGTTGTAAACCTGAATTCCCAGCTTCCCTTCCTCCAATAACCTGGTCCATGTTAGTTCCTGCCTCCTGTTCCTTTGCCCATCCCAGAGGGGCGACCTTTTTATTTGTTTGTTTGTTTGTTTGTTTATAATCTGATTTATATACAGCTTTTGAAGCTGGAGGCCCGAAAACAATGTACAATGTAGAAGACTAGCTTTTTGTGTGAAAGAGAAGGTGAAGCACCCCAAATGTAGACTATGCAATAATACTGAGGATCCCTGAGCAGTCGTTTCTTTCTTTTTTTAAACTTGTGCTGTTATCGTTAAGTTCCCTGAAGTGTGTTCATCAGAAAACATGTGCTCCATTTCTGTGCTTTTGTCTTCCTTGATCCTGGCTAAGATCAGGAGGAAATTCCACCAGGCAAGGGCAGATTGGCCATTATGGTGACAGGGACTTTTCTTGGTGGTTTGATGTTCTCTCCCCATCCCTCCCCCACTGCCCAGGGTCACACCAACCCAGTGGTGGGAAGGGCTGACAGCAGTGCATAGTGCAGGAAAGGTATTATCCAGCCTTCCCAAACAAGCAGGCACACCTTTCTCCTTCCTTGTGTGTGCATGTGGGGAGGGGGGATTTTCCCTGGGCCATTTCCTCCTCTCCCAGTGTCCCTTTACCACTTGGTGAAGTGCTTGCCTTGGGTTTATCAGAGGGCTCCTTCTTGTGATATTGACACCATAAGAAAGTGCCTTAGACTTGTAGCCTAATTGGGTCAAATTGGGCATTTTATGTAGCTCATCAGGTAGTAAGGCTGATTAATGGCCTTTTGTCTCCTTGCCATTTTCACCTGTGAAGCTTCCATGAAGTCAGACTTCCATGAAGAGTTCTCATGGAGCTACAGAGCTATGC
The DNA here is from genome assembly GCF_049243985.1 of Paroedura picta. Taxonomy (NCBI): domain Eukaryota; kingdom Metazoa; phylum Chordata; class Lepidosauria; order Squamata; family Gekkonidae; genus Paroedura; species Paroedura picta. The sequence continues at coordinate 73,432,912 of NC_135370.1, read as the reverse complement.
AGTTCCTGTTCATATTGGTGGAACCCAAACAGGAGAATCAATGCCCTGCCTGTCTGATCTGCCTTTCTTGTACCTTGCTCTTCATGGCACTCCTAACCAGCTGCCAGCTTGCTTCTGGCTACTGTCACCTCCGCCCCTTGATGTCTCTGTACACTTTTGTCTCTGTACACTTAAACATGCCTGGCTGTGGCCTGCAGTAGCATGGAGCCACACACCATGAAGCTGGTCTGATCGGCCTGGTGCCCCAAACAGTTTGCCCTGGGGAGCAGCTGCCGTTGCAAAGGGGAGTCCCTGGGTCTCAGCTGTATCATGGGAAGTGACTCCATGTTCCATGGTGGGGGGGGGTGTGTGTGTGAGAGGCGGCTGAGATGGATGTTTTTCCTGACTTGGTTAGGATCACTGTGCCAAAGGGTATGAACTCCTGCAGTGGGAGATTTGTGAATGAGCTATAAATTTAATACACATCAGGAGGATCACACTGAGATTTCTCTTTTGGCATGTGAATGTCTGTGTCAGGAGAAGCTGTGCCTGGAAAGGGGCCAGGATGTGGCGTGCATGATCCACCTCTGTCAAAGGGAGGCACAATTGTTAACTCCCTGGAGCTAATCTTTCTCCCAGTGAGCGACAAGTTTGGAGTCTGGCTTCAGACAGTTGCTTCACATTATGTTCCATACATTCAACGCCTTGCTATTTTAGCACATGCATTTACCCTCCCAAATGAGGTCTTCTTCTTGTGCAGACTGACATGCAGCTGAGTCTAGGGTGCATGTAATGGGGACCGCATGGGCATTTGTCAGTTCAGGCCAGAGGACAAGGGTAGGGTTTCTAACTCCAGCAAAGATAAAGCAGACGCAGGTCTGGCATGGGATTTTACTGGGAGGCATGGGATGCAAACCATTTAGGCTCTTGGAGGGCAAACAGGGGGCTGGAGGCTGATCTGGAAGAAAGACAGTGATCCTCTTGTATGTATTGGCAGAGCTGAAGCTGGGAGCTTAGGGGGATAATGTAGTAGAGGGCAGAGGTTCAGGACAGCCTGGCTTCTTCTTGGCTTTTGTTTAAAATTAATTTTAAAAACCAACCCAGCTGCAAAACAATGAAGAAAACAACTCTGGACACAAAAAACTAGCACAAGAAGTTCAGCTAGGCTATGCTTGTTGTGCTCCATTGCAATAATGCAAGGTGAAATGGATCCAACAAATGCGGTAGGCATAAGACACCAAAAACCTGGGCTTTCCCTTCCTAGCACTGCCTCAGTGCTCTCAGGGCTTGGCTGCTCAGGAACATCAGGGAGCCAAAAGAGGCTGGACATTATAGTGAGGCAAGGAAAAGCCAAGGAACACTTAGTGCTCGGAGGACATAGGTAATGCCGTATGTATTTTACAGAGTGTAAATAATGGCATTCACCCAGACCCGGATAGCCCAGGCTAGCCTGATCTTGTCAGATCTCAGAAGCTAAGCAGGGTGGGCCCTGGCCAGGATTTGGATGGGAGACCTCCAGGGAATTCCAGGATCTTCGTGACACGATAGCAAACCGCCTCTGGATGTCTTTTGCCTTGAAAACCATACAGGGTCACTCGCCATAAATCAGTGGTGAATTGATGGCACTTTCCACCACCCAACCAAGTAATGACATTTGGGGAGAGAATTCATTTCAAACCCCAAGTTTCTAGCTCTTAAGAATATGAGACTAGTTTGAAACTGTGGGCAATGCTGGGGAATCTCAGAGTTGAGAAAGGTATCTTGTGGCCAAGGGATGCGGTTAGTGCTCTGGCTAGCAGGAGTGGACTAGGAGGAAAGAATGGCCCCAGGAAAGGGCCTGCCCCCTGCCCAGTGGCTGGAGGAAGAAAGACCCAGCCTGTCTGCCTCCCTGGCCTGCCTTGCACTCCACATGGCTTGGCTGAGCACCACCTTCTGCACATGATGCCAGGGTTCCAGGGCTGACTTCCCTGTATGGTGTGGTGGTTAAGAGTGCCAATGCGTAGTGACTACGAGTGGTGGCTGTAATTTGGAGAACTGGGGTTAATTCACTACTCTTCCACATGCACCAGCTGGGTGACCTTAGGCCAGTCACAATTCTCTTAGAGCTCTCTCAACCTCAGCTACCTCACAGCGAGACTGTTGTGGGGAGAGGAAGGGAAGGTGCATGTAAGCTGTTCTGAGACTCCTTCAGGTAGAGAAAAGCTGGGTTTAAAAATCGATTCATCTTCTTCTGCTGCTTGGGTGAGTGCAGCAGCTGGCCACCCTTCTTACCCCTGGGCTGGCCCTGCCCAAGTCCAGAGGACATTGGCTGACTGGGAATTGTCCCAGTGGCTGACCCACCCCTAATGCCTCTGAACTCTTTGGCCCTTTTTATAGCTAGTAAAAGGAATTGTGCAAAAATATATTGTGTTGTGGTTAGAGTGTGAGATTAACATCTTGGAGACTCTGGTTTCAGTCCCCAGTGTGCCATGGAAGCTTGTTAAGGGATCCAAGGCTAATTTCTGCCTGTTAGGCTAACCTCCCTCATAGAGTTGTTGATATGCAGAGAAAAATGCTAGTTGCTCTGAGACTTCTTTGGGGAGAAATGTCTAAAGAAAAGAAGCAAATACCTGAACAATTGCTTAATTTGCACAAACAGAAGTTGAGTTTTCCTTGGCATGCAATTCTGATTATTTACATCTCTGTATATAAGGCAATGCTATTTCTTCATCCAAGACAAGCTTTTCACTTTGGCACAGTAGAGTATGTTCTGGGCCCAAACACCTGGTGAAACATTCCAGCAACAGCAGCAGCAACAGTGGACAGGTGACAGGCATAGCTGGATGAGAGGTCTGTACATCAACAGCCCACTGGAAGCTCTGAAGGTTAGCAAGTTCTGAGGACCTGCTGACATGCTCCATTATCCTGGGACAACAAAAACCTGAAACCACTCCTGCCTCTGATTTGTTTCCATCAGTCAGAAACACATGACAGGCAGAGCTAAGCTTTTCGACCCTCCTGGTAAGATCATAGGGTCTGATCTGGGTCTTTGAGAACTGACTCCAGACATTCTGGTACCTGGGCTGAATATCCAGAAGATGACCCTCTTGTGGCTGGATGGCTGGCTAAATAAATAGGCTGCTTGCTTTCCTGCCACCCAAAACCTTTGGCCAGTGATCCTTGCGGCTGTGGACATGACTGCTTATCCCACATGTCTGGCCTGACAAAAAGGCAAGGCAGCCACCTCACCAGGCTTTCTGGGAGAGCCAGCAGTGCGGCATAGCTCAGCAATAACCACTGGGATTCTCTTTAAGGAGACCTAGCATCATGCCTTCAGACTCACAAGGTGATTTCCAACCAGCCAAACACTAATGCCAATTAAAACCCCACATTTGGAAACCAAGCCAGCAGCATTTGTCATAAGAAAAACAAAGTGGCTGCAAAGTATCCTGAGATTTTGCCATTGCACCACCCTTCCCCTAAGGAGCTCAGGGCTGCAGACAGGGTCCTCAGAACATCCCTGTGAGGCAGCATAGGCTGGCAGGGAGTGACTCAAGGTCACCCAGGGAGTTTCAGGGGCGACTGAGAATTTGAACATCATCACCATCAACAGCTTCTTCTTATATCCTGCTCTTCCCTGGTTAGCTCAGGGCAGGTAACATCAGATTTAAAACAATAAGTTTTAAAGGCTCGAGAAGTGGGGTAAACTGAATAAAATGAAGTTCAATAGGGACAAATGTAAAGTTCTGCATTTAGGTAGGAAAAACCAAATACACCAATATAGGATGGGGGAGACTTGTCTTGGCAGTAGCATGTGCGAAAAGGATCTAGGAGTATTAGTAGACCACACATTGAACATGAGTCAACAGTGTGACTCGGTTGCTAAAAAGGCAAATGGGATTTTGGGCTGTATCAAACCGAGTATTGTGTCCAGATCACGGGAGGTGATGGTACAGCTTTACTATGTTCTGGTTCAGCCTCACTTGGAGTACTGTGTTCAGTTTTGGGCACCCCAGTTGAAGAGGGTTGTAGACAAACTGGAGTGTGTCCAGAGGAGGGCAACAAAGATGGTGAGGGGTTTGGAGACCAAGATGTATGAAGAAAGGTTGGGGGAGGGGGAGCTTGGTCTGTTTAGCCTGGAAAGGAGACAACTGAGAGGGGATTTGATAACCATCTTCAAGTATTTAAAAGGCTGCCATATAGAGGATGGAGCAGAGTTGTTCTTTCTTGCCCTGGAGAGATGGACCAGAAAAAATGGGATGAAATTAATTTAAAAGAAATTCTGTCTCAACATCCAGAAGAAGTTCCTGACAGTTAAAGCAGTTTCTCAGTGGAACAGGCTTCCTCGGGAGGTGGCGGGTTTTCCATATTTGGAAATTTTTAAACAGAGCCTGGATTCTGTGAAGGCTTAAGAGGGTGGCAGGTTACAGTGGATGAGCGATAGGGATGTGAGTGTCCTGCATAGTGCAGGGGGTTGGACTAGATGTCCCATGAGGTCCCTTCCAACTCTATTATTCTATGAGTCTATAATTCTATTATTCTAAGTACAAAAATAAATCACATATATAACAGCATGGATACATTTAAATTTAAGTTTTTTAATTAATTTAAAAGTATCCTAGGTCCCTAAACCAACATTCTAACCACTATACTACACAGGAAGGCCTATATAAAATATATGCTTCCTCAAATAATGGTCTAAGGGGTTTATGGAAACTTGTGATATAGAAGAAGCAAAAGAAGAGTTGGTTCTTATATGCCGCTTTTCTCTAACCGAAGGAGGCTCAAAGCTGCTTACAGTCGCCTTCCCTTTCCTCCCCCCACAACAGACCCCCTGTGGGGTGGGTGAGGCTGAGAGAGCTCTGATATCACTGCTCGGTCAGAACAGCTTTATCAGTGCTGTGGTGAGCCCAAGATCACCCAGCTGGCTGCATGTGGGGGAGCAGGGAATCAAACCTGGCTTGCCATATATATAATACTGTATCCAGACATACCAAACTTCATCAGTTTTATGGTGACATTACCAAAAAGACCCTGAACCAGCCTGGTACTTAAAGCTGGGCTTGAGCTACCTCAATAAATTCCATTCAACAATGAAGTATTGCCGTGTTCCAACTTTGGTTTGGGAAATTCCTGGAAATTTGGGGGGCAGTGGCAAGGAAGGTGGAAACGGAGGGAGGCAGGCAGGGAGTTCTGCTTGGATGCCGTAGAGTCCACCCTCCACACTGCCACCCCCTCCAGTGCTCTCTGCACTGAAGTCTGGAGATCAACTGGAATCCCAAAGAACTCCAGGCCTTACCTGGAGGTTGGTAACCATAACTTAGAGGTGGGGAAACTGCACCCCTTCACTATCATAAACTGTCTGGATTGTGAGTGCTCCACAACTGTAAAGAAGTAGCTTAAGATCCTCTGTCACATGTATACTCTTTGTGCTCCAGGGAGAAAGCACGTGTATGAGACATATCTTTAATTCTGTCTGGTCGGGCTAGGAAAAGTGAGTGAGATCTGACACTTGGCAAGACTCTTTGCAGTGCAAATAAGTGATAGGTGCTCAGGATCTGTCCTTTTTTGAGTAATCTAATCAGCAGTGAAAAGTTTGGAGAGTAATTGTGGGCTGAGGGCACGGTAGATGTGCTTGATCTCTTCCAGTGGTTTTGACATTATCGCAGTCTTGCTCCTTGGGGGACAAGAAAACCCTCATTGCGTCATCTTCAGTCCAAGGAGATGTGCTTATTTTCACCACAAACATCTTGGCAAAGAAGACTGGTCCCTTGATCTGAATAATAGTGGATTGTATAAGCACCGATTAATGCCTTGGACAGTCAGTACTGAGGCCTGTGAGAAACACAGATTGAGATTTACAAACCATACATTTCCAGGCGACTTCATACTGGATTCCAAAAAGAGGTCTGGTGTCTGCGGGGGGTTCTCTGTGGGGTTCTCTTTCTTTGAAAACAGCAGGGTTCTGCAGGAGGATCATGTTTTGAAAGGGCCGGGGAGGAGAAGTTTCTTTCGGAACAGTTTGCCTGAGACCTGATTTTATGAAGGCATCTATAAATAGCCAGCGGAGGGTGGCAGGAGAGGCAAGGGGTGCATAGATCATTTCCAGGTCCTGCAGTCCTTTAGCTGGGATTGTGGTTAAGAAACCACCCCTCTTCCTTTATGGCTCTCTCCACCTGCTTAGACAGCTAGATCCAGTGGGGACTCTTTTCCCTTGGGTAGGAATATGCGGTCATTCCGAAGGGTTTTTGTTGCCCTCAAAAGCTCTAATGAGATATTCTTTCCCCCCCTCCCACACAGTTTAACAAACAGAGCTAGGTACAAAGGGATGCCAATATAGGATGGAACATTAGGCCAAACATTAAGGTGTCATAACACTATATAATACTGTATCTAGACATGTTGTGGGATCTTCACAGTGAAAGAGTTTCCACAAAGTCACTAGCCTAATCTCCCTGATGCCTGTACATTCCTCCTTGGTGTAGGTTGCAAATTATTGGGTGATACCAGCAAGTCAACAAAATGAGCAAGTTCATGCTACACCTTATCAAAGGATATTTGAAATACGGAGATCAGAATATACACTGATAGTTCCCCTAGTGTCAGTTTAGGTAATGTAAATGTTCAGACCTGTGCTTGGTTTAATAAATGAATGCCTTGCCCTACAGACCCCTCGTGGTCTGTGCTTGTGACAATTTATAATCTAGCTGACAAGAGTTTATTTGTTGATTTAGCCCACTGCTGTCTCATAGGCAGAGGCAATTCAAAAAGCACACTTATCAGGCTCCTAGCAGTCCGACCAAATTTTAATCATGCCCTGGTACAGACTGTGCCTACAATTTCCAAACAGAGAAACCAAAACTGAATTCAAATCCTGGGCAAGAGGTTTATACTTGAATTTAAATTTCAGTGTTACATTTCTCGTGTGTGGTGGGGTGCCTTGTGAAACTTGTACTAGGAATGTCAAATGCATTATAATGCCTGACTATCCAGGAAGGAATCAGGCTGTCCACATATATTTCTGGTTTCTAGACCACTGGAGAGCAGTGTGGCTTCAGAATTAACCATACTTAGATCAATAATTTGCAAAGGCTGTGTGACAGGATAAGGCACCATCGCCATCAGGTTGGGGAACAATATGTAACTGGATTGGTTCAGAAAATTGACTAAAATGTGCCTCACCCACTCAGCGCAAATATGGGAGACGGTGGGGTTCACTGCTTGAGCTAATAATGGTTCGAGGAGGGACAATTCAGCAGTTTTTAACTAGTAGCCTCTTGGGGAGGGGAGGCGGGTGTGTGTCAGGGGAGTTTCTTTCATGAGCTTTCTAAGCATGCTACAGGCACATGTGGTCCCGATTATCTTCGCACCAAGGATGGATGCAGTTAGTCAAACAGTCTGGCTGTTTTCACAGATCCCTTCTGGTTTTGTGAAGCACTTAGGCGGAAGGATCCATTGTCGTGTTCATGCCGTGATGCCCTCAGTCACAAAATCTGACAAGAACAGCTTCTTCCTCAGTATAGGGCTTAAAACGAATAACCATCAGGGCTCCTCCAGCCCTATTATGCTAGAATCCAGTTGTTTGGGATTACTTGGAATGTGTTGGGATGGGGAGAGGAAGCAACATTGTCCATCCGCCCTCCCCCGGCACTGAGATCTTCAGCCTTCTAGACTCAAAGTGGGCTGGCCTATTCCTGTGCCCTTGACGGCAGCTTGCTGGTCAGGGACTAACAAGCAATGCTTTTAACACCACACAGATAAATCTGATCACCTATTAACACCCCTACAGCCATACTGGCTATTAAAAGCATCCTTGCCGATGAATCCTGTTGTGTAGATTTGAAGCCAGACTAAAACAACCGTCATCCTTTATATATGAATCTGACAAGACTGGGACCGAACCCCCTATGGGACCCCTCTGCATATGCCTGGGACCCCATTGCCTGCACTCCTCACATGGAGCTGGTTCCTGGAGTCCCGCTCAAACTGAATGGCATGACGAGGTACTCAAACTGCCCCCTAGGGGTATTAAAAACCTTCATCCCCCGGGGCAATTTGAACCCAGAAATACAACTAGGGGGCAGTTTGAGTACCCCCTTGAACCGTCACCAGATGCAGTTTTTACTCTGTGTGACTAACTGCACCTGCCAAAATCTCCTCTTCTATAATTGTTAAGCAGCATGTACATATGCCCCTCCTTAACATGATGCCAGTTCTCCCCCTCTTGAGCCCAGCACTCTCTGCTTTCACACTTAACAGATATACTAGAAATTAATTCTGATTTCAACAATCTGTTTGCTTCTTTCAGCAAACATCAGGTAGGTCCATGCCCTTTTAATGTATTGAAAGCATAGTGTAAACACCTACTCATTCATTGCATTATTATTATTATATCTGAAAAGAAAAATGTGTTAAAACAGAGCTGAGAAATTGCTCATAATTTTGTGAGGGGGAGAGAAATGTAAGCTTCTGGTGTCATGAGCACTAGCCAGTTAGGACAATGCATTTCTTCTGCAAACTGTCAAAACTAGTTTCCTTTTAGTTCATTGCTGGACCGGGAAGTGAGCATCTGTATACAATGCAATGCAGGCACTATTGACTGACAGTAGTTTTCTCAGCCTCAGCTTAATACATATGCTCCCTTCCTAGCCATATCAACATTCTTCAGTCATAAATTGGACCAATCTAAAGTTTTAACAATTTTACTAAGGATTCAAAAGCAACAGGTCAAGGTTTATGAAATTGATTGCTATCCTTACCATGGATCTCCCTAATATTTGGGAAAGCACCCTGTGGGCGGAGCACTGTCCGGGACACATATGGTGTCTGGCCTGCACTTCCACCCACATGGGCCAATCTGGCTGCACCCCACGAATCAGGGCATGACTGGATTGGGCCAGCCCCTGGAGTGTCTGCCTCCAGAAGCCAGCTGCGAGCCACGCGGCCACCCTTGCCAACAGACGCTGCCTGGCCACTACTGCTGCTCTCCTCCTCCACTTCACCCACTTTGCCGGTGGTCCGACTTGTCCACCAGTGGCTCCACCGCCTTCCCCAGGGAGACGTTTGCTGCAGGCCAGTAAATCCGCCACGCACCTTCCCTGTCTCCCACTGCACGCTGACTTCCCCACCCTACTGCGCTACCTTGCTAGTGCCCGCTGAATTCCTAACTGCAGCTGGCTTATTTACTAATGTTACAATAAAACTTTCTACAAGTCAAGTCACTATTAATTTTAAGAAACTACAAGGAAGGACAACAGAAGAATAAGACGATCAAAGTATAAGTGTAGGATTTAAAAGGTTGTTAGTAATCTAAATGTAAAGGGACAATTGTACAATGTTAATATTATACTAGGAAATAGTAATTAAAATAAAGGGATTTCAGCAGAAAAATGCTTATAGCAACAGTATCCAGCAAGGCAAAGGGTAGCAAAATTTATCAACGATCATCTACCTGTACTATTTCCTACTTAAAAAATAGACCCCCTACTACTTGCTTTGCATGAGGACCACTGGACTCATGGACACATCCATGTAGATCCTTTGTCAGTCATCTTGTCCTTTACTGGCGTGGTGCAGCAGAGACCGAAGTGGCATCATGCCACCTTTTCCTTCTCACCCTGTGCAGGAGGCTCCCAGATGTGTGTGGTATCGAAGGCTCTTTTTAAAACTGTTCTTCCTTCATCTCTGTTTCTATCCCTCCATTTACCAAGGGCATTTGAAAACAAAACAAAACAAAGATGATAAAAGGAAAGCATCCAGTTATATAAAGTTGCCCCACAGCTGCTTAATTCTGGCATCTAACTATCAGTCCAAAGCAGGATGTTTTACTGCTCTGGAGTAAACATGGGGTCTTGGGATTTCGATTTATCTGCAGGAGAAGCCATCCTATGACTGTGTGACGGCCACCAATGCTCCCCTCCTAGCTGCTGGCACTTTGCATGGGGATGCCCCAAAAGGAGCCCCTCAGAGTTTAATACTCTCTCCAGTGTGACAAGGCAGCCTCGGAATTATTTTGGACCCATGTAGTTCTTGGTTATTTATGGCATTCAGTTTCTTTCTTTTGAGGATCCACAAGTGGTTCCCCTCATTATCCATTCTTCATCCAAACATTACTCTGTTTGCTATTATGAATGAAATCTTTGACAGGCCTGAACAAAAAAAAAGACACTAAAACATAATATCCTGGTCTAACTAAAACATACAGATCTCTTGCCAACACAACCTTGCATTAAACACTAAACAGAATAATTTATTTGCTTGGATTTGCTTGCCCACTTTTGGGTTTTTCAGGGTGAGGTTTTTGAGCCTTCTCAGTGTATTTTGGAAGAGAAGGAAATACAGAGATCCTGACCTGAACCTTGGTAGGGGATGCCAGTGCCTAGGTGGGACTTGGGGATTTCCTGGAATTATGGCTCATCTCCAGGTGATGGAGATCAGTTCCCCTGGAGGAAATGGCTGTTTTGCAGGGGCACTCCATAGCATTATACTCAATGAGGTCTTTCCTTAGACCCCAAATCTCACCCACTCCCAGCTCCACCCCCAAAATCTCCAGATATTTTCCCGAGCTGGCAAACCTAAACCTAAATGTTCTGGGACCATTGTACCTATGAGATTACCTCTCCCATTACATTCCCCAAATAGCACTTAGATACAATGATCAGAATTGGTGCAGGATCTCTACCCCAAATAAACCAAACTGACCTCAACCAGGGCCTGGGTCTTTTTGGCCCTGGCCTGATGGAACACTCTACTTGGTGTGATCATGGCCCTGCAGGACCTCAAGCAGTTCTCCTGGGCTTGTAAAACAGAGTTGTTCTGCCAGGCCTAAGGTTGAGCCCTGGGTACATATTTCAGGGGGCCTCCCTGCCTTATTTCCATCCCAAGTTCTGCCAAGTCAACTCTATAGAGGTTAACTTTATATACTGCTCCCTCCTTTGTCCTCAGACAGAATGCATGACTGGGTACATTATGTTACAGTTATATATATATATATATATATATATATATATATATATATATATATATATATATATATATATATATATATATATATATATATATATATATATATATATATATATATATATATATATATATATATATATATATATATATATATATATGTATTTTAAATTGTTACAGTTTTATAAGCAATTTAATGTGTAGATTTTTTGTAAATTTTATGAAATGTTGGAATGTATCTTTTACTTGTTGTAAACCACCCTGAGCCCTCGAGGAAGGGCAGGCTAAAAGTTCATTGTAAATAGATAAACCACTACATCAGCTTGGTGTAGTGGTTAGGAGTGCCGACTTCTAATCTAGTGAGCCAAGTTTGATTCCCCCCACATGCAACCAGCTGGGTGAGCTTGGGCTTGCCACAGCACTGATAAAGCTGTTCTGAGCAGTAATATCAGGGCTTTCTCAGCCTCACCCACCTCTCAGGGTGTCTGTTGTTGGAGAAGAAAGGGAAGATGATTGTAAGCTACTTTGAGACTCCTTCAGGTAGGGAAAAGCAGCATATAAAACCCAACTCTTCTTCTAAGTAAATAAAAGCTCTGAATTTTGGCCATCCTATGTATGCTTACTTGCATATAATGGAGATTACTTCTGAGCAAACATGCATAATATAAAGCTGTCTGTTGCCCCCTTGCTATTAGCTTTATTGCTACACAAAACATCTGCTGTTGGGCATAATTTTAAATTGGCATGGCAGTACTTGCTAGCCATTACCCAAGAATAAAAAATAGAACAAAAGGAGATTGTTATTTAGTTAAAAGTTGCCTGCAAAAATCGCCCCAAGTTCTCCCCAAAACACAAGGTCTACAGACTGTAAGAAAGCATATCATCCAAAGTCTTGGCATTTATCCCTTGATTTTCAGACCGCCAAACCCATTTTGGATGCATCTGTTTGTGTATACGTTGCCCAGAAAGTTATGGATTTTGGGCCGTGGGATTGAGGTTTTATCAGTGCAACATTTGGGCTGCTTAATTACTCAGTTGGGAAGGCAGGAATGAGTCAAACACATAAGTGACGTCCAGGAAACTCTTTAACCCAAAGCAACAGAGTTGAGGTTCTCTGCCCTCGGGTTACAGGAGTCTGGATGTGTGATTGTAGCCATCCCTGCAGACCTTAATTACTTTGTCACTTAGCCTGTGCCACCTATGAGCCTTGCAGAAGAGCTGCAGTCCACCCTCTTCTAAGAGAATCCTCCATGCTTTTGTGGCTAAGGAATTTATTTGTTTACCATCATTCCAGCGTGAAACTGTGGGAGGAGGGAAACCTGTGGCTAAGATCAGGATGCTGGTGAAAGATCAGGGTCTGGTTCCCAGTCTGCCAGTGACTCTCTGGGGGATCTTGAATAACACACTTCCTGTTTGATTTCATTTGTTCATCCATCTTTCCCATCCCAAATGTCTACAAGCAAATCCTGAAAATAACATGTATTTATTGCAAACATCCAAGGCAAGGAAACCTATTGTCTTCAAGGAAACTTCACCATGCCTTTTGTTCATAGTAAACATTCACATGTGTTTTTTTTGGCAGAGCAGGACCTTAGCTTGTAAAACCTTTCAGCAGGAACAGTATTCTTTGTCAGGTGCATGTAGAAGGCTGAATGTGCTGAGTCTTCAGAAGCATTTGGAGCTGCCTTGAAGGCATTCCCATAGATATCATGTAAATGACAGGATAGATCCCTGTTTTTGGCTGAGAAGAAGAAGAAGAATTGGTTTTTATATGCTGCTTTTCTCTACCCGAAGGAGGCTCAAAGCGGCTTACAGTCACCTTCCCTTTCCTCTCCCCACAACAGACACCCTGTGAGGGAGGTGAGGATGAGAGAGCCCGGATCTTACTGCTCGGTCAGAACAGCTTTATTAGCGGTGTGGTGAGCCCAGGGTCACCCAGCTGGATGCATGTGGGAGAGCCTGGAATCAAACCCGGCCAGATTAGAAATCCACCAGATTAGAAGTCCACACTCCTAACTACTACACCAAGATGGCTCTGAAATGGATTGAAAGCTCCTTGGTTGAGAGGAAGGCTTCCAGTTTGGCTCCTTGAGTGGCCGGCTACATCTTTGAGGCCTAGTGTTCCATTTGTGTGAAGGCTGCCTCCTCTGGGGTGGAGGGAGAAGAGCAGTCCCAAGCCCTGTCACAACCTCCTTGAGCTCTGGAAGTGTCACAATAGGTTTCCCCACACTGCCTGCTTGTGGCCCTAGGGAGAGTGTGTGATCAGGGCATCCCAGAAAAGATGAAGTAATCGTGAATTCTATTTCTATGTTTAGTTCCTATATGGGCGGTGGGTGTATTTTAGCTCACCCTTGTAGAGTTATGGATCTGATTAGATTCCTGAATACTCTGTGGGACCTGATGTTTCCCAACGACTTGCTGGCAGCACTAGAGGGGGGACTGGCAGTCCCGCCTTAACGGCTGCCATTGACAAGATCACTCTTCAGCGCCCTCTCTGCCCTCATCTCAAGCCGAGGGAGAGAAAGAGGGAAGTGAGACGGCTAGAGCGACTATGGAGGAACACTCACAACAGGTGGCAAGAACATCTTATTGCATGCTTATGAAGGCATATGAGATGGTGGTTAAGGTGATGAAAAGGAAGTTTTATGCTGCCTCTATCAAGTCTGCAAGCTCTCGCCCAGCCCGATTATTTAGGGCAGGGGTAGTCAAACTGCGGCCCTCCAGATGTCCATGGACTACAATTCCCAGGAGCCCCTGCCAGCATTCGCTGGCAGGGGCTCCTGGGAACTGTAGTCCATGGACATCTGGAAGGCCGCAGTTTGACTACCCCTGATTTAGGGTAATTCAATCTTTGACCATCCTCAAGGAGAGGCGCCAAAATGATAATTAATTAGCACTTGGCTGTTAAGCATTAGCGAGCTTTTTGCAGATAAAGTTTTGTCAATTTGCTGGGACCTTCCTGCCACTCTTGATACAGAAAGGGAACTGGAGGCCCCTTGCTATCCTGGGGGGGGGGGGTATGTTTGATGGCTTCAGATGGCTCTCAGAAACCAAAGTGGACAAGTTGCTGGGGTTGGTGAGGGCGACCACTTGCTCCCTTGATTCCTGTCCATCTTGGTTGATCAAGACAGGGGACCAGCGTATAGGAGGCCTCCTGGGAAATATTATCAATCTCTCCCTGCCTAGTGGGGAGTTCACAGAGGTCATAAAGGAGATAGTAGTTTGTCCCTTACTTAAAAAAAAACATTGCTGGGCCTCTGGGACCCGACCAGCTATTGCCCAGTGTTGCATCTTGTTTTCCTGGGCAGGGTGGTCGAAAAGGCCACAGCAGACCTGCTCCTGGCATGCTTGGATGAAACTTCAAGGCTCGACTCATACCAGTCAGGCTTCCACCCTGGCCATGGGGTGGAGACAGTGTTGGTTGCCTTGAAGAGTGATCTTTGATGTCAGTTGGATCAAAGTGGGTCAGCCATACTCATATTACTCGATCTGTCGGCTGTGTTTGATGTGGTCAGCCATGAGTTGTTGGCTCACTGCCTGATCAGGGCCGGGATACGTGGGACAGTCCTCCAATGGCTGAGCTCCTATCTCCGGAACCAGACACAGAGGGTAGCTGTGGAAGAAGAGATATCACATCCCTATTGACTCTGTTGTGGGGTACGACAGAGTGTGGTACTCTCTCCCACATTAGTCAACATCTTTATATGCCTTCGAGCCCAGAGTCATGGGCTGGGCTGTCACCAACAAGCGGATGACACTCAGCTCTATCTCCTCATGGATGGCCATCCTGATGCCCCCCCCCGGATCCATTTGCCAGATGTTTGGAAGCAGTTACTGGATGGTTGGAGCAGAGTCGCCTGAAACTCAATCCCCCAAGACCAAGATCCTGTGGCTGGGGAGAAAGGCAGCTGTACAGGAAGCGCAATTACCCACCCTGGCTGGGGTACAGCTCAACATTGCTCCCTTGGCCAGAAACCTGGGGGTGATCCTGGATGCGTCCTTTTCAGTGGAGGGCCAGGTCACAGGTGTAGCATGCTCATAATTTTCTCACCTTCACCAGGCGAGGCTACTAGCAACCTACGTGACCTTGGATTGCCTAGCTACAGTGATCCATGCAACTGTCACCTCCAGATTAGATTTCTGTAACATGCTCTATGCGAGCCTGCTCTTGTCTTTGACCCGGAAATTACAGTTGATGCAAACTTCAGCTGCTAAGGTCCTCACGGGTACACCTTGGAGGGGCCATATCCAGTCTGTGCTGAAGCATCTGCATTGGTTGTCAGTTATGGCCTAGATCAGATTCAAGGTTCTGGTATTAACTTTTAAGGCCATCCATGGCTTGGGCCCTGCCTATATGAGGGACTGCTTGTCTCCTTATGCCCCTTGAAGGGTTCTTCACTCTGTGGGTGCTAACCTGCTTGTGGTCTCTTACCTCAGAGAAGCACGCCTGGTCTTGATCTGGGCCAGAGCCTTGTTGGTCCTGGCCCTGACCTGGTGGAATGAGCTCCTGGAAGGCCCATTATGCACGGCCGTGGAAACGGCGATTTCGGGTCACATGGAAAACGTGGAGGGGGAAGATGCGAAGCACACCGGTTATGCACAGGAGGGGGTGCAACGGTGGCAAAACCCAGAGTAACCAATTATGCACACGGCGATCCCGGCGCTGCTTCTTGTTCTGCCCCGGTCACCCGGAAGCTGCGCTTTCTTCCGCGTTTCGCTGACGCAGCTTTTTTGGCGGCATGCACCGAAGCTGCGGCTGGTTGCAGCCGGCTCCGTGCATTATCGGTGATTTTAGTTGCCGCCATTCCACCCCAAATGTGCGTTATTCCCCCCCCCCCCCCGTGCATAATGGGTCCATGAGCTGAGGACCGTGCTGGAGCTGTCCAAGTTCTGCAGGCCCTATAAAATGGAGCTCTTCCACCAGGTCTTTGGTTGAGGTCGGGGCTAGGAACAACTGGGGCAATGTGGTACCATCATGTGATCCTCTCATCCTGTGACAACTGACTGATAGGAGTGGAAGGGGGGCTATGCCACCTTCTTATAGTTTATGTTTTTAAGGGGAATGGTTTTATTGGAGTTTTTATTTCTTTTATGTAACTCACCAAGAGTCTATGGAGAGTGGTGGGATAGAAATTGAATAAATGAATGAATGAATAGTTTCATTTACAAAGAAGATTTGGTTACATTGCACTGTCTGTTTGAAGAGAACTCTGAAGGCAAAGCAATTTGGAGATGTCTCTTGCGGGAATTAGGCAGCAAAGATGCTGGAGCATAATGGTCAAGGGAGACAGTACACTGAAAAGGCTCTCTGGGGAAAGGAGGTGAGAGTAAGTTTGAGCTGCCAGATTCATGCTATGATGTGTAGGGGCTTCTGTCTTTCACCAGGCATTTCAGTGGGCCAACAATGGCTGCAGAGGTTCTACTATGCTACAGTGGAAAAGGGTCACATGTCATTAGTCTTTTCAACAATAAATTGGTTAGGGTTGCCAACAGACTAGAGAAAAATATCCTATTCCTTTAATAGAGGATTGATGGGATATTATTTGTTATTTGCCTCCATGCTATGAAGAACCTCACCTTCCCATTACCACACATTAAGCATCTGTTAAGGGCCACCACCACACATGCCTGATCCCAAAGCTCTAAATTCAACATAATGAATACTCAGGGCCATTCTGCACTGATTCTTTGTAGCAGGAGTGTGGCAAATTGAAATCGCTACTAATTTGCAGTTATATACAATGTCGTTAACAATCTGCCACACTCCTGAAACCGATCCGCAAAAAGCGCTTAGTTGTAGCGCTTTCAGGGAAATCCCAAAAAGTGGATTCACCCTCCGGAAAGCGCTACACTCTTGCAACCAATCTGCAACACTAGCGGGAAAGTTCTGTGCGTTACCATTGTTGCGGTTTCTGCAAAGTCCCTCCCCCTGGCTCTCTCCTCTGATCTTCCGGCGAAGCGATCGCCATTTTTCTCTCTCGGAGCGAGCAGAGATCAACACACCGGTGAGCCTTTGTTTACCCAGCGAGGCTTCCTCAGCTGCAGTCCCTCCCCAGAGCTGTTTTAAGTCACCAAGCACCAAGAACCATACAGCCCCGTTTGATGGTTTATTTTCCCTTTATTTTTGGCCGAAAATCGCACCCGTGCGGGGGGGGTATTTTTTTTCACTCGGGGGGAGCGTGGCAATGATGAAACGGCAGCTCAAACACCACCTGCTAGCTAGATGGGTCTCTCTGTTGCAACGAATCAACGCAGATTCGTTGCAACGTGTTTTTTTTTTAACCTGCCTTAAAGGGAAAAGGGCTTTTCGGGAGCATGATAACAGCCGCCCATTGGCTGCTCGTTTGCTTGATGGCCAGGGGCGGGACAAAGCTTGGCAATATCACTTCCTGGCTAGCGATTTTTGCTGAGACCGGAAACCTGTGGGAAACGATAAAAACACAACTGGATTCCACTACAAAGGCAGGTATGCATAACGACGAATTCCACTATTTAAAATGGCGTTTTTTTGTTCCGCAAACAATTTGCAACATAGATCTTGGTGCAGAATGGCCCTCAGTTTTCTGCTACAAGTAACAGTGGATTGCAAAAGTATCCATCCCTTTCAGTGTTTGTCCTGTTTTGTCACATTACAACCTGGAACTAAGTTGGGTTTTGGGGGGGGGGGTCTGTTAGCACCATTCGATTCTCACAACATGCCTACCACCTTGAAGGTGCAAAATATTTTTCATTGTGACACAAACAGTAAAGACAAGAAAAACTAGAAATCATGACTGAGGAAGTATTCATCCCCCCTTGCAATGACACTCCTAAATAAGATCCAGTCCAACCACTTAACTTCAGAAGTCACATCATTTGTTAATTAGGGTCCACCAATATGCAATCCAAGGCACTGGCAAACCACCCCGTATTGAGTCTGCCATGAAAACACTAGAGGGCATCACCCCAAGGGTCAGGCATGACTCGGTGCTTGCACAGGGGATACCTTTACCTTTAATATGCAATCCAAGTGGCACATGATCTGCCAGAGGTTGCCTGTATAAAGAGAGTTGTTCTGAAAGGCCCCTGACTCTGCAGCACCACTAAGCAAGCAACATGAAGACCAAGGAGCACCCCAAACAGATCAGAGACAAAGTTGTGGAAAAATATAGGTCAGGGATCGGTTATAGATGAATGAATATCTCATGGAGCACCATTAAATCTATTATAAGAAAATGGAAATAATATGGTAGCACTACATACCTGCCAAGAGAAAGCCACCTTCGGAAACTCACAGACTGAGCAAAGAAGGCATTTATTTATTTATAATTTGATTTCTATGACCGCCCGTCTTGGCATAGCTGTCTTGGGATAGTTTACAACAGTTCTATAAAATGATTATATTCAATACACAATAAAAACAGTAAAAACAATTTAAAAGGCTCACTATAGCTGCCAAATATAATGATCAGTCCAGAATGGGAGAAAGGTGCCATGCTAACCTGGCCCTAAGGAAATACGTTTGTTCTCCTGCCCAGTTGAATGAGCTCCCAAGAGAGATTAGGGCCCCATCCGAACTCTCTGAGTTCCACAGGGCCTGTAAGATGGAGCTCTTCTGCCAGGCCTATGGTCGAAGCCAAATATATCCAAATCTTGGGCCTTCTGCTCTTCTGTTCTCCTTTCCTCTTCTGACACCTCTTCTATCTAAAACCAGGCAGGTTATAACTCACCAAATTCTAGTAACTTGGCTGATGCTACTATGTCTGATTGTTGTTCTAAATTTTATTCTGTTTTATGTTGTTTTATGTCAAGTATGCTGGTTTTTACTGTGTTTTAATTTTTGTAAACTGTCTCAAGATGATATGTCCAAGAGGGACAGTAACTAAATCCCTAAATCAATCAATCAATCAACACTTAAGGAGCTGCAAAGATCCGTGGTGGAGATGGGAGGATCTGTTCATAGGTCCACATTAAGACATACAGTTTCTGAGATCTGACCAGATCTGGCTGCACCATGCAACTTCCTTTCTCCCACACTCTTTTAGACAATACCAAAAACTGATTTACCATTCTAGGGTTGTGCACTGCTTAGAGTGTTGGGCTCAGAAAACATGTGGTGAAAGCCTCATTAATCCAGGAAGTTCACTGGGTGACCTTGGGCCAGTTGCTATTTATCAGCTTAACTAATCTTAAAAAGTTGTTGTGACAATAAAATGAAGAAGAATAGTTGGTTTTTACACTCCGCTTTTCACTGTTTGAATGAGTCTCAAAGTGGCTTACATTCGCCTTCCCTTTCCTCTCCCCACAACAGACACCCTGTGAGGGAGGTGAGGCTGAGAGAGCCCTGATATCATTGCTCGGTCAGAGCAGCTTCATCAGTGCCATGGTGAGCCCAAGGTCACTCAGCTGGCTGCATGTGGGGGAGCGCAGAATCAAACCCGGCTGGCCAGATTAGAGGCTGCTGCTCTTATCCACTAGGAGGGATATTCTTGAAAAGCTGTATTCACACAGGATAAAAACGTGTCTTAAAAATCAGTGTGCGTTCATAGTGTCTGGCAGCAAAACCTAAATTTCTTTCTTGCTGCAACCTGTTGAGAGTCTGGCAGCAAAACCTAAATTTCTTTCTTGCTGCAACCACATACTTCCACCCTTATTTCTATCATTTTAATAACTGTCTTCATTAGCCATAATAATGTTGAGTTTGTGTGTGGACAACACACATACTATGTGATTCACCCTCAGTGGGGGATCTGCCTCCAATAGGGAGAGGGCCAATTCTGGGTCTTTCCCACCCCCACCCCCTGTTCTCCTCCTCCTCCCTACTGGAAGAAGAGCCAATCTGTTCTGTTGACCTGCTTCACACAAGGTAAATCAGGCTGGAAAGCGAGGGGTGAGGGGAGGAGAGTCAGTCCCACTCACCAGCCCTGTGGTGGCGAGTGTGGCATCTACTGTGGTCTTCCACCCATCTGAGACCAGGGGAGGTGAGGGAGGAGAGAGCTGGCTGCTTGCCGGTCCTGTGGTGGTGAGTACGGCCTCTGGTGTGCCATCTTGCCCAGCTGCCTGATAGTGCATGTGTGTGTGTGTGTGTGTGTGTGTGTGCGTGGGGGGGGGGGGAAGCTAGCTCCCTGCCAGTCCTGCAGCCGTGAAGGAAACCTGCTTTGCCCCAGACCTCCTGCTCCTTGAGGAGCAAGAGAAGGAGGGTCAGGTTCACTCTGGGGCACCACAGGAGCTGGCCCTGATCACTTGCAGGGCTGCCCCGTGGTTGCTGCTGGTGCCTGTTTCATTCCTGCATGCAACAGGCTTTGTCTCTGGTTGAAAATAAGGTTGGAATTTAACATATTATGCACACGCTATTTCCTGTTTGCCATGTAATTGTGCGTGAGATTCACAGAGTAAGTCACATGACTTTACAAATTATGTTATGTTAAAAGAATTGACAATCAGGAACAACTTTCTTGTTTACCTCTAGTAACAGCTGCACAATAAGTTTGACTTAGAATGGCAAAGTATTAAACCCCACATTACATATTAATGACTGAAAATGATGTTAATTATTCAGTCATTCAAAGTCCATTGAGACTAGGGAAATTGCTCTTTAATGCTGGGTTTCTTCTTTCCTAACATGGCTGCTTTCAGAAGACCTGCTTGGCAGGCATTACTGCTGGATGCAGGGAAAGCTCAGGCTTCAGCAGCAGTTAGGCGAGGGTCAAGAAAGTCAGCTTTGGTGGGATCCTATCTATGGTAAAACAGATGTGGGCTGTAGCAAGATTACTTGTGTCCAGGAAAGTCAAGGCAGACAGGCTAGTTGTGGAGATCAGTGAACACATGTGGATACACAGGGCAAATAAACTGCAGGGCTCAGATTTGGAATGAAGGAATCCCCTCCTAAGAGAGATTTGTTCAGCCCAGTCTGTAATTTTAGGTGACTATCCCACATCTTCCACTGACACTTTTTTATGATCCTTGAACTACCTGCATTTTGGCCTGGGTTGCTGCTACTAGTTCTACAGCACAACACTATGAAGAGTTCCTACAATGTAAGCCCACTGATTTCCCAAGAAGTGAGCAAGAGAGCCATAGGGAGACTGAGGGTGCCATGTGGTCATAAAGGTTGGCCACATGAGATCCAATCATTTCCCTTGTCACTAGCATCTGAGCCATTCATAATTAGATGCAAAGCAAAAATTAAATAAATACAGCTTTTTAAAGCATAGGGCATAGTGATGAGAAAATTGAATTCTTGTTGTCATGAAGCTGTCAAAAGGCTCAGGAATTTGTTTATTATTTCTCCAAAAGAGTTTAAAAGCTATCATGCTTTTGAAAATCCACAGGAATGAATGCTGTAAAGAAAGAATATAAAAGCAAAAGTTTCCTGCAGTCTAATATCTAGGAATACCCTGCCTTAGATCCAAAGATGTCCTTTTGCATAGGGAAGGTGGCTTCTGCTCATACAACAACTGTTTTACATCTTGCACTAGAATATTGTACAAAGGCATTTGTGAAATCCAAATATATACTTATGTTTGTGCAAAAGACTCTGAATTTGCACAATTTCATGGACAAACAGAAATAGAAGAATTGCAATAGAATCCTCATATTGTAGCATTGCATGACTTCCTGTATAGCATACTAGCTAGCTACTCTTTTACTATTACTATTACTATTACTATTACTATTACTATTACTCATTTGATTTGTATCCCACCTCTCAGCATCACAGGGTGGCTAATGGTATCAATAAAATACAACATCAGTTACATTAAATGTCATTTTAAAATCATAAAAATAATGTAAAACATACACAATAAAACTAGGATTAATACCCCCCCAGTCACCAATTTGCCATGATCATAGATGAGCCCAATACTTATCAGCACAGTTTCCAATGTAACAGTGAAAAAGGGGGAGTGTATGTAAGGGGCAGCCTGTTGTTGCTTCGTTATATCTGCACTGGCCTCAACCAAAGGCTTGGTGGAAGAGCTCCATTTTACAGACCTTGCTCTTCATGGCTCTTTGGATCCAAAGATTATATAATCTGACCATCTCAAGACTGGTTTGAGCCCTGTTCATATGGGAAGACTTCCTCCTCTGATCTCCCTTTCTATGTTGGAAAACCAGGTGTGTGCACCATCTGTTACTATGGTCCTTTACAAGTATCTTCCATTGTAAAATAATTATAATTTATTCTAAAAGGGTGCAACCACATCTGAAGCATAAATCTGACAGCCGCTACTGTGATGTCTGAAAGACAAGTAAACTGATCCGGTGCATGTTTGCTTGAAAGTAAGCCTTTACTTCCAAGAGATAGTGCATAGAATTTGCTGTGCAGCTGGATCCCACCTCTCTTTACTGGGAAGTAAGCCCCACTGAGCTTAGTGGGGCTTACTCCCAAGAAAGTGTGCATAGGATTGCTGCCAAGAATATGCTGAGAATCCTGGCAGTAAACTAGCATACCTTACGTCTGACTTGCCAAGAGACATGGGTATAAGCTCTTGCAATGATAGAATTTTAATCACTGGAATTACTTGCAGCTGCATGTGAATGTAAATAATAATATAAGCAGAGCCCTTTAGCTAATAGCAATTGACATTGCTATCTTTCAATAATTTGTCTCATCTTGTGTTTGTTGTTCTGTTGATCAGCAGCAGCAGAAGCACCTCTACAGACAATAGTTTCACAATCCAGGCAATGTCCTGCATGAGATAAACAAGTGTGAGTGTTAGTTCCTATCCGCTGCTCCTCAGGAACCCCTCCAGTTCCAAAAATGAGGCACTGAGTGAAAGCAACTATTCCTGTTTTCTCTTTCCTGGATCCTGCTGTGCTCTTATGCACCTCTACTTTTCCAAGTCCAATAAGCAATTGTTTTTGCTTCTCAAGACCCTGGAAGGTTGCAAATATTTCTATATGGAATCTAAAAAGTTCTGTTTGTTTTCACTCTGCCCAACTCACATTACATTTGAATTCCCCCCCCCCCCTTAATCGTATGCAGCACACACACACAGGCGAGCATGCATGCTTTGTTAAGGTAGCACTCAAGGGAGCGAATGCCAAAGTCAAGCTTGCAACATGTAACCTTAGCCCTGCCTTTTTGATTGCATTCCCAGTTCTTAATTACATAATCCCATCCAATGAAAATATATCACCCTCTCAGGCATGGCCAGAAAAGGCAACCACGGCCCCCTCCCCCACCTGGGGTTCTTTGCAGTGCCCAGAAGCCCCATCTTTCTGGGGCGGGACTATTATTTCTTAGCAGTGCCAAGCAGAGGTCTCTGGGCACAATGTTTGTACTAATAACAGACCATTGTGGGGGGGGGGGGAGAAGAAAGGAGTTGCCTAATTTATCCAGTCACAGTATTCCCCTCCCCCTTTTCTCCCAATGCCTGCATATTCGCATTTTACTCGCAACCCTGTTTGCAAGCCAAGGCCGGGCCCAGCCGTTCCTCAGCCCTTGAGAGGAATGTTTGGTGAAATGAGGCACAGAAGGAACGCAGGCAGCAGTCCTGCTCATTGTTTCCATTAGATTTGCTTCGGGGTTATCCATAGAATCCAAGAACTGGAAGGGGCCATCCGGGCTGGCCATCTAGTCCAGCCCCTGCTCAGTCCAGGGGTGGCCTAAACATCCCTAAAGAGTCTTGGACTTCAGGTTCATAGTACCAGGGAGTTCTTCTTTAGGGAGGACAGAGATCCTGGGAGCAAATAGCCTTCCAGGAACCTCATTCCACAGACCTGCCTTTCAGTGGCTGTGCCGCATCTCAAGCACTGGGTTCTCTGGCGCGGTGGATTGTGTCCATCCCAGGCCTTTAAGCATGCAAGTCATTGGGTCACTGAGATACAGCACAGTTCCAGAGGGTACCCTCTTGGTCAGCAGCAGAACTGTTATCTCCGAGTCCAGTAGCCCCGCAGTGACCAACAAGTCATCTTGTTCCAAAAGGTGTCCCACAGAAGGGATCTACCTTGGAGAAGCATGCATGGTTTGCCGCCTGAACGCAATGGCTCCCTAAGGAACAGTTTTTTGGGAATGGAATAAACTTAAGATGTTGAGGAGACGGTCAGCTCTGATCTCCGGGGCTCTCAAGTGAATGCTTTAGGAACAGGCCAAGAAGTGAACAGCGTCTCAGTAAATCAAGCCCTGTCTGGGAATTAGGAAACTGTTTTGGATGTGAGGGTTGTGTGTGTGTGTGTGTTTGCTGTTTAGAACCATGCCATTAAAAAAAAAACCCAACCCTTCCCAGAGAGTGTAACTAAAAGGCAGTGACCGGGAGACAGCTTAACCGCTGTGACATTTAAAGCAGTCCTGTGCCTCCATCCCCCCCCCCCATCTGCATTGGAATATAAAACCTATAGTTTATTTTCACAGTTTCTTCAACCAATGCCTTCTTGTCTGACATGTGCAGGCACATTTGTTGGAAATGGCTCTTGTGCACTTTCAGGCCCATATTCATAGAATTCACACAAATGAAATCTCAAAGAATGTGGCCACCTCTGCGTTCACCAGTGCCTAGCTCAGGGATGGTTCATCCGTGTCGCACATGTGGCACAGGCTGTGGGCCCTGCACTTCCAGGGCCCCATAAAGTGCCTTCCCCCCCGGAGATCAGGGCTGTAGCCTCTCCTTCCCGCTTTGCCCCCTTCAAGGACACTCAAAGTGTGGGAAGCGGGCGGGGGGAGGCGGTTGACTGCGAGCCTCACCGGAGCTTTGGCCGGGCCAAGGGTATCATGATGCCCTTTCCA
The DNA here is from genome assembly GCF_049243985.1 of Paroedura picta. Classification (NCBI taxonomy): domain Eukaryota; kingdom Metazoa; phylum Chordata; class Lepidosauria; order Squamata; family Gekkonidae; genus Paroedura; species Paroedura picta. The sequence continues at coordinate 73,408,284 of NC_135370.1, read as the reverse complement.
CTGTGGGTAGGGGGCACTGCCCCCAGTCTGGCTGCTCCTGCTGCAATTGTAATCTGCTAGGGCCCTGCAAATCCTTAAACCTCTGGTACTGTGGCCCCGCAAATCTTTAATCCACTCCTGGTCTAGCTACCTGGGTGGTGGCACCTGGGTGGGGTAGACTTTGCAGGGAACTGAGAGGTGAACAGGAATATGATGCCAAAGTGCCCTTCCAAAATGGCCATTCTCTCCAGGGGCATTTAGGGCAGTAGGCGGCCCTCCCTTCCTGGAGAGCTCCAAGCCCCACCAGAGGCGGGCAACCCTAACCAGGCAGGAGGTCAGTGAGTCCTTGCCTTCCCTGGAAAGATTTGCCTTCTACTCCGAAGGTCGTTTCGGTGCATGCGGTTCCTTAGTAGTTAGGGAAAAGCACTCTGCACATGCTTCGGTGCTCCAGAGCGGAGTCTCCTCGCCCCAAACAGGCCGCGCTGGGAAGCTGTGGCTGGGAGGCAAGGCTGCTCCTGGAACCCGAGGAGTCCACGCCCGTCCATGCCTCCGTGACCGTCCCAGCGGGGAGGGGGTCCCCTTGGGCCCCCCAGCGGCGGAGAGGGCGTGGTCGCGGCGCCCCAGGGAGGCCTCCTAGCCCGGGCGGGGGCGGTAATTGCAGACCCGGATTCGGTTTGCGCCGAGGGGGACAAGCTCGGGCAGGGCCTTGTGGAGTGTGGAGTTCGCCCTCCCGCTTCCTTCCCTTCTTCGCCAGAGTAGCAGCAGCACTCGGGCTGCCTTTTTCTAGCCCCCCCGGGGGAGGGGGTGGGGAAGGGGGGCACGCCAAGATCGGACCCCCCCCCCAATCCCTCCGCAGGCAGGCTGAGCGGGCCGAGGGGGAGGGCTCCGGATCTCTCCCCACTCCTTCCAGCAGGCTCCGGGGAGTAGAGGAGGGGAGAGAGCCCGGCGCACCTAGGAGCGCGGTGGGTGGGTGGGTGGGTGGCTGGCTGGGAGGGAGGGAGGGAGGGGAGGCTGGCTGCTGGCTGGGCGCTTCCAACGTCGGATCTCGCCGGGGTGAACCGTAGTTCAGCGTTTGATCCTCCGCCTCGGGGCTTGATCGTTATGTTTGAAGGAGGACAAATTGTCCCTGCTTAATGATACCCTTGGCCCGGCCAAAGCTCCGGTGAGGCTCGCAGTCAACCGCCTCCCCCCGCCCGCTTCCCACACGCGCGCCGAAGTCCTGGGCCGCCGGGCCTGAAGGTGGCCAGCCCCAAGCGTGAGTCCAGGGCCACCTTCAAGACCAACCGAGTTTCCTTCTGCGGATAAGCTTGCCTGTGCTGGCCTCACCGCTCCTCAACAAGCAGCGCGGTCATCCTTCCTGCCTCCTTCCATGGATCTTCTGCAAAATTGAATCCTGGGATAAAATGTGGAACAAAGTTGGAGTCCGGGGGCACCTGGAAGACCAAGAAAGCTTTAGTCAAGGGAATAAGGTTTTCTGTGCATGCACGCTTTGCCAGATACTGTGAAACAGAATTTCCTCAATGCTTACAACAGCAGGCAAAAGCTGACACCTTGAATAAAACGTGGTTGGTCTTACGGGTGCCCCTGGACTCAATCATTATTCTGCTGTTTCAGACCATCTCGGTAACCCACTGGAAGGTGGCCAGGATGCAGGGAAAGGGGCCTCACTTGCTGTGATTGGAGAACAGCCTGGAGGGAGCAAAGTGGGGGTGAGCATGAGCAGGACCATTTTATGCCACCCACCAAATGCATCCCCCCCCACTTCTCACATCACCCCCCTTCCAATTGTCCCCAAGAGTCTGCTAGTTCTTCTAGCATCCCAGTGGTTCCCTTTGATCTGAGTTGTGTCTCTTGACCTCAGTAAAGAAATGACCAGGCAGAGTTCTCTCTTGGGCTGCATCCGTCGCTTGATGTTACCCTCTCTGAATGCTTGCTTCAGGTAGGTCTGCCAACTGCCGAGCAGGCTGGGAGATCTCCCAGAATCACAACTGATCTCCAGACTACAGAGATCAGCTCTCCTAGAGAAAATGGCTGCTTTGAAAGGTGGGCCTTTTAGCACACCCCAAGTCCTGTCTTCCCCAAGCCTCACTGCCAATTTCCTGATTTCCCAACCTGGAGTTGGCAACTCCAGCTTCTGGGGTCCCCCCACTCCTCATTTACCTTTGGCCAGTCCTACAGCTTCCTGAGGTTCTTTTCCCCTGCTGGACAACTGCACCCCAATCACCAGTTCCCCTGAGTCTCACAGTAAGCTCTGCTTCCCCTCCCCAGGTCACAGTAGGGTGCTGCTGGGCCCAGTGGAAGTCTCATCTTTAGGGCTTCATTTGAAACAGGCATGACCAGAACTTGGGCCTAGACCAAGTTTGCACCAAGAGAATTCAGCTCTAAGCAAGAACTAATAGGGGAGAATGCAAGTTAGCATGTGGAGAGGGCTTCTGGTTTATTTTGGCCCCATTGTTTTTTTTTTTTTGACAAAGAGGCTACCTGCAAATTGGATGTCACCTAATGCAGATTGACAACATACATGCCATCTCTCTGTGCAGCCATTCTGAATTAGGGTATTTTAGTCATCCATTGAAGATCCATAAATCCATGGATATGTGTCATATTTGATAAGAACAACATCACCACACATTATCCTCTAAAAGCTTCTAGTCCTCATGGTCAAAGGGTAGGAAAACGGCTTTCCAGTTTTGCTGAATGTTGCTTTAACATTTTGAGGAGGCTGGACAGGACATCCAGTGCTCAAGGAGAGGAGCTTCAATGTCTCTCAGGTGAATGTCTCTCTCCATGGTGCTTATTTAGCTCCTATCATTTATTGCCCATGGCTACTCCTCTTCATTGCCCCATGCCATGACCATTCTAAATTCTCTAAGTATGCATTATTTTGTCATCAGCATATGTCCCACATGATTTGCATCTGCTATCCTCAGGATAGAATTTGAGTATCTTTGGCAAAGAGCTCAACATTTGTGTGTGCGCGTGTGTATAAAACACACAAGACTCTGTCTGTGCCTCATATTACCTATGGCTCTCCTCCTCATCTGAAACAAGTATCCAGCATATTTACCTATTGGGTCAACTGGGCTCCTGTTCTAGTGCCAACTTGTTCCTGCCTCTGTTGCCCTGTCATGTTCCCTCTTAAGGCATCGCTTGCTGTGCCTTCAGCGGGCTGGGCTCCAGTGGTTGATTCATTGCAACAAAAATATGAGAGGAATTTGGAATTGGCTTTTTAATCCTTGTGATGCCCTGGAGGCATCTGTCTTCATCTTGGTCTCCACGGATGCAGTCAACTCGAGGCTGTACCCCTTGAGCACCTGTCACTCACCTCCCTCAAAGCACTAAAGATGGAGACCCACCTTGTTCATCTTAATCTATGCCTATGGGCTTCCATCTGATGAAGAATTCTCCAATTCAGCTTCTGAGAGCCCAAGTGATGATGCACCAAGCCTTTTCATGTGTTGGCAAGTGGCTCCACCTTCATCCTTTGCCCTTGGATTAGCACCTCTGCTATTATCCAATTATTTTTTCTGTGTCTTGCTGTGCCTTTGGAATATCTTCATCAGATTTGCAAAAGTAGAAATTGGTGCAACCAAGTCTTTTGTGAATGGTGTGTGACAACATATAAGGTGGGCTAGAGGTGGTTGAGTTAGAGTGAACGGAGAAGAGAGGGAGGAAGGTAGCAGCAGATGGAAAGGAGTAAGGGCACAAAAGAAAGAGGAAGATACGGGTTTAAGAGGGCTCCTTGTCCCCGCCCAGGCTTGGCAGCGGCGTGGCCTTCCCCCCAGCCATGGTGTGGCCTTCCTGGCAGGGCCAGAAGCACACCCGGGGCCTTTTCAAGGCCTCGGGTGTGCTTCAGGGCCCGGTGGGAAGGCCTCCTTCCCCCCCTACCCCACAGCAGCGGTGCGGCCTTTCCGCCGGGCCTAGAAAGACAATCGGGGCCTCTTTGAGGTGCCTGATGTGCTTCTGGGCTCGGTGGGAAGGCTTCCTTCCCCCCTCCCTCCTGGCGGTGGTGTGGCCTTCCCGCCAGACCTAGAAGCACACTCGGGACCTCTTTGAGGCCCGGGTGTGCTGCTGGGCCTGGTGGGAAGGCCTCCTTACCCCCTCCCCTTCAGTGGTGGCGCGTTCTTCCTGCCCGGCCTAGCACACCCGGGGCCTCAAAGTGCTTCTTGGCCCGGGGGAAGGTCTCCCTCTGAACTCATGCTGTCGCATCTGGCTGGAATTCTGTCCTATCCTGGTGAGGGCCCAATCAGAAGACGCTTTGCGCCTTCAGACTGGGCCTTCCCCCGACTGGCTAGAACTCTTGTCTATCCTGGTGAGGTCCAGCCCTGCCCACTCTCCACCCACTTAGCCCTTAACCAGTTATTTATACCACTCCCTGAGTGGTTTAAAGATGGGTGAATCAGAAAATACAAATGGTCCCTTAACTCACTATGTATGAAATGAGTGAGATTATATGAACATGGGACTATCAGAAGCAGAACACAACAAATGGACTGTTTGCAATAAAGCCTGGGAACAAAGCTTGATAGTGTGAGGTGCTGTTTGCTTCCCCGCCCCCAATAGAGATGTATGCCTCTGAAAATAGCAGTGCAGTTTGTAAGTCATATCTTGTTCTTCCACAATAAATGAGTAAGAAGACATATTTTATATGGATAAATGGACTGGGGAGATACTGGAGAGGCTGACCACAGTGGCCCGATTTGTCACATGGTGGCGGGACATTCAAAGACGTCTGGATGTGTGATCTGTTGGGACACATTCAGGGTGGAATTCAACCTGGGGTACAGTTCTAATTCATGGAGAAGATATGAGGTCACCTCTAGCCACCTACCACAATCCAGTTTAGTCCAAAGTGCTTCAAACACAAAACAAGAACTAGGAGGGTATGCACAGCCAATAACTCTGTAGTATATTTAACAGTCAGCACATTAAAATATTTTCAACAAAATTAAATAAAAGTAAACAAAAATTCAAAACATTTCTATGGATTTTTTTGTAGATAGGACAGGTAGGGTGTACAGCTGTATGTATGACCTAGCAATCTGCAGGAGAAGACATGGCCTCAGGAGTGCACCCATGCACACAGATTTCTCTAAACCAGTGATCTTGAGCTGCTCCATCTCTGGATCTTTTCCTGGTCTAGGGAGCTGTAGGAGTCAATGCTTGGTTGAGCTCTTGCTGGGAATCCCCCAGCTCAATCTCTCTATGATTCATATGCTTGACAAAACTTTTCCCCAAACATGTTAGGAATGGGAGCTCTCATTTCCTGTAACTCCCACCACTAAACTATGGGGGGGCCATTCTGTGTCCACTCATTCAACAGAGGCAGAGTGGGGAACTCCCCTGCAGACCATGACCCATGGAGGCCTCCCTCCGGGTGTCAAGAAGTGCTTGACACAAGCACTCTTGTCTGGACATGAAGGGGTTGTGACTCTTTGAGTTAACTTAGAAGAATCATGCATCATACAATCAAGACACCTGCCATTAAATAAAGATCAAACAGTGATAGAAAAATAGGCACACCAGATTCATGCTCTTATAAAGGATCTTGCTCTCCTGAATATGGCCCCATCTGCTTCCAATTTATAGCCTTCTCAGATGCCTAACATTAGTTAGTTTGCAAAATGTGTAGTGTAGGATGTGGCCAGCAGAAGAAGGAGGATGCCTGGGTCTCTGAGGGGCAATAAGTGCGAGAGCAGCAGAAATTAGGGGACTCAGGATCTCGTGAGGAACAAGAAAGCCTGCAGAAATTCCAAGTGTCTTCCCCATTGCACAGGGAACCTCACCAAGGCCCCTCTCTCTTTTTTGAAATTTAACAGATACAGTTGGCATGTTTTCAAGCTTTTCTCCATTACCAGGAAGGCAAAAAGTACTCATTTTAAAAAAGAAATTAAAGTTGAGATTATCTAGATAGGGTTTATGATTTCAAATTCTAATAGGGTTCCATATTGCAAATAATGGAATAGTTTTATACATTTCATTGAAGAGGAAACTTGTGTCCCCGAATTCTAGGGTGACACGATGCAGCCTGGGATTAGTTTCTCAAAAAGTTGATGACACAGAGAAACCAGCAAAAACTCCTGTACTGAGATTCATCTGGAAGCCAGGGAGGAAAACTGGAATCAACCCAGGGCTTGTTTTCTGGCCTTTATCATTTTACAAGGTCACTCAGTTCTTCTCTCACAAAGAAAGTAGTTTCCCCTCTTCCTCTGTTTTGCACTTGATTCTCTCCCCACCCCCTTGAATGTGCCGTGTTTTCTGATGGTATTGCTCGATATGTAGAATAAAGTGCTAGTGAGATTATAGAATGTCATAGCATTTTAGGCTATGTGACTTCAGACGGCAATAGATTATATTTTGAAATAGCCCCCAATTAAGACAACTCTGTGTGCGTGAAAAATCAGGGGAAATAGTTTGGCGTTGCTTTGCTGTTGCATTGTTCTACAGGTATGGATTCTGTTCTACATGTGCATTAAAATTATGACGTAGACTGAAGAGCAATCCTAAACTCTAATATGCACAATGGCTCTTGGAACAGCTTCCAAGTCTCCCACAGCCTTCAAAGCGGGGAAAAACCACTCTCAATTTGGGTCAACATATTCAGAAGACTGGCCTAATATGGGTGCAGCTGATGATTTCACCATTAAACCTGCCCTTGCAGATCGCTGAGCTTTCTTTGGGCCCTGACTATTTGTTTGCTAGAGTGTTCCCTTGTCTTTTTTCCTCCAACCTCTCCAGGGCAGTGGGCAGCCCATTGGTCATGGATCCCAACAGCATCTGCCGCAAGACCAAGAGACTGGCTGGGAAGCAGGCTGAACTGTGCCAGACCGAGCCAGAGATAGTACAGGAAGTTGCCAAGGGCGCCAGGCTGGGCGTGCGTGAATGCCAATATCAATTCCGCTTTCGCCGCTGGAATTGCACCAGCCACAGCAAATATTTTGGCAAGATCCTACAGCAGGGTGAGCAGAACAATCTCTGTTGCTTGGGAAAGGGGTTTACCCTTTGGGGTTCTCTCTTGAAGGGCAGGGAGAAAACATATTTTACATGGCTCAGGCAGAAATGGCTGATAGCGGGAGATCTCCTAAAACAAATGGAGATTTGCAGTGCCATGGAAGCTTTGCTCTTGATAGCCTCTCACTTCAGTATCTTGGGAGGTGAGCAGTGGGAGAGAAAAGCACTTTGTTAATCAAAGCCTGGGATATGTTTGGAGGTGGGTCTAGGAGCATAGCTATAATTTAACATTTGGTGCACAAAGAAAACTTCCAAATGTAACACTCAAGGAATTATAGAATTTAAATCTGTTAATTTGAGTTGAAGCTCTCATAAATACTCATTTGGATTACAGGGTTTAAAACAGCAAAAGTAAAGATATAAAATATATGTTTTTCAAAATACATTGTACATTAGTACAATGTATTTTGAAAAATATATATTTTATATCTTTACTTTTGCTAGATTTCCCCAGTTTTTTTAAAAGCATGCAGAGTACTACTCCCATTTTATCTGAAGATCTCTGTAGATGCAAATTTATATTGCCTGGTGGTATTATGCTTCTGGGCAGCCGAATGGAGAGAAATGCAGAGGACGGTACTTATCTGCCTGTTGCTCTGTCTGTGCCTGATTGTTGAAGGTCATCCATGAAGTCAAGCAGTTTTTCCTGTTGTATCTCTCTGAAACTCACCAAGGCTTACCTATAAATGCCCAATGCATTTCTGCTCTTCCACACAAAATATGATGTTGAGGTTCTATGGCTGTAACTCTGGATGCATGATTTATGGGGAAGGGGTTAGCTCTTCCCCACACTGTACCTGCTATTGAAAATCCACCCCAGCTTTAAGCATCAGTAGAGAAAAAAGAAAGACTGGAGCCTATTTTATGCCCATCTCATTCACTTACTGAGGCTCAAGGCATTTTTTATTGGGGGGGGGGTCACTTTTGATTGGGAATATGTTATACAGGAGAGTGAATTCCTTTTTCTCTGGTGTGACAATCCTAATCAAGATCAGTTCTCTCCCTTCCCCAACTGCTGTTGAAAGCAAGTTTTGTGTAGAGTGGAGGACTCTAATCTGAAGAGCCGAGTTTGAATCGACAGTCCTCCACATGCAGCCAGCTGGGTGAGCTTGGGCTGCACACAGTTCTTACTGAATTCTCTCAACCCCACCTACCTCACAAGGAAGGGAAGGGAAGGCTGCTGTAAGCCACTTTGAGACTCTCTGGGGGAGTGAAAAGGGGGGTGTAAAAACCAACATTGCTTCTTTTAAAATCAAATTACACAGCTTGGATCCAACAGAGCAGACAGAACAAATTTTTCCCCCTGGGATATAATTTTTCATGTTCCTCCTCCCACTGAAGCCCAAAATGCCTCCTGAATTTTTATTCCCCGGGGTCCCCTGTTCCCCAGGAGCAGCACTGGGAAGCATTTGGAGCTGCAAAGAAAGGAGGTCATGCTTTGTGGGCAGAAACTGTTCTCCTCACATTAAACAGCCAGCTGGATCCAAGCCCATGCGTGGCACCCCAGCCTGACGTGCTGTTGGCAGCCACTTCCCACTTTTCTCAGAGAGCATGGGCAAGAGTATGAAACCTGCATGTAGACAATCCCATTTAATGACTGCATGCACCCATGACTATCTACAGGGAATATACATTCCTGAACTGCTGCCATGTGTGATGGGGTTTGTGTGTATGTGTGTGAGGGGCTGTTGGAAACACATTCTGTGGAGAAGCCTCATCATACACCTGAGCCTGAGTTACTTCCCATTCCATTACACCCAAAGAAACAAGAGAGCCTCAACAGGTGGAAAAAGTGGCCCTCTGGTAGAGAGAGGCAGAAAGCCACAGGATCCTCAGAGAAGCTGGGTGCCAGAAGGATCCAAACTGGACTCTAATTCAGGAAAGCTCTGCTGCCACCAGCCTTTGTGGACCTGCTTGCCCTTCCTCAGGACTTTGCTTTGTTCTCCAGAAGGCAGGGCAACAGCTAGGCCCAGCAGGAGCCGGGTCCCTGGGGAGGCACAGGTTATTGCCACAGGCCGAAGGTTTACTGCTGTGACATGTCTCCCCATCCTGGTAATGAAGCAATTATAGATGCTCCCAGACAACACAGAAGCTTTTAATAAAGCCCAAGAATGCTTCTGTGTCTGGGAGTGATTTACTGCCCCTCCCCCTACCTGCTCTCCCCCCCTCCCCCCTACATGTCCCTCCAGCTTCCTCCGGGCTTCCCAGCAACCTGACTGAGTGGGGCAGGGCAATAAATAACACCCCCTCCCCTGCCCCGTTGCCATCACACTGGATAGTGTGTCGTTTGCTAGCCAGTCCAAGTGGAAGCTCAAGAAAGCAAGGGGGCATAGCTCTGGGCACAGGTGTAGCCATGGGTATGGCGAGGCTGGGATCCAGGAGGCCAAAAGTTCGCATGTGCTAGGCCTGAAATTGCCTGGGCATCTGCGGACTTAGCTTGGAATGGGCTGGCATCGAACTTCTCTTGCCTGATCCCGGAGAGCTGACCTCCATTCCTGGCCCGACTGCCCTGGCCCATTGGGCCCAGGATCCCCTTGCGGACCAGAGGCCAAAGGAGCTCTAGCGGGAGGGCAGGAAAGGAGCAGGCCTTGGGTCCCGGAAGCGCCGAAGAGGGAGCGGCGTGGGTGTGCGTGCGGGGGTGGGGGGGGGGGGCACGCGTGCCTAGATGGCAGCAGGCCTGCCCCCCCCCCCTCCAGCCGGCCCGGGTGGCGGCAGCAGCAGGGCGGCGGGACTGGGGGGAGGCTGACGAGGCCGCCGGCAGGTGCGGCGCCTGGTGCTGAAGCCAGCGTGGCGGAGAATCCCCCCGTGGCTGCGGCAGGCCCCGGCATGGCGAGGGATGCCTGGAACTCATGTCCCGCGGCGGAGGGGCGACTGGCGCCCCGCCGCAAAGGAGGAACCCGCTGGCGGGGCGGGGGGGGGGGGAGGCCACCGGCTCCTCTGCACGGGCTCGTCCATCAGCGCCCCTGCCCCCCCCCCCCCATCCAGCCTCGCCGCCTTCTCAGGCCCGCAGTCGAGAGCTGAGGCGGGGGCCAGGGCCAGGGGGCGGGGGCGGGAGAGACTGTTCAGCCATCCCCTTCCATCATAAACCCCGTCTGGGAGAGCCGGCTTGGTGGAGGGGTGAACGAGCAGCAGCCTCTAGTCTGGAGGAGCCGGTGTGATTTCCCACTCCTCCTCCCATGCAGCCAGCGGAGTGACCTTGGGACATGCACAGTTCTCTCAGAGCTCTCTCAGCCCTGCCTATCTCACGGGGTGTCTGTTGTGGGGAGAGGAAGGGGAGGCGATTGGAAGCTGCTTTGAGGCTCCTTCGGGTACTGAAAAGCAGGATACACGAAACCAACTCTCCTTCCTCTTCTTCCTCACCCTCTCTGTTTTGACAAGCAGGGCTTCTGTGAATTCAACAGGTGCCCAACAAGCAGGAAGCCAACAGGTGCACCTCAGAGGACAGTGCGGGAGAAGTTTCCCAAGCGAAAGCTGAGGTCTGCCTGCGTTGCCTTGCCGTGCCTTTTGTGGCTGGCCCAGGCGGCTCAGGTGGACTGTTGGGCCCAGCCCTCCTTGACGTTCTTGCGCTCTTCTTTTGCAGACATCCGGGAGACGGCCTTTGTCTATGCCATCACGGCAGCCGGGGTGAGCCACGCGGTCACGCAGGCCTGTAGCATGGGCGAGCTGCTGCAGTGCGGATGCGAGGCCACTCGGAGCCGGGCCCCTCCTCTGCCCCCCACCATTACAGGGTCTGAGGGCTCCGCTTGGGAGTGGGGCGGCTGTGGCGATGATGTCGAGTTTGGCTACGAGAAATCTCGCCAGTTCATGGACGCTAAGCGCAAGCGTGGCAAAAGCGACATTCGAACCCTCATCGACCTGCACAACAACGAAGCAGGACGCCTGGTAAGGACAGCCCCCCCCCCCAGCTCCTTGGGTGCCGGGAATCCTCCTGGGCCCTGGCCTGGCTTTCCCCTGGTCCACTCACACAGCTGAAGGAGGTGGCTGATGTTGTGGTGGCAGAGGGTGGCCACTCCAGTCCATGGGGTGGATTACACATTTCAAAATCTTCTTGCATTCCTTATAAGCGGACAACTAACACAGCCTATGAAGGGCTAGGCTGGAACTCTCCAGTCTGAAGAGCTAACGTTTTCTCTGCAGAAATTTTTTCCAAGGAGAAAAGTTTACAAAGTCATTTCCCCCATTTGCCACCTGAAGTGGCACAGCCCATTTGGCCAGTTCAGATTTCTGCCACGACGTCCGCTGCATGAGCATACCAGGCCCCTGTCCTTATGCATGAAGCCACATGGCCTCCCAGAGCTCACGTGTGCCTGACCGGCTTTGGTGTCCTGTCCAATCCGTCACATTGTCTCTTTCACAAAACAGACTATCCTGTGTCACTTCGACAGCAGTTGTGTTCCTCGCTGCACCCTTTTCACCCAGTATTGCTCCCGCTCCATGCTCTCTTGTGCATGCAGCAGCAACCTGTAGAGAATAAGACAGCAATTCATCTTTGGTGCTGATAGTGGGCAAGCACAGACAGAATGTACAGAGGCTGAAGCGAGGGCTTCACAGCCATCGGCTGCATCTAAACACAGGAAGCTGCCTTATACATAGACCGCACTTAGACCATGATAAGTCAGTATTTCTGTTCCGGCAGGCAGCAGCTCTTGGGCAGAAGTCTCTTCTATCTGGAACCTTTTAAGAAAATGGAAAATGGATTAAACCTGGCTGGGACCTTCTGCATGCAAAGTTAATGGTGTTCCAGTCAACCAAAGTTCCCGAACCAAACACAGTAGGGTGGTAGGAGGTCAAGAAACTCTGCTTTGCTGAGTCTGACCTCCATGTGAGGACTAGCATATCCATGTGTGGGTAGTGGAATAATGTGTGTGTATATATGTGTGTACACACACACACATGAGAAAGTATATGTTTTAGTCAGAGCATCCTAACCCAGATTTGCTATGACATTCTACATATCCAACTGAAAGAGAAAGAGCTGTTTTTTTTGTATCCTGCTTTTATTTCCCAAAGGAGTCTCCAAGGAACTTACAATCACCTTCCCTTCCTCTCCCCACAACAGATACCCTGTGAGGTAGGTGAAGCTAAGAGAGCTCTGAGAGAACTGTGACTGGCCCAAGGTTGCCCAGCTGGCTGCAGGTGGAGGGGGAGTGGGGAATAAAACCCAATTCTCAAGATTACAGGCGGCCATTCTTTAACCACTACACAAAGCAGAAGTTAATACTCTATTTTAGAAGAGGGCTACTTGTTAATATTTTAATCAGCTTTGGAAATGTGAAAAGCTTGCTGATTTCCAAAAGCCAATTGATTTCCAATCGTGATAATAATTTTTTTAAATATTTATTTAACCCACCTTTTCATAACGCTCAGGGCAGGTAACAACCTATAAATTACATACAATTATTTTAAAAATAAAAAAATGTTACATTCCTGAATGACCCCAGTTAAAATTTCCAGCCAGGGTTTCTTTTAGTAAGGATCTGATCTTCTAGTTCTCTTCCTCCTCTGCCAGTGAGGCCAACTTTATTGGTGGTTACTGTTGTATTTTGGGCCTTGACCATAAGCCTGATGGGACATCTGCATCTTATAGGACTTGCAGACATGATTTATGTCCCACAGGGCCCTCCCTCCTGGGAGCATATTCCAGCAGGCTGGGGCCAGGGCCGAAAAGGCCTTGTGCTGGCCGAGGACACCTCCTTTAGGCCTGGGACCCTGAGCAGATGTTGATCTGCAGAGTGTAGTGCTCTTGGGAGATCGTAAGGGGAAAGATAGTCCCTTGGGTATGCTGGTCCAAGAGTCTCCCTCCCCATTTCTCATCCTTGCTTAGCTCTTTCTTTATTTTTGCCTGCAATTCTCAATGACTCAAAAGTACTGGAGGTCATTGTAGGATTTTATGTAAGCTCCCTTGTTTTTCCTTTCCCTCTGGCTAGCTCATCTCTGTTTATCCTTGGATGCCCCATAACCAGAGCATGTTTCTTTGGGATGCCTGATTTCTCTTTCCACCTGCCTGCCATCTGGATCAGGTCTCTCCTGCCCCTGCCTGTTTTTTCCACCCCCACAATTTCTCCTGGGGCTCATCCTGGATCACCACCAAAGCTTTACTGGCTGGCAGAAGAAGGAGATGGCATGCTCCGCACCTCAGCCATCACTTCTGTTTAATCTATTGATAATAGTGCAGATAAGTCAACAAGACCCGAGGGGATGGTTAGGCAGTGAATGAGCAGATAGACAGAACAGACAAATCTGTACACTTTTATGCATTGATGAATTCATGTGATAGAACAATGAATCAGGAACGGTTTCAGATTTGTTCTACTGCAAGCTCCCCTAGTAGACTTTAAGGCAAATGACTATTTCAGCCTGCTCATGGCAGACTGGGAGCAATAGTTCTGTTTAAGCATTTCTGATACAATTGATGTGAAGGACTTCAACAACACAGTCATGAGTCTTTTAGGCAGCACATCGATGGCAGGTTCAGTTCCAGCGAGAGCAGACTAATCAGAGCCCTTCTGTTTTTGTACTCGGGGGCAGGGGAGGCCACCATGTTCTCCTTGTCCTTTTCCGCTGGTCACATTCCTCGAGAGCCTATCCCCACATCCCAAGGTTTCTAAGAGATGCCACATCTAGGAGTTGTAGAGAGGAAGGGAATCCTGTGACATTTTGGATCAGAATTTTGTTGGTCTCCATTTGAGGTTCAGAATAAGCCCCCTAGCAGCCACTCTTGGCTGTAGTTCAGAATCATTGGTGGTGGCGAGAGCCAGTTTTGCTTTGGCTCATCTCACTATTACACAGTATGGCTGGCCCTATGAATGGCTTTATCCAGTGATGGCTCCTTCCCCCCCTTTGCAGGCTGTGAGGAATCACATGCGGACGGAGTGCAAGTGCCACGGGCTTTCCGGTTCCTGTGCCCTCCGCACCTGCTGGAAGAAGATGCCCCCTTTCCGGGAGGTGGGCGACCGCCTGCTTGAACGTTTTAATGGGGCTTTTAAAGTGATGGGAGGCAACGATGGCAAAACGCTCATCCCCGTGGGCCGAAACATCAAGCCCCCAGATCGGCAGGACCTCATCTACTCTGCTGACTCGCCGGACTTCTGCGTTGCAAACCGCAAGACAGGATCGCTGGGCACACGGGGGCGGGTGTGCAACAGCACTGCCATGGATGTGAGCGGCTGTGACTTGCTGTGCTGCGGGCGTGGCCACCGCGAGGAGACGCTGCTCCTGGAGGAAAATTGCCTTTGCCGCTTCCATTGGTGCTGTGTGGTGCAGTGCCGAAAATGCACAGTCCGCAAAGAACTCAGCTTGTGCCTTTGAGTGGGTTTCCAAAAGGACACTGCACAGGGAGCAGGGGCAGGGTGGGTGTGGACCCAGCCTGCCACAGACTCCTAGACTGGAGGCATAACCAGGCTAGCATGGTTCCAAGGACATGACGTTGATCTGGCCTGGGGTGACAGAACTGCCTGCCGGGAAATCCAGGGACACACCGGGCCTGCCATGTCTCCCCAGAACACACATTGCCTCCAGAGCTTTGGGGCCCAGCAGAGTCTACTGCATAGAGCACTTGATTACAGACGTGCTCTGCGGCAGGCCCTTCTCAGCCCATGCCAAGCTGCAGCTCCAGAGGGGCCCATCTCGTCCTACGTGGACACAAGATCTTGGAGGCAGCGGTCTCCTGTATCACCTCTCTGCCATTATCATCCCATGTGGGCCTGTGACCATGAGTCATGCACAGATTCCCCGGAGGGATGTGTTATGCCTCACTTATTAGAGGATCTTTACTGTGTTTGAGAGAAGAGAGGCAGAGGTTCCTTGGCTGCTCACTCCCATAGCTTCTTTGCTTCCCATCAGCTAGGGGTGGGGTTGCAGTTTATTTCTACATTAATAAAGCTATTTAAACAAGTGTCCCGCTTTATCCAGTAACACAAAAGGGAGTGCTTCACAAGTGCATTTCATATCGCCTAATAACGTGATGGCTCAGTTTTACCATTCTGTTGTTCAAAGAATCAAGGCGGGGTATGGAGGGTACCAAGGTAGATTTTTCTTAGCATTAATTTATCCCACTAGATGATCCTAACATAGAAAGGTGATCATAACCTGTGTTAAGGACTGGGAGAATGGGGCCAATAGTGAATTATATTTATTGCCAATTGGTTCAGAATAAAAGAAAGCATTTGTGGAGGTAGACATGCTGGGGCTGAATGATGAATGGTGATATGATTAGTGTCAAGAATTCCTGGGTAGGGCAGGGTTTGGATCTAGGTGCCTTGAGTGCTCACTCTGCTCCTGTTTTAGTACTGCAGTTTCCTTTCTCTTCACACCTACAACACTTGGAGTTCTTCGTTGACACAGCACCGAGGGAAGGGGACACATGCCTGGGTGTGAATTTACCATGGAGCACTTTCCCATCTCAGGCTAAAACCCTTAGGCTGCCTGTGCAAAGCACGAGGGAGCACGGCAGTCTACAAGATGGTGTGGAGGCCTTAGCGAGGGCACTTTCCACTGAGAATCGCACTGGCTGCTGGGGTTTTGTGGAGGATTTCCCTTCCCTTCAAATGCATTGCAGAAGGAATCAACAGAGGACAGCTTGTAGTTCTAGATAAGGCTGACTCAGGAATCTGGGGAGGGGGAGGAGAGAGATTAAGGGGCATAACTGGCAGCAACTGGTTTGAAAATACATCCAAGGCCTCCTGTCCTGTTTGGATTGTGTGCCGCTTGACCAGGCCACTCCCTTGGGAGAGGTCACCTCAAAGCTCATGTGCAAGATGGATGGTGTATCCTCACTGACTGAAAATGCAGGTGGACAAGCAAAGCACTCACGGTCGATGATGTGCTCAAGCAGTTCTGGCCTGCTTTTTGACACAGACAAGTGAGGCAATTGCCTTTTCCTAGTACAACAATCCTTAATTTTTCCCACTTCTCTTTTACTACTAACTTCTCCAGTATCATGCCTCGGAAGTTAATCCCCCCCCCCCCCGCCTCATTTGGATTAAAAACCAACTTGTTCTGATCTTCGGTTTGATGGAGAATTGAGAAACCTTTTCCCCACCAGAGGGCGCCAGGCACCTGATTACGCCGCCTGTGGTTGACACGCAGATGGGAAGGCTGGGGCTGCTTCCCCTTGTTGTCCAGGTAGGCATCCCTGGGGGCAGACCTCTCTGTAGCAGGGAATGGTGGACGGAGGCTTTCCTTCAGCACAGACTAAGGCAATATATAATCTGGTATGCTACTGTGTTAAGTATGATCCGGTGGCCTCATTTGTGAGACAGATTAAGAGATCTAGGCTGCACAATGTCTTTCTGAATCAGAATATCTAACAAGAAGTCCAAGATTTAGTCCCATTTCTCATTACTAGGATCTAGTAAATATGGTATGTCAAGACTGTTTTTGATGTGATGCAGGAATTTTGGTGGGACATGCTAAGTTTCTGATGAGTTAATCAATTGCCTGCCAGCAGGAGAGAATTGCTCGACCTCTGCTGCTATCCTCTCATGAGCAAATGATGCCCTCTTATTCAAGCCACTGGCCTATCTGGGTTCGCAGTGTCTTTTGTGACTAACAGCAATCTCCCTAGAGGTCTTTGGATGCCAGGAGAGGCAGCATGGTGTCCTGGTTCAGAGTGGCCACCTCTAATCCAGAGAACTGGGTTTGATCCCCCATTCCTCCACAGGTAGACAGCTGTGTGATCTTGGGCTAGTCACAGTTCTCTTAGAGATCAGTTCTCACAGATCAGTTCTCTTAGAGCTCTATCAGCCCCACCTACCACACAGGGTGTCTGTTGTGGGGTGAGGAAGGTGTTTGTAAGTAGCTTTGGGACTCCTTCAGGTAGTGAAAAGTGGGATATAAAAACAGTTCTTCTTCTCCTACTACTCGGGACCTGCTGCTGCAAAGCAGATGCTCTCCCATGGAGCCCTCGCTGCTTCTCTAACATCAGTCTTCTCTAACATTACACCAACTCCACTCAGGTAAGCTGTTTAGTTGCGGATAGCTTACTCTTAGGGAGGGAAGTTATCAGAGGTGTGGAAACTATGTCCTGGGAGAGCTACGTGCTTCCAGATAGGCCTTGAAGACATTCAATTCTGAATGCCTTGGTCTTTTAAGCAATCTTTGTCATGCTTGTCAACACCATATGAGCTTTAAGTCTTAATGAAAATAGAGAATGCCCATCACTTATGTATATGATTTTTCAAATTAAACAAATTTTCTCTAGGTGGGAATGGGATGTATTCAGGTGGATCCAGCATAGCATTTCTGTGGTCACAAGGCGTTTTGCCAATGAAGCTCCCAACTCTTTCTTCTGACTGCAGTCTCATGGGTCCCCCCATTCCTGCTCTTTGGGAAGAGACCTGGGGTGCATTTGGGGCTGCTGAAGCAGGACCTGGGGTGCATTTAGGGCTGCTGTGGAAGGAAAAAAACAGGAAAGTCACACTGTGTGGTTGGGAATGCAGTGCTGGATCCAACCCATGTGGATGGAGGAATATGTTTCTGTGAGACACACACTCTTGCATGAGTATTTGCTTGCTTGTTTGCATATGAATATGAGTCTACTTGTACACACAGAGGTCTATTTGTCCTTGGTGTTCATTCCTTACCCTGTGTGTAGGGGATTGCCCAGGGTAGCATGATGTGGACAGGAACATCTGATTCTCTCAAAGTGGAGCCATGTGTCGGCTTCACCACAACACAGGCAGATAATGAGAGGTTTCTCCCAGCATGGTGGGAGCAGCAGCAGGGGTTCCTCTGGGCCTTGCTGCCCCAGGAGTTATCAAAGGGGTCACTGCAGGTCATGCTGGAGCATCTCTCCCATCAACACCACCCAGCTTAGATTGTGGGTTTCAAACCACTCCCGAGAGTAAGACTCACAGAATGACCCTGGGCATATTTTTGCCCGATATGCAGCACATGTGCTCTAAGACTCTCCTCTGCCTTCCCATGTCTATGGCTGTGATTCCAGCAGTGAAAGACCCTTTGTTGCACTGGGTTGAATCATGTCAGAGAGCAAAAGCAATTTCAGTCATTGGGTATGTTATCCATATCTCCCAAAATGTTAATCTTCATTGCAAAAATGGGTCACACATGGCAATTCTGCTCAGTGAATGAAGAGAGATATACAGAGTGATTAGTGTGTTAGTGTCTGTATTCATTTGACTCCCTTCCTGCCTACAAACTCCGCTCAGCCACGTCCAGATCTCTGCCCATTTGCAGTCTGGGGCCATTCTCATACTGGTGGTGGAGAGTGCTGTCATGTCAGCGCTTACTGATGGTGACCCTGGAGCACTGTCAAGGCAAGAGATGTTCAGAGGGGGTTTGCCATTGCCTGCCTCCACATCATGACCCTGGTCTCCCTTGGAGGTCTCCCATCCATTTACTAACCAGGGTTGACCTTCCTTTGCTTCTGAGATCTGATGAGATCTGCCCAGGTCATATTATGAAGTCCTTATTTATTGATGGAGGACATGAGGATTTCACATACAATGTTCAATGGGTGTTTGGGGCTTTCTAGACTCAGGTGCCATTTTGTCCTCAGGACCTCATGTGGAGAAGAAGCAGCTTCAACCTTCCCCCACCCCTCTTAACACAACTCGTGGAACTGCTATTGGATCCCTTGTAAGAATAATATCACTTAACGTAGCTGCATGCAACTTTTGCAGTGAAGCCAACAGCAGTTCTACAGGGCAGTTATAGAAGTGAAAAGAGCAGGGGGACAGGGGGAAGGGAGCCTCTCTACCTGTAATGAGGGACAAATGGCAGGGGTGAATCTGGGGACATAAAACTCCTAGTAAGTGTTAAATGCAAAGCCCTCGTGTTGTTACCAACAAACACAACATGTGATCAATGCCCTATAGACTATTACTACACCTCACTTTTCACTACCTGAAGGAGTCCCAAAGTGGCTTACAGATACCTTTCCCTTCCTCCCCCCCAAGAGCAGACACCCTGTGAGGGAAGCAGGGCTAAGAGAGCTCTGATAGTTGACTGCATGAGGAGGAGCGAAGAATCAAACCCAGTTCTCCAGATTAGAGGCCGCCACTCTTAACCTCTGCACCAGGCTGGCTCTCAGAAATGCCCTATCCTTTGTGATACCAGCTTCACCCCAAAGGTTGCCACCCTCCAGGTGATGGTTGTAGATCTCCTGCTAACTCAATTGATCTCCAGCAGACAGAGATTAATTCAGCGGGATAAATCGGTCACTCTGGAAGGTTGACTCTGTGGCAATGCATCCCACTGAGGTCCCTCCACTCCCCAAACCCTACCATCCTCAGTCCCCCCCCCCCAGTATTTCCCAACCTGGCACTGGCAGCCCTATTCACCCCAGAAAGCAGAGGGGCACAGAAAAGGGCCCGAGGCGAAGAATGCCGTGTCCAGGCAGGACGATATGTGGACAGGCAGTCCTTTGTTATAAACCTGATAATATTCCAGCAAGATAGGTTAGTGGGTCTATCTCCACATTTCAGAAGTGGAGCTGAGCCTGAGAAAAAGTGGCTTCCCTAAGGCTCTCTAGTGCATTTATTGCCGAGGTGAAGATACAGATCAGAAGCTTCTTGATTCATATCTAAATTTATTAACCATTACATGGCACTGAGAGTGAAGAATGCTTCTCCATACCTTTCCCCCCTCAGTGTAGACCTCTTTACAAATCAAGGCATGGTATGCTTATCGGGATACAAGCTGGAACTTCTCCTGGAATTACAGCTGATCTCCAGAAAATGGCAGGCAGCTTTGGAAGTTCTCCTCTATGGCAGGGGCCTCCTACATTGTGCCTGTGGGTGGCATGGCAGCACTGACACCTTTTCTGGCACTTGACAAGTGTTTTGGTATCACATCCCTATTGAGCTCCCTTCTGACCCCAAATTCTGTTAAGTGAAGGGGCTGACATGAGTATAGAAGGGAAAAGAGGGAGGTTAGCTGTGGAATGACTGTGAAGTCAAAGACTTTGGTTCTAGCAAACAGCGGCAGGAAGGGAATATCTTCACTTGGAAATGATTAAGTCATTAAGACTTGGAAGCAGATCAAAGCACTACCCCTCATATTTGACTGGATATTGATGCTGTGTTCAGAATCTCCACAAACATCTGCACTTCTCAAAGTGGTTGTTGTGGTCACCCACTAGCAGGGAAGGTTTGTGAGCCTGACCAGGTGGGCCTCAGGTGGGAGAGTATCTATAAAACAGGCTAATAGCCCAGTTCTGAATCTGCGTGGGAAGACCTTAAGGGATGCCACAGCTATGCACAGGAAGATGGTGTGGGTGGAGAGGACGAATAATAATGACAACTTGAAGAATTATAATTTCCTCATAATTTTTTTAGTGAATACTCCCTGAATTGTAATATTTTAATGTTACAGATAAGAAAGAAGGAACAAAAGAGGAGTTTAAGTAATTTATTATTGAACCAGTTCTTTTGTATAAATAATTTACAATATTTGTGAAACTAAATTTAAACATCAATTTTTTAGTGTCAAATAGGTGTCACATAACTTCATAGGTGTTAAATATTGTGCATGTGGGAAATTTAAAGCATGACCCACATTTTGAAAATGTGTTGACTAGGAAGGCCTTTGTCACTAGGACCATTTATGCACTGGAGGTTTCATGCCCTTCTGCAGGCTGGAGTTTTAGTCATGGCAGGTTGCCTCACCTTTTCCTGCACCCACACTGGGGAACATTTGGCCTAGTGCACCTCATCCATCCCCGATTTGTGCTCCTGCATGAGA
Organism: Paroedura picta; assembly: GCF_049243985.1. NCBI lineage: Eukaryota > Metazoa > Chordata > Lepidosauria > Squamata > Gekkonidae > Paroedura > Paroedura picta. The sequence goes on along the minus strand of NC_135370.1, from coordinate 73,387,590 downwards.
GCTGGGGCAGTGAAGTTCCCAGTGCATAAATGGTTTAGGAGAGGCTCTCTGCAGAAAATGTCTCTACAGAAAAAGCCTGAAGTCTTATCTTGTGGTTTGTAGCATTTGAGCTTAGCGTGATTCTTGTCAGTGCTGGAGTTTAACAAAATATGGTGGGGTGGGGGGGAATGCAAAATTATATTAAATTTCCATATATGGATTTTGCAGTTGGCATTTTACTTCAATAGTTTAAATGCAAATATAAAAAAAATCTCCCTTTCATATTTTAAAATGCATTTTTAACAATTTTAGTCAGACATCTAGTTAGGGAGCATCTCAGAATTCTGAGCTAGGCTCATCCCATGTAAATCTAGCCTAAGGGCTTGCCCGGGATCCAAACATTTTCTACAGAACAGTTCAAGAGGGACTGAAGAAGTCACAGTCTCCAGCCTGCATTGTTCCTGAGGAGAAAAAGAATAGACTGCATTTGAGACTGTCCTTAGATTGGAGCTTAAAGGGGAGTTGCTTTAGTGGCATGAGCACAGAACCGGTCTGTTAATAGCACTGTGTAATGTTTATCGCCCATCTTCTGCATCTGTGAGGTGCAGGAGGCACAGCAAACTATGCATCAAATTAGAAATCTGTAATTGAGTCTCCCGACATTTTCTTTAACGTTAAAAAGCAGCCACTGGTTGGGTCAGTATATGTGATGGAGAGGGGCTATGGAATCCTTTCCTGCCTTCCACATTTCTCCGGGAACTGCTACTAGCCATGATGGTGAGAAAAAGGCAGGGATCCATATTGCCCTCACCCTCAGCTAATAGCACCTCTGGGGAAAGGAGGGTGACTTTTTTCAGAGAAACAGATTGGTGGTGGTGGTGGTGGTGGTGGTGGGGAGTTAGCTGAAAAGTGAAAGGTGACTTTGAGGTGACATGTCTTAGGCTCACCTTGACAACTACCTCAACTACCACTGAATATTCAAGGGCAGTCTAACTTTCTCCATGCACATTTAAGCATCTTCCTCTACAAAAATAAGGTCTAATGAAATCTGTTCAAATACTAATGAACTTAAGTGTAATTAACTGATTAATACAAAAACTAATCTAATGAATTAGATACATCCATATATTGCACAACTTCAATAAACGTATGTTTTAAGGATTCTGAAGGGAGAATTTATGTAAAGATTATATAATAAAATTTGCCATTCACTTTTGCAAGGAAAGGTCGCCTTTAATATTTTCTTGGTCACTAAACTGAATCCCTATTGTAATCACATGTTTATAGTCAAACACTTCCAAAACAGACAAGACTTGTCAGGGTGGTGAAAGATTCAGACCCATTCAAGTTTTAGTTGTCCATTGGCAGCTTGAGTTGACCCTGTTATTAGGAGGAAAACTTGAAAGGTAAAGAATCTGTCATTTGAATATAAACCAGAACAGGAAGCAGTATGATGTCTTTTAAAACAAAATTCAGTCTATGGAGAAGGGCATTGTCATATCCAGTTTTGCCCTTCAAGAACTTCAGATCTTTGAGCTCAACCACACTGATTAATTGAGAGAGTTTTATCTGTAATTAACACTTAAGATGATAAACCAGCTGATGAAAGCTTGTGGCTCTACACAAAATGTAATTTACAGATTAAAAATTGCCTCCAATTTAGCTGTATATTGCATTCATTATATGCTTAGTGTTCCACGGACTTGCCTTTGTATACTTAAAAAAGATATTTCCATGATCTTTCATTCTCACCTTGTTAACATGATTTACCCTCAAGTATCCCTTAAGTAATACATATTAGTCCCTAGCATTTGTATATCTGCCTACAGGGTTGCCAACACACCTGAAGAAAAATGTCCCTTTAACTGGGATATAATATGTAGAAAAAGGAAGCTTTTCATAGAAATAGAGCTGGAAGGGACCTCCAGAGTCATCTAGTCCAACCCCCTGCACAATGTAGGTACTCACAACTACCTACCCATAGTGATCCCAAATTTCATCTCAAGTGATCCCCCCACCCAAAATCTCCAGAATCCAGCCTGGCTTGGAGGAAATTCACCTACCATACCACAGTGGTGATTAGCAATCCCCTGGGTATGCAAGGAAGGGCCACAAGAAACAAACACTGGCACATCCCTTCCTGCCCAGCCACTCACAATCTGCATAAAATCAGCATTTCAGCCAGATAACTATCTCAACCCTGCTTAAAAACTTCCAAAGAAGGAGAATACCACCTCCTGAGGAAGTCTGTTCCATTGAGGAACCACTCTAACTGTAAGGAACTTCTTCCGGATATTTAGCCAAAAATTCTTTTGAATTAACTTCAACCCATTGATTCTGGTCTTCCCCTCTCGGGCAACAGAAAACAACTCTGCTCCGTCTTCTATATGACAGCCCTTCAAGTATTTGAAGATGGTTATCATGTCACTTCTTAGTTGTCTTTTCTCCAGGTTAAACAGACCATGCTCCCCCAACCTTTCCTCATATGACTTGGTCTTCAAACTCCTCACCATCTTTATAGCTGTCTTCTGGACACGCTCCATTTTCTCTAAAACTTTCTTCAGTTGTGCTCCAAACTGAAAACAGTACTCCAAGTAATCAGAATGGTGTAAAGTGGTAACATCATCTTGCATGATCTGGACACTATACTTATGTAATACAGCCCAAAATCCTGCTTGCCTTTTTAGCCACCGAGTCACATGGCTTACTCATTTTCAGTGTATGGGTGAGACCCCCAGATTCTTTTTACACGTACTACTGCCAAGACAAGTCTCACCCTCCTATAGTGATGCATTTTGATTTTTCCTACCTAAATGCAGAAGTTTACATTTATCACTACTAAAATTCATTTTAGCCCAGTTTTCTAGCCTGTGAAGATCATCCTGTATTCTGATTCTGTCTTTTGGCGTTTGCTGCCCCTCCCAGTTTACTCTGCAAATTTAATAAGTACCCCCTCTATTCCCTCATCCAAATCATTTATAAATATGTTGAATAATACAGGGCCCAGGACAGATCCTTGAGGCACTCCACTCGTCACTCCTGCCCAAGAAGATGATGAACCATTAACCAGCACCTTTTGGTGCATTCTGTCAACCAGTTCTCGATCCACCTAACAGTAATAGGATCCATACAACATTTTACCAACTTGTCAATAAGAATTTCATGTGGAACCTTATCAAAAGCCTTAGTGAAATCAAGGTAAATCATGTCCACAGCATTCTCCTGATCTAATAATGTTAGTCTGACATGATTTGTTCTTGAGAAACCATACTGACTCTTAGTAATTCCAGCCATTTGTTCTAGCTGCTCAAGGACTGACTAATGATTTGTTCTAAAATTTTGCCAGCTATAGATGTTAAGCTGACCGGTTGGTAGTTACCCGGATCCTCATTTCTCCCTTTCTTGAAGATGGGGACAACATTTGCCTGCCTTCAATCTTCTGGTTCTTCACCTGTTCTCCAAGAATTGTCAAAAATAATGGACAAAGACTCAGAAATTACACCTGAAAGTTCTTTTAGTACCCTTGGATGCAATTAATCTGACCCAGAGGATTTGGTTTCATTTAAAGAAACTAGGTATTTATGGACTACCCCTACAGTGATTCTAGGCCACAACTCCCATCCCTCACATGAAATGATTTTGCCATGTTGAGCATGATTCCCCTCCCAAGAGGAGAAGTAGGAATTGAGCAGTTCAGTCCTCTATTCATCACCTGTTACAATGTCACTTTCTTGTCCCTACAATGGTCCTACCATGTCATTATTCTTTTTCTTACTTTGAATATAACTAAAGAACCCTTTTTTGTTGTTTTTAGCATTTTGTACAAGTCTAAGCTCATCCTGAACTTTAGCTTTTCTAATATTCTCCCTACCAGCATTGGTTATTTATTTTGATTATAAGGTCCTCTCATATCCTAAATGAGTTATTTTTTTATTACTTAATTTTTTTGAAAGCTGTTTATGGAGCCATCCTGGTTTCTTTAGGTTCCTTCTAGTTTTCCTTCTCAAGAGAATTATCTGCGACTGTGTCTTCAATATTTCACTTTTGAGAAACTCCCAACCTTCTTGGACTTCCATCTCCTTACGTTTTTCTTACCATGGGTTTCTAAAAAACATAACTTTAAGTTTGTTAATATTCGCTCTCCTGAAGTCCAACCTGTATGTGTGACTACGTACAGCTTTTCTCTTCCCCAAGATCATAAAGTCCAGAAACACATGGTCATTACTACCAAGCACTCCCACAGCTTTTACCTCATAAACCAGTTCTTCTCTATTAGTAAGAACCAAGTCTAAAATAGCAGACCCCCTGGTTGCCCCTTCTACTTTCTGGGAAATGAAGTTGTCAGCAAGACAAGTCAATAATTTATTAGACTTTAAATTTTTTGCAAAGCAGGTCTTCCAATAGATATCTGGGTAATTGAATCTCCCATGAACACTAGGTTCTGTCTCTGAGAATATTGTAATCTGGTCTATAAGCATCTCATCCAAGTCCAATGCCCGGCCTGGTTGTCTATAGCAGACCCCACTATAATACCCCTATTATTTCCTGCTCCTTTTATTTTTACCCAAAGACTCTCAGCTGAATTCTCATGCTCAGACACATGTATTTCCTCACATGTATATATATTCTTAACATATAGTGCTATATATGTTAATGTTCATAGCATAGAGGTCAAGAATATCACCTGGTGAATAACATCCTATTAATAATATCCCATTGATGAGAGGACATCTTTTTCTCCAGGCAGTTGGCATCCATAAATATTACACAACAGTTTTGCTGAAGAATGCTGAAACTATGAACATGTGGTGGGCATGTGCGCACCTTTTCAGATTTGCTGCTTGAGGGAAGCATATAAAAACATCTCAATTATTTAACCTTAAAGTCAAATTCACTTAAGATGTTCGAGGATGCAGAGGCTTGCTTTTAACGAGTGCTTCTTCAAGGCTATGTACGTACATTCTTGGTCGTAATGTTCTGTGATCTCAGATTCATGAGAATCACAACAGATTCTGGAATAGTTCCTCTAAATCATTGCCAACAATATCAGAATTTTCTATTTAGGCTTTAAAGTTTAGCTGGCAGCTGATCATTGAATCTCTCATAAAAACCGACAGAGACAATGATGCCATAACAAGCAACCCCACAACAAATAGCCTCTTCCAAGGCCCTGGATGCCTGTCCTTAGAAGTAGGGCTGATGGGACAGTTTTAAAAAGACCCATAAGCTAGGATTGCAAGCTTGTGTTTATCCTCCAAAATGAGGACAACTTTGAATGCCTCAGTGAGGGTGAAGGGTGAATCTATAAGGTCATACCTTCAGTCATACTCACAACCATACCCTCAAATAATAACAGTTCCCATCTCAGCTGTAGCAAAACACACATCCTTGCCAGGGTGGAAAAATGCAGCCCCAACTACTGTCATGATGTACATTTAAACACCCAGCACAGCCCATTTACACCTTGGCTGTGATTATAGGGAGGACAGGGACAAGAGGCGCCTGTAAACAGCAGAGAGAGAGAAAGAGATCTCTACAGTTCTAGCTGATTCTGGATGGACCCCAAGATTTCATGTCCAAGTGACAATGCATTCCATTCTGACACCCCCTTTCCTCTCTTTTTGGAATCTGGGTCTTTAGGCTTCTAGTGAAGCAGTCCTGTTTCCAAACTCAAGTCAGCATTCTCTTTATTGTACACCATTATCCACCCATTTTCTTTCAGCGACTTAATTCTGACCAGGTCACCATGGTATGAACGGTATGAACTTAGGCAGATTGTGAGTGGGTGGGCAGGTAGTTGTGAGTTCCTGCATTGTGCAGGGGGTTGGACTAGATGACCCTGGAGATCCCTTCCAATTCTATGATTCTATGATCCCATGACCATCCAGAGGCCATATCTCAAAGACTGGCCTTAGAGAAGAAAGCAGAGTCACTAGACTTTGTACATCCCAGCAAAAAACTTTCTGATGACCCCAGTACCGGTAGAGGTCAAGAGACACCTACATGGAAGGGGACATGGAGCAATCTGATGGACAGATGCACCCATGGCTCTTGCTCCTTTCTGGGAGAGTCCCCATCACCACCACCCTGGGCTCATCGCCCTGTTCAGGGCCCCTCCCTGCAATTACCCCAATATCCCAAGAGCAGAGGTATAAAATCCTCTGACAGAGCTTTACTGCTGCAGCCAGAAAAACGCCAATAGCCCTTTATCTTCTGAAGCCTTCAGTTACCTAGCTGGACAGCTCCTCTTCCTTCAGTAGCTCTACCAACTCCTCCTTCCTTTGCTGTTATTACTGAGAATTTGAACCCCTTGACCTATATGGTCATAAGAATACGATGCTGCAACATCAACCAATGACATATGTAAATAGGCCATAACACCACATATATGACTTTCACAAAAAATCTTGCTCTTCTTGCGAGTCAATTTCCTTGCTTGCTTCATTGCAGGGAATATGGACTTGAGGGCACGAAAGGACACAGTTCTGTTCGTCTGTAGGGAAGTATTTATGTCTATTCTCCATCCTCTCCTCAGAATGGCCTGAGAGGATCGGAGGAGGCTCCATTGAGGGTCTCACCACTGGCTATTATGATAGGCTGGTAACCAGGGCCAGACACTCAGGGTGAGCGGGTGGGGAGAACTAAGGGGACAAAATTGTTGCATGTGCCTTTATCACCCTGGAGGCCACTGCAATTGGGTGGTCATGGGATTTTGTTGTTGTTGTTCTGAACGCATGATCATGGTGGCTGTCACTGTCTTGGTGTTATAGCTTCCTCATGGGTGACTCAGTACATCTACACTCCTTCACTCAGCGAGCTTCTCAGTTCACTGCCATTGTGCTGAAAGATAAAGACCATGATATTTAGAAAGATTTTTTAAAAGCTGATTTGGATTGACTTAGTGCTGATGCTTTGGTTTTATGATCTGTTGGTTTTATTATCCTCTTTTGCTTATCATTATTTTTTGTTTAAATCTTGTTTTTCATTAAGGGGGTCACATTGTTACATTGATGTTAATTGGTAAACTGTTGGGGAGCACTGTAACAAAATAGGCTAAAATATTCTCAGAGTAAACAAATGCAATAAATGCCATCTTTTCCAGGAAGTCAGAGCAAGCGAAGCGATGCTGAAACCAGGATATACTGAAATCAAAGGGCGTAAATTTGCTTAGGATTGCACTGTTAGTCTCTCATACACGGAATATGTACTCCTGGCCATCAGCCATGGACACAAGGACATCTAGTTGGCCAGCAACTTTTTTGCACTCAAAACTAGCCTTGGGATTGCTTTTAACACAAAAATGTAGGACTAAGTATCGATGATTATCCCTTGAAAGCACTTGATTCCATTTTGGGAGACCTCATTGCTGGCAGAGCTTCACTAGGCCTATTTTGAGTATTCTTTGTTTGTTACCAGGAAAGCAGCATCCAACTTTTCCAGGCCTTTCTATATCAAATGCTTAACAGATGCTCCTTCAACTTGAAGCATCCTGAATGCACTAGGGCAGCAGTACTCACACTTCAGTAATTCAAAGACCACCATTCTGAATGCTGGCAGGGGCTCATGGGAATTGTAGTCCATGGACATCTGGAGGGCCGCAGTTTGACTATCCTTGTTGTAGGATGTAGGCTTTAAAAAAGAGTGAAAACCACTGGCTTCCTCTCTTCTTTGAATACAACGTTTTTGTTTAAGAGAGTGTTATCAGCTTCCCTGGTGGGTCCTGGAGAGCTCCCAGAATTTGAACAGATCTCCAGACTAGACAGATCAGTTCTCCTGGAGAAAATGGCTGCTTTGTCGGGTGGGATCCATGGCATTGTAACCTGCTGTGGATCCTCTCCCCCTCAAACCCCATCTTCCCCAGGCTCCACCCTCAAATTTCCAGGAATGTTCCAAGCTGAGGTTGGCAGCCTTATACTGAGAGACATTGTTCGGCTAGAACTGGTGGGTCTTAGAAACCATATGGTGTATGCCGTTTTTGACTCTTTTAGATGGCTCTAGGAGTTCTGAAATTTCGAAGCCCAGCTGAATCATTATACTGAGGTCAAACAGAGAAGTCATATATCCCGCTAAGTAAACCTTTATTTTCTTACGTGTTATGAATGTGCAAGAGACTTGCCTAGACTGCTTAACTCCATGCTTATGCTGTATAAGTCTACAGCCGGAACCCCCTACCCTTTGGGGCCCTTCTGGAATGCTGAGAAAGGGCAGTGGGAACCATGGCAAAATGGCTGCCATAGGGGAGGAGCCAAGCACAACATGAACAGGCTTAGTGTTAAAACATGGGCGGTTTCACAAATTGCTGGGCATCTCATAGCAAGCATTCTTTTGTGAAGAAGGCAGCTGTTCCCACATGGGTGATCTCTACAGACACAAAGGATGCTTCTGGAACACCACCCACACTGGGGACAGAGGAGAATTGGGATCAGCTCTTTCTTTGGGTTTAGACATATTGTTTAGTGTCAGGGAAAAGAGCAAGAACCCAACAGCACCTTAAAGACTGACAGAATTTGTGGCAGCTTCCATGAGGCACTTCTTCAGATACTTGTTAAGTTTCAGTTTGCCAAGAAAGGGGAGGATTTATTCCCTGCACAGCCAGAGAGAGAGGTAATGTGGCAGAATTGGGATAAGCACAGCATTTTGTTAGGGCCTTTGGATTTTATCCCCAAGATTAAGGAAGCAAGCCAGTGCTAGGAATGAGCACTCGTTATGATTCTCCACTGTACCATATCTGGAAATGGTCAGTTTCCAGAAAGCCAAAGGCATGTGCCTTTCCAGTGCACAGAAAAGCATCAAGCATTCAGAGGAGCTTGCTTGGCATTGGCACCAGCTCCTCTGATACATTCAGGTGGGCAGCCATGTTGGTCTGAAGCAGCAGAACAAAGTTTGAATCCAGCAGCACCTTTCAGGCCAACAAAGTTTTATTCAAGGTACGGAGTGTAGCAACAGGGTCTCAGTTAATTACTCTCAGCATCCCACAATTAAGAAGGGTACATCTGCCCATCAATCACCAGTTTTGATATATCTATTTCCTTCATTATGTTTCCCCTTGGAATTAAACATAAACAGTGACCATATAAACTAAGCTTGTTATTCCAGTTTGGTAGTTGCATCTGTTAAACACCTTCGTTTATGCTGTGTGTTAATTTTCTGCTTACCTTCTCCTGAGACGTATGGAATGGTAACTTTCATTTCATTATATCTAAAGTGGTGTGAGTGCAGGAGCAGCCTCAGGAGGTGTATACCTTGAATAAAAATGTATTGGTCTTAAAGGTGCCACTGGACTTGAACTTTGTTCCTTTTATACAGTTAAACTAAGCCAATGAAGCCACTACCATGACTTGGCCTGAATTTTTAACCTGTGAACTGGTAGCCTAGGTGTATTAACCCAGTCTGCTATTTTCCCCACAAGTTCAAATTGGGCTAGGCTAGATATGCTGGAATACATTGCATGCAGAAGGTCACCAGCTTAATTGCTAGCATCTCTACTTAAAGGACTGATAGTATTGGCAGAGATTAAGTATGCAAAGGAACTGAATGCTAAGTTGCTTAAAGAATAAAATTGTTGTATTAAGAAGAGTAACGTTATAAGTAAGAGAAGAGAGAGTCCTGGCTGTTTAACTGTTCTTCATCTGAAGGCAAACAAGGAGGAAGTGTTCTTAAAGGAGCAGGAAGTCTTCAACTGAGCCAATCAGGACACAGGAGAATATTTGAAAAAATACCTGAAGTTCCTAACCTAAATATGCTAACTACACATTTCTGATTCCCCCTATAGGATCTTCTTCATATATGCTGTTGAATCATGCCCACTACACATCTTGCATGTTCTGACAGGTATCAAGACCAGACTTCATGGTGGAATGACATGTTCTCTCTGCATACATTGTGTCCCCAAATTTGTGTTCTGAAATGTGAGAGCAGAAAGATGCAGCAAGATGCAAGAGACTCCATGGGTTGCTCACCTTGCTTACCAATTTCACTATGTAAATCCTCCCCCATGAGCCATCCCTGAGGCATAGCTTTGCCTTGAAATGTTGCATAGCCACTGCTAGTAAATGCGAGGCTACACAAACAAACAGTTTAACTCAGTACAGGGCAACCTTCTTGGAAAGGGCCAGTATGGCGCGGCCTTGTCACTCTGCACTCAGAATGTCTTCTTGATGTTAAACCTTAATGTATCATAATAGGACTGAGGCAAGCGGAATAATTAGTCCCTGCCTTAGACGTGAACTTCCTGTACTGAGGCTAACGTGCCTTTTGCTTTTCATTTCTTTATGTAAGAACCTTTCCATCCTGGCCCATGTTCAGGTTGTGGTTAACAGCAACTCAGTGCTACTGCCTCGCCAGGACTGTTCCATTTTGTCCTTATATGTTTGACTTGTCATTGCAAAATTTTATCTTTTGGACTTGGCCTGATCAATTTTATCAAAATTACCTTGAGGCTGAACTCAGCATCTTAACATTTCCCCAGAGCCTCATATTTCTATATTGGACTGTGCAGGTTCTCCACTCCTGAAACTGAGGGACTTTGATGACAGTCCCAAACAGCTGTGGAGGCAGCTTGGCAGGCATCTCAGAGCCCTCCTTAGAACGGGAGTTAAGATCTGGCTAAGAGTTAGAACTGAGTGCTGGAAGATCCTTGGTTCAAACCTTGCTTCACTCATGAACTCAGTAGGTGGCCTTAGGCATGCCACTAGAGTCTCGATCCCAGTCTGTAATATGGCTGCATCTGACCTACCTTACATGGTTGTTGTAAACATCATTGCAATAAGGTGGGCAAAGCATGATGAGCTCTCCAAATGCTTTCTGTATGCCAAGAATGATAATAGTAAAAATAATAGTACATTCTCCCCTTTTGATGGGAAACCACTAAGGTATGACTGTTGATCCATTTATGTGTATGCCCATTGAACAGCAGATCCACTGCATGAGTTAGGCAGGGGGTCATATATGCACTGGATGCACATCTGTCTACCTTCCAAACCTTCATGTGGATTCATCCCATGAGGTCTCAAAACTGAGCAATGCCAATTCCAAACGCCTTAAATTCTCAGGCAAAACCACAAGTATCAAAAGCTGTTTATTAGGAAACAGAAGACTACAGAGACACAAAGTAGCATGCAGGAAGAAAGATGTATTCATGTCTCTATTTGAGCTAATTAAATATAGTTAATGAGTCATATGAATTTTAATGGACTAATCAATTACAGGACAATCATTATGATTACATGTATACATCCTTACTAAACATTCCCATTAGGATCACTAAGGAAGCTAAAACTTCAGTGGCCTGGATCGCCCAGGCTAGCCTGAGCTCAGAAGCTGAGCAGGGTTGACCCTGGCTAGTATTTGGATGGGAGACCTCCAAAGAAGAGCAGGGTTGTGAACTGGAGCCTGGCACTGGCCAATCACCTCCCACCTTCTCTTGCCTCAAAACCCCTAGGGGGTCACCAGAAGTCAGCTGTGACTTGAGAGCAAAAAGCAAACAAACACAAATCCAATGCTAAAAGCAGCCCAAACATGCTTGCCAGTATATATGGCCACGGGCTGTGGAGCCCCAAGCGGCTTCTTATCCATCTGTAGCTGCCTCCTGAAGTTGCACAGAGAGTGGCCTGCTTCCGGGGCAAGGCTTTCCAAAGGGGCCACAAGGAGGCCTGAGACTGTGAGCTCACCCAAGACACCTTGCTGATTGCCCAAAGACTCTAGGTTCCCACGGGTAGAAACTGATGTCAGTTTTGTGAGGGTAGCACACACGGAGGCCCTAAAAGACACATTTCTGTTCCATAAGGGTGTGCTCCTAAGCAGGTGACAGGAGCATACTTGGACCTCGTGAACATAAAAGGGGAGAGATGTGCCAGGGTCCACAGGACTGCCGGTCACTTTGGCTTGCCAGGGAGCTTCACGACCCAGGTGGAAAGGGCGCGTCCCTTCCAACAGCAGCTCCTTCTGCGACCCAGAAGCGACCGTGGCTCGGGCCCCGTGAAACGCGGGACAAGGGAGCAGAGACCGAGCCCGGGAACGGGGGGGGGGGGGGGGAGCGGGCAGGCGACGGCCCTTCGGCCAAACTGCTCCGCCGGGCTAGGCAGGGGCCCGAGAGGAGACCCGCGGGCAGCCGTGCTGGCGTCCGGCAAGAGCGCGCCTGGCGGAGAGGCGGCGCAGGCGGGGGGGGGGGGGGCGGCCACGGCTCGTCCGGCGCCCGGTGGGCTTGCGTTCCGGGGCGGCTGGGTGTGTGTGTGTGTGTGTGTCCGCGGGTGCGGTTGGCACACGCTTCCCGGCCCGTCCTTTCTCCGCCTGCCTGCCTGCCTGGCCGCCCGAGGGCTCCTGCACGGGCGTGTCGGGACTCGGGCTCGGGGCGCTGGCTCGGCGGTTGCTGGCTGCGCGTGGAGAGAGCTGCCCCCCCCCCTGCCGCCGCCGCCGCCGCCGCCGCCGCCGCCCTTCGCTCCCGTCCAGCCCCGCCGCCGCCGCCTCGTGCGCCGCTCTCCGCCCGCCTTGCTCGCCGGCTGCGGCGCGCGGTGTCCTGGGCGCCGGGAGCGACGGCGATGGGTGGGGCGCTGGGCGGCAGGGGGCTGGTGCGGGCGGCCTGAGCGCCCCTTTGCCCCTCGCGGGCCGGGAGAGCCCCCTGTCTCTGCGGCGGGCCCGGGGGGTTCCCGCGCGGCGCAGGAAAGAGGGTGTGTGCGAGGGGAGGGGAGGGGAGCGGAGCGGAGGGGGGGGGAGCCTCCCTCCCACCCCTCTTCCCTCCGCCCCGCGCCCGGCGCGCTCCCTTGGGGGGCGGAGGAGAAGGACCTGTCCGCATGGAGCGCCGAGGAGAGCCTGGCAGCGCAGCGCTGCTGGCGCCCACCGACCCTCGACGGCGCCGCGAAAGACAGCTCCTGTGCTGAAGGGAGGGAGGACGGACGGTGGGCGGACCGGCCCCAGGGTTCGGCCCGGCAGCGCTGTGGCGAGAGCTGTCATCCCCCCCCCCCCAAAAAAGGAGGCTCTCCGGCGCAAAGCGATCCATGAGGTCCTGAAGCGCCCAGGATAGGGAGGGAGCTAGCCAGCCGCACAGCGGCCGCCAGGAAGAGACAGCCCACCCTGTCCCCGTCCAGCCTGCGCTTGAGCGAGCGGAACCAGCTGGGCACGAGCAAACTTCCAGCAACCACGATGGGACAAGCCCGGCTCCTCTGGCTCTGCTCTCTGCTTGTCCTCGGTCTCTGGTGTCCAAGGTAAGAGCCTCCCCCCCCACCTGCGCCTTTAAGAGAGGATTCTCGAACCCCTTTGTCCCAGTGCTCTCTTCTCTTTCAGTGCCTGGGGAGGCCTACAGACCCCACCAGACATCCCAGGCCGACGGGAGATAAATGGCATGCCCCCTCCTCCAGCAGCGACCCCAAGCCCTCCGGGGCTGGAAGGGGATGCCACTTAGAGCTTTTCCCTAATTACAACTCTCCCCGGAGTGCAGTGCCCAGGCAGATTTGCCACTGGTTCACAAGTGGTCCTAGTCATTAGGATTATGTCCCCCCTTCCCCTAGTCCAACATAATCCACACTCTCCTCTCCCTGGACAAGTGTGTTCTCTCACCCCATTCTTAATAGTTAAAATTTCACCTGGGGGTATTTGCTTTGATATATATATAACAAAAGTAAGGTTTGGGAAAAGAGCCTCCACTCTTGTGTCCATGTGTCCAAATCCAGGGCTAGGAGTTTAACTGGTGTATCCTAAAACAGGGTTTAGATGGGAAGAAATAGACCAGTGAGGTGATGTGTTTGCTCCCAATGCGGTGCCTCGCTGCCTCGGAGCCGGGACTGAGTCAAGGATGCATGATCCCCCATGCACCAAGCAGCAATATTGGTTTAGGTGCTTTGCATAAGATTGATATCAACTGTGACTGGGACAAATCCCCCCAAATAGTTTAGAGAAAATGGACTGTTGTCTAGAACTGTCTTGGTCACCAAATTCATTCGCTTGAGCAGCTGCGAGATCTGCCACTTCCCTTGCCCGAAGAAGTTTTACTCCTTCTCTACCCTAGGCTCCTTCTGGTGTGCAGGAGAGGGGGAGCATCTTGGGATCCCACAGAGCTGATAAGACTTATCCTACAAAGAACAGGCTACTGTGGCCCATCTAGGTTGGTCCAGCTTTGGATGATCATCGCATGTATCGTGTTAAGAACAATTCTATTGCTTAGGCAATTTGTTTTGTTATAGAGGATGAGACCCTGAAGAAGCAGGGACTCTCAGGAGTTTAATAATTCTATGTGAAGGGGCCTTGGGACCTAAAACCTGTTATGTTTTGTTCAGATTCCTCAGTTGGCTTTGAAATCCAGTGGGCGGCCTTGGGATTGGTATGCTAAATGGAGGGGTGGTGGTGGAAATAAATGCATAAAGCTAATATTTATGATATTAGAATGAAAAATGTTTCCATTAGATTGGTTTATTGGTGTCCACTGTTTCCTTTCTGCTTTCTGGCACTGTGGCTCCATTCACTGAAAAAATTTTGAATGAGGAAGTTCTTACTGATTTCTGTTCCTAGCAAGAGGCAGGAGAGTGTTGGAGCTCTGAGATCTGGTGATGATTATCTTTCCAGGGAAGAAAGAGAATTATAAAGTCCGATGGAGGGGTGAGATTATGGTGCTGAGTCCTGCTGCCTTTTTGTATCGTTTTCGAATCTGAAGTTACTTTCCTCCCTCTTTGTGACTCATGATTTTCAGGCAGGGAGAAAGGGGTTTACTTGAAGTTGCTCAAGGACTGAGCGGATTGGAAACATTTCATTTAAAAAAGCAATAAGGCAGCGGATAACTTCATCAATGAATCAATCAGCAGCAAGGCTTGGGGATGCTTGGATGAAAGGCATGCGCCACAGCATGCAAACTGCTCTCATTAGGAAGAAACGCAGCACTGTTATGAAAGACACACAATGTCTTAATCGTTTTTCTTTGGAGGGCAGGTCCCTTCCTTGAGGGCTAGAGCCTGCTCCGTGCCAAAGAGCAGAAACACCTCCCATCTGAGTGGGGCCTTGGTTGCTTTGGGGCTCAGAGTGAGCTGTGGGTTTGACATGGACTCTGGCACTGATTCCTGAGAGCTCTGAAGCCAGTCCCTTCCCTTTGGGGGAATATGCAAAATAACTGTATCTCGAGCTCCTGGATGTTGGGTGCAAGGGCTTAGGAATTTTGTGGGATGTGTTTAGGGGGAAGTAAGCGCTTCCTATCTGCCTCTGCATTCCACTTAACTGTCTGCCCTTCAGGGACTGGGAGATGAAGGCAACTCTCAAGAGGGGAAACCAGGCAATTTCTTGGCTGCGATGAGAGCTTTCTCTTGAGAGATTCCTCACCTTGAAGCTGCAGTTCAAAGACTCAAGTTACAAACTGGACATCCTTTATCAGTAGATGACTGGCCTTTATACGGCCAGGATACTGCCCAGGAAAGAGTTTCATTCCTCATAATTCACAGGCGTTCACCTCCAAGCAGAAGCTGGGGGATGCAGTCTCTTGTTGGGAAGAGGGGAAAAAAGGCAAAATGAATACATCCTTCTTTTCAGTCTTTTAACTCACCCATGCATTTAACTACCAGCCTGTGAACTTTAGTGATGACTCAAAGACTGCCTGGTATTGACCCCTGAAATAGCATCCAGGCATTTTAGACTAAACAGATGGCAGTGCTTAACCTAAGGTGTTTGGGACTCAGTCTGAGAACCAGCATGGTGGAATAATTAAAGTCATGCTAGAATCTGGGAGATCCAGTTCCAATTAGGGATGCCAGCCTCCAAGTGGGACCTGGGAAACCCCTTGAAGTACAGCTCTCCTCCAAGAGACAGAGATCAGTTCCCCTGGAGAAAATGGCTGTTTTGGAGGGTGGGCTGCATAGCACTATAAAGGTCCCTCCCTGCCCCAAATCCCGCCCACTCCTGGATCTGCCCCTAAAGGCTCCAGGTACTTCCCAGCCCAGAGTTAGCAACCCTAGTTCAAATCAGCACTCTGCCATCGAATCTCACTCAGCCAGTCATTCTCTCACTGCCCAGCCCGCCACACAGGGCTGTTGTTGTGAGGATAAAATAGAAGAGAGGAGAACAATGTGGTCTGGCACTTTGGATCTCAGGGGGAAAATTGGCAATTGGCAATAAGTACTCAAATAAAACAATAAATTTGTCCAGACAGTTTTATGGAGATAGGTCTCCAGCAAAGGAATGGTGATTCAATATGAAACTCTCTCTGCTGAGTTGCTGCTTGCCACATGGTTCCTAAAGGCAGGAAAAAGGTTGGCATCCTTGCCTGCTGTTAAAGTCTGTGGGCCAGAGGCAACAACCAGAATTGGATTTTCCAAGCACTGCAAGTCTAGCTGTGTTTCTGAGGATCAGGGCCAAGATGGGGGGGGGGGGGGAGAGGAACATTCTCCAAAGACTTGAGAGAATATCCAGAGGAAGGCCACAAGCTAGTGTGCAAACAGGAGGTTGGACTCTATGGTCTCAGAGAAGCATTCAACTATTTTAGGGTTGTCAATGTATCTGAGAAAAATTCCTTGGCCTTTTAATACAGGTTTAATGGGATGTTATTTACCTCTATGCCATGAAGAGCTTCAGGCAACCATTTCCCAAGCATTAAGCTTCTATTAAAGGGACAGGGCATTTTTCTCAAGGCCTGTTGGCAAACCTAGACTATTTTCTGATTATGCAATACATTTTCCATTCACCTTGAATCTGGGAAAAGCTGTGACACAACACCAACTTGGGTAGAGGCCACTTGAGGAAATGGGAGGCTCTTCTTTTGACCCACCTTTATTTGGACTTTGTTTTGTTTTTAATAGCTTCAGTGTTAGTTCCCTTCCCCCCCTTCCCCCCCAATATATTACCGTTGGAACTTGTATTAATTAAAGCAGCAGCAACCACAGCCTGTGACCTGCGGGCCTTTCACTGTGAAATCGTGTTTCAACTCATTTAGTGCTACGAAGGAAAGGGGAGGGGGGGGGGGACACAGGACAATCAGATCCAAAGAATAGACGTGGATTAACTTCCCTGACCCTTTGTTATCCCTCTCCCCATAGTCTGTGGGCATGTTTGTTGGGATCATCCCTACCTTGTTCCTGTAGGCCCAGATAGCATAGGGGTGCATTATGGTGAGTGTGCTTGAGAGAGAGGAGGAAGAGGATGGAAGGAAGCGTTTAAGGAAGGCTTGCTTTTGTGAGGCAGGAGATGATGGCCCTAAGGGAGTCACAGGGATGTTATTGTATGTGTGTTATATAGATGTGAGAAGGGAAAGGACAACAGATCAGGCTGGATTGGGTTACCACAGAAGACATGCCTGCAAAATGGGCTAGGTGAAAAAGCCCAGCATTAAGGTCCACGAGGTCATAGATGCTGGCTTCTAAAAATGAAAGAAATTTAAGGTAGACAGGGACCTGAAACACTGAGAATATAATTCCCCACTCTGCCATGGAAGCTTATTTTCTGGGCTTTTCTGCATGCGATAAATATAGTGAAATGCTTACCCTGTGAAGACAGTGTATTCCGGCTACTCCGCATGATGTTGCCAACCTCCTGCATCTGGCCAGCAAACTTCTCACTACATCCACCATTTTAAAGTGCTAGTTGGGGAATTGCATAAATTATTATTATTATTATTATTATTATTATTATTATTATTATTGTATTTATACCCCGCCTCCCCCCGAAGGCTCGAGGCGGCTTACATAACCCCGTCCCCTAAAAACCATAAAATAACAATAAGATCCAATAATTTACAATAGTGGCAACAACGATGGCTTAATCTTACTCATTTAGTCTCCGCATCCTCAACTACGGAGGGGGGTGACGCTCTCTACCGCCAGTTTGTGAGGGGGGGGGCTGATCTTCTTACCGCCCGGCCTCAGCTATAAGCCTGGTGGAAGAGCTCCGTCTTACAGGCCCTGCGGAATGCTGGTAATTCCCGCAGGGCCCTCAGCTCTTCCGGGAGCTCATTCCACCAGGTTGGGGCCAGGCCTGAGAAGGCCCTGGCCCTGGTTGAGGCCAGGCGGGCTTCCTTGGGGCCGGGAATGACCAATAAGTTAGCCCCCGCAGAGCGTAAAGCCCACAGAGCGTAAAGTTGATTCCCCAAACTAAAAGCGCTTTTCCTTAGTGGACAACCAGCATACTATACACTAAAGAAATGTATGAAGGTGAAGAAGTGCTATGTCCTCCTCCAATGTCTTGCCCTTGCACCCACCTCCCTCTCCCTTCTCCTGGGGACGGGATTTTTTTAAAGCGAATGGCCTGTAGTAACGAATAGGCATACAAGGGTGTAGGCAAAGGCAAAAAATTTTTTTCCCCAGTCACACAAAGCATGCCTCTCTACAGTCCCCCCCTTCAAAAAAAAATCAGGAATAAGATAATGGACAACTATTAATTAACAAAATTGGTGGGCATTGCAAGACCTTTAAAAAAAGGAGAAAAGGGATTGGCTGCCTGGCTTGATTGACACAACACAAAAAAACAGGCAGTTCTGAATAAATATCCTAACAAAAAAAGAGAGAACCTGTCCCAGGCTATCAAAATCAGTTAACAATATATTTATACAATCTCTTATATAAATATATTGTTAACTGATTTTGATAGCCTGGGACAGGTTTTCTCTTTTTCTGGCTTGATCAACAGGCAGAAGAGAGTTGTATATAAACTGCATTGCTCTCTTCCGCCATTTCCAGCAGTGCTTGCGGAGTGTAAGAAACATGAAAAGATGGCAGACTACAGCGAGATGGCAAGAAGGTAAGGAATGGCCGGAGGTGCAATAATATTTAGCGCTACGCCATTACGCTGGCATAATGCTATTTTTTATTATGTGCAGAAGTGCCCTCTCTTTCTCTCTCAGTTTTGTTTACCTCATGGAAGATCTAGATTTGAGTCCAGTAGCACCATGGACACCAACAAGATCTTTGGAAGACAAGCTTTTGAGAGCTCCCTTTGTCAGATACTTTGACTCTTGAAAGCTTGCACCTTGAAAATCTTCCTGGGCTCTAAAGTGCTCCTGGATTTAGAACTAGCTCTTTTACTGCAGACCAACACTGAAACCTTGCAAAGTTGTGGTGAGGATAAAATGGAAGAGGGGGAACAATATTGTAAATCATTTTGGTCCCTATTGGAGAGAAAGTGGAGTATAAATAGTTAAACAAATATGAATTTAATTATTCCTCAGGACAAATTAGAGATCAGTAATCCTTGATTGTATCACTTGCATTTAATTATTTTGAAACTGCCTTGTGATGGCCTTATTAATACTGGGGCTATTGCATAGTGGGGTGGGGGTTTAACCCTCTTCTTCAGCTCTTCCCCCAATGCAGTTCTCCTCCAGCAGTTTTTGCTCTATGGAGAAATGTTCTCCCCCTTTATTTGTTTGTTTGTTTATTTATTATTTGGATCTATCCTCTGCTCATGTTACAGAGGCTACCCAGTTGGTAAAAGACTAGCAAAGGAAAACTACAGGAGATGAGTCATATCTCTCCCAAATGCAGAACACATGAGAGTTTAGTTATGCAGATGGCTCTGGCTAAGTAAGAACAAAAAGTTTAACAATGCACACCCTGCTGGAATGTCAAACCTAAAGGGGCATAGATTGGTCCAGCCAAATGTAATTTCTTTCCCCTAAGACAGGAAGGACTGATCCCAGAAGGGCTAAACTCTTAAAAAGGAAGATTATAAATTCTAAGGACCTTTTTGGTTCGAGAGGCTGAAGCCATGAAATACTTGATGTCAAAGCAGTTTTAAACTCTACCAATACCTTTGTTATCAGAGTTGGGAGGGACTTCTTGCCATTGTTTCAAGACTTATGGTCAAGATGGAGTCCCAACTCTGAGAACAAAGGTACTGAGGGACTTTTGAACTGCCACAGCTTCAAAAATCACTAGAATCATAGGGTATGTATAGAGTTTGGAGTTTAGATGATGTATTTGTTTTCACCTTTATAATATATCTTTACTCAGCTTAGTGCTTGAGCAGACAATGCAGACTAATTTTGATTTTGTGTATTAAACTTTCTTATATTTTGCATGATTCAAAGTTGATCTCATTAAACATACCATGCCTACTAGGTCTTGCTATCCAAAGCCCTGTTAAGGGGAGGGGCATGAACTGTACAGGGGCAACTGATTATCCCTACACTAGCTGGAGAAAGCAGAGTGGGAGATGCAACAACTAGACAGATCCTTTATACTTCGAGAGCTAGATGACCAAATCCATCTAGCATGAGATACTTCCAGATTTCTTGTTGGTGGCTGTTAGAGGAAGTTTGATACTATTTTGGAGTAAGGGAAAGAGGTAGTGTCACAGTTGGAGATTTCAGACGGGCATGCATTTTTTCTCACCTCCTGGGACCCAAGGCAAAGAGAAACCATGAGTTTGTTCCTTCATTTACCTTATGAGGGAAAACATGTAGATACTATATGGAAAACACGCAACTATGTGGAAACAGCGCTAAGGCATGGCATCTTGTCCCCCCTCTGAATAGCAGACATAGCTTGTTTGGCAGTCTTTCTTGTAGTCACCTGAGAAAGAAGAGGCAACCAGGGTGCATCTCACTTCTGATGAATCTACAAGTGATCAGAACGCTACCAAGGCTCACTGCCAAGCCATGGCAATCAATGTGTGTCGGAATGTATTAATCCACGAACACACTTGACTTTCCGCTTCAGCATGTGATGGCTGGGGTAGCGTTTGCAGTTATATTGATAGAACAGCTAGTTTCTCCAGTAAAGGTGCAAGGCATCCCCCCCAATAAGTTGGCAACCCCACCTATTTGGTGGAGAATGAATGAAAAACTGTCTATTTGTGTCTTTGTTGGAGGTATGTATGAGTGGTTTGCATTCATCAGGGTGGACGGAGTGTGTGAGAGTACGATGAGTGATGATGACCATTTTCAAAGACCACTTATATCCTTTCTGATCTTTATCATATCCTTGTTGTAAGTACATCCTCCAGTTTACAGACAAGGTATAAGGACAGAGTGGTGAGATTCAAGGCCACACCTTGAATTGTTGGCAGAGATGAGACTTTTGAAACTATATCCACATTTCTGCCATCCAAACCCCATCAGGTTAGCACTTTATCACTGCGGGAAAAATAGTGGAACTTAATTTTTAATTCAGACTGAAGAAGAATGCCTGCACTCAAAAGCTCACACCTTGAATAAATCTTTGTTGGTCTTAAAGGTGCTACCGGACTCTGATTTTATCGCGCTAATTCAGACCTGCATGGCTACCCATTTGAATTAATTCTATTGTGTAATTCCTTCTAGGTTTCATTCTACTCTTGTTCTTTATGGTCAGATAGGGTTGTCAATTTCTTAACTGACTCCTGTAGCTGTCCTTTTAACACAGTGGTTCTCAACCTTCCTAATGCCACGACCCTTTAATACAGTTCCTCATGTTGTGATAACCCCCAACCATAAAATTATGAAAGTTTTCTTTCGCAGAAATTAAACCGAAACTGACCAATGGCGTGAAGATCCATTGTTAATGATTGCATATAAATTGGTTTTCCCCCCAGGGTTTCTCAGTTCAGTTCTGCCTTTTGTCCCACCATACTGATCTCACTCTTTTCCACTGCTCCAGACAGACGAACGCTCTATCTCAATCTACCTCGCAAGGTTGTTGTGTGGATGGTCCCCCCCCCCCGGCCAAGCTGCTTGCCCTGCCGCAACCCCTGTGAAAGGGTTGTTCAACCCCCAGAAGGATCCTGACCCCCAGGTTGAGAACCACTGATTTAACAGATACTAGCAAGTGACCATGTCTATTACCATGTAGGTAAAATGCTTCACTGGCTTATTTCTACAGTTCAAAGTCTTGCTCTCAAAGGGTCAGGATGGTTCTGCCCTCCCATTGGTTGGCAGGCTTACTATGATAATAAATGTACAGTGAATACTTTGGGGTCGGTAACCACTTCTGGATGCCCATTGCCCAGCCTGTGTAATTTTGAGAAAAATCTTTTGAATGTAATCAGGAATAGTAGCTTGGTATATAAAATGTCTCAGTATACTGTCAAGAGTACACATTGAAAAAGAACTTGTTTTTTTATACCCTGTTTTTCACTACCCAAAGAAGTCCTAAAGCTGCTTACAAACACTGTTACCTTTCTCTCCCCACAGCAGACACCTTGTGAGGGGTGGGGGTGAGAGAACATCTGAGAGAACTGAGAACATCTGAGAGGGCGTATGAGATGGCGGTGAAAGTGGCTAAACAAGAGTTTTTTGCCATGGAAATCGCGTCCGCAAGCTCTCGCCCGGCCCAGTTATTCAGGGTAGTTAGATCACTCACCACCCTTGAGGGGCGCCAAAATACTAGACAATTGGCACTCGGCTGTGAGGCATTTGCGAGCTATTTTGCGGATAAAGTCTTGTCACTTCGTCGCGACCTTCCCGCCACAATTAATACAGTAAACGAACTGGAGACCTGTTGGCCGCCTTTGGTAGTGAGGTTTGATGGCTTCAGGCGGCTCTCCCTTCCCGAAGTGGACAAGTTGCTGGGATTGGTTAGGGCGACCACTTGCCCCCTCGACCCCTGCCCTTCCTGGCTCCTCAAGGGAGGTGGCCAGGGGATAGGAGGCCAGCTCAGAGACATTATCAACTGCTCCCTAAGTTCAGGGGAGTTTCCTGAGCGGCTAAAGGAGGCAGTGGTCCGCCCCCTCCTAAAAAAATCCTAAAAAAAATCAACGCTGGTTCTCTTGTACCTGTCAGCAGCCTTTGACATCGTGGATCACGATTTATTGATCCACCGCCTTGCCGGCATGGGGATACAGAGCACAGCCTTGCGCTGGATACGCTCCTTCCTCCAGAACCTACGCTCTATGCCGGCGTTCCCTTGTCCCTGATCCGGAAACTCCAGATAGTGCTAAACGCACCTGCTAGGGTCCTCAATGGCACACCTTGGAGGACCCATATCCAGCCTGTGCTGAGGCAGCTGCAGTGGTTGCCAGTTGCCGCCAGGATGAGGTTCGGTTCTGGTTTTGACCTTTAAGGCTATACGCGGGTTGGGACCCACATACCTGAGGGACCGCCTGTTGCCCTATGCCCCCCGCAGGGCTCTACACCTGGTGGAATGAGCTCCCGGGTGAGCTGCGGGCCCTGTGGGATTTACCAGCTTTCCGCAGGGTCTGCGAGACGGAGCTCTTTTGCCAGGTTTTTGGTTGAGGCCGGAGCCAGCGAATGAGTGCCAGCATCCCCCCCCCCCCCCGGACCTAGTAAGTTAGATCTCCTCCCCACCCTCCCTGCCGCTCTGATAGCAGGGGTAGGAATAATGAGAGCTTCCGCCATGTTGGGATTGTTTTTAAAGTCTTTTGGGTATTTTAATGGGGACAAGACTACTGTGACCTGCCACAGGCCTATGGGGAGTGGCGGGAAATAAATCTAATAATAATAATAATAATAATAATAATAATAATAATAATAATAACTATCCTATGAGAACCTGGGTTTCTCAGACCCTCATCCAATATGTAGCTTTTCATTTTAGGTAACCCTCTAGCCTAATCAGACTGACTGTTGTGGGGGTCGGGGAGAGAATGCTGCTGAAACCATCTTTGGGGAGAAAAGCTAGATATAACTATCTGCAGAAATATCTGTCATCGATCACAGTTGGCACAGTGGGTTTTGCCGCCCTCGTAATCCACGTTAATGGATGACATTCTAAGTCAGTGATTGTGTCAATAGAGAACCAGAGGGTGGTACCTTTTCCCAAGAAGTTAAATGTAGGTGTGATTTTGTGTACATGGCATCTGCTGCCTAGTGATTTGATGTCAACACTTTAGCTGGGTGTGTTGAGATGGCATGTTACAAATTTGCTAGCGCACTGGGTTTTTATAATCCATGAGGGTTAAGCTTATGTTGTGTGGGAGCCCTAGAGACTTGAGGAGGCAGCCCTTTGCCTTTTTCTTTATTCTTGCAGCTTGGCCTCAGGTCTCTCTAAGTTGCACTGGTGGCATGATTTTCATTGCATCCTGACTGTGGGAGGGCTAGATTTTTGCCTGAAGAAAATCTTAATCATATTCACAAACTTCTAAAATGTTTAAACAACTAGAAATTGCCCATGAAAGAGTGAAATCTTTTCTGTTCCCTATTTCCTTCTCTCAAGTACCAAGAGAGCTATGATACTTGATAGACTGTACAATCATATGCACTGTACTTGTATCGAAACCCGAGGGTTTAGACTGGAGTAACTCTGCAAAGGTTTGCACAGAGTCTTTAAACCCATGGATTTAGACTATGGTATTCTGCACAGGTATGTGCTGTGGCGGCAGTGGGGAGGTTTTATTTGCAAAATTTGTATTTTACAGTGAAAAACTAAGGAATATTTTGGGAAAGGGACAACAGAATGATGTTGCTCTGCAGGATGGTTAAATGAAGGGAAGTGGACGTCATCACAGGGAGAAAAGACCACATGCCAAGGAGTGAGCCATTTGCCATGGAAGTTACTTGGTGACCTTGTGCTACTTGTTCACTGTCTGCCTATTCTACCTCACAGGATGGTTGCTAGGAGGATAAAATGAAGGAGTGGAGAACCTGATAGCTGTGCAAGGAAGACAGAATAAAATTATAAAAATATACCACCTAAATGAAGGGCTTGTGTTTGCATTGTTTTTAGACTAAGTCTAGCTGCGGCCTTGAAAATTAATCCACAGATGTTACGCAAAAAATATTCACTTGCCCATATATACCAGACCTACTTACAGGGTTAGAGCATGTCCATGATCTGAAAGAAAAGAATATATTCTTTCCCAATATTCAAAGACTTGGCCTCCTGGAAACAGGCTACCAGACTGTTTACCTTTAAGAATTTGTGTGTGTGTGTGTGTGTGTGTGTGGGGGGGGGGGGCTAGGGTTCTTAACTTTTTACAAGCTTTTTTCTAGTTCTTTTAACAGCCTTTTTCTAGAAATCTTGAGCTCTGCATTTCTGCACATCAAGGACAAAGCACAAACCCAGACAGTTTTAATTCTGTTAAGGTTGCCTATATCCAGGTGGTGGCTGGAAATCTCCTATTTAGGCAACAGATCAGTTTATTTGGAGGAGAGAGAAAAAACTGCTTTGGAAAGTGGCTTCATATGGCTTTATGTCCCACTGAAGTCCCTCCCTTCCCCCTTCCCAGACTCAACCTGGAGTGATCAACCCTACCTCTTGTCCTTTTAACAGTACTTTAATTAGTACAAATGGGGAGGGAGCTCAGCCTTTTCATGCCACAGAGAAAAATATCACCTGTGAATAGTTCTGCTGGTCAGGGTACCTCAAAATGTACAGAAGAGAGCAACCAAGATTGTTAAGCGGTTTGAAGACCTTCCCTATAAGGAAAGGTTGGGACAGAGAAGAGGGGACATGGCAGAGGTTAGTAAAATGATACACAGGGGTAGGGTGAATGGACGGAGAGTACATGTTCTCCCTCTCCCCAAGTGTTAGAACTTGAGGCCAGCCAAGGAAGATGTTGGGCACAGAAAAATGGTAATAGTTTTTTTTTTTATTGAGTAAGTAAAATGTGGAATTCACGACAAGAAGATGCACCTATGGCCTCAGGCATAGACAGCTTTAAAAGAGGATTACACAGAGGCATGGAGAACAGGTCTACCAGCAGCTATCAGTGGTTGCTGTGTGAGACAGGAAGCTGGGCTAGATAGATCACTGGCTTGATACACCAGGGACTTTTCCATATTCACCAGGCAAATACCATCCTATTTAGATTTGGGTCAGCTGCACATCCAGGGTATTTTCATGGGAATGTGGTTAGGTCAGGTCTCATCATGGAGGCCATTTCCTGTAGGCTCCTGTGACCTTCAGTACAGACAGCCATTTGAGAGATGCGGTTCCTCATTTTACAGCGCTGTGGAGATGAGGCACGGGAACCTTTGGAGTCCAAGAATGGGCAGATTTAGAGAGCAATCCTAGGTAGTCCCATTTTGTTAAACGTCTTACTCCCCCATCTTACTCCCATTTAATTAAACTGGTCCTACAACCTGGCTTGCTGCGTTTAGAAGAAGGCAAGCTTCATGCTGTGTAGAAAGACCTGGTGTGGCTCCTGCTGTTACTGTGGTACTGAATTTGGAGGTGCTTCACCTTGATGAGTGCATCCAGCCT
This sequence comes from Paroedura picta, assembly GCF_049243985.1. Lineage (NCBI taxonomy): Eukaryota > Metazoa > Chordata > Lepidosauria > Squamata > Gekkonidae > Paroedura > Paroedura picta. The sequence goes on along the minus strand of NC_135370.1, from coordinate 73,361,572 downwards.
AATGCAACCAAGAGCCCTGTCCTTTGTTGAAGAGGGCAACCCTCGCTGCAGCATGAATAGCAAGTCGCAGGGTGTGGGAAAGCATTCCACAGGAATCTGGAATGGTTGCATATTTATGCAACCCATGCTGTGTTATTTGCCATATGGTTAGAAACATCTCCTTGATTATGCCGAAACTGTGGGGTGATTTTGGTCACACAGAAGCCTCCTTTGAAAGAGACTGGCACAACTCGTGACTTACCAGCCTAAATGCAACCCACTGGCTATGCAACGATGCTCTGAAAGCCCCCTCCCCCTTTTCTCGCCTTATTTGTAATCCAAGCATGCAGCAAGAAACAGGTTTGTCAAGACCTGGGTGGGACACTAAGCAGCTGGGGGATGGGGGGTGGGGGTGGGATGTGATTGCCTTGCTGGGTTACAAATTGTGCAGGCCTGCCTTAAAAGATGCTATAAAGCCAGACACAAAGAGATAAGCAAGAAGGGATTTCCCACACAGGAGCCCAGACCAGTTTCTTTCAGTAGATGTGGAACCTGTGACCCAGCTGAGGAAGATGACACCAGCTCTACAGCCTCTGCTTTTGATCAAGAACTGACATTAGTGAGTTACAACCACCTTGGCATCTCCCCTCAAATTGAGTCATTAGAGGCTTGAAGTCCCTGTTTTTAAAATGCCAAAGGGAACACTTTGCTGTGTAATTAAAGCCCTTCTTGTCTATTAACCTGCATGTCTTTCTCATTCTCTCCCTGTTCACCTGGCCTGGTTACTCTGCAAACTGTTTATGGATAGGGGCAATTGCAGCAGAGATGTGAATATTTAGATACAAGCACATGGCCTCTCCCTTTGACAAATCATAAATAAAGATCAGAATCAAGCCCCAAGGCAGATTGCTGCAGGCAAATGGAAACATGATTAGGGAGTGACTTTTGACGAGTACAGAGAATTGTAGAGCTGGAAGGTGATTGCCCAAATTCAGAGGTCCATACCTGATTTTTTTCAGATGTTCACAGAACATATGAGGGATTAGCAACATTCCCTTAGGATTTTCAATGGGTTCTGTGTTGCCTGTGTGTGATACATGTAGGCGGAATAACACAGAAGTCTGAGTTCTTCAAACCTTTGGGGGAGAGCAATATTAGAATCGTTTGCCTAGAACCGTCAGTAGAACACATTTTAAAAGAAGAGTTGTGCTATTGGCTGCAGCTCTGCTCTCACCAGAGTGTTCATGGGGTCTTAGCAGAGCATAACAGTGCTGTGATAGTGGACCACCCTTCCCAAGGATAGTTGGGACTTTGGAGGCAACCAACAGTTCCTATTTTCCCTTCTTGCAGTCCACCAGCTGCATAAGTGTGAAGGCCCCAGGAACCATGGGACCATAGCCCATAATATGTGCTACATGTAATGAACTGCCCCAAATTGGATGACAAGTTTGAAACAGGTGCCTCAACAGCAGCTTATTGTGGGTGGATGAAGTTTTTATTTCCTTAAGATCTTGTTGCCCTCTTAAGATGAAACATTAGCAAACAGAAGCAGAATGTTGGCTGGGGTAGAGAAATGCTAGAGACTTTAGAAGATTTTCTCTCAGAGAAATAGAACAGCCGGGTTTTTCCTGTGCACTCATCACAATCATACCATTTGAGTCACAAAAAGAATTTTCCTCCAGGTAAGACTGCCATGACCCGGACAGCCCCAGGTTAGCCTGATCTCATCAGCTCTTGGAACCTAAGCAGGGTCAGTATTTGGAAGGGAGACCACCTGCAGAGGCAGGCCCTGGCAAACCCCTTCTGGACATCTCTTGCCTTGGAAACCTCACAGGTTGCTGTAAGTCAGCTACGACATTACAGAGGCAGAAGGAGAGGGAGAGGGAGAGAGAGGTTGACTCAGGACTCTTTCTCTGGTTTGCTTCTTTTTTTGTGCTATCATTGTGGCTAAGGCTCACTTACTTTTAGCACATCATGAGATCAAACTCGCTAGAAAAATCATTAATGCTCGGCATGGTCAGTGGCAAAATGAAACATGGTTGCCAAAGGATCTGCTGGCTCGACACGATCAAAGCCAACACAGGGATGACCATCATCATTATCATCATTATAATTTTTATAGTTATTTGTGTATTTATTCCGCAGGATAAAATTTGTTTTTTTGCCCTCTAGTTGTAGCTGACTTATGGTGACCTCAAAGGGTTTTCAAGGCTAGAGAGATTCAGGGGTGGTTTGCCATTGCCTGCTTCTGTTAAGCAACCCTCGTATTCCTTGGTGGTCTCCAATCCATAGACTGAGCAGCACCAACCCTGTTTGGCTTCTGATTTCTGTTGAGACTGGCCTAGCCTGAATTATCCCGGTTAGGGCATCATATGTTTACATGAGGAAAACTAATTTCTGAGGAGGGTGTTTGGGAGGAGAGAAGTATCATGGAGAGAAGCCGTGTAACGTTCTCTGCCTGCCATTTCTCTATTTCGGACAGTTCTCCTCTCCACTGGAGTTCTTATGCGAGGAATTCACATGCAGGAAGATTCCCTGCAGATCACAAAGCAGAAGTGGGGTACAGATTTAGTGAATTGGCGGGAAAAGATTAAGTGTCCCCTGTCTTGCCAGTATTTTGACTCCTGATACAGAAGTGGTTTTTTCTCAACTGGATTTACCATCAAATTAGTGTCATACACATTGTAGTTTAGGCTATAGCAGGATGAGGTGATTATGTTTTATTGGGCCACGCTACTGAGGAAAACACAAATAACAACAGTTCCAAGCAAACTTCTGGAGTTTTAATTCTTGTCTGATGAATCGACAAGTGGGGCATGAGGCACAACATGTTTGTGCTTATGCTCTCTGGGTTTGATTATTACATGGGAGTCAAGGAAAATTTAGCTTTTGTTTTATAGTCATCATTGGCATGGCAGGTTTTGTTTGTTTCACCGTGCCTGCTGGGTAGCTGGGTAGCATTTGGCAGTGTTGAAATTCTACCGTTAAAGATCGAATGCCTCTAGGCATCCAGAATAATGTCCTTAGGATTGCATGGCTGTAGTGTAACCCTATCAAGGCTCCAGACTCAATGGGCTTAGGCAATTAGAGCGACTCTGCATAGGCTTGAATGGTAGCATGGGACTGCATCTGTACTTGTGAACCAGTGAGTTGAGCTGCAAACTTTGACAGTGCCAATTGTCTTTTTTGACAGGGTGAAGTGGGGACAGAACAATTTCTTGCAGCAGCTCTTTGCTGTGCAAGAACACCTCTGGATGGGTATTAGGAGCTGCAGTGCAAGGATTATGGTGTTAGGGGGAATCATCTTGAACAGAACCAGCACTGTGATACATGTGCTGGCCGAACATGACCTAGTGTATGCACTGCAAGATTCTTCCCTCTAAGAACTATGTCTCTAACTATAGATGAGAGCAGTAGAGATAGTAATCAGACCCAGAGGGCTACTTTGAAACAGCCACAGTGGACCAGACAAGAGATGCAAGACTATGCAAAGAGTTTCCAAACAATACATTTTTGTTACAGAGACAAAACATGGATGAATACTTCTTGAAGAACCACAGTAGATAGGAGAAATGGCATGGGAGTTATGATACAAAGACGTATTTATATTACAAATAATCAAAACTGTGGGCATGCAGCAAGCCAGGAAAAATCTGGAATGTTGATAAAGTCAGTTTTCCTTTTAAAAGAGCAACTGCAGGCATTTAGCCTTCCAGATGCTAAAAATGTGGAGTGGTAAACTGCACAGGGCTCAGCATTCAGAAGACATCTGTGCAGGAATTTCGGTAGTGATGGTGGACTTGTTCACTTGAAGACAGCGTATAATGCAATGTGTCTTTCAGGTCTCCTGTTTGCTCAGAGTGACCTGGAACAGATGTGCTGCTTTCTGTTTTATCCTGAGGGCTTTGGGACACTAATAAATGCAAGCATGGGAATCAAGTAGTTGAAATTTGTGTGGGTGTTGCCCTGAGCAAATCAGGGTAAACTACAAGAATATTCTTATACAGTGAAAATGAAACATAACATAAAACATGTAGGAAACCAATAGTGCACTGACTATTATAATAGACATTGTAGTAATCTAGATGGTGATGGCTGATAATAAAGATCTTCTGCAGGATAGTTGAGCCACGCTCTTAGTTCATTTCAGACTGGTATGGCTGCACTCAGTTCTAGAGACCAAGTCAAGTCGTCTGTTCAGCTCAATGACATGCTGGATTCCATAAGTACATGTCTCTGTGGGAACTCAGATGAGTAATACTCTTTTTGCAGAAAAGGCATGAAAGTGGCATCACACACTGTGTGAGTTAGAGCCCATCAAGAAGTGTTTTTATTACATTTGTAATTGATTTAGTTTATATTTTATTTATGTTATTCATAGTCCACATTTCTCAGTGAGACTGGAGGTGGATCACACAAGGTCAGTTAGTGTCACAGATGCCATAGGATGAGGACTGGAGAGATCTGAAACAAGGCATTGAGTATTAAACATGTTAAGCAATGCAAGGAATTAATTATAACGCTACATATAATTTACTTAAAGCAAGATAAAGCATACAGCAACAGATAATCTATATGTTTTAATATAGTCTACATCCACTTTCCCTTGGTTTGGAGCATCTTCTCGAATCATTGGTTATTTTTAGTATGTATGCTTGCTGTATATGTGCTGTCATTATTGTCCCAGGGCAAATAGCAGCTCCACACAGGGCAGATGGAAATTTTGTTAGGAACCCAAAGGCTGAGCTGCAAAAACATTTTTTAAAATTTAATTTATTAGATAAAGCACGCTAATTCAACATATTAAAAACATGATCATCATAATTTAAAAACATCACATTTCTAACCACACATGGAATAGACCAACATAGAATGGGCCAAATGCGTTTTGACCCTGAGGGGGTCTTCCTCAGTGGTCAAATTTTTGTGAGGAATACACTCATGTATAAAATCAACACCAAAAGGCTTGCTGGGTGGCAAAGAAAAATTTGTTAGGTGCTGCTCTAACTAGTCTTTCTGATGTAAATGCATCTGATTTGGAGCCCACCTTCTAAAGCAGGGGTAGTCAAACTGCGACCCTCCAGATGTCCATGGACAACAATTCCCATGAGGCCCTGCCAGCATTCCTGCCCTTTTCCCCAGGATGCTGTACATGTTTCTGCCTTCCTCCTTTTACACTCACGGTAGCCCTGCCAGGTACTTGAACGTGACTGGTCCAAGGTCACTCAGCAGGCTTCATAGCAAAATGAGGATCTGAATCCAGGCTTTCCCAGGTCCTTGTCCACTAGCCTCACCACTGTACTGCAGTATATTTTGCTGGAAACATTTTCTTGTGCTCTTCAGGTTGTGAATTAAAGCACCATGATACTTGGAGCATTAGATATTCTCTCTCATGCTTAGATATCGGCTCTTGCCCTCTGAGATTGTTGACTTTTCCTTCTTCTGGGGTATAAGGGATGTATTTGCAGCTAACTTAGGGATGTGATGCTGGCCCTGCTGATCCTCTGTCTCCTCTCCAGCTGCTTCTCCAATGAGATCCTGGGCCTGAAGTTGCCGCTGGAGCCTGTGCTTAATGCCAACACAGTCTGCCTGACCTTGCCTGGCTTGACGCGGCGGCAACTGGAGGTGTGTGTACGAAACCCTGATGTGACGGCTTCTGCCATTCAAGGCATCCAGATTGCCATCCACGAATGTCAGCACCAGTTCCGGGACCAGCGGTGGAACTGCTCTAGCCTGGAGACCAAGAACAAGATTCCTTATGAGAGCATCATCTTCAGCAGAGGTGAGAGCGTCTCTTCTCGGCCAGGCCTTCTGGAAATGAAAATGGAGCGTTTGCCTTACTTTTAAAAAGAGGGAGAAATAAAGGAATGGTGGTGCTGCAATTTCATAATGAATATATGACCCTGTCTTTAAGGCAGGCACGTGATTACTCACCCGAGCTTCAGCGGCTTCAACAGGTGCTTTATTGTGAAATGAAAACTTGTCCTTTTGCTCTGCAGGTCCAGCCCTGCACAGATTGGTCACAATAGACATAAGATAACCACTGAGATGAGAACAGAAGATGACATTAGTCTTGCTCAAACTGCTTTTTAAACAAGCCAGCAAACAATTGCTGTGATCCAATAATGCATTTTAAATGCACAGAGGATTAATGCATGCAAGAGAGCCAGCTTGGCGGAGTGGTTAAGAGAGGCAGTCTCTAATCTGGAGAGCTGGGTTTGATTCCTCACTCCTCCGTATGCATCCATTTGGGTGACTTTGGGCTAGTCATAGTTTTGTCAGAGCTGTTCTCACAGAGAAGTCCTGTCAGAGCTTTCTCAGACCCACCTACAGCAGAAGGGGTCTGTTGTGGAGAGAAGAAGGGAAGGCAATTGCAGGCCACTTTTGAGACTCCTTCAAGTGGTGAAAAATGGGATACGAAACCCAACTCCTCCCCCTCCTGTAACATTTAAGACATAACTAGTCTGTGCTTGCTCTTGGGGTTGTTTTGTTCATTAGAGAAAAGTCCACCTGTTCTGGCATTCTTGGTGAACAGCCTAGCCACCAGAAGTTGCTTATTATCTAGCAGTCATGCCCAATAGTCTATTCCAGAAAGTGTCTGTTTGTGCCAGTTTTGAGGAGCAGTGGACCTGCCGATCTCCACCTGATGAGCGAAGCTATGTGGTGGGGAGGAGGCAGATTAGAAGTGCCTAGAAATATGTGGGTAGCTTCTCTCCTTGCTTCTCTGGCCTCAAAACAAACCATTGTTACATCTGTTCCCAGCTGCAACACAACACAAGTGTGGTTGTGGGGAATATTGCTTGGCAGAGGAGAGAGCTAGGCAGACAGGATTTGCAGATGGTTATCAACTGGGAAACCCTAAGGAAACTTTTCATGACTAATTGAAAAAAAAAAAACAATTTACACACAGATGTTTCATTAACTAGTGGAACTCTCTACCACAGGTGATAGTTGAGGGTCTGAGAAAAAGCTCAGGGGGTGACAGACTACAAAGAATACAAAGGATTTTGAGTCGTATTTCACTGTTTCTCCATTCTGTTGGGTGTCTCCACAGTCTTATTGCCTGCATAATCAGAAAGGCCTAAGGAACCTAGCCCACAAGCATGCCTCCTTACCAAATATCATTGGGTGAAGCTCATCCTCATTTCTTGTCTTCAGAAGCGTAGGTGACAGGGCTGGATCATTGCTATGGAGGGTGGTTTCTATACCTGCAACAAACCTCCTGAAGCAGCTAGCTTCTGTTGCTGCAGCACAATTCATTGCCTCTGAAGAAAACATTAAGTTCCCCAGTTACTGCTTCACCGTTTTTCTTTCCATGAGTCTAACATATTTACTGCTAAAGCAATTCAGTTAGCAGTGTTGACTATAGTATTTCAAGCAATAACATATAACTGCTGTGTAGAACAGATTACATTAAAACAATTACATCTGTGTTGACTGATAAGTGAGACTTGTGTTGCTTAACCAGAATTCATTTTCCTAATGATAATGTAAGATGCTTTCTAAGAAACAGTCCTGTAGTCAGCATGCTGCTCTCCAAATTCCATCCCCATGCAATAAAAGGATTCATTCAAGAAGGATCATCCTGTGGCTTCTCTTACCTGCAGAACTTTTGCTCTGTCTCAGAAGAACCACTGGTTGAATCCCATTTCTGGTCTCTTATTAACAGGGGCTACTGCTCACACATCTGTAATTATTATCCTGAACTGGGATCCCCCCCCCCAATTGTGCTACATTCAACAAAGGTGTAAGCTGGGTCTAGACCTTAAATTGTGGGTTTTGAACATCAAAGACAACCTTACAATACCTGCCAAGGTCTAACCATCCAAAACAGAAATTTAGGCTGCAGTCCTCTTCAAAGCGTTGTTGAGGAGGTATCATGAACATCATCTGGATTTGCTTCCAGGTAAATATATTTAGAGTGGGCATATTAAGCTTCTCTATCAGATCTCTATCTCTGTTAATGATCCACTTTGCAAATAAACCTATGAAAACATAGATATTTATATTGGTAGTGTTCTGGTTTAACTTTACAGGGGCATAGTAACTGAATGACTGATGATTCAGAAGATGGCAGGTTCAAATTTAAATTGCAAACTCACTCAGTGACCTTAGGTAAGATGCTACCTGTCAGACTTGGCTTCCCTTTGGTAATACTGGAATAAAATACTGGACTATACAGGACTGTTGCAACAATTATTGTGATACTATAGGTGAAATATTTTGAAAATGCTGTACAGTTGCTTTTAACTGTACTTATTTCCCATAAAGAATTCTGAAAATTGGAGTTTAGTCATTAAAAAAAATATTTCAGTTCCAGAGATGCCTAGCCCTCCTCCATTTCCAGGAGTTCCTGGGGAGAAGGAATGCCTTTAAGCCAGCTTGTCTGCAGTTTGTGGTTTTAGTTCAACAAATCTGCCCTATCCTGTTTTCTCTCCCTCCCCCCCCCCCTCCAGGGTCTGGCACCACCATCCTCTAGAAAGCTTCAGTGGGAGATCAGGCACATACAAACCTATGCAGACTTGACTGCTTCTCTAGTTTCTGTGTTTCCATGAACAATAGAACAGGACCGTCAATCCCATTTGAAGAAAAAAAAACATGTCTGTCAAAATAGAGCCCATTTTGGCTTCCATGGCACCCTGAGACCTTTGCTGAGGAGTGCATGTGCGGAAATGATGGCCAAGGGAGTCTCGTGTCACTTGTGTTAATGCTGTTTCTGGGCACGGGGGGCAGTGAATTGCATCTTGCTGCATCTCACTTGAGAACCTACTGTACACATAAGGATGGTTCTTGGTAACCTAAAGTGACAGATCTCTTTAATCTTTCATATTGTTTCCCACTTCTGCTTCCATCAGCTCAGTGGTGCACGCTTCTCACTTTAAATAATTTGTAGATCATGTCTTTCTTCCCTTTACCAATCCCTTGTCTCTTACGCCTCATCATCTCTTCTTCCACTAAGTGAGGCAAAAACTGCCTCCTAAGTCTCTGTAGGTGGTAGCAAAAAAAGGTCTCCTTTGCCATCCTGGCTCAGGTGGGTTCTGATAACAAGATATAAGTCAAGGGAAGATTTGGAGAAGGCCGATGTGAAGTAATATTGTAGAGTGGGCATGTAGAGGATATGAAAGCTCCAGTACAAACAGTTCTGTCTTGTGGCTTCCAGAAATAAGGTTGAGTCTAGGCCACTGTTATTTCCACTGTGTGCTACAGAGGGTTGTCTTAGAGGCTGATGCACTGCACATTGTGCATCGGGAGAGGAGGGAACTGTGCCACACACTACATATAGTGGCAGGAAGAAAGGGCTTCTGTCACTGTTTATGCTTTAGCTCCTAGATTTCTTTCCCTCTGTGCAAAATGTTCCTTGTTTAATCTCTCATTTTGTATGACTGTTCTTGATAAGAGTCCCACTTCCTTGCCTTCCTCTCCCCCTATATCATTATAGAAGCATCTTTTGTCCAAAAACTCACAACAAGAAAAGCCAGTGGGGAGCAGGTGTTTGCAGGGGAAGAAACAGTGAACAAAGAAAGGGTTAAGCAGCCTTTTTTCTTATCAGGTCTCCCCTCAAAATTCTTCTTTCCTGAACCTGATATTTTAAAAGATTATTAATAATATCATTTCTTGATAATTAGAAATTGAAACAAATTATAATCTGTCCATCTTCTTCTCGAACTTGACCCACTCTGAAAAGAAAGTCTTTTGAGCCCACTTTTCTTTTAAAATGTCAAAAACAAAACAGTATCAAGTGATTTATATGTAACATGGCAATCTCTTAACCAGTCTGTAGTGTAGGGAGGCAGAAGCACAGCCTAGTACAGTGGTCCCTAGCCTTTTTGAGCCTGTAGACTTTGGGAATTCTGACATTGGACGGCAGGTGCAACCACAAAATGGCTGTCACCAAATATCAGAGAGTGAGGTCAGGCATCATCATGGTAGTAACTCCTCAGCGTTTCAAGCAGAAGCTCTGTTTAGCAAGAGATCTTTTAAAATGAACACATTGTTTAAACAGATTCTCTTGCATGCACATAGTTTATCATCCAGTCATATAATGGAGCCTAGTGCTGTGGTGGCAGCTGCTGTCAAAGCAACTTCTTAAAAACCTGAACAGCCAATCAGATCTGCAATGATCAATGAGAGGCCCTGCCAGGCAAAAGCCCCACCTGGCCCCTCCCACTTTCTAAAAACACAGGAAACAGGTGTTCATGAGCCCCATGGCACTTATGCTCTAGCCGAACCTCTGATATAGTAGTTGGTAATGGGACTGTGTCCTTCTGAAGTGTTGTTATTGCATCCCTCAATCAGGAAGGAACACCACAGCTTGAAAGGCTCTTTCAACTCTAAGGATGAAAAGGTTTTACTACTTTTTGTACACATTGTTTGTCATGTTCCATAACGTTGCTGAGGGGGATTCTTCATTGAACAAGTGGAACCATCTTACAGTGCCCTAGGAACACTTCCTTGGAATAAGCCCATTGAACAATGCCCTGCTCCTTCTCTTAGGATAGTGACAGAATGGATCCCAAAATACAGAGAACAATAGGAAGATTAATTAAAACAATCCCCTCCCCTCCTGTTCTTCGTGTACTTGTGTGCATTTTAAGGAAGGAAACCGGTATTTGATTGAGAGGCCATAAGAAGATGGATAATTTAACCTTTCCTTTATCATGTTTCTCTAGCAAGGGAGTTTATTCCAGTGATTAATTCTCCTCTTAACATTTTCACCTTTGAACATAAGAAGCTAAGTTGATGCAACTTGCACCTGTTGGAGCCTGTTAACACATCCACATTCTTGCTGCTGCTTCTTTGTGGTCTCTGCAGTCCCATATGCAGGATCTACGTCTGTGCAGATCTTGCTTCAGAACTTTCTCGTGTTTGAGTCCAGAAGTTCATTCTCTCTCTCTCTCTCTCTCTCTCTCTCTCTCTCTCTCTCTCTCTCTCTCTCTCACACACACACACACACACACACACACACACACACACACACACACGGCCAGGGAAGGTGTTGTGTAAAGGGATGGTGTTTTTCAAGGTGAATGTCATCAGCTCATGCCTGAAGAATCAGTTCTGTTGTTAATTGATTTGGTAGGTTCTTCTCAAGGCTGGTTTAGCCATTACCTGAGTTACTGTGCACAGCAGCATTTCAGCCAACTGGGTCTTTTCTGTAATGTTTTTAGCTGTGAACCTCTCCTTTGTACATATACTGTATGTAATAGTGTTAAGAGGTAAGAGCAATGTCTGAGGAAACTGGTAACAAAATCATTGGGCCATTCCATACAATGGGCAATGTTGCTAAATCTGAGTGCTATTGAAAAGCACTGCAATCAATAGCAGCAGGTCTCAGTAGCGCACACAGCTCTCCCACTACTGCTGTTCTCGTAATGCACAAGTTTCCGGTCTTGCTGAAATCGCAACAAAGGAGGGGATATTTTTCTGTGCTTCCTCCTGCCCCTGGCCGTCAATCAAACAGAACAGCCAATGAACTGTTGTGTTAGTGCTTCCCTTTAAAAACTTTTTTAAAAACCCGAAAACACCTGTAGCAATGCATATCTGTTCATTCGATGTATCAGAAAGACCTTTTTCACTGACGTAGAAGCTGGCACTTAATCATTTACACGCTCTGAAAGTAGAAAAAAAATCCCCCCGCATGCAATTTCTGGCCGAAATTACAGGCAGTGTCGAACAGGGGGCTGTATTGTGCTCGGAAACTTTACTGACAATTGCTTGTGGAGGGATTTCAGCCGAACAAGCATCGCTTATTCGTTGCTTTTGCCGGTTTAAGGGGGAAAAAAATGGCGATCACGATGCCGGAAGCTCGGGTGCGAGAGATTAGGGAGGGACATGCTTGCTACCACTATACTGAGAACGCGCATATCTTTTCCGGATGTGTTGCAGGTTGTTCTCAAGAGTCTAGTGGTTTTTTAAAGGGGGAATCCACTTTCTTGGATTCCCCAAAAAGTGCTACAACTAAGCGATTTTTGCGGGAGTGTTGTAGGAGTGTTGCAGATTGTGTACGACGTCATGCGTAATGTTAAAAAAAATAGCATTACACAATGGTAAGACTTCAGCAACATTCAGCGGAATAGCCCATTATATTGGAGATGTGGATATTTTCTGTACTCTATAAGAACCTGACAGGACATGAGGACTTTGTGACGTGGGAATTGGCCAGTCTGAGTTATGATTCCATCCTTTCCCCAAACTCCTGATCTCTTGCACAAGGAGGGCACTGTTGTTAGGTACAGGTCACATGTGGTCCTAAAGGGGTGGGACAATGCAGCACAGTGTCACACAAAACAAGAAAGAGTGCACCTCACTCATGTCTGTCCTTGTCACCGCTTGTATATAAAGCTGTATTGTGTCTGGATTGTATTTTTCTGTGTTCATTTGCTGTGCCTTAGGGTTCTGGTATGGAGGTCCAGAATGTAGCTCTGCATAGGACCCATCCTTTAATCAGATTTCAGTTGTCATTCCTGGCTATTTTTCCTCCAGGCCTTTTGCAGACTGAGAAGGTTCAAAGCCTTGTCTAGCCATAGATCTATGATGTACCACTAATCAAGATACTGTTTCTCAGCCTCAGTTCTTTGTCTATAAAATAGGGTGATGGTTGGTTTGTTGTGATGGGAAAAGCCCAGGACCTAAGTATTGCCGAGTACAAACAAACAAATGAAAAAAATGAATTTATAGTTAACATTTTCTGGCTGAGAAATCCCTGCCAAAAGGAGGCTGTCTGTGTCTCTACAGTGCAGCTCCCCTGCAGCTAGAGTGTACAAGGTCTTGGGGGCTGCTTTGGAAGATGGAAGGAGGCAAGTCACAATCTGCAGCAAAGAGCTGAAGCTCTGGCATGTTGCCAGTCCCTGGCGGGTTCACCTGCAGTTTAATTAGGAAAAGAAAGAGGAGGGGCAGGGAGAGAGAATGGGTGACATGTTGCAACTAGCTGCCTGCATAGCCCTCGGAGGACTTGGGAAGGGGAAGTAGTAGACAACAGCAGCACATGGGGCAAGAATGACTCTCCCGGTATCCTGGGAGAGGGTAGTTGCTCCTCTTTGGACACAGATGGAGTAAACCTCCCAAGAAGTGGAGAGCATTCTGCTAGGACATACTGTGGCCAGTTCTGGTGCCAGCAGGAACACCTATCAGTGAGAATGTAAAGAAGGAAGACTAATACTTACCTGTAGAAGGACAGAAAGAACTGCTAAACCGGAAACAAGTTTCCCCCAGTCGTTGTTACTGTATAGATAGTGTGATTTTGGAGTGGGTGGGGGAGGCAGGATTTCTGCTAATGTTTGTGTGTTCTGTATTTCCGTGGGTCAAAGACCTTCAGTAGTATCATATTCTCCAATTCTTGATACAGAAAAATAGATGCATTTGTTTTAAGTCAACAAGGAATCCATAATATGAATTCCTCCGTTTTATATATTATCCTCATAAAACAGGCTTGCAGAGCCCTCTGCTGCCACCTTCTCTGCTGCTGCAGTCCGTGTTGCTGTTTAGCAGTTGTCCTGAAGGGAGGACATATGGGGAAATGGGTTGGGGGCTTTTGGGTTGCTGAATCCTACAAGGGGCATTTACGGTGCAATCCAGACTATACACCAAGTAAACAGCCATTTAGCAGGGAAACAAATTCTACTAAATTTCTTTGTACTATCAGATTATAAGTGTTACTAGGGACCAAGCCTGTTGTACTTGTAAATACAGCAGGCGCTAGGTGTGCTTTTGGGCAGCGGCGTGGCCTTTCCCCCAGGCCCAGAAGCGCACCCACGGCCTCCTCGAAGGCTAGACTCTGAGGCATTATACGATTTTGAAGTCCCACCTCCAAAACTCGAGGAATATTTCCAACCCAGGGGTAGCCAACCTCCAGGTGGGGCCTGCAGAGCTCCTGGAATTACAGCTCATCTTCATAGTATAAAGATCAGCCCCCCAGGCAGAAAGGGCTACGTTGGACAGGGTTGTGGAAGAGAAGAAACATTTAAGGCCTCCCACACAGGTTGTTGTTGAATTGAAAGACTTGAGACCTACTGTACAGAGTTGTTGTGCAGATGAAACAGGAGACAAAAGAACCTCTGCAACAGCAACTAGTTTCATCTGCAGAATAACGCTGTGCAGTGGCCTCAAATCTGCAGAGAGTTGCAAAGAAGAAATACACGTGGCTTATCTGTGTCTAACCCCTGGCCAGAGTAGTATTTTAAGTGACAAGGGGCTTTTCTGTGCCCTCCCTGTCAGCCATTTGGTAGAAGGAGAAATTCCCCCCTCAAAAGGAATGCCCACCCCCATGCCCTCAGACTCCCCTGCGTTGCTTTCGGAAACGCCTCCCTCCCCTCAGTCAGAGGCTGTTAAAGGCTCCTTTGCAGCAGGCCTGAAGGGGGGGAGGGGGAGCACTCTGCAGCCTCCGGCCAGCTCTGTCAGGGTTCTGAGGCCATTTGCAGTTGAAAATGACAGTTAGGGCAGCCTTGGGGTGAAAAGGGCTGGCGCAGCCTGTCCAAGCCTCTGTTCTCATCCCACAGGGCCAGAGCTAGGATGTGCTGGGGGAAGTGCAGTCATTGGCTGCTCTGATTGCTGAGAGGCTGTTTCCCCCCTTCCGTGATAGCATCATGTTACTCAGTCAGAATTATGGGGTGAGAAAATCTTCTAGGGATGCCAGCCTTTGATTGGCAATCCCTAGCAGCATGGGGGGGGGGCAGGGGGCAGAGACTTCCTGGACATAATGACACACTATATACATCCACCAGTGCCATCAAGTTGCAGCCAATTTATGGCAACTCCAGCAAAGAGCTTTGCACCTCACTGAGGTCCCTGTAATATCCAGGCTCCTTTTCCAAATCTCCAGGAGTTTCCCAACTTGGATCTGGCAACCCTCCTTCTGCATCCCTCCATGGGTGACCTTGCAACCCTAAAGGACACTGGCTTGATATACAGGCCAACCCCCTAGTGAATTGAGAAGCTGATGAGCTCCTCTGCAGCAGCAAAACAGCAAAAACAGACAACTCAGTGCTACCAGAACAATGCTTAAGAGGAACAAGGAGAGAGAGTGAAAGTTGGCAATGAATGGGTGTTGTTGCTCTACCCCAGACAACAGGATGTTAAAGATAGCAGTAAATGGATTATGCAAGAGCCACTGAGAAAATGAGATTTCTTTTCATTAAGGGTGGGCCTCATGGCCTCTTAGAATCACCAGCTCCTCCCCTAGAACCTGAGTCCAGAGAATGCCGACACTAAAGAAGCAGCTAGGAGGAAATAACCAGCAACCTTCCTTCTTCCCTGCTAAGCATCCCTGGGGCCACAGAGATTGCTTCCATGTGGAGCTTTTGCTCCTCATTCCCTCCCCCCAGCTGCAGCATTGTGGGGCAGGATGGGGTGGCTCCCACACAGTGCCACTGTGCAGTCATTTGCCTTCCAGGTTTCCCCCTGCTTTGCTGTATGTTTCCCCAGACCTGCTTTGGTATGATCTTTCCAGAAATCTAAATCTAATCCCACTGTCTTATAATGCTGCATAGGTAAAGGTATCCCCTGTGCAAGCACCGGGTCATGTCTGACCCTTGGGGTGACGCCCTCTAGCGTTTTCATGGCAGACTCAATACAGGGTGGTTTGCCAGTGCCTTCCCCAGTCATTACCATTTACCCCCCAGCAAGCTGGGTACTCATTTTACTGACCTCGGAAAGATGGAAGACTGAGTCAACCTTGAGCCAGCTGCTGGGCTTGAACTCCCAGCCTCATGGGCACAGCTTCAGACAGCATATCTGCTGCCTTACCACTCTGTGCCACAAGAGGCTCATAATGCTGCATACATATTGAAAAAATACAGAGATAAAATACCAAAATTGTTTGCCACTTTTGGCAATTGGAACCCATTTGGTTTCTCCATAGCCTCTTGACCATGGTACAAGCTGTGCATCAAAATGATCATGTGGCATATCCATTTAGTTTAAAACCAACCATAACTTTTCATGATGCACACAATCAAATGAAACAAGCTAATTTTCTTCTGAAATTCTCTTGTATGCTCTGGTAACCATTGTAAATTTACCATATGATAGAATAATAGCGTTGGAAGAGGCCATATAGGCCATCTAGTCCAACTATCTGCTCAGTGAAGGATCAGCCTAAAGCATCTATGAAAAGTGTTTGTCCAACTGCTGCTTAATGACCTTCCATGAGCTCACCACCTCTTTTTGCAGCTGATCTCACTGCTGAACCATTTTGGCTATGAATTTTTCCAGCTGGTATTGTTCTACATGTAGTTTAAAGCCATTGTTGAGGGTCCTATCCTCTGCTGCCAACAGGAACTGTTCCCTGCCCTCCTCTAATGACAACTTTTCAAATACTTAAAGAGAACAATCATGTCCCCTGTCAAGGGTTCCATACGTTCTCCAGAAAGTTCTTTGAGCACTCCTGGGTGCACACCATCTGTCCTGGGGGGTTTGAACTCATCCCGTGCAGCCAGGTGCCTTTCAAAAACCTCTCTGTCCATGTCAACCCACAACCAAACATGATACCTTCCCTACTACCATCCCTAGATGCATCCATATTCTTCTGGGTACTGAACCTTTCTACTTTCTCTATGTCCTCTGTCAGAGTCTCCCTATCTTCACCTAACAATGGGCCTATTGCCTCATTCCCCTTACATTTTCTCCTCACATATTTGAAGAAGCTTTTATTGGCCTGTCTCAGCTCACTCCTGCTTTTGGCCTCTCTGAAGGCTGACCTACATTGTCACCTGCAAATACTCTTCTTTAGAGATCTGTCCTTCCCTCCATTTCTTGATCATTTCCTCTGTCTTTCTTAACTCCTCTTAATGTTCTCTGTTCATAGGCTTCTTGGATCCCCTACCATATTTCCGTCTTGCTGGAACAGTCATGGCTTGAGCATGCAATAGTGTTTGTTTAAGGAGAGATGGGAGACCTGTCACTTGCTCCTTTCCTATTCAGCATTCTTGTCCATAGGATGACTCTCATAATGTCTCTGAATTTATTAAATCTGCCCTACAAATGTCTAACATGTATGTCTGACTATAAACTTCCTTGGCCCCCATCTCAAAAGGAATTCTAGGATAACATAGTTATTCTTCTCCAGGGATCCTACCTCCTTCACTC
Organism: Paroedura picta; assembly: GCF_049243985.1. Classification (NCBI taxonomy): domain Eukaryota; kingdom Metazoa; phylum Chordata; class Lepidosauria; order Squamata; family Gekkonidae; genus Paroedura; species Paroedura picta. Next base: position 73,344,511 of record NC_135370.1, on the reverse strand, counting down.
CATCTACCAGCTCTTGCCTAAGTCAAGTATGGCCGAGCCTCTCAGAGGTTCTTCCACCATCAGATAAATGAAATTATCAGCCAGGCAGGTCAGAAAGTTGCAGGACTCTGGACGCTTAGCAGAGTTTCTTTCTCAGCACATATCAGGGAAATTGAAGTCACACATAATTACAAGGTCCTGTCATCCAGATATCCTATCAAGCTGCTCAAGGAGGACAGCGTCCTCACCCTGTATAGGTGGTCTGTAGCAGATACCAACCAATATACTCTTTGTTTTCCCCTCCTTTATCTTCACCCAGATACTTTCCACTGAAGTGTCACTCTTCTCCTCTAATATTTCTTGACAAGCACTCTCCTCACAGTGAGGACCTTTTCTGATCTCTTGTGCTTCTTCCTTTTCTGAACCCAGCTTGAATGGTTGGCGTTTCTTATTCCATAACATGCCTCCTGCCTGGTAGGATATAGGATGATCTGGTTGCTGTGACTGGTATGAGATTCATTCCTAGTCTATCCAGCACTGGCTATTTCCCTGTCAAAATGATTGCTTCATTGGCTGCTGTTTGAGCAGTGAGATGTGTAAGGAGAAACCTTGGCGTTTGTGGCTGCTGCAGACATCAGGTGCTGTTTTCCTAACCTCACTGCTGAATTGCTCATGGATGGATGTGGGTTATAGAGATTGCATTCTGTGGTATTATCAGTGGCATCTTTATGCTGATTGTTGCTTTCCATGCATAGATTTGTGTTGTTGCACAATATTGTGATTGGTGGAAAGTAACAGAACTGCCAGAGACATTGTGGAAATGCCTGCTGGTTGAACTCCATTACATTCTTTCTATGGTTTATTTTTTAAACTATCTACTTTTGGGGAGAGTACTTGAAGCTATATCATATTAGCTTAAACTGGCATTACACAGTGAATGTATGAGTAGAAGGACCATAGATAGGGCCTATTGAAGTGCATACTTTATGCATTAATTTTAGGCATATTTATTTTCCTAATTCACCAAAGGCTTGGGACAGTTGATGACCCATCTACATACATATACACATACATATACATATATATATTATTAGAGCCTCTTGTGGCGCAGAGTGGTAAGGCAGCCATCTGAGAGCTTTGCCCATGAGGTTGGGAGTTCAATCCCAGCAGCCGGCTCAAGGTTGACTCAGCCTTCCATCCTTCCGAGGTCAGTAAAATGAGTACCCAGCTTGCTGCTGGGGGGGGGGGGGTAAATGGTAATGACTGGGTAAGGCACTGGCAAACCACCCCGTATTGAGTCTGCCATGAAAACGCTAGAGGGCGTCACCCCAAGGGTCAGACATGACCCAGTGCTTGCACAGGGGATACCTTTACCTTTACAGATATCAAGCTGCACTATTCTAGTGGATTTGTTATGTGGTTGCATGCTAGCATTGCACTTAATCAGATATATGAAGAAAATCCGAAGTTGACAGATATGTATAAATAAGTGAGAAGGGAATGAGAAATAATAGGGGCATTGGGAACAAATGATAAGGATGTTTCTGCAATATACACATGTGCTGATCTCCCTTTCCTTGAAACAGGTTCTCAGGTTCATTTTCTCCCTTCCCTCCCTGTTTTAATTCCCCATGGCTCTCAACATTCTGTTTCCCTTGAATCATATTCTGTTTTGACCAGCTACAAACGTAGCTTTTCCATACTTATTCTGAAGGTGGTGTGCTTTTGCTCCTTTCTTGATTAGCACAACTGGCTGCCACTTTAGTATTGAACATATAAAAAAATAAAATAAATGATGGTGTTTGAGAGCTATACAACTCTGGTTATCCTCTTTAATTTAAACTGACAAAGGTTCCTTAATACCAAAATCCTCCAGTATCATTATAAGCCACTCTAATTCTCTGCCTGATTCAGAAGCAAATACAAATTCTGCTTCTGCAGATGAACTTGTACCATTTATAGCACCATCCCTATAAATAAATACCTAACTGTTGTGTATATTCAATCTGATATTTCTACAGCCCTGTCTGCGTCAGCATATTTCAACAGTATGGGATTATCAGTTGCTGGCAGTTAGTTTAAGGTGTACAGTACTCTTTCAGTACCTCATCACCCTTTTAACTGCAGTCCAATCCTTTATGGTAGATGATGAAGAGTTGGTTTTTAAACATCACTTTTCTCTACCAGGAGTCTCATAGTGGTTTACAATTGCCTTCCCTTTCCCCACAAAAGACACCCTGTGAGGTTGGTGAGGCTGAGAGAGCCCTGATATCACTGCTCAGTCAGAGCAGTTCTATCAGTGCTGTGGTGAGCCCAAGATCACCCAGCTGGCTGCATGCAGAGGAGTAGGAATCAAACCCACCTCACCAGATTAGAAGCTGCCACTCTTAACCACTCACCAAGCTGGCTCTGGATGTGCTTACTCTGCTGGATAATATATTCCAACTGTTGCAGTGTCAAATCTTGTTGTCATTGGTAAGTATGGAAGTTTCCATACTTCGCAATGACAGCAACACTAGACACTGCAACATATATATTATATTATCTAACAGGGTTGTTGTATAGCAGCATTGGATGGCAGTGGTTAATTGTTGCATGGCAGTGGTTCATTGGGTACCTATTCTTTGTAGAAACCTGAATCCATTGTTGTGAGCATTGTATTAACACCTTCCAGGCCCAGGCTTTGCAATCGTTCCAGTATCTTCTGCTTTGACTAAGAAAATAACTTCTGTCTGAGTCCTGTTCAATCTGAACTCCTCAAGTAAAAGTTAGCACTGCCTAAGTGTTTGACTTCTACTTCCCTATTTAGCTGTGAAATCATCTCATCATAGTTATTTTGATTTGCACGGCAAATAATATGATCATCAATACAGGTCAGAACAAATCTCTATCTTCTACCTCTTGAGTCTTCTGTAACGAGAAAGGTCAGCTTTTCTTTGTCTGAAATCCTAATTGAGTAGTATCTTAGTCAGCTTGTCTGACCACATTTTCATAGCTTGTTTAAGCCCATAAAGTCATGTTTGAAGTTTACAGACCAGATGTTTATTCATCTCATCTATAAACCCTGGTGGCTGTTTTATGTATAATTTCTCCTCTATTTTGCCATGTAAGAAGGTTGTTCTAATGCCTAAGTATTCTGTTTGCATGTTTGCTGAGAAGCTTGGAAACATCCTGATTGTGGAATCTGTTACAACTGGTGCAAAAGTTTGGTCATAATCTGATCCATACATTTGCGATAATCCTTTTGCCTCTAGTCTGGCTTTGTATCTCTTAAGGTCACTGTGTGCATCCTGCTTAGCCTTACCCATTTACATCAGAAGACATTCTTACCCTTTGGATCCAAATGTGTTCTATGCTTCACTTTCTGTTATGCCATAACTCATAAAGAGTTTTGTCTGTGGCTTTGGTTGGCACTCAGTTTTGCAAGTAAGCTGTGGTCATTGCAGCTTCTTGCCAGTGCCTGTAGAAAAGCCTAGGTCAATTAGCATGCATCTGACCATGTTCATTATAGAGCAATACTTGTGCTAGCAAACCCATTCTGTTCTGGTGTGAGGGGCACAGTAAATCTGTGCTGGATTCCACATTCCCTTAGGAAAGACTTCACTGATCTAGACATGTACTCACCACCACTGTCAGACTGGATGACTTGGGGTTTCCTGTTGAACTTGTTAGAAAACCTTAGCAATGTTTCTCCCTCAGTTTCTGCTCAGTTTGCAATTTTCCCTTGAGCATATAATAAACAGTGTATTTTGAAATATCATCAATGAAAGATAACAGATAAGTGTTATTTCCAGTTGATGCTGGCTTGATAGTAGGGTTATCAGACTCCCCCCAGAGGTGGGGGTTCCCTGCTAGCAGGCCTCACCTCCCTGTCATGATCAGCTGGATGGGAGGGAGGGACTTACCTTGAAAAAGAGGGAGTTCCATATGACCTGCAGCAATGTGTCTACATCATTGTCCACATGACCCAGAAGTGACATCATCACATCTGGAATATCAGGGTGACAACAACTCTATAGTAGAAGTCAAAGAGTTTTTATCCAAATTGCTCTGATGGACCAGATGTGATGATGTCAATTCCACATCAGGTGGCCTCCCTGCTGCTTCCGGCAAGTCCTCCCCTTCCCTGCTGGTTGCCAAAAGAACTTGGCAACCCTATCCGATAGGGTGAATTAGTCAGTGTGAATTAACTGAAGTGGTTGCTTAGAGGAGTGGTCCCCAACCTTTTTATCACTGGGGACCGGTCAATGCTTGACAATTTTATTGAGGCCCGGTGGGGGTAGTCTTTTGCTGAGGGATGTCACCACTGCCGCCTGAGCCCCTGCTCCACTTGCTTTCCCACTGGCACCCCTGACTTCCCACTGCCCACTGGGGGATGCTGCCAGCAGCCACGCCAAGGGGGAGCCCCAGCTATGGTGGCTGCTGGAGAGCACCAAAGGTGAGCCAGCAGCAGAGTGGCAAGACAGCCCCTGAGGCAGCAGCTGGGGAGGAGGATGAGGAGGAGCCATGGCTCGGTACTGACTGATCCATGGACCGGTCCCGGTCCCCAGACCGGGGGGTTGGGGACCACTGGCTCAGAGCATCTCTGACTTTATTTTGGAATAGAAGGCAAAAAACGAATTGCCTTTCTCTTTCTACAACTTACACGCAAGTGATTATCATTGGCAAACTCACTTATATTGATGCCTGTTACCAAATCATTTGTTTTTAGTTTCAAGATTGCTTCTGGGTCACAATAAGCAAATCTCCTCTTCCAAAGCTCCAGGGACATGGCTATATAGGCCTTTGGTTCCTGGCAGTCTAGCTCAAAGACTCCATTTCTGAGAGCATTTGATGTCATATGTATGGAAGCACCACTATAAAATAGCCAAGGCTTGTGATTTATATTCATTTGTGCTAAATGAGATATATAATCATTACATTGCTTTCTTTGGGATAATCCTTCTGTATCTGTGTTTGAAGTGAGGTTGCTTGCTGGTGCTGGTATTTGCATTTCTTTTGAGTAAGCACTCTGTCTGGAAATGACCTGGCTTGTTATAACTGAAGCAATGAGGGGCATTTCTTTTGTCTTTCTGTGGTCAATTGGCATAGTTCTTGCCCCTTTGACCTGGCTTCTCACACCATATAATTTGAGACATTTTTGCTTTTATTCTGCCCATTATTGCCTTTTTGTTTATGGTACTCAGTTCTTAGCCCCAGAACACCCTCCAACTTAGAAACTTCCCCATTAAATGTTGAAATGAATGCAGACTAAGATTCAGAAGGGAATTTAGAAACATAGAAACATATAAGTATGATAAATAAATAAATAAATTCCAATTTATAAGTCCTTATCTAGCACTTTACCAGCAGTTGGAAGCTTATCAATTGAATTTAGTATCTATATAGTTACTGCATTTCCACATTCTTATAGCCTAGCTGAGAAAAGTTCTGTAAACAAAGAAATTTTGCTAGCCTGGTCTTGCTCAACACCTTTCTGAAGACTTCAATCACCCCCTTGGCAGTTTCTTCTCCTTTTATGAACACTAACTGGGAATTAACTAATAATCAGATTTTGTACTTTACTGATCTAATCTAACCTAAAAATAGTACTTTCCTTATCACAAATGGCCATCTTGTCCAGCATTATGTGTGTGGAATTTTTAAGGACATTGTATCTAGAGGAGAGACATGCAGAGATATGTGTATCCATGGAAGGCCATGTGAATAGAGGAAAAAGACGGTCACAGGACAGCTCCCAGGTTAAGACAAAGAGGCATCCCATTCAAGGAGATTACGCCTATGCACACTTTGAGAGATGTAGTCATCCCCCTCCGTGTCCAGACATGCTGAGTTGCTCACTCCCATAGGAGAAGGTTTGATTAATTTGTCTAAAATTTAGACATTGTTCTCACTGGGATTGTAAAATTGTGTCCAGAAGGTATTGTTATTTAGGAAGTGATAGGCCATAGAATCATGCCCAATAGCATGATTGGACTGAAACACTTAAAATCCAATTGTTTCAGAGCTGAATGTGGTTAGTCACATCATTCTCTATAGGTTTTTCCAATGAACCAGACTGTATCCTTCCATAACTGACCTAGTTAGCCATTGTACTTCATGGCTAAAATTCAATAATGTAAGGTAGTGTGTTCTTGCCTATTCTTTTGCCTGGGTTACCTCCTTTGTCCTGAAAATACCATTTGGAACAATTCCCAGACAAGGGCTTCTGGAGTTTATCTGAACAGGTGGGTTGATCACAGGCCAAGAGTTAATTAATGCCAACAAAATGGAGAGGCTGTGGCTCAGTGATATAACCTCTGCTTTGCACACAGAAGGTCCCAGGTTCAATCCTTAGCATTTCCAGTTAAGAGGCTGAGGTAGTATGAAAGACTTCTACCTGGCACCCTGCTAGTCTGAATAGATAATTCTGCCCATGATAGACCAATGGTCTAACTCAGGCGGTTTCATGTATTCATGTGTATGTGAAGGCTGAACAGCAATGGTGACCATCGTGCTGAACATATGGAAGAATAGTTGAGCACGTGGATATACGATCTCACTCCCTTCTCTGCTTAGTCCCCTGGTGCTATAAATGAAATAGATAATATCTCTCACTCTCCCCACACCTGTCTCCAATCTCAGTTTATGTATGTGTCTGAAGTATCCTTATGAATGTCATAAGCAGAAATTCTTCCTGTATCTCACATGTAATTGCACATAATATTTTGGTTCTTCAGTGTAAACATTTATCTTCTACTTGCAGTATGAACATTTTCCTGGCAACCAACTGTTGAAGAGGGTTTGTCTTCTACAATTGATAAATTCATTGCTGGAAATTCCCTTCTGTACAGTGCAGTAATGCTGCCATGATGCTTGCAGCCTGCAGCTTCTTCTCTTGTGGAAGCTAATGTGCCTCCAGTATACTTCACACAGTATAAACAGAGCCCAAACCAGAAGCATGCTCTAATTATAGATGGTGAGCTTTCCAATTGCTGAGACTCTAAGGTAGCTAAGAGTTCCCTTGCCATCATTACTTTCAAATTGTCCATAACTGCGTAAGGCCAGAAGGGAATCAAAGAATTATCTACTGCAAGGTCCTCTTGTGAGGTGCACGTGGGCACCAAGAAGCCTGTCAGGGCTTCCCTTAGCAGTCACCAACCTTTTCAGAAAGTGGGTGGCAACATAGGACTGGGAATGACCAATAGGTTAGCCCCCGCAGAGCATAAGGCCCTGCGGGGGGCATAGGGTGATAGGCGGTCCCTCATATAATGTTTCTGTTGGTTTCCTTTGTCCTGTCCATTCCATCCACCCCAGCCCACTTTTCAATTATTTGGCTACCACTCCCTTAAGACAGTAAATTCAATGTTTAAAGTGCCTAAACCAGTGGTCCCCAACCTGCGGGGCGCGGCCCAGTGCCGGGCCGCGAAGGCCATGGCGCCGGGCCGCGGCTCCCTCTCCCCGCCCCCCCCCACAGTAAAAAACTTCCCAGGCCGCAAGCTTGCGGCCCGGGAAGCTTCTTACTGCGGGAGGGCGGGGAGAGGGAAGCAGGGCCGGCCGCGCCCATGCGGGCGCGCCCCGATGCGTGGGCGTGGCCCGCGGGTGCGCCCCGATGCGTGGGCGTGGCCCGCGGGCACGGCCGATGCGCGGGCGCGGCCGATGCGTGGCCGCGTGGGCCACGGGCCGCGCCCCGATGCCCTGCCGGTCCTCAACCACAGAAAGGTTGGGGACCACTGGCCTAAACCATTAATACAATGGTGTAGTGTTGTAATAGTTTGATCAGGTTCTCAAAGTAAGTCTCTGGTGCCTCCCCTTGTGGAGATATGATGTTTTCCTTATATCTCCATAAGGAAAATGTAGACTTAGTTAGAAATAGAGGTAAACAGAGACTTACTATTGTAGTGCCTCTGATAATGATATCAGTGACGTCAGCACCCTCCACTGAATATCATCATTATTTAAATGATGATAGAAAATAAACTGGATCCCAAACTGTAAAAATGCATAGGGAGGGCAGACATGCAGGAAACCCCTGCCCAAACAGGTTCCAGTGTCTGTGCATCAACTCCCAAGGTAATCAGGAGTAGAGGTGTGCACTTTGGCCTAAAATAGCCAGAAATAACCTGAATCAATGCTGATTCAGGGTTTTTTTTTTTTTTTTTTGAGGGGGCATTTAAGTTGAACTGAATTCTCCTATTTGATTTGGAAGCCAAATCAATAATCTGAATCCATTCAGGAAGATTCAGGATTTCTGAGTATATATTCGGCTCCATTATACCCTTGAAGCCATTAAAGCCAATGGGAAATCCAGCCTGTCTATTCAGTGGTCTGTTGGGGGTGGAGTTTGAGGTAGAGGCTCCACATTTTCAATAATATTAGACCCAGGGTTACTCCATCCTCCATTGTTTCTTATGGAAAAAAATAAGGCAGTACAAGCTTAGCAGATCGTCCCAGAAAATCACTGCAGGGAAAGGGGGGGGGGAAAGCATTTTTGCAAAACTGACCAGTAGACCATTGCCAACCCAATAGGACTAAGTTCACATCATAGAATCTCTGAAGTAGAAAATGATTTTTGCAGGCTCAGCAGCAGAACCTTGTGCCACCCTAATAGTACCCAGCAGCTGAACACACTGGCAAATGCCAGTGCAGAATCACAATCCCAGTGAGGGGGAGGGGAGTTGCAAGGTTAGCAGAACAAGTGCAATCCTTGCTGTGATTGTGATTCTGTGTGGCAGTCCTGAGTTCTAATTGGGTAGCACTGGGTTTTGCTGCTAGGTAGTGTGGTAGGGATGGGCAATTTGGTTTGGATAAGCTGAAAATTGTCTGAATCAGTGCTGATTTGGATACTTTTTGGACCTATCCAAGCTGAATTGCTCATCTCTACACTTGATATAGGCTGAAGCAGTGGTGGCCAGATCACAATTAGCCAGTTTAAAGGAAGGGTCTTGGCGGTGGGGAGAGAGTGCATGCCAAACAGCTGATGTGTCATCAAGTTTTCAGTAGAATGCTTCCTTCCTTCCTTCCTTCCTTCCTTCCTTCCTTCCTTCCTTCCTTCCTTCCTTCCTTCCTTCCTTCCTTCCTTCCTTCCTTCCTTCCTTCCTTTCTTTCTTTCTTTCTTTCTTTCTTTCTTTCTTTCTTTCTTTCTTTCTTTCTTTCTTTCTTTCTTCAGGAAGGCTAGGGCTGCCAGTTTCTGGTTTGGGGATTTGGGAGAGTTGGGGCCTGTGGAAGGTAGGCTTTGGAGAGGGGAGGGATATCAGTGGGTTATAATCCCATATAATCTACTCTCCACAGCAACTGTTTCCTCCAAGGGATCTGATATCTGTAGATTAGTGATCAGTTGTAATTCTGGAAGATCTTCAAGTACCACCTATAGGTTGCCAACTGTAAGGAAGGCCAAGGGTACAGCCTGACACCAGTACCTGTTCAAGACAAGGACTTAAGGTCATGACTTGAGATATCTTTTCACCCCAATGTTCCATTTTTGTAAAAAAAAAATTTTTGCTTTGGATCAGTGCAGCTGGATGCAACTTGCTTCTACTGAATTAAGACAGAGGACCACAGAGCCCGGAGGGGTTTACTTATGAGTTAATATGATGGGATCAAACATCTAATATCTTGCTTTATCTTTTACTGCATTCAGTAACAAAGGGATGACTACCTCTGGCCCTTGAAGGTCCAGACCAGATGAAACACTGGCAATTCCATGATCAAAGCTCCCTCTGCTTGAAAAGAATTCTATTATCAGGTATCTGGGGCCCCAATTCCAAATGGGACTGCAGAGGGGGGGGGTTAAGGCCATGCTAATATTCTGATCTAAAATGGCCCCAGGGAGCTGCTGCTGTGGAAGCCTAGGAGTACAGAGATTTCCTGTCTCAAAGGCCAGAATACTGGGAGCTCAGATGTGGAAAGTACAAAGTGGCCCCTGTCATTGCTGCCAAGGGTGCATGAAGAAGATATAACATGATCTCTGACTGAGGTAGGGTTGCCAGATCTGGCAGGGGATGGGGGTGGGGCATGGACTTTCTGGGAGCAGGGAGTTTCATTCCATGTTTCAGTTACATGCTCATGTGATTTCCAACGTGACCCAGAAGTGATATAGGTAAGTTGGGGACATTGGGGCGATGCTCTAGTTTTTGGGCAAAAACTCTTTGGAAGAATTAGCTTTGACCATAGCATTTTTGTCCCGCTCCCCCAAACAACACATTGCCCCAACATCCCTGATGTTCCTACATCACGTTCAGGTCACATTGGAGTCACATAGACACATTGCTGAAATATTGGGTGTTTCTCCTTTTTGGGAGAGGTAAGTCCCCTCCCTGCAGGTCAGCTGATGGTGACAGAGTGGTGGGGACTGGCAGTGGGTGACCCCTGACCCCACTGGGGGAGTCAGGCATCCTTTGTCTGAGAGCACTTTGGCAGAGGAAAGGTATTCAGTACCCACTATATATTTGTCTAAGCATATCTAGAGGTTGGAAGTCAAATGGGGGATTTTTGGGGAAACAGCAGAAAGAAGGAAAGGTGGGTACAACTGAAGAAGGGACCCCAATTTGGTAGGCCTATAGGGCCTTTTAAAAGTGAGTTTTATTCTTTTAAGTATATTTTTATTATGAGATGTCTTGGACAATTGAGAAAAGTGGAGTTGTTATGCCAAAACAGAATGCTTCAGAACATGTACAAAGTGAAATCACTAAACACAGAGTGCTCCACGTATCTGTGATAAAGGGCTGTCAAATTGTGTGGTTTCCAAGCAGACATACTCTAATAGCTCTCTTATTAGAAATTGTCAGATCACCTAAACCTCAAGAGTTTGTAATTAGTTCTGAAGCAGTAGGTTTTATGTCATAACCTTTCCTGAGTTGACCTTTGCAGAAAGCAAGAATCTGATTATCTTTGTAACAAAGAGGATTATATTCTAGTATTGCTTAAAAGAAAGAAAGACAAGATAGCTATTTCAGCCCTCAAAGCATTTAAAAAATGAAAAACAGAAGAGCAGGCAGGACTTTGATTACAGATTTTTACAAGCACATAGCTGAAAGGGCTACCCAAGGCAACTGGGAACTATGTTGAAAATCAGGCTTGGTAGACTGAACTCTCCCTTAGCCACTGGCACTTCCTGCAGGTGATTGAGGGTCTAGGTCTCCATGGTTGAACAGGTACAAGGAACCAGCCAAATGTATTTTGCTGTCTGAAAATGATGGCCTTTGAATTTGCCTGTGTTTATGGCAGGTGGGAGTTAGAAATTCACTGTTGAAGGGAGATAGAATTATACTGACTTTTAAAAACACTTTGTCCAAGGTGGTGTATGGGGGGTGGGGAGGGGGTGCCCCATAGATTTCCCCTCAGTGGGAGGTGAAGGGAAAGTGTACAGTTGCAGGATGTGAAATGCATTAGCCTATATTTAATCCCAGCTCTTTCTCCTTTGCCTTGGAAAATGAAGAAACACACTGTAGTCCTCTTCTCATTGGGCAGTGTCAGTTCATGCATTGTGCCAACTGAAGTTAAATATAATTGTATTACAATGGAGTCACCGTCAATGTTGGAAGCTGCAAAAAACTGCAACCGGGCATCTCTTGTGCTGTCTTTCAAGCCACCTTCATTCTTGGTTCTGGAATTCTGTACAACATAATCTGATGGCTTGGGGGCTTCCAATAAGGCATGTTGCCTCCGTGCCAGAGAAGTGTCACAATAGCTCTAGCCCCAGGCCTGGTTTGTGGATTAGCAGGGCCCATATCTCTAGGGTCAGTTTAGGGATTCATGAGGCTCTAGCAGAGCACACCACTGGCACTATTACTTGTGCTGCACGAGTAACAGTGAGGCAACCTTCGCAGGGATAGTTGCAAATTTGGAAGCAACTGACAGCTTCACTTTGCTGAGACATTTAATAGTATTATGCTGAATTTAAATTTCCTTAGCATAAAAAAGAAATCAACGCAAGCACAAAGCCCTAGTATTTTAGGGGACCTTATGGTGCTTGTGGATCACATGCCTGCTCAGTGAACGATGTCCATGCTCAGTGACGAACAGAGCACGGCTATCACACTTTCCCCATTCTCGCGGACTGCAAATTGCATAAGTATGAAGACCCCCTGACAATCACGGTGTGGAAGCCCCCTGACCACACAGCACTGCAGGGCCCCTGGAACTGCAGGGTCCACACCCTGTGCTACATGTGCTACTAGGATAAAACACTTCTATCTAGCCCTCTGGGGTTGTCAGCTGCATGAGTGGAGGAGGACTGTACCTGTGTCCTGATGCAGTTCTGCTTGATTGTGGTAGTTCTGGAGATACACCAGAGAACTGTGAGGTTTCAGTGAAGCTTTTTTGAGGAAGGAAGACCAGCGTATGCTGGTCTAACCTCACTGGAAAAAAGATAAAAATGTACGAAGTATATGAAATTTAGGACTCCTTGGTGAGAAGAACAATAACAGCAGACAGACCTCTCTGAAAGGCAGACGGTCCACTGTTGCCAGTCACCCCTGAAATGTGCCAGATTCAAAGGGAACAGGGAGTTTGTTAGAGGCAATTTGTGCCAGGCAGCACTGAGGGCCAACAGGCCTGGGCAGTATCATATGTGACCTGAATATTTGCCCTGACATGTTGTCTTCTTCTTCTGTAATGACTAGGGGCTGTACGGCAATGTGTTCCCCGAGTACAGATATCTTGAAAACCACGGCTGTTTTGATATGCCATAGCTGAGACTAGAGTCACCATGTAGCCTTCATATTAAAGACTCAGGCCACTTTCCTATTAGAATTAGTGTTGCTAGGTTGTTGTTGTTTTCCCTAACTGGCCATGGATGTGCCATCAATTTGACATTCGTAGGCAAGCAGGTTAGTTAGTGGCTGGGCTAATGACTTGTTGTAGATATATTTGCAAGGCTGTAACAGCATGAGGCATCAGGATGGGAATCAGGGGGAATTCTGGATTGACACCTGTCCTTTTGGAGGGCTTCTTCTGAGACTCCTCCCACAAAGGACAAGACCAAAGCACCGAGTCAGTCAGCTTTGCATACCAGCTGCAGCTCCACACTCTTCCTACCAGAAGACACTAAACACTCCATATTATCTTTAACGTTGCAGCCCCAGATGCTAAAGGACTGGCACACATGATGCTGTGCGATGCCAACTAAGACTGTGAAACTGGTCCTGTCTCTCTAGTGTGTTCATATTGACATACCCAACCGAAACAGACTTTCTATTCATGTGGCCGTCGGTAAAACAATCAAATCTTCATGCAACACATTAATGCACAGTGTGTGGAAATATAACAAGGAAATATAACAAGGCTTTCTGTACTTTCTGTATAACAAGGAAATATAACAAGGCTTTCTGTGCGTATGACCCCCCCATTACTAGTAATGGAGGGGGGGGGGTCATACGCACAGGAGGGGGGGCCTTCTCACGAACTGTTCATCTTTGTAGCTTATCTACTCAGCTGTAAGCAGGTTTTGTATGTTTGAGAGGAATAGATGGCTTCAGAAAACAAAGTTCACACAAGATCCAAATTAAGGGAAATACGACTGTTCCATGTTACTTTGGTGTATTGAGATGCACATATATGAACTATAAACATTCATTGTTGGAGGAAATCTGGGGACTCCTTGCTGAGTTAGGGGGAAACTCTGAGTAGATGCTGGGATGTTCTTTGAGAGAAAGGTGGCTGCAGAGACAGGTGCTGGTTCCTGCCAGGAGTCAAGATGAAATATTGATGGAGTGCCTCTTGGAGGAGGGAACCCTCAAAGCGGCTGTCAGTGCCCAGCTTCACAGAAGAGGAGATGCGATGGAACAGGCAAAGGGAGACAAGGGAAGATATAAGCCCAACTGAGGTGAAGGCCTAAACAGGAGAAGCAGACACACCAGGGGGCAACATTGGAAAAGACGAATGCCTGGAAAGTGGAATGCTGTAGACTATCGTGGCATTGCTCAGGTGTCTTTTAGGCCTTGGAAGATAAAACAATGGCATTCAGAATGCGAATTAGCATGTGTTTGCCAGTGTTGCTTGGGTCTGGCTTCCCTGAGCAGTAAGAAGTTCCTGGCGTACCCTACAAGAGTGTGTTTCCTTTGAAATGAGAATTCATTAAACATGTACACTGTTTTTGTGCCACATTGAGTGAGCAGGAGGGCTCCTAGACAGATACTGCTTGTCTGTGAAGTAGCATCAACTAACTGCCATCAGTTTGAATACCCACCCTTGCTTCGTTCAACCAAACTCGGACCTCTCTCTCTCTCTCTCTCTCTCTCTCTCTCTCTCTCTCTCCCCTGCGGGCTTCATTTCATCTCTACTCCTTTACAAGACCTTTTTTGCTTATTGTGTGCCTACTTTTAATTGACGGGTACTGGAGGGCAGGAGTTTCAGCCTTCAGCCTTTCTTCATAGAAACAGGGAGGGTGGACAGTTTTATTGTCACATTGAAGGACATCAGGAAGCCCGGGAAGGAAGTGAAAGAGAAATGGGGAAATGTTGTCTATCCCCCTGCTTCCCTTTAGCATGAAACGTATCTGTGAAACATATTGGGCACAATCCAGCCAGCTTTTCTGCTGGTGAAAACAGAGAGATTCTCTTTCACCACAAAGAAGAGGCTGCCTGGGCTTTGCAGTTCCCCAGGCTTATAATCTTGGGGGACATCAATGTTCATGTGGACGCACCATCCCCAGGACTTGGCTCGGACCTATTGTCGTCCATGGCGATGCTGGGGCTCTCACAACTTGTTGCCGGGCCCACCCATCAGGTCGGCCACACCCTTGACCTGATTTTCGGGGCTGGGATAGAGGTGGTTCTGGATACAGCCTTGGCAGACCACTACGCCTCGCGGGCTCGGATCAAGACTCCACCCCCTCCCGCCTGGTAGTGCACTTAGCGTTCCTGGGTAAGGTGGTGGAAAGGGCTACAGCAGACCAGCTCCTAGTGTTCCTGGAAGATATTTCGGTGATCGATCCATACCAGTCTGGCTTCCATCCTGGTCACGGGGTTGAGACGGTGTTGGTCTCCTTGTTGGATGACCTCCGTCGCCAGCATGACTGAGGCGGCTCTGCTGTGCTAGTTCTTTTAGATCTGTCGGCCGCGATGACACTCAGCTCTTTCTCCTCATGGATGGCCACCTGGACTCTCCCCAGAACCATTCATCAGATGTTTGGAAGCAGTGGCTGGATGGCTCAAGCAGAGTCACCTGAAACTTAACCCTTCCAAGACAGAGGTCCTGTGGTTGGGCCGTAGGGGAGCAGACCAGGAAGCTCGCTTGCCCTCTCTGGCTGGGACACAACTTAAGATCACGTCTCAGGCCAGAAACCTGGGGGTGACCATGGATGCCTCACTAACACTTGAGGCACAGGTCAAACAGGTAGCTGACTGGGCATTTTTCCATCTCCGCCAGGCTTGGCTACTAGCCTTTTCGGTCCTGGCCCCAACCTGGTGGAATGAGCTCCCGGAAGAGCTGCGGGCCCTGCGTGAATTGTGATCATTCCTGCAAGACGGAGCTCGTCCGCCAGGCTTTTGGTTGAGGCCGGGCAGCAAGAAGATCTAGCCCCCCTCACAAATGTGACGGTTGTGTCTGTCATCTGCCCCCTCCCTTTCCCTTCTTAGGGGGTGTGGAATTGGGTTAGCTATATTGAATTTTGCCGTCATTGTTGTAACTTTTGTATTAATTGTATTATGTTTTATTATGCTTTTATTGTTTTAGGGGATTGGTTTTTATGTGACCCGCCTTGAACCTCTGGGGGGAGGCAGGATATAAATTAAATAATAATGATGATGATGATGATGATGATGAGAAAGAGTCATGGGAGTAAGATGTCCAGAACCATGTGGGATAGGGGCAAAATTGAAGGGCAAAGCTGATTGAATCTAATCCATGGTCACACAGTGAGCTGATGGGCAATAATCTCATCTGATGATAAACAATGCATTGCTGATTCTTGTCCTATACTTTTAAAAATTATATTTTTGGCAACAGTGCCCCCTTCTTGAGAGTGTGAGTGACAGGTACTGGAGGATGGATGTCTTTCTGTCTGGGCCATGTGCTTCCTTTGCAGAATCTATAGCTGAAACCAGGATGCCAGGCAAAGCGGGACTCTTGGGCGGACTGATTGGCATTGGCCATGTGTTCTTTCTTGCAGGATTCCGGGAGAGTGCTTTTGCTTACGCCATTGCCGCGGCAGGAGTGGTGCACGCTGTCTCCAATGCCTGCTCCCTGGGCAAGCTGCAGGCATGTGGATGTGACCAGAAGCGCCGAGGGGATGAAGAAGCCTTCCGTGTCAAGCTACACCGGCTGCAGCTGGAGGCCATGAACCGGGGCAAGGGAATGATGCATGGTGTGCACCTGGAGCACATGCCAGCTGAGGCCCCAGGCCTGCAGGACTCCTGGGAGTGGGGGGGCTGCAGCCCTGACGTGGACTATGGGGAGAAGTTTTCCAAGGACTTCCTAGATTCCCGAGAGACCTACCGAGACATCCACTCCCGCATGAGGTTGCATAACAACCGTGTTGGACGGCAGGTGAGCTGCAAGAGCAGAGATGAGGCTGGGGGAGAGGCCAAGCTTTTCACCTTTACATGCCTCTGAGTTTGGGGATAAGGAGGCTGATCCTGATTTATTGGAAAGAAAAGTAAAGGGAAATAATGCAAGTAAAGTTCCAGATCCTCCACTTACCTGGATGGTTGGTTTGTAATGGACTGGAGAAAGAACTGGAGTTGATAAATAAGGGTGTGCTCTGCGCATGTCTTGTGGGAAAGACTTTGGGATAGTTGCCTGAGTGTGTTGTGTAATTTGGCTGTCAGCAGAAAGGATGCCACTGTGGAGATCCTTCTGGACTACACATCATATCTGTTGCTGTGGAGCACAAGGTTTCACATTCACAATTTCTGTAGCCTGGGAAGTGCAGGCAAAAATTGCTGCTGATGCATAACACATCCCAAATGGCTTTTATAGAGAGATGGTAGATTGTGTGTGTACACATGTGGTCTGGATACTTCACAGTGACTTACAAAATAAACTGACAGTTAAAACCATACAGACACTGGGGTTACTAGATTCTTGGGTCCCTCCCTGCTCTTTTACAATCTCTGGGCTCCCCCCAGGCTAACATCGCCTAGGGTCATCAATTGGAGCAATAACTACTGTGAGCAGCAGAGCTGAGGGTCCGCAAGGGAGTTAGGCCGACTCGCCGGCCGCGCACTGCCCCGCTAGCGCCCGCTGTATTGGATGTACAGCGGGCTTGCTTACTAGTAAAAAATAAAACAAAATAATGGACCAAAAGTAAAACAAAACAGCAACTACTAATTTTTTTTGACAAAAGACATCAAGCACTCAGTCTGCCAAACTAAACACTAGTTGAAACAGATTGCTGTGCGATCCATGCTAAAGCATGTTAAAAGCATTTTTGCACTTTCAGAGGGGAAGGTGCAGAGTTGCCAACTCTGACTTAGGAAATTCCTGGAGAGTTGAGCTGCTGCCTGGGAAGACTGGAGTTTGGGGAGGGGAAGTGTGATTCCACAGAGTGCGCTCTCCAAAGCTGCTCTTTCCTCCAGGGGAATTGATTTCTGTAACCTGTAATCCAACTGAACTCCATGTCCTCCCTGGAGGTTGGCAACCACAGGGAAGGGTGTTGCAGCGCTTCAGGGCCATCATTGCAAAGGCCCTGCTTCTCTCACAGCCCCCAGTTTACGTTTCTTGCATAGTAAGAATATGAAGCAGAGAATGATTGAAAGAGCCATCCATTTGGCCATGCAAAAGATTGCAGTGTGAGGCACAGGACTGATTACTTGTTGCAATTAGCAATCATAAAGGGAATGTATGGAGTATGTATATTATAGCAATCAGGCTTATTATCAGTATACATCAATACATGTTAGCATTTCTGTAATCATGACGCTGTCCTTTGTTGAAGGAGGCTTCCCTAATTTTTTCCCTTTTCTAAACAAAAGACTTTCTAAACCAGTCTAGAAAATGTTCTATACACCTGATAATTTAGATCATGTTCTTCGTATATTTCTGAACCTATATAAGAACAGCCATCACTGAAAGAAGGCTTGAGAGTGATCTGCAGAGACATGAAGGCCTCATTTCAGGGTGGTTTGGAGCCAATTCTCCTTGGTTGCCATGGTCAAGATACAGAGAACTCAAAACTGTAATGCAAAAGATTTGGATTGGGCATTAGGCAGAGCTGTCTTATTCAAAGACTGGTATAGCACTGTGACCGATGGCAGTGGGGTGTGATGGAATATCCACCAAGGGAAAGGTGTTAAGGGATGGTTGGGCAAGCATTTGCCTTGATTTGAAGCAGCGGGGTTAACTGGAGAATCTCTTAAGACTGCTGTCAGCCATATCATCAAAGGAACCATCAGTAGAAAAGAAGGCAAAACATACCTTATCAAAAACAGCTTTAGGTGCAGTTCCTGCACTTGGTACAAAGTGAGCCCAACTGTGTTTGTTCTGTGACTGCTCCATTGAAGGGCAGAAACAGGTACTGGAAGAATCTCCACAGTTGGTTTCTAGGTCAGACCCAGCACCCTCAGGCCTGTCTGGGAGTCAGTAGGGAGACAGTGAATTGGTGTTCTGCAGGTTAGAGGACAAGATTGCTTAATAAGTCAGATATTTTCTGAGTAATTTAAGGGACATTCTGTTCTAATTATAATGCAGTGTGCACTAGACATCCTTAAGGGAACTATGTGTGTGAAACTGAATAGTATTTAATATCACTAATTAAACAATATGGGTACATAATTACAGATCAACCAGCTCGTTATATTAAATGAACATTTATCCCTTCTTCCAGTTCATTTTGCTGTCTCTTTGACCTCTCAGTTGGGCTTCTAAAAAAAGGAAGTATCTGAAAAGTAGAGCCTGAAACTTGAGGATCATGAGAGTCTGCAGTGATCTTGAGTTCTTGGTGACCGCAATATCTCATAGCTTTCTACTTGACAACATTCATTGTACAGTATCTGTTTTAAGTGCTGGTTGCTTGAGGTGGCCAAAATATTTGTGTGATTAACTGAAATTAGTTTTAGATGAACTGTTATACCGATGTAGATGGCAAAGCTCAGTGCTTGTGGGAATATCATGTAGACATGTAAGATCTGAGGCACAAATATCACTTGTCCTACTTAAGTAACCTCAGTGTAACAGCACATTTCCTACCATTTTGGGGTCAGAATGCAGAGTTTGCCAGCATTCTTTCCCATTCCTGCAACACCTTCTGACCCTCAGAAGGCTCATCCCTTGGGCTGTAAGGAATGCGAAGGAACAGCTGTGTGTATTAGGGGTGGAGCGAGGAAGGCTAAGTAGACGAAATCACTCCTCCTTCCATTTCCATAAGCACTACTCCACTGCAGAAAAGGGTCCTTTTTAGCCCCTTGTTCCCTCCATACTCTAGCCCACTACCCTGCATGGCTGTTAATTCACATGGATGCGGCAACTCCAGGAATGATCTTTTCAGGGACTGGAAGGGGCTGCAGGAATGTGTGTGTGTGGGGGGGGGAGGGAAGGGAATGTGTGCCTTCTATGCACATCAGACAGAAGGGAGACAAGGGGGCTATCTTTTGTTGGACCACTCTCTGTTGTTAAAGAGTTCACAAATGTCAAGGAATGAAGGCTGTCAGGTAAATACCACAAGAGGTCTCTTCTGCCAAGGGACCAGGTGTCATTGGTGCACTCTGATGAGAAAACCTAGATCTTAAAGATACACTCCTTGAGGCGAACTGTGTTTGCTACATCTCAGCTATGTAGCATGTATACTATCCCCAAGTTTGTTGTAGAGCTTCTCTCTGGAACCTTCACAGTAGCTTTGCTCTACAGGTGCCCTCTTCAACAGTGGAGCCAGCAGGTGAGGTGATAAGAAAGGGGGCAAATCCTTGCTGGGCAGAGGAGCCAAAAAGACAAGAGAAACAGTGGATCGCTCAACTGACATCCAGCATGAAGTGCCAATGTGACCATGTGTGGCTGAATGCAGTTCACCTGGGAGAGGTCTAAGAGAGCTCCTGCCTTCCCTGATAGGCTTTTCTAGATAGACTCATTTCTGATCTTCTCTCTGTTTAGCTGATTAGGCTGATGGAGCTGTTATTACAAATGCAGCTTAGCACATCAAGCGATGGATAAAAATGTTGTTGTCATGATCCAGGAAGCCAACATCTGTGCTTAAAATCAACAGGTCTATGCAAGCAAAGCAGAGGCCTTTTGTTTACTGTTCTGCTTTTGCTGTATTAGCACCAGCAGAATGGTAGATTCTGTACAGAGACCATAACAGTGACATGATAGGGATGCCAGTCCCCTGGTGGGACCTAGGGATCTCCTGGAATTAAGGCTTATCTCCAGATTAAAGAGATCAATCCCCCTGGAGAAAATGACTGTTTTGGAGGGTGGACTCCATAGCATTATACTCTAGATATTTCTCAACACAGAGCTCGCAACACTACATGATATCTTCCCTGAGAACGTATAGTATACATAAAGTGATAAATGAGGAGTGTAGGGAGAAGCCATGGTTTGGCAAGGAAAAAAGGGATAGAGGAAGCAACTCTGAATGTGAAATTTGTAGCAGATTTGAAAATTATTCCAAGTGAAGACCTGTATTGTGGCAATCCTCTTGGCAGCCTGTGAATGGTTATGTCAGACAGGGCCTTCTAAGTTTAGAAGAGAATATGGATGTGAAAGCTGGAATATGACATTTTGGGGCATGGCCAAATGACATTGCTTTGGGTATCGATGGTTGTGTGTCTTTCTGCATTCCCCCCAGGACCGTTTATGCACTGAGAACTACACTGCCCCAGTTCCCATGCAGGAGCACAAATCGGGGGGGGGGGGGGGATGAGGTGCACCAGTCCAAATGCTCCCCCATGTGGGTGCAGGAAGAGGTGGGGAAACCTGCCACGACTAAAACTCCAGCCTGCAGCCCGGCATGAAACCTCCAGTGTGTAAACAGTCCAGGTGTGCTTTATGACAGAATCATTCATTGTACTTGTACTACTTAGCTGAAAGTGTTGAAACCTGACTTGAATTTGCCCTTAAAGGAATGGAGTTTGCTTGCTTCTTACTTCCCCAGCACCATAATGATTACCACAACACTCTGTTCCTGGGGGACAGGGGATGCTGCAAGGCCATTATGGCCAACAGGGTGTATTATACATTTCGGAAAATCCGCAAAAAGACTGCCAAAAATGACATCTTATTTTTAAATTCTTAACGTGGCACCATTTTTGCAGCATAAAACCCATCGTGTTATTTTCGTCTTTGCACTGCAAACGCTGGTCAAAGTTCCGACAGTGGCTTTTTCTTAGGAAGAAAGGGGCTTTGCCTTAACTCCAGGTGGCTCCCTGGTAGACAGTTTAGAGTGATTTTTTCCAGAAATCTATCCTTCGTAGCTTCATTTCCTCAGACCCAGGCTCTCTGTCTTAAAGATACTGGCTACAAGTGACATGCTAATTGCAGACAACATTAGTTGAAATGTGAAGGACATTGCCTAGTAATGGAATTCCCTCCTCAAACTCTCATCCCCTTACTATAGAAACTTTTTGAGGTGCATAATTGCTGGGGGGGGGACCCAAAGCAGTATCACAGCTCATGCATAAATAGAATTGTTTTAAAAATGTTTTTTTTTAAAGGATGATTTAAAACGGTTGGCAAACTAACTGCATTGAAAACTGATACATGCATAATCGGCCCAGGTCAATGGCGTGGAGAGAACTTCCTCTTCTGAGTCCCTCTGTCTTCATCCAGGTGGCCTGAGGAGTTTTCTCCTGGTTTGGTCAAGTTATATCACTGCCCACCAGGTTCAGGGAAGGACCTTTCATGGGAAAGGAGGGACCCTTTTCAGGCCTGCTTTGGCCTCCCAGCTTGCTGCCAAGATCCCATGAAACAATATGAGGATAGCTTATAGTGGGAAAGAAGACTTAGCAGCAGAAATTGCCCCCCCCTTCTGTTAGTCTGGATTCATCCCAAGGTGTTTTACTGAATGTGCAGTTCTTTGATGTCCTTAGTAAGTATTCAAACTGCTTTCATGCAGTATTCTATGTTGCACCATTATCTCAAGGTCACAGGAGTGCATTAGGTCGAAGAACAACCTGAAGTATTTGGTGATATAAGTATTGCACTAGTTTCAGCTTTTGTTCTGGATCTTCCAGACAGTTTTGTAATAAATTGTTCCTCGTTAAGCAGAGGAGTGTCTCAGATAGTTTCTCCAGTTCCCACAGCACAATACATAGCTGAGGATGCATTCCCCTCTCATGTGAACTCTGCCGGGCCATGTTATGTTAGTCATGTTAGTCTTAAGGCTGGGATGTGCCTCAAGGCAGAGCTCCAGCCCTTGAGAGGATGGCCCTCTCACAGAGGCCATACTTTATGGGGCCATAATGGCAGTACATAACTGCCAGATTGGAGATGAAAGGGAAACCAGAACCACCCATCAGATGTACAACAAAGGCTTCCTGGGAATGAGGGTGACAATAAAGCATTCTGGGTATATCAGTGACTAAAGGGCAGCTGGTAGCTCAGGTGGCTGAGCTCAGATTCCAGATACCAAGTCACAGATGCTTTGGCCTCAATTAGAAGAGGTGGCTGAATTTTGTCCAGGACTGAGAAGTTATACAAAAACCTGGCTACCTTCCCTTCCCCTACATAATAATAAAAATTATTCACATCAATGGGAGAGATAAAGACACAAAGGAAATAGCAAAATTTTCAATTTTGAGGGCCTTGCATGGTTGATATAGAGGATCTAATCCCTGACAATGAGGACTAATACGGGTCAAGACTCTCCCCTATAAACAAGTCTGACCTCCTTGCTCCTTGACAAGGAAGCAGCAGCCCTTTACTGTCAGCTTAATACAACAAAGTCAGATGCTCGCCATTGCTGAGTATCTGTGCAGCGGCAGATTGGTCTTCTAATCCACTAAGGTTGGTACAAGAAACAACACTTTTGAAAGACAGGAAGATAGATTTAGGTAGAAGATTAGGATAAGCTAAACAAGCTGCTTGGGCAGTTGCAGGGTCTCCTTCTTTTCGAAAAAGGGTGTACAGCCATCCCTGGGGATGTCTACATACTGGAGGCAGTGGGGGAGATGTGGGAAAGCCATTATATGTAGTGCTTAAAATGTCTGGTGAAAGCTAGCCTACCCGAAGAAGTCGTGGCTTATCGATGAAGGCTACCCTGATCTCATCAGATTTCAGAAACTAAACAGGGTTGACCCTGGCAAGTATTTGGATGGGAGACCTCCAAGGAATATCAGGGTCATGATGTGGAGACAGACAATGGTAAAGTCAGGTATGACTTGACAGCTGTTTCCACCACACGAAACTGAGGAGATCTAGGTTCAAGTTTGTGTTCTGCCCTGAAGCTCACTGGATGACCTTGGGCCAATTGCTGTTTTTTCCACTTAATACACCTCAAAATTTCTTGCGATGATAGAAATGGAGGAAAGACAATATACACTGACTAGTGTGATAGAAAATCATGGACCCTGGAGGTTAAACAATTCAAAAATTAAAATAAAATGCAACTATTTATTGTTTAGTGGGGGGGGGGTCATCAAGCTCCGGTCTGTGGCCCAGTACCGGGCCGCGAAGGCTACGGCACCGGGCCGCCAGTAGTCGCGCCTGCCTCCCCCCCTTCACAGCGAGAAGCTCGCCAGGCCTGGCTAGCTTCTCGCTGTGAGAGGGAAGGGAAGAGGCAGGCGTGGCTGCTGACACGCTGGCAGCGCAAACACGCATGTGTGCCCTGCATGCACGTTTGCGCCCCATGCACAGTTGCCCTGCATGCACGTTTGCGCCCCCTGGTGGAGAAAACACGCATGGGCAGTAACTGCACATGCACGTTTGCGCGCAGCTGCCGCACCTGTGTGCAGCACCCTGGCTGTCAGCTCTCCCCTCACCCCCAGAGGTGGTCCCTGACCTCAGAAAGGTTGGGGACTGCTGGTCTAGTGCACTTAAATAGCATTAAAAACTACAAACAAGAATAATTAAAAACACAAATCCACATTTACAGCAGCCTATGAAATCTTGGACATCCAATTCCCAAGAATAACATTAATGGTTACACATGTAGACCAGAGGGTCTTTTTCATTGGTCAAGTAAATAATATACACACAAAAACTCTTTCAACGTCCAATATATATTATAATAAGGGCCAGGGTTTATTATTTTGGCTGCACACATGAGGATAAACGTTGAGAATTTTACCTCAACCCAGGACAGAATGGTGGTTCTTAGCCACTATGGTTTCTAACTGTGAGCTACATTTTCTCTGAGAATTGACATATGTTTTTTTTATTTCATTACATTTATAGGCCGTCATTCTTGGACAGCCAGCTTCTAGCTGCTGACAACAAATTGTTTGGGGTTTCACTATTGATCTCTTGCCTGGACTTTATTATATTAGTAACCATTAATATAATATTTAACCATGATGTCATGAAAAGAATGATATTTTTATTTGTAATTTTTAATCCTATTAATGTGCACTGGACAAAAAAAAATTTATTTTATTATAATTTTCAATTTGCTCAAGCTTTGGGTTCCTAGTTTGATCTTCCAGATTTTGTTCCCTTTTGATCTTTTCGTAGAAAATCATGGATACCCAGGAGTTCATAGATGTGGCTGTCAGTAATGGGCAAAAATTAATTTTTGGTAACCAACAGGCAAAGCCTCCATTATACTCTACTACAGGAGCAGCTTTAAAAAAGCTTATTCAGGCTCCATAAGGGCACTGGTGTGTTTTCTTCTGTAAGGCAAGTAGCAATTAGGGGGGAGTGACCTGAGGTACTTAAAACAGTGCATGGGAAGGTGTTAAAACTACTTAATCTCCACCAAGTAGCCCTCCAACTCCTATCTGCTGTTTTTGAAAGTGGGTGATCTATTCACAGACCCTCACCTTCATATCTATCCAACCTCCTCCCCCTGACATATGTATATTGTGCTCTGGGCTCCTGCCCTATAAGGTCTTTTGACCTGGAAGTGGGAACAGAAGGAAGGCAGTTGCTGGAGCAAAAATCAAGAAAGTCTCACCTGCCTGGTTATTAGAAACAATTGTTGGCTGTCAAGCCCAGTCAATATTTATGAACCCCAGTAGATCCATTTCAGCCTGGACTGTTATGTACATATTTAAACTGTGCATTCTTCCACAATTGTGCCCCAAAGAGGCTTCCAGCATCCTTCTTCTCTCCTCCATGTATCCCCACAACTTATGCTGAGAGAGTGTAGAGGGCCCAAAGTTACCCAGCAAGCTTCCATGGCAGGCTAGGGATTTGAACCTGAGTCTGCCAGAGCCTAGTCTGACACGCTAACACCACACTGGCATGGCAAACAGATATCTCCTTTCAAGCTAGGACCCCTCCCTTTCAAGGAGATAGCTGTCCAGCACAATTGATAGTGGAAAGATGCTCCCATGAAAGACAAGGAATTGTTTAGTGACCTGCTGGGGAAGTGGGGAACATATGCCCCTTTAATGAAATAATAGTTGCCTTGGATTTGAATAAAGTACACTCAACTTGATATGGTTTCATTAGAAATTTTCAGGGTGGAAACAGTTGCAATCATTAAACTACTGGGGGACACTCAGGCACGAAGGTTTATGCCACCCCCACAAATGCACACACACCCCCTAGTGTTAGTTCTGCAGCAAAAATAAATGGATAAAGCAGAGTCGATTTTTGCTTCCACAGGGTTCATATCAGTGTATGGGGGCATAAAGCTTTCCCTTGAGAATTGCTGCTCCAGTTGCAGCCCCTTCTCCATTAAAGTTATAAAAAAAGGAGTTGTGAGATCCAGTCATGAACTTCCCATATCAAATCCATTTTGGTCGTTTAGAGTTAATCCCACAGACACAGTGGGAGAGTTGCCTCCCCCTTTAAGTATTTATTTGTTGGTAGCATTCATACATTTATAATCTCCAATTAAAAAATGCTCAAAGTATGTTAATTATTAACATTTATGCCTTAGATGAATTTCTCACTTTCTCACGCACACTCTCTCACAAAACCCTTCCTTCTCCCTCCCAGAACAGATACTTTCTGTGGGGTCAAAAGGACTGCTTAGGGGGTGCCAAAACTGAGCTCCAGAGCCCTTCAGTTCCACTTAAGAAGACCTCCATTCAAGTTTCTACTGTGAAGTCTTTACTGGAACATGATCTGAGAGCTTCACTCACAAAAGCCATGCCTTGCCGATCGAATCCTGGTAGATACCTTGCCAAAGCAAAGACTCTTAATTTCACCCGCTACAGCTACAATCCTATATATACACACTTATTTGGAAGTAAGTTCCATTGAAGTCAGTGGGATTTTCTTCCAATAAACATGCATTGGATTGCGCGGCACAGCTGTTCTTTGAGATTAGGTGTCCTTTGAACAATTGTACTTTAAAGCATAGTGTAATGGGCTGAAGACAGACGGTGAGGGGGAGGAGGGGGAGAGACATGCCCTGCCTTGTTGCTGTGTGTGACCTTTGCGAGCCTCCACGCAGAGCGGTGTGTGTTTGTTGCCAGGCTTCCATCATAGGGCTCAGACTCCTCTGTGGGTGAATGTCTGCCCAGCCACCCACCCTTACAGAAGCTCCTGTCTGGGGGGCTATGCCTTTGCCCCAGCACCCTTCTCAGACAGGCAGCCCCCTTGGAGCACACAGGAAATGGTTTCCAAACCACTCAGTGGGTTGCAAAGGGGATAATGGCTCCAGCCTATTAGTGCTCTGTAATTTGGTGCTAATTTTCCTTATTACAGTGTTCCTGCATGTCAGGGGGTGCTTGCTTGCAGCCTGTGTGGGGTGTGTGTGGAGAGAATCTACAGAAGCAGCTGGGCCAACAGTGGGTGAAGAGGTGGCTTCGTCCAGGTCTGCCAGCTGGTACCATGTGCCTGGCCCCTCTGAAGGACAGAGGAGCTCAGCAAAGGGAATCCCAGCTACAGCTGTGCTAGGTCAGCGGATGCGTCTGTGGAGGCCTATGTAGCAATAGCAGTGGGACAACAGGCATACATAGCTGTCAAGGCAAATATCCTTTAAGAATGCAGTTGTTTCACAGAATCATTCCAAAAGCCCATCTTACCTTCAGAAATGGCCAGCCATCACTCATACTAATCAGAGGCATACCACCTCTAGAGGTTTCATTTTTGGCTGATAGGTGGTAGCACTGATTTCTTAGATTGTTGGTATAGGTGATTGAATGTATTGTGCCGCTGGAAGTACACATGTTGAGTCTGTATTTGTTTACATAGCAGAGATATGCCTTTCATCTCTTCAATGGAAGGGCTTACTTAAAAACAAACAAAAACAAACAACAACAAAAAACAAAACAAAGGCAAGAAATTCAGAAAACCTGTAATATATATTTGTCATAACATTATATTGATGAAATGATATTCTAGTCCTAATTTAAAAATTCAAAGCCTCCTTTTGTGGTGGTGGGGAGTGGAAGGAAATTGCATTGCAAATATTAAGTCTGCGGGTTTGGTAAACACAGACTCCAATTCTTCTCTTTATTTAGCAACTCCAACATCAAACTCCAAACACCGAACCGAGGAAACAAGCATACTCAGGCACTTTTTAACTCTTCAGACAGCCTGCCAAAAACCACTGATTGGTTCTAAGTGGGGCAGTCTGACTGGACCTTGGATTGGTTAGCTCACAGGCTAGCAGAAGCCTTCATTTGCATTTGCTGTGAAATGTGCACAGATTAACAGCAGGGACAATCTCATGGAAAATGGCTGCCACATAAGTGGAGAAAACCTGGATTTTTGCACCTACACAGCATCCATCCAAGATTTACTGTGATGTTTCCCCAAAACTTGGGAACAAAGCAAGCTTGGGAAAAATTGGAGAAAAGCAGGGAAACTCCAAGAGAGCACCACGGTGCTATAGGGAAGTGGGGGCAGAGGTGGGCCTGCTTCCTAACAGCAGTGAAGCTGAGGCTCATGTAGCCCATGTGGAATACTTCACTACAGTGAGGGTGAGACAAACAGTGGCGTATCATGAGTGATTGGTAAGCCCATCAACCAAGTGGCTCTTGGAGAAAGGCTGCCATTCTCAACTTTTTTACTGTTGAGAAAACCCTTATACATCCTTCAGGCTTCGAGAACCCCCAGGTGTGGCAGGATCATACTGAATATGGTCTAGAAGTATCACTATGTACACACCCAGCCAGGACCCCTCCCTTTCTCAGGCCCATCATTGGCCATTTTGAGAGCAGGGTGGGTGGGTCAACAAAGCCATATATGGTCATATCACCTGATAAATGTTTAACACAGAGATATTTAACACACAGACAGACACACCTCCACACTTTCTTATTTTCATCCTTATTATTCTTATCCCTAGCCTGGCTGGGGAAGTTATAATATACATAATAGAACAGTGAATTTCTGTTAATATTATGAACAATCAAAAATATCTATTTGTTTGTTTGTTTGTTTGTTTGTTTGTTTGATTTCTATACGGCCTTTCCATATGGCTCAGGGTGGTTTACATACAACATCATAGGGGGATACATGGAATGAGTCAACATAAAACATAGTCAATATACAACAATAACAATCCAACAGTGGTTCTAAACAACACAACTTCAGTGATCCCAACAATAGCAACATAACACAAACAAGAAATTAACATTTCCCAACATCTATAGTTGTTTGTATTGATACATAAAGGTAAAGGTATCCCCTGTGCAAGCACCGAGTCATGTCTGACCCTTGGGGTGACGCCCTCTAGCGTTTTCATGGCAGACTCAATACGGGGTGGTTTGCCAGTGCCTTCCCCAGTCATTACCGTTTTACCCCCCAGCAGGAAGCTGGGTACTCATTTTACCGACCTCGGAAGGATGGAAGGCTGAGTCAACCTTGAGCCGGCTGCTGGGATCGAACTCCCAGCCTCATGGGCAAAGCTTTCAGACGGCTGCCTTACCACTCTGCGCCACAAGAGGCTCATTGATACATATTAGTGGTTATAAATGTAAAATAGTGAATGCCTTTTTTAATTAAGCAATACAAGCAAACAATACTGTAGCTTAAGCATGTGACAGTAATTTGTGTTTTGTGGTTTTGAATAAATCTTGTTTTAGGCTTAGTTAAAACATATATGAAGTCAGAGAGTATTCATTAAAACTATCCCCCTCTGATAATTAGAAGTGATTTAATTACATTTTAAATACTGTTCCGAGTAATTCGTTTTTATATTATTGTACTGGTGGGATGTCTGTTTTTTTCTAAGAGCATTGTTGCTACTGCACTCTTCATGTTATAGGAAAAACCTCAATATTTTAAAAAGATACAGCAGTATAATCAATACCAGTGATCCCAGTGCTTCTCATTCAGCACCAGTGAGAAAGCAGCACCCTATTTTGCTCTTGGTTTTGTCCTAAAGTTACAAGGATAAACAGAGAAAATTCGTATGATTTATTTACTAAAGATTATTGTGACATGGAAGAGCCTCTTGTGGCGCAGAGTGGTAAGGCAGCAGACATGCAGTCTGAAAGCTCTGCCCATGAGGCTGGGAGTTCGATCCCAGCAGCCGGCTCAAGGTTGACTCAGCCTTCCATCCTTCCAAGGTCGGTAAAATGAGTACCCAGCTTGCTGGGGGGTAAACGGTAATGACTGGGGAAGGCACTGGCAAACCACCCCGTATTGAGTCTGCCATGAAAACGCTAGAGGGCGTCACTCCAAGGGTCAGACATGACTTGGTGCTTTCACCTTTACCTTTACCTTATTGTGACATGGAGATTTTGTGAAGTAGAGCCCACTATCAGATGTAAGAAATATGTCCCATATTTGTATGTCCCCTATTTACATATGTTAGTAAATATCAAATTACAATGTTAGACAACATGGCTTTAGAAAGAAATCCTGAGAAGTGCAGGCTGTGCAATCTGAATAGATGATACTGTGGGAATCGGGATGCCAGTCCTCAGGTAGGACCTGGGGACCCCCTGGTTTGACAGCTCATTTCCTTACTAAAGATATCAGTTCCCCTGGAGAAAATGGCTGCTTTGGAGGGTGGGCTCCATAGTATTTTGCTCCACTGAGGTCCCTTCCTGCCCCAAAGCCCACCCACTCCCAGCTCTACCCCCAAAGTCTCTGTGTACATGGGGACCATCAGGGGGACCATCAGGGGGGACCATCAGGGGCAAAGGAAGCAAAGTCCTTATTAGATCAGATAGGAGGACATTTTTGACAGATCAGCTTGGCTGGAAAGTGGGGAAGAAAGCTGCCCATACTTCTTTTATTATGAAAGCTTATCTAGATTGGTAAGCTATGTAAATACTAAGGCTTATAAACAAATGAATGGTGGGAAGAAAATAAAGATAATTTTTTTCAGCCTCAGTGCTGCCGTTCATTTATAGCCAATTTGATTGGCAGTAGGTTCAGAACAGCCAAAAGGAAGTACTATGTTACATGCTGAGTAATTAATTTGTGGAATAAACTATTATAAGAGGTAGAATGTCCACTGATTCAGCAAAAAGATTCATCTGGTCGGCAGCTATGATGGCTAAACAGAGTCTTCTTTTTCAGAGGCCATATATGTCTGGACGTCAGTTGTTGGGGGTAACTCTGAGGAGGGTATCTTGCATCCCCCGTTGGTAAAATCCTAGAAGCATCTGACTGGCCAGTATGGGAAATAGGACAGACCTTAGGTCTAATCCTGCAAGGCTCTTATTTAATGCTTAGGAGAGTTATAGTATGTGTAGCTAACTACATACATGCATGCATGTATATGTATATGAAGAAGAAGAAAAGTGAGTTCTTATATGCTGCTTTTCTCGTCCCGAAGGAGGCTCAAAGCGGCTTACAGTCACCTTCCCTTTCCTCTCCCCACAACAGACACCCTGTAAGGTAGGTGAGGCTGAGAGAGCCCCAATATCACTGTTTGGTCAGAACAGTTTTATCAGTGCCATGGCGAGCCCAAGGTTACCCAGCTGGTTGTATGTGGTGGAACGGAGAATCAAACCTGGCTCGCCAGATTAGAAGTCCGTGCTCCTAACCACTACACCAAACTGGCTGTTATCTATATGTGTGTGTATACACGCATGTATGTATGTATGTATGTATGTATGTATGTATGTATGTATGTATGTATGTATGTATGTATGTATGTATGTATGTATATGTGTATGTGTATATGTCTCTCTGCATCTTTAAGTCTGCTACTGAATTAATTATTAAAGTCTACAGGAAGAAAGGAGACGGCAATTTTCCAGTGCTGAAGGGAAGGCATTCTGTGCATGTCCAGAAGCATTTTTCCTCCAGGATTCAGCCTGTGTTTAAAACAAACTCTTGGGCTAAGTCCTTGTGAGATCTTGGCACAAACCGAGTAAGAAGATATGAAGGTTGAATGTGATAGAAGCTGAGTATAGCAGGGTAGCCATGCTAGTATGTTCTGGCAACCCCCCAAAGTAATCTTGTGCTGCAATTAAAAAAAACACCACCATAACCCTTTAAGCACACATTGTTGTGAGCTTACTTTTCTGGGTTCTGGGTGAGTAGAGATATTTTAAAATATTTTTTCAGCTGAGTACCCTTTGAGAGAGATGCATGTCTCACTTTGTTCATTGAGGCTTATTCCCAGGTACCGTAATTTGTGTCTCATCTGTATTTCATTTATTATAGTGCAATTCAGTGTTTTGGCTTGGTCTTTTGGCAGGGAATCTTTCTGATTTCCCTTGTTTATTTATTTTTTGTGTGTACTGTATCCTATTGCAATCTGCATAGCATGAATCAGTTTCCTTTGCAGATTCTTACCTAATGAACAATTATTATTATGTTATCATAATTTCAGGAAGCCAAGGGATTTGTTTGTTGGTATTTGGTTTGAATGCGGGTCAAATGGGGGATTTAGATTTAACCGTTGTGCAGAGGCCCATGGTGGCTCTTGGCTACTCTGTTCTCCATTGGTGAGCGGGCAAGCAAGATAAGCAGTGAGCATTTGTCTACAGATGCTTGTTGGCCTTGGAGCAAATATAGATTCTGTGTTGGACATATGTGAAATGAAGAAGGGCAGTTTGGCTATTGCGTCCTTGATAGGAGGCAGTGGTTTAGTGCAAGAGCACAAGCTTTGCATGCGGAAGGTCCTAGGTTCAATCTCTGGCATCTCAAGTTACAAGTAGGCAGGTTCTCTGCTAGCAAGAGTTACAAAACACCTCCCTGACATGTTGGGAAAGAGCAGTGACAGCAGACAGGACTGAGTTAGAGGAACCTGTGGTCTGATTAGCTAAGGCAGCTTCATTTATAAATTAACATATCTGTAAGTTCAACAAAGGGTACAAGGAGCCCAGCTGTACTTAGGTTAATAATAGACAGAATAAAGATCCTATATGCATATGCAGGTTTATTGATTGATGATTACACTTATACTCCCCTTATACCCACCCTCATTCCACCCCTATAGGGACTCGAAGCAGTTTATGTTGTTTCACTCTCCTCCATTTTATGTAGTCATCACAAAAACCCAGTAGGTTCGGCTGAGTGTCTGTGACTGGCATAAGGTCATCTGGATAAGTTCCATGACAGCATGAAGATTTTTTTTTTTTTAAGAGTGAAGATTCAGCTCCCAGACTGAAAGTCTAACTATTGCACTATCCTGGCTTTCTGTAGTTAGTAGTTTGGAGTTTGGTTTGCTAGAGTGAAATGTGGCACAGGCCATTCAACTTGTTGTTTCTTAAGACAAGGTCCGCCAAGCACTGATGCACATACGATTGCCCCAAGTCACTCACTGATGTTAACACTTCTTTGATTGCAGACAAAGCAGGAACAAAATACCCTGAGTGCAGCCCAAATAGAATGCACCCGACTCCGTTCAGTGCTGATTTCCTTTGCCCCCATGCAACCGGGATGGATAAGAGACTGGGACTTGTCCAGGGCCATCGGGTGGGTTTACATGGCTGGGCAGAGGATTACAGCTCGGCTTCTGGAGTCCAATCTTACCGCTCTTTTCTGTTGATTCAGTGACGGGCGCAGATAACATTGACTCTTTCTTCTGGACAGCAGCACTTAACTTCTAACAACTTCAGGGCAGACAGAAATTAGCAGCTGCAGCAGCATGTCATGCAGCCATTTAAAGCACAGAGACAATGTGGGATTCTGTATTGCTCTGCTCTGGCCAAAAGATTGTAGCTATGCCCCTCAGAATCATGTCTGGGCTAAGTGGTATCAATTTACTTAGTTAGTCCTGACTCTCCCCCACCCGTTAGGAAGATGGGATTTCCCAGGCCTGAGGCAGTTACCTCTCTCCCCGTCGGAACATGCCTGTCTGACGGTTGGGGTGGTACAGTGTGCTCCACCACTGCTCCATTGCTGCCCCCAGGGACCCAGGATAACTAACAGGCAGGTGGGCAAAAGCCTGATCCCTCCAGATCTTAGTAAGAGGAGGCTTGGGTTGGGCTGATGTTCCCAGGGGGTGTGTGTGGGGGGTGGGTGGGCTACATTCATGCAGTCAATGTCTTGCTCTCCTCAGCATTGAAGGTAGCTGTGTGTTTACTCTAGCAAGCAATGCCATGTGTGAGCTGAGCATGTGTACTTTTGTAAGAGACAAAAGTTTGGAGAAAAAGCACAGCCACCCCCCCAGCCACCCTCCCCCAAGTTTTGTTGGATCAGCTTTTTCTTGAGCAGAAGCTACTTTGCTTGGGAGGACCTCTAGCCAGGAAACCCTGGAGGACATCCTTCACAATCCATCTAATTCACACATGCTGAGCCAGAACTAATTACAGCTAAAACATCCCATGCAGAGGATGTGTTTATTTATAAACATCCAATGCGGGGGAGCCAGCCCTGTGTGCTTGTTCCCTTGTCTGCCTTTATTGTTAGAATAACTCATATGTGTTGGTTTGGGCCCTTTATACTAAAAGCTGTTGTTGACTCCCTTCCCTATAGGGAAGGTTGCTATTTAGGTTCAAATTACACATCTGTCATTCCAATCACAGAACAACAAGGTCACAGGGGGGAAAAAAGTTAAAAGAAGATCCAAAAACACATCTGGAATTCCAGCTGCAGCCTCCAGGATCAAATATAGGCTGGCCCTCAGAGTTTTCCAGGATAAAGTTAAGAAAGGGTTAACAGACTGATTTGTCATTACATGTCACAGAAACCTGCCTTATGCTGATACAGACAATTGGTCTGTTAAAGTCAGTATTGTTTATTCTGATGGACAGTGGTTGTCCATTGTCTCAGGTCTTTGACCTTTCCTGGGACTTTACCCGCTACCTTATCCTTTTCAAGTGAAGAAGCTGGAGACTGAACCTGGGACCTTATGCATGCAAAGCTGCTGCTTTACCATTGAGCCATAGCCTTCTCATACAAGGCTAGAAGCCCCTCAAGCTCTGCATAATGTACCAAGTCCTCTGCTATTCAACCCAGGTGAACCCACATACTTGCCCAGTGGTTTTTCTCAGCAAAGCTATGGTCTTCTCAAAGTGATACCCTCTATCTGGTGAGTTTTCTGGTGAATTTCAAGTGTTGAAATGTAGGAAGTCCAGTTGAGTGGCAACTAAAATCATTAGGAGCGTTGTGGCACCTTAAGCTTTTCTTCTAGCAAATGTTTGTGTAGCCTAGAGCCCATTTCAGAATTCAAAGCAAAACTCAAAAGTTACAGCACTTGCCTTTTGTTGTCATAGCAGAAAGTCTGGGCAAACCCCTACTAGAGCATGTCTCTTGCAATCTAATCCCAAAATATAAAACAAACTGGGTTGCGTATAAATAAAAAGCAATTTAAAAGACAACTTAAAAAAAATATTTGAATATTTTCTTTAACTCCAAAGTGCTATCTCATAGTTCTTGAATTACAGCCTCATCCATGCTCCCAACCTTTGTGCAACATCCAAAGCCGCTTGCAGCTGTACAGTCTCTGACCACATGTTGCTGTGTGCAACCAGGCACAACAACTGCACGCATACAAGACTGCATAATCTACCCCCCCCCCAATAAACACCATAGCAACTAGGTACAGTTTGGATCTATTTGTATTGGATCTGGGGAAGGGCAAATGCAACGCCCACGTGCCAGATGCAAGAGGACTCCACCCATGTGCCTCCCTCTACCCAGTACGTGTTGGTGGTGATGAATGGTTGAGATCAGGATGTACATTAACACAGCAATGTTCTCTCATACCCCCTTTGCAAACCGTCCTGGTTCGGCCCTTATCAGTAAGAAAAGTTTCAGTGCTTCGGGCTGCTGGCAGGAGTACTGGTTGCAAACTGGATTAAACCTACATGGGGAATTTTCAAGAGGATAGCTTCCATGAACCAGTGCTCATTTCTAAATCCAAAATGTTGGCATGCTGTGGTATGCAAGATACATTCTATTGTGCCTGGAGGAGATAATGATCTAGATGACTCAGTGACTCTCTTCTGCCCAGTACTATGAGCAGTAGAGCACATCCTTTGTAACAACTTTGTTCAGCTGCCTAAATGGTTTGAGGCTGGGGCCTGACTCCTGCCTACCTGCTGAAGGCCCTTTCCCAAGTGCTGCCCTGGGATTCTGCCTTTAGAAGGGAGGAGGACAACAGCTGGAGATGGGGCTTTTTCAGTGGTGGCACCTTTAGAATGGTCTCACCTTGAGGTTCATCATGACCCACAGGAGCATGTTGCAGACTCAGCCAGAGAGACATGCTGGGGCCCTTCCTGCTGTATTCCTGCAACAGCACAGCAGCTCTGGAGGGTTAACAGCAGTTCTCTCTTAACAGAATTTGCTTTTTGCCCTGGCAGGTGGTGATGGAGAACATGCGGAGGAAATGCAAGTGCCACGGCACCTCGGGGAGCTGTCAACTGAAGACGTGCTGGCAGGTGACCCCTGAGTTCCGGCTGGTGGGCTCACTGCTCAAAGAGCGCTTCTCTGGGGCCATGCTGATCCGGCCCCACAACAGGAACACAGGACAGATGGAGCTGGGTCACGCCCGCCACCGGCGTCGGGCTGGCATCAGCGACCTGGTCTACTTTGAGAAATCACCAGACTTCTGTGAGCGGGAGCCAGCCCTAGACTCCATGGGCACGCAAGGGCGCTTGTGCAACAAGACCAGCCCAGGCATGGACAACTGTGAGAGCTTGTGCTGCGGGCGGGGGCACAACATCCTGCGGCAAACACGCAGCGAGCGCTGCAACTGCAAGTTCCACTGGTGCTGCTTCGTGGCTTGCGAGGAGTGCCGGCTCACTGAGTGGGTCAGCGTCTGCAAGTGATTCGGGTCCCACTGGGTGCTCCAGAGGCTCTGCTGTGAGACTTTGCAGCAATACAGGATGGGATCCTCAGCCGGAGGCATGGTTAGGGGGTCTGGCACTGGAGGGTTTCACGCCTCCCCCTCCTTCCTGACCCGGGCACGAGCCCTGAGACTCCAAAGGGTCCAGCCGAACAGACAGAGCATGGGCCTTTCTCCAGGGACCCAGGGGCCTGGCTTCTCGGGCCAGGAGTGGGTGGCTGGAGTCCCAGAGAGTGACCCGGGTGCCTTCTGACCACTGAGATCTGGGGGTTCTTAGACTTGACAGCCACAAATGTTGGCTCCTCACTCAAGCTCCTTCCAGCTTCCCCTCCAGTGACATCTTCCAGTTCCGCTCTGGGATCATTTGGGTGACAGATACCCTACAAACAGAAATAACTGCTTTTTTAAAAAGGAAGAAAAGAAAAATCTGGACCGAGACTGCTCCTTTGCCAGATATGAGAATTCAGAGTCCTTTTGGCCTGCCATGAGTACATTTGTTGTTCGGGGGAAAGACTTAAAATGCAAAGTTTGCTTAAGGAATTTTTTTGAATGAGGGGTTGAAGGGTGGGGGTGCAGAGGTTTCTGTCTGTAGTCTCCCATAAAGCTGCCATAGGTACTTAGCGTGGTTACTGTGGTTGGTAAGTTATTTTATTATTGTGAGAATAAAAGTGACTCAGAGATGGTGGTGTGCGTCTAAGCCCGTGATGCTGGAAATGTGAGATTTATTGGGTAAAGCATGGGAGGTGTCCTCTAAGAGCTCCTGTGTCTTTGGTTCACACAGAACCGTAGAGCAGGCCACAGGGCAGTGTCACCTGGGGTCCACTGAAGCTGAGCAGACAACTTACTTCATCGGAGCACTGAAGGATCTGCACAGGCTGGTGCTGGGTGGTTCCTAGCAGTGTGTGAGCAGGCTTCAGCCAGAAGGCAAGGTGGACGGCTTTGTGTGTGATGTGTTCTGTCATGGAATATGATGGCCTTCATTGACTGCAAGGGAATAAAGACGAGAGATCAGCCCTTCTGCCTGCTAGTTAATGGCAAGAATAGTCAATGCCCCCATTGGGCCAGCTGAGAGCCCCAGACTTCTGTGCATTGGGGGGGGGGAGTGCTGCTGCTCATGAGAAATCAGCCACTGTAGCCTAAGGAGCGCTGGTTGCCCGCTGTGCCCTGCGTGGGCTGGGTGTGGATGAATCACCCTATTGGTATCTGGTGCTGTCTGATAACTCCCCACCCTGCCTATAATTCTGACCCTGGGGCGATGCAAAAGGAACAGCAGACGGGAAGGGAAAGAATGGGCTGGGTGCACAGGCCTTGCTCGGGAGGAGCAGCCATGTTTCATAAGGCTCCGAGGTGCTGCAGCGGGTGGGATCTCGGTGTCACCAGGACGCATGTTGAAGCTGTCAGCTTCTTCTTGATTGACAGGCAGCCAAGAGCTGGGGAGGGGTCACCCCCCAGAAGGCCTTTCTTTCTTTGGAAGGGCAGGGACTGAAGTCTGTGGGGAAAGTCCCGGCCGCCCACTTCAGCTCTGGCACCTCTGCCAAGGTAACAACCAGGAAAAGTACCTCTGCAAATAAGGCTTCCTCAGGCCAACCAGACTGTACAGGACCCATGAAGGAAAATGTACCCTATTTAAGTAGGGTTCTTTTTTCGATTGGCCATAATCCTGGTCTTTAGCGTTACACAGCAGCCTGAAATTCTGCTCATCATGACTGTTTTTCCTTTACTACATCTCAGTGCTGGAGAAATCCCTGCCTGTTGGATTTTGCCTGTCATGCAGCTATTGAATGGCAGAGTGCCCCAGTTAAGGGGGGAAAGTGTCTGCCTGAGGTATTTGGGTCCGATGTGGTAGGGAAAGGGTGACTGCCCTTTTCGTAGATCCCCCTCCCCTTGCCTCTTTGCAGCATAGACTCCATCTTCAGTCCCAAAGCCGCCTCGGATCCCTCTGTGCCGTCGGCCTCCTCCAAACTCAGTCACCCCTTCATGGGGCGAGAGGAGGGGGAGCGTGTGCCTGTGCATGGTGAGGGGGTGGGGGGGAGAGGAGGAATTATCCTCACACATCAATCACACCTCACCCCTTTGAACTCCACGTCTGTTCACAAGCTCAAAGCAAGGGGGTTTGGCTGGAAGCGTGTGATCTCACTGGGCCGGCACAGATGATAATGCACATTCCCAAAGCAGCCCTGCCCTTAGCTCTAGCTATTAATCCCTCAGCACTTGCCCCCTGCAACAGCTGCACAGAGCTCACCTGGCCAGCAGGGAACATGTGCTGGAGTCTGCTGGATGTCGCCATGAGGAGGGGCAGTGGCAAAAACCACAGCCACCTCCCTCAAAGGCACACACACCATCCCACAGCCAATATTGCGATACTTTCCTCTGTATCATGCACCACCCGGAAAACTGCTGTGCAAGGTCACTTCCTGTTCTCCTGCTGCCC
Source organism: Paroedura picta (assembly GCF_049243985.1). NCBI lineage: Eukaryota > Metazoa > Chordata > Lepidosauria > Squamata > Gekkonidae > Paroedura > Paroedura picta. Next base: position 73,305,989 of record NC_135370.1, on the reverse strand, counting down.
ATCTGTCCAGATAGGTCTCCTTCAAAGACCCCCAATCTCTTTTGCGATACAGAAAAACATGTTCACATGGCTCGAAACAGGCAGACCGTTTGAAATAGCTAAAGAAAATCATTTGAGCGGGAGGAACCTACCCTTATTCCCAGATTATTTCATAATTTCCCATGGAATAGGAGCCGAGCCATATTCGGACAGAGAATGAGCCCTTGGAATGTGGTCTGTCTGCTCTTTCTCAAGGACAGGGTTGCCAACTCTCTGGGTTTTCATAAGACCTGTTCCTTTAATAGAAGCCTAATAGCATGTGATTTATCTCTAGCCATGAAAACCTCCAGCTGCTTTTTCCCACCTATTAGGCTTCTAATAAAGTGACAGGCCTCTGATAAACGCTGATCCAGTCTCTTCTTTGACACTTCCTTACAATTTCTGCACTGTCACCTACAAAGATACTCATTTCCCCATGTCTGATTTAACTCTGTGAAGCTGAAAGACTCCAAAGGTTGCTTGGCTTTCTTTGAATGCTCCCTCTGGAGAGCAGGTAGCCAGCCTTGTACCCAGGGGTGCCAGGTCCCCCTTGGCCTCTGGTGGAAGAGAAGAGCTGCAATTCTGGGGGAACCGCAGCCCCCACCGGGAGGCTGGCCTCCCTACTTGTATAGCACTCTATTCTGCCCTTTTTGGAAGCCATTTAAATTGCTGAAGGTAGCTTTAATCTTTGCCATCAAATATATGAGCTCTATTCCTTAACTGAAATGTAATGTTCAGACTCAGTTATTTTCCCTGCCTTTCCACTTTTTCATTTTGCCTCACAACAGAAACGTGCAAAAACGGGTAGCAAGATGGGCAGGCCAGGAGAGGTGGAGCATCAGGAACTTGATGGATCATGGAAGGCAGGGCTTTGTGTTGCATGTTTCTGAGGCTCTTGAAGTGAGGAGAATTTTCTGTGGTGCTGCGAATAGGAAAAATTACTTTTAGCAGTTCAGATGCAGCACAGGGGAAGTTGCTGTCTCCTTGCACTCCCATCTGCCAAAGCAAGGACGTTCCTTTTGCCCCATAGCACACTTGGAAGGAGACGAGGGACAGGACACAGAAAAGTCAAGGTCAGTTTTCTGGGTTGCAACATGTGGCAATGCTCCAGTAGCACTAGCAGCAGCATAGGTTCCTTTTGCTTTGCTAGAATAAAGTTCACCGTACCTGTGTTGTTTTTTGATGATGTTTTGAGTTACTACATTCCTACTATGGAAAGTCAGCCACTGCCCAGATCACTCCATTTACCAATATGCCCAAGTCTGAACACAGACCAGCCCAGGCAAGCGAGCGAGTACATGCCCTGGGAGTTGAGCAGATCACAAATGTCATCCAAATTTTGCCTCTGCCTTTCCTGCAAAGCAGAAAACATAGCTAAGAGGTTTCTTAGCACAGCAGTGGTTAGGGTTGCCGACTCTGCCTTTGGAAATGCCTGGAGATTTGGGGGGATTACCGGGGGAAGGGAGGGAGCTCCACAGCAATGGAGTCCACCCTCTGAAGCTGCCATTTCCTCCAGGGGACCTGATCCTTCCAAGAGAGCTCCAGTCCCTACCTGGGCATTGGCAGCCCTGTGCACAATTCAGCTGTATTGTGCTCCACATTGAAATAGAGCTCAGGGCATGGAATCCCAAGTGCAAAAGGTTGTGACCTGCATTAATCCATGCTGAGACCTGGCAGGAGGCAAAAGGGAATCAGACTGGCATTGGCGTGGGGAGACCAGCCAGGCTTCCAGTTGGGCACAACACCAATCTTGTCTTGTGTATGTGCTAATGCTGTCCTTTGCTGTTGTTGTCAGTGGCTCTACAGAGATGAGAAAAGATCTTTTGCACACTAGACAACCAAGCCCAGTTAGTATGGTAGGAGCCAAAGTTTGTCTCTGTGGAGAGCATCGAGGGTGACTCTGGATCAACACCTGAAGTCATTCTATATTCACTGGCATCTTTTCACTGTCAATTTATTCAGCAGGCCCTCCCCACCTTACATGGAAGGCTCTCTACACTATTGCCAAATTCACCAGGTCTTTGATGCTTACCATTCCCTGCCAGGGCAGACCAAGAGCCGTTCTAGACCAACACGCAGTTTCTGACAGCCAGATACTTTTGAGAAGCATACGAGTAGGTGCCAGAGGCCATAGCTCTGCCTTGCTGCTGCCTCCCGGCCTTTCCTTGACATTCAGAGGGACAGTATGTGTGAGATGGGAGGGATCTGCTTAGCCAGGATGGCAAAATGCCATCAGTTGTTTGAAAAGTAGCAGGTGCAGCTTCTCTAAGGTGACCAGATTGTCTATGTGTTCTATGAAACTTTTTTTTGCTCCATATAGACCAATTTTTTAATCAAGAATTCCCCCCCCCCCGGTCAATGGTATCCCACTTTACCAATTTTAAAATCTGGTCACCTTAAGCTTCTCCCACTGTAGTGCCAGAGCAATCGGGCAAAATGTTCTTGCTGAAGTTTTTGCTTCTACAGAGAGACCTTAAAGACATAGGAATGTTGTCCTCAGTTGAATCTTGCAGCAAACTTCAGCCCAGGGTTCCCAACCTCCTGGTGGTGGGTGGAGATTGTCTGGAATTACAGCTGATCTCCTTCTTGGTTCACGTAGAGAAAAGGCCACATTGGCTTTCCCTCCCCTCTCCAAATCCCACCCTCCTCAGGGTCCACCCCCAAAATTTCCGGTTATTTCCCAGCCTGGAGCTGGCAACCCTGCTGGAGCTGACTAAGGAGGAGAGCAAGGAAGGCCTTTGCACCAGTTTAGCAACTGCTGCACAATTCTGCCCTACCATGTTGCTGCCTGCTTCCCTTTAGAGGTTTCTGCGTCAGTAACAACAATGTGACAAGCAAAAATTCAACAAATAAAGCTTTGCCTGTTCCTGCATCTCAGCTCTTTTGATTTTGTAGATCTAAACATGATGGGGAATGCATGCTCCTGGCTCCTTCTCTAATCCAGTTATGTAACAGGCAGACATTCAACAGGTGTATTTGTCTAGCCTGAGATGAAGCTGGAGGGAAAGCCTTACCTGATTAATTTTAGTCCATCCCACCACACTGAATGTCTACAAAAGAAGAAAAAGAAGAAGATAAAGAGTTGGTGCCTCATACTTCTCTCTCCTATGGAGTCAAAGTATTTGTACTCTGTTTTTTTACTGCTCAATGAAGTCTCAAAGAGGCTTACAATTGCCTACCTTTCTTCTCCCCACAACAGGCACCTTGTGAGGGAAGTGGGGCTGAGAGAGCTCTGAGGGAATTGTGACTGGCCCAAGGTCACCCAACCGGCTACATGTGGGAGAGTTGGGAATCAAACCCAGTTCTCCAGATTAGAGATTGCGGCTCTTAACCACTTCACCACCCTGAATCTTCAGCAGGGAGTTGGACCATCTGCTCAGAAAACCCTGCACCTCAAAAGGTGCACAAACTGTCCCCCCCCCCCGGGGTAGGAGGGATGAGGAGATGCATCTTTCAAAGCACTTTTGTTATAATCAGTTCAGTGTTCTAGGCCTGACCACGGCCATTGTAAAGAGATTCCACTCTTGAGTTCTGGAAGGAAATGGAAAGACAGGAGGCCAGCCATAAGTGGCACTTTGTTCCCTGAGCTCTAGTGAAAGAACCACAGAAGAGTCCAAAGAGAACAGAAGCCAGCGGGGACTGCACTTGCATTCCAAGGCCTAGCCAGTGAGGGGACCAGGTAGGCTTCTTGTAGGGGGGCTTGTCAAAGGTCTTCTGTGACTCACTGGTGAATTTCCACTCCTTCGCTTATACATCCACACTGTTTGATTCTTGCACCTTGCAAATAAGATCAGATCCTATGATAATATAAAAAACAAAAAGCCTGACTGTATTTGGCTCAGTTTTGGCAAACTCCAAATTCCTTTCTGTTACTGGAAAGTTCCAGCACAGATCAGCAAATACTTTGACACATTGGGATTTTCCCTTGGTGGAGATTGCTGTGACTCCTGGAGGGAGGCAGTGAGAGCAATTGTGAGTTGCATGTCTCTTTGTGTGAGTAAGGCTTTTGGTATTTATTCCCTGTTCAGAACACCCATCAGAGCAGAGGTATTCCCCCAGGGGCACTGGAGATGCACTGGGAACGCCCAGCTGCAGAGTGCCGACAGATTTGGCTCTTCTCACTCAGAGGGAAACTTTGCAGGTTTCCATAAAAAAATTGCTCACAACAGCACCTCCGTCTCTTCTGTATCCATTGCCAGAGGGGAAAGACAGAAAAGGCCCCACTTCTCACTTTTCCCTTTAGTCACCATGGCAGGTAGCCCTTGATGGGTTTCTCCTCCATGAATCTGTATATCCCCCTTCAAAGAGATATATGCCATCTTAGTGCCCAGTGATAGTCCTGGAGAAGAGGACTGAGCTTATTCAGTGGAGGCAGAAAGAAAATTCAAGGCAGAATTCCTGTGAATCCACTTTCATGTCTCTGCAAGGTGTAAATTTTAACCCTAAACTTTCATCATATCTGCTATCTTCAAATGCAAATGTTGATTGAGTACAAATTCTACCAAGGTTCCACCTCCCTCACCCTAAATTTAGGAACTTTGTACATTTCTAATTCATGATCTATATCTCCAGAGTAAATCTCAATATTAATGCACCAGGCCCCAAATCAAAGTCTCAAGGCCTTTTGTTGAATCCATTCGGTCAGGGATTCCCAAACAGAGGTCCACGGATCACCTGTGGTCTGTGGGTGCTCCGGAGGGGGGGTCTGTGGCTTTCCCCCTCCTGCCTTAATGGACTCAGCCACAGGCTAGGGAACCGGCTGTTTCCATTGCTCCCCTTCTGAGCATGAGTGAGTTCTCATGTGGTTTCTGTACCTGGGAGGGGGTGGCACCTGCACACCTACTCCTGCCTTAAACCACCTCCTCAAGCTGTTCTGTTAATGTGGGTGGTGGTGGCACTTCCAGGGACATGGGGGGCTTGGCAGGGAGGTGTGACCAGCTGGCATCACTTCCGGTGCTCCTTGAAGCCTGAAAAATTATTTGAGGGGCTCCTTCATGGTCAAAACACTGAAAAAAGCTTTTCTTAGGTGAACATATCAACACCTTTTTATGTGCTCAAGAGCTAATCTGAAGACTTATTCTGATAGCGAATACTTTCAGAGAAGAGTGACAAAGCCCTAAGAGAAACCAACAATTTGTTAGACCTTGAGGGACCATAGTCTGTGGAGCATAAATCAAAAATGAAAGCCGCAATTCACATCCAAAGACCTGTGACTGTCTGGTCAGCAGGGTAGAAAAGCACCAAAGTAGAACACGTTCTGCAAACAGGAAGGGTGCCAGCATGAGGACCCTCAGCACAGTGGTGTGCATTCAGCTGTCCGTGGCTTTCATTGAGTAGTGCTTTCTGCTTGCCCTCCTGCTGCAGCCCCCTAAGTCCTGCCTGGAAATTTTGTTCCTGAGGGTCAGTGGACCCTCATGAATAGCACAGGAGACCAAGGGAGGGTCTGCAGTAGGAGGGAGAATGGAAAGATGCTGCCACCTCCTTTCTGCAAACAGAAATTATATTTGATTGAAACCACCACAAGCCAGCTTGCTGGGAGCAGCGGTATATAAACGTGATAGGTAAATAAACATGGTTGGATACTGGCCATTATGAGACTTGGCACTTTATAATCCGGTAGCAATGTGTAGGAAATGTAGGTGAGTTTCAGGGATGCAGGGAGGGGTGTGCAGAAGAGTCAGGGCTAAAACCATCTACACTACTGTCTCCTATGTTACCAAGCTGATGCATTACCAGTGGGCATGTTATTTCCTCCCGTGGAAAGAGGAGGAGGAACTCAAAATACTTCTGCAGTCTTTACGGCTGTTACTACTGCATCATTTTGATGAAGAAGGAACCTGATTCTCCTGACAGCTCCTGCTGCTCTCTCAGCTGCTCAGGGGCAACACTCAAGGAGAATCAACATGGCGGAGGGGGGGGGGGACAGGCCTGGAGAAAGTGCAACATTAAGATAGGCCTGGAGAAAGTAGTTGGATAAATGTCAGCCAGTTGTGAAGAGAGCATTGCCGGACCCAACAGAACCCGTGTGCATGCATGACACTGAGATCCTTGTAATGTGACCATGCTGCGGCTGTAGAGTTTTAAATAGTCCTGACATGAAGCTGAGTACATTGGTGAGCTTCAGTCATTGACGGACGTAAAAGAGGCTTTGAGGCTGCCTGTGTATGGACTCATGAACAGCTCTGTTGATAGACAGGATGGCGTCTCCTGGCTGGCCTCTCTGGTTTGCTGGCCCAGGGACCAGTCCCTTCCTTGTGTCATGTGCAATGCTCACAGAAGTCAGGTGTTTCTCACCACAGAGATCTTGCTTTGACAGAAATGTAACTCTACCTCAAGTGTGTTTGCTATTCAGTCATGATTCAGTTTTAAGTGCTCTGGTACAGCTTTCATATCTTGGTATTAAATTCTGATATAATTGAATCCAGGTGTTTGTTTGTTTTGTTAAAGCATACAATATCATTCCGCTTTAAATACCTTGCATAAAAATCAGATCTTAAACTATTTTGATCCATGCCATTCTCCTCCTCTGATCACACTTCTGCCACTTCTGCTACCATAGTTCTATCCCACTCTCCACCCAAGATATATGGGTTGCTGGCCAAAGATGTCTTCCCTCCCTCCTGTATTTTACAACCCAGTGAGGAAAATTCAGCCGAGAGAGACTCATAGGCCCTGTGGCCGCTCCCTTCTGAGTCCAGCCCTCTGACCACTCGGCCTCAGTAGCTGAGGAGGAGGCATAGGATGATAAAGCTCAAAACAGCCTGTGGTACATAAAAGACATGGAAACAAGCAGATTGTTTAATTCAATTATTGCGTCATCTATCCATGGGACAGGAAATGAATGGAACAGTGAATTCTAAAGACTACCCTCATGTCAGAGAGATCAGAGAAACCCTACCTAGAATCCCTGTCTTGCCATCTAGTTCTGTGTGGGCCAGCAGTGTTAATGCAGGAGGAAGCATTCTGCATTCTTCTCTCCAGCCTGTTCTCTCTGGAAGACCTTCTCTTCCCAAGGACGATTTGGTGCCTCCATACCAATAGCATCTCTGGGGGGGGGGGGGTTGTGTGTGTGGGGAGGGCAAAGTGGCATCTCAAGGGGCTCTTCCCCAGTACTGTGGCCCTGATCCAGATTGGGGCTTGCCGTGGCTGCTCTCTACCTTTTGTTTTAGAGAGAAGCCTGCCGTCTCCCAAGGATCACCTTATTGAGCCCTTTCAGTTCTGGCCTTGAGACCTCATAGAATCATAGAGTTGGAAGGGGCCATACAGGCCATCTAGTCCAACCCCCTGCTCAACGCAGGATCAGCCCTAAGCATCCTAAAGCACAGCCAGCAGCTGGGCTCTGTGGAGAGCTCAGTGATGATGAGCCCCCCCCCTCAGCAAAGCCCCTGTTTGGAAGGGGTCGCCGTGGCAATGAGGGTGGAGGGGGAGGGCAGGCTGTCAAGCAGACTACTCTCTGCCTGCTCCCAGCAGGGCAGGAGATCAATGGGCCGGGTGGGGCCTACACCCTCTAATCCACACTCTCATGTGGGTGCCTGCAGCTGCCTGTGGTCGGCCCCATCCCCAGCGTCATGGATTTTGGTGCTGGGGCTTTCCAGCTGTAGCTTAATTATAGCCCAAGGGAAGGATTGGATGCAACGGCAGGGTCCTGTGCTTGGGGAGGGGGCACTCTGTCATCCCTGGGTTTGGGGCTTCACCATGTGCATGCATGGCACAGAGATCCTTGCAATGTGACCTGCCTGGAAGCAAGTTCGAATGCCAGCCAGGTCCATGCAGCTATACTGTGAGTGCCTGTGTCCTGGCATCTCTTCAGCCATGTGGACTGGGGATGAAGCACGCAGAAATCCCGAGTATAAAATTTTAGGTCCAGCTGTAATGTTTTCTGCCATGCCCCAATCATCTGCTTCTAGCTCTCTTGGTACCTACAGATCTAAAAACCAATTATTTTTCAAATAGTGTCCCAGAAAAATTTGGAATTCATTAATGACAACCCCAGTAATGGTGGGGAAGTTTTGCTGAGAGAGTGCTGGCCCCACCCCTTAATTGATTTCCTTTCGTGTGTTGGCTTATGTTCCAAGAAGTATCCCTAGGCCTGGCAGAGGGATAGGAGAGGGTCTCTTGTGAACCAAACGTGAGTCAGAACACTGCCTACAATCCTCTGCAATGGACAGGGGGCCGCTGGCACATAAGTTAACATAAGATGCGAAAGTCACTGCCATTTCCCTACCAGCCACATATTGCCAGATGGAAGATGTAGGCAAAGGGAATGTGGCTCATCAGAGGGTTTTGCACAGCTCAGGTGGAATAGTCGTGCGGGGGAACTTGTCTATTGCACCTTTATGGCCGAAGACCCACCACAACCAGTAGTCATTAAATGGAAGTTGCAGAAGAATTTTCATTGCACATCTAGACAGATCCATCACTGATGCCGTTATTTTCAAAGACAACATGCATGGCACTGTGGAATTGCAAAGATAAAGCTGGCCAAGAGGTTGAGCTGATATTTTATGAGTATGTCCACAAGGCACATGTGATGCTTGTGGAAAATAATTAGGGATGGGCACAAACTGAGAAAATGTGGTTCACTTTATGGCTCATAGAATGCCCGATTCTGCAAACCATGGACCATTACAAACTTTTAGGGGATAAATATCCTGGTTCATGATGTGGTAGAATGCTCCCCCCAGTGGGCTAGAGACACCAAACTCATAGGGGATCTCTGGCTGCCTCTCTTCTAGCTGCTCTCCAAATGTGGTGAGGATTAGATTTATGGGGTCTCAGTTATGACCCCCTGAAGGTGCCCCCATCCTCCATGGTTTACAATGGAAGGAAAAAACAGCCAAAAAAGGGAAAGAGAAATAGAACCTCAGCAGAACAGAACCAAAGCCCCTGAGAATCTCCACAGTATACATTTTTGGGCAAGCCCAGCAGAGCCAAGTCCAATGTAGTAGTGCAAATTCAAAGGTACTAAGGTCAAAGCCACAAGCTGGCCAAAGTTCATAATGAACTATTGTTTATGAACCAGTTTGTGCCCATCCCTAAAAATAATGCCATTTGATGATATCATGATGGTATTTGGGTGAAAAAAAAGTGCAGTCCAGTAACATGTATTGCTGTAGCACTTAGCTGGTCCATATGAAAGAACTCTTTGTACAAACTTCCATATTCATACAAAATTTAAACCATGATTCATATAAATAAAAGCAGTAAGGCATCCTGGGAGGAGATGGTGTCCTCCTGATTGTTCTAGGGCAGGGGTGGCCAAACTGTGGCTATCCAGAGGTCTGTGGACTACAATAAAAGTTTAATCATAATCACAATCACAATCACAATCACAATCACAATCATAATCTTATTTATTTATTTATTATATTTATATACCACCCTCCCCGGAGGCTAATTATTCTCATGAGCCCTTGCCAGCCCCTACCAACAATTAAGGAACTGCCCTCTTGACTGGAGAGCTCTTTCAGCCACACCTCCCTCACAGGGTGTCTGTTATAGGGAGAGAAATGCCTTCCCCTCCTCTCCATTCAACCCCCAGAAATCAACCCGACTCCCACTTGCACCCCCCCCAAACCTTCCCCAAGCTCACCTGCAACGCAGCTAAGGTGGCCAGGCCCCAGACCCCTTTCTCCAACAAAATGCTGACATGGCCTTCAAGATGGGCACCTTGGCAGCTGCTTGCTGCCCTGCCCTGCTGTCCCCCTCTCTGCAAAAGCCCTCCCCACTACCCTCTGCCACCCAGCCCCCTTGAATCCAGCAACAATTCCCATCTAATATTCCTCACTACACTTTCTTCCTACCCATGTCACCACTCCCACCTCCCATTTTCCACCAAACCACCACAATCCACTTCCCCAAAACACCCCTTCATCCCCATGCCCATGCATGCAGGACAACCCTCCTCTTCCTCTTCCCACCCCCATGTTCTAGCGCCCGTTGTATTCCTAGATACAACAGGCTTTGCCCCTAGTTCTACTATAAGTTGCCATTGGTCACCAGAAGGAACATACATTAGAACTCCACTGGTTGGAAACCACTGCTCCGTCCCATGATGTAGTCAATAGCTGTCCCCTTCAGTTCTCTGCCTTCTTTATTGCCACACCAGCTGACCTGCAGTTTGCTTGCTCTCCCAGGTCCTTGAAGTCATGCCAGAGGATACCACTGGTCTTGTCTCCCACAGAACACTATATTCTTGGGGCTGCTCTGGGTGTTTGTTTTGTGGGAAATGGCTCCACAGCACAGTCTCTTCTTACTCGCTCACCCTCTGGAGAGATCAAGGGTAATCCCACAATGTGACATTTTCAGTTAGATAATGCCAAAAGTCCTCCCCCCCACACACACACATTGCTGCACAGGCAGAGCATGGAGAAAGTACTGTCCTCTGAACAGCATGCTGGAATTGGAATGGGACATGGGTGAGGGCAGGGTTCAAAGGTCAGGTTAGGGACAAAAGCTGTGGTTGGTTTGGGGGTCTCTTTAAATTCCAATTGTCCTTCTGTAAAATGAGCCTGGTAATCTTAACTCCCTCTTTGATTGGGCTAATAAAGTATTTTGGAACATGTTCCAGGACAGCTGGAGACCAGGGGGCCCTTCAGCAAGCACTGTTTGGGGAGGCATAACTCATCCTATCTTAAGCTCTGGGCACTGCAAAACTAGCAGAAAATAAAGTGGACTAGTTTAGCCCTGGCAAGGCAGGGACCTGAACAGACAGTGTCTTAGCCTCAGCCATCAAGCTGATGGTGACCTTAGGTAAGTCCTCATTCCCTCAGCCTCCCATCCATTGTGGGGGATGATAAAAATACTAGCTTACCTTTCAAAGTTTTTGTAAGCATTTTGACAGAATATATATCAAGTGTTTTGGATGTTCAAAACTGATAACTAAATATGGCAACAATTATACGTGGGGATCCAGACCTATGTAGATACCATGCATGTTTGCTGGGGATTATCAAAGGGAAGATAATTACGTGACAAAACAGAAATGGGGTATTAATGGATAACAAAGGCAAGATGCTTAGGATTGATGCACACACCATAGTATACTCATAGTGCATACACCCTTGCATCTCCCGGGATAAACAACCAGTGCAATGTGGGTTTCTAAAGATGGTACATTTATGCACAAACTTGGCTAATGACGGATACTTCAGTGGCTCTTGTTTTCACCATGTGGAAATGCAGCTGGGAAGGGCAAAAGCCCACAGGATATAGCAAATATTTGATCTGAGCACACACCATTCCACCGTTGTGTAAGAGAACATTGCTACAATCAACCATTTGCCTGCTACTGGCTATGTGTGACTGATTTATTTCTCTGTTTGGTATGTATGGCTAAAGGGGGAATGAATCAGAGGCAAAGGAAACCATAAACAGTTGGAAAAGGTGGAATAAGGAGCAGCTTTCTGAGTTTTTCCACAGGGCCCTAAAGAGTATGCAGAATTATTGCATTTGAGATTGTCATGGAATGCATGGTGGATTTTTTAAAATTTGCTTCAACAATTGATAGTCATGATCATAGCCGGGCTAGACAGATCTATTGGATAAGACTATTATTGACTTCTCTTACCCAATGACTAAAACATATAGCATGTCTATACTCATCATTTACGGCTATATGGTGCTAATGTGAGGTTCCTATAAAGCACATCTGACCTGACCTGTTTGTGTTTTATGTGTGTATTTATATTTGTATTTATAGCCTGCTAGGCCTAAGTCAGGTTAACAACAATTGTGTATCAGGAGATGTAAACCATCTGACCTGCATCTAAAAGGCGTCCTTTCTGGAATGAGCACATTGTTACCACACTGAATGTTTTACAGGGATAAAGAAGAACACATTTCTGCGTGCAGAAAGAAAACCAGTGAATCAGACTGCAAACAACTTTTAAGTCCTCTCAAAGATAGGCAGGGATCTTTTGCTAACATGACTGGGCAACATATCGTGTGAAAGTTCTATGCTCCTCTCCTTAAGGAATAACCAAACTATCCTCAGTATTATAACAAAAGATTGCATGGGAAAGGGCATGACTGGCAGAGCTACTAAAGAATGCTCATTTAGGGGTTAACCCCCCCCCCCAATCTCCCTAAGCCTTGGTAGTTCCGACAGACTTGTTTTGCTCTCACATAACCAAAAGAAAGGGGACAGAATTCTGCATGCGATCTTTCAGCTTTGTATGCAGCAAGAAGCCTCTTTAGGAATCCAGAACAACCCAACCCTTCACTTGGCTTGAAATTATAACCAGTTACATTTTTCAGTACAGTGAATGACCTTGGATACCGAGAGAGGTTTGCCCCACCTCTGTTTCATTAAAGACTGAGGAGGGCCTTCCCTACTGGAGCTGAGCTCTCCTTAAATGTTGATTAAATGTGTAAGGTAGCACCCAAGGGCAGCTGGTCATAATGACTGGTCACTTGATCACTGTATGTGTCTGCTTAGAGCAAGGTGTGACCTGCATTTGAAAGTTCACCTGAATAAATATTTCATACTAGAAGTTGAAGTAGGGAGGAAGTGTGTGTGTGATGGCAGAACTTGCGAACTCACTGTGATTGTGTATCTAAGGATACTGCAGCAAAACTTTTGTGAACAGTTAAGATGGCAATATCTTTATGGACCACTGCACCTTTGCCATTAGCAATTGATTTGTAAGCATGAGGAGATGATCATGCTACTATCCTTGTCATTATCTATGATAATCAAACTGCTTGCTCTTTCTGATCAGTTCATAGCGACATGGACCTAACAAATCAGTCAACTCAACAAGAACCACCCTGAGGTGGATCACATAGTTTTCTCCCCCGGCAGTTACTGTTTGTATCATGGCAAATCTAGGAATGAACCTCTTTCTGGCCTTCCTTTTGGCTTGTGATCTTGGCATAAAGGGATGACCATATAAAAATGCAAGAGAGATTCATGCTGACACAGTCTTAGGCCAATCCAGTTGGTTAGAGTACCTGAGCAATGTGCTATAGAGGCGGTTCTGTTAAGGGAGCACAGAAAAGAGCAACTCTTATTCATATATTTAGACAATGTGTATGTTGCCGTCCAAGACAGGTCTGCAAGTAAGAAACATCTGGAATGAAATATGCCTCTGTTTCCAGACTGATCCTTTGGAGAGAAAGAGAATCGTACCTGTGAGTGAGGAGTAGGGCTAAGTGCTGAAGCCGTTGCAGGATTGTGTCTTCAACACAAGAGGATAAAATCCCAAGGGAAAGATCAAGAACAGGGCAGTTTGAACTGAGTCTAGGTAAGTCAAGGTCAAATCAAATCAAAGGGGGTTGACTGACTTCCATTGTGTGTGGTCTATTTTGTTTTAGTAGATTACTGTGTTAAAATTACAAAGCAAACAAGAAGGGTAGTTAGGAGGGGACTGTCCCATTTGTGTTCTGCACCGTAGCTCCCTTTCCTCTCAGGGGAGTCCCTAGTAGCCAGTTTCAGAGATGGATACTAGGTTGGCTCAACCATTGATCTGCACCAGTTCAACTGGCTCTCACCTGGCTTTGGGAACTAAATGAACTGCGGTTTGATGATCCAGCACATTCCCAGCTGCTGTTTGGGCGAGGCCCTGTGCCCAAGTACGATGCCATGTCTAGCCGGGCTGCAAACATCCAAACTGCAGCAGGCCATCACTCTGTAATTATTGCAACATAGACAGAGGGGCTGGGTGGGGGGAGCGATTCAAACCTTTGTGTATAAACACGGCTGTGCTATCTTCTCCCTGGCATCACCCTCGGGCTCAAAGAAAGCTTTAATTTCAGGGCTTAAGGATGGGGGTGGTTATTATTGAAAGGGCTGTGGCCAAGGGCTTTCATCTCGGCTGGGGAAGGAGGAGCACGGGGAAGCTGTAGGGTAAGCGTGTCCTTTGGATGCAGGATCAAGGTTGCTTGAGATTGGGAGGGAGGGTTATATTGCCTTGTCCCTTGGAGCCTCTGTTCCCTATCTATCTATCTATCTATCTATCTATCTATCTATCTATCTATCTATCTATCTATCTATCTATCTATCTATCTATCTATCTATCTATCTATCTATCTATCTACCTACCTACCTACCTACCTACCTACCTACCTACCTACCTACCTACCTACCTACAAAGTTAATAGTATAGAAGGGGTACAAAAATTAAAAGAGGGGTTATATAATATAATTGTATCAACCACAATGTATAAACTGAAAATATTTTCCCCCAAATCCCCTTCATTACAATTTTAAGACATTTTCTATAAAATACAATAGTCCTTCTCTTGAAGTACCTTTATATTCAACTTTTTACATTTCAAATTTTATAACTCATCTATTTTGCAACTACATTATTAGCTTCATTGCTGCTACATTTTGCCATTTTACATACTCACTATAACATTTAATAGATCAAAGAGAAAAGGAAAGCCTACTAGAGATCTCATCATAAGGAAATAAAATATTTCTGTTCAAAATCCACTTCATTATACATTTATATTCAAAACTTGTTCTCATTCTGCTTCTGCATTGCAATACATTATAATATACAATTTTTGAGCTGCTTCTTATTCTAAATTGGTCTCCTGCTTGTATAATACAAACTCCATCTCTCCTTAGATTTCATAATTGATCTGTTTCTCAGATAGGTTGTTAATTTTGCCATTACTGTATTGTCACTATCTACCAATGGTACATAGTGAAACCCAAAAACATATACAAAAAAATCACTAATTTATGCATTCTCGGCAACTTTATTTTCTCATTCTTCTAAACTTGGACAGACATCTAATTTTCATTTTGCTTTTTAGATATTTTTAGCCACTATCACCATATATTTAAATATGTCTTCCAAAAATGTTGGCACCTAATAGCTTTCACAGGGAATTTAAAATTTCCTGCATTTTCTTCAAATATATTTTGCTTTTATACAACCATACAACATATGGTTACAAGTTCCATCTATGTAATGAAATTTCCAGCATTTTCATTTGTAATTTTTGTCTACATTCTCAATACCCTTTCTCAATATCCTTTGAAGCTATACACCAGGAGCCTGTGTTCCCATGTCATTCTGCAGCCTAACCTTTTCTTGTCCTTGCTACCTCATGCTGACAAGAGTTCCAGAGGGGTAGCTGTGGTGCAGCAACATCACAAGAAGTCCAGTGGCACCTTAAGGAATTACAGCAGCTATTTTGGTATAAGCCTTAGTGAGTCAGTGCTCCCCTTCCTCATATGCAGAGAAACGTGCATCCATTAGGTCTGGTATATATCCAGCAGAAAGGGCATGTTGTGGTATGTCACCTGGAATTTTTTAATGAACTCTCATTCAACACTTCTGAGTTGGGTGCTACCTGTGAAGTGCTTTTATAGAACAATTACATGCTGATCATATTGACACAGGCCAGTGGGAGCAGAAGAGAATCTAGCCCCAACTGGTGGCCATGAAAAAGGCTATAGAGATTGCTGCAAAAAATAAAGCAGAGCAGACCACATCAGGGCAACAGACTGTCCCTCTTTGGGCAGACTCAGTCACTCCTGTCTGCAGAAGGAGATTCTTCTGGCTCCTGGGCAGAAGTGACTGAGGTGTGCATACCTGATAGCTACTTCAGTTTGAACTGTTTTGCTCCTTGATATTCACTGGGCTTTCTACATACTTTGTCTCCCTGTTTTTTTGTGTAGCCTTTCAGATGTTTGGCACCTGAATCATGTGTGCTCTGATCTTTCCCCAGTCCCTTCAGCCTTTCCTCCCCATCTTTTTCTTTCTTTAAAGGCTGGGGTGGATAATCCAAGAAGCCAAAGAAACCGGCTCCAGTACAACAGTTTGCCGGGTCACACATCCCCACTCACATCTGTGGGTGGCTGACACATTTTGTTAAAGAGTTCGCTAATCGCTCTGGAATTGTTTACAAATTGTGAGTTCCAGTGCTATTTTGTGGTTGTTACAATGGTGACTCATATCAGCAGATTGTGTCGTGCATGTCCATGGCTTCCGGTATTTCATGATAGGCCTTGCTCAACTGCAGCAATGGATGATATTTACCAGAAATGTTGGCTTTAAAAGTTGGCTGTCATGATCCCAGGGATGTTTCCTGGCAAATGTCCCCCGCCTCCAGAGAGCAATGGCCTTCCCTCCAGGGAAACATGGTTAGCATCATGCTCTTGGAAATAGGACCAGGAGCATTTTCAGTGGAGAGCTATGGCTAACCTGAGCTTGGGGAAACCCAGGCTCAGACCTGAACTCAGCCATAAAGCTTAACTTGGGCTGGCACTCGCTTATCTATGCCTCCAGGTTGTGTTGAGG
This sequence comes from Paroedura picta, assembly GCF_049243985.1. Lineage (NCBI taxonomy): Eukaryota > Metazoa > Chordata > Lepidosauria > Squamata > Gekkonidae > Paroedura > Paroedura picta. Next base: position 73,289,709 of record NC_135370.1, on the reverse strand, counting down.
AAGGTGGAGGGAAAGAGACTCACGTAGGCCGTCCTGAATGTCTTGGGCAGCAGGGGAGCGTGGAAATGGAGCCGGTATGTTTCTACTAGTGGGGGACTGTATAGCATTGCAAAATGTTTGCTGTTTGGCGAGGACAAAATCTTTAGCAAAGTTCAACAAATTGGTGTTTTGGGAAATTAAATGATGAGATCATAGGAGGGGAGGGAAGGAGGAGATTGTTCTGTTTGGTTCAGGGGGAAAGGGAGGAATCCTACATCATCCCCCCCCCCCCCCGCCGCCTATATCCCAGCAGTTTGTGTTGCACCTACCTCCAGGCCTGCAATTAACACAGTATCTTGTCTGTTTGTTTCCAGGCACATAGCAATTACTTGTTGACTCATCCAGCAATTAATGTATGGGAGAAAGCATGGGCATGTAATTGTAGCAATTATTTAAATAACCACTAGAGGGGGACATTGGACCCATATGTGGTTTGCAGAAAAGAGCCCTGGCCTTAAGACATGGCACAATGGTATTTTCTGGGACTGTTGCCTGCAAGTTCCAGTTGTCAGCTTTGTTCTTACACATGACTCTGGTGTCCATCCTGTGACCAAGGCACAGGTATTCTCTGGTAGTAAACTGAATGAAAGCAGAAAAATGTTAAGTAGCATAACTTACACCTTTGCATGGAGACACTGGATGTCTGCAGATCTCCACCATCTCGCACTGTATAGCATCTTCTCCCTCCAGCCAGGGAGGTTTTCAGGATTTCTGTACTTTGGGGTTCAGGATTAAGTACAGAGATATAGTTCTTATGTCAGCCTTCTTGCATTAAGTTTCCTTACAAGAGCTTGGGGAAAGAGAAAGCAGGGATAGCATTTTTATCAGAAAATAATCATTCAACCAATGTGTTTCTTTTCCTTGGTCATGCCTTCATCTCCAAGCATAGCCCACTTTTCTATCAGAAGCTCAAGGCGAGCAGCAACACAGAAACATTGCAAGATACATAAAATACACCACTTAGATCCTTTCATCATCCAGCTATAAGGTGCATTTGTGGTACAGACTTACAGAGCCTTCATAAAGCGGTCCTAGCTCCCCCTCAGAGGATTCTGGGAACTGTTATTTGGTGAAGGGGTGAAAATGTTGGCATTGGAGGACTTCACCTACTCACTGCTTGAACAGCTGCTATGAGGAGGAAGTGACAATTAAGCCTGCTTAAACCAGTCCTTCTTTTGACATTCCCTCTGTGGGCTCTCCTTCCTCACCAATGTCTTAATTGATATTTTTAGGTCTTTGTATGTATTTCAGCTTTGTTTCCAATTGTTTATTGGTGTGTGTTTAATTATTTTAAAATGTGATTTTAGTGAGCATGTTTTAATTTGTTAGCTGCCTCGGTGGCCCTTGTGAGAGCAGAAAGACAGGATACACATTTTGTAAAATGAAATAAGTAATCAGATGTCACTTCTTTCTAGCCATCTACCCTTGTCAGGTATGTGTGCTGCTATGTTCGGGCTCATTAAAAATGCTAAAACAGTCCTCAAGGCCAGCACCATACAAAGTACATGTCGCCTGATGAGATGGGTGTTAGCTAAAAACTGGACAAAAAGCCTGCAGTTGTCTTGCTGGGTGTTTTCCCCACATAATTCCTCAGAACTTTGCAGCAGATCATGGGCATCCCCCCCCCCCCCATCTTACAGTGAGTGAAAACTGGTTCAGTTGATATTCAGTGGCGTATCTGTTTGTGAGCAGAGTGTTAGCTGCGGGTGGGGAGAGGGGAGAGGGAAGCAGCCTTCCTACGGCTTCCCTTGTAATCAGAGGCGGGTGACCCGGCTGAGGCAGGAATGCCCTTTCTTCTCATGCCATTTTGTGGCCACGTAAGTACAGGGTTCCTCCATAGCCTGGGCTGGCTTGAGCGGTGTGGATTTACCAGTGCTGGGGGGGGAGGGAGTGCGGGGGGACCTTACGCAGCTGGTTAAGCACCAGAAGCTGAGTGGAATAGCGACATGTGGCAACCTCCCCCCTTCACACCCAACCGTGTTCCCAAGCATCTGGCTGCAAGGCAGGCCTCAGGAGAAATGGAGCGGAGGAGAGCTTCCTCACGGCCGGGACAGCTCCATAAACTGATGGGCTAAATATAAGTGAAGGCTTCTCTGTGATCTCATCGGTACAGCTGTCTTGTGTCCCCGGGTCCCCTCCCACGGAGGGATGAGGGCCTGAGCCTCTGTCTTCCGATGCAATGATGGCATTCTTTGCCAGGTAGCACACCCAGCGCTTTACTCCTCCCACCGGCCATGACGCATCAACTGTCATTGCTTCCAATCGGGGTGCTGCATTGGCCGGAGGAGACAGCTGAGGAGACAGCTGAGTGCATGGTGGGAAGCTGTGGGGTCAGTGCCCTGGACAGGATGGCTTGAGATGTATGTCATTTGTTGTATTTTGAAGTGGGCTTAGTGGTGACAGGCAGCCTCCCTTTTAACCTCACAACAACCCTGTGAGGTTGGAGACAGAGAGATAAGGCTTGGCCCAAGGGTTCTCACAGGAGTTCTGCCCCTCTGCCAACTATAAGGCCTGTCTACTAGAAATGCCCTGGGAATTTTTTTGCTCAGAATTGAATTCTCTAGGCCATGGGGTGGAGTTTGGACCAGAATGTGGCACACAGGGAGAAGAGTCTTAAGCTCTCCCCATTTGGCTGGAAACCACCCTGGGGAGCCATATTTGCCCCATAGAGGAAATGTGCATACTGTCCATGAGTTAGGGTTGTTAGGTTTGCTGCTCTAATGGGGGGCCTTCCAGGGACCCAGTCCTTTGCCCTGTGGCATGTGAAGTGCTGGCAGGAAGAAATGGGGTGGGGTGGGGTGGGGACTGGGGGTGCACCCGCATCCCCAGAAGGGACCTCACAGATGTTCTAGAATGTTCAAGCACTGGGCCATTCCAAATCTGCATATGCTAAAAGAGGATTTAACTCAGGCCCCTGGCTGGTACCCTCTGCCCTCAACATCATGATGCTTCAGACTGTTCTTGCCACTGTAGCTATAATGTCTGGAGGTGGCCAAGCCCTGCTCAAGTGACCAGGAGCAATGAACCAGGGGGCATAGCCAGCAGCACAGGGGGCTCAGTCCTTTCAAGGTTGAATGTCTTCAAAGAATGCCAATGGTAGGTCTGTGATCCACCAAGCCAAACACAGCTGTGCTTCCAGGAGTTTTGCAACTCCCATATTTTTGAGCCCCAGGACAGCTGGAGAGATAGCTGAGCCACAGTTCATGGCAGTCTGGGGGAAAGACCACTTTTTGTTATCCCTCTCCTCTGTTTCTGGAACAGTCGTCAGGACATGATCCATTCAATGGCCTTGGAAAGAATCTGTGAAGCCTCCCAGGTACCTGGAACTGAGAGGAAGGTGGCTGGCTGATAAAACGACAGGAAAACTTGCATGAAATGTTCTCTGAACATGTGTAATGGAAATCTTTTAAATAAAATCAATGATTAGCATGAGCTAGTCACCCCGTCACCAGCATGGGCAGCTGACCTCCCCTTCATTGCACATCTGGCCCACAGGGGCTGGGAGGAAGCTGGTGTTAGAGTGCCCTCTGGTGGACAGCGAGAGCAATTGCTGAGCTGTATAGAGCACAGGAGGCAAGGGGGGAAGATCTTGTCCCCCGAAAAGAGATTTAATGTGCAGAAAGGAAAGCTGAAACTTTCATGGCATGGACTACTGATATAATCTGATAACTGTGAGCCATAGAGCTTATATTAAAGGGTCAGGGATCAGTATAACAGCTGCCAACCTAATTAGGAACTGGGAGAAACCCCTTGTGCTGGGAAGTTCACTCAGTCCCTTGGGGTCAGTTGCTCTGTCAGCCCGGACATGTCCTGGGGTTCCTGTGAGAATAAGACAGCAGACAGAAGGGCGACGGGCCTGCCAGTGCAGAATTGAACCTGGCTGGCCAGATTAGAAGATGCCCTGCAAGAGGCTCTGATGATGATGGGCAGATGGAGGGGAACATCTCTCTCTCTCTCTCTCTCTCTCTCTCTCTCTCCTCTCTCTCTCCTCTCTCTCAGAACATAAGACCAATCCCATGCATTTCACTCCACAGCTTTGGCCTTGTGTGTAGGTCCAATGACTTCTTAGGTGGTCTGTTTTATTGTCCACTTGGTGATAGGTGTTGGAAGGACTCCTCAGTCTCCACGGGGGAGAAGATTTGTGTCTGTGAGTGTGTTTATTCCACAGAGAGGTTGGGTGCTTACCAAGCCCTGTCCATCTAAACAGGCAGGGCTTGAGTGCAAAACATACTCCTGGATTTGTAGTGTGTTTGCATTCATTTTCACTGGTCAGAGATCCAACCAGGGAAGTGGCCCAGACTTTGAATAAGGCAGCTCTAGAGGCCTGGATGGGTAGAAAAGGCCAGGATGGGCTTTCTACAGAGACCAAGAAACCATCCTGTGGGACATCCAGGCCCTGGTTTGCTAATTGCCTGTGTTTTAAGGTGTCATCTCTTAGCTTTGCCTTTGACAGGTAACACAAAATTATTTCCCATACCTATGACCAACTTTGATGGATTCATGCATCGAATGTCACAGTTGCCTGTGAAAAAAGTTGTTCAACAATAATAAGTAAGAATAGTAAGGAAGAAAGCCTTGGAGGTTCACACAACCCCTTTTGTCTTTATAGGTGCTACAGGTTACTCAACTTTGGTTACTCGCCTTCTGGTGGGACCTGATGTTCTGTGGGAAGTCCAACTATCTCCAGACTACAGAGCCCTGTTCCCCTAGAGCAGCTGTCCCCAAGCCCCGGTCTGGAGACTGGTACTGGCCTGTGGGTCAGTTGGTACTGGGCCACTGCTCCTCCTCCCCGGCTGCTGCCTCGGGGGCTGCCCTGCCACTCTGCCGCCGGCTCACTTTTGGTGCTCTCCGGCGGCCACCATGGCTGGGGCTCCCCCTTGATGTGGCACTGCGCAGCTGCTGTTGGCAGCGCCCCCCAGTGGGCAGCGAGAAGTCAGGGGTGCTGGCAGGAAAGCAAGCGGAGCAGGGGCTCAGGCAGCGGCGACGTCCCTTAGCAAAAGACTACCCCCCCCCCACCGGGCCTCAGTAAAATTGTTAAGCGTTGACTGGTCGCCGGTGATAAAAGGGTTGGGGACCAGTGCCCTAGAGGAAATGGCAGCTTGGCAGGGTGGACTCTATGACATCATGTTCCCACAGAGCTCTCTCCACTCCCCAACTCTGTCCCTCCTCAGGCACCAACCCCAAATCCCCAAGAATTCGCACTTTGCACTGCTTGGCTGGGTGCCAGCTTGGTGGGAAATCCCCACTCACAGGGCTTTAATATTCACACACAGCAACCCCAGCGCTCCAGACGGAGAAGCAACTCTCACTCCTCTCTCTGTGGGGGAAGGGGGGGGGGCTTAGTACTTTGGTAGAGTTTGTCTTGACTGAAACATGATGCTGGTGGAGCCAAGGCACTCCCCTGGGTGGGACTTAGGCCTTGTCCAGCATCTCGCTTGGAGAGGGCTGCTCCCCAGGCAAAGCAAGGATGTGTGCAGGTTTAAACATGCAGCCGTGCAAAGCCCCGTGGGGGGGGGGGAGGGAGGCAAGTTCCTTTGCTTTGCTTTGCCAACATCCCATTTCAATCCATCCTTCTGTAGAGCTCCTAGACTGCTGATGCGTGCCTTTGGATGTCAAATAAAACATGACTTTGTTCAGATTTCATCTAGGAGATTTAATTATGTACACGCTCTTACTGTGCTGTTAGGAATCCCAGAGGAGGACTAGGAAGGGTTAGCAGAAGCAAATTCAGATTGGTCAAAACCCGCGGGAGGGGTGGAAAGGAGGCCGTACTCAGGCTGACACTCTTGGCTTTTCCCTCGCCCACTGAACAAGTCTATCGGCAGGGCTGCTGCTCCTTGGGAACAAGGATCCAGCTGGTTGTTGCCCGGCTATGGCTTAAGCCCAGATGGAGCGGTTCATAGAACCACCTCTATCCCTCCCCTTCTTGCTCTTTAGTGCTGGCTTTTAATGGACGACCTTGCCCTCCTACCCTTTTATCAATCAGATTGACTCCACAGCTTCTCGGCATGGAGTTGTGCAGATGGTGGCTTAATTACCTAAAACCAGAGCAAAGGCCTTTAGACATGAATAGACGGATCATCTTTATCACGGTTTCCACCAATTGGTCAATACATTTGCTTGTTTATCTGCTCCATATTGTCAGGTCTGGTGCTCCACTGTTCAGCTTATATAATATCCGGGCTCCCTAGCCCTATTTGTGTCACCGGAGCTTTCATCTGCAGTTGAACAAGCGTCACGTAGTATTTTCTGGATCAGTGACAAGATGATGCTTCCTTTCTCTTTGAATAAGTCAGGGTGGTGATGATCTGACTTTCCTTCCCAGGACTTGGGAGACTGCCTCGAACCAGGGCTCCCGCAAGCCCTGTCACGGTTCGAGTCACGGTGAACGTAGCCAAAGGAGGAAGTGCTGGTCTCACGGGGCCTCGTGTCTCTGTTTTTTTCTACCAGGTGTTGCTGTATCTGTGTCAGTGCTGTTAGAAGAAGATCTTTTGCATACACATCCAGCGAGGCTTGCCGGTCGGGTCCTTTGCTCCCAGAGGGAAGAGGCTTGCTTGGCCCGCCCCCTCGGTCCTTTCCTTGGCTGTGCGTCTCGCTTTTCAAAGATGCAAACTGCATGCCCTGAGATCTCTGGTTTGACTGGGTCCCTGATTTAAAGGCTGCGAAGGCCAAGCTCTGAGTCCTCGCCTTGTCTTCTGAGAGGAGTTTAAACAAGCGTTTCACCATGGCTTCCAAGATTTCTGTAGTTTTCTGGGTTCCCAAGGAATAAAGGTTCTTCTTTAACCCAGTCACAAAATCTGAGTCTGTCATGAGTGCCCCGGTGATGTTGTGTAGATTTTTCATAGAGGAGTCTATTAAGTCTGAGACAATTTCTTTGATGTGCTTCATGAGTACCTCCTTTAAAACGGCACAAGCTGATGGAGCCGGCTTCCCCTTTTGGACCCTCATGGTCTTCAAGAACGATAACATCACATCAGAAGCCACCTGATCAGCATACACCATCATCCGTTTGCTCACAGATGACACATCATCGTGTTTCCTTGTTTTGTCGGAGAAACTGTCTCCCGGCTTGAAACTGTTTTCAGCTGCAAATGGGTCGTCCCTTTTGGTGGCCCTTGCCTGAGGTGGCCTGCTTGAGTCCACACATTCACTTGACAGAGGCTTGCCTTCCGGGCAGTGGGAACTGATGGTGTGGCGTGTAAACTTACCAGAATTCTCCCACTTCTCTTTGATCTCCTTACGCGTCATGTCCAGGACAAAGGAACAGAGCTTGTTGGCGTAATAGGCAAGGTCATCTGGGTTTGCTGTTGGACCCCCAGGAGGATTGGGAGCTGTGTTGTTGTTGTTCTGGGATGCCTGGTCAGTCATGGGTGAATCGAACATATTGGGCTTACAGGGGGTCCCTGAAGAGGTCAGCGCATGCTGGAATCCAACTGCATATTTCTCAAGGTCGTTGCTGAGCCAGCTGACAATGTTGACGTCTTCTGTAGAGCCTTGCTTGAAAAGGCAGACCGCTCCTTCTGTGTTAACGTAGCTGCTTTGATCCTTGTCTTTGATCACGATGACCTCTTTCTCCTCCAGATTCGCCAAGTCTAGATCCCTGGCCGGGTCTGAGATATTGTGGGTCTGGCTAGTGGCATCCACATTTCTGTCCTTTGAGTTCAGGTTGGAGACATCTACAAAACAGATTACTTTACGTTCCTGGTCTTTCATTACATCTGGGCTGTAGAGGTGTATCTTGCACATCCCAGCCTGACTCTGTAGCCAGTCAATACCCTGAGCCATCTTTGATGGTCGAAAATGGAGCTCTGCTGAGGGCCGTACAGCTTTCTTCTTCTTTCAGCTGTGTACCTTGGATGACCCTGGCAGCCTTGGGATGTCGCCTCTTCTTAGCCTTCCATGCTCTTCCTGTCTGCAAATGGTATTTTCACTTATATGAACTCATAGCAGCAGTGACTTCACAAAGCCCCAGTATCCCTCACTGGCTAGCAATGAGTTGCTGGTGCTCTGTTAAGGACGTGTCTTTGAGGTGTTTTGGTTTGTTTCTTTTGCCACACCCAGAGTTGTAGAGGGTTCCTTTTTTGAAGGCGGTTTTGGTTTTTCAGCTGAGCAGTTCTGGTGACCTGCCAGACTCAAGATGTTGCCTCTCTCAGCTTTCCATGCTCTTCTGCCAGGGCAGGGCATTTTTTCTCAGGTGAATGGGCAGCTGTCATGACATCACAAAGCACCAGAATCCCCACGGTGAGGCAAAGCACTCCTGAGTCCTCCCAAGGCCTCATCTGCCTAGGAAGGGGGGGGGGCTCCTTCCATCTTGCAGGTGCTGTCAGCTGGACCTCTGCCTACTTGGCCCTTCTCATCTTCAAGGCAGGAGTGAGGAATGGGGCCATTGGCTCTGCAGCCCTCGGGTTGGGGAATCAGGAGTGATGAGGTAATTTTCGGGAGTGTTCCGTAGGAACATATCCTGAGTGGACTGTCGTCATCACCTGAAGCTGGTTGGGAGAAAAAGAATAATTGAGCTAAGAGGAAGAAGAGCTGTTTTTTTATACTTCACTACCCAAAGGAGTCCCAAAGTTGCTTCCAATTGTTTTCCTTTCCTCTCCCCACAACAGACACCCAGTGAGGTAGATGGGGCTGAGAGAGCTCTAAGAAAACTGATATGCAAGAACAGCTCTAAGAGAACTATGACTAGCCCAAGGTCACCCAGCAGATTACATGCCAAGAGTGATGACTTAGCACTTTTCTTCTCTGAACTGGTAACCGATAATGAAAGGACCAAAGGAGGCCATTTGGACAGTCGGCCTGGTGAGGAAGGGAGTAGGCAGCAGCTGGTGGACTGCTCCTTAGGGGGAAATCATGGGTTGCTTAGGGAAGTTCCCGAATACCATGTATCCTGCTTTATTTTCTCATGGACCCACAATTTAGGTTTAGTTGGTAATATTTAGGCCTTGTTACAAAGCGAGGTTTGAATTGTTGTGTTGATTTGTGGGTGTGTGCCTACAGTGACTAGAAATTGTATTCACATGACAGTAGGTTTACTTCTGCTTTCTCTTGGAATAACTGCCCTTCACAAGTAGGAGTACCTAGGCTAGACATTCTCAGCAAGGTTTCCGTGAAACCCTGGGCTTCCTTTACGGGTTTCCCGAATGGGTGGGAGTTAATTAAATTGTAATATATTTTTTAAATTTGTTAAACATTTTTCAGGTGCTATGCCCATGCATGGTCACACTGACCCATCCACCCCTCCCAAAATGGCCAATGACGGTCCTGGAGGGAGTGAGAAGGGGAGGGGCCTCAGGTAGGCGTGCACACACCTGTGCTTCCCAACCATAATCTGCATGATCGTGCCATTCTGGGGTTACTTGAAGCCTGAAGAAAGTTTCAGAGGTTTCTCAATGGTAAAAAAGTTGAAGAAGGATGACCCAGACAAAAAGGAGTTTTTAGCCGAAGGCACATGCAGCCCCATTTTATGTGTGTATATCCAAAAGTAAATCCCTGTGCATTAACACGGGGCTCAGTCAAAACAATCAATTTTGGTTGCTTGAAATGTATTTATTTAGAATGTTTATATTCCCCACCTTTCTCCTGACAGGCAGTTAAGAAAAATGAAGGTGATATTCAGCAGTGCTGGAAAAATGTCTCCTTTATTCAAGCCAAAATATTTGCTTTTGTCTTTAAATCACACCCTTTCTCCTCAGTGACATTGTTATCTAGCCAAACCTGATTGATTTTTGGGGGGAAAAAACTGTAAGGATTTTATTTATTATTTTGTGAGCCCTGATTGGGTGGGCTCTCCCATATGACTCACTGAGGAAGGAAGACCAAAAGGTAATGAAAAAAGGGAACCTTCTGCTCGAGCAAGATGGCTTGTTTCAACCTGAAAAGTGAAACTGGCAAGCAATTAGTGCAGCCCTGGTTAATGAGGCTTGCACACTAATAAGTGTGTATAGGACTGCAGCCTTAAATTTAATCTAGCATCAGGTTTAAGGCAGCCTTTTTCAGTCTTTTGACTATTGAGTAATCCCTGACATATTCCTCAGGCTCCAAGGAACCCTGGAAGTGATGCCAACTGGCCATGTCTCCCGGCCACACCCCCAGGAGAAAAGCTCCCTCCAACAGCGGGGAGCCACACGATGGACTATCATGGGGGGCCTGGGACCGATCCACTCCAGAGCGGCCACTTACGCAGCCTGTGCAAACAGGGAACCCCCAAGAGCTGCTGCTTGTCACGGGAGACAGTAGTGGGGGCCAGGCCAACAAATGGGCTGAAGTAAAAGGCGGCATCACAACAAAGTGACAGGAGGGTGATTTCCCATATTTTAGCTGCTGCTGTTTGCATGTATTTAAAATTTAGATTAAATAAAACATGTCTTGCAAAAAACAATAGCAATTCCCACTGTTAGGGGATACAGTCATTCAGTTAGAGTAAAGGAACGGATAAAGAATGGGGCTGAGAGTGAACCTAATAATTGTTTTAGGTTGACCAGGCGGCAACTCTTAATACAGTTTATCCCCAAAATAATGGTCCCCAAATGACAGAAACCTTTTAAAAGCCTCTTTAAGATTGCTACTCTTTCAGCCTGTTCTCCTTATTTTTGTCTGATAATTTTCCTGGTCCTCTCTTTGTACCTTCCCTCAACCTCTCTCTCTCTCTCTCCCCCTCTCTCTCTGGAGCAATTAGTGTTGTGCTTCTCCAGGAAGCTGAGACTGATCCGACATTCCAGTGCAACTGTGGCATCCTTAGCTAGCTTGCCAGGGAGCTGTGCCAGTCACAAATGGACAGGAAGCTTCCCAAGCAAAGGCCCCTCCCCACAATTCCGGGTTTTTTTTTTGCAGCTGGGCTTTGATCCACAGGAATCAACAACTGCAAGGTCGAGCAAGCAAAGTTTACTGGGCAAAGAGGAACAAGACTGCCCCCTAGCGGCTGACTTTGGAACTGGGAGCCACAGTCAACCCGCAGTTCCAGGCTCTTGGGGGAGACCATCGGGAGACCACCCCGTTCTACCCTGCTGCATCTCTGCATCTCAGCTTGGCAGTTTCCAAATAATGACTGCTGGCTTAAATTACAGTACAAAAGAGGATGGTAGGAGGGGAACAGTGCTTGAGTCTCAGAATTCATTCATTCAGGGAAGGGAATCTCAGTAATAAAGGAACCTGCGGGCTATTTTGTTTGGTACAGCCCCCAAATCAGCAATGTAGCTGAGCTGTCATGAGTTCAGGTCTCTGGACTTTATACAGCAGTCTATTTCATAGCCTGCCTTCCATGCAAATAAACCAAGACCCCTCCACAATGCGTCCGGTGCTTCTCCCCAAGTCTGACCCTCACCAGCCCTCCCTGTTTGCCAGCACAGTAACCCAGTTCACAATGAACGCATGTACATCCTGCAGATACACGCAGAGATTGATTTAAAAGAAATAACCAGTGCACATTCACCTTACAAATGCAACTGGGGGCCATTGCCCGGAGAAACCTGCAGTCTCCATCCCACGTTGAGTGGTACAAATGTTGAATGTAACATTAGAACTTCTCAAAATACATGTAAGGGAACATCACGTCTACATTGCACGGGGAGCATACACGTGCTGAACATAACATAATTTACAGGGCTTAATGTCTTTACAGGCAGATGTTACACAGGGGATGCATTTGGGCTTATGACGGTTGTCTACCTCTGGTGTTAAGTCTGTCGTTTTTTTCATGCCCAGGCCAATGTGCTGTGTGCCTGTTGGAAGGCACCATTTCCCATCCCCCACAGCTACGTGTGGACGAGTGCTCAGGGGGTGTTTCCAGAGCGGAGGTCATTCGTGTGAACTAGCCTTGGGAGGCTGCATCCCAAAGGTTGCCCTTCATGGGCAGAGACTGGAGGAGGACGCCCTGACGAGGCTCCCCCCTCAAAGGACAGGCTGTGTATTGCTCAAGGCTCAGAACAGGCCTGCCTGCCTGCCACCCCCACTGATGCTGCAGGTGTGTGTGAAGGAGGGGGTGTTCTCCCACTGACAGGGGAGGAGGCTTTCATGCCGGGGGTGGGGAGGAGAGGGGGGGAGGCAACCCAGGAATTGGGGCTCCTTTCCCATGGATTGCCTAGCCTTCCCCGCACACACTGTCCCTCTCTTCCCCTGACATACTTTGCATTTTCTCCCTCTATCTTATCTTGCTGTGGCTCTGTCTGTCTGTTCACTCCTCTCTTCCCAGCTGGCCCTGTTGTTTTCTGGTTCTCCACCTGTGCCCCCGCCAACCATTCTGCCGAAGGAGGCGATGGCAGGTCTCCTTGATAACAGGCAGACAAAACAAAGGCCTCTTGTGCTGGGACGAGTAAGGAACGGGTGGAGGGAACATCTTGTACGTGCAAGAGATGACGGGTGGCTTTGTGTCAGGGGGTGGGCGGGTCGTGTTTGCAAGTGGATCACTCAAGCACTACCACAGTGCCTTGAGGGGCTGATGTACCAGCCGGGGACTCAGAAGCTTGGAGGTCAGCTCTTGGGGTTGCCCTGAGAGGAAACTGAGGCACATGGGCCATGGCCCTAATGAGTCAGAGCCCAGGTGCTTCCTGTTTCTCTTCCATAACATTGGAGGAGACCTTCAACTACTGCATGCACACTAGTCTTGGTCACCACCCAAATAACAGTTCTGGTCAGCTCCTAAGGTGACTAGCAATGGCCTAGAAGGACAAGGGCAGCCACACATTAAACTAGGGCTGCCAGCTATGGGTTGGGAAATACCTGGAGACTTTGGGGCTGGAGCTAGGAGGGACCTCAGCGGAGTATAATGTGATGGAGTCCACCCTCCAGAGCAGCCATTTTCTCCAGGGGAACTGATCTCTTTCATCTGGAGATGAGCTACAATTCCAAGTGATTCCCAGCTCCCAACTGGAAGCTGGCAGCTCTACAGTAGATACCTCTGGCCAGCAAGCAGCTCCACTTGGTGGAAATTATTTCTGAATGAGAGAGCAAAAGAGCCTTTGAACAGAACTCAAAAATGACAGCCACTTAGGTGATAACGCCCCCCCCTTACTATTCCTCCTCCTTCATCTTGTCTAATATTCCCTGCAATGACAGATTCCTCTTTTTATTCCACCCCCTACCCCTCTGTGTCCTGGCCAATTATTTAATCTCAAAACACGCGGTGATTATTTCCTGCCCAGCTGTCTGAAGGCAACAGTCTTGCTGCGGCAGCCAAGGGCATGTGGGGTATGCCTCTTGCCTTTCCTGTTCAAGCCACCATACCTGGAAATGCCTGCCTACCTCCAACAGCTCCTGTTGGGCCAGTGCTGGTTCTGTCCCCTTTCAGTGCCCCACCTTCTGCCCAGCCCACAGGGTGTCTTCACCCCCTTCTCTGCTTCATCTCCCAGCTCAGAGCCCACAATTCTGTCTTCTCCCTTCTTCAGTACCACCCCCCGCCACCATCTCAGCCCATATACCTCACCTGACTCCTACTCACCTTTGAGAAATTCAAAAGCAAGTCCTGGAATCCAGTTTAACCTCATTTCCCCCACTAAATCACAGAGGAGGGTGAGTGGAAGCAGGGTTTGGTTGCCTAGCAACTGCAGCATACATTTTACAGCCATGCCAGGTTAGGGCTACCAGTCAGTGGTGGTAGGGCAGCACAGGTGAGGCCTTACTGCTGTCTCTCCCGCATCCTGGGCTGAGTCAGGGACTGAGCCACTGTTGTACAGATATAGTCAACAGTCTCTCTCTCTCACACACACACATACACACGCACACACCCTGGCTGCAAAATGTCCCCCTGCTCCCATAGAGCAGATGAGGCAGTAAGTAAACGTGTCTGGACTATACCACTTCAAGCTGCAGGTAGGGGCTCATATGACAACATATGCCCGAACTCCCACAATTCTGCAGGGCCTGCAAAAGGGAGCTCTTCCACCAGGCATTCACTAGAGGCCTACCACCTCAGAACACCCCCCAGGTGCCCCTTCCCTGACTGGACAATTTGATCTCCCCAGGGGCATATCAGTGTTGTTACTCATGTTGTGTTGTGACTGTTACCTAATATATTGTTGAGATGTTCTTTGAAATTTGTGCAATGTTATAGGTTGTCATAAAGCTCTATATAAATTTATGTGATATTACATGTAAAGTGCCCAGAGCCGTAGGGAAGGGCGGTATAAAAATCCAAACAAACAAACAATAACACCATTCATTTCATGTTCTGGGATTAACAATTCTTGCTTATTTACTGAGTACATTTTTATCCTGTCCCTTTCTCTGATGAGCTCAGGGTAGTATATGCCATTCTTTCCTCCTCCACTCTGTCTTCACAACAGTCCTGCAAGGTAGGTTAAGCAGAAAGAAAGATTGGTCCATAGTCATCCTAGCAGAGTGGGAATTCAAACCCAGGTTTCCTGCATTCATCTGTTACACTACAGCTATCTTTTTCTTCTAAACTTGGGGAGGGGGCAGAATATTTGCCTTTAAAAGCAAACCCATCTCACTGTTCTTCTGTGGCTAGTAGTTTGGCCTGCCTGGGTTTATCTGTATCATTGCAGCATATTAATACCATCCCAGGGTATTCAATAGTTGCAACTCCTGTTTCCATTACAGTTGCCTGCTCTCTCCCCATTTGTGTGTCCTGCAGAACACCAGGGAGGGGTGGAGGGCCGCAAGTGCCCCAAGAAAGCTGCCTTGGGTGCCAGAGCTGCTGGGACTGCCTGGGTGAGAGGCGCCAGAAGGGTGCTTGGCTTTGGAAGAGTGGTCGTGTTGAGGGTGCAGCGCCACCTGCTGTGCTGAAATTTAGATGTGGAGAGAAGTCTTGTTTTCCGTCGGCTTTAGTTTTTACAGTTTGTCATAGCCATGAAGGAAGGAAGGAAGGAAGGAAGGAAGGAAGGAAGGAAGGAAGGAAGGAAGGAAGGAAGGAAGGAAGGAAGGAAGGAAATCTTCCTGTCTAATCTCTGGCAGAGACTGTCCCAGTCTTGTAGGCAATTAAAATCCTTATGTACAGAAGCAGAATCACTTGGCAAGCTCCACCAGTATTCGGTAGAAGATACCTTTGTGTGTATGTTTTCTTACTGTAAGTCTCATGGAGAGCAGACAGTCAATTTTTACATCAAACAGAGTATGAGAGGGAAAGAAGGAAAACCCACCCCTGTCTGCATTTTACCATATTTCAGACTGGGACTCAGTGGCAAAGCACCAGTTTTGCAATGAGGAGGTCCCAAGGTCAATTTCTGGCATCTCCATTTCAAAGGCTCAGCAGGAAGTGACATGAAATACCTCTGGTCCAGATGGTGGTCATCTGCTTCCTGTCTGATCTTGATGAACCAATGCATCTTGGTGTAAGGCAGCTTCGGGTGTTCACATTAATACCTGAAGCGGTTTTGTCTTGGAACTAGGTGAAAAATGCTGAAGGAAACATAGAGCATCAAGAGAAAGCACAGGGCTCAGTTTCTCTTGCCCACAAAGTCCATTTTAATTAAAGAACAGACTTGCTTGACATGTGAGTGGAAGGCTGCTTGTATTTCCCCCCTAGCATTATTGGCCATTTTGGGAGGGGGAGACAGGTTGACATGTCCCTATGTGGTCATATCACCCGATAAATGTTTAACAAATTTTTAAAATATATTAAAAATTAATTAACTCCCACCCTGTAGAGACCCATTATCCCTTCTTCTGTTTTCTCCTCACAACATCCCTGTGAGGTAGACTAGACTGAAAGAGTGGCCTGTGAAAGAGTGGGGATTCAAACCTGGGCCTCTCAGTTCCTGGTCTGACATGTGGAACCAATGAGGCATATAAACCATCTGGATATATAGATCATGCTAACCACCATAAATATAGCAAACTTTGATATATGTATATACATGGGATCCATGTGTACAGATGGTTCATATGATTAATTAATTCCACGTGTTTTGCACCACTTTTAGATAATTTATGTGGAACTACCATTTTGTGCTTTTAACTCTAAGCATGCCTCTCAGTGACAGAACAAAATATAAGTCCAATAGCAACTTTAAGACCAATAAAGATTTATTCAACGTGTAGTCTGAGGAAGTGTGCATGCACTTGAAAGCTCACACATTGAATACATCTTTGTTGTTCTTAAAGGTGTCATTGGATTCATATTTTGTTGTGCTGCTTCAGACCAACACAGCTACCGACCTGCATCTATCTCTATGACAGGTAATTCTTTCTTATTTTTGTCTAACACCTGGCCATAGCTTTGCTTCCCCCATCTCATAATGATTTTGCCACCCTCTTGCTTTGGTGAATGGATGATTCTAACAGCACCATACTTTCTTATTTTAGTTAACAAAGGAACTTGTAAATATAGAGAGCCAGTTTGGTGTAGTGGTTAAGAGCAGCAGCCTCTAATTTGGAGAACTGGGTTTGATTCCCCATTCCTCTTCCATGTGCAGCCATCTGCATGACCTTGGGCCAGTGTCAGTTTTCTCAGGGCTCTCTCAGCCTCAACTGTCTTACAGGGTGTCTGTTGTAGGGAGATGATGTAAGCTGTTTAGAGATTCCTTCAGGTAGGAAAAAATGTTGCTCTTCATCATCATCATTATAAAACAGTCCTCCCCTGGCAGGATCAGTCACTGACTGGATTTCTATCCTCTCCCCACATCCCAAAGGAGACAGCAAGATCAGCTGCATACTGTCTTCCACAAATTCCCACTCCCACCCCTTTTTGGTAAATGCACAGAAAAGTAGATTGGAAGGCAGCCAAGAACACAGAGTGCTAAATTCAGTGGCAGACAATGGCACAGGCTGGGCCAGCTCTGGTGCAGTTCTTGAGGGCAGGGGAGGCCAAGGGCACTAGGCAGGCATTCTGAGTTCACCTTGGGCATCCTACAGATGGTCACGTACCTTAAGCAGTCTGGGAACTGCTTTGTATTCTTAGATGCTTCCCTTTAGAGAATACCCTGGATCTAAATAAACAACCGAATGGCACATTGCAGGCAGTGTGAGAGGAATTCAAGACTGGGAGAGCTACATCTGCCCTTATGTATAACCCTCTGTATATACATCCATGTCCCTCAGCTAATTCAAAGCATGCAACAAGAAACAGGGACAATTGCAGAGACAATAAGTCCAACACCCTTTAAAAAAATGTACCCACCCATTCCTTACACTGACCCAAATAGCTCAGGCTAGCCTGAGATAGTTGGCTCTTGGAAGCTAAATAGGGTCAGCCTTGGTTAGTACTTGGATGGGAGAGCCCAAAGAAGTCCAGAGTCACTATGCAGAGGCAGGCAATGGCAAACCACTTCTTGCCTTGAACACCCTACAGAGTTGCTATAAGGGGGCTGGAATTTGATGGCATTTAAAAAATCCCAGTGACTTTAAAAGGACTGGAGCTCCCAGACTGGGTGTAGGAATTCAGCTCAACAATGCAATCCCAAACAGACTTATGCACGTGTGAGTTATGCCTCATTAGGCCCAAAGATTTCTAGCCTTACTCTTTGCGCCTAATGAGGCATAATCACTCACAAATTCAGATGACTCAGAATGTGTGTGCTGAAGCCTCATTTTCAAGTAAAAGCTTAACCCTGGCCATCCAGAACTAAGCCACTGAGAAAAGCTGAGCCCTCAAAGATCCTGCTGTCTACTTCTCTAGCTCAGCCCAACAACTCTGCAGCAGGAGAGTTTTGCAGAAATTCAGAATGTAGCAGGAGTTTTTTTTAAAGCATGATTTCTCTATTTTGAAATTCAATCTTTAGTATTTTAAATATAAAATTTTTAGATTCAATGACCTTAACCTGGTATTTCAAACTCTATCAACACACAAAGGCAACCATGACTGCTATTGACTTTAAAAAAGAACAGCATTGTAAACAAATGGCTTCCTGCACTGGGAAAGCTGAGTGACCAAAACCAACTTTACAAGCCCATTTGAGTTTTAGTTTGAGTTTGCTTGAGTGCTCCCACCCCATCAGCCTCAGCATGGGGTAATGTCACCCTCCAAAACAACCACTATGCCAGGAAGTCTCCACGATTGCCTGGAGGTTGGCAACCCTAGGTCAGGAGACCAATATAAGATGATTTGGGTCCTCATTGTGGTGAAAAGGAGAATATAAGTATCGAAATAAACAAATGCAAATATTCAGGAGATTTCCTCACCCATTAAAAATAGTGAAATCCTTACCTTTCATTGTCGTTATATTCCAGCCCCTCCATATGATGTCACCAACATGCAGTGTCTGGGCAGTAAACGGCCGGCTACATCCTCCATTTTAAAGCGCTAGTTGGGGAATCCCCAAAAGTGGATTACCAACCTATGTAGTGCTAGCTAATGAAGAGCAACCAGCAGAGGGAAGGTATGGAGGCTAAAACCTCATCCCGCCCGCCTCTCCCAGGGACGGGAACATCTTTTTTTAAATGTCTGAAATCCTGGAACAATGAATAGGCGGGCAAGCATGCAGGTGACGCCAGAAAAATTTTTCCCAAACATTGTGGCACAAAGCATGCCTCTCTAAAGCTCCCCCCCCCAATTTTGGGGGGGGGGGGGAAACGGATTAATTTTTTTAATTAACAAGACTCGTGATTCAAGAAAGGGTAGTGTTCAAAAAGCGCTAGGTGTCTATGATTAGATGCTCAGGCATAGCAATGGAGAAGTATGCATTTTAAAAAGGCACTGTGTGACCTTGAAAGCAGAAAGGGGATTGGCTGCCTGGCTTGGTTGAAAGGCGGAAGAGAGTCACGTGTAAAGTGCATTGCTCTCTTCCACTATTTCAAGCAGGCGATGTGGAGGGCGAGAAGCACGAAAAGGCAGCAGAGAAGAGCAAGACAGGGAAAAGGTGAAGAAGCGCAGGGAGGCACGATTATATTTAGCTTAACGCCATTCTGCTGGTGTAATGCTATTTTTACTGATGTGCGGAAATGCCCTCAATGTTTCTATTTACAAACCACACCACAGAGGGGATGAGTAACTGAGCAAAAAAATGGAGCTAGGAACAGACCAGGGGAATTTCTCTGCAAACCTGAAGGGTTGTGGAAAAATCTGAAATTTTAGAGAAAAGCACCAGCGTCAGGGGATTAAAACTCCCCTTAATAACAGAAACAATGCCTGTAGTTTTAAGAAAAGAATGTCCACTGACTTCTCACTGGCTGTTGTGAGTTGCTAAGCAACAGCAACACTATTGCCAAGTCTACCAAGCCTTGGTAGAAACATACATGGTAATGCCTATACATGGAGAGGTTAGCCAGGGGTGGCCCAGCAATTGGTGGGGGATTCAGAAGGCAGGAACTTCCAGATTGGGGGGGGGGGGCAGATTATGACCTGAAAGTGCCATAACTGTGCTAGGCAAGGGGTCATGCTCTAGCATTTGCCCCAAACTCTATGACTAGAGTATCACCAAGAGGGATGATATCACTTCCAGATTGTGCTGAAGCAGTGTCATAGCCATGGGAGTGTCAATCTCCCCCCTCCTCCCATTTGCTGGTACAGTTCCTCCCACTGCCCAGCTGATCAGCAGAGGGTTAGGGAAGCTGGAAGTGAGAGAGGTTCCTGCCCCAAGAGGGAAGCTGACAGCCCTTGTGGGGGGAGGAGATACAGGTGGGCATGGGATTCCCCCCTCTCCAAAAAATTCCTTGCTGGTCTCCTACCTGTAAATATCTAAACAGCATGCAGAGTGTGACCAGTATCTCGTCTTTCTGAAGTGCTAGAATGTTGTTTGCAAAATGTTTGTCTATGTCAGAATACAGGAAAATGCTGACTGTTCCCACCTGCAGTCTGAAGTGCTATAGTTCATTCTGCAAAACTCTACAAGCTGGCTAAGGTGGGAGAGGGAAACCGGGTTGATGATTGCAGGTGCAGCACACAGCTCTTCTAAGTGTAAGGAGACCATCCTCAATGCAGGCATCCATGAGTTCTTCAACAATTACATTCTTTTAAACAAATAAATAAATCTACTTTCCCATGACTTGTGCCAAAAAAGAAACTTCAATGTTGTTAGCCACCAGGGGGCAGTGTGAGCGCGCTGAATGTGAAGGGGTGGAGCTACCGGCAAATGGCAAGAGAGGAAGGGCGGAGGGAGCAAGGGAGGGGCCGGGCAGGGAAGGAGACTGGCAGGTAGGGTTGGGAGAACTGATGGTTGCAGCGCGCATGGAGAAAGTCAGGTCTATAGAAAGTCCTGAGGGCAGCAGAAACTAAACAGCCATCTTGTGGCTCCTTAAAGATGAACAGTCGTTCTTCTAGCATAAGCCGAGAGCCCTTTTCTTCCCATGCCAGTGAGTGGGTCCTCATGATGTTCTCCTTTAATATAAGGGTGTGAAAAACAAACAAGCTGTGGGTAGATTCAGGTGGGTAGCTGCGTTGGTCTGAAGCAACAGAATAAAGTTTTTTTTTTTTTTTTTTTTTTATAATGATTTTTTTTATTTTCATAAAGATAGAAATATAGTCATCATTTGAGAATATACGACCCCACATTGACTCCACAGTGATATAAACTTTTGCCCAAAACTCTAAGAGCCATGAGTCTAAGAGCCATCCACATTTCCACTACATTAAAAAAAAAAAAAAAAGCCTGTTTAGATATACAAAAGAAAAGTTATTATTAATCAACTTACTTGAGAGATCGTAGACCTCACATTAACTGCTTGATACAATCTGAGAGCTATCCTAGCAGATATTTCTAGGTTTGAGTTAGATGCTTAACATTAAACATTTCTTATAGCACAGTATTAGTTTTGGCCCTGTATCAATACCCTGATAAAGGGAGAGGAAAGTAGGGCTTTGCCTTAAAGATGTACAAAGAAAAAAAATTACAAAAGGATTTCATAATTTCTCCTTATCCTTAATACAGATACATCTACAAACCATTTATACTTGGCCCATTCTAAGAGCCATCCGGACAGGTATAAGTTGAGAGCTTTGCATTTTCTACAGATCAATATGAGCTTTGGCCCTATAACAATACACCAATAAAAAAAATAATAAGAGGGGAAAGCCCCATTTTATATTTCCAACGCTAACGATTATATTACCTATATGCCTACTAAGAAAAAGAAACAAGAGAGAAAAAAGGCACTGCTTCCCCTTTTTCATAAAAATAGCAATATAGGATACAGTATATGTTGTTAATACAGAGAATAATAAGATTTCCAGGTTTAGATTAAATGCTTAACATTAAACATAGAACAATATAAGCTTTCAGTCTTCTATAGCTTCTCCTTATCCTTGGTTCTAATACATCTACAAAACAATTTTTGCTTGACCCATTCTAAGAACCATCCTCAGTGTAGGCTTTAGTCCTAGGACAATTCACTAATAGAAGAAAGAAAAAATAAGGGGGGAGAACCCCATTTTACATTTTCAGCACTAATGATTATATTACCTATATGCCTATAAAAGAAAAGAGACAAAAAAAAAACAAGAGCGAAAGAGACACTGCTTCCCCTTTTTCATAAAAATGGAAATATAGAATACGGTATAACATTAAACATAAAACAATATGAGCTTTCGGTCTTCTTAAGGGGGTCTCATCTCGAGGCTTGCTACATCTTGTCGTTCCCGTAAAATTATATTCTGTCCCATTGGCCTTTGGCGTAGGAAGTGCAGTTGTACTCTTTCCCGCAAAATATGCATCGATAAATCTTGAGGCCGTTGCACCTCCTGGACTCCAGTATCAATACAATCTTTTCCCCAGAGAGATCCTTTAAATCGGTTACTTTCACTGCAGATCCATATTTCTTTTGATTGATTTTTGTACACTCTTGCTTTGAGATGGCTGTATGTCTTTTTAAAAAGGGTGTCCTTATCTGGGCTGCAGAACTCCGGCATCCCATTTTCCGTCTCCAGAATTTCAGATTTCTCTTCTACTGTTGGTTTTCCACCTTGTTTAGAGCTGTCATCAGCCACTGTTATTGATCCATTATTCCTGTTAAAGACGTCTTCCTTGGCATCTTGGATCTCCTTGAAGATATGAATTTCAGATTTCTCTTCTGCTGTTGGTTTTCCACCTTGTTTAAAGCTGTCATCAGTCACTGTTATTGATCCATCATTCCTATTGAAGACTTCTTCCTTGCCATCTTGGATCTCCTTGGAGATATTTTTGATCAATCCATCTAAGAATACTTTGTAATCTTGGGTTTGTATCTCTATTAGATGAGCCAATCTTTTTAACATAGACATGATTTTGACTTAAAAAAAACCCGGCCCCAAACAATTTTACAAGTGGCCAGTAGAGGTCCTCTGTTTTATCCTCTAATGTTCCGGCACAGGCATGTGACGTATTGAAGCCGGTTAAGGCAGGGATTCTCGTACTGGCACAAAGTTCTCGTGAGATTTTCACATTCACTGCTCTTATCTCTATCTCCGAAAACCAAAACAATTACAATAAGAGGTTTTGCCAATTAATTCGAGTTGATTTGAATCCTTCTTCTGCTTAGTTAGGAGAATTAGCCTGCCTCTTAACGAGGTGGCTTCAGGCAGAGCAGAGTAAGAGGAGGGGGGAAACAAAGGGCTTTGATGCAGGAAGAGAGACGGAGAAAAAAAAAGCGAGAGATACTTGCAGTAAATGATGTTTTGGAACTCAGCCGAAGTCCTCCCCTCAGTTCAAAGCGTTCATTTGTGGTAAATCATCATGTAGGGTTGAAGCAGATACTTTAAGATTAAAGAAAGAAAAGAAAGTCCGAGGTAGAAAATGGCAGTCGTCCTCTGGACCTGGAACGCTGACAGCCTATAATCCAGGGAGATATACTCCCTAAAGGATTGGAGACGGCCCCAAGAACTTCCTGGGTAGAAAGGTGAGGTGAGGTTTGCGTACCCCTCCTCTTTTCTGCCAATTGCTTGCACAATTGACCCCTGTCAGGCTTCAGAGATAGCAGAGCAGATGCCCTGCCACCCTCTCAGGACGACATCTTTAGCCACACCCCCAACAGAATAAAGTTTGAGTCCAGGGGCAACTTACAGACCAGCAACAAATTTATAGTCATGAGCTTTCGTGTGCGGACATATTTCATCAACAAACTGCGGTCATCCTTCCTGCCTCCTTCCATGGATCTTCCCCAAAATCGAATTCTGGAGTAAAACGTGGAACAAAGTTGGAGTCCGGGGGCACCTGGAAGACCAACAAAGTTTTCGTCAAGGCGTAATCTTTGCTGTGCAAGGACACTTCTTCAGATAAAACGTTGCTAGTCTTTCAGGCAGGGATTCCCAAGCAGAGTTCCGGGGAGAAATGCGCACAATGCCATTGAGTGGCTTCAACGCTAGAGGGCCCCCAGCCAATAGATTAGGCTCAAAGGGTCCAGCAGAGCAGGGAGTAGTTCTGGGTTGCATGCTGAGGAGCCCGCTGATTGTACACACGTGTCATATCCATGCGATGCGGCGGGAGAGGACAGAGAAAGGGTGGCATTTCCTCTTTTCCCATTAATGCATTGTTTTTTTATACAGGGAAATGTTTTATGTCCTCACAGAGAGCTGTGACAGCTGCATTCTCAACTGGAGCATGGATGATGTTCAAGTAACCTTTCTAAGGGATAACAGGAGCATGGGAACCTAGGCATCCGTAGTTTGCATGTCCAGTGCAAAAAGCTTCTGATACTTCACTAGAAGGAGAAGGGCTTGAGGGTTTTAAAAAAAAAATGGAAGTAGATATATACTGAGATAACTTACAGAGATAACAGAATGTCACAATATCGAGAACTACTTTTTAAAAAAAATTATTGAAGTACACCACTGGTTGTGCAGGAGGGAGGGATTGTAGAATCCACATAGCCCTTGCACGTTTGGCTTCTTGGATCTAGGCAAGAAAGTACCTTCTCCCCTTCTTTAGAGAGATCCTCCCGATTACCCAAAGAATTGATCCCAAGCCTCTTATGAAGGAACTCATCATGTTCCTTGGCATATTATGCTACTTAGATCTGGTGATTCTAGCCATGGAGACGAAATCCCTGCAACACACTCTACTCTGGGCTGCAACTGAAAAGCATTTGGAAACTTCAGGGGGTGCAGCAGAGTGCTGCAGCAAGGAGACTGATTGGAGAGTGTCTTGGGGACCATATTGCTTCAGGCTTGGCCCATCCACTCCTGCCCCCAGTTTGCTTTGGGACATAATTCAGGGTGCTGGTCTTCTTGACCTTCGAAGCCCTCTACAGTTTGGGACCAATATACCTGAAGGAACACCTACCCCCCCCCCCTTATGAATCTACCCCACCACTATGGTGCAAACCAAAGATAAGGCAGGTAGAAATCCAGAGCAGGGCCTTCTCAATCATGGCACCAAAGCTCTGGAACTCTCTCTAGAGGAGATTCATCTGTCCCCTACTGCCGTCATCTTCCACTAGCAAGGGAAGACTTTATAAACCCTCCAGGTTTAAATGGTTGTTTTTAATGTCTTTGAATGTATTTTAACAGTTTTTGATTTGTTTCAGTGAAGTATCTTTGGAGACTTGATTTGCAATGGTTTTTAAAATGTGACTTTGCATCACATGTGTTTTAATTTATTAGATGCCTTAGTGGCTCTTTTTCATGTGAGAAAACTCTTCTTCATGTGAGAAGACCTGTGGTAGCTCTACTCCACGCAGGTTGCCACCCAGAGGAGCAGAATGATGGTCTCTGGGCTTCCTTTTCCCTGCGTTGCCCTTAACACCAGCACCAGCACCAAGGGCACGGGGGAAGCACAGAAATAGCTTCTCTCTCGGGTTTGCAATACATTTGGCAACTATTTCTCTTGGGTCTGAAAGTACCAGTGTAGGCAGCACCCAGCCACCCTGAGCCATTCTCACTTGGCCTTGGCTGCTCTCCTGATGCATTTGCCCTAACCAGCCCCTAGGGAGGAGAGAGAGAGAGAGAGAGAGAGAGAGAGAGAGATGGTGTGGCACAGTGTCACAACAGGATCCAGGAGACCCAAGTTCCAATCCCTGCTCTGCCATGCTGTGCAATCCTGTGCCAGTGATGTTCTCACAGCTTCACTTACCCTATTGGGCTGCTGTGAAAATAAAATGGAGGAGGGGGAAATGCTCCAAGTCAGTTTGGTTCCCCACTGGGAAAAAATCCTCAAATATATAATACAGCCCCTTGCCCCTTCCTGGGCACCGCCCCCATCTCTGCTGCCCTGCATCTCTTCCCTTTTAGCGAAATGCCAAGCAGCACCAGGAGAACGAATGGGGGGCTGCAGTGAGTCAAATTCTACTCGTTCCAGTGTCAGTCATAAGTTTAAGCATTATTTTTTATCCTATCAGAGCAGAAAATAAAATGTGAAAGCAGGCAGAAGGGGGACATAGTACACAACCTAAAAAGCAGTTTTGCAAATACTCAGCAACCGCTCAGAATGGCCAGGAGGCAAGGGCATAGCCTCCCCCCACCCACCCCCTTTAAGGTCTACTGCATGTCTCTAACACAAGTGAGCCCAGAGGAAGGAACTAGTAACTTCTGCAGGCCGACTTGCAAGGCTGACATCCAAAGGTAAAAACACAGAGCCCGATGATGAAAGGCCTCATAGTCTTCTCAGGCACCTCAAGGCCTTGTGCTGCACTGGACCCCTGGGTCACATAGCTCAATGCTATCAACTCAAGTTTGCAGTAGCTCTTCAAGCAGCTCTCTAAGGGAGTCATTTAAATGGAGACACCAGAGCTTGTACCCAGGACTATCTTCATGTAAAGCATTCATTATAAACTGAGCCTTTGAACCTCATCCTGAAATTCTCTGTATATACAGCTCAGTGAGGCTTATTTCCTGTGTAAACATGGATAGGGTGCACATGGATAGGGTGCACATATGTTAGAACAGCAACAGTCTAAAGAATGGACAGATACTTTGACTTTCCTTTTCAGAGCTCCACTGATCAACAGATCTTGAGCAATGACTAAAAAGTTCTACATTCATTGTGAAAGGAAAGTAGAATAGGAATTTAGCAACCAGAAAAGTTCAGTTTGGATCCCTGCCTAGCATCAGATAAGGAATAAAAACCCTTTGAGACGTATTAAACGATAAACAGGATAAAACAGAGAAGATCCAGAGATTCCCCAAAAGGAGCAGTCTAATATTTAAGAGACAAAGGATCAATTCTTCCTTGGCCACAAGGTAAAAAATGATCTGAATAGGGAATATTACAAAACCTCCCATGCAATACTTCAGAGGGGTAAGAACAGGGCTGGTTTATCTATGTAGCACGTGCTATGGGCCCATGCTTTCAGGGGCCCCACACTGTGCCTTCCTCCCCATGGATCAGGGCCATTCCCCCCCCCCTTTTCCTCCTTAAGGCCACTCAGAGTGACAACCCTTTTCACTGTGGGGGTCCCTTCTGTCCCCGGTTTGGCCGCTCCCACCGCAGGGCCCCACAAATCCCAATAGCACCTTCCCAGATATAGACTTTCCCTTTCCATATAGATACCAACTTGGTATTGCTGCAGTCTTTCCACGACCATCACAACAAAGCCAAATTGAGACCAATGGCATGGAAGATGGGGAAAGTGTAAACAGGGCACAGAGGCACCATGAGGCCATGGGGACATGTGGAGGGGGAGACTGTTTCCCAGTACCACCTTACCAGTAGTAAAAAAGAAAAAGAAGAAGAATTGGCTTTTATACACTGCTTTTCACTGCCCAAAAGATGATTAGGGTTTTAGCTCTGGTTACATAATTTGGACCTTATTTTCCTAGCAAACAGTGCAACTCCATTGGTAACATAGGCATCAATATATGACAATAGAAGAGTCATATTTTACATTATTGAGAGACAGGAGGTGGTAGGGAGCATTCTTTGAATAAATTTGCCTCTTGTAGAGGGGGCAGTCCACTGTGTTTGATGCTGAACTAGATGGACCCATGGTCTGATCCAGCAGTGCTCTTAACATTCTTACATACCCATTCTTAAAACTGAGTGTTTCCTTGAGTCAAGACAATTTTGGGCTCAGTGACCCCTGAGACCCTCTTTACCCAAAGTTCTCTGCTGTTCAACATGCACCACACATTCCTTAGTTATCATTTTATCAAAAGATCTGAGCCGTTCTGTCCTCAGTTATCTAATGCCATTAACATATTTTATAATCTCTTCAATTTCCTGCAACTTTCATCCTTTACACTTCAAACAGAGACGTATATGTAGCAGGAGCATATCTGCCTAAAAGTACTTAAGTACTGTCTCTCTGATCCATTGCAAATGCTCATTGAGTTTTCATTGACTGCATTGGTCCTAAAAGACAGGAAATATAAAGAAGATAAATCTAGTTTTATGGGTGAATCCAGCTGAAGTTGTTAGTTATAATAGTATTTTATTGCAGTTAGGAAGGAGGGAGGGAGGAATAACAATTGTTTAACATATTGGACCCCAATCAGGTTCCCCATTCCCCTAACCAAATTAGTTGAACGCTGTTTGTCAAGAAAGTCTGTGTAAAAATGCCATTCTTGAAATTCGTGTCATTCTCCTATTAACCAGCTGGTTAATTTAACCATTTTTGAGAGGTCTGCCAGATTTTCCAACCAAGCTGCTACTGATGATACTCTCACAGCCTTCCAGTCTTTCTCACTGAGGTTGTAGCATAGAAGAAAAGAGCCTCCACTTGATGCAGCAGATTTTCTGGATGGACACCTAATAACATATATTCAAGTTTCATGGGGAATTTGACATTGAACATAGATTCTAATAAAGAATTAATTTTAGCCCAGAATTTATAAACCTTGCTACAACTCCACCATATATGAAAGAAGGAACCAAGTTTATCATTACATTTCCAACAAATATCATTACTGTCATTTGCTATTTTACTTATAACCTTGGGAATAATATACCAAAGATAAACATTTTATACCAATTCTCTTATAAGGGTTGACATTTAGTGAGCTTAGGTACCTTAAGTCATAGTCTTCACAATATTTCCAATGGGATATTACATTGCAAATTTTGCATCCATTTAATCAAACACTCTTTGACCTGCTCGGTTTCAGTTTCAAATTTTAACAAGAGTTTGTGCAATTGACCTTGCAAGTCAATCTCCTTTGAAATAAGATATTTTCAAATTCCATGAGGGGTGCTGTAACATCTGTCACCCAAATTCTCATTTGAATCTTGATACTAGTTGATCATATTCCAGCTATTGTAGAGCAGTTCCTTCTTTGTTCAAAGCTTGTAAGCTTTTCAATCTACCGGTATGTGTTAAGAGGTCCTTTCGACAGGGAGGAAGTACCCAGGAGTTTTAAGTCGTAACTATTCCAAATATACATCATATTAGATTCAGGTTCAGATTTGATTTCTTCTCACTGGGGGAAGGCCAGATAGCACTATGAAAACCTTCCTGCCAATCTGCTTTCTCGAGAATCCAATCCTATGAATCCAATTGGTCTTGGATCCAGTCAGTAAGCACTGTCAGTAGGGCAGCATGGAAATAAAGTTTTAAATTAGGAACTTGCCCATCTCTTTTCTTTTTGTTTTGTAAGATTTTAAAAGTAATCCTTGGTCTCTTATTGACCCAAACAGATGTATTTACATTACTTTGCCATTTGTTTATGATAGGATCTTTTACTTGAAAAGGTCAGACTTGAAATAAAAGTTAAACTTGGGCAAAATATTCATTTTGACCATGGCTATAGCACTGACCTGGATAACTAAAAATTAGACCATTGTTGGATTTCCAACTGGATTACTTTCCATAGTTTAAGATATTGTCATATAGTTTTTTGAGGTTTTTATCGATTAGCACTCCAAGAGACCTTACCATGGTAGGATCGACTTGTCATAAAGTATGGCTTGTTACAAAGTATTATCCTAATATTAGTTTTTGTTTTCCCCTCCCCTGATCAACATGGCTACCCACAGTTTTTGCATATGAGTGATTAGTTTGGAGTTCAGCATATCGAATCAATATGTTGACTCGGTCTTTCTTTTTCTACTACTCCAGGGGCAGCAATGCTATTCCTCAACACCGGTTTTGAGTCTGAATGAGACTGGATGAGGGCAAACAAATTAATCTGGGAAAAGAGATCATTGGCATAAGACAGGCTTGGACCTTAGGGAAGGAGGAATGCATATTCTCACTTTTACTCTTCTAGAGAGTAGCCATGTTCCAGCAAAACTGATCAAGAGCTTTGTTGCACTGTAAAGGCTACCCAAATTGTGGCATCAATGTTTATGGCCTTTACAGTCTGCTATGACAGATGCACAAAATATTACACATGAAGCTGCCTTCTGCTGAATCTGTCAAAGTCATTGTTGTCTTCTCAAATTGGCCAAGGCTCTTTCACATGACTTATTGCCAAATCCTTAAACTGGAGGGGCCAGGGATTGAACCTGGGATATCCTGTATGCCAAGCAGATACTCTTCAATGAGCCTCAGCAGAATCAGACATATGAGTGTGAAAGGAAAATGATTCTAAAGGGAGGCCATGGGGATACAAGAGATGGGTGTGTTACATTCTTTGCAAAATAAAATGAAAACAAGATCTAGTCAGTAGAGTAAATGATCCAATCACTGAGGTGTGGCCTACTTCTAGACAGCAGAGGTGGGAAAGCAGTCCCAATCAACCACACCCTTCTAAACCCATTGGTGGCACTTTAGAAACATGTAACTCTCTTGCGAGACAACTTGGTGCAATGGTTAAGAATGGTGGTTTCTAATCTGGACAACCAGGGTTAAGTCCCCTCTCCTCCACATGCAGCCAGCCGGGTGACCTTGGAATAGTCACAGTTCTCTCAGAGCTCTCTCAGCCCTACCTACCTCACAGGGTGTCTGTTATGGGGAGAGGAAGGGAAAGGTGTTCATGAGCCATGTTGGACTCTAGGTAGTGAAAAACAGGATATTAAAAACTCTTCTTCCCTTCTATGTTATCTGTTGCTCTATTCTTGTTTACAGTGCATTGCATATCCATTTATGTAATAACATTTACTGCTTGCTTAACATGTCATCCTTCATCCTTCTGTTTGTTTCAGATTATTGCTTTGGGCAGATTTCTATGATCCAAGTCCTATCACATTTCTTATTAAATGTCTCATCTTACTGATTGCATTGACTTACTCTGTGTAATCTGACACAGATCTCAATGAACAAAATGGACTATGAATAACATAAATAAACAAATTTGCATATGAGTGGACTCAGTAACTTTATTTTGGGATTTCTTTGAAAATTCTTCACTTAAGTACGGCAACTTTCAAGTGTTTCAGAATCCCCTGGGAGACTGAAATTATCCCCCACTGTTTCTGTTCTTAATGTTTGACCATGTCCATTTATTCTCTTGCATAGAAAGGTAAGTGGCGGAAGGGCATTACTGCCACCGGCTCTGGAAAGGCCAGGTCGGCATTATGGGTGTCTCACCTGTAGAGGTGTGGCCTATCCCATCCATGCTTTGGGTATCTCACCTTCTTATTACTACATTCTTGACATGGGGCTTCCCTTGAAGGTAGTTTGGGAACCAGCTAGTGAAAGCTGAATCTGATGTAGGATGTCAGGGCTCTGTTTCCCACTGCTTCTAGTAGAGATGAATTATAGTTCATCTCCAGACTGAAGAGATCAGTTCCCCTAAAGTAGCGATCCCCAACCTGTGGGCCGCGGACCACATGTGGTCCTTCGACTAATTGGAGGTGGGCCCCGAAGGACGCCTTCTCTCCCCCCCCCCCGGCCCTTTACAACACACTTCGAGTGTCATTGTCTCCCCTCCCAGATGGGACTATCTCATTGTAGAGAAACAAACTCAGGGTTCCCATTGATTTGTCATTGTCATGAGTTAAAATTTCCATGAAAATAAAATGTTCCTTATGTTCATTGTTGTGGCGTGTCTGTATCTTATTTTGAAGGGATGTTTAAACATTACCATAGTAACCAGAGTCAGAGAGCGTTAGGGCAGTGGTTGAGAGTAGAGGAGTAAACTACCCCCCCACACACCGGGCCTCAGTAAAAGGCGTTGAGTGGTCTCCGGTGAGTGGTCCCCGGCATTGAGTGGTCCCCGGTGATAAAAAGGTTGGGGACAACTTCCCTAAAGGGCTGCTTTGGAGGGTGAGTACCAGAGCATTTCACTCCAGGGAGGTCCTCAAATCTCACCCCCTCCATACTCTCCCCCCCCCCCCAGACCTCCAGGTATTTCCCAACCCAGAGATAACTTCACAATTCTGGGCTCAGTTGAAGTGCTGGTTATGGCCTTTGAACCCCTACACAAGCTGGGCCTGCAACTCGATGGCAGTCCTAAAGACTGAGAGTAAACTTCATTTACTAAAATGGGACTTCCTTTTGAGTAAACGTGTTTAAAATCTCTTCCTTCTTCTGCTTCCCAGGCTGAGGCCTGGGGATTTGCCCCAAACACTTGTAGAAGAAGCAAGAACGGAAAACGAATGCTTGAATGTAGAGACAAAAGTGGCCACCTGGAAATAAGGTGTTTTGCTTCTCAGTCCTAGACGTCTGGGCACAATCAGCTGTATGCTGGCGAGACACTCTACACATGCTCAATTTTAGGTTTTCCTTATACAAATTCACATAGCCTGGGGCTTAATCTGTGCATTAAAGGGGGGGGGCGGATGTCCCCTTTAAACTCAGGCGGGGAGACGCTAAGCAGGCCGGCCTCCGGATCCTGATCCCCCTCCCCACCACAGACCTCACCAAGCCCGGTTTTCTTCCCCCGCAGCTCGGTGGGAAGGCAGCCCCGCCGCGCACCTGGGAGGGGGGCGCGATGCCTCGCGGCGATTGGCGGAGCGGAGGGGGCTGCGGCGCGGGATTGGCTGCTCAGAGAGAGGCCGGGGCGGGGCCTGGCGGGGCTGGCTCGGTGCCGCAGCCAGTGCGGAGAGCGGAGCGGAGGAGCTGGGCTCGTCGCCCTGGCGCGCTTCATTGCGGGTCCTTCAGGTCGCTCGGCCAGCTCTGCTCCCGTCGGGTCGGCGCCGCGCCTGCGTCCCGCCCCAGTCCATGGCCGGCGTGCGGGGCGCTTCTGGGTAGGAGCCGTGAGCCGGAGCCCCTCGAGGAAGCGCCGCCACAGCCGCCGCCGCCGCCGCCGCCGGGATGGGCACGGTCCTGTCGCTGTCGCCGGGCGCCCCCGGCAAGGTGGGCGGCGGGGTCCTGGCCGAGAAGGCGGCCCCGGGCAGGGCGCACGGCAAAGGCGAGAGCCGCTTGAAGCGGCCCGGCGTGCTGATCTCCGCCCTCACCTGGAAGCGCCTGGTGGCCGCCTCGGCTAAGAAGAAGAAGAACGCCAAGAAGGTGACGCCCAAGCCCGGCTCGGCGGCCGCGCCCGACCCCTTGGTGCAGCAGCGCAACCGCGAGAACGTGCGCAAGTCGCAGCCCGACGGGGCCAAGCCGGGGCCGCTCGCCGTGCCCGTGCCCACCGTGCCGGCCGCCGCCCAAGACGGAGGGAAGCCCGCGCCGCCGCCGCCCCCGCCGCTGCCCAGCAGCCGCGCCGCCGCCCCCGGCTCCCCGCGGCGGGTGATCGTGCAGGCCTCGACGGGCGAGCTGCTCCGCTGCCTGGGGGACTTCGTGTGCCGCCGCTGCTACCGCCTCAAGGACCTGAGCCCCGGCGAGCTGATCGGCTGGTTCCGCAGCGTGGACCGCTCGCTCCTGCTCCAGGGCTGGCAGGACCAAGGCTTCATCACGCCCGCCAACCTGGTCTTCGTCTACCTGCTGTGCCGCGAAGCGCTGCAGGGCGACCAGATCGGCAGCCAAGCGGAGCTGCAGGCCTCCTTCCTGACCTGCCTCTACCTGGCCTACTCTTACATGGGCAATGAGATCTCCTACCCGCTCAAACCTTTCCTGGTGGAGGGCGACAAGGAGCGCTTCTGGGACCGCTGCCTCGCTATCATCCAGGGCCTGAGTGCCAAGATGTTGCAGATCAATGCCGACCCCCATTTCTTCACGCAGGTCTTCCAGGACCTCAAGAATGAAGGCGAGGGGGCCCCCACAAAGGACTCCAGCGCTAGCAAACACTGGACTATAAGCCTGGATCGCTAGGAGCTTCCTGCCCTTCAGCCTTCTCAATCCATCATCTCATCTCTTCACAAAAGCTTCTCTCAACTGGGATTCCTACCGAGGGGATGGGAGGAATGGAAGACCCTGGGAATGGGGAGCCATCTGAAACCTGTCTCATAACCCCCCCATACAGGTAGCCTCCATGGAGCTGCTCCCCCCCCCAGCCATTCAAGGCTTGATGGGTGAGGGGCCTGCCAGAGTCTTTTCTTTCCCTAACTCCATTTTGTGGGCCACACCCGAAATGGCTTCAGTCCCTTCCCACAACTGTGACATGGAGATAGTTTGGGCATGGGTGGGATGGGGAGCTGTGTGGTTCATCATGCACTGTATCTCTTGGGCCTAGGCAGCGCCAGCCGCTTCCCTTCTACCTGACCCCAGCAGGATTCCAAGGACTGGATGCACTTCAGGCCCTGCGTGAGTGTTTGAGGAGGGGAGGGGGAGAAGTTTGGTTTCTCTTTTCTTCTTCCAAATGGGGAGAATCCCTAGACTTATGGGTCAAACTGAGGCATTACTTACTGACAAGATCTTGTCTTGTGCAGAAGAAAGCAGCTGCTATGACCTCACTTGTGAAAGCCCCACCAGTGTATCCATGGTTTGGGTCTCATTGCTGCTACTGTGAATCACAGTACAGCCGGGACAGTCTGTATTGTAATTTTTTTCCAGTGAAATGATTCCTGCATGCCTCTGTCCTCCCTGCGTTGGTGACTCTGCTATAGTGGTTGTTCTACAAAGTGGATGGTAGTCATATACAGTCATCTACCACTGCAAGACAAATGCCTTTCATGATTTTGTTCCTTTTCATCCTGATAATGTGGGGAACTAGAGAGGTGTGTGTCTGCTCCCATGCTGAAACATGCTAGGGAAGCGGTGCTGCTTTCCTTCAATGCCCCTCAGCTGCCCTCCTTCCCTCCCCTCCTTCCATCACTTCCCATCTGTAGCAGGACCTGGGAGCTCTCCATGGTGCTGGCCTCTTAGACCTACTTGCATTTGCTCATTCTTGAAGCTGAAAAAACCAACCATGTCACGGTGTTTGAATGTAACAGAACAACGTCTGACTTACGGGATGTTTGTGCCAATGTTGTTCAAATGTACAATAACATATTGTTTTATATTGTATATTTAAAAAAGATAAAATTAATGAGTCAAAGCGGAACTTTGGAATCATTTGATCATTTAAACATGGATGCTGTGTATGGAGAGGAATGCAGTGGGATTGGTAGGGTGGGGGGAGAAGGAAAAGCTAGCGATTCTTATTGTGGGTTTATGGTCAGCATGGATGATGCATTAGTCCTTGGCTGATGATTTCCTAAATGGCTCTGTTGGCAGGAGATGCCAGACTCACTAATGGTATTTGATATTGAACTGTGATCCATCTTCCTCGGGAGCTCTCTGAGATGAGGACACACTCTTGAGTGTTCTTCAGATCTGGCCTTCGCACATTTTAGTCATCTTCCCTGACATTTTAAACCAATGCACACTGTACAATTGAAATGCCTTTGAATGGACAGAGAGTTGAGTCAAAGTGCTTGTTACTCTGTTTGTATTTTGTTTACAAGACCACAAAGGAAATCCGAGATCTTTGGAACAGATTATATAGGGAAGGGCAGATGTGTGTTAAATATCTTAAGATTTCTGACTTCTAAGAGCAGTCCTGAAAGACCCGAATGTCCCCTTCTGATCATAAACATGACAGCTGGGTTATCTGTCAAAATGCAACTAAGAACAAGCATGCCTACATTAAGAGCACATTATCAGCTCATTTGCCTGTTGTATTCTTCTTCCAGACAGGAAGTCACTTAACAGACTGACAGCCTTAATGCACAGTCTCCTGAAGAATGCTGATAAGAAACCATCTCTGCCGTGCTATGTAATCCTTTAATTACATAATCAAACCTAGGTTTTTAAGAGCAATCTTGCTCCCTCCATCTCACCACCACGATAACAAAGTCTTCCTTGGCCACCTCTTATTGCTGCTTCTTAATCATAATGCCTCATGTACATGATGGCACGGTGGCGTTAGTATATCTTAAAACCAATATCAAAAACAAACTGGTGAGGTATGTTCTGCCCAGGATTCTGAATGTTGTGGACTAGATCCATCACTCACCAGATTTTCTGCTGTCTGGACTTGGCAAGACTATAGGTGTTTAACTGGTAGAGCCCCTTAGTTTTATCGACCAACATTGCAAACTTCATTTATCCAAATGGCCTGACAGGTGTCTAATGAGCCAATAAGTTCAGAGAAAGGCAATCTCTATTTGCAAGGGGTTGTGATGACTCGGGTTAAGGGTTATGACTGTGAATTTCTATCTCTACCTTGACATGTGTGAAGCTACTTTAACTATATTGGCTGAAAGAGACAAGTTTTGAACTTGCAATTAAACAATGGAGAGTGAGATAGCAATTCCGAATAGGACAAGAATAATGAAATGGAAGGTCTACCATAATGAAGTAACACTTTCTCCAAAGTTCTAATTTTAAAGGTTTCTTGATTACAAAATCACAGCCTGTCTAGATAAACTCAGCCAATCAACTTGGTAGAAACCTTGACAGGTAACGTGAGTGAGAGATGAATTCACAATGGAGGACTGCAGCATTGCCTATTCAATACTGCAGTTATGAACAGTCATCTGAAGCTTTATTTTTATTTGATGAGCAGCCATGATCTTCAGAACTAAAGACTTTTCCTTCACGCCAGTGAACCTATTTCTATCTTGCCATATTTTTAGTTTAGTTTTACTCTCCAGCCACAGTACAGATTCCCTCAACTATCTAGCAAATAGGTTTGTGTTATGTTGTGTCCCAGAAACTATTCAGCATCTTTTGCCTATCTACATTCTTATCTCAAATGGCTCCCACTGATTTTCTGTATTTCCGTCTGCCTCTGCTTTATGTTTCAATAGCAGTAGCTACCAATATATGGTAAAGATCATATATAGAATCACCAGGTTGGAGCATTTTCTTAATTTCACTTGAAACGTCAGGATGTAGAAGTCTATTCAGAGCAAATCCAAGACAGCCAAAATCCAGAATGTGGACATTGGCTAATGGGCTTCTATTATCAGCAGCACCTCTAGCTACCTCCATCTCATAGTTACTCGCCTGTGTTGATTAGGCTTATAAGTTGCCATCTCTCTACTATTGAGCAGTAGTCCATAGTACGTGTTGGGGTAGATCTCAAAGGTGAATCTAATAAAAACATTAAATTTCCGTAAGAACTGATATCTGAAGTACATTCAAGTTTCTAGCATTTTTAACTTACGGCTTAATGATTTCTTCTGTGATACATAAGTCCGGACTAAGGGGCTGGGTCTGTTCCCCCCGCTCAAATTTTTATTTGGGATTTGCAATATACTTAATTGCTTACCGTATGGCAGAGTTACACACAGGAAGCATATAATAATATGTAACAAGTTGATATGCAGATTGATTGGGCAATTCTTCTAAATACTAATATCTAAATATCTAAATTTTCAATCCACTCAATCATAACTAGGGAGAGTTTAAAGAGCTTGTTCACATCTCCTTAGAAAACATGACACTCCAATTCCTGTCACAGATGGAAAATAGTTTGGTGGGCTGCACCACAATTGCACTTGGGTCCTAGTATTTTGCCCCATTTAAACAACGGGTCCGCACAACGGCCAAAGCCTGTTTGTATTGTATTAGCCGTCTTCCATACTTTATGTGGCAAGTCATTGGACCTCTCATTGGTGTTTATCAGGTTATGGATGTCAAGTGGAACTGATTGCATCCATGTTTGCAATAATTCATTCCCTAGATCAAACGTTTGTGACTGCAGGATTTGTGCAGATTGTATTGCTGGGGGTTGGGATCTTGGTCTGGATAGGCCCACATCAGCCATGTCTTTGTGGATGGGCAATTCTCTGTTTTCAGTTATCTTTCCGTATTCATGAAGAAGGTCATCTTGTGGAGAGAGATGTGGCACAACAAGGGTAGCCAATAAATTGAAAGTGGGTTTACTACATCTGCTGATGGTTGTCATTGCTGTATTGAGTTGAACGGCAAGTTTGTGTACATGGGGGCTGTTGAGCCACACTGAAGGACCATATTCCACAGCATTATACACTAGCCCCAAACTCGATCATCTGTGTTGGAGCAGATGCACCCCAAGTTGTACCTCATAATTTTTTGGAGAATGTTTTGCATGTGTATTTTTGCTGCTTTATAAGATGGTGTTTATAGCCCAGGATCCTGTCCAGGGTAATAGCAAGGTACTAGAAATGATTTATTTGTAGGTGATTAACAGCAGGTTGCATTTCAAAGGAGGGTATTTTCAGAAGTGCCCATGAAAATGATTTACTTGGACAGAAAGGGCAAACCCAGGCAGCTTCATCAGAGGAGGCAGGTTGTGTATAAGTCGGGTGGCATTTAAGTAGACATTCTGTTCATGATTGGCAAGATTATTATTAAAACGGAAACAGGAATATTTGATTTTTTCCTGGACTTGGAGTAAGCTGCCATTTATGGTAATCAGCCAAAAATTTTGAGGTCCCTAGTCCATATTTCCTCAGACTTATCAATTGATTTTGTGCTTTAATACAATAACTGTATTGTCTTTAGAACACCAGAGATGTATAGAAAAGATCTAGAACGAGGACTGAGCAACAATCCAATAGCTACAGAATGCTCAAAGATCCTACCCCTTGCCCAGGGTTCCTGCATCCTAAACTACAGGCAGATGGGAGAAAACTCTAAAGGCAATTAAAATTCTCATTTGCAGAGCAGGTGGTGGAAAGTGTAAATTGGCATCTGACTGAGCTTTTCTCTCCTTTTCCTGGATCATCAAGTGTGGGTTGAAATCTGCTTCTTCTTTATTTACAGGAATCAAACGTAAGGGTAAGAGGTGTCAACCCTTGCTGTGCTCTTCACCTCACCCCTGCTTAACCTCACAGAGCTCAGGTCACTGTTTCTCTTTCCCAGCCAGCTGCCTTCCCATACTGAACCCTGGCTGGGGGGAAATAAGTTTCAAGCAGCAGAGTCCTGCAAGGTATGGAGAGGGGGAGAAGACAGGAGAGCTCCCTTTGCCAGCACTTTCTGCTTTGATTTAAAAAATAGACCTCAGGTAGCCTTCTGGATGTTGGGTTATCTCCATGGCTGTTTTTAAACAGAACAATAACAAGAAGACCTTGGATTCTGAATCAGCGGTTCTATTCACAGAGAGAAAGGATAGAATGGCAGCTGACCTCTTGCCTCTCCTCTACATATTTATACTATATATATTTGAAAGGCATGATAACATAGAGTTTAGAGTGGAAAGCTCAGGTTCACATCCTTACTCTCCCATGGAAGCTTGCAGGTGACCTTGGGCCAGTCACATACTCTCAATCCAACCTACCTCACAGGGCTGTTGTGAGGATAAAATGGAGGAGAGGAGAGCAATGTCAGCTGCTCTGGCTTCTCTTTGGGTAGAAAGGTGGGGTACAAATGAAGTAAAACAAATGAACTATCCCTTTGTCTCTGTCCCCACTCCACTGGCATATGTGTGTGTGTGTGTGTGTGTGCAGCCAAGGCTACTACTTCTGTCTTCACAGACCCACACAGTTGCAAGTACAGCTTTCCCCCTCTGTTCCCTACAGGGGTGCCGGCTGTTTAGTTATCACTGGAGGGTCAAGCCACAGCCTTTATCTCAGTTTCATCATCTTCAAACCACAGTGCTTTACTTGCCTGCTCTAGGTCAAGGCTTTGTCCTGCCTCACAGGTTGTAGAGGTCAAGGGAGAGAAAAGAAGAGCTCTCCCTAAACCACAGATGGAAAGTGACAAATGCAACAAGGGAGTGCTGGGCACAGAAAAAAAAACTATTCTATTTTACTGGAAGACCTGCGAATATTATTGGTTGGATGATGTCCCTGTCAGGCACATATCTCCTGAGTCACACTCATCTGTTACTGTCCTATTGTTGAAATCATCTAGCAAGGTGATTGAATGACTTGAAAAACTGGGAAGTCCCTGACCACGCCCAAACACCAGGAGTTGTAGTTGGGTTTTGGAAGTCATTGGTCCTGACAATGGATGCCCAAGGTCTTGAGCAGGGTGAAAGGAGCCTTCCCTTATGCCAGGGGTGGAATCTCATGCAGTCAAAGTGTCCTTGGCCCTTTGCAAGTCTCTAACATGCATCCCTCACTTTCCCCACAAGTTTGGCAAGCAGCTCTTATCTGGGAATCAGACACAAAGCAAGAGCTGGGTCTCTAAGACCAACCAGCCCCATTTAAGCATGCCTCTTCATGTTCAATGTGTTGAGAAGTCTGAATGATTTTCAGCCAGATTTGCTTGCTAATGCACGCTTATTTCTCATTGAGAAATGTCTGTAAAGGGAACTAACAAACACCATTGCTGGTATGTTGGGAATACATGTTGGGAATATATTTAATACTTAACCTAAATGTAATGATCCTGGAGGTAATGGTGTTATTTAATGCAATCACAACTAAGCTGAACTGAAAATATGACGATAATATGCAAAAACATTTGGATCCAACCATTACAGCAGCATTTGGATATCTGACAGAATTCAGAGAGGGAGGATGACAGCAGACATGCACTTGACAGGGTTACATAAGAGTCAGCAGAATTAAATCGAGATCTTGCCAGGAGAAATTATAATACCAAAGAGCGGTCTTTACAAACTATTGTTTACATCAGTCTCATTTCCTAACATGATCATTAGTTCCTCCTTATCTCCAATGGATATCTCACAGTGGAGGAGAAAAGAGAAAACCACAAATCATTTACTACCACTGAGGCAACTCCTAGGAGAGGTTTGCTATCCTAGACGGCAGTTATTGCTGCTTCCTTCAGCGAGGTGCCTGTGATCATGGATTCCTCTTAAATCTTCATCAGTGCAGGAAGGGGATATGCTGATGGACTGTCTGCATTTAAGAGAATGAGTCTAAGAAACTGGTGAGAGTGGGAGGAAGCTGATGGTTGTACTCGGATTGCTGGACTCCGTGTTTTTGGAGGGGAGAGAATTTCTAGGTAGTCAGAAGAAACTCTAGATAGTGTACTTATTCTTTGAGACACGTTCTGATTTTCTGAATGGAAGCATGTTCAGTTCTTTGTGGCACTATGAATGCCTAGACTACCCCAAACAGGGTTCCACCTTTCCCTCAGTGACATAAGGCTGCCCAAGGCAGGGCCCACTAGCAATTAATGTTCCCTCTTCACAGAGGAAAGCCACTTGATGAATGGATGCATTTTTTCCTGGGCAAAGAAGCACAGAGACTGCAGTAATTGGCTGTGGTGGGGAAAGGAAATGGTTGCTGTTATGACATGGTTATAAGAGTGCTGGAATCAGCTTGGGCTGAAGCAGGCTGGTGGCCTTTGGGGACTTTTTGGCTCCAATTTGACTTTGCGACCTGTATCTCCTTCCCAAACCTTACTCCATAAGCTGTGAATGTCTAAATATGCACATTCTCAGACACCAGAATCAGCCTCTATGCTGAGCCTGGAAAACACTGCCCCAAATTTCTTATCAGTCAGGAAAAGAGGCTGCCCAGGTGAACAGAGCCCAGAGTATGATAACAGCTTTATCACACTGTGACAAGGCATATTTGCTCTGCTTTTCTTCCCCATAGCTCAGAATGACACACGCAGCTCTCTGTTTTATCATACCAAAGGAACTCTGTGAGATCAGTCAAA
Organism: Paroedura picta; assembly: GCF_049243985.1. Lineage (NCBI taxonomy): Eukaryota > Metazoa > Chordata > Lepidosauria > Squamata > Gekkonidae > Paroedura > Paroedura picta. The sequence goes on along the minus strand of NC_135370.1, from coordinate 73,249,182 downwards.
CCCAGAGTGTGTGAATGGTCCACATTCAACCTTCCTAGCAGAGTGGAGAGTTGAACCTGCTCATGCTCAGGCCCACCCCATTGTTGGAAAGCATAGGCTATGGTGATTTGGTGCAGTGTTTCTATTTCATCAGAGTCAGTCTTTGGTTCCTGGTTAGGGTGACCAGGTCTGTATGTTCTCACGCTCCAAGACAATATGGCTGGATCTGGGTAACTTGATGTCTATAGCTTGCAAAATTTGGTGAGTTCTCCTTCTTTGGAAGTTTTTAAGAAGAGGCTAGATAGTCATCTGATAGAAATGCTGATTTTATGAACTTAGGCAGATTGTATGGATGGGCAGGAAGGGATGGGTCAGTTTTTTTCTCTTATGGCCCTTCCTTGCATACCCAGGGAACTGCTGACCACCACTGTGGGATGGTAGGTGAATTTCCTCCAGGCCAGACTGGATTCTGGAGATTATTATTTTTAGGTGTGTGTGTGGGGGGGGGGAGAATCAGGCATGAATTTGGGGTCACTGTGGGTGGGCAGGTAGTTGTGAGTTCCTGCCTTGTGCAGGGAGTTGGATTAGATGACCCTGGAGTTACCTTCCAACTCTATGATCCTATGAATCTACAGTTGCTGTGTCTCCCTCCATGTGGCTCTGGCATCTCCACATCTTTTCTGTATCATCTGCATGGGAACACAATATGGCCCTGCTTGCAACATCAGGCAGAAGAAGCAACCTCTTCAGTTCTCCTTTGGATACTTGGAGCATATGGGTCCTCTCTCTGGGCTAAAGGATCTGGAAAGCCCGTATCTGGAGCACACAAGGAGATGGCAAAGTCTGGAGGTGTGTTTAAGCATTGCCTTTCTTCCCTGTGGGGACCCGACCCAGCTTACAGCCTTCTTCTCTCTTGCATTTTATACTCACTGCAGTATTAGATTAGGCCAGGCTTTCTCAGCCAGGGTGTTGTGAAACCCTGAGGATTCTTGCTGGCCCTGGAAGGGCTTCCTGAGTGGGAGTGAATTAATACAATTAATTAAAAATAATAAAAAATAATTTAAATATATATTTTAAATGTTAAACATTTATTGGGTGATATGACCATATGTGGTTATATTGAGCCACTCCCCCTCCCTAAATGGCCAGTGATGGGCCTGCAGGGGGTGGGAAGGGGAGGGGCCCTGTGTGGGTATGTACACAGCAATGCCTCCCGAACCACATTCTGCATGATCATGCCACTTCTTGGATTTCTTGAAGCCTGAAGAACGGCTCTGGGGTTTCTCAATGGCAAAAAGTTAAGAAAGGCTGGATTAGACAGAGAGTGCATGACTGGCTCAAAGTCACCCAATAAGTTTGCATGGCAGACTTGGGATTCATGCCACATGTGCCTCTTGGATCCTAGGCTGTCCCTCGAGCTGCTTCATCCCATCCCACAGGTAGATATGCAGCCCAGCACATAACTGCCTTCAACTTACTCTGGGTAAGAAAGATCACAGTGGTATATCCAACCCCAGCTTAAGGATTTGCAAGGCCTTGCTGGAGCAAAATTCATTCTGTTGCTTGTGCTGTATCAGAGGGGCACCCTTCTCAGGGATAGCTGGGACTCTGGAAGCAACTGACAGCTTCTCTCCCCCCCCCCCTCCATTCTTGCAGTCCACAACCCACATCCAAAGGCAGCCCCCCCCCCTAATAATCACAGTGCGAAGCCCCCCCTAACTGAACAGCACCACGGAGCCCCTGGAATCACAGGGCCCGGAGCACATGCTACATGTGCTATTAGGATAAGTCCCATCACCCTATGCAAGACTGCAATCCCTTGTACACTTACTTAGGAGTAAACTTCATTGAAGCCAGTAAGATTTACCTCTGAGTCAACAGCATAGGAGTGATGTTTATAGAAGAGATTGCTGGTGCCCTTCTCTTCTATCAGCCTGCAAGATTCTAAGTCCAAGGACAAGCCTATGGAGAAATGACTTGGGAGGGTGTTTATTGCATGCAGGGCCACTGGGTGACTAATGTAAGATTCCCAGACATACAAAGCTTTTCCAGATAGAGCTGTATGCAAATGACTATAGAGATGACATGGATTAACTGCTCACGTTGAGGAAACTGAAGGGGTATCAAAAGGGGGATTGTTATTAAGTTTCAAGGATGTCATATATTGAATGTTTCTAAAAAGAAACTTGCCATCTTTTTTTTTTTTAATCACCCAGTTCCCATGGGATTCAGATAATATTTTGGGAAAGTTTAATGAAGAAAACAGTTTAATGGTTACTAACAAGCAGCCTATTGCCTAAATCCCAGTCTTCACTGGTATTCTTTGGTTCTGCTTCCGTTTGTCATGGCTGGCTAGACAATCATTCTTTATGGTTGCCACCACCCCTCCTTTCCTCTCCGCGTCCTAGTGGACTCAAGGAAGGGGCAGAGTTCTTCCTTTTGCTTTCCATTTGACTTGCAGGGAGATGGAAGAAGCAAAGGTCCCAGGACTTCTGCCTCCCTATTACACCAAGCACTGATAAGGCTGGCTGAACAGCCCTCCTCCCCCCATCCCCTGCATTCCCCAGAAAACTCAGGGGAGGGGAGAGTCTTTATCTGAAGAGCCCAGGGGGGAGTGAGAACTGTTCTCTCTGATGTGATGCACAGAGTACTCAAAGAAGAATGGTCTTATTTTGCCTAGAGCCTGATGGTAGAGGCACCCAAAGGAAACGGGGTGGATTGGGGTCCCCATTCACTACACTGGGTCTCTTGGAGAAGCCCCTTGGAATGAATGATTGTAGCTGATATCTGGGAGGACTGCAGATGATGCCAGTGACCTTGAACAGCCTTTCATAGGTTACCCAACAGGGGAGGGGAACAAAATTAGGATGCTGTAATAACAACGTCTCCAAATCGCAGCGAAATAGCTCTCATTAGGCTGAAAGGACATCAAGAGAGGCGGAACTGTTTGGTACAAGGACTCTTATGAGCACAGAACATCTACACATTGCATTACAATGATTTATAAAGTACCTGGTGCTGTAGGGAAAAAATGGGAAAGAAAAAACTCCCTTTCTGAAGACTTGCAATGGATAGGGGGGAAGCATCAACATTAGGTAGGAGAGGAAAATCAAAGGGAAGGGGGGGAAATCTGAGCAAAGCAGAACAAACACATTTATCTTCAAGAAGAGCTTGAATACAAAAGAGATCCCCATCTCTTAAGGGAGGTTCTTGCATCCACATGAATTCTCTGCAATAGTTTGCGCCTCCATGCAGCATTTTTTCTTTACTTGAGAACCATCCATTTATAGAGGAAGGAGCACTCCCAAGGAGACTCTTGCAGGGGGTAAAAATCTGTCCCCTGAGACCATACAGCCTCTCATGTCAAGCAAGAGAAACTCTACATAATAGCCCTGCCCTTGGACCTCTTTGTTAGTCAAGCTAGAGACTCTTATCACAGGGCTATAATGGGTACACATTCATGTTTACCTGTAAACTGCAGAGGCATGATTACTTACCAGGATGGAACTTTGATTAAGTCTAGAGGGGGAGGGGCATTCAGCTGCCCTCCTGTATTTTTAAGGGAAACCAGATTATAAATTATTTTAACCAATCTATGATTTGGTTTACTGTATGTATTGATTCTGTTACCACGTGCATTCTTAGGCTTTTGTTACTGATTCTTTGCAGTCAGATTCTAGGCAGGCAGAACCAGGACATCCTGGCTCATTTTATCCAGCTCATTTGCTTCCTTCCAGCTTGGGTTTATCTTTGGCTTACACCTTTGGCTACTTTGTCTGATGGGAGTGCATAAGAAAGCCATCTATAGAACTTCCAACTTTCTGGAGTGGGGGGGGGGGAGTCCTCTCGTTCAGAGAGGCTTACTGTGATGTCCTGTACCAGATGATATTTAGCTTCATGCTGTGAAAAGCTTCAGGTGTTCATTCCATACATTATCTCTTGATTAAAGGGACAGGACATTTTTCTCCAGGTGTGCTGGTAACCCTACCCATCAGATACCACTTACTATGTGCTACCAAAGAAGACATGACAATGGGAAGCATGCACAAGCTTTTTTTTAAATGGCCAGCCCACTGTTTTTTTACATGAAAATGGACTTTTGAGGAGTGGGTCCTCTCTGCTGCCTCCCCAGCCTTTCCCCTCTTACCATAAGACCTTCCTTTCCCCTGTGCTGTTACAGGTAACAAGGGGTAGATTCAAATGAGTTGGTCTGAAATAGCACAATAAAATCAGAGTCCAGTAGCACCTTTAAGACCAACAAAGATTTATTCAAGGCGTGAGCTTTCGAGTGCAAGCACCCTTTGTCAGACTATGATCTTCTTACATGACAGGGAATATTATATCATATTATATCATATTATTATATCATATTCCCTGTCATGTATTATTATATCATATTCCCTGTCATGTAAGAAGATCATAGTCTGACGAAGGGTGCTTGCACTCGAAAGCTCATGCTTTGAATAAATCTTTGTTGGTCTTAAAGGTGCTACTGGACTCAGGTAACAAGGGGGTCATTCCTAGGACAAATTGCTGCTTAGTGAGGATGAAGGCCTTTTGCATTTACCTGAGACAGCAGCAATATGAGGCCCATCAATCAGCAAGTGAGCCATCCAGGCAGAACAGGTTTAGAATGTCTGCAAATGAATGTGCAGCAGGTTCAAAGGCTTTGTTGTGCCAGGATAGTTTCTCCTCCTGTTACTGAAATTCCTGCCCACCTCTGCCAAAGAATGGGAGGATCAAGGCTCTTTGTTAGGGCCTGCTCTTGCCCCAGCTCTTCAGGCCAGGGCTTTGCACTACTATTTTATCTGGCATTAGTATGTGTTCATCTCATTCTAGCTGACCCTCAGAGAAAGTACTGAAAAAAGACTGCTCTTTGGCATGGATGGCTTCTTCATGAAGACCCCCCCAACAACAACAACAACAACAACAACAACAACAACAACAACAAAAAGTCTGGATGATTTTGTCTCTCTTCGTTGAACCTGAAAGCCATCTTAGGGTGTTTCCCTCCCACTAGCACAGAAGGCTATTGAAGGATTTTCTACAATTCCCCAGATTTGTTTTCCTGGCAGCTTGCAAGAGCTACAATAACATCCTGGATGAGGCGGAGTGAGGAAGAACTGAGCATCTTGGCCACACGTGCTGCTAAATGCAAAGGGAACTGGCCTGGCTTCAGCTGCTGGCCAGCCCAGGGATGCTTTGGTGTGAGGAGCTGCTGATAACCCTTCTGCTTCTCCAAGCAAACTAGGGGGCTAATGGGAGACCTCCTCTTTATACATCAGGTGTTAGCTGTAGGCAGTAGCAACTGAGCTGGGCTGTTTTGCCAGCAACATTTCTTCCTGCTACTCCCACGCAGGGCCGGCAAAGGGCTCATTTAACCCCCTCTTCCCCAGGGGGAAAAATCAAGACCAAGGGGGTCTGGGCAGAGTTCTCGCCTCCCTTTTCACTGTACCTGCTTGTGACCTCGCTCAGGCAAGAACGTGGACAGCTGAGATGCTTGGGAGGGAGACATCTGGCGAGGCCTCTTCTACTGCAGGCCAAAAAATTGTATTGCTTCACTAGTTCAGTTGTTACTTAATTGTCATTGAAGGCTGGGGGGGGCAAAATAAATAATACAAAATTTGCAAGGAAGTAGGTGGGCAGTCAGTATATTTCAAAGTGCATCTTAATATATATGTACAAATATACAGCTGGTAGAAGAGAAAGGCAACTGCCTCAGGCCCCCTCCCTCCTGAGGAGACTACATAGCATCCTAGTGAGAATGGAGTCTTCCTGAAGAGACCATCTAGGCTTGTGGTGCTGTACTTGCTGGCCATCATAGAACCTCTGTTTCCAATGAACAACCTGAAACAGAAAACTGGTGGGGAAAGCAAGTACACCCAGCTTCCTTGCTACTGAGGAGATCATCTACTGACCTTTGTTGTGGTGTCCTGAGACAACTGAGGCTGCTCAGTGGGACAATCTTTTGAAAATGCCAATGAAGTCAACAACTGCCTCCCAAGATCTTTGTGCCTAGTTTAGGGAGGGAAATCTCTAGAGTACTCACAGATAGGGATGGCAGCCTCCACATGGGGCCTGAGGATCCTCCAGAATTTCATCTTATTTCCAGGCTACAGCAATCAGTTCTCACGGAGAAAATGGCTGCTTTGGAGGGTGGATGCCACAGAGGTCCCTGCCCTCCCCAGGCTCCACCTCTCAACCACCAGGAGTTTCCCAACCTGGAGGAGGCAACCCTACTCACAGAGAATGTGTGTTGCTATTTTTTTCCATTGGTCTAGCAGTATATAATTCACCTTCAGCACCCTCATGGATTATGGATTGCTGACATCACTCTGTACTCTACCACAGCGAGAATTCTGCCTTCCTGGCTGCTGATGCAATCACCCATACTTCTGTGTGGGATTTAGTGGTAGCAATAAAGAGAAGGGCATGTGTAGAACTGTTGGTTGCAATCCCATGTTCAACCATTTTCTTGGACAGAAGCAGTGTATTTCTGCCGAAAATTCATCTGCTGTTCGAAATTCCATCTGGCCCCATTTGTACTGCCTTTCCTTCCCATATGGTCATTTGCTTCTCTTGAGGACCCTGGTTGCTTCCATATCTGGATATTTAGATCTCACTGGCAGAGTGTCAGGGGCTTTTCATAGTCCTGAGGTTACACTACTACTCATTCAAATGTATGCAAGCATGTTCATGGGAATGCTGCTGGTAAGGCAAGGAAGATTTAAAACTTCCATTAAAGGTTTGGCCCTTGTGTGTCGGGATGCAATCTCAAGAGCAGTCAGATGGGTTTGGCATGACAGCTGGAAATACTGCAAACATGTAAATATTCTGAGCCTACCTATTCATTCATGTAAGCATGACTTGGGCATCTTTGGTGTGAACAGGATCGATTTTGGGAAATGATCACAGTAATTTGGGATCTGGCTTCGGAAATGACGGAACTCTCAATATCCTGCGTGACTCAAGCAGCCTGATGGAATTGGTCAGAAAGAATGTTGTCCCTCCATTAACGAGCACAAAACAGTCCCAGGGCTGCTGCCCAAGTGCTGGCAGTCTTGGCTGCAGAAAGCTGGGGTTGGCCAAAGAGATGGGAAGTTCATTTTTGCTCATGGCCCTCGTCTAAAGGCTGGACCCCACGGACAGTTTCAAACACAAGGAGGCTAATGACAGAGCCATCCCAAGACGTCTTCTCAGTGGGCGGAAAAGAGTGCAAGATGACACTGTTAATGGCATGAGTGCTCCTACACAGTTAAAGTAAGAACTTCATGCCCTTTCATAATGCCCCACCGAAGGCATTACTGGCGGTTTACTGGGACTGAAGGGAATGCAAACAGCACACACACCTCTTGCCAGGGCCATTTCCAGGTTCTGCCCCCCTCCCCCACAGCACTCCTACTCCTGCGTGACTGACACCTGCCTATGTGTGTCCTCCTTTCCCTGGCAAGGCCTCCACTGCCCTGCCCAGTTGCCTGTGCCCACCTGCACACCTTTCCCTGGGAGCCCTGGCCAGTATATGCAGCTGCTGCCTCACCACTGCTGTGCCCTGCCCACATGCCCTTCCTCCATCACTTGGGGCAGGCAGGAGGCATACGGGTGGGAGTCAGGAGCAGTGGGCCTCACCAGCAGCCAGGGGGGCTGGCAGCTGCCCCACTTCAGTGGATGCTGAGGCCAGCCCTGCCTGTCTCCATAACTCTTGCCTGGTCAAAATGCCACTTCTTACTTGAGTCTGTCACATTTTTATCCAATCCCTGAAAGAAGCTCAGGACCTTATTTGCTTCTCCCATCCTCCCAATAACCCTGTGAGGTAGTTTGGCTGACCCAAGATTGCCCAGTGATTCTCAGGACCGACTAGAGGTTGCAGCTTAATGCTTCCCAGTCCTAGACTGGCACAGAAACCTCTGCACTTAAAAATACTTAATTCATGCCTCATTTTAAAAAGGCCTCATTAAAAATTAAAGATTCCATTCTAAATGTTCACCTTTATTTACAGCAGTTCCCCCTTTGTCAGTGCACTAATGCTCTTGCAAAATGATGTGACCTGGCAGTCCATAGCTGTGCAGGGGGTTGTGACAAAGTCTGACTGTTCCTGCAAGCACATTTGTGAAATGTACAAGAGTGTTCACACCAGCGACAAAAGCCGGTGGCATTCACCCAGCAAATCCCTTGTTGTGTTCTTAAATCCTCATCGCTTTTTCTAAACCCTTCCAGTTGCTAAGGCTTGTGGCTAAAATGATGCAATCTGGCTTCCTTGCCTTTGTGCGGAGAATCGATAGAAGCATCAACCGAACCCCACGGAAATGCTTCGCTTTGCTTTGAAGGAGGCCCTCTGGAGGGAAACGTCAAACTGACAGGCGGAGGGAGAGTGTCAAGCCAGAAGGGAATAGCGGGGAAGGGTCAGCCGCATCCATCGATCTCAGCCTCCCTTCCACCCCCGGTGCTCAGTTTTGTGCTTGTCAAATCGTTATTTTTCTCCTCCCTCTCTGGGGTATGAATAAGGCTACAACTAGCAGGCTTATTTCTCTTAACCGGCATGGCTTCCATTCGTCTTGCACGGAGACATCCTGGGATAGCATCAGTGATGCATTGCAGTCCTTCCAGGTGTTTTGTGCGTGCCTGGGATGGGATGAGATGATGATGATGATGATGATGATGTTAGACTTTACAAGCCTCAGACCTGCTTGAATTGGTGACGGAGCTTGTAGATTTCATAAAGCCTCTTGCCCCTGATCTTTTCAGGTCAAAATATACCAGTAGCAGGTCTTTTCTTTAAAGACAAAAAACAAAAAACCCACCACTCTCCAAGTGAATGTGAAATTCTGCAAGCGTTGTTGAATATTCATTTCAAAACAGCTGCCTTTTGCTGTAAATAGTTGCTTGTGAGATAATTCCGTGGCCCGGGAGCAATAGAGAGGCAGCTAAGGACAGACTCCCCCTCCTTTGCTGATCTCGGATGAAGTCAGCTTGCAGACAGATGTGCCAGGCAGATGTGCCCAAAAGACAAACCAACTATCCTGCAACCAGATGTGGGGAGTGGGCATGAACGCGTGGGACTCCTTCCCATTCTTCACCCCCTGCCCCAGACGCGGACTCATTTCTTCTGCATTTGCATCTGCCAGGGAGCAATCGGAAATGTCCCCCCCCCCTCAGTCCCCACTGCAGCAGCTAATTGTAGTAGGGCGGGAACCTCATTAGGGATTCCTTTCTAAAAACTGTGAATAAGGCAAGCAGCACATGGCTCGGGGAGTGCCTGCTTGCTGATTGGTTAGATTTTGCTGCAGTCTATTCAGAGCTGTCCTTTAGTGACTGAAACATCCACTGCGCTTGGTGGCAGGGCTGGGCCAAAGACTAAGGGAGAACAGAACAGAGTTCCTGCAGCACGGTAGCTATGGTTCCCATCCTGAAAGGTGTGTGTGTGTGTGTGTGTGGGAGGTGGGGCACAGAATAACCATCGCCATGAAGATATGCGTTCCAGGCTTTAGTTATTCACACAGGGACCAAGAGATGGGATTCTCTAGCTGAAGCATCCCGGGTTGCCATAGTGACATCACCATGGTATCATTTCCAGGCATCACTTTTTAATTGGGTATCTCCTCGGCCCTGAGTATCTCCTGGGTGCTTAGAAGGCAAATAGACTCAGTGCTTCTGCTCTTTCACACTCCCAAGGAACTGAAGGCTGGACTAGTTAGCATGAATCGTGGAGGCTGATTTGGGAATCTGAGTGTAGGTTTCAGGTGGGAATTACAAACAAGAGATCTGTATTTGTTTCTGACCTTCAGTGTAACGTCTTTCTTGAGGCAGCAGCTTCCACAGGTTAGATATTTTCTTCTGCAGTTTTGAGCCATGTGTCTATATCTAAACTCGGTAGCATTTAAATTTGCTCTTGTCCTGAACCCATTTCTTTTTGTAACACTCCCCTTTCCATTGTGCATATAAATGGTCCTGATGGAATGATACCCTGAATCACTAACAGCCATACTGGAATGCATGTGGCTAGTCTTTAAGGGGCCACTGGGCTCCTATTGCATTCCTGCACTAGATTCAGCCACTCACTGTTATATACCCTACATTACCTCATGAGGACAGAGCTCACGCAGCATGAATGAGCTTCTTTTTGCTGTCTCCATGGTGTCAGGAGTCTGACTCCAGTGCCTCAGAGCTTCAAGTAGTGCCTGCTGAAGCTTCTACCTCTTGCGGTCAGCAGCACGGCTCATCCTGAACCCTGCAAGCTGCAGAGGGGAGGCCAAAGAAAAGGTCACTCATGAACACGGGATGCCGCCTTGTACTGGATCAGGCCATTGGTCCATCAAGGTCAGTATTGTCTGCTCAGACTGGCAGTGTTTCTCCAATGTCTCAGGTGGAGGTCTTTCACATCCTGATCCTTTAACTGGAGGTGCTGGGATTTGAATCTGGGACCTTCTGCTTGCCAAGTAGATGCTCTGCCACCAAACCATGCCCCTCCCTAACTCTCTCTTCATGAATCCAGAAGCCCTCAAAGGTGACTTGTTCAGTTGCTTGTCCAAAAGCCATACAACCATGGGTTTAGTGATAAGCTGCTTTATTGCGATAAGAACAATAATTAGGTTAAACATAAAATTCTGATTTCCCCCAATTACCACCATACCAGCCAAGAGGGTTCTAGTATTGAGCTGGTCTTTCCCATCCCCCAGCAGTGAGGCCAGCATTTCTTGGTAGTTATTCTGGCCACAGATTGTAAGCTTGGTGGAACACCCCTGTTTTGCAGGTCCTGCAGAATTGACTAAGGTCCCGCGGGGCCTTCACGTCCATTCAGCTAGGCTGGGGACATGGCCCAAATAGGCCCTGGCCAAGGCCAATCTCACCCTCCTTTGGGCCAGGGATCCTGAGCAGCTGTTGTTCAGAAGATCTTAACACTCTTTGGGGGATAGAAGGGAAGAGGCAGTCCTGTAAATACACCAGTGCCAGATTATTTAGGTGGATATGACCACAGGAAAAAATATGATTCTGTGCAGTAGCCAACCTTACCAACCTGCAATAAGGATGGAAGAAAAGACCAAATTGAAGATTAAAGTTGCTGCACAAGTCCAATGGGGGAAACACAGCAATGTACACAACAGAATAGAGTCAGAATGCATGCTCTGCTTACACTTGACTTCTAGTGTGCAGTCCATTTGCACACACACATCCACAAAGTGAAAGCAATCCCTTCTCATCTGCTTCAAGAAAGAATGCCAGCTGCTTCAAAGTCCATAGGTTTCATAAGCCTTCTAATTCTTTGTCCAGTTTTGGCAAAAATATCCCATTGTCTCTTCTCTGGAAAATGCTGCTGCCAGCTCAACAAGAAAAAGGCTGCCTACTGTTCCCAGTCAGTCCATCTGATCTTTTCCTATCTTGTTCCAGTTGGATAGCAAACTCTGTGGTAGGTCAAGCTGTAATTCAGCCAGTCTGGTGAATACAACAGGAGAGTCACCTTCAGCTTGATTAGCTCTCCCATGCTCTGCTTTCTGTGTGGTTGCACCCTTCCTTTAGCAAAGCAGAACAGTCTGTTTACAATGCCCCATGCAACTTCCTCTACAACTCACTATGCAAAATAGGGGAAAGGCTGACTTGCAGAGCTGTGATTCTTTTGGATTAGCTGTGCCTGCCACACAGTATTTGGTGCAGAATTTGATTGCTTCTTGGCATCACTGCCCTTCCTTACTCTTCAGGTGTTTTAAGGTCAGATGGAAAACTATTCATGGAAATAGGCAAGAGGAGGAAAGCTCTCTACAAGGAAAGCCTGGTCAGGCTGGTGTAGGACCTCAGGGAGATCTTGGTTCTGTCCCAACTGAGTTGTTGGGTCAGCTGTTTGGAGCAAGCGCCTCCTTTTATTGAAGGCCCACAAAAGCAGAACTTCAGCTGGTCTCTTCCAATTGTTTGAAGGTAAGCCAGCTGTTTGTGTAAAGTTCATCCCCCCTCATTCCACTGCCACATAGGACTTGCCATACCCCGTGTGGTGAAGTGGTTAAGAGCAGCGGTCTATAATCTAGAGAGTTTAGTTTGATTCCCCACTGCTCCACATGCAGCCAGCTGGGTGACCTTGGGCTAATCACTGTCCTGAAAGAGATTTCCTCACAGAGCAGTTCTATCATAGCTCTCTCAGCTCCATGTACCTCACAGGGTGTCTGTTGTGGGAGAGAAAGGGAAGGTGACTGTAAGCCACTTTGGGACTCCTTCAGGCAGTGCAAAATGGAGTATAAAACCCAACTCTTCTGCTCTGCTGCTATCCAGTTCATTTGTAAACACATCTGATGTTATGAGCAGTTATAATTTTTCAGGCAAAAGAAATAATAGCAGCAACAATATTTCTACAGCTTTCAAAGTAAACATAGTAAATTAAACCATGTCATTTAGGCTGGTCCACATATAATTCTGAGCACAAAATATATGTTTTCGGGGACCTCCTATTCTGGGCATTGAATAAATGAAGCGTTCAGTAGTTTGCATTCCAGTCTTCCTTGCTACAGATTGTTCTTCTCCAGTTTTCCAGCTATACTGCACTTAGCTGTTCTGCCTTGAGGGCCAAAGTGACTGCACTCCACCATACCAGCTGAGAATCTCACACATCTTCCACCTCCCCATGTCAGAAGCACATGCCAGCCTTGTGCCACCTACGCAGGCAGGATTTCCAAGAGCTACATAACAAACCAAGCACTGTCCATGGTGCTGACGTCCTGAGTGACCCATATTGCTTAATCCCCAGACACTTGTAGGTCACCGATGGGTTTATTCAGCAAAGCATCTCTTTCTGTAGACATACAGGTTTGTTGACTGATCTAGACTCAGATATCGCACTGGACTGGGTTGATCTGTCGCTCATTCCTACTTTCTATGAGAAATTGAAGCATCGAGGGCAGGACCAAGGAGCCCTACCTTTATACTACTTTACTAAAAGAACCCACAGAAAGTGCAAGAAGGGGCAGATCATTCAGGTAGACGCTACTAAATATGAAATCTTATATTGCATGAAACAGACCTGTTTCTATAATTTTTAAACATTCCAGTTCAGTATTGGCTAAAAACAGAAAATGAGATTTTGACTCATTAAGCTTTAATGAGCCAAATATATTTTTCTTTTCCTTTTTTAGTCAGAACTGTATCCCACCGATTGTTTTGACAATGGTTTCAGCTGGTGGTTGTTCAATGCTGCTTGCTCTCTGATGTCAAAGAATGGCAAAAATCAAATCCCTCAGCAGGCAAAATTCTCAACCCTTGTGAAGTTTAATGACAGCAGTGAATAGATTTTAGTGAGGACTAACCTGTCTCCACCAGCAACCTCTTCCCTCTCCCCCCTGTCCGTACTGCATCAACAATCCCTTTACAAGACGGTTCTTCTAAAATAACCTTTAGCACATAATTTGGACTTGTCCACAAAGCAAGCCTATGGCATTGTACTTCCTTCTTCTGTGATTACATTGTTGGAGGAAACACCATCCTTTATATCATATCTTATTTTGTTATATGTGTTCCTAGGTGTTAGGTAAAAACTGGCTTCTTTAGGATATTTTACTCTAATCAGCTTTCCAGTTGAGAAGGCAATGGAATCTTTCTTTTGCTTGAGTAAATTTATACTCCGTGGCAAGAGGCAGAGGGTTGGAGTCTTCCACACATCAACAAGAAACCACACCTTCCTATTTATCCAGTTAGCAGTAGAAAACCCCATAAAAGTCCCATCATGTCTGGAACCCAGGCAGGACAGACTGAGAGAGAGAGAGAGAATTGCCCTATTGGGTGGGCTCAATAGCTGTACTGTAATTTGGATGTGTGCTTCCAGCATACAAGTTCAAGTTGTTCTACTTCTCATCACTGGCCTATAAAAAAATAAAACAGGCCTAAGAAAAAGGGAATGGATCACATACATGGCTATAATGTGGCTTATTCCGAAGGACCATGTTGAATTATGTAAAGCTGGTCATTGTTGGAATGGGCTGTGTTGCATTGGAATGGATAGATTACAGGTTTTGTCAGCAGTGAGGACTGTTAGGGCCAACTTAGGCCATCCAGGTTGTCTCTGTTATTTTCCCAATGTCTGCACAAATGATGCAAAAATGTTCCCCTGAATTGTGGAAATCTGTGAGCAGATAATGTCAGCTCCTTCTCATTCATCTGACTCAGGGTTTTTCACACCCAGCAGTGTGGGAGCCAATTTAGGGAAGGGTTTGTGATTCAGTGGTATATCACATGCTTTGTATACAGAAGGTCTCAGGTTCAACCCACGACCCTGCTGAAAGCCAGTTTGGTATAGTGTCAGCTTGGTATATACCAGCTTGGTATAGTGCTTAGGAGTGCGGACTTCTAATATGGCGAGTCAGGTTTAATTCCATGCTCCCCCACATGCAACCAACTGGGTGACCTTGGGCTTGCCACAGCACTGATGAAGCTGTTTCTGACCGAGCAGTAATATCAGGGCTCTCTCAGCCTCACCCACCTCACAGGGTGTCTATTGTGGGGAGAGAAAAGGGAAGGCGAATGTAAGCTACTTTGAGACTCCTTCAGGTAGAGAAAAAGCGGCATATAAGAACCAACTCAGCTCAGACAACTGAGAGCACGTGGAGAGAGCTACTGGGGAGAGTTGCTGCTGACCAGGTGAGGCTATTGTTCTGCCTGGGTGAGGTGATTGCTGGGTAATTGTTGGGAGGCTTAAAAAGGGCTGCTTCTCGCCAGAGGCGCAAGCTGAAGAGCAAGAGACAAAGGGTTCTTGGCCGAGCAATTAGAATCAGTAGATTATATCAGTAGATTATATTTCCCTAGTACTTCCACTGCCTAGACATTACAATGGACCTCCAGGACACTCATCCCATCATCTGCAATGAGTGTGACATGATTGCCTTCCTCCCAGAAGACAAGATGGACTACAGCTGCCCCAAGTGTAAGCTGGTAAGACTTTTGGAGGAAAAGATTAGGGGACTAGAAAACAGAATTATTACTCTGACCCAAAGTAAGAAAGGGGAGGAGTTCATAGTCCAGAGCTCTGCAACATGGAATAAAGAGAATACAACCAGTCCTGGGGGATGGAACCAGACTGGAGAGAGGTGAGTAGCGGGGTACCTCAGGGCTCGGTGCTCGGCCCGGTACTTTTTAACATATTTATTAATGATCTAGATGAGGGGGTGGAGGGACTACTCATCAAGTTTGCAGATGACACCAAATTGGGAGGACTGGCAAATACTCCGGAAGATAGAGACAGAGTTCAACGAGATCTGAACACAATGGAAAAATGGGCAAATGAGAACAAGATGCAATTTAATGAAGATAAATGTAAAGTTCTGCATCTGGGTCAGAAAAATGAAAAGCATGCCTACTGGATGGGGGATACGCTTCTAGGTAGCACTGTGTGTGAACGAGACCTTGGGGTACTTGTGGATTGTAAACTAAACATGAGCAGGCAGTGTGATGCAGCGGTAAAAAAGGCAAATGCCATTTTGGGCTGTATCAACAGAGGCATCACATCAAAATCACAAGATGTCATAGTCCCATTGTATACGGCACTGGTCAGACCACACCTGGAGTACTGTGTGCAGTTCTGGAGGCCTCACTTCAAGAAGGACGTAGATAAAATTGAAAGGGTACAGAGGAGAGCGACGAAGATGATCTGGGGCCAAGGGACCAGGCCCTATGAAGATGGGTTAAGGGACTTGGGAATGTTCAGCCTGGAGAAAAGGAGGTTGAGAGGGGACATGATAGCCCTCTTTAAGTATTTGAAAGGTTGTCACTTGGAGGAGGGCAGGATGCTGTTTCTGCTGGCTGCAGAGGAGAGGACACGCAGTAATGGGTTTAAACTTCAAGTACAACGATATAGGCTAGATATCAGGAAAAAGTTTTTCACAGTCAGAGTAGTTCAGCAGTGGAATAGGCTGCCTAAGGAGGTGGTGAGCTCCCCCTCACTGGAAGTTTTCAAGCAAAGGTTGGATACACACTTTTCTTGGATGCTTTAGGATGCTTAGGGCTAATCCTGCGTTGAGCAGGGGGTTGGACTAGATGGCCTGTATGGCCCCTTCCAACTCTATGATTCTATGATTCTATGATTCTATGAACTCTTCTTCTCTTTTTTCTAAAAGGATCTCACGTACCAGGTATTGGAAAATAGTTTTGTCTCTCTCCAGTTAGAATAGACAATATGAGCTAGATGGTCCATTGGTCTGTATTGCTATGTCAGCTTTGTATGTTGCTCATGATACCATGTCATAATATTGAACCAATAGATCATCAAAATCTTGGGGATAGATTCAGGTGGGAAGCTGTATTGGTCTGAAGCAGCATAACAAAGTTCATGTCCAATGGCTTCTTGTATAAAACTTAAAGTTATCCCTGGACTCATAAGCTTGGGGAAAGTGGGTAGAAATACTGCAATGCAAATACATTGGTCCCTCCCCACATGATCATCCTTATTTACAGAGTAAAGTATTCAAAGATGCAATTCATTGCCATACAATATATTGATGGCCACAGCTTAGGTGACTCCTGAAAGAGATTAGACTTCATAAAAAATAGATCGATCATATCTAATACTGAGCTGGGCCACAGGGGATAAATTAAAGATCCATACAATGGGGTCAGGACATATTGTTCTACAAACTTGAGGGAAGCCCAGGTTGTTGGGGAAATGCATTTAGAAAAGCTCAGAATCACAGAGCCAATTCTTTAAGAAAAATGTGCCACAGAAATCTCATGAGTATGTTGTGAGATCTTGGTGGTCATTTTGTGGGTAGCTGGCCTACAAAAGATTCCAGGCCTCAGTTAATTTCATGAGGAGAGAGACTTAAAAAGATTTTTAAATGCTGTTGGGGAAAAACTGGGAAGTATATTTAGGTAAGGGATGCAACCATTGTTTGGGGAGGCAAAGAGGAAAAGCAGGCAGGTGAGAGAGAATTGGGGTAAGCAATTTCCCCTCGCAACAAGTCCTTGTGGGTCCCTCACTCATTAATATCTATTAACCATGATGGCTAAATGGGACTTCCAGGAAGCAGTTGCCATGGTGCCACAGCAGGAAGAACTGGCACTTTTAAGTGCCACTCAGGGGCTTCCTAGAGGCATCGGACTGGCCACCATGGCACAGAATGCATGACCAGATAGATCTAGGAGGTCTGTTCTCATTTTCTTATTCACATCCTTCTCCGTTGGTGTGGGATCATGCCATAGGAGATGTGACAGGGGCCTCAGAAAAACTAGCACAAATGCAAGAAACATTTCACAAATTAGCTATTATAATCTTAGGGTTTGGATATCCAGTAGAGATTCCCCCTCCCCCTTGGGACCCTGATTCCTCCTCACCCTTTATAACGGAAAACATGATGTACCCTGGGAAGAGGCCGTGCTTCCTTTCCAGCCCATCCGATGCTATCTCCCCTGCACATGTTGACTCTGTCCCTTTAACTGTCCTGCCTGAGTGGCATCTGTCTCTGTGCCTGTGTTTTAATCAGCTTATTGGGTGGGGGGAGGGGGGAATCAGAAATGTGAATGTTTTTGTGTATTGGGTGGAAGTAAGGGATTCCAAGAGCAGAGGCAGCTTGTAGTAACACCAGCAAAAAACACCACAGGGCATTCGATTTAGAATCCAGATTCCCCACAAACTAGGAGACTGAATGTGGAACCATTGCGTTGTGATTCCTTGCAGTGCACTTTCTCTCCACTTGTGGCACATTGTTGTCAGGGTTGTGTGGTTTGCTCAAACTGCACACCTTATAGACGTGCAGAACAACAAGAACTGGGATAAAGCTTGTCCCACCAGCCTACAAATGACCAAAATTATCCCTTACAGCAAATAACAGCCAGAGCTCCAGCTTTGGTATAGTCACAGTGCAGTTATATGCAGAGCTATTCCTGTGGGCTTCCTCATAAATAAGCCTGTGTCTATTCAAAGGAACCCTTTCTGAAGCAAAAGAGTTCCAAAATGGGCAGGGGGCAGAAGGGATGACAGGATGCTAACAGTTAACAGTGGCCCATGGGAGAGAGGGAGGGAGGAGGAAGTTGGTGCTCCCAGTGATAAGAGACTCCAGAGATGGAGCTGCCAGCAGCTGTTCGGGGAGAAAATTCTCACGGGTCAGGAATCAGCTGCTGCCATACAGGTAGGCAGGCCCATGGTAGCTTGGCCCAGAGTGAGGTGCCCAGAGTCTAAACTGGGGCCCATTCCGCACAAGGTTCAATGTGGCAAATTGATTTCAGAAAGAAAAAACGGAATTTTAAATAGTGGAATTCGGCGTAACGCATACCTGCCTTTGTAGTGAAATCCAGTTGCGTTTCAATAGTTTCCCACAGGTTTCCGGTCTCGACAAAAATCGCTAGAAAGGAAGTGATTTTTTCCGTGCTTTGTCCCGCCCCTGGCCGTCAATCAAGCGAGCAGCCAATGGGCGGTTGTTACCATGCTCCGGAAAAGCCCCTTTGCCTTTAAGAACAGGGTTTTTTTTAAAAAAAAAAGAAAAACACCTGTTGCAACGAATATGCCTTGATTCCTTGATTCCTTGCTTCCTCCTAATGTAGAGACCCATCTAGCAGGCAGCTGGCCTGTGAGCTGCCAATTCATTGTTGCCATGCTACCCAGAGTGAAAAAAAAATCCCCCCCCCCCTGTGCATGGGCACGATTTTCGGCCAAAAATGAAGGGAACTTGCAAACGGGGCTGTGTTGTGCTTTGTGACTTGAGGCGAGCAGCTCTGTGGAGGGACTGCAGCTGGAGAAGCCTCGCTGGGTGAATGAAAGCTCACCGGTTCGTTGCTCTCTGCTCGCTCTGAGAAAAAAAAATGGCGATTGCTTCGCCGGAAGTCCAGAAGAGATAGCCAGGGGGAGGGACTTTGCTGAAACCGCAACAATGTTAATGCACAGGTCTTTTTCGCTAGTGTTGCAGATTGCTTGCAGATTGCTTGCTAGCGCTTTCCAGATGGTGAATCCACCTTTTGGGATTTCCCTGGAAGCCCTACAACGAAGCACTTTTAGCAGGACTTTTTCAGGAGTGTGGCAGATTGTGTACGATGTCGTGTGTAAGTGCATATTAGTAGCGATTACAATTTGCCACACTCCTGCAACATTAAACTTGTGCGGAATGGACCTGGCCATGGTAACTGACCGGAAGGATCGTTGAGTCCTTCTGTGCAAAGGGAAGCACCCTTTGAAAGACATGATTTACTGTTTTACAGGGCAGATGGATGGAAGAGTTTGGAAAGTGCTGGAATGGAGTAGCCAGATGACCACCAGTATCTCTTTTCCTTTACTGTCTGGCTTTTTTGAAAATTGTCAGCTTGTGGCTTGACACAGGGTGTCATTTCCACACTCTGGCAGCAGGCATGAGCCTTTTCCTTGCAGGAAGGTATGGAAGTATTCTAGGGAGGGGGGAAGCATATCTTTGCCTTAGTTGTGCTCCCTTCCCTTCCTGGCTGAATCCTGTGCAGTGGAGCCTTTAATAAGCTTGGCCAGGCAATCCATTGTGTAACAGTAATGCATCCCACTCAAGGGAAAGCCACCCTCACCTGATCTTCAAACGCTGGCAATGCATTATGATCACAGAATACCAACAGCCACAGCGAATCTCTCCTCTGAGCTGCAGCCAGGATGTATTTTGTATTGGTGCTCACATGATGCATTGCAGATTCCCCTCCAATGGGGAGCAAACGGCCCACTGTCCCCGTCTCCCAGGTGACAGGAGACATTTATCGTAGAGCCACCAAATGGCTCTTGCTCCATTATGCCAATTGCCCTCTGTCACAATGCAGTAGGAATGAAATGGCAGAGCTCGTCTCCCTGAATGTGTAAAGCAACCTTGTCCCAGCAGGGAAGCAGGCAGCCCACCACGGAAGCCAGCCATGTACAGGGCGCAACAGGGACGGTCGCAGCCATCTTGCACCGGGGCCCCTGTGGATGGGGGGGGGGCAGGCAAGATGCTTTCTGCATCACAAAGAAGATGAATCTCTCTGAAGCTGTTTGCATGGGTCTAGTCAAGGTGCAGTCCAGAGGAAGTGTGGCATGCCCAAGTACTGGATCATACCTCTCACCTGTTGCCATACCTGACTCTATCTATCAATAGATAGCACCAGCCCCACCACACAATCATATCTGGATGCTCTGGAGTCAGACAAATCTTGGCACCCAACGCAGTATGAAATCAGCAAGTTCAGATCTCTAAAATGGCTCTTTAAAAATCTGGAACCCTTGCTGAAAATGAACCAGCCTGGTCCTGGTCAGTGTCTGGACAAGAAAACACTTGGGAGTGCCCTCCCCCATCTATTCAACTGAGGAGACCTGAGTTCAAATCCCAACTTGGCCATGGGTGAACTGCCTTCAGAGAACAGCAGTATGCAAGTATTAAAAAATAAATAAAATGTAAGTCACTGGATGACTTGCGGCTAGTCATCCTCCCACCCTAGTCCACCTGGCAGGGTGATTGTGATGATAAAGTGAAGAAGAGGTGACTGATGTAGGCAGCCTAGAAAGGAGAGGTAAAAATGTAACAGATAAACATTGGAAAAAAGGTCAGATGTGTACCAAAACAGCAGGGGAGATGGGGAGTTTGAGAGAATCCCTTCGCACCTCTTTGCTGTCCCCTTTCTGCTGGGCAGAAAGAGTAAAAAAGAGTATCTGGTAGCCCCACCACTATGTCCAAATATTGAATTCAAGCATATAGAGAACAGACAGTGTTGTCCTCTGACCTGCTTTTTATTGGGTCTCAGCACTCCCAGGCACCTGACTAAGGTGAACAAGTGATGCAAATACCCCAAGCCAAACCAAAGGGTGAAAGACTCATTGGTCTGTGTAGAACAACTATAATGGGAAAACAGGAAGACAGGGAGGAACAGAAAGAGGAAAACTTGAGCCCAACAGCCAATCCCTAGCCAGTTACACTGTCTTTGGTCCAAAGAATCTCATGATTCCCTTACAAAGCAACACTTGATGCTCCTCTGCATGCTCCAAAGGAAAATGCTTGGAGGTGTTTCCATTTTCTGGGGCTTTAAGGAGAACTGGCAAAGTTCTTACCTGTTTACTTAGAATGAAAATGGAGCTACTTTGATATGCAGCTGGTATTTCCCCATCTGGAAGAAATTACCAATCCATAGTAACCAGTTTGGGAGAAGGGGGAGATTTTCACACAAAATCAGTTTATCCTAGTAACACATGTGACACATGCTGCGGGCCCCACAGTTCCAGGGCCCCAGCAGTGCCATACAGTTAGGGAGCCTTCACACTGTGATTGTTAGAGGGTCTTCCTATTTATGCAAATTGCAGAATACAGGAACAAAAAGGATTATACACATGCTCTGTTAGTCGGAACTGCTTTGTCAGGAACTTCTTCCAGATGTTTAGCCAAAAATTATTTTGCATTAATTTCAACCCATTGGTTCTGGTCTGACCCTGGGGGACAACAGAAAACAATTCTGCTCCATCTTCTATATGACAGCCCTTCAAGTGTTTGGTTATCATGTCACATCTTAGTCATCTTCTCTCCTAGTTAAACAGTCCAAGTTTCCTTAACCTTTCCTCGTATGACTTGGTCTCCAGACCCCTCACCATTTTTTTAGCCCTCTTCTGGACATGCTCCAGTTTCTCTACATCTTTCTTCAGTTGTGGTGCCCCAAACAGAACACAGTACTCCAAGTGAGGTTTAACCATAGTGGAGTAAAGTGGTAATATCATCGTGCATAATCTGGACACTATACTTCTTTTAATACAGCCCAAAATCCTGTTTGCCTTTTTAGCTACTGAGTCACACTGCGGACTCATGTTCAGTGTATGGTCTGCTAAGACCCCCAGATCCTTTCTGCATGTACTACTGCCAAGACAAGTCTCGCCCATCCTATAGTGATGCATTTGATTGTTCCTACCTAAATGCAAAATGTTACATTTTTCACTATTAAAATTCATTTTAGCCCAGTTTTCCAGCCTGTCAAGATCATCCTGTATCCTGATTCTATCTTCCGGTATGTTTGCTACCCCTCCCAGTCTTGTATCAACTGCAGATTTAATAAGTACCCCTCAATTCCTTCATCCAAATCATTTACGAATATGTTGAACAACACAGGGCCCAGGTCATATCCCTGAGGCACATTGGGACATTGTGGGGGAGGGCGTCATGCAGAAAAGTTCTTAGTAAAGGTTTCAGCCCGGTGCAGTAAGACAGAGAGGCCAGGGGTTTCTGGTGTCACTTCTGGCCTCTTCACCTACACCGGAAGAAGCCTCATGGGATACATTGTTTGCTCCTAACAGTTGCACAGGTGCTAGCATCTGTCTTGAATTGCAAAATTCATTCTCTGTGGCTGTGGATGGGGTCACAATTCTTTATTTGAGGGCAGTGCCTGGACAATAAAACAATGTTCAAAAGAAAACAGGGCAATATTTGTAAAACTGTTTGCAATCTGTCCAGGGCAGCCATTGACGGAGGCTTCCTCTGTTGCTTCCTCTGTTGAGTTGCCATTGGTTGCCTAGGGAGAACCAGGTCTTCCCCAGGGAATTCTCAGGAGGGCAGGGATTCATCCCACAGGAGAATCCAGCCCTGGCTGGGGCATATTGTTTGGTTGTTGGCACAAGGATAGTTGTCAGTGTGAATTCAGCATGCAAAACATCCTTTTGTTATTGTTACACTTGAAATGTTAACCAACTGTGATTCCCATGAATCTGTGCACCCATTTTTCATTCATTCATTTATAATCGAATTTATTTGCTGCCCTTATGCAAAGGCTTAGAGTGGTTCACAACAATTAATAAAAGAAGGTTAAAACATTTCATTAGTAAAACATAAAAACATATTATTAAAAGAATGCATTAAAAAACCCTAGGAGCACATATTTCATTTCCTATATTCAACAATAGCAATGGGGGGAGGGGGTAAAGCTTTGATTTTGATGTCAGTTTAGTGTTGTGCAAACAGTTAATTCCAGTATATATTTCCAGTCATAAATCTGTATCTGTTTGTCGATAGGGAGGCCAGTTATAGGTGGCATGCTGGTGGTATTATGTAGGCCTCATCAGAGGCCCAGTAGTGTCTTACAGGCCCTGTGGAGCTGCTCTAGGTCCCACAGGGCCCTGACCTCACATGGAAGATCATTCCACCAGGCCCACGCCAGGCCTGAAAAGATCCTGACTCTGGTTGAGGCCAGTTTCATTTCTCTGGGGCAGGGGATCTTGAGCAGGTTTTGCATGAGCAGCAGGTTTCTCTGAGGGAGGAAAGGACGAGGCGGTCCCACAAGTATGAAGGTCCCAGAACATTTAGGGCTTTAAAGGTAAGAACCAGAACCTCGAACTAAATTTGGCCTTACTGGTTGAATGTGTTCTCTCCATCTGGTTCCTATAAGGAGCTGGAGGATGCATTCTAAACCATTTGGAGTTTCTGGATCAGAAGCAAGAGTAGGCCCATGCAGAGCGAGTTGCAGTACTTACTCTGGAGGTGACTGTTGCATGGATCATAGTGGCTTGGTTGGATGCTGACAGAGGGACCATTAATATTCAGACTATTGAACAGGCTTAGATAGATACCTATCTATCTAGCAAAGAAAAATAATTCTTTGTTTTGATATTCTTTTAAGAAATGGCATGTACCAGCAGGAAGATTAATGGCATTAATCATTGGCGCACATGTGCATAAACAACATTTCTATGGTAGATCTATTTGAACTCGCTGAACCTGTTGAAGATTCAGCTTTGGTCATAGCAAGATGGGATTCTGTTGTGAGCCAAGCTGGTGGAGGCTGGAGCCTACCTTGAAACTGAAATGATTACCTGGGTTTTTCTTCTTCTGCAACTAAATGCCTCTACCATTCCAAAGCTGCCTTCTCCTGTGCTAGAGAGAACATATGCTGAATCAGACTCAGGGTCCCTCTAAAAATCCATTATTTGGTTTCCAACAACAGCCTGCCCAAGTCCTCTGGAAATTCACATGGAAGGGCAAGAAGGTGATGGCTACTCTTTGTTGTTTGGACTCATCATTCAGGTACTCAGCCATGTACGAGCTATGTATAGCTAGCTGTCACATATGAATAGACCATGATGGTGTTCCTCTTCAGAATCAAGAGCCTGTCAGGAAGAAGAAGAGTTGGTTTTTATCCCCCACTTTTCACTGTCCGAAAGAGTCTCAGTTTATAATCATCTTCCCCTCCTTGGCCCACAACAGATACCCTGTGAGGTAGGTAGAACTGAGAGAGCTCTGACAGAACTGCTCTATGAGAACAACTCTATCAAAACTGCAGCTAGCTCAAGGTCACCCAGCTGGCTGCATGTGGAGAAGCAAGCGATGAAACCTGGCTTGCCAGGTTACAAGTTGCCACTTTTAACCACTAGACCAAGGAGAGAGTGTATTTGGAAATGTCGAGCTCTTATAATGAAAAATAAAACAACTGGAAACTGTATGGGATTCTCCAGGGACAAAATTACTTGCTGGGTAATAGATAAAGGTGAGCATCCGGTGTTTTGAAACGGATGGGAAGCCTCCTTCCCTCTCTTAGAAATAAGCATGGTGGTTTTCTCTTTCCCCTTTTGGAAGAGTCAGGTACAGTATGTTACAGATAACCTGCTCCCCAGTTGCTAAGCAACTGATCTCCTCTCCTACCTGCTAGAAATGAGCTGGGAGTAAAGTGAATGGACACCCTGTTCCTCTTTGAGGGAAGGCGCTGAATGTGTCTCATTGAGAGGTGATTGTCAACAGCAGGGAAGACAAAGCCCAAGCAGGCTTGGGCCTAATGAGGGTAATGTCAAGTGGCCCATCATGCATTGCTCTCCCCCCTGTCTGTCCCTCAACAGAATAAAAACATTGATACCTTCAAAAGGGAAATGCTGGGGCTACAGATTTCGTTATTGACCTGATCAAGCACAACACATTTTGCTTTTCAGGAGGCTACAGCCTCTACATCACTGCTTGTATAGCATCCCAGTTATCTCGGGGAAATATCAGCGTGTCTTTGGAAGTGCAACAGTTCTATGGAGCTGCTGTCTTTTTGTCTACATATTGGCCATGGGGTTGTCGTGAAGATAAAATGAACCTACTGCCAGTTATCCTGGAGGAAGAGGGATGTGTTAGGATTATTAAGATACACGTATTCCTTACCCCAAAGAGTACTTTAGTGAAGTTTGGAGAAATAACAAAGTTCATAATCTTTGCAGCACCACATCACAGCTGACTTGTGGAGATCCTGTAGCAAGAGACATTCAGAGGAGGTTTGCCTGCCTGGGCATGGAGACCCTGGACCTCCTGGGTGGTCTCCCATCCCAATACTAACCAGGACTGGCCCTGTGTAACTTCTGAGAACTGATGAGGATGAGTTTCCTGCACTACTCTTCAGAGATGACAGATAAAAGGCAACCTACAGCTCTTGTTGGAGAGCAATGATTCTCTTTGTTTGTTTATAGCTATCATTTTCTTCTCCATGTTGTCTCACCACAAACCTTTCACATAGGTTAAGCTGACAGGACATGAATGGCCCAAGACCATCCAGCAAGCTCCCATAGTAGAGAGGGGATTCCAACTTGGAGTCTCCCAGATCCTAGTCTGGCATTCTATAATAAGAGAATGTGAGCTGAATGAGAAGCTTTTGCACCCTACAGTACTCTCCACATGCAACAGAAAGTATGTCATATTCGTCACCATGAGCTTTTAGAATTATATCCTCTTCAAAGCCAACAAATATCCTTTCTTCTCTTTTCTGTTCCACTAAGATTAAGATTCAGAGTTTGGAATTAGAACCATTTGGATCAGGAATTCAAATGTTAGAAAATCTGGAATTTCCAAGTATTATTATTATTATTATTATTATTATTATTATTATTATTATTATTATTATTATTATTATTATTATTATTATTTCGATTTATTTCTCACCACTCCCAAATGGCTCATGGCAGGTTACAGTGTCTTAAAACCCCATTAAAACTCCCATTTAAAGACTTTAAAATGTCACAGTACGGCGGCACAATAATAAGATCCCCTTCCTACCCCCCTTCCTAAAAAAAGGGGGGGTGGAGGAGAAGGAGGTCAACGATGTTCAAGAAGAAGTCCGGGGGAGAGGAGTCGATGTACCACAGCAGCCCCAGACTCAACCATAGACCTGGCGGAAGAGCTCCGTCTTGCAGGCCCTGCGGAACGTTGAAAGGTCCCGCAGGGCCTGCAGCTCTCCCGGGAGCTCATTCCACCAGGTGGGGGCCAGGACCGAAAAGGCCCTGGCCCTGGTTGAGGCTAGGCGTGCTTCCCTAGGGCCGGGAACTGGGAGTAAAGTGAATCTGAAACTCTGTTGAGGACAGTAGGCATTTCTGTCTTTTTAAAGAACACCAATAGTTAAACTATTGTGCCCCAAACAGTTGAGGAGCTGTGGGATGTGCAGATAGCAACAGCCACTATTGTCAAGCAGCAGCGCCAGGCCACAGGAAATGACTGAAATCGGTGCATAAACTGGGAACATGCAAATGCAAAATGGAGGAATTATGAACCTGGTGGGCCTTCAGAAATTGCTAGCAGCATTGTCAGTTTGTTTGACTGGAGGCCGGGTACTTGTTTGTCTACAAGTAATCCTTTCTCCCATGTAATACTGAGAGATTCAGAGGCAGTACAGGATGAGCTTTAGAGTTCTAGGAAAAACGTGTCCCTCTGTTCCAGATTCTAAATCAGGGAAGATGAACAAAACAAACATGCATCTGTCAAGCCAAATCCCCTGGCTGAACAAATGAGGACTTTTGATGGTTGCTTTACTGACGCTGGTTCTCCTTGGGCAAGTCCGGTGATCCATGAATAGTGTTCTCTGCATTCTGTGACTTGCCACCCCCTGTACATGGATTGCCAGGGACTCCTCTAAAACTCCTCTTACTATTTCTTTTGTTGAAAGTCAAAAATAGGGTGGGGAGATATTTCAGATGGACAGCCATGTAGTCTAGCACAGTCAACCGAGATGTTAAACACATCGTGGCCATTGTCTGAAATTTTTGGTTAGAATGGCAACATGTTTGGTGAGGGGGCAGTAGAGCAAAGTGGGCAGCAGCACATTATGTGTCTGCACTTAACTGCCCTGCTTATATTTGTACTCTCCTGCTTTTCTGTTCTTGATATTAAGTGATTGTTGGTGCCCCCTCTAGTGATGAACCTGATCATTTTCTAAGAATATATAGAAGTTATTGGACTGTTGCCAAATAGCCCAATTACCCAACCAGAGTTATGCATTATTTAAAAAAATGTTTCACAGATTGCATACAGAAGGAAGGGAAATTATACACCCCCACATATACACCTAAACACTTTTCTACTTTTCTTATGCCGCTAAAGAAAAGTATCTGGCAAATGGAACCGCAAGCCACTGGCCTTAAAAGGATGCAAATCACTACCAAATGATTTCTGTTTCGTGACTAAATAGAAAACCAGTTTTTGTCTCTTGCTCTGTAAAACATTAAGTACAACCTACTACCAGCATAATTTCAAATCTGCATTTGTGTAGGAGCATTATCTGTTCTGTAGCTGTGTTGGTCTGAAGACCACCCACCCACCCCACCCATTGAACCTACTGGCTGCGTCCTTCCACCCAGAGCCATGTGGCTGAACAGCTGGGTCAAAGCAATATAAAACGAACAAAGGTTGGGTCCCAGGGCACCCTTAAGACCAACATAGCTTTATTCAAGGAAGAAGCTTTTGTGTGCATGCACACTTCCTCAGATATGGAAAAAATGGTTCACTTTTCAGAACAAGAGAGGTGCTTTTGAATGAAGTTAAATCCTTGCTTGCTTTCTCATTGGGAGGGGAAATCTATGTACTCACAGGAACTTCAACCCAACTTCTAGGGATGTAGGAACAAATTCAGAGGGTAGAGTTTTCATCCATTCCTAATCTGGTTTCAGTTAACTCTTTACTGTCCTTTTAACTACACTTTCTTTTGCTGATTCAAAGGGAAACATGGACAAAAGCACACTTTAAGGGAATTCTTCAACAGAAATAATGATAATCCAAACAAATGGGGGGGCACTTATCCTGCCCCCACTCCCCAGCACTTGAGCATATCACTTTTGTTCAGCCCCTAGATGCAATGTAGTCATTAGTACTTACTGCTGGAACAGAGAGCAGAGCCCTATGAGGGAAGCAAGATGAGAAAGAAGCACTCAAAGGAAGATGATTGCTCCCAAGCCTCCTTCTGGCAACAAGGAAGGGATCTGGCTTGCGGGTGGCCAACTTGGGGTTCAAGTTATTGATCCCCAGGACAGCACAGATAATGTGTGGGTGTGTGCTCTGTGCTGTTTCCAAGCAGGCAGGGGCTGGGGGCTGGGAAGGTAGGCAAAGGGTTTGCATTGGAGGAATGAAGGCCTCTGGAATCTCCCACACATAGAAACAACAAGGCTGAGAATCCTTGGCCTCCAGATCCCACATCCAATCAGGAGCTGAAGGCAGTCAGGCATGGCCACCTATCAGCCACCCATCAGCTATGGTCTCTAATCAGCCACCATACTGCAGCCCTGCTGGCTTCCTTTCTCTTGCTCCCCTTGGCACTGGGAGGTCAATGGCCTCACTCTGCTGAACTCCTGCAAGGGCAGGAGGCAGGGAAAAATTCAGAGTGTTCCCTCCCAAATAGCTGGAGCACCTTAAGGTCTAAGAATTGTTTTGTGGCATAAGCTTTTATGGACCACTGTGCACTGTCAGATTAGACACTGTGAAAATGAGTATAAGCAAGAGCAGGTGGAATGGAGGATGTTGTTACAAAGTGAAATAAAGATGCCTGGAAGTCCCAAATTATATTAGTATCACAGTGACATCCTAAGCAAAGTCACTCCCTTCTAAATCCTTCAAAGTCATTGGGTTTAAAAGATGTAATTCTGCTCTGGATGTCTTTAGTTGGCCTCCTGGGCTCACTTTGTAACAACAACCAATGTGAATAGAATACAAATAGAAATGAGATCTAATCAAAAGGATAAATGATCCAGTCGGAATGGATGTAGACCTCTCCCAATTGGTGATGAAATTGATAAAGTCGGTATCTTTTATGCATAGAGAAGATCACTTTGGGAGGTTAGTAAACCCCTTCCATTCTCTGTGCAGCCTATTTGATTTGGTTAAATCTGCATATGAATCCCAATTTAGCCATTTCAGTAGGAGCTGCCCATTGAAATGTTTTGCTGAATTATTACCACTCTGAAACATTTTTCTTTTCTGAATAAGATTGGCAAACAGCTGGGTGGCTCTAGCTAACCCCACCCCCACCCCCACCCCATGAAGTTTCATGAGCATTTGTTTCAGAAAAGTATTTATTTATTTCGGTTTTTAATACTTAGATAGTAAATTGAGAGCTGCCTTTGATATTTATGTTATTGTTGTATTTGGAGTTTTTATTGCTGATATGAATTGTCTATTGAATGAATAGTATTTGCTTTTTTTAAAGTAATTTATGAGAGATTTTTATACAGATTAAAAGAAAGGAGAAAGAAAAGGCTCAAAAAGGAAAAGAACAAAGAACAGACATGTCACCATTATTACAATAATTTTTGAGTTGCCAGACAAACAGTTCATAAACTGTAATCTATACAGATTTTTCAATTCATACCAAGCTTACTTCTTGAAATTAAAATTAAAACTAATTTTAAATTTACTTTCTTTGGTCTATAAGCCACAATTCATCCATTTATTTGTCCCTTTCCTGCAAGAAGTCAATAAGAGGTTTCTAATTAGTCATGAAGGAAATTGTCTTCTCTCTAATCAGGGATGTGAGTTAAGTTATTTCAGTAAATTCTAACATCATTAACAGACACTCTGTTGTAGGTTAGTTTGTAGTTTTCTAATTCAGAGCGTAAAAGAGTCTCATAGTTGTTATATAAATTTTTAAAACGCTGCAAGGCTATTTTCCAGATTTTTATGAATCCTAAAAATAATGCTTCTGGTTTCATTTGCATGTCTTTTGCATGCATGCATGCAAGCTTGCATGTATTTGTATCCAAAGTTTTTGTGCTCTGCTACAAGTCCACTATGAGCCTCTTGTGGTGCAGAGTGGTAAGGCAGCAGAAATGCAGTCTGAAAGCTTTGCCCATGGGGCTGGGAGTTCAGTCCCAGCAGCCGGCTCAAGGTTGACTCAGCCTTCCATCATTCCAAGGTCGGTAAAATGAGTACCCAGCTTGCTGGGGGGTAAACAGTAATGACTGGGGAAGGCACTGGCAAACCACCCCATATTGAGTCTGCCATGAAAACGCTGGAGGGCATCACCCCAAGGGTCAGACATGACTCGGTGCTTGCACAGGGGATACCTTTACCTTTACAAGTCCACTACCTATGGTCAAAAGTTCCTGTCAATTGTTCATGTTTCCAGCATTTATTTGAAGTATTTTTATACATTTTACCCAAAGTATCTGCTTTCTGATATAATAAACACATAGCCAGGGGGTGCATGGGGTCTGGCAAGTCACAGGTTATGTTGGCCTGTCCTAAAGTTCTGGGGACTATCCTTGTTGGGAACTGGAGGCCTGATTCAGCCTGATGCAACATTTAGTGACCCAGGGCAAGTCACAGTTCTGTTAGGGCTATTCTCACAGAGCAGTTCCCTTAGAACTCTCTCAGCCCCACCTACCTCACAGGATGTCTGTTCTGGGGAGAGGAAGGGGAAGGTGTTTGTAAGCAGGATGCTTCCAGGTAGTGAAAAGCAGGATAGAAAAAACAGCTCTTCTCCTTTTTCAGGCTCAATTCTCAGTATGGTTGCCAACCCCAGGTCAAGAAATTCCTGGAGATGGGGGGGGGGTATGTGGTTTGGGAAGGTGAGGGATCTCAGCAATGTATAATGTCACCCACTTGATCCTACATAGCAGCCATTCTGTCCACAGAAACAGGTCAATGTATGGAAACCATTTGTCATTCTGGGAGATTTCCAGACCCCACCTGGTGGCTGGTAACCCTATTCTAAGATGGGAAGGATGGTTACAGTAACCAGCAGCCTATCATGAGCAAACAATGTGACAGGGCAGCCAAGCAGCATAATGATTCTGGACAGAGCCTAGGGAATAGCTGCCAAGACTGGGAACAGGCACACCTGTCCCCAGGTAACTGATGGTGAGGTGCTGAGCTGAGAATGTAAGTGGGTTGGCTGTCCTGGTTATACACAAGTGGGCTCCAAGCACATCAGGTTAGGATGTATGACCAGCTGTCATATATCTTGCTGTAATTAAAGGACGTGCCTGTGTTCTCCCCCCTCCTCCTTCCCTTCCACACACACACCGTGTAATCCTTTGCTCCCAGCGGTTCTTGGCTGGCAGCCACACAGAGCCAGAGCATCTGGTAATAGCCGGTCACTGAAGACAGACAAGAGGAATTGACGTCAGCACTGGGGAAGCCGGGGAGTAGGTTTCTGCCAGGATCCAGACAATATACCAGCCTAAGGGGGTTACAGTAACAGCTGGTGGGGTGGGGCTTCAAAGAGCACAGGATTTAAAGGGCCAGGATGTCACTCACATGACTGTTTCATTTCCCCGTTGATGGAAGTGGACTCTCCCTTTTCAGGCAGTGCATATATTTGTTAGACACTGTAACCTCCTCCTGAAATCATGATTATTTTCCAGTCCTCATATGCCTCCTGCGACTTGGACCAGTCTGTTTGTCTTGGTCATGTGATGTGTCATCAAGCAGTCCCCTGGTCTCTACTAGAAATAGGTTCCTGGGTTACAAAGTGGGCTGATAGATAAGCCTCCTTTCAGCTTCTCCCTTTTCTTACAATTGTCAGAGAAAAGAACAGGGAAACAGTGTCTGAATGGGGGGGGGGGGATTTGAGACAGGCTCTGAGGAATCCTGTCAAGATCTGGAGTTTGCATTGAGGAATAGTGGACTATAAGATCACTAGAGCAAAAGGAAGTTGGGGTGGGATGGGGAGGGGATTGAAAACCATGTCAAGATTCTCCTCTCCTTTACTTTTCAATTCCTACTTCATCTATTTCAATTTAACTATTTCAATTCCTACTTTATCTGTATGGGAGCTAAGGAATACACTAGCGCAAAAGCTTTTGACCTCACATTGGATCCCTGTTTTTGAAGGTAAGTTCATATTTAGGAAGGAAGGAAGGAAGGAAGGAAGGAAGGAAGGAAGGAAGGAAGGAAGGAAGGAAGGAAGGAAGGAAGGAAGGAAGGAAGGAAGGAAGGAAGGAAGGAAGGAAGGGTTTGTTGCTGTGTATTAGGACCTCACTCCATTCTGGAGAATGTTTGAAATTCCAAATAATATCAAAGCAGACAAAAATATTGTAATTAGCATTGTATTCAAATATATTTTTCACCCACATCCAGCATATAATTAATGAAGTATTTTTCTATCCCAGAAAGTAGAAACAGTGCAGATTAGACTGGCCACTTCCACTGATCAGCTAGAGATCAGTGGAACTAGCAACTCCCATGGCCCCCACTGGGGCATTTCCCAGGCTCCAGGGAGCTCCCTTCCAGCCTGCAAAATCACTTCTTCTCTCAGCCAACAATTTATTTTATTTTCAAGTTTTTCCACATCAGACTCTGTTTTTACCAGATCAGATCACTCATTTGAAATTGTTTCTGTATAGATCCTGTAGGCAGCATCTCTGAGTATGTTCTTCAGAGCAGCAAAGAGAATTGTATACAGTAGCCTCAGGCAAGCATGTGGAGCTTTGGAGACAGGGAACCCCAAAAGCTCAGTAATCTTCTTCAGAACACCAGCCAATGCAGTCCCGGCAGGAAGGTGAAAGATACAGGAATAACCAGGTCCCTGCTGTTGATTACAAGCGGAACCATAATTGTCTTTTGAATCTCTGGTACTGCTGGGATAGTGGGACATCTTGTGGTAAGACCTTGAATTACACCCTAGACCTGATGATGCAAAAACACCTGATGGGCATTTCTGGACAAAACACACAGAGACAGAAACACCATTTTCATTTCCTCTGAAAATGAACAGTTTCCTGATGTTTTTAAAGCACCCACTTTTCAGATTCATCTCGCTAGATTTGTCTGAATGTCCTCCCCCCACCCCAGCTCATGTTGGTAGAAGCAACAACACATTTTTGAAATGGAGAGGAATGTGAAGCACAAACCTGGATGGCAAAACCTAATAATTGCATTTACTCAAAATAGTAGAAACTTTGAAATTTGGGGGTTTGACATTGTTTAACTGTTTTTTAGCAGCATATGTTAACATGACCTAGGGAAGTGGCAGGCCTGCCAGAATGCCATCAGACTTCCATAAGGAAATAAAACATTGAAACAGTATAGACAATGAGAATTCCTGCAGAAATACTGATTCTGTGAACGTAGGCAGATTGTTAGTGGGTGGGCAGAAGGGATTGTGTCCATGCTTGGCTCCCGTGGAACTTTCTTGCTTGCCAGGGAAATGCTGAATGCCACTTTGGGGTCAGGAGGTGAATTTCCTCCAGGCCAGACTGACCAGGGAATCTGGGGTATTTTTTGAGGGGGGTCATTATCTGGACATGGAATTGGGGTCACTGTGGGTTGGCCAGTAGTTGTGAATTCCTGCATTCTGTAGGGGGTTAGACTAGATGACACTGGAGGTCCCTTCCAACACTGATTCTATGATTGGACATTTGCATTTTTAAAAGAGGGACTGCAATCTCCACTCCCACTTCTTCTGCAACTCTCACCTATTATCTTTGCCCTTAAATGTTTGCAACTGTGTGGGCAGGTATAGTTCAGTGGATGTATCACATTTCTTTGCCCCTTGTGCTCTTACTAGGAGGCTTTACACAACCCAACTCCCTCCTTTACAAGGGAGTAAGGCATATTGAAGCCAGTGGGGTTATTTCTGATTGGACATACTTCAGATTTCCCTGCAGGGGGCACTCCTCTGGAGTTTACCTCTGAACAAGCTGTGGCCCTGCCAGGAACTAAGGAAGAGAGATTTAAATCCTATCCCACTGCACAGCATCTCTGCAGTTCTCTGAGCTCTTCTATCCATAGCCTTGGAGCAGGCTGATATCTCCTTCTCGTCCCTTTAAGTGATGTTCAGCTGCTCTCAGCAGGTCTGTTCTCTCTGGAGTGTTTTCATTCCTAATCAAGACTTTAAAAAAAAAAAAAAAGCTTTGGTGGTGTTTTCCTTTTTGGTTAATCTACAAAAGTCAATTTTTTTTTCCTGCATACCTGTGGAGTCTTCCAATAGCTGGGAATCCTACCTCTTCTGTGGGCATCCCTGTCATTATTTTTGGTAACCCACACAGGGACTGGCCAGTTTGCTCTGGGATTAAGTGGTGGAATTGTTTGATACTGGCAATGCTTTGTGCCCAAACTCACGTGGGGAGACCGAGTCCAGCAGAGCTAACATCCAGGATGATTCTCACAACCACCTTGTCTTTTTCTGTGTGACCTTTTCCATTAATGCTCTTGGGGATCAGACCAAGGACCCCCACTTAAAATGCCTTCCATCTAGCTCTTGATTTTTACCCATGAATTTACCTCCCTACCTTCTTGAACGACCTTACCAGCTGTCTTCAGTAGATACTTACCTGACAGGTATGTATGTATATTTCTATCTGACATGCTAGATTGGGATGGCTTTCAACATTCAAAATCATCATAAACACAGTAAAATCAACAACATGTGTAGTCAACTCACTCCCTACATGATTGGCCCTCCCTTGGGGTATGCCACCAATATGGAGAGAACCTTCTGTCAATGAGGCCAATCAAATTCACATTGTACTTTGCCAATGAGTGCCAATCAGGTTAGACCACGCTCTGCCAATCAGAGCCAATCAAGTCAAATTGCATTCAGACAGCCAGGAAAAGCCTCTACCTTGGGAATGTTTACTCCTGAGAGAGGGCCAATCAGTTCAAATTGCACTCTGCCAATGAGGGCCAGTCAGATCAAATTGCATGCAGACAGCCAGAAAGAGCCTCTACTCATGAGTAAATCATGAGTCTCTACTCATGAGGAAATCATGGCTCCTGCCCTGAGAAAGTTGACTCATGAGTAAGTTGACTTCAGCCAGGATAGTTTAGCCCCAATCAGGAGGGAGCTCTTAGCCAGGCAAAGCTAATAAGAGATCAGTTCTCCAACTCCAGCTTCCTGTCAGTTTCAAAAGTTTGCTTGGTGGAAGAAGAGCTGGCCTCAGATCATGTTCTGCCAGTAAATTGCCCTGGCCTCTTTCAATTTGGAGGACATGGGAGGGAGCAAGTCACCTCCTGGCACAGTCTTTGCATGCCTTCTGGGGGGGTGCTGTGGAAGGCCCAGAAACATCCCCCTGCCAGCCCTCTGGGACACAGGGCAGCCAGGAAAAACCTCTGCCCTGAGAATATTTACTCATGATTGAGAGCCAAACAGTTCAAATTGCACTCTGCCAAAGAGGGCCAATCAGGTCAAATTGTGTGCAGACAGCCAGGGAAAGCTTTTACCTTGGGAATGTTTACTTTTGAGTTAGTAATGGACTTCAGCCAGCAAAACCTAATAAGGGGTCTGCTCTCCGCCTCCAACTTCCTGCCAGTGTCAGATATTTGCTGGGTGGAAGAGGGGTTGCCCTGCTGCCAGTAAGTTGCTCTAGCTTTCCAATGACATGGAAGTTGGAAAAAGTGTAGACATGACACAGAATCACTATGAGACCATGTGGACATGTGGAGGGGAGAGACACTGTTTACCAGTAGCACTTCCCCAGTAGAAGAAGAGTTGGTTTTTATACCCTGCTTTTACCCTGCCCAAAGGAGTTTCAAAGTAGCTTATAATAGTCTTCCCACAACAGACAAACAGGTAGGTGAGGCTGAGAGCACTCTGAGAGAAACTGCTCTGTAAGAACAGTTTCTAACAAGACTGTGACTAGCCCAAGGTCACCCAGCATGTGGAGGAGCAGGGACTCAAATGTAAGTCACACATTAGAAATGACTGCTCTTAACTACTACACCAAGTTGTACCAATTGCTATTGCCTGAAAGATGTAGCTGGAGCACAGGCAGAAGAAGCTGTTGCAGGAAGGTGGTGAAAGTCTTTTTTGACTTGCTCATTGACTGTGATGAGATTATTTTTCTTTAAATCTGGGCCTTCTGGCCAATGGCTTCTCAGCAATCCAAGGATGGAGATGCTCAGGTATTTCCTACATGGAGAGGTGATGGTGTGGTTAATAAGATTTGCAATTTGAGAAGGGGAGAATTCTTTTATCTTCTGTGTTCTCTCTCTCTCTCTTTTTGTGTGTGCACGTGTGTATGTGTATTGGGGGGAGTGCAACACAGCCTTCCATCCACATCCCAAGCAGCCCTTTCCTCCAAGGGAACTGATCTCTGCAGTTTGGAGAGGAGCTTTCATTCTGTGGGTTTTCCACGTCCTGCCTGGAGGCTGGCACCCCTGACCTGTGGTGGGAATGCTAGCTTCCAGCTGGGACCTAAAGATCCCATTTCTGGGCTTTCTCAAAGCCTGAAGAATATTTCAAAGGGTTCTCAGTGGTTAAAAAGTTGATGAAAGCTGACATAGAGGCAGTAATAAAGAAACCCCCTATGAGTTCTTTGCCAACCAGTGTTTTCATGTTAGATTGTAACATACAACTGTTGTTGATTTACTCTGATATTGAACTGAATGGAAGAACGTACTGACTGAGAGGGTTTAAGTTCTTTAAACAAATTTTGCTATCAATTAAATATTTTCATTGAAGGAAGAAACTGTGACAAGTGTATGGATTATTGGATGTTTATTGTTATTAGCAATTCCTGCCACCCAACATTTCTCTTTGTTTCCCATCTGAAGCCTGGTATCCCTGCACCTCCATGGCATCCAAAGCCAGGGCTTTTGTCCAGGAGGGTCTGATGTCCTGAAATTCTGGCAAATCCTCAAGTCCCAACCTCTCCCACCCTGCAGCCTCTCTGCCACAGAGTTTCCCCCTCCCAAGCAAGCCCTTTCATCTCCAGGACCCCGGAGATGAATTGTCATTGTAGAGTCCCCCTCCAAAACAGCCATTTTCCCCTGGGGAAAAAGGACTGTTTCCCTCTATAGGCCAATTCCAGGAGATTTCCACCCCACACCTGGAGGTTGGTATCCCCTGGGTCAGGAATGTTCCTTGAGATTTGGAGGCAGGGCCTCAAGTGTCCAGGGGTGGGCAGGAGCTTTTGCCATGAAGCGAAGCCAGCCTCCAGGAAGGTCACAGTTCAGGTGTGCATCCTAGGGCCTGTTGTATTCCTGGGTACAACGGCCTTTGCCTCTAGTGTAATAATAAAATCATAACATTTTAAGCATCAGTTATAGCAGCTATTTTGTGCCTCCAAGTGCTTTGGCCCAGCTGGCGGAGGAGAAGGAGATGAACTCCCACTTGCTTGGGTTGCATTGGGAGTGCATGTGTCTCGATGCACCCTTTTTGTGATGTTTGCTGGTTTCTTTTTTTTAATCTGGTAGGATGCCACAGAGGGTGGGATGCAGAAACAGAGGGGTGCCAAGGTCATAGATTGCCTAAGGCACAAAAAAACCTTGGCCTACCTCTAGATGTGTCACCATAAAAAATACATTTGGGCTTGTGGGTCACCATACCGAAAAGGTTAAGATCTAGTGGCTTGCCATTTCAGTACCCCTGGAGGTATATCCCATCTGCTTGGGTACTAGTGCGCTGGAGAAAACAGTCAGCTCTCACGT
The DNA here is from genome assembly GCF_049243985.1 of Paroedura picta. Classification (NCBI taxonomy): domain Eukaryota; kingdom Metazoa; phylum Chordata; class Lepidosauria; order Squamata; family Gekkonidae; genus Paroedura; species Paroedura picta. Next base: position 73,211,704 of record NC_135370.1, on the reverse strand, counting down.
CAGTGCATGGGATTGGGCTCTGAAATACGACTAAGGCTGGAGCACTCCTGGAGCACGGAGAAAGAAAAGGCAGTTGGCTGCTAGACATGATATTGGGACTGGGAGGCAAATTTCCTCCAGGCCAGACTGCCCAGGGATTCTGTTTTTTGTTTTTGTTTGTTTGATTGTATGTTTTTTTGTTTGTTTTGCATCATCTGGCCATGAAATTGGGGTCACCGTGGAAGGGCAGATAGTTGTGAATTTCCTGCATTCTGCAGGGGGTTGGATGACCCTGGAGTCCCTTCCAACAGTTCAGGAAAATCTTGAGAGGTGGAGACAATGGCTCCTGGTGAGTAACACTCCAGAAGTAGCCTAAGAATATGTTATGAACAGCCAACTGGGTTCTTCTTCAGCACTTTCTAAGTAAGTCCCCTGCATGTGCAGGCATAAGCTTTAGTGAGGATTCACATGTCTCTTGCAAATTTCCTTGCATTTTCCCCCCTTCACCAGCACCAGGAAAGGATAGATCTGTGCATCACCACTGCCCCCTGCTGGATATGACTGCAGCCATTTAGTTATGCAGCCATTACAAAATAGAACCGTAGATTCAGGTGGGCAGCCAGGTTGGTCTGAAGCAATAAAATAAAGTTTGGGTCCTGTGGTGCCTTTAAGACCAGCTCTGGGTATATGTTTCTGAGCACATGAACACTTCTTCACTTTAAGGACTCATAATAGAAATGTGTGCTTCAAAAAACCTCTCCATCTTTCCAGGTCCATAAGACAGAAATATAAATCCTTCAACAGACATTTAGGGGAGTGAGGGTGTGTGGAAAGTTTTGGGACACCGTGATGAGAATCAGAAAAGCTGCTTATGTTCCTCAAATAGCCTCTCTCGTTGCCTCAACCACCCCTCCCTGTAAGGCAGTGGCCCCAACCCCCGCTCCGGGGACCGGGGCCAATCTGTGGATCAGTCAATACCGGGCCGCGGCTCCTCCTGGTCCTCCTCCCCGGCTGCTGCCTCGGGGGCTGTCCTGCCACTCTGCCACCGGGTCACCTTTGGTGCTCTTCAGCGGCCGCCATGGCTGGGGCTCCCCCTCGGCATGGCACTGTGCAGCTGCTGCTGGCAGCGCCCCCCAGCAGGCAGCGGGAAGTCGGGGGTACCGGCAGAAAGGCAAGTGGAGCAGGGGCTCAGGCGGCAATGTCCTTCGGCAAAAGACTACCCCCCCCCCCGGGCTTCAGTAACATTGTCAAGCGTTGACTGGTCCCTGGTGATAAAATTGTTGGGGACCACTGATGTAAGGAAACTACGAGTGGTGGAGAAGGAGGCTGGAAATGGTAGAGAAGGGATGAGCTGAAGGTGGTGGTAGGCTGGTCCCTCCGTCCCGGCAGAGGGGTGGAAGCTCAGCTGAGTGTGAGTCATAGCACATGCAGGCGCGAAGAGCGCTTCATGGGAGGTGGCGAGATAACAGAGCTGAGCTCCGGGAACATCTTGGCAGAGGAAGGCTGGAGAGGGGATGGGAAAGTGGGAGTTGGTTCTGGCAGCTTACTGGATGCCAGATTTCCACAGTACTGCATCATAGGGAGAGCGGACAGAGAGAGCCGGTGATGCAGAAATACAGCACTTGCAACCACAGGAAAATCTCCAAGCTCCTCAGGGCTCCTGAGGAGCAAAGACTCATTCCCGTCTCCTTGAGGTACACAGACAGCCCACTGCAGGCCAGGCTGGGTCTGATGATGATCCCTTAACCAAAACATGCCATAGAGACTTGTAAGTGGATGACACTGCCTCAATGCCAGGAAAAGGATCACCAGCTTAATGTCTGCATTCCGTTTCACAGAAGTACATTGGGCTTTGGCTTTGTTTTTGCTGGTGACTTCGTTGATCTCTGTGCCATGAAGTGTTTCAGTTGTCCATTTCCACACATTTGTGGTGGCAGAAAGTGGCCTCAAGTCACAGATGACTTATGGTGGCCCCTTGTGGGGCTTTAAGGCAAGAGATGCTCAGACGTGAGATGCCCCTGCAACCCAGGTGTTCCTTGGCCATCTCCCATCCATTTACTAGCCAGGGCTTCCTATATATTAAGCCTCTATTAACGGGGAATAGTGTTTTTCTCCAAGATTGCTGGTGACCCTAAACATGTGGACAGGCATCTGTTGTGCATGGGACAGGGGAGCCTGGTGGATTGAGACTAGCAAAACAGCAGATGTGTCTGTCAGTAGTTTACTAGTCAGAAGGCTCCCACATACCTATAACCCCCCCCCCCGGTCATTATTTCAATGCCAGTCTTTCTTTCCAACATGAGCTTTCAAAGGGGCTTTCCTGCTTATCTCTGGGGGGAGGGGGGAAGGCTAGGTCCCTGCTAAGACCAGGCAGTGCAGGCGAGGGGTGGTGGATGGGGGATCAGCCCTCCACATTCCACCCCACATGAGGTGATTTTGCTGAGCCTTTTGAGCACTACCGAAAAATTAAAACACCACACACCACAACTTTTTTGCAATTTAATCTTGAAACTATTTGAGAGTTGGTCATTGACTGTTGCTTTGCCACCTCCACTGCCGAAACCTGAAATAGTGCCCATTTCTCAAATTAAGGGGAAGGTCCTAAACATCTAGATTTCCATTGCCTGCTGGTGGCAGAAAATGGAGTAGTCGTGAAAGCAAGAGCAGGGGCCCATGCTAATCAAATGGATCAAGCTGCTAAATTAGTGACCTTGAGTGTGCGTGGGTGTGATTGTGGCTCAGATAGTGCTAGAGCAATTGCATTTCATCTGTAAGGTCGTCAGAGAAGGTGACGTCAGAATACAGTCACCAATTCCAGGCTAGAAAATTCCTGAATATTTGGGGGTGAAGAATAGGGCAGATGGGGCTTGGGGAAGGAAGGGACCTCAATGGGGCAAAGTGCCATACAATCTACCCTCCAAATTAGCTGTTTTTTATTGGGGGGGAGGAATGGGGACTGATCTCTATCATTTAGATGTCAGTAGTAATTGCAGGCAATCTCCAGGTTCTACTGCAGGGTCCAAAAGACTCTGCCTGAAATCCTGGATAGCCTCAGCCAACCTGCAGTGAAAACACTGCTCTTGATAGACTCAGTGCAAAGCTCCATCTCTGAACATAACTTTAAAAAATAGCTCCTGTGCAATACAAGGAGCAGTTTGACTACTAGCACTAAGTGCTAAATCGCATCCTCTGTCCCCACCCCTTCTTCCTGCTGGTTGACCTCCAGCTGGCACCCGGATTTTGGCTACTGTGTGACACAGAGTGTTGGACTAGATGGGCCACTGGCCTGATCCAACATGGCTCCTCTTATGTTGTTATGCTACAGAGGAGAGGCACTGGACTTTCCCTTCACATTATAAAGTCATTGAAACAGTCACTGCTTTCCACTTCCAATGTAAAAACATCCTGACATATAACACGGAGGACTATCCAGTGTGTGGGCACGAGTGGCCATAGGTGACCACACACACATCTCATGGGATCGGTACACAGTTTTTGGAGGCTGCAGTCTGATCAGGCCAACAGGACACTGCTTTGTGACAAGTTCCATCACAGGTACAGGAGCCCAAGGTGGAATTTCCCTCTTGTTTTTACATGAAACTTTGCACATTGACATGAGTGGCTTCCCTGCATAAGAACAGAACCGTGCGAGTCTGGAGACCCAGGGTTTAGGGGAGCCACCCAAAGGGCCCGAGAGAGTTAGGCTTCAGCTCCCAGTCACTTTTAGCTGCTTGGGGGAACTTGCTTGGGTTGTAGCTGGACACACAGACAGCTACAAAATGCATGTAAGTTTTTTTGTCAATATTACTAGATATGTGTCAAACTATTTTGAATGTTTCCAAGCAGGAGTTCTGCTTGATTTGCATTTTCCCAGGTGAAATAAGAATCTGTATAACATGGAATCATAGAATAATAGAGTTGGAAGGGACCTCCTGGGACATCTAGTCCAACCCCCTGCACTATGCAGGACACTCACAACCCTATCACTCATCCCCTATAACCTGCCACCCCCTTAAGCTTTCACAGAATCAGCCTCTCCGTCAGATGGCTATCCAGCCTCTGTTAAACTTATTTATCATATATGGCTTGTGTGTTTTGTACCCAGGAGATCCGAGGATGGTGATAGCCAAGCAAGGGACATTCAGAGGCGGTTTGCCATTGCCTGATTCCACATCACGACCCCTAGTGTTCCTCGGAGGAATTACCACTCAAATCCTTGGAGGTCTCCTATCCAAATACTAAGCAGGGTCAGCCATGTTATCTGTATCTCTTAATGTGTCTGGGACGAGCCCACATTACCAAACATTTTCAGCAGGGGTGAAATATGCCTCCTTTTGTGGACATTGCCCACCCCCACCCCAGCACTGCTTGCAAACGTGTTCAGATCCTTTCCCCCAGCGACATTAGGACAGAGCCAGATCCAACTGACTCTGTCGCTGTGTGGTGGCAGCCATTCATTCTGTGGTTCCTGCTTGGACGGGATCACTCATTAGACTAATCTAGACAGACTAAGCAAGAAGAACATATGGACTTTCCTGGGAAAACAACGATGTCTATGTGGGTGACCATTTGCACCATCCAAGTACTATTTATGAGGCTCTTTCTGTATACCAGAATTGCTATTCCAAAGCCAAAACAACACAAAGAAGAAACAAATTCAGGACAGCCCTAGTTTTGATACGCTGAATTGTCTAGTTCTGATGGGTGCTCAACAGAGAGAGGATATGTGTGTGAGGAACATGGGAGTTACACGGGGTGGGTCTTCAAGTGCCCCATCAACACCAGTCCCCTTCCTCTAGGTTGATCTAATGGTCACCCCCAAGCCTAATATCTCATCTCCGTCATCAACCTGTTTGGTAGGCAGTGTGTGTGGCTCAGCTGGAGACCCTTTGTGCTCTGTCCTTCTCCAGATGTGCACAAATGGAGTTCTAGTAGAAGGACACTCTGAAGCCATTACGATACATTGCAAGCGATTTTTAAAAAGACAATGGAGAAAATAGGGCAGCTGCTGAAATGTGCTATATGAAATGAAGGGCTTGTGTTCTTTGGGGAGGGGCTTCTGCTCAGAAGGCGCCTTGTGTCTCCCAGCTCCTTGGCTAGCACTGAGATCCAGCCCATCTCCCCAGCAAAGCGCCCCTGCCCCTCTCCACACCACATCTCCATGATCTAGCTGGATGCATTTCCGGGTGAAATCTGAAGGTCATCCCTCCCCTCGCCCCCCCTTGCCCTCCTGGCACTAGTGGTAGTGACCGTTCATGTTGCTGATGTGGGAGCTTGCCATGGTGCTGAAGGGGGTCGATGGCTGTAGGCCATGGCTGGGGTAGAGGGTCGGGGTAGACCCTGGCCAGTAGGAGAAGCTGGTGGGGGTCACCCCCGAGGCCATGATGTTGAGTTTGGAGATGCCAGAGAAAGGCAAGGGTGCCTGGAATTTGTAGAGAGTGTGGTCAGGTGTGGCCGGTTGGCAGACCTGTGCCAGGCCCTGGAAGTCGAACTTGTAGGCGTAGCGCTTGCCATGCACCTTGGTCATGATGTTCTTGTCATAGTAGTAGCGCAACGCCCGGCTCAGCTTGTCATAGTTCATGTTGGGCTTGCTCTTGCGCTCGCCCCAGCGCCGTGCCACCTCGTCGGGATCCAGGAGCTTGAACTCGCCATTGGTGCCCTCCCAGGCAATGCAGTTGAGGTTGGCGCGGTCTGAAAGCAGCTCCAGTAGAAACTGCCACAGCTGGATCTGTCCACTGCCTGGAAAGGCGGGAAATAAGCCATGAGGTTGGGCCACCAAGATCAGTGGCCCATGAGGAGCCCTCCCCTCCCCTCCCCCCCCCGAAGCTGCTGCATGTTGGATCATGCAGAAAATGTGTGAGGGGAGGGGGGTTGGGATGTGATTTGCCATCTTTCTCCAGTTGATATTTCCCAGTTCATCTATGCCCTTGCCACCTATTGAACCTCACTGGGAAAGCTCCAGGAAATCCTGCCCAGTGCTGCTGCCGGAGGTCCTGTCATGGGAGATTCCAGGAACTACCTTACTGATGCCCAGCCCTGGATGGCCCAGGATTCCCCGTGACATCAGATCTCATAAGCAAAGAAGGGTTAGGTCTGGTTAGTTTTGGGGTGGGAGGCCACCCGGGAAGTTCAGGGTCACTAAACAGAGGCAGGCAAGGGCAAACCACCTCTGAACGTCTCTTGTCTGCCTCAGCATCCCTTTCTTCACAAATCACATGGTCTAGCCCAGCCCTTCTCAACCTTTTTTTTTTTTACCATTGAGAGACCCCTGAAACATTCTTCAGGCACCCAGAGTGGTGGAGTCATGCAGACTATGGTTGGGAAACACAACTGTGCCCATGCCCACCTGGGCCCCTCCCCTTCCCACCCTGTCCAGGCCCATCATTGGATATTTTGGGAGGGGGGTTGACATGACCATATGTGGTCATATCACCTGATACATGTTTAACATCTTTAAAAAAAACATTAAAAGTAATTAACCCGTTTGGGAAACCCTGTCAAAAACAAAACAAAACAGCATTTCACAAAACCCTGGCTGAGAAAGGCTGGTCTAATCTAATAATATGGAAGTGAAAAAAATGAAGCATTCTTGGGGGTTTTCCCTGTCCCAAATGGCCTGAAGACATATTTCTTTTTGTTACCAAACTGGCACCTGGACTCCCCTGGGGGTGGGGAACAAGAGGCAGGAGTGTGACAATGGCTGGATGTGTCCCTAACCATTTTGATTAAGCATGCAATGAGATCATAGCAGGGTGGAGAGCACCTTCTGCAGACTGAGGGGGTGTGTGATTGATCTAACCTTCAACCAGCCACTGCAAAGAAGCCGGATGGGGAGGAAACTCTGCTCAGAAAAAGAGAAAATTATCTGTGTCCCCCCCCCCCCCTTCAAAGTATTTTGGGAGAAAACCCTATTCATGAGCTCCAATGTGGGCAAGAGTCCATGTTTTTGTTTTCGGCATTGAATAAGAAACCCCATCTGAAGGATACTGGGCTGTGCCGAGAATATGCCCCCCCCAAACACACACACCCACCCACCCAATGCCTCTGCGGTGCAAAGGGTCTGAGACGCGAATGCAGTAACCTCACCCGAGGAGGGCTTTTCAGCTCACTGGGGCCGGTGATCCGAAGCCTGTCTCCGAGGGCTGGTTGGCGGAACATTCGGATCCCGCTCCGCCTTGCCTGCTGGCTGTAGCCCCAAGGAAGGAGCTGAGCCCTGGCAGGATGAGTGCTGGCAGGAGTCTCCCGCCCCCGCATCCCCGCGCCGAATGCCCTAAGGAGGGATCCAGGAAGAAGAAGCCCACTCGAGAGCGCCTCTGGCATGTGCAGCGCATGATGAGGGCGGGCTTTGCACCCAGAAGCTTCTTTGCCCGGGGAAGGCGCCCCCGGAAGCCCAGGTCTTTGCAAGGCTCCCTTAAGATGGTCTGTGCAGCCCGCGGGGAGGGGTCGTGGCCCGCATTCCCCTGTTCTCTTCAGCAGAACGGCTCCGACCGCAAACCCGGACCCCTTAGAATCGCCTTCCAGGAGCGGCGGAAAACTACTGGGGAGACTTCAAAACACCGCGGGAGCCTTTGAAATGGACTCGCGAGGGCCGGGAAATCGACGGGGCGGGGTGTCATTGAAAATAAAGAGTAGCATTCAGACTGCAGCCTTGCGAGCCTTCCCCGCACCCTCCTGCCTGCGCCATTGCCTCGACACGGACTGAGACTTACCGAGGGATGGCTGGACCCGGAGTGAGGGGAGGGCTCGCACCCCTACAGGCCCCTGCCGGGAGGGCGTCTCTCCGGAGACCTCGCGGGAGGCGGTGGAGGTTAAAGAGCGGCAGCCTCTAATCTGGAGAGCTCGATTGGGTTCCTCCGCCCCATGCAGCCAGCTGGCTGACCTTGAGCCAGTCACGGTTCTCTCAGAGCTCTCTCAGCCTCACCTAACTCACTGGGTGTCTGTTGTGGGCAGAGGAAGGTTAGGCCATGGTAAGCCACTTTGAGTGAAAAGCGGGGCACAAAACAACGGTTCTTCTTGGGCCGGGGCTTCGTGTCTGCGGCCCCTTCCTCCCTCTCCATCTCTTCCCAGACGCCTAAAGGGCTGCCGTGTGGTCCTTCCTGAGTCAAACCGTGGTCCGGAGCCCGGCGAAGGGGGAGTGGGGCGGGTGTCTCTCTCCTCCTCCGCAAAACCGCAGCCAAGTCCCAGGCCGCTGCGCTGCTGCCTTTCCTTTCCTTTCCTTTCCTCTCCTCTCCCAGGGCAAGTGGCCTCCGTGTCCGTCGACTGAACAAACCAGACGGCTGGCTGGCTGGACGGCTGCAGGGGAGGCCGTTGCGATCCCACCCCCACCCCTGGGGCTTGCCGCGGTGTTGGCGGGCCTCGGCTCTTCTGCCCTCCCTCTCCACCGAAGCCCTTGCCGGAGCTCTGGCCTGGGGAGGCACCTCCCCAGGAGGACGGGATGCGCGTCCCGCCGCCAGAAATCTGCCAGCCCCTCCCGTCTGCAGGCAGCGCGACCCCTGAGGAGGCACAGGCTTTCGGAGGCAGGACCGGTCAGCGCCCGGGGCCTTCCTCAATCGGAGCCGGACATCGGCGCGTCCTAAGGGGGTGAGGGTGGGGACGACCGAGAGGAGTCCGCCTGCGGGGACGGTGCGCCGCCCTTTCCAGTCCCGGAGGCCTTGCGGCGGCTTCCTCGTCCAGCTCGGGCTCCGGCTCGGGAGCTTTGCCTGGCGCCTCCGAGCCGGCTGCACTGCGGGGGCCCTTCGGGGTCCGTTGAGCCCCCTCGACTTAGGCTTGACCCGTTCTTGTTCTTGTCGAGAGTTATGGAAGAGACAAGACGCCACTGAGGGGGGTTTGCTCCTGGGGGTGGGGAGGGTGGCATTCCTCCTCCGAGTAGACAAACCACTGGAGGGGAGGGGGCTGCGCTTCCCCTGGAGGAGGGGGCCTTCCCCTCGTCTCAGGCCTCGGCTAGGAGGGGAATGCTCACGTCCCTCTCCGCAGAGGGCGGGCGACAGCTGATGCTTTTGCTGGCTCGCCCCTGCAGGGCCCGGGGAGGGGGGGGGCGGTCACCGCACGCGCGACGCCTTTGCTCCTGAGACGAGAGGGCTCCCAGCGCGAAGGGAAACCTCCCCCGGACGGCAGCTCTTCTGGGCAGCCCTAGCCGCGAGGACACCCTGAGGGATCTGGTCAAGATGCACCAGGCCGGGCACTGCCTAGGATCCAGGGCGGCGCAAAGCGCTTCCTGTCGCCTCCCCCTCCCCTTATGTAGGGCTGTCCCGGTGCTGTTCTCACAGCAGGCAGCCGAAGCCTCCAACCGAAAGCTCCCTCCCCCCCCCCACTTCCCCACGTTTAACAGGGCCGGGGGCGCGTCTCGTGTTCCCAATTATCTCTTCATCTCCTCCCTCCTCCTCCTCCACCTCGCCCGGAGCGCCGCAGAAGGTCTAATCGGGCAACAAGGGGACGCGACGTCGAACAAATGCTGGGCTCTATCGCCAGGCAATTTTCGATTCCTCTCGCTCTTAATCGTTGTGGGATGGGGTTCCCTAAGGGCTGTTGTTTATCGGGAGGACGAGAAGTGCTAAAGTTAACAGCGGTGCCAGGGGTGTCTCCACCCCATCCCCCCCCCACCCCCACCCCCGCCCATTGACAGCCGGTCGGCCGCTCTAGAGAGATTCGGGCGGATCGCCCTGTTGGTCTGAAGCAGCGGGACAAAGCTGGAGTCCAGAGGTCCCTTTCAAACCAATAGTCAAGGCGTAAACTTTGGTGTGCACACAACTCCCTAGAGGTGGGCAGCAAAGGAGCCTACAGCCTCGTGAAGATGTTTAACAGACGGTCCTGGAAACTGCCAGAGTTCTTCACGAGGCTGTCGGCTCCTTTGCTGCCCGCCCATCGGTCAGGGCTGAGGGAAGCCGAAGGGTGCCCGCGCAGGAAAGTTTAAGCCTTGAATAAAACGCTGTTGGCCTTAAACTTTGTTCTGCTCTAGGGAGCCTTATAGGGGTGTGTGGCACCTAAAGCCAGGGGCTTCCAGGGCGTTTTAAGCGGAACGACGGGGCTGCATGGTCCGTGTGGCGGGCGCTTTCGTGGCGGCTCCCGGCCTTCAGCGTCAGCCCCCGATTGCTGTGCCACAATAGCAACGCGACCCTATGCAGAGTTGAAATCAATGTGGGACTGCATTCCCTTTGGCGTTTCTTAATACCTCCCCCTTTTCCAAGAGCCAGTCGCAAGGCAGCGAGCAGCGGCAGCGCAGCCCTTGGGACGGGGGCTCAGGATCCCTCCCGATGTGGCCTCTCCTCCACAGACGAGGGAACTCCCTCCATGGCCAGACCACTTTCCGCACCTCTGTCCGGCTTAAAAAAGAAAATGCCCCGGTGTTTATGCTTGTCACCCGGCGTCCCCCGCACTCCGTGGGACTCCCTCCTCGGTGGAAGTGGTCGCGGTTTAAATGCCACGGAAAGGAATCCGGATCATTGGCGCTCTGCCCCCCCCCCCCCATCCGCGGCTCCGTCGAGCCTCTCGGAGCCGCTGGCGGGGAACGGAGTGATGGCGATGATCACTTTTCCTCCGGGGGATGGGGGCGGGCGGAGGTGAACTTTATCGGATCGTGAAGCAGGGGTGGCAGGGCCGGCTGGAAAACAGAAGCAGCCTCGCAACCCTCTGGAGTGGAGTTTTCCTACCTGGCTGGTAACCATGGGCTCCGAAGTTTGCTTCCTTGGGTTGAAATTGGGAAAGCAGCGGCAGGGGAAAGACAGTTAAACGCCAGTAGTCAATTGGTATCGCCCCCGAAGACGCTTTTAAACTGTCAAGCTTTTTCTGGGACAAGAGAAGGACCCGAGTCCCCCCCCCCCTGGGTTTGTTTAAAGGGGAGAGGCACCGCAAAGGGTCACCAATGGAAAGGCTCGTTTCACAGTCGAGGGGGCTTTTCAAAGGTTTTGGTTTAAATGTCTGCTCAATTGCTGTTAGCCGCCTTGAGAGCCACGGGGGAGCGGAAAGGCGGCGCGTGGGTGCGGCCAGCCAGTTTAGGGTGCCAGACCAGAGGCGCGCAACGGTGGGCGTCCTGCCTCTGCCTCCCGCGCCCCTGGTCCCGGGTCGGGAGAAAAGGCGCCATACAAGTGGTTAAACAAGTAACGAAGGTACCCCCCCTGGATCAGTAGTGTTTGAAGGACTCTCCTTTTCAGGCGACACTGAGCTCTGGGTCACACAGCTCTGGGTGTGCCCAGCTGGGAAATGTAAGGCAGGCCGATTCCCCTAATTCTAAACTCAAAACAGACTCGAGATTTCGAAGGAAGGAAGGAAGGAAGGAAGGAAGGAAGGAAGGAAGGAAGGAAGGAAGGAAGGAAGGAAGGAAGGAAGGAAGGAAGGAAGGGCTCTCCCGCCTCGGCGCAGCCACTCCTTGTCAGAGTGCCAGTGTATTGGGTGCTGTTAGCAGCTGCCGGTGGAGCCCGGGAAAGGCGACCGTCCTTCGTTTCCAGCCAGAGCGGTCGGATAGTGGGCGATCCGGAGCGCAGAAGAAGCGCATCTTTAACCAGCCAAGTTTCCGGCTGTGCGCAGCAACTTGAACGGCGCAATCCCGAACCGATCTGTCCGAGTCTCTTCAGTACATTTGACTCCCAGTCCCAGGGAAATGTTTTAAAACCCTGCCGAAGTGGCTTAACTGCTAAGCGGAAAGTTCGAGCTAATACCGTTCCCTCCCCGCCATTAACATTATTTTGGATTTGAATTAATAAACCGCACCGGCTGACTCCATACACTCTTGTAAGAAATGCGGGATCTGGTCAAACCCTTTATTAATATGCATGTGGTCTCCCCAGGATTTTTACCAATACGGTTGAATACTTCCAGACCTTTATGCGCAAGGCAGCATTGCTCAGGATCGAGTCCTAGCCTGCAGACTCCAGTATGGGATCGGATCTGTTGCCCGCTCTTTCTCAGACTGCATCATTTTTTTCGAAGATGCTTGGAAAGAAGCCAAGCCTAAGCACATCCCGCCCCCCTTTGCAAAAAACGATCGGGTCTGAAGCCAGGAGACTTAAAACAGAATAACTGCCCCCCCCCCCCCCCGCCGTCCGTCCGACCAAATTTGAGCCCGCCTGCAACCTGCTGCGGCGGGCGAAGGACCACGGTTCTGGCCGCGCGAGTCCCAGATGCCGGCGGCCAGGAGAGCATCCTTGGCGCTCGGCGGATCCGAATGGCAGAGTGAGGCGGGTCCGGCACAGGGGCACAGGCTGGGAACCTCCAGTCGCCTGGCAGACCTGACCCCTGGGGAGGGGAAAGCCCTAGAGATGAACAGCAGCCCACCAGGAACACCCCAATCCCCTCAGCAGCTCTCAGCAGCCCACCAGGAACACCCCAATCCCCTTGAGGATGCTTTTTGGCAACTGGAGAGCAGTTGGCAACCCTCTTACCTTTTTGCACCCCAGGCCCCAGGGAGCCCCACGCCTGGTTTTTGCCTTCTTTGAACAGAGTCTCCCCAACCGGGTCTGCAAGGAAGATCGGGAAGAAAAGAGGAGGGAAGCCGATGAGCGCCAGCCCCGCGGGCTCCCACCCGGGCTGCTGTGCTGGGACCAGAAAGACAAGCAGTGCCCTTTCCCTCGGCCAAGCAGGCCGCCTGGGACTTCAAGGTCCCCCTGTAGGCAGACTCTGCCACTCTGCGCCTCTCCCTCTTCCCCCCAGCGGCAAGCCGCTATGAAGTCAGGAAACGCGTCCAGGAAAAAGGAAATCCGACTTCCGACGGGAGCCCTCGGGGCAGCTTTAAATAAGAAGGCGAGCCGAAGCTTTGCGCGTCTTCCCAGGAGCGCCCAGAGGCGTCGGAGAGAGCGGCCTGGGGCTAGGAAACAGGGTGTAGAGAGGGGGGGGGGCGCAGGTGAGAGGGCGAGGGATCTGGCCTTGGCGGAAGTGGCCGCCAGCCTCACGGGGAAGGCAGCGAGGTCCCGCTCCGGGGCAAGTCCCGAGAAGCTCGACGGGGCCCCGTGGCGTTGGTCCCCGTCCTACCTGGCAGGTACATGTTGAGCAGCAGGGTCCGGGCCGCGCCGCGTCTCATGGCAGCTCTGCGCGCACCCCGCGCCCGCGGGGGGTATTATCGCCTTCGCCTGGGGAAGATGATGGTTATGACTATGTATTCCGATCCCCACCAGGGGAGGCAGGACGGGGAGGGGGGGCCGGCAGTCTCCAGGCAACGGGCGAGGGGCGCAGGGCCCGGGCGCCAGCAATTTCCTCTGCGCTTTAATTAAAGGCGCGGCGCTGGCGCTTATCGGCCCATCGGACTTTAATAAAGTTTCCCCCGTTAAAGATCACCGTTTCTATGGAGAGAGGCAGCCGCGGCCGCCGCATTTTCCGCCTCCTTAACTCTTTGCAAACAGGCCGCGCCTGGCCTGGCCCTCGCTCGGCGGCGCTTCTGCTCCAGCGCCTCTGAGCCAACAAGGAGACGGCCGAGGGCCGAAGCCCATAATGGGCCTTTAACCTGAAAGCGATGCGCCCCCGGCGGAGCGCACCGCCGAGCCCCCTGCGAGGAAGAGGCCGCGGCGGGAAAGGCTGCCCGGCTCGCAAGAAGAGGAGGGCGAGCGCCGGATCCGACCCAAGGGCCAGCGGCACGTCGCCTGTTGCGGCCGGCCCGAGGCTTCCGGGACGCCCCTCCGATGACAGCAGTTACCTGGCAGGACAGGGCCAGCGAGGAGACCGGGCAGTCCCCCCCCCTCGATTTCATGGGAGTTTGACACACTTACATCAGCTCTTTGACCCTGCTGTCGGCTACCTCCCAAAAAAACAACAACAAACAAACAAACAAACACGTGCTCCAGAAAATGTCTGCTTCATTGCATCTGAAGAAGCGGGTTCTCGTCCCCCAAAGCTTATGTTGTAATACATTTTCAAAGATGGCGCAATGACACTACTCTCTCTCTTCCCGTCCGTCCCCCACCCCACCCCACCCCCGGGTAAGGGTAGACCGCTTCTGAACATGGAGGCTCCATTGACCGCTAGGGCAAACAGCCATTTATGGAGCCTTCCTGGCTGAAGGAGCGCCCCTTCGTAAGCCTCCCATCTTCTGGATCCCTTCCCTCCTCCTCGGGCACTACGTGGAGGCAGAGGAGGGTCCGTGGCTTCTGGGAGGCTCCGGAATGGTGCCCGAGGTGCTGCGAGCGGCCTCAAGGGCCAGTGGCCGCTTCTGACGCGCGAAAGCAGGTGGCGGACTGGGAGCATCTGGGCGGGGCGGTTGACAGACAGGCCGGAGCCTTGCAAGGTTTCGCCCCGACTGCGGCAAGGGACCCCAGCAGGGTCTTTCTCCTCTCTGCGAGGCTTTTCCTTGGAGCGCCGGCACCGGGACCTTCGGCAAGCAAAGCCGGGGGCTGATCTCCTGCAGCCCGGAACCTCTGGCGCCTAACTCCGGCGCGCAAGAAACGCCAGTGAGACATGCCCCACGCACCCCACACTTCCCCCTGCCTGGTGCCCTAAGGACGCCCAGCACAACGACCCAGGGCCCCGCCTCCCCTCTCCTTCTCCGGTGTTCTCCCCCTCTCCCCCTCTCCCCCTCTCCCTCTCTCTCTCTCTCTCTCTCACACACACACACACCGGGAACCATGGAATGACACTTCACGCTGCTTTTCAGATGTGAAGGCTTCGGGGAACGTTCGCTTGCAGATTCCGTCTTCCGGTTGACTGTGATTGTGCCTCTCCCCGCCCTCCTCCCAGCCGTGGCAAAGGCTGGTACTCAGTGGCCAGAAGTTCCACAGTCAACCGATAAACCTTCTGCTTGGAGCAGGGTAGTAAAACAGGAGTCAAGTAACATGTTTCTTTGGTGCACTGAAAACCCCTTCTTGGAACGTAGGTTTTTAAAAGATGATTGACCATCTTTGCTGCCTCCACTACCACTATCACCACCACTCCCACCTCACAAATGCATAATTAAACCCGGTTAAAAGGAGATCTGCAGTGCAGTTGCAACAGAGGCCCCGAGCACCCAGTCGCCTCTCCTCCTCCCCTTCCCATGGGCGCTTGTGAACGTCTTGGAAATTTCTGTCCGAAGGGGATCCCCACTAAGTCAGGATCCGGGCACCGTTTCCTTACCAATCGTCTCCTGAGTACTCAGGGACGAGCTGTCTTTAAACAGAAACCTGCATTAGACAACGTACTGAAGAATCGTTACAACCCCCTCCCCCCCCCCTCCACACACACAAAGACGCCAGCTAGGGCTCTGAGTACTCCCGGTGCTTGTTCACCTGGACCTGTGCGCCTCAGAGACATCTAGTGGCGGATTGAGGGAAAACACAATTGAAAGCTTAGCTGGGGAGGTATAGAGCGCCATGCCACCTGTATCCGGTGCCTTGTACAAAAAAGCAAAAAGGTGAATAGGATGGAGGCAAATAGGGGGAAGTGCTTTCTTTTTCTGTCTCTCCTCCCTTGGATAACTTTTCTGTGAATTTCAAGGAAGATGAGGGGTGATAGTGTTCCTCGTTCCAAGACACTCCATTCTTCACAAGCCAGGAACAAAGTAACTCTAGCCAGGCTGCAAGTTCTCTTGCTAGTACACCTAAATATTTCCAGGAGTCTGGGAGAAAATGTAGATTATACAATTGCTCATCTACAAACATTGTATATGTCATCAAGTGCCAACAATGCCCCTCTGTTCTCTACATAGGGCAAACAGGTCAAACCCTCCACCAAAGAATTAATGGGCACAAGTCTGACATCAAAAGCCACAAGACTGAAAAACCTGTAGGGGAAGACTTCAACCTTCCAGGACATTCAATCAGGGACCTGAAAGTAGCTGTTTTATTGCAAAGGAACTACAAGAACAGGCTAGAAAGGGAAACTGCAGAAATGCAAGTTATTACAACACTCAAAACTATGACATACCCCGGACTCAACAAGGACATAGGTTTTTTATCTCACTATTTATGCTAACCTTGTTCAACTAATGTATCCCTATTTCTCACAATTTATTTTATTTGTGATAATGCGACTGTAAGGTAATGTAATGGAATTTTGAGTTTAACTCCCTGGTCTTGGGATGAGATAATTGCCAGCAATTCCCTTACAGGAATGTTTCTCACTTGTATGGTGACAGAGGGGCAAACAGCAAATGGTGAGGTTGGCAGCCTTTGATCACTGACAGAGTTTTATTTCTCCTATGTTTTTGTGAACTACAACTGAATTCCATGGGATTGATTGGCTTTTTTGGCAAAGAATTATCATATGGCTATATTTGGATATGTGTCACAGTTTACTAATGTAACAGAATTCGCTATATATTCCCACTGCCATGTAAGGAGTTCTTAGTCTGAGGAAGAGTGCTTGCACTCGAAAGCTCACACCTTGAATAAATCTTTGTTGGTCTTAAAGGTGCTACTGGACTCTGATTTTATCGTGCTACTTCAGACCAATACAGCTACCCATTTGAATCTATGCTTTTACATGTAAGATATGGTCTGATCAAAGGCATCCCCATTTCTGTTAATAGCTGGACTGGGTTGATTGTTAGGTAGCCCTAGACTTTGGTCCCCCCCCCCTCTTTTTGTTTCTTTCAGCTTTTAGAACTTGGAAGCTCCTGCTTCTGTTTGAAATACTTTGGTGAGTGTTTACGATAAGAGGGATTTCCTGGAGCTACCTACTGAGTAGTGCCTGGCTGCACTTGTTGTCTCTGAGAGCCAGGCACTCAGCGGTTTGAAGAAAATGGAATCTCCCCATCAATTTCTGTCCAGAAGAAAGAAATCTCTGCCCACTGATATGAAGCCATAACTATCCTTTGGGATGCTTCTTCCTCAAGGCTGTTGCCTCCCAGATGTTTCTCTCCATCTTCTGAGTTCAGCCTGTCTGCTCCACTTGATTCATGACTAGAGGAGTCTGTTGGTTTTCCTTTCATGCCCCAGACTTGCTTTAGCTGCCTGAGTCCTCCTAATAAGCCGCAGGCAACTGAAAACAAGCCCAGCGCAGGTAGGCTACATGGTTCTGGTACTGGAATGGGTTCCTTCCTTTATCCCCAAAGCTCTCTGGAGAGGCATAGAACAAAACAGCATCTGAGCAGACAAAGGAGATGTGAGTTAGTCACTGAACCCCCTGAATACAGGTACCAGTTTGTCTTGAAGAACATGAAGCCTCAGAAGGATCCGAAGCCAGTTGGGGTCCCACGTGCCTGATGCAGGCAGAAGCCCTGCAGGGCAATGACAAAGGGATCAAGGATCATTTGGCCATAATGCATGTCATGAAGAGAACTTGGGGTAGCCCTCTGAGTATGGACTAGGGGAGAGAAAGAGTCAATAATACACAGGGGGCTTAATTTGGTCCCAGGCTTTGCACTCAAAAATCCTACACTAAGGTTACCTACAATTTACACCAACAGCAGTTGGATTCTGCATCACGTCTAAATTATTCCAACCAGTTATATTTTCATGTATTCATAGAGAGCCAGTTTGGTGTAGTGGTTAGAAGTGCGGACTTCTGATCTGGCATGTCGGACTTGATTCTGCATTCCCCCACATGCAGCCAGCATGTGGCCTTGTGCTTGTCACGACACTGATAAAGCTGTTCTGACCAGGCAGTGATATCAGGGCTCTCTCAGCCTCACCCACCTCTCAGGGTGTCTATTGTGGGGAGAAGAAAGGGAAGGTGATTGTAAGCCACTTTGAGCCTCCTTCGGGTAGAGAAAAGCGGCATATAACAACCAACTCTTCTTCTTCTTCTTCTTCTTCTTCTTCTTCTTCTTCTTCATTTGAGGAGAAGAGGATGGGGTGTGGGTTTCTACACCTTTGGGAGGCATTGCCCATGGGCACATTGCAGCCACATGGACTAAAATCTGGACTTCTAAAATCCAGATCCCTGACATTCTCAGGATGTTGAACCCAAACGTTAGCTCCACAAATGTTATGACAGTGGCCTTAGAAAACCAGGCTAGAACATGTAAACTTAATGACTCCACATATGCGGAGTCCCTTTCAATGTGATGTTTCAGTCAAGGTGTCAGACTAAAATCAGGGAGACCAAAGTATAAGCCTCATTTACCTCGCAGGTCAAACGTTGTGAGGAAAACATGAAAGAAGGTAGAATGATGTTGGAAATGGTTTTGGGTGCTCATTGGGGAGAGAAGTAGGGCATAAATATCTAAATTCTTCTGGGGACTGGTTAGATCAGCCTTTCTCAACTTTTTTACTGTCGAGAACCTCCTGAAACATTCTTCAGACGTCAAGAAGCCCTGGAAGTGGCAGGATCATGTAGAATATGGCTGGGAAGCAGAGCTGTCGCCTGGAGTCTCCCCCCACCCGCCCTTCTCACCCCCTCCAAGCCCATCATTGACCATTTTGGAAGGGGGGCATATATGCTCATGTCACCCAATAAATGCTGAACGAATTTTAAATATATACATACAAAACTAATTAACTCCCAACCATTTGAGAAACCCTTACAAGGCTGTCAAGAAACCCCAGGGTTTCAGGAAACCCTGGTTGAGAAAGTCTCAGAGTAAGCGGTTTCTAGGTGGACCTGCACTCCAGTACCTCATCTTCTTTTTACCAATGAACGTTTGCATGGCTGGGTCCCAGACTATATACTCCCTTTGCCTTTATCTTCCCTACAGTCTTTAGTTGTAGGTGGCAGGATAGGGTGGAGGAGGGGAGAGTAGGGTCTTTTCAGTGGCTTTGAGCCCCCATTGGGGGAGATATTAATGGGATATATTAAATAACTAATAAACTTCATGGCCAATCCGGATGGCAAGCCAGAGTCTCTTAAACTGAGCACTCCAGCCGCCGTTCCATTTCAGCTCTTTCTTGGCAACATTATATGTGCTGGAGAAAAGCAACATAAAGGAAAAGGACACAAGAGCCCGGTGGCACCGTAAAGATGAACAAATCCGATTCCAGGAGAAGCTCTTGTGAGCCAGAGCACCTTTTGTCAGATGCATCATCAGCTGAAGCAACCTTGGACTCCCAAAAACGTGTGCAAGAATACCTTAGTCTTAGTTAGTCTTGGGGGTGCTACTGGACTCCACTGTTGTTGTTACAGACCTCCCCCATCAGAAACAGGTCCATTTGGCCCTGATCGCCAGCCCTCTGGACACTTCCTTCCCCAACAAGGCTTTGTAAAATTAGGAACAGCAGGGATGGGTTCGAAGAAGGCTTGGGGGAGGGAAAAAGAGAGAAGGGGCAGGGTCCACAGATGGGGCAGGGGAAGGTGGATCAGCTGCTCTGGGCTGCCTTAGTTTAGAAAGGACAAAACCCCACACATCCTGTAGCAGTTCATGGAAAACTGTTGTATTTGGTGTGTTTTTGTCCATGGCTGATTTACCCATTCATACAAGCATTAAACAGCAACCGCATGTCCCATAGCACCACGGGATTTCCCCCCCCCCCCACCGGCTTAAAACAAGAAATGCTAGTTTCTCCAACCCCCCCCCCCTTCTCCTTCTCCGGCCTCAGCCTCTGCAGCAGGTGCCCACCCCCCGCTCTGTCCCCTTGTACCTGTGGGCTTGCTCTGGGTAGAAGCTGACGTGGCCCAGGCAGCGAAAGCCTCAGGTGCGCTACCTGCTTCGGAAAGGAGGGAGGGTGAGCAGCTGAGCCCCAGCGGGACGTTCTGTGTGTGCAGGAATGTTTGTGCAAGGGGAGAGGCCTGAGGCCAGCACTTCCTTTGGGGGCAGGGCAGCGGGAAAGTCCGACGAGCAGCATTTTGCCACGCACGGGGCTTGCCCGGGTAATCCAGGCTAGTGGGCCGCCAGCTGTTTTCCCAGCAGGGCTCCTGGGCTGCAGTTTTAAGAGCTAAATGACAACACGGAAACACAACAGACCAGCCTGTCCTCAGCCGCAAAGTTCTGCCTGTAATGAAGCTCCTAAGGACACAGAAGCCTCGGCTGGAAATTAGCGTCTGCCCTGCGCAAAGGCGCCTGAGGGGGCCTGGGTCATCCTTTGCTGGCTCCAAGGTCTGTGTCTTGAAGTTCTCCGGCACTGCTGAGAACTTGTGTCACTTCTGCAAAGACTCTTTTTGGAGGGTGGGGGAGGATAAAATCTCTCAAATACATTCCAGTTGGGATTGTGGTGGTAATATGGTTCAGTCAATAGAAATGTCCAGCACACCATCCGGTCCACAGAGACACACAGGAAGCTGCCTTATACTTCATCTGCAAGAAGAAAGTGGATGATCCCCAAAACACAACAAAGGAAAAAAGAATCTGACCAATGGCTTAATCAAAATTTAAGAGTCTCTGTTATCTCTGTATTATTATAATTTCCACCTGGACTCTGCCAAAATGGTCTCTAGATTATTTCTCTGTTTTCAATCCTTTCATCAGTGGCAAAAATGAGTCCTAAATCACATCAGCAATGGCTCTCTGGATAATGGTTATTATTCAGGGTATAAAATAAATAAGGACAAAACAAAAATTGTTCTACAGGGAATCACAGATCCTGATGCGCAAAACATTAACCGAAAAACAGGCTGTGAGATAAATCCCAAATGGGTGAAATATCTTGGAATTTACCTAGACAAAGATTTCCGAGAACTCTTCACTGGCAACTATGAAAGACTATGGAAGACTATGCAACTGGATATTAAAAGATGGAATGATTTGAAACTGTCCTGGTCAGCTCGAATGGCCACAGTCAAGATGAACTAAATTTAACTTTTTGTTCCAAATGTTACCAATAGAGATCCAGGAGAAAATGGCAATCAGTGATCAATACATTTATCTGGAGTGGAAAAAGTCCAAGAGTTGCTTTTAAAATACTTCAAGCCGTGAAGGAGAGAGGAGGTCAAGGTGTTCCTAATCTAAAACTATACAAAGATGCAGCAGCACTTACATACATAGTGGACTGGGTACGGGAACCGCATTCAAGAGAACTGGTATTTGAAAGAAAAACCATGGGTAACAGCTTTCATGAAAGACTATGGCCAGCAGGAAAACAAAAACAAAAAGCAGTAGCAAACACCTGGATGAGTGGACTTTTGAACATATGGTCAAGATACAATAAAAAACTATCTCCAGCACCATCAATATTGAAATTGCCAATTGAAGCATACTTTGGTAAAGCTCAACAGAAAAGGCTGACTTGTCTCCAGTAAAAAGACTTAATATTAAAAACCGGCAAGTTTAAGGATATGCAAACAATAAAGAAAGAAGGAGTAGAAATTCATTGGTTAGAGTATAACCAATTACTATCTAGATTCAAAGCAGAGTTTCAGCAACTGTTAAATCTAGAGGCTCCAATACCAGAATTTGAAAACTTGGTAATCCAAGACAAGCCTCACTTGCAGGGCCAAATATATAAACTGCTATTAAGGTATGAGATGGAAACGGAACGGGTTAAGCCATGTATGATTAAATGGATGCAAAATATTGAGACAAATATGACAATGGAACAATGGGAACTAGTATGGTCTAGAATACCTAAGTATACTAATAGTCAAATACTTAAAGAAAATTGGTATAAAATGTTTTACAGGTCGTATGTGACACCAAAAGTGATCGCCAAAATTGCTAAAAACTGTGATAATAAATGCTGGAAATGTGATGATAAACTAGGTTCTTTTTTTCATATGTGGTGGAGATGTGAAAAAGTTTATAAGTTCTGGGCAAAAATACACACCATTATGCAGAAAATGTGGGGTCTTAGATTTCCTATGAAAGCTGAATCTATGTTATTAAGTATACCTCCGCAGTGCCTCCCAACTCACACACAAAGCTTATTCTTCTACGCGACGATGGCAGCAAGACTAGAATTGGCCAAGAAATGGAAAACGCAAGAACTACCTTTGATAGAAGACTGGTTGAACAAACTAGCTGACTTTGCCAAGATGGCCAAACTGACACTAATAGTCAATGGAAGAACAGAAGAGGCCTTTCAAGAACAATGGGGCCCTTATCTGAATTACTTAAGAAAATAATCTAAAAGGGGACTGAAACGGGGAATTAAGTGTATCAAATGAATAGCATAACCTATTTTTTTCTGTATTAATAATGTAGATTATTCGTACTGTACCATCTTTAATTTTGGAAAATAAAATAAAAATTCTGCTAAAAAAAAAAAGCAATGGCTCTCTGGGGTCTCAGTCCTCCACCCTCCCTCCTACCTGGTCCTTTTAACTCATTTTGCAAGTGGGACAATTTGCATGCAAAGCAGGGGCTCTTCCACTGAGCCACTAACTCTCCCCAATCATCATTTCATCATATGGACCATTTTGGCCCTCTTGTTGATAAATGTCAACAAGCCTTCCCTCATTCACTCACCAATGTAGTTGTCTGTCCATTACTCTTTAAAAAAACATTACTAGAGAAGAATGATGGGGCTGATCATTGTCTGGTCTGAGCAAGATGATCAGGACAATGGGTGCAGAACAATACCAGGCCTTCCTCAATAACCCATCTGCTCTAGAATCCTTTGACTCTACCTTCAGTCATCCCATGGGCCGGAGTTGGCCCTGGTGGCTTTAGCTGGTGGCATCTGGTGGCATCTGAATGTAGGCAAGGGCTGTATTTCTCTCTTCCCTATTGGATTTTTCAGCAGCCCTTGATAAAGTGGATCATTCCAACTTATTGACATGCCTTAAGGCAAGGGTAGTCAACCTGTGGTCCTCCAGATGTTCATGGAATACAATTCCCATAAGCCCCTGCCAGGATTTGCTGGCAGGGGCTCATGGGATTTGTAGTCCATGAACATCTGGAGGACCACAGGTTGACTACCCCTGCCTTAAGGCAATGGTAGGTCTCAAGAAATGTGCATTGTATTGGTTTAAATTGTTCCTTATGGCTTAGGCTCAGAGAGTAGCTGTTGGATACTAGATGTCATCTGCTTGGGATTTGTCCACAAGACTCAGTCTTAAGAGTGGTGGCTTCTAATCTGGCAAGCCGGGTTTGATTCCCTGTTCCTCCTCTATCTGCAGCCAGTTGGGTGACCCTGGGCTCATCAAAGCCCTGATAGTGCTGCTCAGAGCAGTAACATCAGGGCTTTCTCAGCCCCACCTACCCCATAGGGTGCCTGTTGCCGGGAGAGAAGGGAAGGTGATTGTAAGCCACTTTGAGACTCCTTCAGGTAGAGAACAGTGTGATACAAGACCCAACCCCTCCTCCTCCTCTTGCCCTCTGCTAGTCCATCTCTACGGAAAAATCCCTTAGGAGAAGTCATTCATAGTTTTGGAGTTGGATGTCGATATGCTGATGACACCCAGCTCTATATGTCTTTAACCAGATATCCAGCAATACTGTAATGATCCTTAGCCCCTGGCCGGCTGCAGTGGTTAAATGGCACTAATCAAACAGGTTGAAAATGAATCTTGATAAGATGAAGGTGATGCTGGTCAGAAAAGCCTTGGTCTTGGAGAGGCTTCCGTTTCCTGCATTCAGTGGGATTTAGTAACTTCGCTGATTCTGAGTAACCAAGAAATTTATTTGGCCCAATACCTTTGCGGATCATCATCTCCTGATGTGAGTTTCTTATAAAAGAGTGGGAAGCAGGAGATGGAAGATGAACAATTACAGGTTAGAAAACCCCAATATTTTGCAAAGGTGTGAATCAGATCTCCAGGAATTCTTTCGACTAAACAGGACTACAGATATATCGTTAGTGACAGTTTGGGACATGAGCAAAGCATTCATGAGAGATGTGCTTATGCTCACTGACGTGAAACTAAAGAGGGAAAAAAAGAGGATCTGAAATGGATTGTGGATTTCCTCAAACAACTAGAAAAGCAATATCAATTCAAGCACACTAGATGACTCGCCAAACAAATTAGATTGATTAGAATCCAAAGAGATAATATTGAATCAGAAGACCTGAGGAAAAAACTTGACTTTTTAAGGCAAAAAAACTTTGAATGGGCAGACGAACTGGGAGGACATTTCAGGGGGGCTAGTCTGGCTGGTGGCATGCTACTGCAATGATAGAAGGGGAAGGGGCAGAATTTCTATCTTGAGGATTTTTGGCAGCAGATGTAATGAGGCCCAGCACTGATGTAGTCTGGAAAAAGAGTTGTATTAGGAAAAAAATGTACAGTGGCAATCTTTTGGATGCTGCACTCTCCATAGATTTACCAGCGAAAATTGCTGAAAGTTTGCCGATGCAGATTTTGGGAAGTTGGAGCCTCACCTACCTCACGGGATGACTGTTGTAGAAAGGTGTTTGTAAGCTGCTTGGAGACTACCTCAAGTAGTTAAAAAAACATGTGATATAAAAAACCAGGCATTCTCTCCTTCTTATAATCATAGAATCATAGAGTTGGAAGGGGCCTCCAGGGTCATCTAGTCTAACCCTCATGCAATGCAGGAACTCACAACTATCTGCCTACCCACAGTGACCCCAATTTCATGCCCAAATTATCTCCTTCCCCACAAAAAAATCTCTATAATGCAGCCTGGCCTGGAGGAAATCCACTTACCATCCCATAGTGGCAATCAGCAATTCCCTGGGTATGCAAGGAAGGGCCCCAAGAGACAAACACTGGCACATCCCTTCCTGCCCACCCACTCAAAATCTGCCTAAGTTCATAAAATTAGCAATTAGGTAAGAGGTTATTACTAAGGATTAATATTTTCAAATGGCAATAGATTTATAAATTTTAAAATGGTGTTATTTTATTTTAGATCCTAGTGAAGGTCTTCACCAGCAAACACTAAGTTGGTAAGACTTGGCCCTTTAGTATAATTTTTATAATAATAGCCAAAAAGCTTGCTTTTGATTTATATTTATATATGGAGGATACTTAAAGAAACAATACAATTTGTTGATTGTATGTTTATAACAATTATAGGAGCCATGCATTGTTTGAGACTGGAATAATGACTGTGTTAAGATAAATATGTTCTTTTCTGTTCTGAAAAAAATGGTTGACAAGCATGTATTAATTGTTTGCTTTGATATTTAGGAAAAACAACCACTGATAACAACCACTGAAGAAAATACCTTTGAAAACAGTTTAAATCTGGAGGCCGTTTTGGTTGTTCTATTAAAAGAAAAGACCTTTCTATTTACATTTATTGTTAAATCGTTTAAATGTTTATTATAGCCTAGGATAGGTTCTTTCTTCTGTTATTATACTCATTTCAAACCGTCCTCTTTTTGTGGCGAGTTCCCTGACAGCTGCCTGCAGCCTTTCCAGGTCCTGGGGGGAGGGGCAGGCTGTCTGCAGAGTTCTTCCACCCCACCCCCCTAATCTGGTGCCCGTTTTATTCCTGAATGCAACAGGCTTCGCCCCTAGTTATTAATAATATACTAACAGCCATATTTGTAGATAAGAGCTTGGGAAATGTATACATTCAGAGCTTTCTTCTTATTTATTTATTTATTTCTTGGGAGAAAAAAAAAATAGCAGAACAATGTCCTTCAAGCGTCCAATCTTTTCCAGTTATATTGGAAAATAAGTGAATCTCACTCATTCTTCCCATTCTTTTTATGTGTCCAGATATACTAACCCACACATATGTGCATCAGGGGACCCACATGGATTTGTGGGGGTAATCTAATTTCCCTTTGTATCTCCTCCCCCGCTATTTCTTCTTCCTTTGGCAGCCCCCACAGCCTCTCCCCCTTCCCTGCTTTTTTCTCTCCTTCCCACTCACTAGTCAACTTACCCCCTTCTTCTGCAGCTTCCAAAAAGTCATGCCAAACTGCATGGTAGCCACCATCACCAGGTTCAAGTTTTGCAGTAATCACAGATGCCTAGCAACTCCCAAGATGGCCCTAAAATCTTAGCATGTAGGTGGACATTCTTTTCTTAAAGCTGCAGGACTGCGTCTGTTATTTTGGAGAGTTTGAATCTCCTAAAGTTTTGTCGGTTTTCCTAAGATTTAATTTTTTCCTGCAAATCTCAAATGAACTGTAATGATGTAATTGAACTCTCATCCCGATTCTGGGCATGGCCTTTACAATATGTGTCCTATGTGAGCAGTTTATAGAACTTGTGAGCTGGCCATGAAAGCTCAGATGTTCCTCATGTGGTCTGAAGCAACCAGCGCATCACTTTCTCAGCCTTACTGAAAATGCCTGATCTGTCTAATAAATGAACAAATAAATCATGGAAAGTTCATTGCAGGCTGACTCAGAGAAGATGGTTGCTTCTCTGCAGTAGATCAGAGTCTTCCAAATACATTCATTCCCACCAGTCCACGTGTAGTGGCTAAGAGCAGTGGCCTGTAATCTGGAGAGCCAGGTTTGATCTCCGCTCCGCCCCATGCAAACTGCTGGTTAAACTTGGGCCAGTCACAGTTCTCTCCAAGCTCTCAGTCTCAACCAGCTCACAGGGTGTCTGTTGTGGTGAGAAGAAGGGAAGGTGATTGTAAGCTGCTTTCAGTTTCTTTCTGGTAGGAAAAAGTGAGGTACAAAAAAGCCCAGCTCTTCTTCTTCTTTCCTTCACCTGCTCCATGTGGGTGAGGAAGATTATAGACTATATCCATGTCTGACAAAGCAGATTTAGTGAATAACTGGGAGCAGGATCTGCCTGCTTCCTGGGCCTGACTGTTTGCATTATCCCATCCCCTGCAGGCTGCCCTCGCAAAGGACAAAAGGTGCTTCCTGCCGGATTTCTGGGCGGATGTGCCTGCGTGGCTGAGCTTGGGAGGTGGAGTCTGGCAAGGTTTCCCTGAAGGGAGAGGCCTCAGCATAGGCATCGCAGTGCCAGTGTCCAGCCAAAGTCGCACCATGAAGAATACTGAGGGAGGAGGGAATACACACACATTTCGGTTGTCTTCCAAGATCTTTCCACCAGAGCCCAGGCTGGAGTTTCTATTGTTTCTACCTTGTTGCAAAATTGAAAAAGACTGCTGTGGCATTTCAGACACATTTATGATTAATCCACATGGGTACGCTAGCTAGCTGTTGTTCCAGAGAACTACTGTTTGAACATGCTTGGAAGCAAAAACCCCACGCTGGTCGAAATTCCTTCAGAAGCTGGTGGACTTAGATCTGGCTCAAATGAAAGAAGAAGCTAAAAGTATATATGAAGGAGTTCACATGACCAAGTAACATTCTTGTTTCCACAAATCTAGCATTAGGGGGAAAGCCCTGCAGGAAGGCTTGTGTCCTAGTGCTCATTTTAGGGCTTTCAGCACTATCCTAAGCATGGCCCCTCAGACATAAGTCCAATTGACAGCCAGCATGGTGTAGTGGTTAAGAGCAGCGGACTCGGAGGACTGAGTTGGATTCCCCCCTCCTCTTCCACATGCAGCCAGCTGGATGACCATGGGCCAGTCACAGTTCTCTTAGACCACTCTCAGCCCCACCTACCTCACAAGGTGCCTTTTGCAGGCAGAGGGGAAAGGTGTTTGTAAGTCGCATTGGGAGTTTTTCAGGTAGTGAAAAATGGGATTTAAAAACCCATCTCTTTTCTTCTTCTTCTTCTATAGAACCTCAGAGAGACTGTTTGGGACTGCAGTATCTATTGACTATAATCCCCAAGAATCTGTCATCCTTGGCTACCACACCATGGCACAATCAGGTGTTTTAATCCTCTGCAAAAATCTGAGGCCACTCAGCTTGGTAGTGGTTTTTTGCTTCCTCTTCCCAAATTGGTGCTTTGTAAGCCTACTTCTGAAAGCTCTGCCTATGAGGCTGGGAGTTCAATCCCAGCAGCCGGCTCAAGGTTCCATCCTTCCATCCTCAGCCTTCCATCCTTCTGAGGTCGGTAAAATGAGTCCCCAGCTTGCTGAGGGGTAAACGGTAATGACTGGGGAAGGCACTGGCAAACCACCCCGTATTGAGTCTGCCATGAAAACGCTGGAGGGCATCACCCCAAGGGTCAGACATGACTCAGTGCTTGCACAGGGGATACCTTTACCTTTACCTTTACCTTTAAGCCTACTTCAGTTTCATTCATTGTCATTTTTCCAAGTTTGGGTTTTCATGAATAATTTGCCAGCCAGTCAACTGACCTTTGTAAGAAGCACCTGTGAACAGCAGCTAAATGCACAGGTATTACCAGTGGAAAAGCCTCACCCACAGATCGGGCTGCATTTAAAGGCACAAGAAGAAGCCAGGCTGTTGGGGTGGGGGGGAGGACAACCACGTGAGAGATGGCCTTCGATGACCAAGCAGACACCTTTTGGAGCAAGTCAAGGTGATAATCAAGCTTGTTGCGCACATTGACCTCTTTGTATGTCCAATATAGATTCAGATTCCCCCCCTTCTTTTTTATACCACCCTTTTAATTTCATTGCCTATTTGATACGAGAAAGAATGCCACCCACCAAAGGATGGTATTACAAACCAGCATGGCTGACCTCTCACCTGGACACCGTAACTGGGCAGATCACTGTAGTGAGATGGGCAGGCAGCAGCAGGGAGTGACGCTGTGAAGAACTTATCCTGCTGATTCCCACACATCAAAATACTGTTTAAACCAGGGCTGGCCCCAGGAAACATTGCTGTTTGACACAAACTATGACTTTGGTGTGTGTCCCCCACCCACACCACCCACATTCAGTATAGAGAGTCACAGCTAGAGATAATGGTTAAAAATACAGAAAGGAACTTATCTTCCATTTCATTAGATGCCCTTTAGAGAGCGGGGTCTTAGGTGACTGTCTCTTTCACCTATATGTTTGGGCAGGCCCCGGTCAGAACCACCAAAGCAAACCAATGCATGCCTTCTTCTGCTGAGCTGTGGGCAACCCTCTCAGTATGCATGGTCCAATGGGAGAATCAGCATTTGCCTCTGACTTTCATCGAAGGCAGCCTTCAGGGTTGAACTCAGACTGGCTTCTTTCGAATCCATGTGGATGAACAAGCCAGAGGCTCCCCAGCCAGCAATCCCACATACAGATGCTTACATGGACAGATGACCCAAAAAGAAAGCAGGGTTTGATAAATGCCTTTATTGGCTACTAGGTACAGCTCTACTCTGTGGTGGACCCTCAGGCACAGAGGCAGGCATGTCGGGGGATGGGGCTGTGCAGGAGGGTTGGGCATCTGGCTGCTGGGCCTGGCTTAGTGCTGGACACGGCGGATGGACTGGATCTGGTTGGTGTGGGCTTGGGTGCTGAAGTCGCTGTATTTCCTGTATTCTCCACTCTGTCTGTCCCGCTCCAGAATATACTGGTAGCCTCGGTAGCCTGGATATTGGTAGGCCACCCATCTATGGAGACAAAGCAAAGCATTGGCAAAGCAGGTATTCCCAGCCCCTTCCATTCTGTCCTCCATTGAGAAAGGGATAGAACAATGCACCATTACTACTGTATTTTGGGAGTGCCAAACCTCAGACGGGGTGGGGCACAAAGAAACAAGAGCCTTGTGGGGCAGTTTCTGTGTAGAAAAGGAGGAGTGTTGTCAGATGGGAAACCCCTTGGGATCAGCCCTGTCCGAGTCCTTGCAGTATTTACATCACTGCTGCAGCCAGGTGGAGAGCGCACCTGAGAGAAGCGGTTCCCCACATCATTTTTGCCTGTGCAAAGGGAAGGGGGGACATAAAGGTACATGTCCAACTCATTCTTTTCACAGAAGGAGCTCTGAGCAGGCAGGCAGTTGGACTGCACGTACGATGCTCCTTGTGCAAGCGTGAATGACAGCCATTAACTTCAATCAAATATCACTGCATAAATGAATTGTTAAATAAATGACTGTGGTGTAGATGTACAACTGTAGCCTTTTTGTTATGTCTTGTGTAACTGGATATAAGGGTTTAGGATGTAACAAAGTTTTCACATCGGGGTACCATAGGCTTACAAACAGCAACATTTCTCCCAATGCAAGGGCAATCCGGCTTGAAGGAGGATGCATGCTAGAATCACAGAGTAAGAGTGCTAGACTGGCCCCAAAGATTCTAATATCATGTGACTAGAAGCTCAGACTCCCTGCTCATGAGACTTGCACAGAGCAGCCTGCACAATCCAAAGTGGCTGGCACCACAGTCAAAGGGCAAGAGCATCCCAGAAAGAAGCAGACAGAACCTCTGATCTACAGGAAGATCATTCCTTTTGCTGTGAACACTCAACCTACTTTCATATGTATTAACATAGTTTGGCAGGCGTGAGGGTGTTTGTTTATTTGTTTTGATATTGTTTCAAAAGTCTGCAAAGCTTATTTGACCAAAAGCAATGCTGGGACAAAAGAAATGCATGTAGAAACGGTAAGAAACAATACATCTCTCATACCGCTCTAATTCTTAAAAGGATTGTCTGGTTCTGTCCCAAGTGTGTTTAAAGAGTGCATTTGGTGCCCTGTGGTGGCATGGGGATCACACAGCAGGCTCCAAAATACCCTCAGACCCTTGAAGGCCTCTTGTCCTTTTCTCCCTTTTTTCCTCTTGACTTGAGACTCTGTTTCTGGACATGCATGCGCTGAACAACTCTCTCCTCATTCAAAGCCTGCCCCACCTGTACATAGCCTCCCTTTGCCTCTCCTGTTTCCCTGACTCTGCTCCTTCGAGCAACCCTTTCTTGTTTTTTTGTTGTCTGAAGGACCACAGATGTTGCTGACACTATTTGAATTAAATGAATAATGGCAGTTCAGACCATTCCTGGATTTAGCTAACAAGGCTTGTTGATATTCTTGGAAAGGCAGGAGTGAGTGAGGAATGGGAGGGTCCCACTATAAAATCCAAAGCCTTCCCAACTGAGCCCCAACCCAGAAAGTCTCACTTACGCTCCAGAGATGACCCTGATGGAGCCCACTTCCTTGGTGCCCCAGCCCATGGCCTGCAGGGATGGGTAGTCATCGGTGAGGTCAAACTTGCGTCCTTGGAAGTTCTCACTCTCATACAGGGTCACTTTGCTGTCACTGTGGTTCTGCAAAGTAGGGTGAAGGGGAGAGGGAATCATTGTGGGAATGTCAACATAAGCAGAATTCATTCATGTTCCACCTGCAATCAGGCTTCCCATTTCGACTTCTCCGTCTCCCACCCTTGCATCTGGATCCCATCTCACGGTACATCTAATCTTATCGTCAGAGATTCATGCAGGCATCTGCAGGGCAAAGGAAGAAGGATCACCTTCCAGTTTCCATAGTATAAATTACTGGCTACCTCCACTGTCTGTTTCCCCTCTCAGTCTAGTGTCATGCCTGGAATGGCAGACATTGCTTTCATTAGTGCTTCTTTGGCCTCTTCTTCCCACCCTTATTTCAGAGATGTCCCACGTTTGAAAGAGTTATGCTTTAGAATATTACAAGATTTGCCTCACTGAGTCAGGAGGACCATTTTTATCAGCCATTCTAACACTGGCCAGCCAGATGCCTCTCAGACACTGATCTCCAACATGAGGCCCATTAGCTTCTTTTATAAAGTAGCGATCCCCAACCTGTGGGCCGCGGACCACATGTGGTCCTTCGACTAATTGGAGTTGGGCCGCAAAGGACGCCTTCTCCCCCCCCCCCGGCCCTTTACTTCATCCCCCCCCCGGCCCTTTACAACACACTTCATTGTTGTGGCGTGTCTGTATCTTATTTTGAAGGGATGTTTAAACATTACCATAGCGATCAGAGAGCGTTAGGGCAGTGGTTGAGAGTAGAGGAGTAAACTACCCCCCCCCATCGGGCCTCAGTAAAAGGTGTTGAGTGGTCCCCGGTGATAAAAAGGTTGGGGACCACTGTTATAAAGTATTTCTTCCACAAAGCCCGTAGGCCCCCTGGGCATCCCTGTTCTTCACTGGAGTAGGAGGTAATTTAGAAAAGCCCATTGCTTTTGTGTCTGCATGGAGCATGCTTCTGGAGACAGCTGTCTGTGCTGTAGGAGGACACTGGGCTTGGAACCTCCCAAAGTTTTGCAAAGCTTCCCAATGTTTTTTTTTTTGATTGACTCCAATCCTCAAAGCTGTCATTTTGTTGTTGCACCCACAATCTATGTCCAAAATTCTAAAAGTGCCCACAGGATTGAAAAGGCTGCGTACCCCTGAGCTAGAAGTTGCCTGTCCCTATCCTCTGATACGTGGAGGGGCATATTTCCTCTATGCTTGAAAGTTTAATTAGCCACTATAGTGAAAATCCCCTTCTACCCATGGGGCAATGCCTGGTCAGTTCCTTTTTTAAAATATATATATATATATATATATATATATATATATATTCATTCATTCATTCATTCATTCATTTTCATAAAGATAGAAATATAGAAATAAAACAAATAGTATAAGTTGTTAATACAAAGAACAATAAAATATAGTCTTCATTTGTTACACTTAAATCCCCTCCATTAAATGTCCCCTTTTAGTTAAGCTTTGAGTTTGGGCTTGGAGGCATGGCGGAGATATACTTAATAACATAGATTCAGCTTACATAGGAAATCTAAGACCCCACATTAACTACACAATGGTATGAACTTTTGCCCAAAACTTATAAACTTTTTCACATTTCCACCACATTTAAAAGAAGAAACCTACTTTATCACCACATTTCCAGCACTTGTTAACATAGTTTTTAGCAATTTTTGCAATCACTTTTGGTGTCACATACCACCTATAAAACATTTTATACTTAACACAGTCAAAGAGCCTTCCTGACAGATATTCAACACCATATTTTCAGGTTTGAATTAACATTGAACATTTCTTGTAGAATAGTATGAACTTTGGCCCTATAACAATACACTAATAAAGAAAAAAAGGGGGGGGAACCCACTTTATCATGACCTTTTGATCTTAGCCACCAAGAACAGACAGTAGGATGAGCAAATGAGGCAGCAAACTCCTGTTAAGGTGGACAGGAGTCCCTGTTTAAGGAGAAGAGACGGATGGGCAGACCTTAAAAGCCCTAAGGGAACAACGCAGAGCGAATGAGCACTGGCACTGGCACGTTAACATTGAAAAACTGCCCTGGGCACTCCTCTACTTCCTGTCTCCTTCTTCTTCAGCTCTTCTTTTCCACTGGCTGTCATTTGCTTCCCTTGGCTGTTTCACTGCCCAGTTAGCAGAAGTATTTGTTATCACTGTACACAAAGGACAGAACTTGCTTTTACTGCATTACCTTTCCAAGTGATCAGGATTTGTAGACTCTTGTTATCCCTGGACTGAAGGGGTTAAATTGTTCAACTTATATCTGAAACTGGGCACAGCTGCCTCTCCCTCCCTCCCTCCCTTCGCCCATTCCTGCAGCCTGCGCTCCGCCAAGCGGTCCTGCCAGCCAGGAACGAGATGGTATCTCACACCCCTTTATTAAAGTGCGGGCGTAATCTGACTGCTTGTTATTAAAGCCTAGAGCTGGGGACGTGCAGAGATTTTCAACCCTGGTGAGAAACAGAAGCAGCCGCTCCTGAGATGGAGTGATACGGCCCACCAGTTACAGCCTCTTTGCAAAGGGTGCAATAGATTATGTCCAGATTGACTGTCACATGCTGCTCCCTTCCTTCTCCTTGTCCCCTTCCCCACACATCAGCTGGTCTCCCCCCCACTCTTCTGCCAATGAATGGAACTCTTTTCTCCCCCAATAAACACTCCCTCACGTTGCTTATTGATTTGCATCTGACAGCTTTTTAATATATGCAGATTTCTAAATTGCTTCCTTTGCATCTTCTATTGAGGTTCTCTCAACTTCCAAAGGCCAGAATGAAACCTTACGTAACTGTCTCCCTTTCCTCTCCAAGACTGGGCTAACATGCATGCATAATTCCTGAAACTGCTACCCACTTGGCATTCAAGTCTCCAAAAGGTTCCACAGATGCAGGGCAATTTAGAGCTCTGTATAACCTCCATGTTCAGGAGGCAGTCAAAGTGCTCCACATCAAAGGCATGCCCATTTCTGTGGGCCTGAAAGGACAGTGCATTATTCTCCATGCTTGTTGGCAACTCCTTGTATAAAACCCCCTATAGTTTTAAAGAGTCAAATGGAAATGAAAGATCCATGTTCTCCCCCAGTTGAAAGGAGGACCTGAAGAGTCCCATTCAGGTATATTTCAGAGGCAGGGAAGGCACATTGAACTCACCGCACACTTGATAGTCCGGAAGGAGAGCAGGTGCTCGGTCCGGTAACCGCTGTTTCCACTCCAGGCCTCCCAGCGGGGGTAGTCCCCTTTCTCCAAGATGAACTGCTGTCCTTGGAATTCAGGATATTCAAATCCCACCCAGCTGCAGGAGAATTAGGTGGTGGGAGGGAGAAGGAGAAGACAATGAGCTCTGGGATTTGCAAAGTTCTGAAATGCAAATCAAATTCTGCACAGACCACAACAACACCCTGTATGGCTGGGGAAGACTGGCTGCGTACTCTCTACCCCATCCTTAACTTCGCAGTTTCTTGGTGTGGGGTCTCCAGATTATCATTCCCCCCCCCATTTTAACTGACTTTTTAACACCACCTTCCTCAGTGATGCTGAGGATAGTGTGCCCCTTCCCCCCTCACTACCACCACGCTGGCTTAAGCCTAGTGAGGGAGGAAGCAGCCTCCATGGAACCACAAGTGCTAATAGCTGAATCCACCAACGAACTGCTTTTCAAGCCAGCCCTTCATGCATTGCTTGGAGAAAAGGAGACTTACGGTACCTGCCAGATGAATCAGTCTCTTTAAGAGTTAAATAAGAAGAACAATTCCACTTTTGTGTCATTTTCCTTTGTTGCACTTCTCTTATGGGAAAAGCCATATGTAGCAAAAATCTCTGCAACTCCTTTTTAAACTTGCTGTTTTTTAATTTAAAAAAATACAGAGAACTTCCGTCTACAAATATATTATTCAAATATTGAAGTGATAAATCTCCTATTTTCACAAAAGTGATTAGGTTATATGCTCCAGGAAACATTGCCCGGTCAATAAAAATTAAGGTGATTAATTTGTTCTATTTCAATACCATTTATAACTTCCCCAACCCCAAACAACCCTGTGAGGTAGGTTGGACTGAGAGGTAATGACTGGCTCAAAGTCAACAAATAAAGTTTCTGCCTAGGCAAGGATTTGAACACTGGAGCCTAGGCACTACCTCTCACACTGGCTCTCCCTAATATATTTGCATTTTACCATAACCCCAATGGAGGTTCCTTTTGGGGTGGGTTGCATGGAAGGGTCATCTTGATTCCCCCCTCCCTTAATTACTTTTCATTACAAAAAATGTACCTGGTTTCAGACTCCTGTTAATATCCCCGCTGATCAAACCACCAAGGCTTTAATGAATTAGTCTATCTTACTCCTTTAAATTAATATACATTGCAGCTCCTGTGAAGGTGTGCAGCTAAGATTGCCTATCAAAGGCCTCTGCTGACTTTCAACCTTTGGCTATAGCTGTAATGCAGGCTTTCTCAACCAGGATTTCCTGAAACCCTGGGGTTTTCTGACGGCCCTGGAAGGGTTTCCCGAATGGGTGGGAGTTCATTAACTTTTATCTACTTTTAAAACATTTATCGAGTGATATGACCATAGATGTCATATCAACCCACCCATCCCCTCCCCAAATGGCCTGGAGGGGGTGGGAAGGGGAGGGGCTGCAAGTGGACTTTACAAACTTTGCTGCCTAACCATATTCTGCATGATTGCGCCACTCCGGGGGCTTGTCAAAGCCTGAAGAATGTTTCTGAGGTTTCTCAATGGTAAAAAAGTGGAGGAAGGTTGCTCTAACTAGCATATGACCAACTAATTCAGACTTGCTATAATTACCACAATCTGTTTAACCAGACATAAAGACATACATTTTTTAAAAAGAGGGGCTTTTTTTGATACCCCGCTTTTCACTACCTGAAGGAGTCTCAAAGTGGCTTACAATCACCTCCCCTTCCCCTCCCCACAACAGACACCCTGTGAGGTAGGTGGGGCTGAGAGAGCTCTGAGAGAACTGTGACTAGCCCAAGGTCACCCAGCTGGCTGCATGCGGGGGAATGAGGAATCAAACCGAGTTATTAGAGGGCACCATTCTTAACCACCAAGCCGGCTCTCAAAAAATGCTACCGTGTTCTTCAATGCTTAAGGCCACCTAGTAGGTTGGAGACATGGGAAGGCTGGGCAACAGGCAAAGACTGCCATGAGAATGAGACGCCCAGCAGGAGTGAAGCCAGTTCCACTGCCCCAGTGTTGTCCCAACTGGCTCTGTCCAAATGAACAACCACTCTATTTGCATCTTTGACAACTCCATCCCCCCCCTCTCTTTGAAACACAGGTAGACAGGCAAAAGCAGCCCTAGAAGAAAGGGTCCCACAGC
Source organism: Paroedura picta (assembly GCF_049243985.1). Classification (NCBI taxonomy): domain Eukaryota; kingdom Metazoa; phylum Chordata; class Lepidosauria; order Squamata; family Gekkonidae; genus Paroedura; species Paroedura picta. The sequence continues at coordinate 73,175,755 of NC_135370.1, read as the reverse complement.
AGCCCAGAGACACCCCACCAGCCACCCCAGAGAGCTAGATGATAACGCCTTGGTTGGGGCTGAATGCAGGGGAGGAGGGGAGGGAGCACTGCACCATGGGACTGAAGGGGTGGGGAGCCCAGGATACTGCTAGTGGGCTGGAGGCACTTACGGGCCACTTTCCACCTTGATGGAGCGGATCTTGCGGAAGCCTCGTTCCATGATGCTGGAGCAGTCCATCATGAACTCGCAGCGCTTCCCCTGGAAGTTTTCTTCCTCCCAGACGGTGATCTTGAAATGACCCATAGACTCCATGTGGTGGGTAGTCATGGCTACTGGTATGAAGATAATTCCAGAGACGCTCGGCTGCAGCAGCAGGATAAAGCAGCAATGGCAATTTAAAGGTTAACAGGCTGTATTCCAGTTTCAATGCTGGAATACTCCATCTCCTACGAAAGCTTATGTCAGAACAAATTGCTCTAGTCTTTAAGGGGCCACTGGATTCTTGGTTTAGTCTACTACGGAAGGTTTGGTGCTCAGCCTTGGGCAACAGGCAATGCAATGTCTATGGAAGGATCGCTCCGTCCTGCCTTTGGTGTGATGGCTAAAGGGCACCCACCTCAATAGCCACTGGCTAGCATACGCCAGGCAAGCTTGCTAAGCAAGAGCAATATATACCATTCCAATCCCCTAGAATTCAGGTTAGAGCTCCTCTGGCTAGCGAAGGGAGAGCCATCAAAACCCTCAGGGACAGAGCAGGATGGCCGGGGATGGACCGTGGCCTTCCTTTCCAGCCATCCCTCTTCCTTCTGTCAGGACTCACTTTCCCCCTGATCACCCTACACAATGGAGCTCCAGACTAGAAGCATGCAAATGGAGTTCAGACGTGGCCAATGAATGTTCCAGATAGATTACTGAACCTGATACCACGTGAAGCTTCACATCACATCACTACCGCCCCCACGGCAGCAAAGGCTGTTCTACTACGATGCCTGGTGAGAGGGTTCATTTCAAGAGGCAGGCATCAAGATACCACCCAAAATGGCACGTTGACAGCCAGTGGGAAGCTGTTCAGTTCACATACTTTCACTACCATGGAGGGTTCCTTTGGATTTTCCCACTCAGGAGCCAAGAGGCCTCTTCCCAGCCCTGAATCACAAGCTCATAAAGTCCGCTGCATTTTACTATGTGCTGCAATATCATCTTAGAATCACAGACACCAAAGGCCCAGACTTTTTCTTTTCTATAAGAGGATGAAACAGGAATTCAAAGCTTCAAGTGACCCAGTCTTCCCCTGGCTCCAGAAGAATTTAGAGCACTACCCTTATCATCTGTCATGGAAATATTAACGTCCCCCCAACCCCAACAATGAGCTTTTCTGATGCCCCCCAGTTCTAACCTGTATCCTTCCTTTCCCACATCTCTGCCAATACGTTCCAACTGATTCACAGGTATCCCTGTTGCAAATGGAGGCCATCTGGCAGAGGATGATGGGATGAAGGAGATCTCTGGTTCCATCCGCTCACCAATCAACCAATGCAACCCAGACTCAGGGTAAGTCAGAAGCAAAAAGCAGTGATCCCCCCTCTCCCCCAAAAAAACAATTATGCTTACAGAGCAAACATCTCCAAATGGCTCATGGAAGTCAACCAAGCTGCTAGGGAATGTGCTGACCCAACTCTTGCCCTACGCAACCACTTGCTGGCTGGCCCTGCACGTCTTCAGAGAAAACTGCCCAATTCATCAAACAAGACTGGGATACTCCATGAAGAAGCAGGAACAGAAGGTTTTTATACCTAGCTTTTCACTACCCAAAAGCATCTCAAAGCGGCTTAACAATTGTCTACCCTTCCTCTCCCCACAACAGACACCCTACAATGCAGGTGAGGCTGAAAGAGCTCTGAGAGAACTGTGATTCTCCCAAGGTCACCCAGCAGGTTGCATGGGGAGGAGTGGGGAATCAAACCCAGGCCTCCAGATGAGAGTCTGACACCCTGAACCACCATGCCAAGCCAGCTCTGAGTCCTCCATGGAGCAAGATCACCGGAGCGAGCACATGAGATGCCTGTTTGGAGGCAGGTTCCTCACACTTACCTCACTTGCAACGCACAGAGGCGAGAGTAACCGTGCTTGGCTGTGGAGGGGGAGGGTCTCGGCAGCATTATATAGCCAGGCCTGGCCAAGTGTCCAATGAATGTGCACAAATGAATTGTGCTGAGTCAGCAGCAGCAGCTGGGGGGAGGAGAGGCATCCCATGCTGTCCATTCCTCTTAGCCATTATGGTGAGACACCTCCCCTCACTGGAGGTCAACAATGGAAAACACTGAGCATGTTTGCTTAGCAGCTATGGGGCACAATAGAGGAAGGCCCTGACAGGCCATTTTCCTTTCACCCTCAGAACAATGCATCTGTTCAGCCAGAGGATTAAGAATGCAGCCCTTTCCCAGGGCATTGCACGGCAGCCATTCCATGGACACGGAAGAAGCTGTCATCGGCACCATCAGAGACGGGGATCTGGAGACATTCCTTTCTTCCTCAGTCCCTTGTCATTCTCCTTCTCCAGCACTATGCCTGGGGTGACCTGGGGACTCTAGAAGCACCCCATGGTTGCCCTGCTTCCTGGGTAAGCCACTGGGGTAACCCAACAGAGCTCATCTGATACTGCCTTTAAACCTACCAGGATCAATGCAGCAATTTGCAGGGCATCTTCACACCTGACATAATTGATCACTCCCCTCTGGAGAATCATAGAAGGGTTGGAAGGGGCCAGACAGGCCATCTAGCCCATCCCCCTGCTCAATGCAGGATCAGCTTAAGCATCCAGGATAAGGATCTGTCCAGCCACTGCTTGAAGACTGCCAGTGAGGGGGAGCTCACCACCTCCTTAGGCAGCCTATTCCACTGCTGAACTACTCTGACTGAATTTTTCCACCATGTTATCTAGCCAGTACTATTCTACACAAAGTTGAAAGCCATTACTGTGGGCCCTGTCCTCTGCAGCCAACAGGAGCCACTCCCTGCCCCCTCCAAGTGACAACCTTTCACATAGTTAAAGAGAGCAGTAATGTTCGTGAGCAAGCTTGTCAGAATCTACCTCTACTGTAACCTAGAGAAAGGTAAATGCCCACTAAAGGACAATGTGCGTGCAATTTCACGGGGCTGGATTTATTGATTTGTGGTTTATTTTTAATATATTGGTTCTCTATCTTTCCTCTTGGCTCAAGGCAGTTCAATTTGGCTCAAAGTGCTTTCCCCTCCAGGCTCAAGGATTCCGGTCACAATCATCCTATGAGCTTTGCAAGGATCCCTCTGGATTTCACATTGCTTATTGTGGGGGCATCACCTACTATAGAGTCCCAGGCACACTTTTCATACTCCCCCACCCGCCACCCCCGCACACACACTTTTAAGATTGGACTGGTGTTTCTCTTGCGTTTATTGAGCGTCCCAACATGTGCCACTAGGGGGCGCAGGAGGGCAGGGATTGCTTGGGCCCAGGAAAAAATGAGAGCTCAGACTCTGGCAGGGGTCAGGGAGGTAGTTGTGTGAGTAATAGGGCTGTCGAGCCAGTAATTTTTACTGTTGGTTGATTGTATTTAAATAACTATACATATTAATTAACCACTTCATAAAATAAGATGCTTCATTTAAAAAATAAACGTTACTGCAAAATCTCAATGAAAATGTTCTGGGTTGGCTTGTTTGAGGATTGCAAATGGATGGTTTCTTTTAAGACTCAGGTTGGTACTCAGCATTTCTGAGATCACACTGAAATGAGATTCTTGCAAGAAATAGTTCTTAGAAGACAACCCAGAGAATCTTCCTAGACAGCCCTGGAGGAAGGGTGGGATATCCATCCAACAAATAAATATACCACTTATTCCAAAGTGTGTGGTCTTTCAAGCTGGAATACAAAGAGTGAAAGGTTAGTCCAGGATTTCTCAACAAGGGTTTCGTGAAAGCTTGAGGTTTCCTGATGGCCCTGAAAGGGTTTCCATTGATTTTTTATATTATTTAAAACTTTGTTAAAAAGCAGAGACATCACCCTGCCAACAAAAGTGCGTTTAGTCAGGGCTATGGTATTCCCAGTTAAAATGTACGGGAGTGAAAGTTGGACCATAAGGAAGGCCGAGCGTCAAAGAATTGAGGCTTTTGAACTCTGGTGCTGGAGAAGACTCTTGCGAGTCCCTTGGACTGCAAGGCGAACAAACCGGTCAGTCCTAGAGGAATTCAGCCCCGACTACTCTTTAGAAGGCTAACAACAACAAAAACAAATTTGTTAAACATTTATCAGGAGATATGATCTTATATGGTCATGTCAACCCACCCACCCCCTCCCAAAAGGGCCAGTGATGGGCCTGGAGGGGGATGGGAAGGATAGGGTCCCCAGGTGGGCGTGTACACTGCTATGCTTCCCAACCATATTCCACACGATCGCACCACTCCGGGGGTTTCTGGAAGGCTGAAGAATGTTTCAGGGGTTTCTCAATGGTAAAAAAGTTGAGGAAGGCTGGGGTAGGCAGTGCCATGTGGCCAGCACTCTTTCTTCCACTGCAGTTGACGGGAAAAGCTGCCAGTCAAGCTACAGCAGTAGAGCCCACTGCACCTGATCCATTATGCTTGTGAGGAATCTTCTCCAACACAACTCCATTCCCATTCAGACTCAAAATGAGCTGATGGCGAACTGATCCTGGTATGGTTTGTGTTAGGAGCAAAGACTCCCCGTGTCCAAGCTGTCCCTCAGCCCACTTTTGAAACATGTTCAGGGATAAAATCATAGAATAGTAGAGTTGGAAGGGACCTTCTGGGTCATCTAGTCCAACCCCTGCACAATGCAGGACACTCACAATCCTATCGCTCATCCACTGTAACCTGCCACCCCCCTTGAACCTTCATAGAATCAGCCTCTCCGTCAGATGGCTATCCAGCCTCTGCTTTAAAATTTCCAAAGATGGAAAACCCACCACCTCCCAAAGAAGCCTATTCCACTGAGAAACTGCTCTAACTGTCAGGAACTTCTTCCGGATGTTTAGATGGAATTTCTTTTGAAGTAATTTCATCCCGTTGATTCTGTTCCGTCCCTCCAGGGCAAGAGAGAACAACTCTGCTTTATGTGTAAATGTAGCTCAAGTAGGAGCTGCTCTTCTGTGAGGCAGTACCACACACTGGAGTTAGGGGCCATAGATGCTTTCACACCTGCTAAATAATACTCTTTTCGGTGGGTCACTTTCTGTGCATTCAAACAGTACACATCACAGTGAGATCAGCAGCATTTCTTTTGCACACATTCTCACACAGCCCAATAGGAGTTCTAGACTCCCCCAAATCTCTCATCTCCCCCACACACAGCCATTTAAATAAAGATAACGGTTGTAAGTAAAAAATGTTACTTTTTCCTATTTATCTAAGTACATGTTATCACCACTATCACATGTCCAACCCCTCCCCCACCATAGACACACAGCAAAATTACCTAATCAGTCTGATCACCAATTACTTCTGGGGAAGAGCTGATTTCACCACCTGTGAAGATGCATGAGCAGCCGCAAGGCAGAAGAACTGTAACTCCATCACAACAGCAACTATGCGGCTGACAGCTGTCAAACACCCGTTGTTCAAGTCAGAAGGCAACAAGGAAGTCCAAGATTCAGCTCACAAGTTATTGCAATGGTCAAAAATTGTCCGTGCACCTTCCATTTATTTTCACCTTGAAGCCCACAGCCCCACTAGTTCCATGGAGGCAGTTTGTGACCTAATCATTTGATGACCTGCTAGACATGTTGAGTTAGGAGAACTCCATGTTCCAAGGCAGTAAACCTCTGAAAATCAGTGCTGGGAGGCAGCCTCAGAGAAAAGCCCCAGCCTTGGGGCTCTCCAGAGCAACTGGGTGCCAGCTGTGTGAAACATGATGCTTTACTAGATGGACCATTGGTCTGATCCAATTTAAATTTATCTGCCCCTATTGATTGCCATTTTCTGACAGCACATGAAGACTTTTTATTTCCTTTGGCATTCCTTCAGCGACCTCTCCTTCCTGCTTTGTTTTAATTGTTGTTTTTATGCTTGTACTAGTAAAAAAGCCCATTGCACTTTGAAATGCAATGGGCGCTAGCAGTGAGAGTGGGTTTGGGGGGGGGGGACTACCTGGAGCGGCTTGCGAGCCGCTGGCGAGTGGCAGGAGTCCTGGAGTTTCGTTGGCCTGAGGCGGAGCGGCGAGCGGCGAGCGGCGAGCGGCGAGCGGCGAGCGGCGGCGGCGGCGGGACCTCCTCGGCTGCGAGCCGACTCCGTCTGGGGTTCCGTCGGCGGCCATTTTGGGGACGGGAGTGATCAGGGACGGGAGAGCCCGGCAGCCGCACGCAGGGCGGCTGGTGGGGGCTCCCTGGGCGGCGGCGGCGTGAGGCGGAGCGGCGGGCGGCGGCGGGCGGCGGCTCCATCTGCGGTCCCTCGGCGGCTCCATCTGCGGTCCCTCGAAGGTGCGGTTTAATCAGGGACGGGAGAGCCCGGCAGCCGCATGCAGGGCGGCTGGTGGGGGCTCCCTGGGCGGCGGCCTGACGCGGCAAGAGGCGCAAAGCGCCTCTCGCCGCGTCAGGCTGCCGCCCAGGGAGCCCCCACCAGCCGCCCTGCGTGCGGCTGCCGGGGACTCCCTAGCTGCGTCAGGCCGGCGGCCAAGGAGCAACTGCGAGCCGCGCTATGCGCGGCTCGCAGTTGCTCCGGCAAGGAATCGGAGGGACCAATCGGCGGGCGCTTTGCGCCTGCCAATTGGTCCCTCCGATAGTCTGTCAATCGGCACCCTTCCTCATCCCGGACACAGCCCGCCTTCCAAGGGCTTACAGTTTTATTTAGTCCATGGCGCCCGCGGCGCCACGGGCGGTGTAAAGATGTGTATTCCAGCTCTGGTTTTAATTGTTTCAACACTGTGTAGGGAGCTGCTTTGGTTTTAGAATGTCGTTTTATTATGTGTGTTTGAATTTTTAGATGTCTTTGTAGCTCTTGGGGGAGGGGGAGAGAAAGGCAGGGCAGAAATGATGTAAAATAAGTAAATCAAATATAGATGAAAACACATAAAATACATTGTAAAAGTAAGTGTTCAACAAGCGGGGAACATGCCAAGATATCCCTTTAAATGAGCTTGAAGGAAAATTGTGACATTAAAATAATACCAGCAACATTGGTGTGAATCTTTTAAGTGCTGGTATCAGAGAAATAGTTAGCACCCAAGCTGGACTTTAGCCAAGGTTTTACTTTCCTGTACCCTGAAATAATAAGCCAGCTTAATCATTTTAACAATGTTCCAGTGCCCTCTCTAAAGCAACTTATTTCTGTTTGGCCTCTGATACTAACAGAATGTTGCAATTATCTGTTCATTCAAGTACAATTAGTAGATTTGTGGCTCTTACTTTTCCTTGGGGACAGATCGTTGAAAGAAGCCGAACGGGAGAACAAGTGGATTAACATGAATTATCCCAATCATAAAACCAGAAATCATATTTCAAAAGTCCAGCCACATGGCACTGTCCCAGAATATGGCTGGGAGGCACATGATGCAGTAAACATGCTAAAGGAAAACAGGACTGCATCTGGTCAGTGCCTGGATGGGAAAACAGGGAATCCTGCGAATGTTCCCTTGTCTTCCAGGAGGGACAAGAAATGTGATACAAATGAATAATTTTGTTACTTCAGCCAAGCATCAAATATGTCAAATGCACGATAAAAGCGTAGAGGTAAACCTGAATGAATATCTTAATACATGCCCCCATGTACGGACACTAATTAGTTCAGCTATACTGCTACACTTTTATTATAATGTAATAACAACAACTTTATTTTTGTATCCCACCCTTCCCTGGTAGGCTCAGGGCAGGTAACAACGAGTTCTAAAACAGTCATATAAAGACTGGATTATTAAAACATCCTAAGATATTTTTTTTAAATACCTCCTCATAATGATTTAGATGCCCCCCCTCTCTCCAGTGTAGCGATCCCCAACCTGTGGGCCGTGGACCACATGTGGTCCTTCGACTAATTGGAGGTGGGCCCCGAAGGATGCCTTCTCATGAGTTAAAATTTCCATGAAAATAAAATGTTCCTTATGTTCATTGTTGTGGCGTGTCTGTATCTTATTTTGAAGGGATGTTTAAACATTACCATAGCGATCAGAGAGCGTTAGGGCAGAGGTTGAGAGTAGAGGAGTAAACTACCCCCCCACACACACCGGGCCTCAGTAAAAGGCGTTGAGTGGTCCCCGGTGATAAAAAGGTTGGGGACCACTGCTCCAGTGGATGAGTTCTGCATCTGTTGGTGTTATTTCCTGGCCTCCACTGTAGCCCTGGCCCAGGACAAAGCCAGTTTTAACTTTTTGAGGCCGAGGACCCGGAGGGTCACAGTGGGAGAGGAGCAATTGCGCAGTTACCAACTTCTGTGCAGAGTCCCACAAGGGCTGGTCTTCTCTCCCACGTTATTTAACGTCTGCATATCCTTTCTGGCCCAGCTAGTCTGGCTGTCATCAATGTGTGGATAACACCCAGCTCTATCTCCTAGTGGATGACCAGCCCCCCCACACACACACCCAATACATTTGCCAGTTGTTTGGAAGTGGTAAGGGTCTTGCTCAAGGAGAGCCGCCTGAGACTCAACCCTTCCAAGGTCCTATGGCTAAGGAGGAAAGGCTCTGATCAGGAAGTGTATCTCCCTTACCTGGGCAGGATGCAGCTGGTGGTCTCACCCACGTCCAAGAATTTAGGGCTGACCTAATTCATGAAGTTAGCCAAGCTGGCATTTTTCTACCAGCGCCAAGCAAGGTTACTAGCGTTCCCAGATCACTTGGCCACAGTGATCCACGCAACTGTCACCTCCAGATTAGACTTCTGTAATTCATTCTATGCTGGCCTGCCCTAATCCTTGACCCAGAAGTTGCAGGTGGTTCAAAATGCAGCTGTGAATGCCCTCACAAGAACACCACAGACAGCCCATATTTAGCCTGTGCTGCAGCAGCTGCATTGGTTGCCAGTTGTGTTCCAGATCAAGTTTAAGGTTTTGGTTCTGATCTTTAAGGCCATTCTTGGTCTGGATCCAGTGTATCTGAGGGACCATCTGTTTCCTTATGCCCCTAGCAGAGCGCTACGCTTTGCAAATATAAACAGTTTGGTGGTTCCTGGCACACAAGAAGTATGCCTAGCCTTGACAGGACCAGGGCCTTTTTGGTCCTGGCTCCAATCTGGTAGAATGAGCTCCCGGGAGAGCTAAGGGCCCTATTGGAGTTTTCACAGTTCTGCAGAGCCTGTAAAATGGAGCTCTTCCACCAGGCATTTGGTTGGGGCCTGGTGATGGAACATCTATTGGGTCCCTCCTCCAAACACTCCACCCTAAGATGTGAGGTGGTGTGGACTGTCCATTATACTACAGGAGGGAAGAGGTGAGGGAAGGGCAGGGTGGGTGGATTTGTTTTTTGTTTTTAACTCTGTATTTTTACATTGATTTAAACTGCCTCCAGCCGGCTTACCGGGACTGGTGATATATGAGTACAATAATAAAGATTTAAAAAAAATAGAACAAGTTACTGAAGGCTAGCCTGGAGGTGACCATTATGTGGATCATGGTGGCTAGGACAGGTGTTCATAGATAAGGTGCAAGTTGTCATGCCTGGTGAAGATGGGAAAATGCCTGACGAGCAACATTTGTGACCTTGATGTCCATAGATAGGGAGGTATTCAGGATCACACCCAGGCTCTTGACAGCGGTTGAAGGTGTTAAATGGCCCCTGTCAAGAGCTAGGAGTTGCATCATATCACCTTTGGCATGCCAACCTAACCTGAGAAACTCTGTCTTAACTGGACTGAACTTCAGCTGACTCCGCTTGAGCCACACCACCACGGCCTCTTTGGCCAAAGAATCCAAAGGTGTAGACGGATGGCTGTCCATCAACAGAATCAGTGGGACGTCATCAGCATACTGATGGCAACCCAGCCTGAAACTCTGGGCCAGCTGGGGGAGGGGGTGCATTTAGATGTTGAATAACACTGGGGAGAGAATAGCTCCCTGTGGGACTACCGCATACCGGGGCCTGTCACTGGAAGGTTCTTATCTTTTGTGCCATCCTCTGTCCCTGACTTTGGAGGGAAGATTGAAGCCATTTAAGGCTGTGCTATGCATTGGGTTCATAATCCATGGTTGACAGAGTAAAACCTCACTTTTGAGACCAGCAAGAACAGCAGTGCCAACTGCCTAGATCCAGCTACTTCCAGAGATGGTCCATAAGGGTGACCAGAGCTGCTTCCACCCCATGGTTAGGTCAGAAGCTTGGAATACGTCAAAAGCTGATATTTCCTCCAGGAAACTCCATAGCAGTCCTGCAACAGCACCCTCAGCCACTTTACCCAGAAACAACAAGTGCAAGACCAGATTATATTTGACTGGATTGAATTAGTCCAATCCCCATTTTTCAAAAGTTCCTGAAGCCAGAGACAAGTTAATAAGCTGGCAGTGGGGAGGTCCAGGTCCCATTCCAGGAGATTTTACCAGCCATGAGGGACACAGGTCAGGGGGCATACCAGACACCTGCCAGAGTGCTGTATACATCAGCCAGAGAGAGCAGACTGAAGTGGCCCAAAGTGAGACCTCCAGTTCCCTTAAAGGTAAAGGTAAAGGTATCCCCTGTGCAAGCACCGAGTCATGTCTGACCCTTGGGGTGACGCCCTCTAGCGTTTTCATGGCAGACTCAATACGGGGTGGTTTGCCAGTGCCTTCCCCAGTCATTACCGTTTACCCCCCAGCAAGCTGGGTACTCATTTTACCGACCTCGGAAGGATGGAAGGCTGAGTCAACCTTGAGCCGGCTGCTGGGATTGAACTCCCAACCTCATGGGCAGACAGCTTCAGACAGCATATCGCTGCCTTACCACTCTGCGCCACAAGAGGCTCTCCAGTTCCCTTACAGTATTAAAATTGGCAAATAAATCCTAGCAAAGCAACAAGATCTTCTCTGAAGAAGCTCTCAAAAGCCTCAAAGCTAATGTCCAATTGTCCAATTGTGCAATTTCAGATGATCCTTTAGTCATAAGCATCTTATAAGATGTTCTTGAAGCCTCGCCATGAGTTTTCTGCCAAACTCGTTCTAGCCGTCTCAGTTCCTGTTTCCATTTGTGCAGCTCTGATGTATATTATGGGGAGAATTTAGAACTGCAGCCATGTGATCCAGTGTCATAGACTTTGGGTCTTGCTTGTGTCTCTTTCATCACAGTTTGTTAACGGCTCATCATAATGATAGGAATGGCTTTGCCAGTTGGGGTCTACCTCACACCATTAGGAGGCCACAGCTGATGCTCCCTATAGCCAGTGAGAAGGCAGCTTTGGAGGGTGGGACTGTGTGGTATTACATCCTTGCTGAGGCCCCTCCTACCCTAAACCCCACCCACAACCCCCCAGAGATTGGCAATCATAGCCTCCAATGGGAATCTAGAGATTAACCTCAGTAGTTGTGCTACAGTGAGGGAAAAGGGGGTAGAGGGAAGCAATGAAAAGAGAAGGTAGCTCCATGCTCTTTCGTCCCCTGGAATGATTCAGCTTTTGAAGGCCCTGAGTGAGACCATTGCCTCTCCTGTCCTGCTCACAGGTGTCTTATGCTGGCCAATTGGGGCTGTCTCCAGAGGTCCCAAGCTAATTGGCCAGCCACCCACCTGCAGGAGGAGGGGGGATTTTGCTGTAGCTGTTCCCACTGCTGCCTCTCCACACACAAAGCGTCCTGCTGCATAAGCTAATTTGATCTGCCAGACTGTTCCATGCTACAGCGAAACAGATCATGTTTCACTGTCCTCAACAGGCACTGCTTAAATATCTTTTTTTTCTGAGGGTATTGGGACAATTTAGACTAAAATGTTGAAGAGATTCTCCACCCTCAGGCAACCTCCCTATTGGTCTCTAAGATCTAACATGCCACATTGGCTTTGTGTGGCTGTGCAACAAATTCAGTTACCCAGAAGGATTCTTCCCTAAGAATGGCCAGAGTCCAAAAACAAATGCCACGTAGTCCCTTTTATTAAGAGCAGCTCAAAAAACACAAAACAGTATGCAAGCTTCCAGCCTCTCCAGAATTATTCATCAGGCTTGATATTTAAGGGTGGGTATGGGTAGAAAAATCTAGCCACTCAAAATGTTTTGGAGAATTCACACAAGCTTGCACACTGTTTCATGTCATTTGGGCTGGTCCTAAAAAAAACAATATTGTGAAATTGTATGCTTTGTATTTTACTTTGAACTGAGACAGTTACTAATCATTGTACTTTGCAACCTAGAATCATAGAATCATAGATTTCGAAGGGACCTCCATGGTCATCTAGTTCAACCCCCTGCATAATGCAGGAACTCACAACTACTTGCCCACCCACAGTGACCCCAATTTCATGCCCAAGTGATGCCCCCCCAGTCACACACCAAAAATCTCCAGAATCCAGCCTAGCATGGAGGAAATTCATCTACCATCCCACAGTAGTGATCAGCAATTCCCTGGGTATGTAAGGAAGGTCCACAAGAGACAAACATTGGCACATCCCTTTCTGCCCACCCATCCACTAAGTTCATAAAATCAGCATTTCTGTCAGATGAGTGTCTCAGACTTCCGCAGAGTTCAGTTACTGTTTCCTTAGTATATGGCACCAGACAAATATGGCCTACCATGCAAAGGTAAGAAAACTGACACCCACCAAAATTCTTCTCATCAATTTCCAAGAGTATAGGAGCCCTATTATCTTATACATATGGCCAAACTATTTTATTTATTAACATTATTTGATTCACGGTTCCTTTTTCCTGAATGGGTACCCAAAGCAGCTTACACTGTTCTCCTCTCCCATGTTTAAACCTCACAACAACCTTGTGAGGTAGAATAGGCTGTGTGTGTGTGACTGACTAGAGGTCATCCAGTGAGTACCATGTAAATAATTGGCCTGCAAAATTGGCCTGCACCAGCTGATTGGCCTGCACCAGCTGAGATGTGTCTGCATGCTGAAGAGAGATTTATTTTGATTCTATTCTGAACCTGTTTCTGATTCTCACAGAGCCTTAGCTGATCAGGAGCCTTAGGAGATCATTAGCTTCTGAGGAGAAACTCTAGTGAGAGAACTGAGTTCATTACAGACAACTAATCCACAAAGTGTCTTGACAACTAGGGGAGATATTTGGCAGTGGTAACTTGGGCAGTGAAGTGTTAATTCCCAATTTGGGCCAAATTAGAAGGAGAATTCTTCTAGAGAGAAAAGGAGAATCCCAGTTAAAAAGGGGAATTCTGGTGTGTGTATGTGTGTGTGTGAGAGAGGGAGGGAGAGAGAGAGACTGGCTCATCTAAGAAGTGAAAAGTGATGATACTAGAGTAGTGGTCGCCAACCTTTTTAAGGTTGAGGACCGCCTCCGGGGGTGGTGAAGAGCCGGTGGCCCGGGCACCGCGCATGCGTGCCCCTGGTGGTGAAAACATGCATGTGCGGCAGTTCCGCGCATGCACGTTTTCACCACCAGAGGCGCTAATATGCGTGCGCGGGAGCTCCGCGCATGCGTTTGTGCCCGCCGGGGTGCCGGCGGCCGCGCCTGCATCTTCCCCCCCAGCTCTCACAGCAGAAAACTAGCTGGGCCGCGAGTGAAGCGGCCGTGAGTGAAGCGGCCTGGTGAGCTCTCTGGGGGGGGGGAGGCAGGCGTGGTGATGACCCCCGTACTAGAGTACCTACTTTCTAGGAACCAGCAGAGTTGTAAGGAACTCAAAAAGACAAAGCTAAAAGATAAACAGATGTATTTTGGGATAAATTCCCTAACAAAACTTCACAGTTTAAAAATAACTCAACCTCTGACAGAAAATCCTACGGACATCCTGTAGCTAAGAACTTAAATTGTAATATAGCTGATTTATAGGAAAAACCTGATTCCTCATTCCAACTATCCCTCTATGTAAAATAAAATCTTTAATTGCTTTGTTGTTAAAAATGCCTCAGTGTCATTCTGATAAAAGGTTATAAGAAAGAAGGATCTGCACCTTCCCAATATGTTCCAAGGCTGAGTTAAAGCCCAAAGATCCAGCTGTGACAGGGTGGGACAGCAAGCTTCATTATACAACAAAGAAACCATGCTACTCAGGTTGTGAGGCAACAACATTTCATTTTGGAGGAAAAATTTACATCAGAGTGGAGAAGTGTATAGAAGTGACCATCACAGAGGGCAATGGGTGGGGGAAAAATAATGATCTAATAGGCAAATAAGTGCTCCTTTTCCAGCAAAACCATTTGTAAAAAGAGATGTTCTGAACACGAGACGAGACAGAAATTAGTTTGATCTAATTTGTGAATCAAATATGAACATTCATTTCAGTTAATAACTCTCCAGAGCATCTATAAAGAACTTGGCACCATTAACTTTGATTCATTTGCTGCTTTTATAACAGGCTGGATTGTAATTAGTTTGTTAAGCAGCTAGATTGCTGAATAACCAAACCTGACCTTTGACTTCACTGGAAGCGTCTCAGTCCAATAAAATAGCCTCCATAATATCCTGTGGCCAGAGGTCATGATCTCCCCTCCCCTCACAAGTTGCAACAATAGCAAAACAGATCCATGCTGAACCGGGAGTCCTAGCAATGATAACAATGGCTAAACTTAGACCAATTCACCATTGTCGCAATAGTTTTAAGTCAGCTGTCTCTTCACAGAGTTGCATGGTAAGGTGGATTTTAAAGATCATTTGCTAAGGTCTGCTTTGTATTCCTTTACTGTGAGCACTCCTGGAGGGGGGGAAGCAATGGGGGGGGGGGGAGGCTGCCTGGCAAGTTATGGATCCATAGCACAGTGTAGGCCCTGAGTCTCCTCACCTGCATGCCCCTCTGCAAGCAGAGAAGCCATTTTGCTCGCTATCCCCATCTCCCCCTTCCTGCCTAGAGCAGATGGAAGCAGCACCAAGCCCTGTTTATCTTGCCACCCGTTGCCTGGCGCAGTGTTTGCTCCGAGGACCGTTTCCTGCTGCAGGCGCAGACACAGCTGGGTTTATTTGCCAGGCCTGGTTGATTAGATCAGGAATGGCTCCCCCCACCTTCCCATTTCATTTCACTACCAAATCACCCTGCACCCTTCGGCAGGGAATGCAAATATGACAGGAGCATGTTATTTCTCCCATTATGCCCAGGCAGGAGGAGAGAGAGGGAGAGAGGAAGGGGGGAACGTATTCCCTAGGGAGCTAGGAGATGAGCAAGTCCCAGGAGCGCAGCTTGCCCCCATTCCTGATGTCAGGAAAGCTGATGTTGCCAGGATGCCCTCCTTGAAGCCTATAATACCTACACTGGAATCTCTGCAACTCATAATCTCCAGGCAGTCAGAGCAGCATTTGGGTGACACCCTCCCCACAGGCAAATTCACTGGATCCCAATGTTAAGGTGCAACCATCCCTGTTCCTCCTGAAACATACCATCTCAGGCTTCTGTTCTTCTGTCTCCTCATCTCCCAAGCTTGCCTGAATGTTTCTTTGGCTCTCCATTTTTACTCTTCATTTTTTATTTAATAATCCTCTAAAGTGGGATACGATCAAAGAGCTTCTGATTTGCATGTAGAAAGTCTCAGGCTCAATCCCTGGCATCTCCCCACTAGTTGATGTCAAAGACTCTGGAGAGCCACTGTCAGAGTAGACAGCCTTGACCTTGATCTGACCTTGGTTTACTGGCTCAGATTGTTGGGTTGAGGCAGCTTCATATGTTGATGTGACCCCTGTCTCCTGTCTCATATTCCAAACTCCCACCAACTAGTTGGAGTTCCTCCTCCTACAACAGAACAAAGTTTGAGTCCAATGACACCTTTAAGACCAACTAAATTTTCTTCAAGGTATAAGCTGTGCACATGAAAGCTTACACTTTGACTCAGACTTTGCTGGTCTTAAAGGCACCATTGGTCTCAAACTTTGTTCTGTTACTTCAGAACTGCCCACTGGACTCCTTCTACAGCAGATCCTGTTCAAGGTTACATCATGGCACTTCATTAGTAAACAAAAATAGCAGCAGTAGTAAAAATGATAACAATCCTGTCTATCTGATGTTTCATGGCACGTACTGTAGACCTAGGTTAAGAACAAACTGTGATACGCCCTCTCCCCACAGCTCCACCATCTCTCTTGCTCTTGGCTTCATGGCCCACATGCAGAATGATGGCTCAATGAGAGGAAAGACAACCATCCTGCCATTTCAAAAACTGTGTAAAGAACACACATGAAGCTCTGTTGTGCTGAATCAGGCCATCTGTCCATCACAATCAGTATTGTCTACTCAGACTGGCAGCAAACAGGATATCTGTTCTGCTTGTCCGGCAGGGCAAATAGAGCTTGTCATGCAGAGTGAATGGAGTCACAGTCATTCTTCTGTGCAACTATTCAAGGTATCAGACTCAACACTCCTCTTGCTCTGGTCAGCCTACCTTTCCTGACCCTACAGCTGCTGCAGACACAAAGCACTCCCTGTTTATTTCTGTTGGTCAGCCTGCTATTAAAGGCACCAACGTTATGGCATTTAAAAAGGCCCAGATCCTAAAGCTCCTGTGCTTGCCCAGTCATACTTGTGATAGCTACAGCAACATGTACACTTGCATTTTTCCATCTTTGCCAGGAGAAGCTACTAGCACCCTACCTGAGCCCAGAGAACTGCCCTAAATGGCACGTTTTTACCCTGACCCCAGTCCTTGGCTCTTAGCTAATTGCCCTGAATGAACCAGACTTGTGGAAGCAGCAGTGGCCTGGGAGACTGGGGTATTGTGACACACATGTCATATTGTTCCTATTATTTGCTTAAATTGACTTTTTGCATTTGCTTTGTGGGCCACTTGGAGTTTCACCAGATGAAGGAGATAAAAGCTTAAAGGAATGTCCCCAGTGACACTGTAGCATCTAGGCAATTGACATCAGAGGCCCCAGTCTTATAACAGAAAGTGAGGACAGAATAGTGCTTCTATACATAACAGCAGCCATGAGGAGGCATTGTAGGGAAGTATCTCACCAGCTGCAGAACTTCTCGGTTGTGCTTCTCTCCCCCCTTTTCTCTGCAGGTAGAAAGGCCGGGCACAGCCAGAGCCACAAGCTGAGGAGCAACAGCCAAGGACTCCTGGACTGAGGCTGTTGAGTGAGCCGACCACCGCATTCAAAATCGGGCCAGGATGTGTTTTTGTAAGCGGCTTGTTTTCTGTTACTGTGGTGTGTGTTTCTAAAATGTTTGTTTGAATTAGGTACTGTTATAAGCTGCTTTGATCCCTATCGGGGAGAAAAGTAGGGTAGTAGATCACTTAAATAAATGACAGTGATTATAAACCCCTGACCTGGATAGCCCAGGCTAGCCTGGTCTGATCAAATCTTGGAAGCTAAGCAGGGCCAGCCCTGGTTGTTATTTGGATGGGAGACCACCAAGGGGGTCCAAGGTTGCAATGCAGAGGCAGACCATGGCCATCCAGCCCTGAAGTCTCTTGCCTTGAAAACCTGCTGGACTGCCACAAGTCAGCTGTGCCTTGGCAGCAAACTGCCTGCCCTTCCCCCTAGCCTTACATAGACTTGCCAACTTGGGTTAGGAAATTGTTGGAGATTTGGAGGTAGAGTGTAGGGATGGTGGGGTTTGGAGAGTGGAGAGACTTCAGTGGTGTACAATTCCATGGAATCAACCCTCTAGAAGCAGCCATATTCTTCAGCAGCATATTCTGTAAACTGGAGATCAGTTGTAATTCCAGGAAATCTGTCTGTTCCACCTGAAAATTTGCAGCAACTGCTGCTCTTTGAAGTAGACAAGTGCTCTGCTATAGGGCCCAGTGCAGGAAGGTGGCTGAGAGAGAAGTGAGAGCACCACTGCGCTCATGACCAAGTTGAAGTTTGCACAAAATAGCTCTTAACCTCTCCCTGGGCAAGGATGGGGGTAGCTTTAATGTTCCTTGTTATTTGGAAGCTGGACATTCAGCCCCAACCCTCTGATCTGAGTACACCCTGTGCAAGTAAACAGAGCTGCTGCCATCCTGAGCAGAGCATGTCCCTCCCTCCACTCTGAACATCAGGTTACCTGTCTGGCCTCTCTGATTGCCATGGGGACTAATCCACCTGGAAGGCCATGAAGGACCAGCCAGCTGTTCCTACACAGATGACGACATCTCCCTCTTCAGCTGCCAGGATGGAAACAAGGGTCTCTAATTGAAGTCATTCCCATTATGGGAGCCTTACCGCTCCACAGAATACATCATCATGCAGACCCTAAATGGAGATTTATGGTGCCTCAAAGAACTAATCCTCCATGGATTTTCTTTAAAGTGTGCCATCTTTCTTGTGCTCAAGTCTTTCAGCATTCTCTAAAATGCATTATGCTGTCTTATCAAACATACAAAAGTCCCAGTGCCATAAAATGTTCACCTTTCCAAGTATTTATGAGGTCCTTTAACCAATGATTGAACCTCCTATTTGTAATTTTTCAATAAGTTGTTCTCTCTCTATTAAATTAGAGAGTATTTCTTACCTGCCTTTCTTCAATACCGAAGATGGTTCACAATGATAACCCAAACAAAGTACAATTAAATATTTATTAGAACTAACAAACAGATCCAACTTCCATCAAAAACGATCAAGTAGCCCTGCCAAAAGCCCCTGTGAGTATAACACCAGCTTACGTGACCTACAGCATATAAGGCAAGGAGGCCCCTCCCAAACAGTTTCAGGAGGGCTATCTTCCAGAAGGAGAGCAACCACTGATAAAGGTCTGGGCCTAGCAGTGGCAATGGAGAGTGCCATCGAGACACAGATGAGTTATTGGGGCCTTGTAGATTTTTAAGGCAAGAGACTAGAGGTTGTTTTCGATTGCCTGCCTCTGTGTAACTATCCTGGGTCCATTCCGCACGCATTGGACAATGCACTTTCAATGTGCTTTGGCAGCTGGATTTTCCTGTTCAGAACAGGGAAATCTACTTCAAAAGTCCATTGAAAGTGAATTATCTATTGTGTGCAGATTAGGCCCTGGACTTCCTTGGTGGCCCCTTCTCCAATCACTCCCCAGGGCCAATTCTGCTTAGTGAGATCTGATGAGATTGGGCTAGCCTAGCCAATCTAAAATCCCTACAAGAAGAAGTAATCAGAAGATGTTGGTCAGCAGGGCAGAGCTGTCCCACAGGTTTCTGCAGAGAGAGCTGGTCCTGCAGTTAACTATTTGTTTGTTTGTGTGTTTGTTTTTATTAAGGGATTTATATACTGCCCCTCACAGACATACCATCTCGGGGTGGTTTACAGAATCTCAAATTCAATAAAACCAGTATATTCCATAAAACAATATAAAATAGATTAAAATTTTGAACTACAAATTGGAAACAATAGCATCAGCCCAAAATTTGAAACCAGTGGTTTATAGTCTGCCAGATGCTGAGTACTAGGAGGTATCAGAAGAGGCAGGAGAAGAAGGCCCAATATTTGGATTTGGTTAAAATTGACCAAGACCATAGGCCTGGCAGAAAAGCTCCGTCTTACAGGCCCTGAGGAACTCAGAGAGTCCAGGCAGGGCCCTGATCTCTCTTGGGAGCTCATTCCACCAGGCAGGAGCCAGGACGAAAAAGGCCCTGGCTGCGGTTGAGGCCAAACATATTTCATTAGGGCCAGGGATTCTTAGCTGGTTGGCATTGCACAATCACTGCTCTGGAGAATGTATTCAGAAATAATGTATTTTCCCCGCTTTGTTTCTCCTATTTGATTTTCGAGGCTGCATCAGATGAACAGGTCAAGCAAATGAGGGCAGAGCAGCAAAGGAGGACTGGGTCCCACTCAGACACTGAAATTTGTATAGCAGCACATACAAGGTAGGCTCCTTCTTTCCCTTTTCTCTTTTCCAGCGGGGGAAGATTTGCATGTCATTTGGGCATAGGCTGCTACGAGTGAAATAGGAGGGAAGTGATACTTGGGACTGAGGGGGCACGGGCAAAAGGGGGAGAGTCACTTTCTATTACTAGTGTGAAAATAGCTCTATAAGAGGCAGAAACCCACAGGTGATGCCTTTGTCCAGGTAGGAGAGGGAGTAACAGAAAATGCTTCACCTGTCAAATCCTTCCTGCTAGGCAGCTGATAAAGTCCCTGTGTATTTTTTTAATGGCAGCCCTAAATGATAGGAGGCACCAGAGGATGTAGGGCTGCCAGCTCTGGGTTGGAAAATGCCTGAAGACTTTGGGGGAGGAACCAGGAGTATGAGGATTTGGGGCAGGGAGGAACCTTAGTGGAGTCTAATGCTAGGACTTAGTGGAGTCCAAAGCAGCCATTTCCTCCAGGAAACAGATCTCTGTCACCTGGAGGTGAGTTGTAAAACTGGGTGATCCCCAGTTTCCACCTGGGCTCTGGCATCCCTAAAAGGATGCCACACTGAGGAGTGCTGATGTTGACGTCGTCTGCACAAAACCCTGCCTGTGACATCTCATTAAAGAAGCTCTGCCAGAGACACAAAATGAGCACTGTAGCACAAGGCAATCAGGACACCATGCCGCACAGCCCCAGGGCTCCCTGCTTGACAGCCAGACTGGCAAAAACAGCTGTAGCCCTGATGCAGCCACTGAATATTTCATTCTCCTCTTGTCACTTGCTGAGTCCAGGGCAAAAGAAAGGGGCAAGGGCTGAACCAGGGGCTTCCCTGCTTACAGTCCCGTCTGTAGGGTGGAACTGCTGTGGGGATCAGGGCTGCTGTAGAGGAGATGCTTCAGGTTACACCATCAGCAATTAACTAAGCTCAACATTGGTCGCCCTGAAAGAGACCTTGTTTTCTTTCACCCTTCATGGCATGGCTGTGGTAGGTAGGGTGCCAGCAGGCCCATAGAAAATGTCATCACTTTAAAAGAAGTTTAATGTGTAGAACTCTTCAAATGAAGTGAAAATGTAATCTTTATGCACGTGTATTAGCTTTCAGCAGGGATGTGCTTTCAGATATTCAAAAGCTGGAAACACAATTGAAATTTGCTGTTGGGGGGGGCTTGTCTGAGGGCTATCTGAAATGACAGCAAACAGTCCCTAAATTCTGGGACTAAGTAAAATTTATCTCCTATAATTTGGAGAGTGAGGCCAGGCCTTGAGCAAACAGTCCCTAAATTCTGGGACTAAGTAAAATTTATCTCCTATAATTTGGAGAGTGAGGCCAGGCCTTGAGATGCGATAGAGGAAGCTTAGACATCATGACAGAATGCACTTTACATATCCCTAAATCTATAGGGCAGCAAAGGATAGGACTCACTCTAATAGCTTTAAACTATGTCCAGAATGGTACTGGCTAGATATCGGTGGGGTGTGATGGGGTGTGGAATTCGCAGTCAGAGTAGTTCAGCAGTGAAATTGGCTGGTGAGGTGGTGAGTTTCCCTTCTTTAGGCAGCAGCTGGACAGATACTTTTCATGGATGCTTTAGGCTGATCCTGTACTGAGCAGATGATTGGACTAGATGGCCTGTATGGCCCCTTCCAAGAGCCTCTTGTGGCGCAGAGTGGTAAGGCAGCAGACATGCAGTCTGAAAGTTCTACCCATGAGGCTGGGAGTTCAATCCCAGCAGCCGGCTCAAGGTTGACTCAGCCTTCCATTCTTCCGAGGTCAGTAAAATGAGTATGCATTACTGGGGGAGGGGGGTAAACGGTCATGACTGGGGAAGGCACTGGCAAACCACCCCGTATTGAGTCTGCCATGAAAACGATAGAGGGCATCACCCCAAGGGTCAGACATGACCCGGTGCTTGCACAGGGGATACCTTTACCTTTATGGCCCCTTCCAACTCTATGAGTCTATTTTTTAAAAGAACACCTTGCGTGGATTTTGTTATTGTTACAAAATCTATAGTTTGGGTCCAGGTTATACGTTCCAGCCCACAGATAATTATTTTCCTACCTCCACCATCCCCAAGTGTCCCCTCAAATCCTGTTCTTGTGGGAAAGGGAGCATCTTACCACTCCATGATGGTAAGGATATTATAACCATAAACTAAATGATTGGCACCTTGACACCCTTTAAGTATGTGAAAATCTGCTGCTTAAACTGCATCCAACTGCCCACTCTGAAAACCAGCTAGCTCTCTAAATAGCAGTTGGATCTGCAAAAATTACTTGTGAGCCTCTCTAACTCCTTGCTATGACAAGCCTGCTGATTTCTCTAGATCAGACCTCCATTAAAGGCCAGGCCAAATGTTTTCTGATCGGATGGCAATCTTAAGATCACATCGATCTAAAGAGAGGCCAGTTCCATGTGGGAGCCTTTTGAATTCATAGAACTTTTTAAAAAGATGCTATGAAGAGAGGGTCTATGCATTCAAATTTGTGGGGGGGATATGAAGAAGAAGAGTTGATTCTTATATGCCGCTTTTCTCTCCCTGAAGGAGTCTCAGAGCAGCTTACATTTGCCTTCCCTTTCCTCTCCCCACAACAGACACCCTGCGAGGTGGGTGAGGCTGAGAGAGCCCTGATATCACTGCTCTGTCAGAACGGCTTTATCAGCGCTGTGGAGAGCCCAAGGTCACCCAGCTGGCTGCATGTGGGGGAGCAGGGAATCAAACACGGCTCGCCAGATTAGAAGTCCGCACTCCTAACCACTACACCAAGAAAATACCCACCAGCTCTGTTGTATTTCCCATTGCGACTCTATCCTATGCAGAAACTTTATCATCTAGATATCCCCTCTTTCCTTTGCTCCCATTAAAAATCTGTTAATATGAGACCAGTTCCATTGTCTAAGGTGCACTAAAGGAGCTACTCATTGAATGATACTGCCCCCAAAATGGTTCATGACTGCCACCACTCTTTCCATGCAGCTTTGGTCTGGTTCATTCTTACTGCCTTAGTCTGTGCTCGCACTGGGGTCTCTAGAGGAAGGATGTTGTAGCTTTTGGGCCCCAGGAGTGGCAGTCTCAGCCCGTGGCAAACTGAGGTTAAGATGACCTGCTAAGAATAGGAGAGCTATTCATCACCTGTAGGAAGCTGATCACTCAGGCTTCCTAGGCAAAGAGTCCAGCAACACTTCAGTAGAAAAGAGCTAGACTTTCTCAGCCAGCCAGAGCACAGTCCTGCCCCATAATTACCTTGGGCTGCTTCTGGCAAGAATGACAGCAGCACTAAAACCCATCTATTTTCACATTCAGTTAATTTGCTTTAAAAAAACAACACTTTGTTATTTACTAAAGCTATTCATTTTTTATTATTTAAAATTCAGCTCTGTTTTTGTCACTTAAGGGGAACCATGTTTCCCCCCTCTAATAGGTTTCCTCTCCAATTGCAATAACATTCCTGCTGGACAATAAAATCAGAGTCCAGTAGCATCTTTAAGACCAACAAAGATTTATTCAAGACGTGAGCTTTTGAGTGCAGGCTCTCTTCCTCAGACTGCTGGAGACCATCCCCCACCTGCAAAGGATCCTCCTTGCTATATTTCAGATAGATAAGAGAACCTTCCATGTAGGATAGACAATTCTCACTTGCAGAACAGGCACCAAGAGGCAACTGGCAACCCTAAGAAGCAAATCAGGGGCACCAGTAATGTCTAATAATAAACAGCGGGATCTTTGTGTATTTACAGGAGTCTACCCTTTCACAAGAAAGGAAAGTGAGGGATTGGATGACCTGTGTCCTTAATGGAGTGCATGAGCAAGGGGTAACTCTCCACATCCTCCTTCATCTTACCATGTTGATATTTTATACTGGAAGCATTTTCTCCCAGCCTGACTCTATAATTGCAGGCATCCTTTTGTATTGATTGATTGATGGATTGATTTCTATACTGCCGCTCTTGGTTGACTCATGGTGGTTTACAATAAAATGATAAAATACAATTAAACCCCTAAAAACACCCCTTAATACAATTAACAATTAACAAGATGGCAGTCAATAGGAACGGGTCAAAAGCTCTTTCCCTGGGAGCGAGGGCTCTGGCCTGACACAAACATTGTTTGCTTGTTTAAAAGCAAATCTCACCCCAACACCAAGGTTGCCAATAGCCCTGGAGAAAAATTACCTGGCCCTTTGCTGGAGGTTTAATGCATGGAAATTTGCAGATGTTCATGGCACAGAAGGTAATAACATTACCTGGTGAATAATGTACCATTAAACCTCTGTTGAGGGGACAATTTCCCCTAAGCCAGCTGGCAACCCTGTATGGGAAACTAGAGCAGCAGGTTAATCATTCCAATTCTGCCTCTGCATTTGTTTTTCAGGGAAAGTAGAGATGTCAGAGGTTCCCAGTTTCCTATTAGTGATTCATGTCTCTGCTGGCTTGGCCTTCAGTCTCAAAGACAGTCTCAGGAACAACCCTGGTATTCTAACTAAAGATGCTGACAAAGGAAGAGCTGTTGCCATCAGTAATAGCTCAGACTACATCCAGGATGTTCAAAGACAACTCTCTAATACTATTTTTTATAAACAATTGGACTCAGACTCTGCACAGGAATACAAAAAAATAACTAAACAAGGAATTACCCCTGCACATTCAGGAAGAAATAATTTCAGACACACCATAGAAACTTCAAGCAGGTACCTTTCATCTTCTACCCAAAATACACAAATCTGGTAACCCAAGATGCCCCATTGTCTCAAGCATAGACAGTATTCCCTGTGCCATCAATACTCCTAGTTATGTTTGCAACAACACAGACTGAGGAAAATACAGTCTTTAAACAACCTTCCAGAGAATGCTAGTTTAGGCTTCGTAGACATGAAATCCCTGTATACCAACATTCCACATAAAGATGGATTACAAGCCATAAGGAATATGATTTCTGACAATACCACAGCTGGCTTTGCCACTAAACAATGCCATTTTCCCCTCGCCCATAACCACCTCAGATTTGGTGACATCTTGTTCCTTTAGATCAGGCTTTCTCAACCAGCGTTTCGTGAAACCCTGGAGATTCTTGATAGCCCTGGAAGGATTTCCTGAACTGGGTGGGAGTTAATTAATTTTTTTAATTTGTTAAACATTTATTGAATGGTATGACCATATATGGTTGTATATGACTCCTCCTAAAATGGCCAATGATAAGCCTGGTGAAGTGGGAAGGGGGGGGGGGAGCCCTGGATGGGCATGTACACAGCTATGCTTCCCAACAATATTCTGCATGGTTACACCTCTTCTGGGGTTTCTCAAAACCTGAATGTTTTAGGGGTTTCTCAATGGAAAAAAAATTGAGAAAGGCTGTTTTAGATCAATGATATAGCCATAAGCACTCACATAGCTCCACTGTATGCTAACATCTTCATGGCTGACCTGGACTAATCCTTGGATTGGTGCAAAAGATCGCTTTTATTTGAAGCAAGCAAGTAAATCAGATCAATACTTTTCCAGTATTGATCTGATTTACTGGCCCAAAGCAATACCAAACCTGTATTTATCCCCTCAACCATGCCCTCCCCATGGGAATCCAGGAGTTGGCAGGAGATCTTCACATGCCACAACAAATGGGGCTGTGTGAATCAACATTCAACTAGCATGGACACTTGTCTAAATTCCTGGTACACAGGGAAGACTTATGGGTGTCTGAAACCAGATAGAAACCAGAGCAGGCAATTAAAGCAATATACACCACTAGAGCTACATTCTCTATTTTCTACACAAAATATATGGCAAAAGCCTGGCACTTCTGACACATTCACCCAGACAGCACAGTAACTGGACCTAATAATATCAACTACACTATCTGAGGCTTATTCACAAGCTCATCTTCTAACACTGTATATGCCATTAAAGGCCAAAAATGCCCTTCCATTTGTTACACAGGGCAAACAGGTCAAACCATCCACCAAAGGATAAATGGATACTAACCAGACATCAAGAATCACAAGTTTGAGAAACTGAGTTGTAAGTTATTACAACACTCAAACAATGAAATCCCCAGGACTCAACAGGGATATTGGTTTCTTGCCTCACTATATATGCTAATGTCATTCAGCCCTTATATCTGCATGCCTAACAATCCCACAGAAGGGCTATATATCCTCTTCATTTTATTTTAATTCTTATTTGGAACAATAGATTTGAATGGTAGATTCTAATGTAACATAATGAATAGTAGACCTGGGGTTCCCATGGAATTACACCTCATCTCCAAACTACAGACATCAGTTCCCGTCGAGAAAATGGATGCTTTGGGGGTGGACTCTATGGCATTGCACCCTACTGAGGCCCCTGTCCTCCCCGGGCTCCATATCCATCTCCAGGAGTTTCCCAACTTGGATCTGACAACCCTAAGTCCCCCCCCCCCGTCCCCCTCATCCCCCTCATCCCCCTGCCAATGCGTCTGGGGGGAGGGGGACTGGCAACCATACAAGTGAGGCAGGGCAGAGCGGGATTTTACCTTTTAGGCAAGATTATCTAAACAGCCGATCCTAGCCTGAAACTCAGACTATGCTGGCTGGTAGTAGCTCTGGTTGCTACCTCTTCAGTAAGCTACCTTGCAACAGTTGGTTGTGTGGCAATTAGTTGATGATCACTGTTAGCTGCATGTCACAAATAACCTTCATCTATTGATTTCTGAGATTAAACCTCTATTAAGAGAAGCAAGTCAGGCCAACTTCTGTTTTCCCAGCCAATTGGAAGAGAGTCGTTCCTTAATGTGATGTCTGCTCAGCCAAGCATAGTTATTACCAACTGAGTTGTGGCAGTCAACAGTACAGAAGTCCTTTTACTCCTAGATAAAAGTGCGTGTATGAACTTGTCCTAATTTAAATTTGCACTTTAGACATTCTCCTAATTATCCCTCAGATAAAGACTTCATCTGCTTCTCAGATTTTGGTGGTGGAGGGAAAAAGGAGCTGAACTGATCTGTGCTGGAATCCTCTAAGAGAGACTGTGTTCTGGTAATTTAAAGTATTTGCTTCTAAAATATACATTTCAATACAGCCACAAAATAACCTTAAAATATGAAATTGTATGGCTGTCAGGTTTAGATTGTGGAAAGACTCCTGTACATTTAAAGGAAAATTTGGTCAGGGCTCCTTCTCCCACAACTCTAGTGTATGTTCAGTATGCTTCTGATAGAAGCTAGTATAGTTCTTTAAATTTTAGAAACTCCTACAGTTTGGCCTTACAAATGGACTTCAATCTGGACAGCAAAATTGAACAGGAATATGTAGTGTAGGATAGTGATCGGGAAAACTGAGCCTGTAGAACTTCTGCATATCATTATACCAAAATCTTTGGCACTTACACTGTGCCTTTAAAAACCATGTGGCTGTCAGTTTTAAATGGCCGTCTGCTTTGTTTTGCTATTAGTGCCTTTATATTTGAATAATTTGTTGCTGTGTGGCTATTAAAGATACAGAAACTTGGTAAAAAGGTATAAATATGTTCCTTGACATTACAGAAATAGCACTTTTTTCAATTTAGCATAAAACTAACATGTGTGTCTTCCTATGTTGATTGTTGGTGTGCACAATTGTGTCCCACAGACCCACCAATACTGCCTTAGTGAGTTTAAATCAGCCTTGGTGTAGTGGTTAGAAGTGCAGATTTCTAATCTGCCGAGCCAGGTTTGATTCTGTGCTCCCCCACATTTATTTATTTATTTATTTATTTATTTATTTATTTATTTATTTATTTATTTATTATATTTATATTCCGCCCTCCCCAAAGAGCCTCTTGTGGCGCAGAGTGGTAAGGCAGCCGTCTGAAAGCTTTGCCCATAAGGCTGGGAGTTCAATCCCAGCAGCCGGCTCAAGGTTGACTCAGCCTTCCATCCTTCCGAGGTCAGTAAAATGAGTACCCAGCTTGCTGGGGGGTAAACGGTCATGACTGGGGAAGGCACTGGCAAACCACCCCGTATTGAGTCTGCCATGAAAACGCTAGAGGGCGTCACCCCAAGGTGCTTGCACAGGGGATACCTTTACCTTTACTTTTACCTATT
Source organism: Paroedura picta (assembly GCF_049243985.1). NCBI lineage: Eukaryota > Metazoa > Chordata > Lepidosauria > Squamata > Gekkonidae > Paroedura > Paroedura picta. The sequence continues at coordinate 73,147,920 of NC_135370.1, read as the reverse complement.
CCGCCCTCCCCGAAGGCTCAGGGCAGTTTACAGGAAACAAGAAACAGATACAGGTAATATATAGTAACAACAGGTGATAACAGCAATAATATTAGAGAATGATGGAACTGCAAAAGAGTGGTCTGAAGCTCAGACTCTTACTGAGACCCAGTGGGTTAGGCAGATTAGTAGCAGTTGTAGTGGGGGGGGGTTGGGGGGCCAATCTGAAGCGATGGTTTGGGTCGACCTCAACCAAATGCCTGGCGGAGGAGCTCCCTTTTGCAGGCCCTGTGGAACTGTTCAGGCTCCATCAGGGCCCTGATCTCCTCTGGGAGCTCGTTCCACCAGGTGGGGGACAGAATGGGAAAGGCTCTGGCCCTGGTTGAGGTCAAGCGGGCTTCCTTGAGGCCTGGGACCACCAGGAGGTTGGAGGTGGTAGAGTGCAAGGCTCTTTGACAGGAGTAGGCGGAGATGCGATCCCTCAGGTATACTGGGCCCAGACCGTGTATGGTCTTAAAGGTGATAACCAACACCTTAAGCCTGATCAGGAATTCAACCAGGAGCCAGCACAGTTGCTGGAGGATGGGCTGGATGTGGGACCTCCAAGGTGTAGCTCTAAGGACCCTGGCAGCTGCGTTCTGGACCAATTGCAATTTCCAGATCAAGGATAAGGGCAGACCATCGTAAAGTGAGTTATAGAAGTCCAGCTTAGACATGACAGTCATGTGGATCACTGTGGCTAGGTGTTCTGGGGCCAAGTAGGGCCCTAGTAGTTTGGCTTGGCGAAGTTGGTAAAATGCCAGCCATGCTACCGTCGTGATCTGAGCCTCCATTGAGAGGGAGGCATCAAGTATCACTCCCAGGTTCCTGGCAGAGTGGGCCACTGTTAGCTGCACTCCATCCAGATTGGGTAGGTGCGCTTCCTTGCTTGGGCCTTTCCTGCCCAGCCACAGGACCTCCGTCTTTGGAGGGCTGAGCTTCAGATGATTCTGCTTGAGCCACCCTGTCACTGCTTCTAGGCAGCTGGCTAATGTTTCTTGGGGGAGAGTCAGGGCGGCCATCCATCAGGAGGAAGAGCTGGGTGTCATCAGCATATTACATGCAACCAGCTGAGTGACCTTGGGCTCACCACAGCACTGATAAAGCTGTTCTGACCAGGCAGTAATATCAGGGCTCTCTCAGCCTCATCTACCTCACAGGGTGTCTGTTGTGGGGAGAGGAAAAGGAAGGCGACTCTAAGCCGCTTTGAGACTCCTTTGGGTAGAGAAAAGTGGCATATAAGAACCAACTCTTCTTCTTCTTCATAGTCAAGAAAATTGACAAACAGAGACAAAGGCCTTTGAGAGGTTAGAGAAAATCCCGCTCACAGCCCTCCATGGCCAGTTGCTTGTGGCCAAGTGTTTTCTTCTGTATCACTGCTTGAGTCACAGGAGCCCAAGCTTCTTTTGCATTTGATCTCCCCAAGAAGTTCTGTTTGCATCCCCACTCCCTATTTGTTCAGAGTAATAGATGGATGCCAAACAGACTGGGAGTAACTGCAGTTACCACATCCTGGTGCCCCACCCTGCCAACCGGGATCTGATCATTCCCTGATGGGGCAAGTCTTCTAACCTACCCTAAGATCAACTGCTTTAAAATAAAAGAACAAATGTAGGGTTAGATTGTCAGATCCAGGTCCTGAAAGAGCTACCTTTATCTTTGGCCTGAAGGTAATCCCAGGCTGCATGAAGGGATATAGAAGCCATGGGGAACATTGCTTGATGTTCCTTGCCTTAAATGTAGAATGCGTTTAGTCTTCCCTTCTTCAACCTGTTGTCCAAAAAGATCCCATTTCTGAAAGAACAGGCTATGTCCTACATTTCCATGGCAGTCAGTCTAGCTGGCCACCTTGCACACTTCTCTTGAGTAAAGTCCTACACAAGAATATTGAGACAAATTGCAAATATAGAAAAATAACTGCTGCTCAGCCTCAGTAGTCTGGCCTGTAAAATGGTCTTAGAAATTGTTTGTTTGTTTTTAGGTGGCATTTTTAAGGCTTCATTGGAAGTTCTTGAGGGTCAGTAACTTAGATGTGAATATGTATTTAAACAGACAGATAACTCAAGGTCTGACTCATGTATTGTATCTAGTAACTGTGCCTTGGACTGCTGCTTAGGAGAACAATCCCTGGGAGGAGCTGAACACAGAGGGGAAAATGATACATGTCTCCATTTTGAAGTCTGTGGGGATTTCCACACCCATTAAATGTAGTGTCATACCAGTCAAATGCAAGCTGAATATTCCGGCCCCTTCACGTGACGTTGCCCACACTCTCCATTGGATATAATGGAGGGATGGGGGCACCCTCTTTGGGAGCCCCTAGATGTGGACCCCTTGGACCAATCATTTTGAAATTTGGAGTGGAGTCAGGGAAGAGCCTCTCAGAGCTACCCTGAAACTTTGGAGACTGTAACTCAACCCCCACCAGGCCCCAGGAAAGGTGGGAACACCAACAATCCCATTATAGTCTATGGCACCAATGACTTCCATGGGCGCCAATGCCAAAGTGGCCGAATCAGGCCCTTCTTGCACAAGCCTACTTGTGATCCCAGAACGGGTGGCATTCTATGCATAGGCATTGCAATGGAGAAGTATGATTTTTTTTTTAATAGTGGGGATTGCGGGCCTTTAAACTGTTGAAGATAGGGGATTTGTTGCCTGAATTGATTGACAGGTAAAAGCATAATGTGTATAAGGCGCGTTGTTCTGCCTCTTCCAGCAGCAGGTGAGGAGGGTAAGATGTGCAAAAGGAAGGCAGACAAAGGTGAGACAGCAAAAAGGTGAGGAGGGTGCCATATAATGTCGCACTTTGCCATTCCGCGGGTGTGACACTATTTTTACTAATGTTCAATATCATTATGCATCCACTGATTAATGAACTTGAAAATTAGAAACTGGATGTAAATCAGGATCCAGGTGAGACCTGGGGAGGACAGTTGTGGGGTGGCAGGGAACTCAATGGGGATATGGTATCACCCTGGGGGCTTCTATTGCTTCCAGACTGTTGTATGCGACAGAGACTGCCCTCTGAAGCTGCTGTTTGATACTGGGGAGCAGAGCTCTACTTTGGAGATCAGCTGTCATTCCTGGTGAGCTCCAGGCCCCACCTGAGGATTGGCACCCCAAAGTCATATGGGTCTTCTAGTGGCGAGTTAAAATACTCATGAAAATAAAATGTTCTTTAGACTCAGGTGAAATAGTAAGCAATTTATATTGAAAATAGAGATAAATAACTTTATGTTGAATGTAATTCATGAGGAGGACCGTTATGAATATTGGTTTGGACTTGTTTTCACAATTCATACAAATAAATACTTTACAAATGAAAAAAAAATGTTCTTTATATTCGTTTTTGTGGCGTATCTGTATCTTATTTTGAAGGGATGTTTAAACGTTACCATAGCGACCAGAGTCAAAGAGCGTTAGGGCAGTGGCCGAGAGGAGAGGAGTAGATTACCCCCCGCCCCCGTGCCTCAGTAAAATTGTCAAGCGTTGACCGGTCCCCAGTGATAAAAAGGTTGGGGACCACTGCTTTACATATTGGACACACTAGAGATGCCTCAGGAAACTCCACTGCCCATTCACCATCACAACTATCCTTTAATAAAATTTCCTTCACATCCTATTTCCTTCATCGCAACAACTTCAGTTGATTCAATCTCCCTCTCTATCCTAACAATCTTTTCCAATTTAACATCCTTATCTCCACCATCTCCTCAGGTACTTTATCCCTGTTCTTGTCCAACTCAACCAGATCTCTATCAATGTTGCATCTGATAGTTTTGTCATGTCCAGTTTCATTTTGTAGGTTCAGTGTTTATCAGGACCTCTCTAGCTTCATTGGATATCTCAACAACTCCACTAAACACATGAATTCCAACTTAACTTTTAGTCTCAGTCACCTTATAGAGGAAAATCTGTCTAAATTCACTAGTTAAGGCTTTTCATCTCATGGAGGGAAATAACAGCACAGTATCTATCTATTAAAGGAACAGGACACTTTCCCCCCAAGCAGTTGGACATAGGTGTAGGGGCAGAAATAACCAAAATGGAGAAGAGAGAATATATTGGGTCCACATGGATGAGATGGCTGTAGATGCATTTAAAAAAAAAATTGGACAGTGATTCACTGAGAGAGGCCTCTTAGAATATACTTAACAGGCTGAATTCATATGAGTATAATGTATCTGGGAGCTGAATTGATTGGATCAGCCTTGGTTGGGCATACTAGGCTACACCTGAAGGCACCTACAGTGGCCACTGCACCTTGGAAGACTTCTTTGAGGTATTAATGTAGAAAAATAAAAGTGATCCAGAAGCAACATCAACTTATTTTTTATATTACTCCATTTGGGAAAAAGCTTCATCTCACAGTACAGAAAGGGGGGGAGCTATTTAGAAGTTCTGATATATATTCACAACAGTGATACTGCACCTCTCTTCACTCACAATTGAACTTCTTGTGCCATACTTGGATTCCTAGGATGTCTCCCATCCAGGCACTAGATCAGACCAAGAGCTGCTTAACTTCAGCACGATGACTTCATCAAGTGCCTTTAGACAATATTCTGAGCCCAAACTTAAAAAAAAAAAACATTTTGAAATCTTGTAATCACTGACCCGTGTATGTGTGTGAATATGTGGTTATGTACGACACTGTTCCTTATTGTTGTATTTAAAACGTAGTTATCCTGGATAGTTTCAAATGAAGTCATTTTGAAAACATTAATTTGTTCATTATATATATACTAGTAATCAAGCCCGCTGCAACGAATACAGCAGGCGCTAGGTTAGGGAGCCCCCGGCAGTCGTGCGGAGCGCGGCTGCCGGGGGCTCCCTTGGCCACCGGCCTGACGCGGCGAGAGGCACTTCGCCAATCAGGCCCCTTCCTCATCACGGACTAAGCCCGCCCTAACTCCTCCCACAAAGCGCTTAGCGCTTTATTTAGTCTGTGGCGCCCGCAGCGCGTTAAGGATAATATATAATATATATAAAAGGTAAAGGTATCCCCTGTGCAAGCACCAGGTCATGTCTGACCCTTGGGGTGACGCCCTCTAAAGTTTTCATGGCAGACTTAATACGGGGTGGTTTGCAAGTGCCTTCTCCAGTCATTACCATTTACCCCCCAGCAAGCTGGGTACTCATTTTACCGACCTCAGAAGGATGGAAGGCTGAGTCAACCTTGAGCCAGCTGCTGGGATCGAACTCCCAGCCTCATGGGCAAAGCTCTCAGATGGCTGCCTTACCACTCTGCGCCACAAGAGGCTCTAATAATATATATATGTATATGTATGTGTATATATACACACATGCGTACTTTCAGATGGGTAGCCAAGGTTTTCTGGCGTAACAGAACAAAATTCTGGAAATCATAGAAACCTGGTTTTAAGCATGGTTCCTCAGAAGTCAGTCCCACTGAACTCAATGGGACTTACTCCCAAGAAACTGTACCTGGATGGAGTCTTAATCAGAATATTTGGGTAATCAAGGTCTGCATGACCAGAGGCCAACTCCTTAAAAGTCCTATTTATTTGGTCATATCGCCATCTTACAGACATTCCCCTCTCATTTGTATCGCCATTTTTATCCTGCCTAGGCATGGACCTATTTAAAGGACATGATACAATTGAATTATCACTTTCTTCAGTTGTCTTCACTCCTACATGAGTGTTAAGCTAATGAACTCTTTGGCTACACACTGTTCCAGCTCCTGATAATTTTATTTGAACTGATGTTGGCTGCAACCTCTCATTTCCCAGGTGCCACCAGGGACTGAGCTGAAAGATATTGAGGAACAACCTGTAAGCTTCCTCAAACCTCAGACAAACAGGAAACATTGGAAATGAGAGTTCCTGTAATCCGACTTCCCAGTAGAAGAAGAAGAAGAGTTGGTTCTTATATGCCGCTTTTCCCTACCCGAAGGAGGCTCAAAGCGGCTTACAGTTGCCTTCCCATTCCTCTCCCCACAACAGACACCCTGTGGGGTGGGTGAGGCTGAGAGAGCCCTGATATCACTGCTCAATCAGAACAGTTTTATCAGCGCCGTGGCGAGCCCAAGGTCACCTAGCTGGTTGCATGTGGGGGAGCGCAGAATTGAACCTGGCATGCCAGATTAGAAGTCTGCATTCCTAACCACTACACCAAACTGGCTCTTTCTTTTACCAGCCCCAGGCTGTATTAATCTGATGTCATATGTGCATACTGAACCTCACAAGGCCACTCTCTTTCTCCCCCCTGCCCATTTTGGTGAAAGGAGGAAAATTCATGTAACTGTTGCCCCTAGCCTCTGCCTTCATAAGGAATGCCATTCTACTTTTGAGTTAAAGAACATGGGATCCTGGTGATGCTCTCAATTTCAGTAAATATGTCAAGCAGCTGAAGAAGAAAGCCAAGAGGGCTTAATTCAAAGGGCTAGTCTTCAGGGGTAGAAACAAGGAGGCAGGAGGCATTTAGTGGGGTTCTTAGGGGGATTTTGTGTCTTTATTTTTATCTTGTAACCCCGCCATGAGCCAGCTCCACTGAGAGTGGCGATAAATAAATAAACAAATATAAAACTGATGATGACGGTGACGATAATAATAATAATAATAATAATAATAATAATAATAATAAAAAAAAAAAAAAGAGGAAGGAACGATGGAAATTATCCAAGAAGGAAAGTTAAAACCCCAGTTTTGCCAGAAACCCTCTGGGATTTCAAGCAAATTGCTTAGCTTCTGTTTCCATCTGTGAAATGAGGCTAGTAGTACCTGTATGAGCTGGAACCCAAAGCCACAGGAGAATGTAAGCAATTTGACACAGCAGGTGAAGGACCAGAGGGGTAGCAGTCACAGATGTCCTTTGAATCTCATGCTTCCTGAAGAGGCTGGCAAACCTGGTCCCAAGTGTGCCCCTCCCCCATATAATGCAAGTCAAGAGTTGCCAGCCTAATCTTCAAGGAATCACACTGTAGCCACACTTGAGAAAAGGTCAAGCTCACCATTTCACAAGGTCTCTGGGGCATTTGTATCTGTATTCCTCGATGACCTACATTGTCAGGCTAATTTGATGTTGATGTCACGTGCTGTATATACAGGGCAAACGTGCATGGTACTGTACAGAGGCACATAAAGCCCTCTGCATGCACAATGCATGTGGATGAAAATGCTATGTGGATGTCGCCCATTGCCAGAACACATGCTTGCCAAACACTCCATATGTCTGCAGACCGGCTGGACCTGCCTAACGCGAGCCGAACGAACAAAACATTCACGTCAGGTCTTGTGCGTGGGGCTCGACGCGAGGCAAGCACAGCAATCACAGAGGGACAAGCCACTCGGCCTGTGCGTGAGGCCCGTTCCTGCTAAGTCTTTCAACCATCCAGCACTTGAGAGATGGTGCCCCTGCTGCCACAATGGAGCTCCAATCAGTATCACCTGGAAGGGGACTCCTTGGCATCTATGGAAGAAAAAAAGGCAAACACAAAACGTGGGAAAAGGGAAAGATGAATAAGGAAAGAAAAAGGAGAGGGGAGGAGAGGAAGTAGCTAGGAGACAGCAATATCTGATAGTGCTTTCATACCTTGAATGTTCAATCCTGTGTCAATACCATTTTAGAACGGTAGTTGTTTGAACTTTAGAAGTTCAAGTTTAATTCCCCCCCAACAATGAACCTCACTGGTTAAACTTTAGGCACAGTAACACTGCTAGTAGTAATGAAAAGTTATGGGATCCTATTGGTGCTTGTAGCTTTTCTCACCACCTCATATCTTGATGCCAGTGCTGAAGGTATCGAAGTGCTGTGCTGTATCCAGCCAGCCTAGCAGCTCCGATGTCCTGTCTCCCCCTCCCCCCTCCCGTCCTAAGTCACAGCTGAAGCCCCCCTACATTTGGGTCCCCAGCCCCCCTAGCCCCTATTGTTGCAGCTTCCCCAAAGCTCCTCCCAGATCCCATCCCCCTCCCAAGCACAGCTAAGCCACCGCCTGGGAATGTCTCACCTGGCTCCAGTGACACGTTGGCAGCTCCAGGTGAGCGACTCACCTTCCCGGCCGAAGAGTGGAAAATGAGGGTGATGCTGGCCCTGCCGTGGCTTTTATAGGCCTGATAAAAATAGCTCTGGCTTGGCAGGCGGCGAGGGGGGCCAGGGCGTTGGGGGCTGCACGGACGAGCCGGAGGGCTGGGTTGTCACCAAGAGTGCCGTCTCCCCTGCACACCTGTCATGGGCTCTGCATTTACTCAGGGCAAATATTGACACAGCAGGGCAGGCAGGAAGGCAAGGCGGGCACGCGGGGGGAGGGGGCATCAGGAGCCCCCCCCCCCCCCGATTAGCACCAGAGCCTTTTGCTAATGGGGTTGATTAGAGCGAGCAGCCTGGGCAAGTCGCTCCAGAAAGAGCGGGGCGGGGGGCGGGCGGGGAGGCAGGAGATGCTCATTAAAGCGTCCCTGGAACAACACCAGCTGTCGCTTTCCGCCCACCTGCCTCGCTCACTTCGCTGCCCCGGGGCGGGCGGGCGGAGCGGCGAGGGGACGAAGGCCCGGGCAGGTGTATGTGGAGGACACACGACGCAGAGAGGGAAGGCGAGGCGCGGAGGGGATGGGATGGGATGGGCCAGGCACGGCTGGAGGAGGCGTCAAGCTTCCACATCCTGGTGAGGGTGTGAGGGGACTAGTGCGTGCCCAGAAGGGCCAGCCTTGAACGAGACGCCAGGGGCGGCCTCTCCTTTGCGAATGCAGGCCGAGCAAAGCGGTGGGTTGTGGGACTGGCCGCCCCATTGGTGCCAGGAAGAGGCCGACAAGTTGCAAGCGCGCCTGGAGAGGAACGGCCCCTTGGCACTCTCCGCCTCGCCACCCAAAAGGCCCCAGGGGGAAGAGGGAAGGCACGAAGGGAGAGTGACGCCCTGCAAGGGAACACCGTGCAGATCGGCCACCGTGGGCGGACGGGTTCGCTAAAGAATTACAGAAGCCGTCGGGAATTGGCGGCCTGCGTTGGCTTGGCCCCTAAGAGAGAACAGGGGCCTGTTCATACATTCCTTGCCTGGCCCTTTCAATGTACAACGTGCATCTTGCTTGTCGCTCACCAGTACTGGGACGCTGTTCGCACCCATTTTACAACTGAAGAATAGAACCTGAGTGACGCAGGATTTCGGATTGACCGGGGGGGGGGGGGGGCTGGCCTACCTCCAGCTCTCTAGTCAGTGAGCCATAATAGTTTTGAATTCCACATTTCATAGCGAGACACAGACAAAGAGGAGGTGCTTCCAAGGGAGAAAAGACAACGAAGACTGTGACAACTTTAGAATTCTTGGCATTGGCAGGGAAACAGAATAAAAATAAGTATTCAGTGCCTATTTAACACAGAGAAAGAAAATTCATAGGAGAAACATCAGCATCATTAATCCAGTTTTCTGTTCTTTTTACTGCCTTTTGGTGAATCCAGATTTCCCCCTCCCCCCAAATGCCAGGCAGAGAGGAGGTGGAAGGGGCTGTGGCTTAGTGATAGAGCCTCTGTTTTGCCTGCATAAGATCCCAGGTTGAATCCCTGGCATCACCAGTTAAAAGGATGAGGTGGTAGGTGATATACAAGACTTCTGCCTGTGTCCCTGGAGAGCTGCTGCCAGTCTGCATAGACATTTCTGACCTAGATGGACCAAGGGCCTGATTCCAAATGAGGCATTTTCATATGCATTGAAGTGGAGAGAGGAATCAAGAGGGGCACTAGAGGGTACAAACAGAAAGGAATGCTGATGTTGAATGCATTCAGTTGATGCAGTACCTGTTTATGATTGAGAGTGCACTGACTTTGATGTGTCTAGGCTTTACCTGAACTCAACACTGCCAAAATCTACTGCACAATCACAAAATATGTACTCTGATATGCCATGGGTTCTAGCCAGCTCAAAAATCCAATAGCAGCCCAAACCATGGTGTCCTTCTCAAGGTGCCCTTTGTGACACCAGCAGCTATTTGCATGTGCCTTTCATGATACAACTAACACATTCCATGTGTTAAAGCTGACTTTCCCTCATTCACATACATGTGAAAGTGTACATGATTTCCACTTGGGAGAGAAATAGTTTGCTTAATGGATTTCTTTCTTTTTCTAAAGGAAGGTTAGCAACATGGCAGATTAATCTAAATCTTGGATATTTTTTAAGTGCTGGAAGATTATGATTTTGATGCTGTCTAGCACTCTCCCTCAGCCAATAACAGTAGCAGTTTTTCTTAATTGATTACATCAGTCAAAATGGGAAATGGTCCAGGGCAAGGATAATCATCCTCACACTTCAAAGCATATCCCCAAACTGACAGGAGAAACCATGAAAATGATCCCACCACAAAGAACAATACTGACCCTCAACTTCCCTGAATTCTGATCATTTATGAAAAGGGAATACAAGCCCTTTTACCTGCCAAGCAAATGGCAAATTTATTGGAAGGGGCATAAGTTGCCTCTGCCTGTTCACTAGCTTGTTCAGGACCTGAAATAATTTAGACAGACAACATTTTAATAAGTGCTGCTGCCACCATCAACATAATTTGCATTTTAAAAATTATGTCACTGGAGTCATCTTTTCTCACCAGACTTCTGCTTTTGTTATTCTGTGACCTGAGAGAGCTATCACAGTGAAACAGTATTAGATGATCTCTGGGAGCCAGTGGTTCATCACAATATTCCACAAGCTAGCATGATTGAAGCAGCATCAAAGAAAGAAGAACTAAAAGGAGAGATTGGACTTTATTGGGCAACAAAAGGACAATGTGACCGTTTTATTAGCATAAGATGAGATGGGTTTTATACCCCACTTTTCACTACCCAAAGGAGTCTCAAAGTGGCTTATAATTGCTTTCCTTTCCCCTCAATAGACACCCTGTGAGGTAGGTGGGGCAGAGAGAGCTCTGACACGACTGCTCTGCCAGAACAGCTCTATCAGGACTGTGAATAGCCCAAGGCCACCCAGCTGGCTGCATGTGGAGGAAATGGGAATCAAACACGGCTTACCGAATTAGAAGCCACCATTCAATCACTACAGCATTTTTATGCATAGTACAAGTGGACGATCCCTGCCCCAAGAAACTTACTAAATAAATTTTGAAGTAAAGCAGACAGTAGAAGGAGGAGAGGTAGATGGAGGCAGGCATAAACCAAGGAAGAATATGTGTTCATTCCAATGGCAGATGCTCAGGCTTAGTTTAGGGTAGGGGGACTAAGAAACTATGAGAGAGGGGACAGCCAAGTATAAGCGACCACTGGTGAGAAAGGGTAAAATTGAGGAAGTGGGAGACCTTGAGAAGGAGAAGGGTGGTACAGCTAGGATATATCACAGGCAGGGAAGTAAAAACAATGTCTTGGCCATGGAAGGGGTTGAAGGTAAGGACCAGGAGTGGACAGAAGGAGCCAATGCAGGGATGTAAGGGGGCATCATATGATCAGAAAAACAAGAGAAGTGAATGATTTTGGCAGCAGAATATGGGATAGAGGTGAAGAGCAGGCCAGAAAAAGGATGCAATAGTCAAGGACAGAAATCACTGGAACATGAATCATAAGGGGTAGATGAGGAGTGCCATGCTTTTGTAATATTTTATTAAAAATGGAGGGGGAGGAATTAAAGCCAAAACTTTGTATCAGTTCTACTGGCAGTAATGAAGAGGACAGAGAGCCAGGAACTGAGACAGTTCTATAGGGCTGACAGGAAATCTGTGTGTACTTTGTATGCCTAGGACCTCTCATGGTAGAACTATCCATTATCTAGAATGTAGAGTTGCCACCACAAAGTTCAGCCCCATGTTCAATTCTTCCTCTCCTTTTCTTATAACGTGTAATTAAATACATGCCTGCAATGTCAGGTACTTTACCCCACACGGTTTGGGGAAGACTAGAAATGTATATGTGAAGGGACTGGCCATGGGATTGCTTTCTTTTCAGAGGCACTCCTGTGTAATGTTTAGTTCCACTCCTAGTTCCACCAAATAACAAAGGCCTTTTGTAAAAGGATGGAATGGCTTGAACATCATCTAGTGTGACCTGTTAAATATGTAACAGAAATCTCCATACTCAAACAGTCTTAACAGGTGATCTCAGAAAACAGACTACAATCTATGTCATACGTCTCACAATCACTGTTAGTATGTGATACTCATCTACAAAGGAGATGGCCCCTTATCAGACAAAAAGAGGTGGCCCCTTATCAGAACTGCCTGCAGGAGAAGGAAAACAAATGGGGGTGGGGGTTATATGTTTAACAGTGTAACTCTGTTTAGAACTACATTGTCAGTCTCTCCCACTGAAATAGGAATTATTAGTAATTAACTTTGGCTTCATCATACCCTTTGTTTCTGGATGGTCTAGCACTGGAATGGTAGAAAAACAGTGAAGATCTTTCATGATGCTCTTTTGTCTTCTTATTTGTACTGTACAATTTGTTTTAACTCATTATGAAGTACACCACTATTATTCCCATATCATACACAGGAAAACTGAGGGAGATGAGTGACGTACCCAAGATCATGCATGGGCTATGTATTTCAAGTGCATTAGTAGTACAGTGAAGTGATAGTCTTTACATCAGTCAAAATGGGAAGTGATAGTCTGGATCACATTCATGTAACTTGTGACTCTATTTTAACTTGTGTGGTGACAGCAGCAGCAAAATCATTGCAGTTTTTATTAATTTTCCTTTTTGATTGCAAATATATTTTGTAAAATATAAACTAAACCATACAAGACAGTGTATTACAAACCCTCCAGCTTTTATTTCATAAGCAGAAGAAAATCTATCTGGTATTAGTTTCAGTTGCACCACCATGAACAACATCGAACATCCAAATGGCATGCTATTTATCCCAGCTTTATCTCATATATTGTTAACATGTTTTATCTCATATACTGTTATTCTGTATCGAAACATGTAATTTCTAAAAATGTCTCGAAAGCAGCTCAGAAATATCCCAGTGGTCCATGTTCTTTTACTACTGTTCCTCCTGGAGTTCCTTCCAAAGAAAAGGACACCCTGGAATAGCATCCTCTCCCAGTAGCCAACGTTGGGCCCTGATGTACCAACCAATTGCCCAAGGAAGTATATCATCACAGAGATGTGCAAAGCAGCCTCTTACTAGGCAATCCCATTTGTTGCCTTTGTTTCTCTTTTCAAAAAGAAATCCAGACAATGGAGAGAATCAGCAGGTATTAAATGTTTAACAGGTCTATGGATCACACCTGGCACAAACAATGTGCACCCCCTCCTCATATGCTTTATTGCTGTTGGGTGGATAACATACTAAATGCAGGTCTGGTAGTGGGTGAGAAGGAATCATGTCAGGACAAAAACTGCCCATGGTGAAAGAGCAGGCTTTCTCATCCAATACGGAGATCCCAGGTTACGAAAGGGATTACAGTATTTGCTGGCGTATAAGACTACTTTTCCCCCCTGAAAAACATGCCTCCAAGTGGGGGGGTCGTCCTATACGCCAGGTGCGCTTCAGTTGGGATAGACATAGCTGCCCATAGTGGCCCATAGTAATGTTAATGTAATGTAATGTAATGTAGTGTAACAAACTATATTTTGAGTGGAAATGTTGGGGGTCGTCTTATACGCCCAGTCGTCTTATATGCCAGCAAATACAGTATAATGAATTACATTGTCACTGTGCTGGTTCCACAGATAGACAATATGATAAATAATATGGTTCATTTGATGTAATTTCATGCCCAGATCTTGTTTATCCAGAATCCAATTAGGTGACATTTTCATTGTTTCTGATCAGTTTTGACATTATCCACCCACATCTCCCACAGAACCCTAGAACTACTTTTTAAACCAAAAAGAGGTGTGTATTTTGGGGGAATAGTTTGGGGACACAGTAGGGGGAGCTACTGAAGGGGGAACTGACACTGCATCATGACTGTACATCTCTAGGTTAGAGCTATTGCATGGATTGTTGTTGATTTCAGTTAAGCTTATTTCTATTAGAATCAAGGGTGGAGGGAAATGTTAAGACAACCCAGGCAGTTGTTACGGTGCTGGAAGCACCACTGGGGCTCGGCTCAGCTCAGCTTGACTCACAGCAACCAGCAGCCTACCAGGAACTTTCCAGACAAGTTAAAGGGCGAGGGCAATTCCGCATATTGAAAAAAATACCGTTATGCCAGGAAAATGGCATAGCACTAATAATAATTGTGCCTCCGGCCATACCTCACCTTCTGGCTCTCTCTCTTTCATCTGCCGCCTTCTCGCAATTCTTACACTCCACAAGCGCTGCTTGAAATGGCGGAAGAGAGCAATGTGCTTTACACATGACCCTCTTCTGCATGTCAATCAAGCCAGACAGACAATCCCCTTTTGCAATATTTTAAAGGGCCCGCAATGCCTGCTAATTATTTTTAAAGTAAAACTTCTCCATTGAAACGCCTATGCATCTAATTATAGATGCATAGTGCTTTTTATAATGCTACCCCTTATGGAATCATGAATCTGGAATCTTAAAAAAATTAATCTTGCTCCTGATTTGGGTGGGTACAGAGCCTACTTATGGCGCCTTCATTCTTTAAGGCAGGCTGCTTCTCCAGTATTGGACTGAGGGTCACTAAAGCCTCTTCCCATAATGCAGCTTTGTGCCTGGCTCCTCTGCCTTCCCTAGTCTTCAGTGTGATGCAACGGCAGGCTGGGCATGAGATGGTATTATAGGGATGATCAGTGCTCATCATTTTGAGCCATTTTGTCTCTGTATGTTTTATGTTTTTTGAAAAGTGTTATCCTACCTCATCTTCCTTTTCAGTTTTGATGGAAATTTTTGTGAATTGAAAACAGCTTCTTAAGAATTTCCTCTTCTTATAGCAAAAAGAAGAGAACTGAAGGGAGAGTGCTTGCCCCTTTCTCGTAGCCATGACCATTTTGGTGGGAAAGGCTACGCTGAAGACGGAGAGGAGGGGGAGCACTTTTGGGCTCCAGAAACTTCTCTTTAAAGCTTGCTATCTCCACTCCATAGTCATCCTGCAAAACCACAGATCCCCATGTGGGACTGCCAGAAGCCATGAAGATGTTCTGATTTCGGAGTATCTGTGGTTTATGGAGGGAGGTTTGCTCAGGGCTTCTTATGTACTTACGTAGAAAAGCAATAATTAAAATATCCAAAATTAATTTTAGGCATACTGTTGGGAAGAGAAAGCTGCTCACTTGTCAAATGTGATGTTTCCAACCCTTAGGGTTGCCAACAGGTTTGGGGGCGAAGTCCTTGTCCCTCTAATAGAGGCTTAATGGGATGCTATTACTTCAATGCCATGCAAAGCTTTGTGTTTCTGTTTCTACACGTTAATCCTTTATTAAAGGTACCAGATGTTTTCTCCAAGCCTGTTGGCTACCCCACCAGCCTCACTTCTGATAATCACACACTATATTCTCATAAAATACTGCTAACAGAGTGGAAACAGAGAGGGGGAAGGGTTAGATTCTGCCAGCACAATTCATAGCATGAGTTCTGGTGAGACCGGTTTTTCCAGCCACAACCTAGAGGAAGGATGACTGTGCCCCACAACTCTGGGTGTGTGGCGATTTGGCCAGAAACTCAATGCCCGCACATGACTTCAAACAAGCCCAACAATGGAGGAAAATCTTTAAAAACTAGTATGCGTGAGTGAAGAATTTAAGTTATTCAAAAGTTTCTACAAGAGGGCTAGCAAGCAACTCATGATCCTAGTTAGTGGTTGGAGAAAAGGAGGGGATTGGGGACATGAACTACAAAATTACATTGAATTGAAGTTGTCCTATAATTTTAGGAAAGGTAATGAAAATTGCTGGAAGATAGGGCAAGTTCTTAAGAGTGTCGGCTGGGCACAAGACAAAACCTACAGTGTTGGCATTTGATTATGACGCTGAGCCCGCCACAGCTCCTGTCCCACTGCTGACTACCCTAGGAAAATGCATTCTCTCTGTTTGTGTAGAGAACACCACTTTACTTTTTAAAAACTTCAGATTTTTCTGCAAGTCCCAATTTTGCTATCTATTTAGCTTCTGTGTGGCCCCAATGCAGAAGAAGAAGAGTTGGTTCTTATATGCCGCTTTTCCCTACCCAAAGGAGGCTCAAAGCGGCTTACAGTCGCCTTCCCATTCCTCTCCCCACAACAGACACCCTGTGGGGTGGGTGAGGCTGCCCGGTCAGAACAGTTTTATCAGTGCCGTGGCGAGCCCAAGGCCACCCAGCTGGTTGCATGTGGAGGAGTGCAGAATCGAACCTGGCATGCCAGATTAGAAGTCCGCACTCCTAACCACTACACCAAACTGGCTCTCTGCATGGATTTAAATATTTGCAGATGGGGGTACAACTTGCCTAATAGTATATGGATAAGTACATTACACTTTCTTGAGAAAATTTTAACATACTGTGGTCCCATGGATGCTTTAAAAATTCACTGTACTTTTTTTTTTTGGGGGGGGTGGGGGGGAATCCCATATTGTACATTATCACCTATAAACTGAAAAACTGCATGTTTTCTGGTGCAGGACCACAGTGTTCAGTTCTGACTCCATAGCACAGGCAAAATTATTGGCTATGAAGAGATGTTACATTTTTTGGGAATGACTGTCACCAGGCCTGGAGAAAAGAACAGAGGCTTAATATGCAGAAATGGGCAGCAGAAGCTTTTCATGGCATAAAGGAAGTGAAAATAACATCACCTGGTATATGACATCCTATTAACATTTTATTAAGGGGAAAGGACATTTCTTCCTTCAGGCAATTGGCAACCCTACTTTTCTCATAACACTAAGCCACAAACTTTCAAAACTTTGTTACATTGTCTTTGTGTCTAAAGCTAAGAAGGAGAAGTGTCTTAAAGTGAATGTAACTGTGGGCATTAGTTTAGTGTTTGTGTAATTTTTCCCATTAAATAAACTGGGCACAAGACAAAACCTACAGATAAGGAAACTCTGAATTTGATTCCTGAGTCATGAATCTATACTTTAATTGTGGTGCATATACAAAATATTAGAAGAAAAGTTACCAGATGTCTCGAACTCTTCTTCTTCTTCCATTCTGGATTAACAAACCATGTAATTAAAATTAAGAAACAGTTCAAATATTTCAGAAGAGTCACTGTGTTAGTCTGTTGCAGCAAAAACAAACAGCAGTCTTGTGGCACTTTAACAACTAACACATAATTATTGTAGCATAATGTTTTGGGAACTAGAGCCTACTTTGTCAGATATGTGCAATACGTACTCACTAGGAAGGCATTATATAGGTGGGTAAAAAATAGGATACAATAGGTATCTAGTAAGTGAGAACTCACTTCATGCACCTAATGACATTTATGCTAGTATTAAAAATGTTAGTAGTGACACAAGACTGTTTGTAGTTCCAAAATGTAGCTGGAGATAAGGTCATCAATTAACCCAGGGGTCCCCAGCCCTCTTGAGCATAGAGGTCTATATAGAATTCTGACTTCCATGGTGGGTGCAGGAACAAAAAGGCTGCTGAAGGAGACAAAGCTAGCCACAAACTGGTTGGCACACCTTAAGTTCAGTAGTATAATGCAGATCCTGGGACTTTGATGACAACTGCTACCAAAGCAGCATTTTAAAAAAATCTTCAAAGTCAGTTAGAAGCTTTACTGGGCAAAAGCCCTACCTGGCCCCACCCACTTCCTAAAAAAACACTTAACAGGCATCATAATAGTTGTTGGCAAAGACCTGGGACTCCATCTTTGTCACAGGCTGGTGCTTAGTTGCCTTGAGTCTTATGGAAGAACATTGATCGGCCATTACCAAGGGAACTCTATCTCTCATGCATATTAGCACAGTGACAGCCAAGTACAAATCATCCTGGCTCATCCAAGTGTTTGGGAATTAACCATTCTTTGATTCATAGCCAGCATTTAGCATATAAGACTTGCAGTTTTAGTCATGCCTGTGACCTTGAATTCTGGCTATGTTTTGCTCCACTTGTGCACTCCAGGCCCAGCTGATAGAAACTTAGCCTGCAAGCTTGATGTGTTATTAAAGATCTCCTTGTAAATAAACCCAGATCTCTCATACTGTTTCTTCGGAATTTCTGAGACCCTATGGAGCCCATGGCCAGGGGCCACAACAGCACCACATTGGGGACCCCCAAATTAACCCTTAACACATTTTCAGCATCCTTTTGTCCATACTATTGGGTGAATTATCCCTGATTCAATACAAATGGATAGAACATTGTTACACTCCAATGTATAATGTCATGGCACAATTATATAATAGGCATGAACCCCCAATGCATCCTTTTCATGTTCTTTGGACAAGAGAATACAAAATAAGTGAGTTTACTCCCGTACATAAACAGGGGAAAGGGAAAAATTCACTTGAGATGGGCACTAACCTAAAGCAACTCATCCTGTTTCTATTGTCTAAGACACTGCATATTTTTGTCATTTTGGTCAATGAGACGAGTACAAGAAGAACATGTCAACATGTAACAATATTCTCAACATGGAATATTGGGCAAAACACTCTGGGGAAGAAACCATTAAGTCCCCTCAAACTCGGTGGGATTTACTCTGGAGTACATGCTTAACTGCCATCCCTCCTGATATTCACTGTTAGGCCTCTTCCCTTTTGCAGGGAAAGAGTAAGGGATTGCACTGGATGAGGAGCCTGTTTTGGCTTCAGTGCATGAGCAGCTTTCTATGTTTCCTGCATTTGTCCCCTGAAAAGAACCATGTCAGTAAGCACAGCCAATGTGGGATACTATTAGAGTGTGGGACTATGACATGGGAGATCCAGGTTCAAACCCCTCCCTTGCCGTGGAAGCCTGATGATGACTGAGTCAGTCACTCTCTCAGAGCCTAATCTACCTCACAGAATAGTTAGGAGTGGGGACGGAGGAGAGGAGAACAATACTGAAAGCTACTTTGAGTCTTCTTTGGGAAGAAAAATGGGGTGTAAATATCACTCAATATATAGAGCTGTTGTCCCTGATTTGCAGGTAGATAAGCAGGTCCAGAAGATGCAGCAGCCTCCTACATATGCCTTCCAAAGAAACGTATTTGGATTACAGTTTCAGTCCCATTGAACTAAAATTAGCTTTTCAGGGTTTTTTTAGGGTTTTATGTTGGACTTTAGAGCCTCTTGTGGCGTGGGGAGATAAGGCAGCCGACATGCTGTCTGATGTTCTGCCCATGAGGCTGGGAGTTCGATCCCAGCAGCTGGCTCAAGGTTGACTCAACCTTCCATCCTTCCGAGATCGGTAAAATGACTACCCAGCTTGCTGGGTGGTAAAACGGTAATGACTGGGGAAGGGAATGGCAAGGCCATCCTGTATTGAGTCTGCCAAGAAAACGCTAGAGGGCGTCACCCCAAGGGTCAGACATGACTCGGTGCTTGCACAGGGGATACCTTTACCTTTATAGCAAATTAGCTTTGAATCTGTATATGTGCATTCTGGCACCCCAATGTATGGCTCATGTGATGTAGCTGGCCCTGGCTGCGGCAGAGCTATTTTGTAATTGGGCCCACCCCTTGGAAAGTCTTTTTTCCATCTGTCTCCAGCTGGTGGACTTTGAAGCTCTGGCAAAAAAGAACCCTCTGAATCTTAAAGTATGCCTAACCCTAGCTTATAGGAATTCCTCTATGAGAGTATATTTATTAAATAACATAGAAAAAGGGAGATATATGATAACTGAAAAAGGATGATAATGCAACTTGTCCCCATCAGAAACAGGCGTTTAGTATAGATGTCACAGCAAGTTTAAGAGCAGGGTCCTTAACTACAAAGAGAACTGTGCAGGATGCAGGCTGAACAGCTCAATGTGTATTCTGACAGGGAACTGTGATGGTGGTGCTGCTGCAAAAGCTCTTAACTCAATGGGACAAAAACCTGATGACGTGCAGCAAATGTAGGTTGTGCTGGTTTAGCTTTTTCTCTCTCTCACTGCAGCATAGTAGAATTTCCTGTTCGGTGTTTACAAACCTCTGGCCGTTGGAGGACAGAAAAGAGAGACAGGATGTGTCTATGTGTCCGTGGCTCATGTATTTGGCTGACATATTACATTATATCATCAGCAAGGAAAATACCTTGCACTATCCCCCGCTGAATTTAAATTGTTGCCAGACCTGACTGCAGAAGAAGCCTGCATTGCCCCCTGCTGGGAAAAAAAAAACTTGAACACTAACACAGAAGACTTGAAGAAGTGATTAGCAGTTACCTTCATTTGAAAATACCTCATAATACCTCCTGCACTTCTACTTGTACTATGAAAGGCAGGGTCCACATGACAATTCTGCTGCAAGTCATTCTCACTTGACCAAGGAGGCAGGTTTTCTAGGAGTGCTACATCTCACACACAGGGCTAGGTGGCTGCAAATGCTGGCCTCGGATGGCATCAGAGTTTGCCAGATCCCTAAGAGGGCAAGGTGATGTGCCGCTGCCCATCAGAATCCTTCATCTCACTGGACATACAACTCAGTGGTGATACAAAAGGATGGGTTAGTCCGATGTAGGACTCAGGAGAACTGACATCTCTGAAAAGAAAAAGTTTCCTTTCAATTATGACCTGTTTCATCCCCACCATGTTACTGAATATGCTCTATCTGTATAAATCAGCAACAACAATTTCTGGCTTTTAGAGAACAGGGATTCAGTACAGACCCCAGAGTCCTTAATACAGAAAAAAAATACCTGTATTCATCAAATTCTGTCCTGACTCTCCTTCTAGAATTGGAGCTGCCACGGAAATCTTTATTTCTGGTTGATGTATCCTGGTCCTTCATGGGGGAGCTGTAATTGCAGAGTATTTTCCAAGCTCAGTGCAATAGCTGATGTCCTAGTCCTTTTACTACCCAGACCTCCGATCATTCTCCTTGGGCTGCCCACACTCATCCTCTCCTCTTGGAACCCTTTCCCCTACGATCCTAGGAAAACTCTGGCCAGTCAAAAAAGGAACTAATCTGGTAGCAAGATGGAAGAATACTTCAACTTAACATAAACAGCTTTCACCATGGCTGAAACAGCCATTGCCCAAGTTCCCCTTTCCTTTGCACTAACCTCATGCATAAATCTAACATTAATTTGTAAGTGCTGTTCTTATTTCCAAAGTCCATATCCTCATATACTTACTTTGGGGTGAGAAGAGGAGGGAGTGCAATGATTCTGGGTCTTGCTGTCAGCACCACCTCACCACGACTAGCCTCCACCAGAATGTTCTGGATGGTATTGTCCAGTATCAGTTCTGTCAGATTTGCATATGCTGGCATCCTAGGAAGAAAGAACACTTCAGTTCCCCCATCTAGCAAAGCTGGTATTTCCCATTATGCTCACAGGATGTTATTGCAGCATCCTTTATAAGATGCTACCTCAGGGGCAAAGCCTAGGCCCAGATCTAAGCAGTCAGGAACACACTGGCCTGGAAGGCATTCATGAGTGACAAAGATCTGATGGCAAGATCTGAACATGAGCAGATCTCAAATCTACAGGGAATATTACATAAGCAGGGAACTACTAGCTTACAAGGAAGTTCAAAATACAAAACCATGAGGCACACAAAGGATGGACTACGATGTCTCTACACCAATGCACAGAGTATGGGAAACAAGCAGGAGGAACTAGTGGTCGTAATAGAGGAAGGGGGCTATGACCTAATAGGAATCACAGACACTTGGTGGGATAATACTCACAATTGGACTACTACAATCTATTCAGAAGGGACAGACAAGAAGGGGAGAGGTGTAGCAATATATGTTAGGAATCTTTATACTTGTGAAGAAATACAGGTACCCGAGCATGAAAGTTCAGTTGAATATATTTGGGTAAATATAAAAGGAGTAGGAAATGAGAATGGTATTATTGTGGGGGTCTGCTATAGACCACCAAGCCAGTCAGAGGACTTGAAGATACTGCTAGACCAAATTTACACAATTTTCAAAAAAGGGGGAAACAGTGGTCATGGGTGACTTCAGTTACCCAGATATCTGTTGGAAGACCAACTCTGCTAAAAATGCAAACTCCATTAAACTCTTAACTTGTCTTGCCAACAGCTTCATTTCCCAGAAAGTAGAGAGGAGAACCAGGGGCTCCACTATTTTAGACTTGATTCTCATCAATAGGGAAGAACTGGTAGATGAGGTGGAAATTGTGGGCACACTTGGTAGCAGTGACCATGTGCTTTTGGAATTTTCAATCCTGGGAAAGAGAACACCTTTACGTAGTCGTACGTATAAACTGGACTTCAGGAAAGCTGATTTTCACAGACTTAACGGCATGTTGTGTAGGGTCCCGTGGTCAGAAAGACTTAAAGAGATGGGAGTCCAAGAAGGCTGGGAGTTTCTTAAAAGTGAAATACTGAAGCCTCAATCACAAACAATTCCCTTGAGAAGAAAGGAGCCTAAGGACGCCAAGTTGGCTCCATAAGCAGTTGTCAAAAGATTTGAGGAATTAAAAGAGTCATTTAGGAAATGGAAGGAAGGCCTTATTACCAAGGATGAGTATAAACAAATAACCAATAATTGTAAGGGGAGTGTTAGAAAAGCTAAAGCTCAATATGAGCTTAGGCTAGCAAGAAATGCTAAACATAACAAAAAAGGCTTCTTTAGTTATATTTCAAGCAAGAAAAACAATAGGGACACCATAGGATCACGGCGAGGACAAGTAAATGAAATTATAACAGACAAGAATACAATGGGCGCTAGAGCTTGGCAGTGGGAAGAGGAAGAGGAGGAGTTCTCCAGTCTGTAAGGGCGTGGAGTTGAATGTGTGTATTGTGTGGGAGGTTGTGGTGGCGTGGTGGCAAATGAGAGCATGGGTGTGGAGATATGGGTGTCAAGATCCTGTGGTGTGGAATGTTCATTGAGTATGGAAGAGGACTGACCTTTGGGAATTATGGCATAGTGGTTACAGATGAGCTTTCCAGAGCCATGTCTTCAGATATGTGAATGGAAAATCAGACTGGAGATTCTTAGGGGAAGATTACATGGCAACTAATTCCCCCCAGTTCTGTGTCATTTCCCTTCTTGTGTGAATTAGGCCACAGACACCGAAATGCCTCTGTCCTAATACATATGGAGTAGTCACAGTACACAGGTGTCCACCCTGTTCATTCTTTTCCATTTTTACACTGTTAATACAATGTTATGTGCCCACATGCTTCTTTCATGGTTGCTCCTTAGAAGAAGAACGGATTTTTGTACCCTGTTGTTTACTACCCAAAGGAGTCTCAAAGTGGTTTAGAAACACCTTTTCCGTTTGTCTCCTCACAATAGTCAACCTGTGAGGTATGTGGGGATGTGAGAGGTCTGAAGGAACTGGGAATGGGCCCCAGTGACCCAGCAGGCCTCAGGTGTCTTAAAGCATTTTCCAATCATCTTCCCTTCCTCTCGCTATAGCAGACCCCCGATGAGGGAGGTGAGGTAGATACCCTCACAGGGAAACTGGCAACCCTAAGAGGAAGACTCTCTGTGCACAGCAGTCTTGACCTTAGTAAGGTTTTTTTATACTGTTTTTTTATTTGCCAGGCCAAGGTTGGAAGAAGTCAGGTCAGTTCCCATGTGTTTCCAGCCATTTACTTGTTCACTATTTACAGTTTCAGGCTGTAAATATTTATTTAGATCTCCCTGCACTTTCCAGACTCACAGGACTGATGCTGGTCTGCCTGTCTGCACCCCAGAATAGGAGTATTCAACCTGTGGTCATCCAGATGTTCATGCACTACAATTCCCATGAGCCCCTGCCAGTAAACACTGGCAGGAGCTCATGGGAATTGTAGTCCATGAACATCTGGAGGACCACAGGTTGAATACCCCCGCCCCAGAATACAAACAGTTGCTGGTAAGGGCTGGCCATAGCCCATAGCCCAGGAGGGACACTCCTGCACCACTCCCTACCAACTGCAGGCAAATATGGCTTCTTTGAAGGCTGGACTCTGAGGCATTGTACGATTTTAAGTCCCACCTCCAAACCTCCAGGAATATTCCCAACCCAGGGGTAGCCAACCTACAGGTGTGGCCTGGAGAGCTCCTGGAATTACAGCTCACCTGCAGAGTATAAAGATCAGCTCCCCAGGCAGAAAGGGCTACTTTGGACAGGGTTGTGGTAGAGAAGAAACATTTAAGGCCTCCCGCACAGGTTGTTGTTGAATTGAAAGACTTGAGGCCTACTGCACAGGGTTGTTGTGCAGATGAAACAGGAGACAAAAGAACCAGTTTCGTCTGCAGAATAACGCTGTGCAGTGGCCTCAAATCTACAGAGAGTTGCAAAGAAGAAAGAAATATGGCTTGGCTGTGTCTAACCCCTGGCCAGAGCAGCATTTTAAGTGAGAAGGGGCTTTTCTGTGACCTCCCTGTCAGCCAACTGCTTGGCAGAAGGGGAAAGTTCCCCCCTCAAAAGGAATGCTCTCAGACTCCCCTGCATTGCTCTTGGAAACGCCTCCCTCCCCTCAGTCAGGGCCTGTCAGAGGCTCCTTCAAAGCAGGCCTGAAGGGAGGGAGGGGAGGGGGAGCACTCTGCAGCCTCCTGCCAGCTCTGTCAGGGTTCTGAGGCAATTTGCAGTTGGACATGACAGTTAGCATAGCCTTGGGGCGAAAAGGGCTGGCACAGCCTCTGTTCTCATCCCCCTTGGCAGCCCTACTGACCTCCTCTCCCTTTGGTGGTCAGGGGCAGACTATCAGCCATGTCTCCTGATTGCCCTGGAACTCTGGTCTGTCCGGGTGAGGGCCGCTTGTCAGTCCGGGGCCAAGGGGCCAATTCGGGAGTTTTGATCACGGACACAGCCCACCCCAACACCCCTTACTGTTTTATTAAGAGGGAACAGATGATGAAGAGAGGGCTGAACTGCTTAACTCCTATTTCTCCTCGGTCTTCTCTTGTGAGGGAAATAGTGATCAATGTGGCAAAAACGTAACACAACATGGGGGACGGGAATGGTGGCCTAGGATTACTGTTTCTTTAAATGAAAAACCTAGTTTCTTTAAATGAAACAAAGTCTTCTGGGCCAGATGAACTGCATCTAAGGGGATTAAAAGAACTTGCAGATATCCTCTCTGAACCTCTGTCCATTATTTTTGACACTTCTTGGAGAACAGGTGAGGTGCCAGATGATTGGAGATGGGCAAATATTGTCCCCGTCTTCAAGAAAGGGAAAAAGGAGGATCCGGGTAATTATCGACGCGTCAGCTTGACATCTGTAGCTGGCAAAATTTTGGAACAAATAATCAAACACTCGGTCCTTGAGTAGCTGGAACTGAGAGCTGTGATTTCTAAGACTCAGCATGGGTTTCGCAAGAACAAGTCATGTCAGACCAACTTTATCTCTTTTTTCAAGAAAGTGACTACCTTGTTGGATCAGGGGAATGCCGTGGACATAGTTTATCTGGATTTCAGTAAAGCTTTTAATAAGGTTCCTCATGATATTCTTGTTGACAAGTTGGTAAAATGTGGTATGGATCCTAATTCTGTCAGGTGGATCAATAACTGGCTGACAAATCGTACCCAGAGAATACTTGTTGGAAAAGTGTGACAAGTGGAGTACCCCAGGGATCTGTCCTGGGGCCTGTGTTGTTCAACATATTTATGAATGATTTGGATGAGGGATTAGAGGGGATACTTATTAAATTTGCAGATGATACTAAACTGGGAGGGGTAGCAAACACAACTGAAGACAGCAACAGAATACAGGATGATCTTGATAGGCTCGAGAAGTGGGCTAAATTGAATCAAATGAAGTTCAATAGGGACAAATGTAAAGTTCTCCATTTAGTTAGGAAAAACCAAATACACCAATAAAGGATCGGGGAGAATTGTCTTGGCAGTAGCATGTGCGAATAGGATCTAGGAGTCTTAGTAGACCATACATTGAACACTAGTCAGCAGTGTGACTCAGTGGCTAAAAAGGCAAATGGGATTTTGGGCTGTATAAAACGGAGTATTGTGTCCAGATCACAAGAGGTGATGGTACCGGCTTTACTCTGCTCTGCCTCACTTGGAATACTGTGTTCAGTTTTGGTCACCCCAATTGAAGAGGGATGTTGACAAACTAGAACGTGTCCAGAGGAGGGCAACAAAGATGGTGAGGGGTTATGAAGGAAGGTTGGGGGAGCTTGGTCTGTTTAGCCTTGAGAGGAGGCAACTGAGAGGGGATCTGATAACCATCTTCAAGTATTTAAAAGGCTGCCATATAGAGGATGGAGCAGAATTGTTCTCTCTTGCCCCAGAGGGACAGACCAGAACAGATGGGATGAAATTAATTCAAAAGAAATTCCATCTAAACATCTGGAAGAAGTTCCTGACAGTTACAGTGGTTTCTCAATGGAACAGGCTTGCTCGGGAGGTGGTGGGTTCTCCATCTTTGGAAATTTTTAAACAGAGGCTAGCTAGCCATCAGACGGAGAGGCTGATTCTGTGAAGACAAAGGGGTGGCAGGTTACAATAGATGAGCGATTGGGATGTGAGTGTCCTGCATAGTGCAGGGGGTTGGACTAGATGACCCTTGAGGTCCCTTCCAACTCTATGATTCTATGATTCTATGATTCTCTATGAAAAGGGATGGATCAGTCCATATATGAAATATACATAAACTCATGAAGGAGGGGATAAGTGAGAGACCTTTTGACTTACCATACTCTCCTAGAACTACTTACAGGTCAAAGGGGCAGTGCCAATGCTTACCACCACAAAGGACTGTATTCACTTCTATAGCATTGGTGGGAGGCACTCACTTCTATGACAGAAGGGAAAGCAAAGGAGCTGCCACCAGGGATACATTTGAGATGGGGGTAAAATCTAACCCCCTGGCTCTTGTGAAAAACAGGAACTAACTTTGTCTGCTTCCTAAGCTATTTGCTGATTGCAGCCCCTTTGTTTCTTCCGTAAGTTCATCCCTTTCACTTCTGCAGAACAAAAAGTTAAGGAGGCAAGGCATACAGACTGAGTTTCCATGTATAGATATACTTAATTTCTATGAGCCAAAGGAGTGAGACTAGAACACGGCAACCTGGCAGTTAGCTTTCCTGCTTCTTACTGTCCTGTATACATGTTTCTGTTCAGTTTTGTATTGCATTGCAGGAATATTAGCCCCAGAGTATGGCTAGTTGGCGGGTGACTCTACCGCAAAGGTGACCCCAGAGTCCTATCTTTTGTTTACCTGAGAACGGCTTCTCTCTCCTCCCGGAATTGTTCCTTACGAATGATGACACTCAGGGTCTCTACAGCATCTGAAGTCTCTGAAGGCGATACCTCCTCTCTCTTAGTGTCTTCCTCTCCTAACTTGTCCTTAGTGCTGACCTCTGGGGAAGGAGTTGTAGGGGAGGTACCAGAACTCTGCTTCTTGCCATGTAGCTTGGCAGACTCCTCGCTCCAAAACTGGCAGAAGTAAGGTATGGGCTCTGCAATACTTCTCACCACTGCCTCATGAAACTGAGTCTCCTCCAGCAAGCCCCTGCAGTATCAGGTGGGAGGGTGAAAACAGATTGAGACACAGAGATGGGCCACTTTTGTCACTTCATTTCTCTTACTTTCCAAGCCCAGGGAGCCGAAATTTACCCCCAAGACTACCTGATGTATGTGAGAAAAGGGACAAAGCAGAAAATATCCCAAGGATGTATTCTTAAATGGCACATTTGTTGCAGTGAGATTTCATGGGTAATGATCACCAGTGCATGGAACAACAGCAGGTCTTAATATTTTACCATGTAACTATATGGATTATACTTTTTGTAACATGGGAAATACAGTCCTCTTACAAGAAGGAAGGATCCTCTATAGCCAAACCCATCCAACAATAAGGATTTTTTTCTCTTGGCAAAAGTCCAGACCAGAAGATTTTGTATTTTAAAAATTGGCATATTGTAGTGGATGAACCAGGAAAGGTAAAGGTGTGCAAGCACCGAGTCATGTCTGACCCTTGGGATGACGCCCTCTAGCGTTTTCATGGCAGACTCAATACGGAAACCAGGAAAAGCTTGTTTCAAATTACTACTCAGCTGTGAAACAGTCTGAGCTGCTTTAGATCTCTTTTCTCCAAGGAGAAACAGAAGGTAGTCATTGCAAAAAACAGTCACGCTGCAGTCCACTCCTGTGTGGGGTGCCACAGGGTACAATTATTTCTCTGATGTTATTCAAAATCTACATGTGCCCTCTAGCACAGCTGGTCTGGAGATATGGGCTGGGATGTCATCAGTATGCTGACAACACTCAGCTCTATCTGTTAATGGGTGGCCTACTGAACATCCCAACCAGATTTGTTGACCAGATGTCTGGAGGCCATGACAGAGCCACCTGGAACTAAACCCCATGAAGATGGAGGTCCTGTGGCTAGGAAAGAAAGGGCTGGGGGAGGAAGCACACCTCCCCTGCCTTGACAATGTGCAACTAACAACTTCACATTCCATCAGGAACCTGGGGGTGACCTTTGACACCTCCCTTTCAATGGAGACCTGGGTCATGAATGTAGCTCACTAGGTATGTGATCACCTATACCCGATGAAGCTATTAGTGCCATATATAGCCCCAGAAGACCTAGCCACAGTGATTCATGCATCAGCCAGACTGGGTTTCTGTAACTTGCTCTATGTGGGACTACCCTTGGCCCTGACATGGAAATTACAACTGCTACAAAATGCTGCTAGTTAGGTGCTTACATGGACTCTATGGAGGGCTCACAGTCGACCTGCTCTCCAACAGCTACATTGATTGCTGGTGGAGTTCCAAATCAGGTTCAAGATGTTGGTATTAACCTTTAAGGCCTTACACAGTCTGGGCCCTGTGTACCTGAGGGATCACCTTTCCAAATATGTTCCCCAAATAGTATAATGTTCTGTGAATACAAACATACTAGTAATCCTTGACCCCAAAGAGGTCTACCTGGCCTCGACTAGAGCCTTCTCAGCTATGACTCCAGACTGGTGAGTTGCCAGTTGAGATCTGGACCCTGATGGAGCTGTCAAAGTTCCACAGGACCTGTAAAGCAGCACTTTTCCACCAAGCCTATAGTTGAGGTGGTGGTGTCTTCCTGTCCTCTCCAATATTCTTTCTGTCCTCCACTTGGATCAAATCCTATTGGCTGGCTGGCTGGATTGCAACACTTGGCAGGAACTTTGTGTTTTTATAGAATTTTATTATTTTAATGATATGATTTTTTTTAACAACGTGAACTGCACTGAACCCACTTTGGCAGGAATGTATATTAATTAAATTATGAATAAATAAATATTTATATCTCTCAAGGAAGCTGACTTGTGAGAATATTATGGAACAACCCCAGGTGCTTCATTCAGAACACTTTGTAGTAAGATCATAATATAAACATCTCCTCCTAACCCTACACTTCTATGACTCTGGACATAATGCTACCTTCATAAAACAGAAATTGTAGCAGAGTGGGGAGAAGCTACTCACTTGATTACTGTAGACAGCACATCTGTCACTAGTTGTGCTTCTTGCTTTGAACAGCTTGCTAGTTCTTGCCAAGATGGAGCCAATGCAGTTCGTCGCTTGTTCTTGCTGAGAAGTGTTGTATCTGAAGCATTATTTCTTGCTGCTGTTGTCTTAAGTTGACTGGAAAAAAGAAAGTGAGGAGCATTAAAACACTAAATAATGCAGTTAGCGTACCAATGTCACAAGGGATTCAGATACTGGCTTAGGTTGCTTAATTTTCCCATATCACAAGAGTAAAATGGAAGGTATCACTGGTCTGCACCTGTATAACAAAGGGGTTGAGGTTTCACCTATGCAACATATCATTTGAGCCTCAGGATATTTTCACATTCTGCTTTTGTAAATCACAGCATACCCATGCTAAGAAAAGCAACATGCAAAACAGCTCTCAAATGGAAGAATCACAAGAGCATGATTTCCTTATTACTTCAAAATGCACTGTAGTGATGTTAGATACTAGCAATAAACAGTAGTCCATTCATAGAGAGCCAAAATCCTTTCTGTGAAGTGTGCAGCAGAGGAAGAGGAAATCAGTTTGTCTTACCGGTAGAGGAAATGCTGGGGCATTTCACCAGAGAAGTTGTCCAGGAAATCATCTACTGAGTGTGACCTGGATGTGACCCCCAAATGCATGAGGAAGGGCAGAGGGGCTTCTGGCTTGGCCCACAACTTTCTGGCCTCTTTGTGACTCATTTGTCTCCTCTGGCTACGGCTGGCAGGGGGGTTGGGAACACTGTTGTTTTTAATGGGGGGAAGTGTCTGTTGGGAAAGAATGGAAAGGCATTCTTTATTGAGAGATTCCTCTGAAGCTGATAGAACAGTCCTGAATGCAGGAATCTCAAGAAAATGGGAGAGCAGTGATAGGGTATGCAAAGGAGTGGGATGAGTTTCTTTTTATTTCATATAGTATTCTGTATTTCCTTTGATTTCCTACTGAATTATGCAGTTAATCCTTTTAGGATAAGGATCACCAATCCTACCCCAACCACACAATTCATTCTGAGCTTTTAAAGATAAATAAATAATAATGTATCCAAAACATACCATTCCTGAGGCTCAACAGAATTCTCCAGGACACAGAGGCATTTGGTTGGAGTAGACCAAGGACATGAGCTTTCCCCACATTTATCAATAGGATTCATCACAGATTCACTGAAAGTGTAACTAAGAAATGCTTTCAGACATATCTAACAACAGAGGTCACTGAGCTCTAGAAGCAGTTAGACATGATTTTCCTTCTCCAGAGCCAAACTTAGTGGGAAATGGTCAAACACAATCAGAGGTGTACAGGGCTAACTGTCACACTATCTCCCTCACGCTCCCTACAGCAGTTTTTCAACCTTTAAAGTTTTTTAAAAATAAAAATGAAGCACTATCAACTCAAAATAAATAACAAAAAGGTGGCCAGCCAAACTGAAACTTGTGATGAGAGGAAAATCTAGCAACTAAAGCATTCGAAATAGAGGCAAGAATGTTGATCAATCTGTCTAGTATTGATTATCTGTCTTTTCTCCCAAGATTGATTGATTGATTAGACTTCTTACCCGCCACTCCCAAGTGGCTTGTGGCGGGTTACAAATGTCAGTATAAAACCCCCAGTAAAATACCCCTTAAAACCACAGACAAACAATACATCAGATAAGAACAAGATGCAGCAAAACCATTGAATTCCCAATTCTGTCCCCATAGAGAAGGCAAGGAAGGGCAGATGACCCCAAGTCCGCCATTCAAATAGTGATGTCTTTGTCCTGAAGGGGGTCAAACAGATCTTCCTTAGCGCACAAGCCTCAACCATAGACTTGGCAACCAAAGAGCTCAGGCAACATGCATGGTTTTTCCTTTCTGATTTTATCCACACATCAAGCCTTTAATGTAGGTTGAGGTGAGAGTGTGTTACTGGCCCAGGTTCACCCAGTGAGCTTCATGGTAGTGTGGAGTTTGAACCCTGGTCTCCCAGTTCCTAGTCCAACACTCTAGCTTGTATGTTGTTGTTAGGTGCGAAGTCGTGTCCGACCCATTGCGACCCCATGGACAATGATCCTCCAGGCCTTCCTGTCCTCTACCATTCCCTGGAGTCCATTTAAGTTTGCACCTACTGCTTCAGTGACTCCAGCCAGCCACCTCATTCTCTGTCGTCCCCTTCTTCTTTTGCCCTCGATCGCTCCCAGCATTAGGCTCTTCTCCAGGGAGTCCTTCCTTCTCATGAGGTGGCCAAAGTATTTGAGTTTCATCTTCAGGATCTGGCCTTCTAAGGAGCAGGCTGGGCTGATCTCCTCTAGGACTGACCGGTTTGTTCGCCTTGCAGTCCAAGGGACTCGCAAGAGTCTTCCCCAGTACCAACTTCTGAAGTTCAAAAGCCTCAATTCTTTGACGCTCAGCTTTCCTTATGGTCTCACTTTCACAGCCATACATTGCAACTGGGAAGACCATAGCCTTGACTAGACGCACTTTTGTTGGCTGGGTGATGTCTCTGCTTTTTAGGATGCCATCTAGATTTGCCATAGCTTTCCTCCTCAGGAGCAAGCGTCTTTTAATTTATTTGCTGCAGTCCCCATCCGCAGTGATCTTGGAGCCCAGGAAAATAAAATCTGTCACTAGCTTGTATACTACCCTGTTAATTATAATATGAACATGAGGGGAAGCTGGGGCCACCCAGCCAAGCAGAAAACTGAGAATTACTGTTGTTAGTTATATCTGTACCAAAATGTACCATTCATGCCAACCACAGCAATATCATATCAACTTGGATATTATTACCCTTTCTTTCTCCTTGTTCCAGCAGCAAAGCACCATCAAGCACTACAGAAAGTTAATATAGTCCAAACAGCCAACACATATTTTGGCATACAATTATTCCATAGGCATGTAGTTCCAGTCTATCACAACAATATCAAATATAGATATTCTGAATAAAGGTCTATGACAACTTTGCCCTCCCTCCTCCTTTTCTCTTGTTCTTTGTTGAGCAGCTCCTCTTTCCTTTTTCTTCTTTGTTTATTTCTGCCTGACAAACCCAGTCATTTGAATGTATATTGTTAGATGCTGACCCAGCCTAGGGAACTAAGGGGAGAGAGTTTTTATGTCTTGGTTTGATAATGGCACACAAGAGGCTGATAGTAAATCAAAAGTAATGAACTTTTTCACTTTGAAGGGAAATGGTCGGGTAGAAATCAGGTTTAGGTGAACAGGCAACAGGAATGTGGTAACATTGTATAAAAATAAATACCAGATACTGTGTCACAAACAAGTAACCCCTGAACAAGGAGGGATTACGAGAGATTATGGTCGCCACTGTGATTATTATTTTAATGGGGATTTTATTGGGTTTTATTGTTTTAGAATTTTATGTGTAAACCGCCACGAGGCTACAGCAAGTGGTGGTAAAGAAATCAAATAAATAAATAAATAAATAAATAATAACTGTTTCTGTTTTTCAGACAGCTCTTTACAAGTTGAGGAGAGAGCTTTCTTGGCAGTTTTTCTTACATAAACTAGCATAATCTTCTTTACGAAAAGTAAAGTTAGTGAAGACAAAAACATTTATGCAAGTTCCAGTTTCCTTCCTTATCCACCAGTTAGAGATCACCCCTGTCTTCTAGGAGCTATTTCCCTCAGCCTTCCCACTTCCCTAACTCAGGATCCTTCTTGATCCTCTCCCAGTCTGTTTCACTCTCTCACTGTTAATTGTCAACCCTCAACTCCTAACTGATACTCTCAGCTGAAGAATTCAGTTTGAATCCCCGTCACTCAAGGTTCTGAGACCCAGTTAAAGCCTTAACAATTTACTGTTCTTGTTCTATAAGTATATTTTGGTTGCGAGATACAACGTAACTGTTACCTTGTATTTCCGGATCTCTTTAAGTGGAATCGAGGGCTTTGCTGACTCCATGGATTTTGAAGAACTCTAAACAAAAGTTTGCAAATAAACATTTTAATCTGCTTTCTTTTCTCAAGGTAGTTACAGGAATTTAAAATATACTAAACATTAATATTCAATTCAAATATTTTGTGGAGAAGGGAAGGGGAACCTGGCTGTTTCCTGCTGTACCTCTGATGGCTTTATTAATGGCAATTGCAGAACACTCAGAGAAGTGTTCTCAGTTGTAGCTGAATTCTGACACAATGGAAAGGAACCTGGCTGCTTCTTACCCTCTATAACATGATCCCATTAATGGCAACAAACAATACAGAAGAAAGTAAACAATGATATAAATTACATGCAACCAAGTTTTTATGCAACCAGGTCAGCATATCCTTGGGAAGCTGCACTTCAGAATGGCAATCAGGGAAAGGGGTGCTTTACCTTTTCCCTGTCATCCATTATACCAGTAGTTCCCAACCTTTTTATCACCGGGGACTGGTCAACGCTTGACAATTTTACTGAGGCCCGGGGGGGGGGGGGGTAGTGAGGGACGCCACTGCCGCCTTAGCCCCTGCTCCACTTGCTTTCCCACCGGCACCCCTGACTTCCCACTGCCCGCTGGGGGGCACTGCCAGCAGCAGCTGCTCAATGCCATGCCACGGGGGAGCCCCAGCCATGACGGTTGCTGGATAGCACCAAAGGTGAGCCGGCAGCAGAGTGGCAGGGCAGCCCCCGAGGCAGCAGCCGGGGAGGAAGACAAGGAGGAGCCGCGGCCCAGTACTGACTGATCCACGAACCGGTACCGGTCCCCGGACCGGAGGTTGGGGACCACTGCATTATACTATTCAAGATCATCTCCTTCCTTATTGCAGTTCCCTTAGTGGGATTCTAATGGTATTATGTCCAGAACTGCATGGGGAAGAGCATTTTAAATAGGGAAAATAGCCTGGGGTTTATTTTTGATTTATATGCCGCTGCTTCCAGAACCAGCTGGCCCTGTTATTCTTGAAAGTCTCCAGGCCCACACGTGGAGGCTGGGAACTCAGCTGGCTGTATATGTATGAGGAGTCAGGAATCAAACCCATCTCTTGAGCTTAAAGTCTGCTTCTCTTTAACCACTTTAACCACACTGGAACTCAAGATCGAGCGGGGAGCGGTAGTGGAAGGAGGGCCAGA
Source organism: Paroedura picta (assembly GCF_049243985.1). NCBI lineage: Eukaryota > Metazoa > Chordata > Lepidosauria > Squamata > Gekkonidae > Paroedura > Paroedura picta. The sequence goes on along the minus strand of NC_135370.1, from coordinate 73,113,499 downwards.
AGCCAGGAAGGTCACAGTGTAGGTACCGTATATACTCGCATATAAGCCAACCCGCATATAAGCCGAGACACTTAATTTTACCACAAAATCTGGGCAAACTTATTGACTCGCATATAAGCCAAGGGTGGGAAATGCAGCAGGCTACTGGTAAATTTACAGGGTGGCTTAAGTGCTTAATCCATGCTCAATCATCACAGGCTTTCCCATCCAGCCTCCCTCCCCCCCCCCCAAAAATACAGAAAAGTCAAGAGGATGAACAGCTGCTGGTTTTTGTATCCCGCTTTTCACTAACCAAAGGGGTCTCAAAGCGGCTTACAATTGTCTTCCCTTCTTTTCTTGATGCCAGACCCCCTGAGAGAGCACTCACAGAACTGCTCTGTGAGAACAGCTCTGGCAGGAGAACCAAACAGTGCCCCCTGGGCCAGAAAACCAGAGCAGAACAATAGTACCCAAAGTTGGCAACCTACTACAAGTACAACAGCTACCAAACTGGGGGCTACAGTGTCCCCTAGAACAAAACAACACTGAAATAAAGAATGGTAAATCTGCAAGCTGAAAGAAAGAACTGTAAAAATCAAAAGGTCCCTGGCCCTAAAGAAGTCCACCTGGTCTCAACCAGGGCCAGAGCATTCTCTGTTCTGGCCCCCACCTGGTGGAATGAGCTCCTGGAGAAGATCAGGGCCCTGACAGAGCTTAAACAGTTCCGCAGGGCCTGCAAGGAGGAGCTCTTCCGCCAGGCATTCGGTTGAGACTAGATATATATAACCAACAGCAACCAAAGGGCCCCTGCTCCCCGCTCCCCTCAGAACACCACCTATACACTCTGGACCTGTTTGTATGTTGCAACGTTGTATTGTTTATTGGTTACACAATTATAATGTTGTATGTTTACAATTATGTTATTATTGCACCGTTACCCAAATGTTTTATAAGACTGTTCCATGTATTGTTCTTGTGTTATTATGTAAACTGCCCTGAGCCCCCGGGGAGGGCGGTATATAAATATAATAAATAAATAAAAATAAATAAACTTTTAAAAGAAACATAACCCCAAGAAGAAAAGGCAAACAATGCTGCCCCCTCAAATAAAAGAAGAAACACTGAAGAAACAGTAAATCTCAAAGCACCCCAAAAACCCACCCCACCCACAGAAACCAAAAGAATAGTTTGGAAGAAGTGATTAGGAAAAGAAGGGGAAAAAATATCAGAATCCCTCAGTCAAACCATTGATGTTCTACAAGCTGCCAGAGTAGGCTCAGCTTTCAAGATATTTGCAGAAGGCAATGGTTAGCTGGGAGCAATTAGCTCACTTGCAAAAAGCTTAGTTTTTAATATCTTTGCAGAAGGCAAAGATTAACTAGCTCACTTGCAAAGAGCTTAGGTTGCAAATGCAATGCTGCGATTGGCTGGCTGGGGGCAGGCTGTTAATCAATTACCCGTGTATAAGCCGAGGAGCTTTTAAGTGCTAAAAACTGTGCTGGAAAACTCAGCTTATATGCGAATATATATGGTATATGTGTTAGGGCCCGTGCAAAAGTCTTTGCCTCTAGCTGTACATATATATTGGTGCGTCATTACTTGCATTGTGCATAGTGTATATGGCATTTACCCAAAAGAAAGGACTATGTTCCCCCCCCCCAAGCATGCTGTCAAGAAAAAGACAGTCATCTTATATTTACATCCAAGTTACATATGTATATATTTTTTAAAATACATTTTTGTGTATTAACATTTTGTCTTACATTCAGGATTATTTTACTTTTGATTAAATACAGTAGGTAAACTTGCTTAACTGATATCCTTCTTAAACTCTATATTGTTTCACCTTGCCTGGGAAATGAAGAAACAAACCAGGTGGAATAAATTTTATTCATTCTATAAACCCAATGTGTTTTGCTTAGCACTTCCTCAAGGGGATCTATATAAGCATTAAAAATAAAGCATTTATTTACCATGTTAAAAGACATGTTAAAAGGTTATGTGTGTAAAGAAAAAAATATGTAAATGCATTTATGAAAAACATAGGGCTCTTCAGCATGTACAAAGTGAATTATGTCTCAAAAATGTTGTACTTCGCAAAGAAAAGGACACATTAAGAACATAAGAAGCCCTCCTGGATCAGACCAGTAATCCCTCTAGTCCAGCATCCTGTCTGACACAATTTCCTCTGTTCAACCAGTTCCTCTGGATGGCCAACAACAAGGCATATAGGCAGAGGCCTTCCACTGATGTTGCCTCCTGGCTCTGGGATTCAGGGGATTAGTGCCTCTGAATGAAGAGGTTCCCCTCAGTCACCATGGCTAGAAGCCATTGATAGACTTATCCATTAATCTATCTAATTCCCTTTTAAAGCTGTTTATTCCTGTGGTGATGATAACATCTTCTGGCAGCGATTCTACCTTTTTAATTGCTCTCTATGTAAACTAGTCTTTTGTTCATCCTGAACTTACTGCCTATCAGCTTCATTGGATCCACTTGAGTTCTAGTATTTTGGGAAAGTGAGAAAAACTTCTCTTTGACAACACTTAACATAACTTTATAAATATCTGTCATGTCCCCTTTAACTATCTCCTTTTTAAACTGTAAACTCCCAGATTCTTCAGCCTTTCCTCCTAAGGAAGGTGCTCCAAACCCCTAATCATCTTGGTTGCCTTCCTCTACTTTTTCCAGCTCTGGAATGTCCTTTTTGAGATATGGGGACCAGAACTGTATGCAGTATTCCAAATGAGGCCGCATGATAGATCTAAACAGGGACATTAAAAAGGTAAAGGTATCCCCTGTGCAAGCACCGAGTCATGTCTGACCCTTGGGGTGACGCCCTCTAGCGTTTTCATGGCAGACTCAATACAGGGTGGTTTGCCAGTGCCTTCCCCAGTCATTACCGTTTACCCCCCAACAAGCTGGGTACTCATTTTACCAACTTCGGAAGGATGGAAGGCTGAGTCAACCTTGACATTGCAGTATGTCTATTATGTTCTCAGTCCCTTTCCTAATAATCCCCAACATAGAATTTGCCTTTTTCACCACTGCAACACACTGGGTTGACACCTTCACTGAACTATCCACTATGACCCCAAGATCCAAATAGCCAATCAGGACACTAGAAGAGATTATTTGAAAAACTGCAGGAAGTTCCTAAGCTAACAATGCTAAATACACATCTCCTCTGATGCCCCCTGCAGGACATCCTTAATATGTTTCTGAATCATGCATAATATAGATCGGTGGTCCCCAACCACCGGGCCACGGCCCGGTGCAGGGCCACAAAGGGGAGAGAAGGGCAAAAGGGGGGCGCCACTGCACCACCGCGCTAGGGAGGCGATGGTGAGGGAGGGAGGGGGGCGCCGCTGCACTGCCGCCATGCTTGGGAGGCAACAGTGAGCCAGGGAGGGAGGGAAGGGAGGGGGGCACCAATGCTGCTGCCACGGCAGCGCCAGGAGTGCTACCTTACCTCCCTCCAACTCTGGTCACTTAAGAATATGCAGCAAACATGAATGCGAACAAGGGAGTTTTTATACCACACAGAGGTTATTCCTGTACATAGCTTTCTTTGTCTTCTCTCCTTGTTCTGACCCTGCTTAATGTTCACTACAAACCAGAGGTGGCCCCTATCATGAACACAGTGAGATAGCAACTTCAAAATTTGAACTATGTGTCACACACATGAAGCTTCCCTTTACTGAACCGAACCATTGGTCCATCAGTGTCAGTGTTTACTCAGACTGGGAGCAGCTCTGCAGGGTCTTAGGTAGAGGTGTTTCACATTACCTATTGCCTGTTCATTTTAATGGGAGATGCCAGGGTTTGATCCTGGGACCTTCTGCATGTAAAGCAGAAGCTCTTCCATTGACCCACAGCATCTCTCCAGGAGAAACAGTTCATTATGTTGTCATCCTTAAAAAGATTAATTGGTCTTATAGATCCCACTTATTTCAGTATGGAAAGGAAAGCTTTCCATTATAACTAGTGACCACTGGTATCTTCACTATGAGTGCTAAAATATCTGCAGCCGCCCCTGCAGAAAAATCTGCTGTCCAGGTGGAAAAGCAGCCAGAAAATGTGCATGTTTATAATATCAAGTGTCGGAACTACGGAGAAGGTCATAGGAGCTTTCTAAAAAGCGCTTTTCACAGTCATTTCTTAGCATTCCAAGGGTGCACATCTTCACTCATTTTGGCTACTTTTTATATGTTCATAAAGTTCAAGTAAACGGTAATGACTGGGGAAGGCACTGGCAAACCACCCCGTATTGAGTCTGCCATGAAAACATTAGAGGGCGTCGCCCCAAGGGTCAGACATGACTCGGTGCTTGCACAGAGGATACCTTTACCTTTACCTTTAAAGTTCAAGTAAAGTGAGTGATGTTGGAAGATCAGAAACTTCATGCAAATAAACCTTTACTGCCCCTGCCCTTTTCCTCCATAACAGGCTTCTCCTTACCTTCGTATGTTCTTTTATATTCTTCTTTATGTACAGATCCTTTTCCGTGATGGTAAACTCCACAGCTTGCCGTGCCTTCTCAGTTTCCCATTCTTTCAGCTCTTTTTTATACTGATCCAATGGTTGCTGTGTGAAAATCTGCATGGCAAAACCCTACAATTAGCTCACCATGTTCCTACTATTTTTCTTCAAAGCTTTATCTGTTTGCAAACATCAGGCACAATATGAGTGAAAAATAATTTCTGGAAAATAAAACCTTATCCAGTCGAGAAGAAACACAGCAGAAAGGAGAGTAGTTCTTACCCCAACTACAGTGGCCCAAAAATTACAAAGAGGAAGAGGAGACAAATAGAACGATCTATATATATAACAGCATCATACTTGGTACATATAATGGGAAATACTTTATAAAACTTTGTCTTTTTTTGTTAGGCAGCACATAATTTCCATAATACTCATACCAGCTATGCAGTTGTGTCATTTTCAAGAGTTTATGTTGCCTAACGGTGACTATACTAATGCCCTAACCTGGCTGGCCTGATCTTGTCGGATCCTGGAAGTTAAGCAGGGTTAGCTCAGGTTAGTATTTGGATGGGAGACGACCAGTGCTCTATGCAGAGGTAGACAATGGCAAACCATCTTTGAATGTCTCTTTCATTGAAAATGGGGTCACCATAAGATACTTGAGACTTGACAGCACTTTTCACCACCACCAATTATACTACATACATTCTCCACTATCACTGGCATGTTAATGAATCAAGCAATAACAACTCCCCAAATGTATAAAGCTAACATTTTAAATCTATGTCGATACCTTTGAACTGTAGCTTCAATGATAGACACTGCAATCCTTTTAAGTTCCTGTAAGCTACCAATGCCATTGGGTTGAGACATTAAGGAAAAAGGACCTATTTAGCCTCACCTCACAGATCAGATCAACATCATAGAAGCAAGGGTTTTCACTCGTGTGTAGTGTGAGAACGCAATGGGTGCTCTCTCCAGCTGGAACAATTCCAGTCTCTGGAATAATGTTCAAAGCCTAAAAACAAAGCAAGAGGTGATTGTGTATAACAATGCATCCCTACCAAACACTATAATAGCTGTTGCTTCCTATTCTTTAAGCAAGTGCCATCCCTCATAACAAGCAAAGGATGACACGTGGTTAAGAATCAACACACTGCAGCATCAGGGTGGGAGATATACTCCAGCAGAATAGGCACAATTAGTATTGCTGTGGAGTAGCAAAATGTATCATTTTAATGAGTGTCACACTTCTGTCTTTAACACGTATTTATCCTCTTGGTTCAGATACTACAAAAAACAGTTGTAGTAAGATGGACAACTAGTCTGACGCAGCCAAACTAAGTTCTAAAGAAAGCTGAAATTAAACGGAAGAGCAGGGAGAATACCAAGAAGAAGAAAAGCAATCAGACAGATGGAGCTCACCACCATGGCATTTGAAGTCCCAATGTACCATGTAAAAACTATTGCCTCCTTCTCAGAAGTGTTGTTGAGAAAGAAGAGGCGGCTGCATTTGCTGTAAACTGGGATGTTGCCAAAACAAATCCGGGGCTGTGATAGATACACCACCTGGAAAGAAAAAGACAGGTGATCCACTAACCTAAAAAAGATAGGTCTTTTCCGTACTTCCCTTTGAGTGTGAGCAGGACCTATAGAGGTGTCTAGCATAGGTAGTTAATGGTAGTCATGGAGGAAGCAATACATGTATTAAAAATTAACCAGGCAATATTGTATATACAAATTAGAAATCAACTGAAGAAGAGGAAAAGCTGGGGGGTTTGAACCCTGCTTCTTACTACCCCAAGGAGTCTTAAAGTGCTTACAATTGTCTTCCCTTCCTCTTCCCGCAACAGGCACTCTATGAGGTGGGTAAGACTGAGAGAGCTCTGAGAAAACTGTGACTGGTCCAAGGTCACCCAAGTGGCTGCATATGGAGGAGTGGGGACTTAAACCTGGTTCTCTAGTTTAGAGACTGCCATTTTTAACCACTACACCAAGCTGGCTCTCTGATTTGTATATGAACACCCAAGTTACTAATTTATACTACTAGTTCATCTAATTCAGCCTTTCTCAACATTTTTACCTTTGAGAAACCCCAGAAGTGGCGTGATTGTGCACAAAATGGTAGGGAAGCACAGCTGTGGACATGTCCACCTGGGGCCCCTCCCTTCTCACCCCTTCCAGTCCCATCATTGGCCAATTTCAGGAGGGAGGGAAAGGTCAACATGAGCCTATATGGTCATATGACCCGATAAAAACCTTTCCAGGGTTGTCAAGAAACCCCAGAATTTCATAAAACCCTGGTTGAGAAAGCCTGGTCTAACTCGATATCGATGCCAGCTCTGTGACCTGAGATTCTATATGCTTTAGTACTGGGTTATAAGGCTTTTCTGAAATAAGATTTAAAAATTGATTAAAGAAAAGGGGATTTTTTAATGGAACAATCAAATGTGCCAACCGTCCTTTCCACAGATTTGTCTTCTCCTTTCCCTGTTCAAAGGGGAGCAAGAAAGTACTGTCAGCACCATTCTGGATTTTATACCGCTACTGCTACTCTTATGTGTGGACATATAATGAAACCTAACAAATGATGTTGTGGCAATTTTTCTTTGAAGCTGTGCCTTCAGTGTTGGGAACTGTTAAAATAATAAAAGTAGTAGTAATATCAAACTATACAAAACTGTTCCCCTAAGAGGCTCTTCAAGTGCCAAGGATTAATTTTCAATGGCAATTTGAAATGCCTATTCAGTACCCTCTTGTGAATTAGTGGAAGCTCAGGAACTTCCAAAACTTACCAAACTGGGCACTGTTAATTTTGCAGATCCTAGAGCTGTGACAGGAGACACCATTTTATCAAACCGTGCTGCCTCTTTCATGACATGTGGATCATAGCCTGCGCCTTGGAAGGTAATCAGAGCAGCATCTCCCTCAAGGATGTGGATGGGCACATCTACCTAGGCAAAGAGGGGGAGGGGGAGGAAGATGTGCAGCTGAAGGAGCCTTGTTTTGCTGTGGTCAGCAATAAAAATTGCATTGTTTGGAACACAGCAGCATCTTGGAAGTTCAGATAAACCTCTCAATTACCAATTTTAGGGAATTATGGGCAAGAGAGATGGTAACTCTTTTGGACAAAGATTTTTCGGACTGACACTCTAGAGGTAGTTTTCAGCAGTTAATATCTTTGGAGACCATGTTGCTGGAGGATCATAGCTTTGAAAGCCCCACTCTTTGACAGGGAAAGGGAAGAATCATCTTTAGAAGAGCTCGTTATCCAAAGGAGTCTCAAAGCAGCTTACAAAAATTTTTCCTTTCATCTCCCTGCCAGACATCCTGGAAGGTAGGTGAGGCTGAGAGAGCTCTAAGAGAACTGATCTGTGAAAACAGCACAAAGAGAACTGTGACTGACTCACAGTCACCCAGCTGGCTGCATTTGGAGGAGTGGGGAATCAAACCTGGTTCTGCAGATTATCTGTTGCACTTTAATAATACACCATGCACTGTGGGATTCTTGTCTGGATTGGTACACAAACAAGGGCTGAACCCTGGTACAGATTCCAGGACTGAATACTCCTTTGGTTTAAGCATAACCATAATCCGAAGAACCCAGGTTTATTAAATCTGGTCATCCCAGTATTTTTGATAAGACATAGGGCACTGGGTATACAAATCAAACATTACTTCTCACTTACAAGGTTCTTCTACATGATTAGGTTTTGTTATGCAACAAATACACATTTGCTTCTTATTACTGCATCATGACTACATATTTTCCTACAAGGCTGTGTTTCTGTTGTAGTTATGACTTTCTAGAATTTAATCTGCCATATTTTGTAACTGACAAAAATGATATTTCTCCAAGATACCTGTAACTGCAGTGTAAAATGTGGTTGTGTGGGCACAGTGTCTGTTCACCCACTAAATTCCTGTGGCATAATTAGCATATAGCCCTTCTCCCATTCCATAGCTTTAACATTTTGTGAACTTTCAAAACAATTATTATTATCCAAATACCCATATACATCCTCACTATTCAACTACCTACTCAAGGGTTCTCATCCACCTTTCTTCTAACTGGCAAAGAAGGGTAAAACAACCTCCTCTGCACTAACTCCCGGGAAATTTTGTTTATTGTTTATTGTTTGTTTATTGTTATTGCAATTCCATTGAGATTGTGTGCTCCCCTTCTCCTGTGCAAGAGGATTATTAATGGTGAAAATCATGTTGGAGGAATATCATGCAAAGGTTGAAATACAACTTGGGCCAACTCTGAATTCTAGCATAGAGACTCATCTAAAGGTTGTGCTTCAGCTTTGTACCATGACACAACTGTTCTCTGCAATATACAGTGCTGCAGCTCAGTCCCAAGAACAGAGGCTAGGGGGATTGGAGAGACCCAGATTGGGATTGGAGAGACCCAGATCTCAGAACAGATCAAATCATCAGCAGTTATGGAGCAATGAGATGGATATGAATAAAGCAGGGGAAGAAGAGCAGCTGAAGAAACATAAATCCTTATTGGATAAGTGGAATAACATTGGGAATGTTGTGGAATATCTGCCCACTTCTTAAAGCAAAGTACTTCTTGAGGAAGAAAGCCTTACAGAGTACATTTTGGCTTCCAGTGGGGAGAAAATCCACTCAGTATGGGCAGTCAAGCCGGGACCAATCTCTCCTTTTGGATTTAAACAGAGAAATACTGAATGATGGTGATTTTCTTCTTGAACCTTCATCAGAGCATCCACCTGGATTTCATAAACTACTTTGGTAGCTCCTCCATTGTATAGTTCATAGACCTGCAAGGAAAAAAAGGCGAGATTACTGCTGCCTCCCAGGATATTCATGGACTATCCATGTTTCCATTCAGCACAACTCTTATCAGGTTTAGATCCGCTTAGCAGCTATGGATGGAGAGAATATCTTAAGGTAATTCCCCAGCAGAATTACCAAGCTAACTCCTTTAATCATTCTCTACCATGCACAAATAAAACTCAAAGGGAAAAGGCAGGCTCTCCAGTAATGAACAGGCTGATACTCAAGAGTAACTGTAATGTGTGTGATAATCACAAAATGCCACACTTTCCCCAAAGATGGACAGCTGCATACTATTTAAGTCCATAGGACTCTGGGCAGATATGTTACCTCAGCAATAAGGATTCCCAAATATACGTTTGCCAAGTTACTGCAAATGCAGAGGTGTGGAATCATTTCTATGGAAAAGTGAGTGGAAGACTTTATTCTCTCTGTCCCTACTGACTGTCCCACACAAATGTCCTCCTGCTTTATTTAATTGGAAATATTTTCAGTATTTCTAGTCTCCCAGACAGATGGGGGGGGGCGGAATTAGTTAAAAATCCCCCCTGCTACGAAGAGGGACAATGAGCAAGTGGGGAAAGATGATAGCTGACATTTCTCTGGTGCAAGCACCCCCTACTTTGATCTTCCAAGGCAAGCATGCCTCATATTCTGCGCCTTCACTTACAGGTTGATGTTTCTCCTGTCACCCAATGACCTGGGTTCCCTCCTAAGTGGATTCCCACCTAGTGGGCTGCTGAAGTCCCTCTTCTTCACACTGTTTGGTGTATGTCTGGGAGGGCTAGAAAAAGACACGACAATTGCCTCATATATCTCACCTGTTTAGGAGGGTCACAGGTGCCAATAGCAATAGGTGTAAACACATGCTTGGTTGAAATGAAGTGAATGTAGTGCTGCTTCAGATCCAATGTTACACCAATAAAATTCAGCTGCAGATTTTTAAAAAACGGCGAGAGAAAAAGACAGACTATTAAGACTGTATCATCATAAGTAGTCATGTCATCTCTGGCTTGCTTCAAAGAAGACATACCAAAAGAAAGGCAGTGATATGAAATTAAGCGTCTCCCAATTCCATGCTTGACCCCCTGGGAACAGTTCTGCAGCACTGCCAGAGGATCTCCTCATTAATTCCCACACATATTTGCCCTCTGGTTCACAGCATAAGAGCTCCAGGCCACCTCTCTCGGCTGGAGGCCTGCACTCCAGGCCAGAACTCCTGCACTCCAAAATCAGCTTCCCCACTGGGCAGCCACAAGACGTGTGCCAAGTGGGCTGAGCCAAGTGAATCCATCCACAGGCTTTGCACGAAGGCACAGTTAAGCCTGTGTTTTCACAGCTTGCTCAACAAGCTGAGTTTTCAGCTGACAATAGCCCCCTGAAGAGAAAGAAAGGAAAAGAAGAGATGGATGGGAACACATTGTTCTCACTGGTAATCTTGGGAGAATGATGGACACCTAGTGGAGGCTCAGTGGAGCATAAGAGGAGTGCCCTTTAGATCACAGGGTAACTGATTCAACCTGACATGATGAGAGAAGAGAGCTGAGATCACTAATCAAGCCTAGCCTGATAATGGAAACATTCCAGATAAAAAGGGGAACTGATATAAAATAATCAGGAACTGTGGCTCCTATTTTTGCCCAGAAGAGACAGCCGGGGAGCTGATCTGTTCCCTAAAATGCTACAGCGTCCCATTTGGGGGAAGACAGACTTAAAAAGAGTTGAAAGAAGAGAACAGTTTCTGGAAGACAAAATTATTGCACAAAATTATTGCACAATAGGGGATTAGGCACTCTAGGTCTTGAATACATTTTGTAGGGTGGGATTTAAAAATAAATCTATGCCTCCCACTGAATGAAAGTACTTCCATAAATATAATACCCCTATTGCCTTACAGGCGGTAGAAATAGGATCATACCAGAATTTCTCGACCATGGGAGATCTTCAGCAACACTGGGAGTCGATCAGTACCAACGAAATCATGTCTGGCAGGGCAAGAACAAGCACAAGTACCGGAATTGCACAAAGAAACCATTCCAAAGTTTGAACTAGAAAATCATGTCTCAAACAGTAAAGGAAGGAAACAAAGTCTGAGTCCAGTGGCACCTTAAAGACAAAGTTTTATTCAAGATATAAACTTCTATATGCTTGCACACTTCTTCAAATCTGTAGAAGTGTGCATGCACATGAAAGCTCATACCTTGAATAAAACTTCATTGTTCTGAAAGATGCCACTGGACTCAAACTTTGCTTTGTTGCTTTAGATCAACACAACTACCCACCTGAATACAGTAAATTAGGGACACTTCATTTCCCTGATAAAGAGGTGCACTGCTGGTATACTTGCCAGGCAGAAGAGCAAACATCTCTCTGGGATAGGCAGAGAGACCACCTAGAATTGCTGTGGTTTCTGAGCCCCATGCATAAGCTCAGGACACCCAAGAATCAAGCTTCAGATAAAGCAGAATCAGTGAATTTTTAGTAGAAAAGGGCAAGAGTCCAATAGCACTTTAAAGACCAACAAAATTTGTGACAGGGTATAAGCGTCTAGGATCTGACCCTCTCCATGTGTTCCCTACTTCCTTTGAAAAGGGGTGTGCAGCCATGTATATATTTTGTCAGCAATGGAACCTCTCCACTCCCTCCCACCCCCACATATGAGGTAACATATATAACATCGTACAATTGTTGGAAAAGGGCTGGATGTGTCATGGGGAACAGCATGGTTGCCACCACTTCAAATGGCTGGTAACTGTCAAACTAGATACACCAAACTAGATACACCAAACTAGATACACCCTGTTATTCAATCATTACGAAGCACGCTACATGCTGTTGTGTACATCAGTGACAGAACCTCCTTTTTTTGCCTATGCAGTGTTATAACATCATTTTAAAAGGGGGAAACAGCATGGCTGCTGACATTTCAGAGGTCCACTGCTACTCCTTAGTCAATAACTAAGAAAATGGATGGCAACCATCAGATACACCAGTATAGAACACTGTTATTCAATACTTCTGAAGCACACTAAATGTGTCATCATGCACATAACCTTTCTTTTTCTTTTGCAAATGCTCTCTCAGCCCCAACTACCTCACAGGATGTCTGTTGTGGGGAGAGGAAGGGATGGTGATTGGAAGCTGCTTTGAGACTCCTTAGGGTAGTGAAAAGTGGGGTATAAAAACCAACACTTCTTCTATATATTAATGGAAAAATTGTATTGTAACACAACCAGTATTATGTTAAAAATGATGGCTGTCTCAGGGATGACTTGGGTTGGAGCAGAAGGGCCATTAGGTGGGATGAGCACCCACATCAATGATGACACACAATGACAGTGGGGCAGGAAACAAAATTTGAATTTTGGAATTTCTCACTAAAAACCAGCAAGTTAAGAGCCAAAGGAAGGGGGGCACTTTAAAGGAGGATTTAGAAACAGCATGGTAAAAGTTTATGAAATTAAGATCTACTCCTAGCGAGGCAGAATTTTGTGCAGAGGTTTGCTATTGTGCAGTAATGATCCATCCAAGCTACCTAATCTTGATTTATCTTCTATTTTGCAGAACACTCATGTCTCAGTGTGTGTTTGCATGGAGGCATCAGGTTCCGAATTAATATGACACCGCCCTTCCATATCGTATCTCATGTGCATGGGAGCTATGTTAATGAATTCTGATCAATACAGGAGCTGATTTTGGCATATGGGCTTGAGATCAGTTCCCATTTGAGGAAGAAAGAAACCAAAGTGTGAGGATACCGATGGGATAGATGTACAGTTTGCTCTTGCCCTGGAAGAAGATTTCCCGCCTTGGGACAAATGCTAAAAAGTTGGTTATCCTGGATCCGCATCTGATGTAGCTCATTGGGATCAAACTCAGCACTTTCTGCCCAGTATTCCATCTCTATCTTCTGGTCAGAAGGAAACAGAAAGGCCCTAGGAAGCATCCATCAGCCAAGATAAGAGAGAAATAGACACAAATTATTAAAAGGCAAAGATTAGCAATATCTTATATCTAGGAAAGTAGTGAGCAAATGCTATGCTGCTTGCCTTATGCTCATACAAACAAAGCTCTGCAAAACTGACCATACATGAGTGTACTTGGCATTTAAAAGACAAATTTCTTTATATAAGCCATCCAGATTCTGCATCCAAAAGCTGGATTTTGTACCTATAGAAACAATATGCATATTAAATGTGTAAGACTTCTTTTATATGACATGATTTGTTCTGCATTTTTACTATCTTGGTACAGTTTATTCTGGTTTTGTTAGTCAGTCTGTAGGCATCACCTACATCTTGAAGCATATCTATTGTCCACTTTTTATTTACAAGAGCAGCAGAAGAATAATTTTAATTAATAAAGCTTCAGTGTCATGTAAGTTAGAGACTCCACACACACATATACACACACCTTTAAGAGAAAACAGAGATTCTTGTGGAGTTAAATTGTTTTCTCAACACCACACTGTGTGTTTTTCTGTGCCTTTCTAATAATTGTGACAACTGTTTAATATTGATCCACACTCACAGTCTTATGATTACAACCAGCCTTGTCTCCATACACACACATATACAGCTCAGCGAGTCGTTACCACTGTACCCCATGGGTAGTCAAACTGTGGCCCTCCAGATGTCCATGGACTACAATTCCCATGAACTGCTGGCAGGGGCTCATGGGAATTGTAGTCCATGGACATCTGAAGGGCCGCAATTTGACTACCCCTACTGTAGCCTCTCTCTCTCTCTCTCTCTCTCTCTCTCTCTCTCTCCCCGTCCCCCCTCCGTTGAGCCCCAAGGGAGGATTCTGGCATTTTGTCTCGGATTCTAGTGAGAACCAGATGCCTGAGGGATTCTAAAACATCACAAGCATATTCCATTCACTGACTTCCCTCATTTTGTTGAACCATAAAGAAGGTCAAGACCCTGTGCAAATCTGAACAATATGAGTTGTTCATGGTGCTCTTAGAACTATTCCCTGAATAGGATCAGAGAATGATTACTCACCAGTTCACAGGCATCACCCCACTATTTTGCAGCATCAGCACCACTGTAGAGGGCTCACTTCCGACAGGAGCAGCACCGAAGTTGAAATCCAGCATGACAGGGGTGTAAACAGGGGGCATATGTTGTGTGCTGCAGTTAAAAATAAATGGATGTGAGGAAAAGTCCTGAAGGTGGACTGCAAATTCCCAGGTATGCCATTATATTTTGACTTATGTGAGCTGGAGAAATGAAAGTGGCTTTCAGACAATGAAGAAATTAGGAGTATTCTTCAAATTGAACAGAGAAGGCAAGGAGGAGTGGAAATGAACAGAAGAACAACAAACTTTACCTGTGTCTTGTAGGAACTCTGAAGGTGAGTTCTTGTGGAGTTGGATCTCGCTCCAGATACTTATTCAGAATCTCCAGGGAAAAAAGCCGCCAAAGGAGCAGCTTGCTGATGCCACGGGCACTGCCTGTCCCACAGCCATCAGTGATGCAGATGGATGGATAGATTCCTGTGGCTGTCACGCTACAGACTGGTTGCTTTTCCACAACAGGTTCCATAGCTTGTTAGCAGGCCGGGAGGTGGAAAAGAAACAGCTAAGTTAGTGCAGCTGAGATATCAAGGACCACAGTACTGTTATAGACAATTTTATAACTCAAAAATGCATCCTCTGTCCTCTTCTGTTATTGGCATACCACATCTTCCCTTTCCCACTGCAGACATACTGCATTTCTCCAATGTTCCAATATGCTATTCCTGGGAAAACGCAATTCTTCCTCCAGATTCATTGCTGTTAGGACTGTTGATTAATATCGTTCTGCAGATTTCATAAGGTTTCACTGACTATTGCTTGTGACATGAATAATGACAAGAGATGAGAAGTTATATGGAAGGAAACATGGATTATCATGGCTGTGGCTTTAGATGAGAAAAAACGTATGGGCAGGCTCTGATCAAGGATCTTTGGGCAGAAGACAGCAGGAAGGCAACTTTGCCTTGAAACTTGATACAGAGAATCTCTAGATTCTGAGATTTCAGCTAGAAATACCATAAACAAACAAACTAGTAGTTTTCTTCTCACATCTCCCTCCCCAGATCTGGTTCCCACATGAATTTCTGTGCTTGATGTAAAGGTAAAAAGGTAAAGGTAAAGGTAAAGGTATCCCCTGTGCAAGCACCGGGTCATGTCTGACCCTTGGGGTGACGCCCTCCAGCGTTTTCATGGCACTCAATACGGGGTGGTTTGCCAGTGCCTTCCCCAGCCATTACCATTTACCCCCCAGCAAGCTGGGTACTCATTTTACCGACCTTGGAAGGATGGAAGGCTGAGTCAACCTTGAGCTGGCTGCTGGGATCAAACTCCCAACCTCATGGGCAGACAGGTGACAGCAAATAGCAGCTGTGCTCTTCTACACTGTCCTTCACAGTCTCTCAACTACTGGGCAAAAATGAAAGGAACTGGAGAAGAGAGACGTATAAATGCCCTCTGAAAAATTGATTAGATGTGTGTTGCAGCACAGATGAAGCAAAGTCTCTAACGTCTATGAGCAAGGAAAAAACCCATTGCTCCTTTGAAATCAGCACAAGCTGAGCATGCAAGCAGATGTGGAAAGCGATGAGCACACTTGCTTACTCTATACTGATTCCAGAACAGCAATAATATGAACCGCTATGGGACTTGTAGTTGTTTCCAGTTGAGGAAAAGCTCTCCACTTGATCTTTGAATTCAAACCCCAACTTTCTAGCTGTCTCACCAATCCACTCCCAGGTGTTATACATATTCATAGAAATATTTATAAATTGTCTTTCACAGAAATTCTGTTTCAAGGCTGAAGAGAGACTTCAAGTCATTAAAGATCAATGAGACCCATTTGTTATGTCCCAAGTCACTTAGTAAATTTGAAAAGCAAAACGATAGGACTGCACTACTAATCCCAATCAAGATACCTTTTTCCATACTGAAAAAGCCCTTCAAGCCTGGCCAATAGTTCTCACTGCCCAGATTCCTTGGGGGCTGCATACTCTCCCATTCCAGAGCATACAAACCAGTTCATTTTTAGATGAGCAACAACAAAGATATGTCCTCTTCTCCCCAGTATGTTGGGTGAGGGGCAGGACATCACATTGCTACCACTTCACTGGAGTTTGCAAGGATATTTCACAAAAGATTTTAAAAGTATGAAGAAAGGCCCTTGGATTACTGGGGAGACCAGAAAATCACCTAAGATTGTTCAGATGGCAGAGGATGGGACACGGTGACAATCTAAAAGAAACAATAGGTGAGTTCCCTTTGCCTCAGAAGCTCATGGCCTAAATTAGATATTCTGCTAGCTCATCATTCATTCAGCTTGAAGCCACACAAGTTTGGGGGCAGATTAAATATGTAGTGAAGTAAGGACAGTCTTATCTGGTGCTGAATCTTCATGACCACCCCTGCACTCACACAGATATATCATTTGCTTCTTATGGAGTGTGACTTATATTGCTTTCCAGTTCCCCTCTAAATGCTCACCTTTCACAGTGGAGAGGGCATAAAAGACAGTCCAGGTGTACTGCAACCGACGGGCTGGGCTAAACGTTGCTTGTAACAAGATCTTTCCCCGAGCAGGAACCGTTCCTCGGTAGTGGTCAAGTTCTATTGCTAGATTGGGGGGGGGGAGAAATGGTATGAGTATGGAGCATAGAACCCAAGATAGCTACAAAGATTTGCATCTCTAATAAATACCTAGTGTGTCACTGGCAACTTCTTCAGGGTCACATGGTCCAGTGATCGTCTGCTCCACACTGAGTATGTATTTTAGGGAACAGGCCCCATTGTTTAATAACACAAGTTCACATGACTGTGTTCTGCCAACTAAGATACTGCCAACATCCACGTGCTCCTCTAGTGCCTGCAGCTCAAACACAGAAGGATCATGTCTATCAAGCAAAACAGATACAGAAGTTTCTTCTAAACATATCCCCATAGTCAGGACCAGTGGTCCGCAACCATTCTAGGGCTGTGGACCGGCGGTGGTGGGGAGGGCGATCGTGCGGCCGCGCATGCCACGCATGCCGCGCATGCCGCGCATGTGCAGCTACACATGTGCATGTGCGCCATACGTGGCCGCAAACGCGCATGCATGGCACTTCTGTGCATGGCCATTTGCGGCCACACATGCATGTTTGTGGCCGTGCATGGTGCAAACGCGCATGGCGGCCCTGCTTCCCTCTCCCCTCCCCCCACAAAACAAAGCTTGCCAGGCCGCAAGCTAATCGGCCGCTTTTGCGGTCAATTTGCTTGCTGCCTGGGAAGTTTCTTACTGCGGGGGGGGGGGGGGAGGCGAGGAGAGGGAGCCGCGGCCCGGTGCTGGGGCCTTCGTGGCCCGGCAACGGGTCACAGCCCGGTGGTTGGGGACCACCGGTCAGGACAATGAGGTGGAAAAAGAGGCTACCTTGGGGACAGGCCAGTGTTCTCACTAGGGTTGATGCTCGACTCACCATGGTTTACAGATCTGTTTCAGAGGCTTGCATCACTACCAACTGGGAGGGATATCCATACTTGAATCTAAAATTCCACAGATGCTAGGGTACCCCTTGAGTTCATTTTAATCGGCAGCTCTATAATAGTACTTCCACTTTCCTCTGACACTCTTTATTTTACCAAATGTCATAACTTACTGTTAAGGTAGTCAGTGCTCCCTCCCCAATAACTCGAAGTGGATAACGAATACTCTCTGGGGCTTTGTCATCCAGTATCTCTTGATCTCTCCACACTGTCACCCAAGCCCGCAAAAGATATTTTATCTCCTCACTAGGATTGAAGGTCCATGCCTGAGCCTGAAATCACATGCAAATGAAGATGGTCAGAGTATTCTGACTCAACAGAGGGCAGATCCTGATAATGAGATCAGTTAAAGAGAAAGAGAAACTCTAAGATGATTTCAGCTGCCACTCACCCACTTCTACTACTTCTCAGCCATTATTACATGTATATGTGAATGTGCTTATCTAGTTTTTTTCCAGGGAAAATGGACGCATAGAACCATCCAAGGCTGAAAGTGAACTGTGTTACCATTCCTTCAAAGTACTCAGGAGAAACAGTGTGTCTGCTCACCAAAGCTTCCTTGGGAAGAATAGTCCCTTCAGCAGGCTGGACAGACAGGAGCTTTTTGTCAGTCTGCTGGATCTTCCACCTGAAGAACATGGGTAGCCGAGTGGAGTTCTTTATAGTAAAGGTACGTGAGGAAGAGAGACCCACACATGTGGGCTTGAAATAGAGGCTGCCATCACCTTCTAAGAGTAGGACAAGAGGCTCAGCACTGCTCTGGAGAATGATTTCCTGAAGACACAAACATCAACAGTAATCTTTAGCCAACATACTTCCAACCATGGTGCTTCTACAAGGCAAAACTGAGCTGAACTCTAGGCTAGCAAAGACAGGCCTGAAATAGCTAGGACCAACATAAGAATGCATATAATTATACAAATCCTTATCCATTGTTCCTCTTAACAGCCCTGGGGGTGGAGAGTGTTCTGGCTGTCCGAGATGGAATAGGGCCAACCAGCTTTGCTGGCCGCACTCCGATTGGTGCTCCCTCTCCAGCTCCCGCCCTCCTTCCCAGGAGGCTAGTCACTTTGCTCTCAGACACACAGAGAGCCCTGCCAAACTGCAAACGACCCCTGATTACCTGCTTTGACTCCTGCTGCAAGGAAAGAGACAGACAGGCAGAGACAAACTGCAAACGACCCTTGCTTCCCTTGCTTTGAAGGAGCCCTGATTACTTCCTATGGCTCCTTCTGCAAGAGAGAGAGATCTGCGCCTGCCAGTGTCCCCTGGGTCCTAATGCCCATTGCATTCCTGGTTGCAATGAGCTTTCCTTCTTAATAATCGTGTAGATGCAACCAGCCTTGAATATATCTTTGTTGGTCTTAAAGGTGCTATTGGACTCTATTGTTGTGCTACTTCAGACCAGCACAGCTAGCCACTTGAATTTAAATTGCTTTTAATTACTTCTTTTCACAACTGGGAAAGTGTCTGCCATTAATCACTAACTTTACATTTTTATTGCCCCAAAGCATTTGTGAACAACAACTGAACTCAAAGGAGTGCTTTTCTAGCAAAGAATTATCATACTGCATATTTGTAACCTGCCATGAGCCTTTGGGGAGTGGCGGGAAATAAATCCCAGTGTAATAACAATAATAACAACAACAACAACAACAACAACTGGACTTATGATGCTGCTTACTAATCTGCTACTAATTTACTTTCTCCTTATATCTGTCCTCTTATGATCCCTGTTCCATTGACTGAGGAAGAGTGCATGCACACGAAAGCTCACGCCTTGAATAAATCTTTTTGGTCTTAAAGGTGCCTTTAGGTTCAAATTTTGTTGTGATACTTCCATCTTTCACCCAAAATGAATAAATCATTAAAAACAAGTCATGAACAAATGAACAAATCATTAAAAAATCAAAGACAGATCTGTTTGAAACAAGCAAGCTTTTCAAAAAAACAATTACATATGATGATCAAAACCGCTGGCTGAGACATCACATAATAAGTTTATTACGTGATGTCTCAGCCAGCGTAGAGAGAGCAGATGGCTTGTACCAGTATACGTATTCCCCCTTCCTTCATGTTCTGTCTGGAATCTCTGAAAAGCTCTTCAAGGTTTGCTGTCAACTATCAAGGAAGAAAATGATGTGCTAGTAATTCAATGGGCAAATTTGCCCCCACCTTTGTGAATGATGGAGAAAAATTGAGATGCAAGGATAAGCAATGCTGCTGGACAGAGGCATCCTGTGGACAGGTGGAAAGGATGAGGATCTGGTGAGCTCCAGGTGCAATAAAACCATTGTGAGGCTTGACCAGAATGGAAGGACACTTTTCCAGGCTCATGTGGAAGCTGATGGCGGTGGTGCCTGTGTTGCAGAGTAGCATGCTGCAATATGTGGTAGTGTTCTGGCATACTGGAGGAAAGACCTAGAAGGCAGAAAAGTGGGTGGACGGAAAGAATAGTCATCTGAATTAGCCTTGGCAATATGATTTATGAGAACTTTAATTCCTTCTAAAAATACAAACAGCAACTAATAACACAGCACCATAACACCAGGCTTACCATAAAGGGTTAGCGAACTTATTTGGATAATCTGACTCTTATCTTCTAAATATTTGTCTTGTCCCTCCTCCAAGAAGTGCAGGATGGTATGTAGAGCTCTCTCTGCCCCATTTTATTATCACAAGAACCCTAGGACATAGGTTAGGCTGAGAGATAATACAAGTGTGACTGGCTCAAAATCACCCAGTAAGACTCAGAGCCACGCGGGAATATTAACTCAAGTCTTCTAGTTTAACCATAACTATTGGCAGACAGAGAGAGACCCAAAATTAAAAGACCAAGTACCTATTGATTACATCGAACATGAGAAGTAATCATGGGGAGGAGTGAGTGATTTAGGATCTAAAGATTTCATTTAAACCATTGATTTTCCATCCCACGTAGGCAGTTTACAACAAAAGTCAGCAAAACGATACAAAAAAACACAGCCAACACTGTCATCATCATCAATAGAAGACACAGTAGTTACCAGCAGACAAAGCAAATCAGCAAAGAAAAAACAATGGTGCTCTGGGCAAAAAGTATATTATGTTCCACTCAAAGACCCCTACAAATTTTGCATGTTGCTTTGTCAGGAGATCTGTAAATCAACCTTTCTCTCAGGACATTCCTGCAGTAATAAGCTTTTTATTTTTCTCTGCTTTGAGACTAAATTGTTGGGCCCCTCTTTTATACTCAGCAGAAAAAACAGCCATAAAATTAATTTCAGCGTTAGCAAAATATCATTAATAAAACTACTAAATTCTTCAACCTTGAAAGAATAACAGCTCATAATTAGGGAAACAATTCAAGTCCCTATAATTCAAAGTGTCCCTTAAAAAGGGTTGTTTTTGACAGCCATTAAACATTTGCAGAGAAGGAACCGTATGTATCTTTCTTCAGGAGCACATGCTGTGCTGCTACCAATAAGGCCCACTCTTTTGTGGCCACCCATCATGTATCCACTGACAGGGGCACATAAAGAACCTTGCAGGATTACCTTGGTGTTTGGGTAGCTCTATAACATGCGCTGTTCCCAGAGCAATGTAGGAATTTAAAGAACATCATCAGTGCCTATAACTGGACCTGGAAATTAACTGACAACCTAAACAAAATAGGAGAAACATGTTCCTGTTGACTTGCCCCAGCCAACAACTGTATTTTAGAGCTGCTGAAACTTTAAACACTCTTCAACAGCAACCCTGTGTGAAATATTTTACAGTAGTTGTCTGGCCACTGAGTTCAGAAGAAACTTTAGACACTTCCTTGCTGGAAGATATTTACAAAATCTTCACCCCATCTCCCCAACAGCAATATTAACAAATATGGCCCACAGACTTCCAAGAACTAACAAAACAGGGATCGCACAGAATCCTGCACACTTGCAAAACTATGGAAATGGTGTGTGTTATCAAATGAAATTATAAGTGGAACTCTACTGACCTCTGCTGTCATTAAGTTGGATAAGGTACCAGCCAAGAAATGCTAACTTAGAACCTCAGGCTGGATTTCTCTGAGGAAATAGAACAAAAAACAAAAACAAAAACAAAACCCATGCACCATTCAGTAGGGAACTGCACAAAGCAAGCTTCTGGGTACATCTGTAGATTTGCAACAGTGGAAAGAAAGCCAATGTGGTCAAATGGATAAAAAGTCTGCTTTTAACTCAGTATAAATCAGTTCATAACTGTGCCCAGTCTGTGCCAACAGATGTCCTTGAACACAACATGATTTTTCAGAATACTTTTTCTTTTGTTAACTGGAAACAGATTAATTTACCAGGACAGTGCCTGAACTAAAAGCCTATAAAGCACTTCTCCAAGGAAGAAATAGAAATTAATGATAAATCCCTCCCACTCTGCAGTCAGACAGAGTTAGACTACAAATAAACCACCTCAAGGGAAGAAAGCCACAATGCTCACCTTGTGGCAATCCAAAGTATACTGTGGGATGAAGTGTTGTCGCTCAGGTTCAAAAGTATGTCCACGCAAGCGGACGGTGAAGCTCCAGGATGGGCATATGGTGCTGGGCTCCTCAATATTGTTGTAGTTCCGTAACACCTATAAAGTAAGACTTGTTGGATTAGAAAGATACCAAGGCAGGGGTTCCTCCATTTAGTATCCAGTCAGAATTTTAGTTGTATTTATTTCTGGAAAAATGTATATTCCTCCCTTTAGTCATAAGCTTTCAATAGAAAGGGAAGGTAATGGCCCTTCAGTAGAAATTCCAAGTCGATCACTAGCTACATTTTAAAACTTGTCCTCTTCTTGGTGGGCATGGGTGATTCATGATCTACTCAAGGCAACTTTTACACATAGTATCCCTGCCAGCCAGTCTCCCAGATCAAGCTGGGAACAATATTTTTCTTGGAACCTTCACAATCATTTATAAAGACCAAGTTGGAAATAACATGCTATGAATGCCTTTGGCATAGATTCCTGCCCACCTTGTAGAAGGCAAATCCTTCTAGTTCTGCTGCATACAAAGAGTTGAGCTGAGGAGGCTGGAAAGTGACACAGAAAGCCATAGATTTTAAAGGTGGGATGTCACAGCTATCTGGGTCCACCTGGAAAGGACTCTCTGGCTTGTTTGTCCATTTGACAGTGATTTTTCCTTTTGTGCAATTGGTCAGGCAGAGGGGAAGTGGTTGTATATTTTGAAGCTTTGCACAGCAGCCAAAATCAAACTCCTTGACGTTCAGGTTGATATGAGGAGGGAACACAGTGAGGTCATTGTTTATACCATCATGAAAGTATTCAACCATGGGCTCAAGAGAAGGATATTCCTCAGGTGCCTTGTCCTCCAGCATCTAGAAACAAAGGAGAGATATCTCTTACTTAACTGAATATATCCTGAAGATAGCAGAACAGTCAGAATAGATGGGAGTTCATGTGACCCTGGCAAGTTCTCTGGCTACTATAGCAAAAAGTAAGAAATGAACGACAGAAGGATGCCCATCCACAAGAAAATCCAGATCCCTATAGCCAATCAACCTTAAAATTGGTCCTGATTAATGGAAGCCCATGAAGGATAGGAAATAAGTGTAAAGCCCTATATTATTTAGCAGTTTCACGGTAGATATCATTTAATGATAATGCACTCAGAGTAAGCAGAACTATTGCAAAAATATCATGAGCAATTGGGCCTCCCCACAGGCACATTCATGGGGTACCAAGACTGTATTCATATTAAACATTCATAGTCATGGGAGCAGAAGAGGGTAATTTTGGTCCAACAGACATGCTTTACCTCTGGTGGGAGTGTGAGGGCTTCATTTTCATCCAGCAGCAGTTTGCCTTCCCTCAGCATGGTACCCAGGACATCTGGCGGATAAAAGGTCAGTCCTCGGGCCATATGTGTCCTGTATCTGGTAAGGTCCTTCAGTTTCAGAATTTCTGGTTTCATTGTGTCTGAGTGGCATGTCCCAAACAAATCAAGGAACAATGGATCCTGAGAGGCACCAGAAATACAAAGAGAGAACAACCAATTTTGCCTACACTCTGCTCTAGATTATAGCTTCTGTCATTCATCTTTATCAATATGTTGCATCAGGGACCCTTTAAATATTACTACACCTGTGTGGGAGTAATTTTTCCAACTTAAATAACTCAACTATATGGCTAAGGACCACTCAAAAATATAGAATCAGCATGTTCAGTATTGGGTGTAACAATTCTGTGAGATTCTGTGATAAGCCGCTGTCAGCAATATAGAAGCTCCTCATGGAAAAGCAGCTCTCGTGCTACCTTAGCGACACGAGTCTTATCACTTAATCTAGCTAACCTTACAAACTATTGTGAAGCCAAAATGTTGTTTTCAATCCTTGGAGAAAAGTTGGGATAAAAATAATAAAATAAATACATTTAGTGCTCTACTAAATTGCTTGGCCAGATTCATAAGATGAGAATTAGAAAGTGTGAGCTCACACTTATTCAAACAAATTTAAAACAGAGTTAAATACATAGAAAGACATAAAAACAGCAGTTGAAATATTGGGCAGGAAGGAGAGATCACCCGTTGGCAGAAAATGGCACAAAAATGGGACAGCCATATCTCTCTGAAGAGAGAGTTCCAGAGCTCTGATGTCATGACTGAGGAGACCCTTCTCCCAGTTGCCACCTGCCTAACCTCAGAAGGTAGATGCTCCCTGGCAGGGCCTGTAACGGTGACAATTGCAGACAGGCAGGTTCATAAGGGAGAAAGCAGTGGGTCAGGACCAACTGAAGTATCTGAACATGTCTCAAAGGCAGCCTCACATACGGTGCATTGCAATAATTAAATGTAATAATTTAATTTAATTTAGCAGCAGTAAGGCCAACCACGTGCCTACTAGACCCCTGCCCATCATGGCTACTAAAAACAACTGATTTAAGAATAGGGGCTCCCCTCCAGGAGATAATCAACCTCTCCCTCTCAATGGGAGAATTCTTGGAAGGAGTAAAAGAGGCAGTGGTATACCCGCTGCTGAAAAAACCATCTCTGGACTCATGAGATCCTGACAATTATCATCACATCTCGAACTTAGTATTTCTGGGGAAAATGGTTGAAAGGGCTGTTGCAGATCCAGTATCAGCATTCTTGGAAGAAGCTTAGTCCTAGACCCATGCCAGTCAGGTTTCCAGCCTGGCCATGGGGTAGATACAGCGCAAATGGCCCTGATGGATGACCTTCATCGCCAGTTGGATAGAGGTGAGTCAGTGCTGCTTGTGCTCCTAGAACTCTTAGCAGTGTTTGAAAAATTCGACCATGAGCTTCTAGCTCACCACTTCACCAATGCTGGGATATGCAGAACAGCCCTTCAATGGCTGATCTCCTTTCTCCAGGGTTACAGACAGAGGGTTGTAATAGGAGAGAGATCATCAAGCTGCCACCAACTTGCATGTGAAGTCCCTCAGGGAGCAGTCCTCTCTCCAATCCTTATTTAACATCTTCATGTGCCCTCTGGTATGGAAGTTCAGGCTGGGATGTCACCAATATGCAAATGACACCCAACTCTTCCTCCTGATTCCCGCAGAAGCATTAGCCAGGTGCCAGGAAGCAGTGACAAGGTGGCTCAAGCAGAGTCAGCTGAAGCTCAGTCTTTCAAAGACAGAGGCCCTGTGGCTGGGCAGGAAGGAGCCAAGAGAGGAAGCATGCTTGCCCAACCTGGACAGTGTGCAACTATCAGTGGCTCACTCCGCCAGGAACCTGAGCATGATCCTCAATGCCTCCCTCTCAATGGAGACACTGGTCACAAGAGTAGAGCGTCTGGCATTCTAAAACCTTTGCCAAGCCAAGCTACTAGCACCCTACTTGGCCCTGGAACTCCTAGCCATAGTGATCCATGTGACAGTCACCTCTAGACTGGACTTCTGCAACTCGCTCTACTCAGGCCTACCCTTAACATTGATCCAGAAACTACATGTGGTCCAGAATACTGTGGCCAGGATCCTCATAGCAACACCCTGGAGGTCCCACGTTCAGTCCATTCTCCAACAACTGCACTGTTTACCAATCGAATTCCAGATCAGACTTTTTTTTCTGGTAATCACCTTTAAGGCCATACGTGGTCTGGGGCCAATGTACCAGAGGGACCGCCTCTCTGCCTACACCCCTCAAAGAGCGTTATGCTCCACCACCTCCAACTGACTGGTGATCCCTGGCTCCAAGGAAGTTCACTTGACCTCAACCAGGGCGAGAGCTTTCTCTGTCCTGTCCACCACTTGGCGGAACAAGCTCCCAGAGGAAATCAGGGCCCTGACAGAGCTAGAACAATTCTGCAGGGCCTGCAGAAGAGAGCACTTCCAACAGGCATTTGGCTGAGGTTGGCCAAAACTAACAGTATCTATTGGGCCCCGAACCCCCCTCCCATGAAACCAATCATCCTGAACCGGCCAACCATGGGACAGTTAGAATGTTAAGATTATGAATTACTGTTCTCTCTGTTTATTACTGTCATTATGTTATCCATTTGACATAGTCACTGAGTTTACGGTATTGTTCCTGCTCCTCTACATTTCATGTGAACCGTCCTGAGCCTCAGGGGAGAGTGATATATAAATGTAATAAATAAATAAATCTAGATGTAGCCTAGGCAAATACCACATGGGTTAGACCTTTCTGCCCAAAAAAGCCTACAACTGGCTAGCCAGTCAAAGCTGGTAAAAGGCACTCTTGGCCACAGACGCTAATGCAGGGGTAGTCAAACTGCGGCCCTCCAGATGTCCATGGACTACAATTCCCATGAGCCCCTGCCAGCGAATTCCCATGAGCCCCTGCGCTAATGTCTTATCTAGCAGTAGGCCTGAGTCTAAGAGCACTCCCAAACTATGGATCTGTTCCTTCCAGAGGAGCACAACCCCAGGTCAGATCCTCCACTCTCCAGCAGTTCTTCCATCCTGTCAAGATTAACCTTAAGTTTATTAGCTCATATCTACTCCAAAACTTCACCTTAACAAGAAGTATGTAGGTGTTAAACAGTAGGGTGGACAAGAGGGAACCTTGTAGAACCCCATAGGCCAAAACAGCCATTCTCCAGCACCATCTTCTGAAACCTACCATCCAAGTAAGGTCAGAATCACAGCAGAAATGTGCCTCCCAATCCCAGCCAAGATATGCAGTCCAAAAGGACATTCTGATTGATAGTATCAAAAGCTGCTGAGAGTTCCAAAAGATTCAACAGGATCATATTTCTTCTCTCTATCTGCCAGCATAAGTCATCCACCAGGGAGACCAAGGCTGTTGAGTCCCATAACCAGGTCTAAAGCCAAAATAGAAAAGACCTACATAATTTGTCTCCTGCAAGAAAGCTTGGGGTTCTCTAGTCACTCCAAGAAAGCTCTTTCCAAAAAAAGCTCTTTGAACTACTGTTTTTTCTGCTACCACTATGAATGCTTTGTGAATATGCTCTCTTTTTCTATTCCAAAAGCAGTGTTCCCCAATCCCTGGGCGGCAAACCGGTACCGGGCCGCAGTGGGGGGGGGGGAGGCTCAGGTGTCGGCGCGCCAGGGGCATGCCTCCCTCCCCCCCTGCAGTGCACCGCTCGCTGCACTGGGAGCGATCGGCTGCTTTGGCTATGGGGAGGAGGCGCAGGCGCCAAACACGCAGGCATGGAGCTGCCGCGCCGGTGCCCACGCCTCCCCCCCCCACGCAGTGCGGTGCTCACTGCACCAGGAGCCATCAGGAGGTGTGGGCCCGGCGGGCGCAAACGCACAAGCACGGCATCTCTGCGCCTGTGTGTTTGTGCCCGCCGGCATCCACGCCTCCCTCTCTCCCCGGTCCCCCATTTCCCTTCCCCAGCCCGAAAAAGGTTGGGGACCACTGGTCTAGAGGACTGCAAGTCTAATTCCCCTAACAAGGTGATGAATTGAAATCAAATACCTTTGTTCACATGGGGAGGGGTTGTGCAATATAGCAGGACTAAAAGATTAAATACAACCTGTAGAGCTTGCGGCTCAGATTTTAAAAGGTGCTTTTGTCAAGCTGACATACAATGTGATACAGCAGGAATTATTTTGCGTAAGCATGGGGGCCAGTCAAAAGACGGGATTCTGTTCTCCCGGTAGAACACTTCTCAAACACCATATCTTTAACAGAGGGAAATGCAACCAAAGCAACACCAGTGGAAGACAGTACCCAGTACTCTTACCTGGTGATGTATAAGGCAAACTACTCTTCGGTAATAAATCATTGGAAAGGTGGGCTGGAAGGTCACCTTCAGTGTAACAGTGGACATCCCAGCCAATGTTCCACATGGGTGGTCAATAGAAAAGATACTCTGACTGCAGTCAATGTCAAACTGATAATAGGCTAGGACATCAGAAGTATTGGTGATGTTTAATGGCCGAACTAAGCTCTCCCCAAGGTTAATGCAGCTGAAGTAGACAAAAGGATGCTGAAGAGAAACTCCAGGACCTATAATGATAGGCAAGACAATTTTCACACTGTGTCACCATGACCTGGATGATCCAGGCTAGCCCAATCTCATAAGATCTCAGTAGCTGAGCAGGGTCAGCCCTGTCTATTATTTGGATGGGACACCTCCAAGGAATACCAGGGTCCTGACACAGAGGCAGGCAATAGCAAACTACCTCTGAATGCCTCTGGCCTTGAAAATCCTGCACAGTCCCCATAAATCTGTTGCGACTTGATGGCAAAAAAGAAAAAAAAGGACATGTTGCTGCTGACTTTGAAAAGGTGATGTACAAGTCTTTTTCTTACTCTAATTTGGTTGTTATGCTTGTAGTCATAAAAGTAATTGCTTTTGATCTTCAGCTGCAAAAAATACAAAATGTTGCTGGAACTAGAAACGGGCTACATAGGGAGTGACCTGCAAGCCAGCAGCAATAAAATACTGAAAATCACAAAAAATACTATGATGCAATATATTACATTCCATGGAAAATTTAAAAGACCTATTAACTGTGGAAAACATATAGTACATAGATATTATTTAACTTTCTACACAAAATTTCATATACCTATACTTGTTATAGTTCAATATAATTCAACCTACCTCTACAGGGATTGGCAGAAACAACAGAGAAATACTAGTATGTATGTTTTAATACAGCATGGAAAATCAAAAGGGTTCTCTGTGCCTTGTACCTTTGCATGATCCTGTCAACTTCAACACTGAACGTGTCACATTGCCAGCAGGTGCAACAGTAAAGTAGTCCACACTGTTCATACCCACAATCCTTGGACTGAAGCACAAGGGGACAAGAAACTTCCCACCAGCTGAAACAGTGGCTTGGGTAACATCACAAGAGAAGTCACTATCACGAAGCATTAATTCTTTTGATCTTTCAATCCGGAACGGAGCATTAACCTATCAAGAATCAAACAGAGTTACATCCTTCTCTCTGAGGAGAGAAAAGCCTGCCCTGCATGAGGTAACTCAGATCAGCGGAATCTGAGCCAAAGGAACATTTGGGGGATTCTCATGCAAGCCACTCATATCCCCTTCGGCTAAGTAGTGGAAATGCGCCAGGAGGCAATCAGATCGGTATTCTCAATTCCTAAGGTACTGTGTTGGATGAACAGAGACTAAATACAGTTTTGTGTGGTAAAAATCTCCACTGCCTAAACACCTGCAACTTGACAAAACTTGACACACACACAAAACAGAAATTCAGGGGAAACTGAGATATATGTAATACTTTATTTCTTATCAAGCCTAGATTTATTTAATTGCTTTAATGATATGAAATGCATTATTTATAATTTAGTACAGTAAACTGTACTATTTGGTACGCATCCAGTACTGCAGACTACATTCTCTGCTGCTTTTGCATATGTACCTTAGTTTTTGCTACCATAAAAACATGAAAAACAATGAGAACAGGAAACACAAATTTCATACTAAACTAAAGGAAGTGAGTTAGTTGGATGCAAACTTAAATTTCAAGAGAACAAGTATAATACAGAACTTTAGAATAATGAACTTTTTCTGGAACTTCATACCTCAGACATCACAGATTATTGTACATTATTACTCACTTTCCTTGGACTGAAATACTTGCAGGACAGGAGAAGTGAAAGCAGGGAAGATCCATGACCATCAGTGCTTTTCAAATGGATTGCTAGACCCAATCTAACATTTATCATAGCAGCCTGATATAAATCCAAAACAAGTCTCATGATGTACTAATCTCTAATATTCAGCAACACATCTCAGGAGCTATTCAGTAAATGAACCATGTTTACCTCAATTTTTATAGAAATCAGGAGTGAAAGGCACTGTTATAGGAATTAATACCAGCAAGAAGCAAATTGGAAAATTGTTCAGCCTAATAAGGTAAAACTGATAGTGAAAGATGGAAGGAAAAGTCATCAAGAAGTTGGACACAGAATAGTGTTTATGGAAACATGTCCATGAAAACATATGTTCATGGAAATATGTCCATGAAACATTAAATTATTGGTCTGACCCATGGAGTACCTATTTTTTGCAATCTGCTAAATCCACCTATTATAGACACGTGCCTTGAAAATCAAATGTCCACCAAGTAACCTCTAGTTCATTTCTAGTAAGCTACCTAACACCTGTTGATTGCCGAAATATTGCAAAGGTTAGACTAAACTCAAGATCATCTGATACAGATTTATTATAAATAAATAACCCCCTTCATGGATCGCTGCCTTGCCGTGGCAAGGGGGCTTGTGTAGATCAGTGAAGCTATGAGCTATGCCGTGCAGGTCCAACCCAAGACGGACAGATCATAGCAGAGAGCTCTGAAAAAAGGTGATCCACTGGAGAAGGAAATGGCAAACCACTCCAGTATCTTTGCCATGAACACCCAATGGACAAGTTCAAAAGGCAAAACGATATGACGCTAGAAGATGATCCCCTCAGGTCAGAAGGTGTCCAATATGCTACTGGGGATTAGCAGATGGCTAGTACAAGTAGCGCCAGAATGAATGAAGCGACTGGGCCAACGCCGAAAGGATGCTCAGTTGTGGAAGTAACTGGTGGCGAAAAGACAGTCCGATGCTGTAAAGATTTTTATTCCATAGGAACCTGGAATGTCAGATCCATGAATCAAGGCAAGCTGGATGTGGTCAAACAAGAGATGACAAGACTGAACATCGACATTTTAGGAATCAGTGAACTCAAATGGACAGGAATGGGTGAATTTAATTCAGATGACCATCAGGTATACTACTGTGGACAAGAATCTCGCAGAAGAAATGGAATAGCCTTCATAATAAATAAAAGAGTAGGAAAAGCAGTACTGGGATACAATCCCCAAAATGACAGAATCATCTCAGTTCGAATCCAAGGCAAACCATTCAACATCACAGTGATCCAGGTCTACACCCCAACCGCTGCTGCTGAAGAGGATGAAGTTGACCAGTTCTATGAAGCAATACAACACCTTCTAGTAGCAACGCCAAAAAATGATGTACTTAGCATCATGGGGAATTGGAATGCTAAAGTAGGAAGCCAAAAGATAACCGGGATAACAGGCAAGTTTGGCCTTGGAGTACAAAATGAAGCAGGGCACAGGCTGGTAGAATTTTGTCAAGAGAATACAATGGTCATAGCAAACACTCTTTTCCAACAACCCAAGAGACGACTCTATACATGGACATCACCAGACGGTCAACACAGAAATCAGATTGACTATGTGCTCTGCAGCCAAAGATGGAGAAGTTCTATACAGTCAGTAAAAACAAGACCAGGAGCTGATTGTGGTTCAGATCATGAGCTTCTTGTTGCAAAATTTAGGCTTAAATTGAAGAAAGTAGGGAAAAGCACTAGGCCACTCAGGTATGTACTAAATCATATCCCCGACGAATACAATAGAGGTGACAAATAGATTTAAGGAATTAGATCTGATAGACAGAGTGCCTGAAGAACTATGGACGGAGGTTCGCAACATTGTACAAGAGGTAGCAACTAAAACCATCCCAAAGAAAAAGAAATGCAAGAAATCAAAATGGCTGTCTGAGGAAGCTTTACAAATAGCTAAGGAGAGAAGGGAAGTAAAAGGCAAGGGAGAAAGAGAAAGAAACACCCAATTGAATGCAGAATTCCACAGAAAAGCTAGAAGAGATAAGAATGCCTTCTTAAATGAACAGTGCAAACAAATAGAAGAAAACAATAGAATGGGGAGGACCAGAGATCTTTTCAAGAAAATTGGAGATATGAAGAGAACGTTTCATGCAAAGATTGGTATGATAAGGGACCAAAATGGTAGGGACCTCACAGAAGCAGAAGAGATTTAAAATAGGTGGCAAAATTATACTGAAGAACTATACAAGAGCGAGCTTAACAGCCCTGATAACCACAATGTGGTAGTTACTGACCTGGAGCCAGACATCATGGAATGTGAAGTCAAATGGGCTTAAGGAAGTCTGAGCAACAATAAAGCTAGTGGTGGTGACAGCATTCCAGTTGAACTATTCAAAATCTTAAAAGACAATGCAGTAAAAGTGCCACACTCAATATGCCAGCAAATTTGGAAAACTCAGCAATGGCCACAGGATTGGAAAAGGTCAGTTTACATTCCAATCCCAAAGAAGGGCAAATGCCAAAGAATGTTCAAACTACCGCACTATTGCACTCATTTCTCATGCTAGCAAAGTTATGCTCAAAATGTTACAAGCTAGCCTCCAGCAATATGTGGACCGAGAACTTCCAGAAGTACAGGCAGGATTACGAAGAGGCAGAGGAACTAGAGATCAAATTGCCAACATACGCTGGATCATGGAGAAAGCTAGAGTGTTCCAGAAGAACATCTACTTCTGCTTCATTGACTATGCTAAAGCCTTTGATTGTGTAGAGCACAACAAATGGTGGCAAATTCTTAAAGAGATGAGAATACCAGAGCATCTTATTTGTCTCTTGAGAAACTTATGTGCAGGTCAAGAAGCAACAGTGATAACTGAAGATGGAATCACTGATTGGTTCAAAATTGAGAAAGGAGTTCGGCAAGGCTGTATACTGTCGCCTTGCCTATTTAACTTGTATGCAGAGCACATCATGCAAAAGGCGGGATTAGAGGAGTCACAAATTGGGATCAAGATTGCAGGGAGGAATATCAACAACCTCAGATGATACCACTCTAATGGTGCAAAGTAAAGAGGAACTAAAGAGCCTGTTGATGCGGGTGAAGGAGGAGAGTGCAAAAGTTGGCTTGCAACTCAACATCAAGAAAACAAAGATCATGGCATCCGGCCCTCTCAATTCCTGACAAATAGATGGGGAAGAAATGCGAACAAACCGGTCAGTCGTAGAGTCATAAAGGCGAACAAACCGGTCAGTCATAGAGGAGATTGCCCTGATTGCTCCTTAGAAGGCCAGATCCTGAAGATGAAACTCAAATACTTTGGCCACCTCGTGAGAAAGAAGGACTCCCTGGAGAAGAGCCTAATGCTGGGAGCGATCGAGGGCAAAAGAAGAAGGGGACGACAGAGAATGAGGTGGCTGGATGGAGTCACTGAAGCAGTCGGGGCAAACTTAAATGGACTCCGGGGAATGGTAGAGGACATGAAGGCCTGGAGGATCATTGTCCATGGGGTCGTGATGGGTCGGACATGACTTCGCACCTAACAACAAACTGTAAATAAATCCTGAGAACACATTGGTGGTTTGTAAATTTGAAACGTACCGATGGGCCAGTGGTAGTTTACTAACAAAAGAGAAAAGTAGACTATACAACACAGAAGCCATCCCATCCCTGCTATACAGCACGAGTGCACTCCCTAACATGCTACTCTGAAAAAATGACTGAATCCACTCTAGTAGGTTTTGAGACTCAACAGCAAGAAGGCACATTTTCATGGGTGATTGGTACCAACAATGCAGTACTTGAGTTTGCATTCAACTAACTCATTTCCTTTAGTTTACTATGAAATTTGGTCAAATTTGGTAACCAAATAGTGTCTGGAATAAGCACAACTTAGGGGGGGGGATCCATTGAAGAAAAAGTATCCATATGTCTTCAAAAATAAGTTCACAAAATGATTACACCAATTGGCCTGGAGTTGGTTATGAAAATATACTTACACATGAACTGTAAAAATCATGTACAGCCTGTGATGCAATCTCTAGATCATATACCATATGCCCAACATCTCAATATATTTTACCACATTTCAGTGCATTTTATCACACTAACATAAAATTAGTGGAATCTTCTTTATAAAATATTAGTATGCTGTATGTATAGATGAAACAGAACTTGGACATATTCTTGAATAGGGTTGTGTGCAGCGGCGTCTGAACTGGCTGTTCCAGGGCGACGCAGCCAGTGCCACGCTGCAGGGGGATGGGGGGAGAGGCGGGGGGTGGTGCGTAACTCAGTGCACACAGGCAGGCATGGAGCTCCGCACCTGCGTGTGTGCACCGACTGATGCACTGGCGCCTGCGCCTCCCCCCCCCCCACAGCGCAGCACTGGCTGCATCGGCCTGGAACAGCTGATTCGGACGCCACCATGCACAACCCTATTCTTGAACATGTGATTCTGCATGCAAATAATCTCTTGGTAAACTCAGTAACAAAATTCCTGTACCACAGACATATTGCAGATCTCCACATATTTTTCCACAGTGCTACCAACAGCAACAGAGCCAAAGCAGAGCACATCTCGGAAATGTCTATGCCCAGCTTCTTCATATGTGTCTCCTGGTACATTCACCAGCAGATGGGGATATTTGGCTGCAAAAAGAAATAAAGAATAATGTTTTTTTTAAAAAAAACACTGAAAACACACAGAAATTCAGGTTGCATCAAAGAGTGGGTGACCAACACCCTGAATAATGAGACCATTTCTGCATGGAAGTGTTAAACTCGTGCTACCGACTGCTTGCAAACATACAGTTGGAAGCCACGTGTTTGCAAGCATCCTGACAGGGGACCCCTCCCACGTTTTCCTGCTGTCACACAAGGTGGCAAGGGAAAACAAAGTGAACTTCTCTTCCCCACTCCTCAGCATGTCAATCACTGCAAGCAACCAATCCCAGCACAGTGGTTGTTTCAGGGACTCAAACTTCCTGCCCCTCTCCCCGAGCCCCAAAATTAATTTTTTTTTAAATGGCACCTCCATGTTGCTATGCAGTAATGCTACAAGAGCATTTTTTTTTTTAAATTAGTACTTCAGCATCGCTGTGGAGAAATGCCACAACAATAAGGCACCCCCCCCCTTTTTGGGATTATTGGTGTTTTGGTCTGTATTTACATTCGGGTAGATTTGTGAGAGGCTGACCATGGTGACTGGACCCCAGTGAGTGATTTTGTGTGAACAGTAAGGCTCACTCTACACAGGCCTGCCCTTATCTCTGACCCGGAAATTGCAATTGGTTTAAAATGTGGCTGGCTAGGGACCTCACAAGGTCAACTTGGAGGACCCATATCCAGCCTGTGCTGAGGCAGCTGCATTGGTTGCCAGCTTCTGGATCAGGTTTAAGGTTTTGGTTCTTACCTTTAAGGCCATCCAAGGCCTGGGCCCCACATATCTGAGGGACCGCTTGTCTCCTTATTCTCCCCACAGGGCTCTCTGCTCTGCAGGTCCAAATCTGTTGATTGTCCCTGGTCCCTGGGAGGTATGCCTGGCTTCAACCAGGACCAAGGCCTTTTTGATCCTGGCCTGACCTGGTGGAATGAGCTCCCAGAAAAGCTGAGGCCCCTGATGAAGCTAGCACAGTTTCGCAGAGCCTGTAAAACAGAGCTCTTCCGCCAGGTAATTGGTTGAGGGCAGGCTAGG
Organism: Paroedura picta; assembly: GCF_049243985.1. Classification (NCBI taxonomy): domain Eukaryota; kingdom Metazoa; phylum Chordata; class Lepidosauria; order Squamata; family Gekkonidae; genus Paroedura; species Paroedura picta. The sequence continues at coordinate 73,077,962 of NC_135370.1, read as the reverse complement.
AAGATCGGGTCCCTCTCTGTATGAGCCACATAGGCCAGACATTGCCTGAAGGCCCGTCCTCTCCCCGGGGGTAGTGGTGGTTGTTATTGTAGAGCATGGATAAGTGGAAGAGGAGGGAGATTCACATATTGGTTTTTACCATAATTTTGTATGTATTTTGCATTTTAATGTATGTATTGTGTAGGGTTTTTAAGATTTTTCTGTAAACTGCCACAAGCCGGCTGGGCCTGAGAATGGCAGTATATAAATGTGAATATAAGTAAATTAATATAATAAAACAAGGAGCATGGATGCCTAGCTCATCGGGGCTGCTTCATCACATGACCCCCCCCCCTTTCCCCGTTAAAACCCAAACACCAGAAAACACAAATGGGGAAATGTCTTGGCTGCCCAATACCAAAACAGATGAGGACAATTAACAGAACATTTTATTTTAACTTGGGGAATGTAGCTTTGTGGTCCTGCAGCAATGCAGACTTTGCCTTTAAAAAAAATTCTCACAAGCAGGAAATGGTGAGGGAAGGGCAGGTGCAAGGGTGGGACAATGCTAGTGAGACTTTCACATGTTTCTCCCTCCACACAAGCTTGCCCCTGGTTGTTCCCCGATGTGAAGCACGATAAGGAGTGGCAAATTCAGTTTTGGTGATTTCCCTCATTGCGAGGCAAATCTGGCCAAAACTTGCACCAGCTCCTGCACAGCTTCGAGTTACTGACAACATCAAGTGGAAATAGCACTAGCACCTGCCAGCAACTAGAGGTTGTCCAGGGGCAAATTCCTCATGCGGAAACAGTCTGAGAGTAGTCTTAAACTGGAATGGCCAGATAGAATTATCCAAAGCAAAGCAGCTACTACAGACATGGTTCAGTCATGTTCAGGCAAGTTGTGGTGGAATTTTTTGTCTTCCCATTCTGCCATGTACAAGTGCCTATAGAGGTACAAACTCCTGTCTGTTTCATGATAACTGTATAAATAACTTTCTAGATGCTATAGAGTCCAGTTTCTTCTAGATTCCCAGGCCTTTATTTTGCCTAAAAAACCATATCTCCCACATGTATCCTTGCTTTCAGAATCCGTACATCCTCACCTACAGCTGTCAGTCTCATGGACTTCTGTTCCTGAATGTCTCCAAAGCTGCATGTTGCTGACACATCATGTACCAGAGCTGTGTGAGGTTGAAAGATCACCTTTATTAGGCACTCTTGCCCTGGATCCAACATGCCACGGGAAGGAATGAAGTTGAAAGGTGTTGACACCTCCCAGCTAAAGCATGTATCTACATCCCTGGAAGAAACAGAATCAGGTTGTAAACTAAATGTTCTCCAACATGGAAACTGAGTATATGAACCAGAAAATGATGCAGAAATGGGATAACCCTATCTCCTGTTACACATTATTCTACAAGTATTGGAGATGGTACATGTCATGCCAATGGGTTCCTTACCAAAAGCACAATGCAATATATATAAGCCTCTGGGAAAGGGTAGGATATAAATGTAAAAATAAATAAATAAACAGAGAATTCTCCCAAACCTCTAAATATTTGCTCATAGCTCAAAGCACACTGAACTGATTAGCCTGGTCTAGCAATCAGAGAAAGCTGTCCCTGCAGCATTCTACTAAACTCAACCACAGGAGATGTTGGCCTGAATCTGCAAGTGCTATATTTTATTTGGCTCCTCAATCATTTATGTTTACATTGCTCTCCAGCTACTAGATTTTCAGTCATACTTTGTCTTTATTTATACTACAAACAGCAAGAATAACTGAAAACTATTTTTATTATATGTTAGCATTTTTAATTTTTCACCACTACACCAAACTGGCTACACCTAATTATAATAGCCTGATATTTTATACTTTATACTTTAACTGCAATATCTGAATAAATCTTACAACAATCATGGAAGGAATATTAGTATTATTCCCATAATGCCAATGGAGGGGGGGGGGCTTGAGGCTGTGAAACAGTGGCTTGTCTGATGCAATTTGGAGAACTCATAGCATAAGCAAAATCTGGACTCGGAATTTACTGGAATTCTCACAAGGCTGTCCTATGCAGTACTACTCTAAATCCACTGAAATCAATGGGCAGACTGAAACAACTCTTCTCCAAGCTACCATCATCCTAGGTAGATGACTGATTTGAAATGAAAGTTTAAAGAGCCATTCACTCTGAAAAGAAGACCAGTAGCACCTTAAAATCCAACTAAAGCATAAGCTTTCATGAGTCAATGCTTGGTTCTTCATCAGATGCATCAGCTCTAACGCCCAAACACTTACGGAATATATGTTATTACTTTAAGGTACCACTGGACTCCACTTTACTTTACTGCTTAAGGCTACCCATCTGGAATTACGTTCATTGTAGAAATTCTCAAAACCCTGGTCAGAACTGCCTGCAGCATCCAGATCAAATGCATTTTCAAGCAATTAGGAGTATTTTGTGTCTTTACTATGCTGAATCTTTAAAAGCAACTATGAATGGAATCAGCCAGCAAATGGGTCCTACAACAAATGCAAACATTTCTGGAGACAAAGGACAGGTCCACTCACCCATCATTGTGCAGGATAAACGAGGCCCATGTGCAGTCATAGACAGCACAGGGAGGGAGCTGAATGCTTTCAGGGAAAAGCAAGCTGAAGCGTGGCAGCTTAGCATACAGGGCAACAGAGAATCCTCCCTCTAGTTGTTCAAAGAGGATGTTATCTTCATACTCCTTCTACATAGGAAGGGAGGCAAACCATCAGGCTGAACCGCTTCTCCATAGCAAATGCAAAGAACATTTAGAGCGCTTCCATGTACATAAAGCAGGAGCTTCACATTCATGCACCCCAAGCTGTAAACAGAGGACTGACTGCACATAAAATTATGCCAGCAGGAAGGTCTGTTTCTTTGTCAGTTCATTCACTGTAACATGTTGAAGATTGACTGGCGAGTTATTACTTGATCTTTTCTAGAGAGGTTTGTGTGACTGTCATCTAGTCTTGACAGTACTATGAATGCTACAGACAACTGACACTATACTACTATTTTGGCTGTACCCAACAAATTATCCACTCCCTTTTCTAAAATTGGTTTCCTTCTAGTTAGGAAGTAAGATGAGTCCTAACCTGAGTTTGCACATCTGACACTTTCACCCCCTCAGAGCTCAGTCAGTTCAAAACCCTCCCTTCTCTTGAGAGAGAATGCTGTTCCCATACAAAGCTATGTTGGTGGCATTAAAAGGAGGCAAAGATCCACAACAGATCTAACACATACCTTTTCCAAAGGTCGGAAGATGATAGGCAGAGCTAAGGACATCCCAGGGCTCAGAATAATTGGTTGTGGAAAAACGGTGATAAAGAAACGTGTAGCGGGTGGTCTGAAAAAACAAAGGCATAAAGGAAAATGGAGATGGAAGTGATATGCTAAAAAAAAAAAAAAAAAATTATGAATCTGAAATTTCAGCAATATTTTATGTATTATGTATGAAACAACCAAACTAATATGACAGATATACCATACAAAATAAGATAAATTCAATAAACCTAAAATAATTATGTGTAAAAATATTTAAATTTAAATTATAAATAAAACAATTTTTGCATAATTGAAAGAGCACACAATACAACAAATTCAGTGATGCTAACAGTATACAACCAATCAGTCAGAGGAATCTGTTAAACATTCTCATGTTGGCTGTACAAGGAGACAAAAGATAATAATAGTTCCATATTCCAAGTGAACTATACTGCTCTAACTAGACAGAGGCTGCTTTGTCATCTTGGTTGATGACTTCTACCAAGAACTAGATAGGGTGAACGTGATGCTATAGTTCTGCTGGATCTCTCAGCAGCCTTCAGCATCATCAACCATGCTATCTTATTGCGTGAGGACCTTGGCCCCTCCTCCAGCCAAGACTACCTTATTTTGGACTTAGTTGTTTTAATAAGCACCCCCTTATGCAGCCTAAGTGCCAAGTAGACGTGAAACTTAGCAGTTCTCATGAAGCGTTTTTCATAAAGTGGGTTGATTAGGGTGATTCAAAAGAACACTAGTAATGGTTACTACTCCAATAGAAAGAAGCTAGTGCAGAATGAAGAGAACACAGATCTTATTGTCCTTTGCATGGCCTACCCACCTGAACCTTAGCTTCTGGGTTTTCAGACAAATATTTTTCAACGTTAAATGTTTGGTGAATTCTTTCCCCAGACACCATCGCTGCCAGTAGAGAGCCTCAGCTACTTCAATGCCCCAGAAAGTGCTCCTCTCCTTAGCTTTTCTCAGGGTGGAGACTAGAGGCCTTTGTATGGGAACAGTCACCTTTTGAAGGAACAAGGAAAAGTGAGGCATATGCTCATCAGAATAAAAAGCTATCTTAAGTACTCTTGAAGAACTAATGAAAAAAGCTGTGTTTATAATGAAATATTCTGGAACAGCTAAAACAATGTCAGTGGAAAAATAGTCAGGTCTTCAAAGCCAGCAAGGATAACTCTTTTGACACCACAGCAACAAGGATTATGCACCTGAGTAGCACCACCATGACAGAGTCTCTGAAGAGGGTCTGATCTGGATGTTGATCTGTGCACCTGAGTGAGCATCTTGACACCTGAGAGAATAAAAAACATATTAGTTGTTCAGAAAGTGACAAGATTATTACAGTTGAAGGATCAGTTGTTTGGTGGGTCCTTTAAATGTCTCCCCTCCAGACCCTTCCCAGCAGGCTGCAGAGAGCAAGCTCTCCACTGCCGGGGAAGGGGGAACTCACCAAACAGTTGATCTAAGGAACAAAAGCAAAACCATGTTGGATCAGGCCAATAGTGCATCCATCTAACACTCTGTGTCACACAGTGGTCAAAACCCAGGGGCCATCAGGAGGTCCACTAGCAAGCCAGAACTCCAGAAGGCCTCCCACTGTGCCCCCCCCCCACAAGCAGCAAGAAGACAGAGAGAGTATCACTGCCCAGGAAGAGTGTTGCATTTTCTTTGTTGGTTTGATTTATTTATTAGTTTGAATATACCGCCCCTCCCCACACATAGGCTTGAAGCACTTTACAACATGTCACATGTACATGTTTATAAAATAGCAGTTAAAATATTATTTAAAATTTGGGGTGCCCTATCACATTTGCTCATCAATTTGTTAATCATCCTCCTGGTCCATTTCATGGACAGTATGCTCTGTTAATCGGATTCTAATTTGGGGGGAGGGAATAACCTGGAGATGAATGGAGAGAGGCCCATACATTTTATTGGGTGCTAGTTTATTCTGACCCTAATTTAGTAGGGTAAGCTTAAGTAGTTCAGTCAGGGCCTGGGTCTTGACTGGCAGCTTCTTCCACCAGGTTAGGGTCATGTCCACGAAGGCCCTGACCCTGGTTGAGGCCAGATGCACTTCCTTTAGGCTGGGACCACCAACATGTTAGTATTAGGAGATCTTAAAGTTCTTCTGGGGGCATATTGGGAGAGGTGTTCCTTAAATATGCAGGGCCCAGACAGCAAATGTCTTTGAAGGTTAGAAAAACACCTTAAACTTGGTCCAGAATTCAACCAGCAACCAAGGCAGCTGCATATATGGTGTCCTAATAAGGACTGGAGCAGACACATTTTATACCAGCTGCAGTGTCTGGCTCAAGATTAAGGGTAGACCTGCATAGAGTGAGTTACAGTAGTCTAACCTGGAGACGATTGCCACACTGTTCAGGGACAGATAGGGCACTAGTAACTTTGCCTGGAGAAGATGGGAAAATGCCTGACATGCTACCTTCCTGATCTGAGCCACCAATGTAAGAGAGGCGTCAAGGATCAATCCCAAATTCCTGACTGTGCGCAAAATTGCCAGTTGCATATTGTCAAGCCACTGTAATACTAGTCTCCATATCCCATCAACATAATCCCAAATACAGTATGTGGTATTATATAACAGACAATCACAACCCCAAAAATGTATAAACCAGAAAACCCTAAAAATATAACACCATTAAAAAAAAACCCACACTAGAAAACCAAAAGTTTATAGTGTTTATAAATAACCAAAAAGTCTATAAACATTGTGGACCAACACATGGAAGGGGGTCCCCATCTCTTGCTCTGGGAAGATTAACATCCTGCAAACACTTCCACGTTCTGTATTTTTCATGAAAAATTAAAGAAATGACCAACAACAGTTTTCTAGAGTCTACTGTATTTTCTTGCACACTTGGCTTTATTGCTTGTGTTACAATAAATCTATTAGGATGGAAGGTGTCACAAGTCTCCTCTTTGTTCGGCCTGGAAAACAGGATAACGTAATCAACAAACAATAATCACTGTTGTGTATGTGGTCATAGTGGCCACATACCCAGCAATCACCATTGTGCAACACAGCGCAAAGGGGAAGCGGGTGTGGAAAAGAGGCACTGTGTGCCTCTGAGGTCAAATGGATGGGGGGGTGGAATTGTGCATGGAATATGAGGGCGGGGGGAGGCAGAAAGGAAAATCGCGCGTTCCTACCTAATTTTCTTTCCCTCCTCCAACCCTAAAACGCAAAGAAGTGCAAGGAAGGAGGCTAGAGGCTGGCGAGTAACTCCAAGCGCCCCGGAGTTACTATGGAAACAAGACGCGGAAGTACCCGAGGCGGCGGCTACCACAGCAACCACTTACGGCAAGCAAAGGAGCTCAATCCAGGAAGCGAGAGGAGGTTGTGAGAAGGAGAGGATATAAAGTGAAGTGGAGCCTGGAAGATGCGCAGTCCATATCCATGAGGAAGGGAGGGAGGTTATAGGAAGCACAATAATAAAGTTTGTCCCACATTCGAATATAAATGCATCTGGCTGTGTATGCTGTTTCAGTTCTCTATCTGGAAGGACAACTTTTCAGGACTACTATGAATGTGATGTGAAAAATTGTGTGAAGACTGGGTCTGTGTCAAAATAATTTGCTGCTTGAACTTGGTTTGTTAAGAAGAAAAAGCAGAATAATTGTTCTGGAGAGAGGGAATCAGCTAGCAATTAAAGATTGTCATAGGAAGTTATCTGTTCCTAGCTCTTAGAAGGAAAGGAAAGAAAGAAGAAAAGTTTGGTTTTATACTACCCGAAGTAGTCTCAAAATGGCTTACAATTGCCTTCCCTTCCATCTTTTGACAACACAGTGAGTTAGGTGGGGCTGAGAGAGCTCTGTGAGGAATAACAGAACTACTGTTCAAAATGCTTTTATCTTGTGCTACTGGACTCTGATTTTATTATGCTTTCTGAACAATGTCAAAATGGAAGGAAAGAAAAGGAAGTAAACTTTAGTCATACTCACTTCCTTTTCTCAGATTAACATGGCTATCAGGTTGATAACATCACATGTGCACCTAATGTTAACAAATGTTTGACTTTAAATTACAAAGTTATTCACAGAAGAGTTATAATGTAACAGGGAAAGCTATGATCCAGTAGGTTTCAAAACAATGATGACTTCAAGGGAAAAGAGAACATCACTGTGCTTGCAAATGAGATTGATCTGGACAGCTACACCTCAGGTATCTGCCACAATGTAAAGAAGCTATACAGAGTGCCTTGGAAGTCATGTTCAGCTCTTCGACATCCCATCTGTAGCTCTTCTGAGCACTGTTTCCTGTGAAACCTGCCTCACATTGGAAAAAAAATCATTATTACTATAAGCCTGAGACAAAACTAGCAGTTTTATATTTATAACACAATTTATCCATGATATTATACTAAGGTTGTAGAGATATAAGGCTTCTGTGTCTGAGTCTGTGTGAACATATGACGTTTTTTGCCATGATGGTATAGTGAACATATGAAGCTGCCTTATACTGAATCAGACTCTTGGTCCTTTATGGTCAGAATTGTCTACTCAGACTGGTAGCAGCTCTCCAGGGTCTTGGGCAGAGGTCTTTCATACCACCTACTGCATGGTCCTTTTCACTGGATATGCCAGGGAGTGAACCTGAGGCCTTCTACATGCCAGAGGATCTGCCATTGAGTCACAGTTCATTCCCTCTAATGGCAGAACTGTCCAGCACCCAAGTTTGTTGATTTGTCTCTTTACCCATCTGTTTTGAATTGAAACAAGACCCCTCCAGAGGCTGGGTTGATTTTGGAATTTTCCTTGTCACCCTTTTCCCTCAGAAGGTTCACCAGCCCTCCCACTCTTGCCCCCCAAGCACCAAGAATACAGTGCATCACTGCCCTAGGCATTGCCTCTGCTCCATATGTTTCTCCAATCCTCTCTTAAAGCTGACAATGCTTGTAGCCACCAACACACCTTGTGGTATGTTTATCCTTTGGGTGGAGTATTTCTTTTTATTTATTCTAAATCTACTATTTATTTCATTGAGTGCCACAAGTTCCTGTATTGTCAGAAAGGGATAAAACTACTTATCTTCTTTATCCCATGTATAATTTTGCAAACCTCTATCACACCACCCCCTCAGTCATTGTTTCTTCAAGCTAACCTTTTTAGGATTTCTTTATAGAGGTGTTCCTATCCCCTTCATCATTTTAGTTGTCCTTTCCTGCACCTTGAAATAATTACGTCACCACAATGGCATGGCAAATATCAAATTAATTATACAAGTAGAACAGGTATACAGAAATTCTTACAATTAGAAAAGTTATACCAAAGGTACACAATTAACAATCTCCCACTTTGTGGATACTCCCAACAGGACCCAGGAGCTCTGCCTGTTTCGCAACAGCTTCTGCCGGGGAGCAAAGAGCTGACCAAAATTTTCTTTTAATAGGAAGTGGATTATAATTTGTGTAGAAGAAGGAACACAAGTCCTTTGTTGGTTGTCAGAGCCAAAAATAGGTCATAAGAAGGCTTTACTCTTCAGCCAGGAGGGGGCAAGCCAGTCGCCGCCAGCGCTCCCGCCACTCTGAGCCGCCCTGGAAGCGGCCTTCCTGGCCTCGGCAGGGCTGTCCAGGGGGAAGGGAGGAAAGGAGTCCCCACCAGTGCTCCTCCCACCCCAAAAGACCCACCATGGCCTCTCCAGGCCTGCCTAGGAGGAGGGGGAAGGCTTAGTGCTCATTGTTAATTACAACAGGCTTTTTTCCCAGTTAACATCAATTTATAGTTAGGAGTTTTGACTCCAATATGCATAATTTTACACTTGCCCATGTTGAATCTCATTTGCCATTTTAATGGCCATTTGACAGATTCCTCTGTAGTTCCTTTTAGTCCTCTGGTTCTCACTTTCTACAATCACTATATCATTGGTGTAAGCAAACTCCCTGGATATCATCGTAGGAACATCAGAAATATGTTGAAAACCTATTGCTGAAAAGTTATCCTGTGCACTGTACAATCTTAAGACTTGGCGCTGACACGTTTTGATCCACACTGGATCTTCCTCAAAGGTCTAATTACTGCACACATACAATGATAAAATACATAAAGCAACCTGTAAAATAAATAAATTATGAAACCTGGAAAAAACCAAGAGAATGGGATAATTGTTATAAGCTCAGACAACTCAATCAACAATGAAAGACTGTATAATTATCAGGCTTACTTTTTTTAGGGTGACAAAATCAATGGAGCCGATGGGAAAATGTCCATTTATCAGATTATATTCCCTGTAAGAAATTTAAATTATGAAAAACTAGAATAATTTGTTTATGAATTAAGGAGGGAGGGAGGGAAAATTACATTCCTTTTTTCAGGCTGCCAAGAAATTCTGTTGTGTGCCTATGAAATCAGTCCATGTACAAAGGCAGGTGAGGTGGTTAACTGATGAGGAATTTAATGTTATAGGAGGAGGATGCAACAATGCTGGCAGAATGTTGGAACTGGCCTGTTAGGACAGGGTGAAGCCAGGGGGGGGGGAGGGAAGTCAAGGAGTGAATGCTCTTCTATCTTGCTCCTGTAAATGGACATCTTTCCATGTACAATCAAGGTAGAGAAAAAAAGGGGTGAGAACAATATTTCATATATAAATACACATCCGAACAATCTCCTGATTTAAGCCTGCTGGTTCCAAAGTCCTGAGAGTAAATATTCAGAAAGTCTCTCTTCTTTTCCAGGTAGATAAGTGATGTTCAGTAGATGCTCAAATCTTCTCAATGCCATAAAACCAACAATCTTCCATGCTTTGCTGAGTTGTTCTGAAGTGCTGGACCATAGGCACTGAGAATGTGATTTCTGATGCAACTCAAATGCTCAAGAATTCTTATTCTTAGAGGTCTAGACATGAAACCTATATATTGTTTGTATTTACTTTCAACTCTATGGGGCTTTACGCACCGGGATCTTTGTAGCAAATTGGTCACTGAATGAAAAATCGCCATTCAAAATAGTGGAATTCGTCGTTATGCATACCTGCCTTTGTAGTGGAATCCAGTTGCGTTTTGTAGCGTTTCCCACAGGCTTCCGGTCTCGGCAGAAATCGCTAGAAAGGAAGCGCTATTGCCGAGCTCGTCCCGCCCCTGGCCGTCAAGCAGCCAATGGGCAGCCGTTAGCATGCTCCCAAACAGCCCCTTTCCCTTTAAGAAAGGTTTTTTTTTAAAAAAAACATACCCATTGCAACGAATCTGTGTTAATTCGTTGCAACGGAGAGACCCATCCAGCTGCCTGGTGTGTTTGAGCTGTCGTTTGATCGTTGCCACGCTCCCTCCGAGTGAAAAAAAAATCCCCCCCCCTCTCACGGGCCCGATTTTCGGCTGAATGAATGTGTAAAAAATAAAGTGACTGCTTAGTAGTGTGCTTAGTGACTGAAGGGGAGGGACTGAAGCCGGGGAAGCCTCTAAACTGAAAGAGGCTCGCTGGTGCGTTTATCCCCGCTCGCTCGGAGAAAAAAAAATGGCGATCGCTTCGCCGGAAGATCAGAGAAGAGAGCCAGGGGGAGGGACTTTGTAGAAACCGCAACAATGTTAACGCACAGGTCTTTTTCGCTAGTGTTGCAGATTGGTTGCAGGAGTGTATCACTTTCCGGAGGCTGAATCCACTTTTGGGGATTTCCCTGAAAGCGCTACAAGGAAGCGCTTTTTGCAGATTGGTTTCAGGTGTGTGGCAGATTGTCGGCGATGTTGTGCAAAACAGCAAATCAGTAGCGTTTTCAATTGGCAACCATTGTGCTATTTTGAAGGCGTGCAAAAAGCCCCTATGTATATCTATGTGTTATCATTCTTGCAACTCTTAAAGATACTTTTTTTTTGTATACTGACAGGCTTTGCAATGCAGGCAGGGGAAAAAATCACTTGGTAATCCTTTTCCCTCTAAAGTACTCACTGCTGGTCCTGTGTGGGAGAATCTACTGTGAACAAGCATGTCTTTGAGGTTCAAAAGAACTTACCTGATTCTGGCAGAGAAATATTTACCATATTGCTGGTGTCTGAAAATATCTGGGTGAAGATAAGGGAAGGAAAAACAAAGAATATAGTGGTTGATGTCTGCTACAGACCAACTAATCAGGGTGAAGATGTGGATTCTACCCCCTGAAGCAGCTTGACAGGATTCCTTCTTGGAATACCTGTTTTGTTTGGAGAAGGTAAAACAGCTACCCTTTGAATGTTGGCTGGCAAACTTTGTTGACATTCATTATCCTTCTCTGGATTGCTATTACTGTATTATCTGTTGTATATATTTTCATGGGCACATTAGAACCATGTTTACAGTTCTCATTTGTCTACATATTAGTTGTGTTGTTCTTTAATATAATCTTGTTAAAAAAACACATTGTATGTTTTGCATTATTAAGTTGGGTAGCCAGGTTTTACATGACCCTTTCAGTTTCTGTTTGCTCAGAGCATGGTCCATGTTCCCTTTATTGTTTGTTTGATGGAATATCCCAGCAACAGGACCTTGTAATTATGAATAACTTCCAATTTCCCTAATGTGTGCTGGGAAACAAATGCCACTAGGCGTCCAGAGTTGGGCAACTTTCTAACCTGCCTAGTGGACAATTTCATTTATCAAATGGTGGAAGAGCCTATGAGAGGTCCAGTCATATTCAACTTAATATTGACCAACATGCACGAGTTGGTGGGTGGGGTGAAGTAGGTGAGGACCCTGTGGGGGGGGGAGTGACCATGTAATTCTAGAATTTCTTATAAGATAGGGGGCCAAAGAATTTCGTAATCAGGCATATCTGTTAGACTGTCATAGGGCAGACTTTAATATACTCAGAGAAATGATGAGAGTCATCCCATGGACCAGGATGCTGGAAGAGAAAGGAACAAGTGCTGGGTAGGCCCTCTTTTTTTAAAGAGCTATTGCTCAAGCCATGACTGTTCCAGCAAGATGGAAACATGGTAAGGGATCCAAGAAGCCTATTTAGATTAACAGAAAACTCCAAGAGGAGCTAAGGAAGAAAAAGGAAATGTTCAAGAAATGGAGGGAAGGGCAGACCTCTAAAGAAGAGTATCTGCAGGTCAGCCATCAGAAAGCCCAAAGCTGGGAGTGAGCTGAGACTGGCCAGGGAAGCCCACTATAAAAAGAAAAGCTTTTTCAGATATGTGAGGAGCAAAACCAGGCAATGGTCCCACTGTTGAGTGAAGATGCAGAGACTGATAGAAGACAGAGAAAAAGCAGAAAGGCTCAGTACATATTTTGCCTCTGTGTCTTCCCAGAAGAATATGGGCACATCTAAGGGGTAGTAGTAGGAAAGGTATGGTATCTGGGTTGCAGGTTGACACGGGCAGAGAGGTTGTCAAGAGGCACCTGGCTGTGCTGGATGAGTTCAAATCCCCTGGGCCAGATGGTGTGCACCTGAGAGTACTCAAAGAATTTTCTGGAGAGCTTGCAGAACCTTTGTCCGTCATCTTTAGGACCTCTTGGAGGAGTGGAAGGGGGCCAGAAAACTGGAGAAGAGCAGATGTTATCCCAATCTTCAAAAAAGGGAGGAGAGATGACCTGGGAAACTACAGTGAGACTAACATCAATTACAGGAAAGATAATGGTGCAGATTTTTAATGGGGCTATCTGCAATCATCAGAACAATTTGTTGAGCACAGACACACTACAATATCTAGAAGAACTGTTCCCCATGCATTCAATGCATTTCCAATGCTTACCAGCACAGGCAAAAAAAAAAAAACCCTGCATTGCATGGGTCCAGTCTGTTGCATTATGTGGACCCACAAGCCACCATAGTGAAATACATCTTTGCTAATGGTCCCCAGCTGAATGGAGTAAGAGTTAATTGTAAACAGCTAAAGCCAATTATTTGAGCTTTGAATGCAAACAAGCTGTCTAGCTAACTGAAATTAGATAATTGTTGTCAGCTGTCAAACCACTGAATCAGCAGATCATCTTTAACAGCTATCTAAGTTTTAGATCTTCTTAAGAGGTCTCCAATACTAAGCCATTGCAAAGAGAAATCTTTATAATTAAGAATCAATATTGAGCAGATCAGGACCTTCTCCTATTTGGGGATTTTCTTAGCAAATTAATTTTGGACACCCCCCCCCCAACTCAGAGCAATTTTCAACAAAGCAGAACCATGGTCAAGTGCTATAAATTGGCTTTTCCATAATAAGGAGGGAGCATATTCTCAGTCCCTCAGTCAAACCCTTGATGTCTTACAAGCTGCCAGAGTAAGATCAGCTTGCAGTCCACATTTGCAAAATGCAATGACAGGCTGGCTGCAGGCTTTTATTTCAATTACCATATATACCTGTGTATAGGCTGAGGAGGGCTTTTTCAGTGTGAAAAAATGTGCTGAAAACCCCAGCTTATATATGAGTATATACAGTAATCAAGATTGTGGAAGAAGAACCCTGTGTAGCTCCAGATGAAAGTACCTTGCAGGAGCTCAAGCAGGAATATAAAAACTGGACAGAGAAACATGCAAAAGCCTCTACAATTATCATCTCATGTGTGAGTACAGCTGAATACCCTAATTTACTAAGACAAAAGTCTGCCCATGACATGCTAAAGCTTTTGGAATCAGCTCTTGTTAAAAATGGATAGACTTACTCCTCCAGACTAATTAGCAGACTGTACAGCTTGTGTTATCAAGAAGGAGATCCTTTGATGAGTATATATTGGAAACGAAAAGACTCTTTCAGGAGTTAGGAAGCTCTGATGCTGCACTATCAAATGTAAACAAAATTACTACGTCATTTCTGAGTATGTCCAAGACTTTCATCTGTACAACCACTAACGTGATCTATTGTACAAATAGTACTGCAGAAAACAGTGGGGCAGGTTAAATGCACTCCAGAACAATATTTTGGAACTCTAAATGTAGACATAGCATATGCTTACTTGCAGCTCCTCTTCCCAGGATGCCCCCTACATGCCCAGAAAGTTTTGTGAAACTTTGCATTCCTGGGAAAGGCACTGTGAATTTGAAGCCTCTAGTTGGCCCCAGGGTTTGTTCTGTCCACACCTGAATCCATGAGCAACAACTACCCAGCACCTCCCCAGAATTTGAAATGTCAGTTTGCTCTGAACTCACTATTCTTTGATTTACAGGATTTCAGAGGACAACTGTGCTGGTCTGCAGTAGAAGAGCTAGATTTGAGTCTGACAATGGAAGCTTTGATTCTCAAAACGCCTTTAAAATCTTGTTGGTTTCTAAGGTGCTTCTGTAGTCAAATCTAGCTCTTTTTACACTGATAACTTAATGACTTCAGTGTGCAAGTGAAGCCTTTGTCACAAATATACCTCATCAACAAAGTCCATGAAGATATAGTGTTATTTCCTTATCAATAGGCCCAGTTTGCATCTACTTGGTCTCCTGGAGCCTAAATGCTATATGCAACCTGGTATTCTCTGACCTAGCCTAATCTCATAGAGCCCGGCAACATTGTTTTCCATGAACAGCAGTGTAAAGTACATAGGCTAGAGAAACTGAACTAAAAATGTTTATAAAACACAATTTATGTCTCTTCATTTTAAGATAATAGATATTTCAAATGTAGCTTTCTTTCCTTGTTTGTTTCCTTGATTGTTTTTGATTTTGTATTGTTTTCATGTTGATATGAAATGTGAGAATTGTTAAGTAAAGCATTTCTATTTAGTCATTGTCAAGATAATCTTTATGACGTGAGACAACACTGTGTTTTTTTTAATAAGATTTTTATTTTTATTTTCCAGGATTAAAGATAATGAAATACAGGCAATCTACATTGTTAGTACAGAAGAAAAAAAGGTTATGCTCTTCATTTGATACATTTAGTTCCCCGTTTCAATCCCCTTTTAAAATATTTAAAGATAATACAATGCAAGTAATCTACATTATTGATACAGAAAGAAAAGGATTATGCTCTTCGTTTGATACACTTGATACCTCGTTTCAATCCCCTTTTAGGTAAATCAGATAAGGGCCCCATTGTTCTTGAAAACCCTCTTCTCTTCATTTAAGATTATAAGACTCCACATGACTACAATATTATGGACTTTTACCCAAAGCTTATAAACTTTTTCACGTTTCCACCACATTTAAAAAGAGAAGTCTACTTTGTTACCATCGTTTCAACATTTCTTTGCATAGTTTTTAACAATTTTAGCAATCATAAACAATTTATACTTAGCGTGGTCTTAGAGCCATCCACATTTCCACTAGGGAAAAGAAAAAAGGAAAAAATAAAAGCCTACTTAGTTGTACGGAAAGAAAAAGGAAATATATATATATATATATATATATATATATATATATATATATATATATATATATATATATATATATATATATATATATATATATATATATATATAGGTTGTTAAGTTATATAGGTGTACATTATTGATACCAAAAATGATAAAATAGAGTCTTCATTAGTTAGTAAAATAAAGTCTTTGTTAGTTACATTTACACCTCCTCAGTTAGGTCCCTCCTTTTAGTTATGCTTTAAGTTTGAGCTAAGAGTCACTACAGAGATATGTTAACTAATTCAAATTCAGCTAACATAGGAAATCTAAGACCCCACACTTACATGGTAGTATAAACCCATTCCATTAAGTGTCTCCTTTTAATTAAGCTTTAATTTTGGGCTGGTAGACACTACAAAGTTAGATTTGATAATACAAATTCAGCTTACTTAGAAGATCTTAGACCCCAGATTAACTTCTTAACTAGTTATATTGCCTATATGGCTACGGAAAAAAAGGAAAAAGGAGGAAAAGAATTTCAACCACTGCGTCTTATTTCCGTTCCCCAAGCTTCTCAAGGGGGTCTCACATCGAGGCTTGTTGCATCTTGCTGCTCCCACTGACCCATGTTCTGTCCAGTTGGCCCCTGGCTCAGAAAGTGCAGTTGTAATCCTTCCCTCGGAGTATACATCGGTGAATCCTGAAGCAGCTGTACCTCCTGGGCTCCAATATCAGTACAGTTTTTTTCCCAAGAAGCTCCTTTCAATCGATTACTTTCACTGCAGATCTTTTGATTGGTTCTTGTGTACTGTTGCTTTAGAGTGGCTGTATGTCTTCTTAGGTAGGGTGTCCTTATCTAGGCTGCAAAGCTCCGACATCCCCTTTTCCATCTCCATAGTTTCAAGTTTCTCTTCTGCTGGTAGTTTTCTACCTTGTTTAGAGCTATCATCAGCCACTGTTGTTGATTCGTCATTCTTGTTAGAGACTTCTTCCTTGCCGCCTTTGAACTCCTTGAGCATATTTTTAAGCAAGCCATCTGTAAATGCTTTCAGGTCTTGAGTTTGTATCTCTAATAAGTAAACAAATGTTTTTAGCATAGACATGTTCTAGTCTTGAAATTTTCTTAGTCTTAGGCAATTTTGCAAATAACCAGTAGAGGTCCTACAGAGTCCTAACGAAAAGCAACAGTCTGTTATGATATTGAACTCAGTAAAGCAGCATAGTAAAGCAATGTCTCGTACTGGAACAGAATTTTCGCGAGATCTTCCCACCCACGGCTCTTATCTCTTATCTCCGAAAACCAAAACAAATGCAGCAAGAGCCATGACTAATTAGTTTGAGTTGATTTAAGTCCTTCTTCTTCTTAGAAAAGAGAATTAGCCTGCCTCATATCAAGGTGGCTTCAAGCAGAGCCAGAAACGGGAGAAAATGGAGGAACGGAAAAATACTTGCGTCTTGGAATTTAGCAGATGTCCTCCCCTCAGTTCACAGCATTCGTTTGCAGTAAATCGTAGTAGAAGAACGAAGTAGCTTCACTTACACTCTATCTTGCTTAGATTAAAGAAAGCAGCTTTCCACGCCGAGAGTTTGTTCCAGGGGAGAAGGTGCCGGGGGAAACCCCCACTCACTGTTTATAGGCTCGATCTGATGTCTGCCAGTTGTTTTCACTCCGGAGTTATAATGAGTCGAAAGTCTTGCAGGGAAGTATCCAATTAGCTTTGTAGATTAAAATAAGAGCTTTGTAGATTGCAGAGTTGAAAGAAAAGAAAAAAGTTTTAAAATGGCGGACGGCACTTACGGGACCCTGTGCACACTGAGCTTGCGTTCCATGGAAAATTAATTTCCCTGCGGAACAGAGAGGCCCCAGAGATTCACAAGGAATTCCTGAGTAGATGGTGGGTGGGTTGGCGTACCCAAAACCCGGTTCTGTCAATCACAGCAGCAATTGACCCTCAGTGGAACAGGAGCTCGAAGTATTCGAGCTATCCAAGTGCCATGTCTCCACCCACTCAGACAACCCTGTGTTTTGATAACTAAGCAACCAAGAGATGCTCACTTTGTACTGAACTGGTGCTTAAAGAACATTACCAAATGGATGAGGGCCTATAAGCTGAAACTGTATCCAGAAAAGATGGGAAAGATGATGATGATAATAATAATAATAATCTTTATTCTTGTGGCACACCCTTCTTGTGAGGCTCAGGATGGGTATCAACAGTAAAAAGCAGTTATAAATAACATTAAAACATGTTTTAATTTAATTTACAACATTTTAAAATTCATGCCTCTGCCAGTTGATGTAATTGTCAAGGACGGGTTCTTTTTTTGGATGAATGGATCAGTTCTTTATATTCTATCAGATCAGATGTTTCCCCTGGGAGATCAGCCAATTTGATGTTATTTGTATGTTATATTCCCATTCTCAACCATTGGCCTGGCAAAATAGCTCTCCGTTACAGGCCCTGCAGAATTGATTGAGGTCCCACAGGGCCTTGATCTTGATTGGCAGGACATTCCACCAGGCCAAGGTCAAAAAAGCCCTGCCCAGGTTGAGATCAGTTTCACCTCTTTGGAGCCAGGGACCCTGAGCAAATTTTGGTGTGCTGACCATAATGCTCTTTTGGGGAAATAATAAGAGAGGCAGTGTTATGTCTGTGGGCATTTGGACACAAATGCAAATTAGGGTTCTCTGCTAGTTTGGAAGTGACGGTTGTATGGATTACCATAGCTAGGTCAAGTGCCAAGAGATGGAGGGACTACTCATCAAGTTTGCAGATGACACCAAATTGGGAGGACTGGCAAATACTCCAGAAGATAGAGACAGAGTTCAACGAGATTTGAACACAATGGGAAAATGGGCAAATGAGAACAAGATGCAATTTAATAAAGATAAGTGTAAAGTTCTGCATCTGGGTCAGAAAAATGAAAAGCATGCCTACTGAATGGGGGATATGCTTCTAGGTCACACTGTGTGTGAACGAGACCTTGGGGTACTTGTGGATTGTAAACTAAACATTGAGCAGGCAGTGTGATACAGTGGTAAAAAAGGCGAATGCCATTTTGGGCTATATCAACAGGGGCATCACATCAAAATCACAAGATGTCATAGTCCTATTGTATACGGCACTGGTCAGACCACACCTGGAGTACTGTGTGCAGTTCTGGAGGCCTCACTTCAAGAAGGACGTAGATAAAATTGAAAGGGTACAGAGGAGAGCGACAAAGATGATCTGGGGCCAAGGGACCAAGCCCTATGAAGATAGGTTGAGGGACTTGGGAATGTTCAGCCTGGAGAAAAGGAGGTTGAGAGGGGACATGATAGCCCTCTTTAAGTATATGAAAGGTTGTCATTTGGAGGAGGGCAGGATGCTGTTTCCGTTGGCTGCAGAGGAGAGGACACGCAGTAATGGGTTTAAACTTCAAGTACAACGATATAGGCTAGATATCAGGAAAAAAAATTTCACAGTCAGAGTAGTTCAGCAGTGGAATAGGCTGCCTAAGGAGGTGGTGAGCTCCCCCTCACTGGCAGTCTTCAAGCAAAGGTTGGATACACACTTTTCTTGGATGCTTTAGGATGCTTAGGACTGATCCTGTGTTGAGCAGGGGGTTGGACTAGATGGCCTGAATGGCCCCTTCCAACTCTATGGGCCATTCCGCACCGGGATCCATGTAGCAAATTGTTTGCTGAACGAAAAATCGCCATTTTAAATAGTGGAATTCGTCATTATGCATACCTGCCTTTGTAGTGGAATCCAGCTGCGTTTCTATCGTTTCCCACAGGGTTCCGGTCTCGGCAAAAATCGCTAGAAAGGAAGCGCTATTGCTGAGCTGTGTCCTGCCCCTGGCCATCAAGCAGCCAATGCGCGGCCGTTATCATGCTCCCAAACAGCCCCTTTCCCTTTAAGGAAGGTTTTTTTAAAAAACACATATGCGTTGATTCGTTGCAACGGAGAGACCCATTCAGCTAGCAGGTGATGTTTGAGCTGCCGTTTCATCGTTGCCACGCTCCTCCCCGAGTGAAAAAAAAAATCCCCCCCCTCACGGGCGCGATTTTTGGCCAAAAACAGTGTGAAAAATAAAGTGAAAATAAACCAGCAAACGGGCCTCTGGGATGCTTGTGCTTGGTGACTTTAAACAGAGGGACTGCAGCCGGGGAAGCCTCACTGGGTAAACGAAGGCTTGCCAGTGCGTTGATCTCTGCTCGCTCAGAGAAAAAAAATGGTGATCGCTTCGCCGGAAGATCAGAGGAGAGAGCCAGGGGGAGGGACTTTGCAGAAACCGTAACAATGGTAACACACAGAACTATCCCGCTAGTGTTGCAGATTGGTTGCAGGAGTATAGCGCTTTCCGGAGGGTGAATCCACTTTTTTGGGATTTCCCTGAAAGCGCTACAACGAAGCGCTTTTTGCGGATCGGTTTCAGGAGTGTTGCAGATTGTCAACGACGTTGTGCATAATGGCAAAACTGTAGCGATTTCAATTAATAACCATTGTGCTATTTTGGACGAATGCTGAACGGCCCTATGATTCTATGAGATGGAGTGCTAATTGTAGGTGGAAGAATGCCAGGTGAGTAGAATTCATGATCTAGGCCTTCATCGACAAGGAAGAGACCAGAATCGTATTGTTGAGAAGGAATCCAGATGTTTTTGGATCTGTAAGTTCGCCTGTGTTGAATAGTGGAGCTCTTTTTATTTCCCTCGACTGCTTCAGAAGCAGTGGAATGTATGGCAAAACATCTTTCAGCATTTACATCTGATATGTTAGCTGTAGCCTTTCCCCTGTCTTTTGTTTTATTGGGGGGTGGGGGAGGAAGAATGCCAGACCAGAAAGTTCATGTCATCAACTGCTGAAAAATATAGGGATGCCAATTCCCTGGGGGGAAAATGTCCTATCCATTTAATAGCAGCTTAATGGGAGGAGGGTATTTATCAAATGAAGTTATTTCTCTTTATGCCATGATAAGCTTAATCTGTCCATGTTTGCCATTAAGCCTTCATTAAAGATGCCAGACTGTTTCATCCAGGCCTGTTGGCAACCCTATACAAAAGACCAACCAAGGCAGCAGTTAGCCCATGGTTCCTTTTTTGGGGATCCAACCACAAATATTGACAATACTTGGCTGTTTCAGCCTCACTGAAACTATTAACAGCCTGAATCATTTTCCACTGTTTTTTAACATTGTCTTTTCACATTTTAGAATGTAAATTGCTTTGGATAGAAAGCAGGATTGCTAACAGGCCAGGAAAATAAATGTCTGGTCCCTTTAATCAGGGCTTATGGAAATGGATAGCTGTAGTTTTTCATGGCATGGAGGTAAATAACATTCTATTAAGCATCTGCTAAAGGAACAGGACATTTCTCTCTAAGCAGTTACATTTTAATAAAAAGTACATAAATGCATTAAATAAATAAATTAAATAACAAATCAGTTTCTACTCTGTGACTTTTCAGTAAACCAAAAGTAGGATAATCTGTCTTCCTGGTGGGAATGTGTATGTTTAGTTCAGTAAAAGTGCTTGTGCTTCTGTCCCCTTGACATAACAAAATACTGTAGAAGATGGGTACAGCAAACTGAGATGGGGAAAAAACCAATTATCTGAGATCTGTAGAAAAGAGGATGAGGCAGGGGAGATGGGGAAAACTTCATATAAGAAGAGGGAAAGCTGAAGCTGGCTGCCGTTGTCTGGAAATGGCTGAAAGCTGGCTAAGCAAGAAGTCTAATTGAAAACAGGGTCACTGAAAAGCTATTCCTTACTGTCACATTCCGTATGGGGGATGGAAGACTGTAATGCTCCTTGTTGTGTATAATGCCCAGCATCTGCAGGCCAAGGGAATTCATCGCTGGGGTCTATATTGGACTGCAGATGACTGGAAACAATGCAAACTATACTAACAAGTGTAGCTTTCCATGCTGCATCTCTTGCATGGAGCAGTGCTGGGTGGAAAAGCTGAGTCACATCTTTCATCTGATGATCATATTGTTTCAAATTTTACTGAGGGCTGGAACTGGGAATGGAAAAGGGTTCCAGAGTCAGGCTGTCCCAAGGAGACAGATCATACTGCTCTGTATTCATGGAGCAGCTTCTATTACATAATTATTTCACTCTTCCTTCCAGGATCCCATGTTTCCTTCTCTCTATGTTATCCTCGCATCCACTCTGCAGGAGACCAGGGACAGAGAGATTAAGTGATACATGAAGCTGCCTTGCACTGAATCAGGCCATTTGTCCATCCAAGTCAGTATAGTCTGCTAAACCTGGCTGCAGTTCTGCAGTCTTTAAGGACTTCTGTATCATTTCACCTGGAGATGCCATGGGACTGAGCTTGGGATCTTCTGCATGCAAAGTAGATGTTCTACTACTGAGCCATGGCCCCTTTCCTGAGGTCACCCAGCTTCATGGCATAGCAAAGCTCTGAACTCAGATTTCTCTAATAGTAGGCCAATACACTTAACCACTATGCCATATTGGCTCTCAGGTACATACAGTACAATCCTATGCATAATTACAGCTCTACAAATCCATTGAGGTCAATGGTCCTAGATGTGTGTAACATTACTCAGGATCTCTCTGTTCAGAGAGTATCAGTCTCTCAGATACTCTTGGAAACCCAGTATCATGCTGGATGAATCTCCTGGAAATTTCAGTGGAGCACATTAGAAATGGGTACTAGAAGCACCATTTCCTCTCATATTGTCCAGCCTGCCAGTTAAGATCTGCCTCATAAGCCCTCTCTTTGCCCCACTTGGAGAGGCGAGGAGGGTGGCAACCAAATACAAGACCTTTTCAGTCATGGCACCTCACTTTTTGAGTGCTTTCCCCCTTGCCTGGTGCCTACGTTGCCCAAAATGTTTCTTTTTATCCAGGCTTTTCTCTAAAGGCTTGAACTTTTAACAGCGTGTGCTTTTTTTTTTTGGTCTGAAAACTTATTTGAAATTGCTCAGGGCTCTGCTTTATGGCCTGTGTTTTCACACTGTGGCTAGGTTTTTAATGCTGTGCTCTAATCAGCGGATAAAGGGAAAAAACAGGATGCACCCAGGAATATGTCACAAAACAAAAAGGGGAAAAATACCAGAAAATAATGTGTTTCACCATGTAGGTGTTGTCAAGGAAACAGAACATTCACCTGGTGCTGGAACTATCCACAGCAAACCAATTCTTTTCATTTCATTTGCTTTGAAATAGTTTCAGCGTCAGGTGGGTGTTCCAATCCCCCTAACAAAGCCTTCATGGCAAAACACTCAGGGACCTTGTAAAATAAATGTTATCACATGTTTTTTTTTTCCTTTTTGTTTCATATTTCAGTCCATAACTTTTGTACTTACTATGTTATCGTTTGTAAGCCTCCTTTGGCAGCATAATTTTTTTCTAACTAAATTAGGGTTTTATATTTGTTCTCAAAAGAAACCTTGACCTGATGGCCGTGGCACCTGCCCAGGCTACTCTTTCAGCATCTCCAAGTGAGAGAGGCTTCTGGGCTTTAGAAACATCCTTGCAGATGCCCTTGGTGCTGTGCTTCTGAGACACGTGCAGAAGGGTAAAAATGTGCCTTTAATGCGGGGATGTCTGTTTACATTCTGAATCATGCAGCTAAATGACCATAAGTCAAATCACTTTTCCTTTTCCTCTACCAGCACCCTTCCTGCCAAGCTGGACAGGTGCCCAGTTGCTGCAGAAACAATCTCATAAATAAGAACCACTAAATAACACGCTTTGCGCAGTGGCAGGAAGCGACAAACAAACTCGGCAAGAGCTGAACACGCCATCCATCACTTTAATGGGTGTACTCTGGAAATTAAACCTGTCATGGCCTATCAAGGAGAATGTTTCAACCTGTGACTTCCTGATATGCACTCTTCTTGCACCTTTTTCCTTGCCTCATGCCACCTTCCACATGCGCTTAACCTATGACTTTTCCTACTCTGGAGCTCTGATGTCCAAAGGAGTGGTTTTGAGATAGGCCTTCATTAGAATCCAGTGGTGATGTGCCTGACAGGATATTTGCTAATTGACATTATTTGATATGGCAAGATTCCAGAGATGTGGGGCCTTCTGAGCAGGGCAAGTGATGGCTTATTTATTTCAGCTTGGGAAGTACAGAGTTTACCTGAGTTTAAGATGTCAAAGGGCTATGTTACAATGTTCCTTTTCCCCCTTTCATCTTACTTGGGTTCTCTTAGCACAGCCCTGAGGGGAGAAACATCCACAGGTTAGATGACAGGAGCAAGACTTTATACGGGAAAAGCTCAGGTTGCATTTGTGAAATTGGTGGTTGTTGGGGAACAACAAAACTGAAAGCAAGAACAAGCTTTGTTATTAGGAGTGTGGTTTTTGATCTAATTTTCAAGCTTATTATCTTTGGTTCTCAAATAGGGTTCCTGCTCTTGTGGAATTGCATGCATGACTGTAAAGACCTCATGTTCAACCCATTTAATATATTGACACAAGCCAAGATCCAGCAGTTCTAGTACAATATTTCATCAATATGTCAGGGATGGGGGAAACAGGTGTGCTGCTCTTTCCTGTCCATGTAATGGAGAAATGTAAATTCCAGCATAGCCAAAGGTGCCATATCATGACTTTGATAGGTCTTCTGTGTCCTTAAGAGCTGCAGTGAGGATTTACTCTGAGGCATGAAAAGCACACTTAACTGAATGCTGTTTTCCTTCACTTTCCTAAAAGGTACACAAGTCTTCTCATGGATTAAATAGTATAACATTAAGAACATAAGAATACATGGTGACTGCTGCTAGAACAATGTATGTAGCCAAATGGAAAAGCTCTGTCTGTCCAAGTTTAGAAGACTGGAATACTAAACTGGCTGAATGAGACGTTATGGCCAGACTAATGTCATATTTGAAAAACAGGTCGATTTTGAAGTTTGAGGAAAGATGAAGAGTCTACTATGAGAACAGTACTTAAATCCATTGTGAGAAAAACATATTTTGTAAAAAAAAATCTATAACTATTTATAGAATTAGAAGTCATTTCATAATAGTTTATACCATCTTCATTGTTTCCCTTTTGATACTTGATTTATGTTGAATTGTTACTCTGAAATAGTTTTTAAATGTTGATGTAGAGCTGAATAGACTATAAGATATACATCAGAACAAGTACTAATAAAAAAGTAATTGCATGATCATAACATAGCAATAAACTTTGTTGAATCTTGCAGAATGTTAAGATTTGGAAAAGAAGGAAAATCGTAGAGCTGGAAGGGACCCCCAGGGTCATCTAGTAGAACCCTCTGCACAAAGCAGGAACTCACAACTATCTGCCTACCTACAGTGATCCCAATTTCATACCCAAGTGATTCCCCCTCACCACCAAAAATCTCCAGTATCCAGCCTGGCCAGGAGGAAATCCGCCTACCATCCCATAGTGGCAATCAGCAATTCCCTGGGTATGCATATCCCTTCCCGCCCACCCACTCACAATCTGCCTAAGTTCATCAAATCAGCATTTCTGTCACATGACTATCTAGCCTCTGCTTAAAAACCTCCAAAGAAGGAGAACTCACCACCTCTCAAGGAAACCTGATGAGAAGACATTTTAGAATCTGAAAAGGAGAAGGTGATAATCCAGATGTCTTTTAATCCATATTTTATTGTATAATTAATAAGGATTCCAAAATAGCTATGCATGATTTCTTAGTTCTTTTCCTTAGCTGTGTGTCTATTTTTCTTTGTTAAAGAAGAACATAAGAAAAGCACTGCTGGATCAGACCAATAGTCCATCTAGTCGAGAAATCTGTCTCACACAGTCAGAAGTGTGTCTTGGGTGTTGCAGCCATGGCACATATACTGGGTGCCACTTGATGGGGGTACCACTGTGCCTGCTGGTGAAATCATAGAGGCCCATGTGGTTCCCAGCCTGTACCTTTCCCAAGGACAGGAGGGAGTCACAGAGGCTGCGATCCATGCCCACTGCTGGTGGGGGCCTGCTGTCCATGTGTGAAGCCTGACAGCAACCCCAGCCACCCCATTGCCCACCCCTGTGGGTAGAAGGAAGTACAGTGCTGCAGCAGCCCATCTGGATGTCACAAATCCAAGTGACCCTGTGCAATGGTACGACAGCGGCCCAGCAAAAGCCCCTGTGGCCTTTCCTCTAGATGGATGGGTGTCTGTGCCCCCAGACCCCTGTCCTGTCATCCGGTCCTTGCCACATTCACACAGGCATCAATATGGGCTGCTCTCAACAACCTCCAGTCCCCTGTCCCAACCTCCTAAGGTGGGGATGCTTTGGGGAGGGGGGGGTTGTGCCCCAAGATGGTCAGTCCCTCTGCCTCTGCCCATGGTGTAGGTCAGTGGTCCACACAAACATGCATGCACGGACCAGTCACGCATACGCGTTTCCGCCCGGCGGAGCTGCAAATGCATGCACGCGTCAGTTTCACGCATGCATGGTCCTGCCAGGCATGCGTCTTTGCACTCCTGGCAGGGGCGCAAATGCACATGCATAGTGGCTCTGCACATGCGGAAAACTGCTGCACATGTGCATTTGCACTGGCGGCATGCTGGCGTCCGTGCTTCCCTCTCCCCCCCCTCCTGCAGCAAGCGGCCTTGCGAGCTTCTCGCTGCGGCGGGGGGCAAGGGGCAGGGACCACTGGTGTAGGTGATGAGGCAGGCTTGGGGCATGGGCAGCCTTGTGGCAGCTAAAGGATTCTAGCCCTCCATCCCCATGTCACCAACCCCCGCACCTACACCAGATGACAAATAGGCTAAGTAAGCCAGTGCACACAGGGGCCAGCCAGTTCTTTCAGTGGCCAACAACAAGGCACAGAGGCCAAGGCCTTCCCTGATGTTGTCTCCTGGCTCTGGATTAGTGCCTCTGAATGTCGCCATGTCTAGTAGCCACTGAAAGACTTATCCTCCATTAATCTAGTTAATTCCCTTTTGAAGCTGTTTATTTCTGTAGCCATCACTACATCCTCTGGCAGTGAGTTCCGCATTTGCATCTCTCTTTGTGTAAAGTAGTGTTTCACTTCGTATATACTGACCCTACAACCCGTCAGCTTTGTTGGATGCCCTTGAGTTCTAGTATTTTGAGAGATGGAGCAAAATTCTCTTTGTCAGCTCTTTCCACCCCATGCATAATTTGATAAATGTTTGTCATGCCCTCCCTTAGCTGTCTCTTTTCTAAACTGAGTCCAGTAGCATCTTTAAGACCAGCAAAGATTGATTCAGGGCGTGAGCTTTCGAGTGCAAGCACTCTTCGTCAGACTAAGCTTGCACTCAAAAGCACATTCCCTGAATAAATCTTTCTTGGTCTTAAAGGTGCTACTGGACTCTGATTCTATTGTGCTACTTCAGACCAACACAGCTGCCCATTTGAATCTTTTCTAAACTGAAAAGTCCCAGACTCTTCAGCCTTTCATCTGTACTTTTTCCATCTCTGTAGTATGCTTTTGGAGATAAAATGACTAGAACTGTACACAGTATTCCAAAGGAGGCTTATACAGCAGCATTACTATGTTGGCTCTTCTATTCTCAATCCCTTTCATAATATTCCCTAACATAGACTTTGCCTCTTTCACCACTGCAGCACACTAGGTTGACACTCACTGAGCTATTCCCTATGACTCAAAGATCTTTTCTCATTCAGTCTCAGCAAGTTCAGATCCCTATTAGTCTATATTTGAATTTGGGATGTTTTGTTCCATTGTTCTTTACCTTATGAACATTGAACTTAATTTGCCACATTGTCACCTACCCACCAAATTTGTGCAGGTCCTCTTGGAACTCTTCACAGTCAGCCTTGGTTTTCACCAACCTGAATAATTTTGAGTCATCTGCAAACCTGACTACCACATTTCTCAGTTCTAGTTCCAGGTCACATATGAATAAATTAAATAGTGCCAGTCCCAATATTGATCCTTGTGGGACCTCACTGCTTTCTTCCCTCCATTGTGAAAACAGTCCATTGATTCCTACTTTTTGCTTCCTGACATTTAGTTGGTTTTTAATCCCTAGCCCATCCTATTACCCCATGACTCCTAAGTTTACTCAGGAGTCTTAGCTTGTTAAAAGTCCAAGTATATAGTGTCTACCAAGTCACTGTTGTTTACGTTCTTGTTCACTTACTCAAAGAACTCCAAAATGTTAGTGAAGTTTGCAGAAGCCATGCAGGTTTTCTCCCTTTTCAGAAGCCATGCTGGTTTTTTCTTATCAGGCTTTGTCCCTCTATGTGCCCAACAATTTTAGGTTTACCGTTTCTACTAGTATAATATATCTTAGACCGGCATTAGGCTGACTGGCCTGTAATTTCCTGCTTCAGATCCTTTTTTAAAAAATTGGTGTAGCATTTGCTACTCTCCAGTCTTCTGGTACAGTGACTGAATTTAGTGATAGGTTATGTGTTCTCTCAAGTTTGAGTTCCCTAAGGACTCTTGGGTGTATGCCATCAGGACCTGGAGACTTACCAGTTTCTAATATCTCCATGAGGTCTAGAACCATCCCTGCTCACCTCAATTTTGCTGTGGTCTTCAAATTCCCTCCCTGAAAACAGGGCCTGTGAAATGGGTACGCACCCCACACAGTGAACACAGAAGCAAAAAAGCTATTACGCTTCTCTGCTATTTAGCCATCTTCCTTTAGCAAACCCTTTGTCAACCAAAGACCTCACTGCTACCTTGGGAGTTTTTAAACACTTTACAGAATTTATATCCCACCTGTCTCAAGAAGACCCAAGTTGGTAAGCGCTGTGATGTCTTCTTTTAGAGCAATCGCTTCCCAACTTTGAAGCTTTAAGAGATGGCTTGGTTTGATGTCAGTGTATATTGAACACTATAAACCTCCGTATACTTACCTGACTGAAAATCAGTCCCTTTGAAATAAATGGATCTTATTTTTTTGGTTAAAAAAATAAAAACAATTTAAAAACATTTGAAATATTTGATTCCTGTGCTTTAGTGGAGAAATGTTAATTGGTTCTATATGAAGTTGCCATTTCCTTTAAAAGAATTTATGCATATGCTCCATAGCGCATATACTGCTTTTGAGAGTCCTGATGAAACTGCTCCCTAAGACAGCTTTTGTGGCCTCTGACCATTTTGTTATAGGAAAAAGATAACTGCCTGTGTTCATTGGGTGAGCCACTCGGTGTCACTGTTGCCCAGCAGAATATTTGTATAATACTGAGATGCTGCTTGGTCAATGGGAGGCAGGCCTTCCTAGGAAGATGAAGATTTAATTAGGGAACCCTGTCTCTCCCCCTTCATATTGTGTGATGCAACCCACCTCACGGCCACTTGTTAGTTGTGCAACTGAAGCATTCATGGCATGGAATTAAATGCCACTTGATAAATAACATCCCATTAATGGAAGAGGATTCTTTTCTCCGCACCAGCCTGTAGTACTGCACATTATATAGAGAGATAAGGGACGTTTTCAAAATGAGACTGTTTGCTAAAAACATTTAGCACAGAGAAGTAGTTTAGGAGATATATGGCTTTCCATCCTATCTTCATTGAAATCAAATCCCATGCATTTGGGTAAGCACTTTCCTGCAAGCCATTGAGACTTTGGACAGTTTTAGCATGAGGACTGTAGCTTCTCAAAATCTTTTAATAGCTCTAAAGATTCTCTCTCTAAGTACTGCATTTTTTGCTGCACGTGTGACATCAACAACGAGCAATGAAATGGCCTCCTTTAACACCTATCAGGCTCCTCCTAAACACTGACCTCTCTCCTCATGCCTCACCTTCTGTGAAATGGGGCAGCTGACCGGAGTCCAACTGCAGGTGAAGGGAGAGGTCCTAAGCAGAATATTCAGAAGTCAGTGCTGTTGTATTCAATGCTGGGAGGTGTTCAGAGGATTGTAGAAGAAGAAGAGTTGGTTCTTATATGCCCCTTTTCCCTACCCGAAGGAGGCTCAAAGTGGCTTACAGTCGCCTTCCCATTCCTCTCCCCACAACAGACACCCTGTGAGGTGGGTGAGGCTGAGAGAGCCCTGATATCACTGGTCGGTCAGAACAGTTTTATCAGTGCCGTGGCGAGCCCAAGGTCACCCAGCTGGCTGCTTGCGGGGGAGTGCAGAATCGAACCTGGCATGCCAGATTAGAAGTCCGCACTCCTAACCACTACACCAAACTGGCTCAAAATGTACAGTGTTTGGAGGGCTGAACTATGGATACTTTCCCACAAGGTGTGCTGATCGCAGTTTTGCAAGGTCTACCCCCCCCACACACACACACACATACACACCTTGCCTGCTCATATGTCTGCAGTTTACAATGGATTTGTGCTTTCCCCCCCCTCCCAGCATGCCCAACAACTAGCAGGTGGTTATCAGTGAACCACATGCCATCTCCTGCCCATCCCTGATTTACAACAGAGAGTATCTGGTCTTATATTGCACTGTTTAACAGACGTTAGTTCTGTGTCATGTATAATTATTTCTCTGTAAGTGGCACTGGTTTACTGCACCTGAGCCATTACACTCTTTTATCGGTATTAATGAGAGTTATTTTATGAATCAGATGTCAATGGCTATTATTAATAGAGACTTGGAACTTAAATTCTTCTTCCACAAGAAGGCAGTTCACTAAGTCCCTGTCCCACTGCAAAACTCTGCATCGTACCTCGCTTTGTTCTGAAAGGTTCCCCATCCTCAAAGATCCATTTTGAGAGGATGGAGCAGATTACAGCAGGAAGGACAAGGAGGAAAATATCTACAGGTGGAAGAAATCTCACAATCCTTTGGATTCAATCTATACCATTATAATCAAATTTGGGGGTGCCTCTGTGTATTCATATACACTTACATGCACAGTTGAAGATAAACATCCGTTCTTTCCTTTCTCTCATATATGTTACTGATCTGAATGAGGAATCATGGATCTGAACATGGATGTGTGAATGGCTCAGTGAATGACTCCATGGGTTTAGCTCTATAGCAAGTATTTTGTACAAACCTTCATTGCTCATGTAAAATAACTGCACAAAAGTAATGCATGCAAAGTAGACTGGGAAATGGTTTGAGCTGCAATGTTTAGAACACTTTCTGTGAGTAAACAGCCCTGAAGAAATTTGAACTCACCTCTGAGTAGTCCTTCTTAGGACTGCTGCCTTTCATTCCTAGAATGTGGGGTACTTGAACAGTCGATCCCTGCCAGGCTACAGGTGTTGTCGTGTGCTCAGTTGGATGGTTGAATGCTTGTGGAGAAGGAAGTCTTTATTTCTAGGACAGGGGCAGAACAGGTTGATGAATGTTGTGGTTGGGTGACTAATGACCCTTGAGGTTAGTGGTTTGTGGCTGAATGGCATTGCCCAGGTAAATATTACATTTTTTACGGACCAGCTCTAGTTACTCTGCAGGCTTTGGGACCGGACTAAGCCTTTCTTTGGAAACAAGTGTTTAGAGTAGAAATAACATAGGATTTGGTTTGCCCATCAAGAAAATAATGTATGGTTGATGTTTAGAGTCTTTCTGTGGACTATTTGTTGTCCTCTAATAAGCTACTGATCAGTCATCAAGTCTGGATATGTAAGAACACTTCATCAATTTATTTTTTGCTGTGATATTTTGGGTCATTTAGAGGGATTTAGATTGCCTACAGATGCACCAAGTTCTATGGTTGTGTTATTCAAGTTCCCTGCTTATGGGAGAGTTCCAGGACAGACAAAACTCTTGTTAGGCTGGAAGAGATAGTTCAGGCCATGCTCCTAAGGCCTCTTCTTTAGCATCCTGTGTACAGAATGCTTTTCAGGTGGGCACAGGATGTGGCTGGCATCAGACTGGCGTGCAACAAACAGAAAGTAAAAACTGGAAGTCACTTGAAAATATAACAACCACTAGTTGATCAAATGTCTCTTTGATGCCAGATGGAACACACAGATCTCTCAGAATGCCAAAAGCAAAGTAAAAACACAGCTGTCCTTACATTAACAATACTTTAAATTAATTTTAGTGGATGCACTAACTAAAAGAACCAATAGGCTGGACCCAGCCAGCTTTCCTACTAGTGAAAAAGGGGAAAGGTCGCCTTTGGCCTTCTACAAAGGCTATTCCTGGGATTGGATTGTGGATCCTGCATGGGATGAAGGCATGTGGGACAAGATTTACAGCAAGGAAAAGAATGAGATAAGAGTGAATGAAACAGCTGGATCCAACCCAGTGTAAGTCATATTATGGTAGCATTTTCTCTTGAAACCTCCCAGACTCTTTTTTTTTTCCTCCGCTGATGTATCTCTTGCTTCCTTAGCTAAATGCTGGTGTTCCCAAGGTAGACAAAATGTATACATAAGACTGCAACATTTGATTGGTTCATCATGTCAGCTCAGCACCATGTAACTCACCAAGGTCATTTCCCACAGCCTAGGTCTCTATTGCCACCCAGCTTCCATGCATGTCACCATTTCCAGCTTTATCTAAATACTGTGCTTAGAGGGTGCCAAGTGCTCTCTGTGATCATGAGTTTTGTTACCAGCTTGTCATCTATGTGTTGCCTCATTCTCCTCCAATGGTATGTATCTGAAAGGGTGTCATTTCCCTTTGTCCTCCTGGAAACCAGTCTTGTTGAGACAAGAGGCCAGAGTGTCCTCCAGCTTGCCTTTCCTCAGTAAAGGCTGTAGGGACCAAGATGACGCTCACTGCACCCATAGTGAAACATGGGCTGGGGAGAGATTTCTAGCGTCATTTCAGGGAGATTTCGGCAATCAGCTAGTTATATGGAGTTTGGGAACCCTTTTCTGAAAAGTAAATCACAGTCTGCTAATATGCTGAGGTCTTTATACCAAGGTGGGTAGAACACCAAGATGGGGAGCGTGCCCACTCCAATGTACCAATAGAACAATGACAAGATAAATATACTCCAACACACATAAATTAGTTGACACAGTCTCTCCCCAGGACACAAGCCCCAGGCATAGTCTTTTTAGTCCACTGACAGAAGGAGAGCACAGACCCACTTTTGCTTGGCTGCAGTTGGTTCTCCATCCTCCTTCCAGAATGCCCTACTCCTTGAGGCTAGGGTTTGCTCATAATAGCAAATTCATTTCCCTGTGGGCGGAGCTCCGCACATCCTCCTCCTCCTCCTCCTCTGAGCACGAGGACTCTGGAGGACTGTAGCTGAAGTTGTTGGCATTATGATGAAGGAATTCCACCCTGGCACTGTGCCTGCCAAGCTCATCCCCCCTACTCTCCTCTTCTTCCTCCTCCCCTTGGGTTTCTCTGGGCAGCAGTTTCTCCGAAGCCTTGCTCGTTCCCTTCGGCTTCTCAGTCTCCACGTGTGTCACCTGCTCCTTGGCTTTCCGACTCCGCTTCCATTTCATCCGACGGTTCTGAAACCAGATCTTCACCTGCAAGAGATGGACAGACAGACAGACTGTGACTGGGAATCCATTGTGAAGAGATTGCTTAAGCTCTTGCGGGACCAAAAGCCTTTTTTGACTAGGTTGTATGAATTAGAACTCAGTCTCCAGTAGGATTTAAAAATTCCCAAAGAGGTGCTAAGAGGTTCCATGGAGATCACTTATTTCGTGATACCCTTTCTCAGAGCAAGAAGGACTGGTGATCAAACTTGAGCCCAGCACTGAAATCCCTCTTCCAGTAAATAAAGTGATGGAATATGATAGGGAACCCTTTGATTCAAGGATCCCAGAGAAACATCTCACCTCCGCCCATGCACAAGTGTGCTCAGCA
This sequence comes from Paroedura picta, assembly GCF_049243985.1. NCBI lineage: Eukaryota > Metazoa > Chordata > Lepidosauria > Squamata > Gekkonidae > Paroedura > Paroedura picta. The sequence goes on along the minus strand of NC_135370.1, from coordinate 73,044,809 downwards.
GTCCATCAATACTCCTCTGGATAAATTTTGTAACTCCCTGATCTTCTCATATATGTGCTTTCATCTCTTCCCTAGTTTCCTGTCTTCCTACTGTGATTTTACTTCAACTAACCTTAGTTCGTATCATTATCACCCTGTGTGATAATGTGTGTGAGAACTTTTGTGCCATTTAAGTCAGGCCCAATATTCATGGTTCCAAGCAGTTCACAGTTCAAAGTGTTTTCCATTGTCACTCTGCAAAGCAGCTGGAGAACAAATAATATTTGCAGGAATTTATTTTTAAATATGATGGTTGTGTGTGTTAATTTGGGGAACCAAGGGGGGTGTTTGTGCCTGCTACAGCTACCCCAGCTTCTCTCACTCAGTTCTGAAGACCATGCCCAGCCTCCCTCACCAGGCTATACCTGAGTCTCAGTCAGCATCAGTGAGGTAGCCACTTCAAAACGTTTGGGCCGCGATAAGTACTTGTTGATCTTGAACTGGTTCTCCAGCTCCAGAAGCTGCTGGCTGGTAAAAGCTGTTCGTGGCCGACGGCATTTCCCCATGAGGCTAGACTGTGGGACAGCTGGAAGAGAAACCAACATACAGGATGAGTGCTTGTGGCACAGAAAGAAAGAAGCAGCTATACTCCAGGCCAGGGAAAAAAGGAACACATGAATGAATATATATACAATCACATTGGCCGATAAAGGTGTTTAGAAATGGCCGCGCCTGAATGACACTTGTCAGCCTCAAGTGGAACCATGCAGGCATTGTAAAGTTCAGGAACGGGGAAAGGGCATTACAAATCAGCCTTCTTTCAGAAACCTGGTAAGAGCACATATAGAACTGTTTTCCATACTAGCCGGCTGCAAAACTTTCAGGGGAACATGTGAAGTCAGCTTTTCATGGGTAGCATTTTCTAGTGTGTAACAACTTTTGAAATATCAATTTCTTTGGTTCCTTTATATCCTGCCTTTCTCTACCGTTGATGGGCTGTTTACACAGTGCCATCAAGCAACACACCCAGTGCTTGACAGAGTCCTCTAGCAACAGCTGCAGCAGACTGGAAAGCTACTCTCTCCTTTTTTCCACCACTGTCACTTCCCCCTTCTCTGATGAGAAACCAACCATAATGTTAGTTCCTGGGGGGCGGGCGGGGGGGTATTGTATCTAAAGCAGGCCTTCTCTACCAGAATTTCATGAAATCCCAGGGTTTCTTGATAGTCCTGGAAGGGTTTCCTGAATGGGTGGCAGTAAATTATTTTTTTTTAATTTATTAAACATTTATTAGATGATATGGCCATATATGGTCATGCTAACCCATCACCCCCTCCCAAAATGGCCAATGACAGGCTAGGAAGAGATGAGAAGATGAGGGGCCTCAGATGGGCATGTACCCAGCTATGCTTCCCAATCATATTCTGCATGATTGCTCTACTTCTGGGGTTTCCTGAAACCTGAAGAATATTCCTGGGGTTTCTCAATAATAAAAAAGTTGAGGAAGGCTGATCGAAAGAAGCATGGCCTTTGTCCTTTAGTATTGAGAAATACTAAAAAAAAAATTCAAGTAATTGAGATAATGCCAGTAGCTTCTCAAGGTACAGAATACTTCATGGAAGGTGAGGAAGGACATAACTGCAGATGCCAACACTTTTTTTTAAAAAATCCAAGAAAAATAGACCCACAGAAAAGAAAAAGTCCAAAGAAATTATGCATAGCTACTTTGAAACCATTGTTCATTATACAGTAATATATGGCAGTATTTACTACTTATGGCTGAATAGACATCTGGTTTATTACCTTCTCTTCCTCTTCAGATTCTAACATAAGTCACCTCATCCCCATCTCAACATTATTCAATATTTGTTTATTTTAAAGTGATTCTTCTCTTAAGACAGTGGCCTGACATGCAAACATGGAACATCATTTTTCTCTGGGTCTGCTAATGACTGTTAAAGGCCAAGGAGCAGGAGCATTTTTTTAAGTGGCAATGCAAGATGCCACTAGGGTTGACTGGAATGTTTGCATGTGAACAAAGCCTATTCGGAATGTAGGCAGGAAACACACAGTTGCAGATAACCCCAGATCTCACTGGCATGTAACCAACCATGCAGTGTTGAATGTTAGTGACAGCTAAGGCTGCAGAATGATGAGAGGTGATTTCCACCAATTTCCTCCCCCCTTCCCTTTTGGCCCTCCGTACAGAGCACATGCATTGAACCTCTATTAAAGGGACAGGACATTTTCCCTTCACATGTGGGAGAGTACAGAGGCTGCCTGGTGGAAGGAAGCAGAAGATTGTCACAACTGAGTTCATGGCATCCCATCATCTGCACCAATACAGAACGCAGAGGGGAAAGCAGGACAGGCCTGATGTGCACATGGCCAGTGAAAGGTTCAAAGTGTTTGTGTGCATCTCCCTTTCAGCTTTGCACCAGAAGCCACTCTCCAGTTTTGCTCCTCTGAAAGAGCATCCATCCATCCTATTCCATTGCTAAAGTCTTGCTGTTCCCAGCAGCGGCATCTGTAAGACGTAGCAGATTCTGTGAGGAGACTCTAGGCCTGGCATGTTGAGCCTGTCACCTTCCCTTCCAGTAATGATTTTATTGCCTGGCTGATATTAAACAACTTGATACGTTATCAGTGTTCATTTTAACCATCACAATCAATTCCGTTGGTGAAATTAAGCCTCCTTTATTAGCCTAAGGTGTATTTAATTACCCCCAGCTGTCCCCAGCTGTGATAAAAGGCAGCCCCGCTCCACAAAGGCCTGGGAGCACCTATATTGCTAATGAGCCTTTATCAGAGCAGCCTGCTGAATCAGGAGAGAGGCCAAACAAAAGAAGCTTTGAGGGGAGCCGCTTGGCCTCCTGGGCAGGGTGCCTCTCAATCCCCCTATTATCATCAACTTTATGGGCTGCCTCGAGGATTAGCTTTTACTGCCCTTCATTAAATAGAGAACAGACACTCAGTGGCGTAGGCAGGAACAGGTAGGTACGGAGTGCCAGGGGGAATTTATGGGAGTTGCAGGAAAACACACAGTCCACTTTGATCACTAAGCAAAACATGGGTGGTCTGCAAAGGGAACCTGCTATACTCCACAGTGGGTGACCCATACTGCATCTGCCATCCTAGTTGCCAAGTAGGTAAATTCTTATTTCTAGCCACACGGAATGAAAAAGGAACAATATGAGAAACTCATCATCTGCCTGATTGTGACAGTGAAGCCCTGTATTGCTAGAAACCGTCAACAGGGGGAGTCAGTCATTGTTAGGTTTTTCTACTTCTTGCTTTAACTGCTCTGTTTTTTTTAAACCCTTTTTTTAAATCAAGCTCTGAACTACTCCACCACACTGACCCTCATTGTCCATTGGGCATCTTCCTTCTCAGAGTAGAAGAAAGCAGATTGATTATATGGAGCAGATTCCTAGCTGGTTACCAGGAGCTCTCTGAAAATTCAAAATGGAGTCATTTCCACTTGAAATAAAGTGATTTCATCACAATTTAAATGTTGCTTATTTAAAGCAGCAGTGGGACTTTTTGCAATAATGCAGGATATTGACAAGGTGAGTTAAAGCTGGTGGAGTAGAAAATAGTGTGCCTTCTGCAGAGAGAAGTCCTGCTCCCTCAGCCTTTGGGGTTTCTTTGAAGTTAACAAGCGTGTGGATAAGGGTGATTCAGTAAACAATGTACATTTGGACTTCTAAAAGGCTTTTGACAACTCACCAAAGACTCCTAAGTAAACTTAGCAGTCCTGGGACAAAAGACAGTTCCTTTTGTGGATTAGAAATGTTTTAAATGGGAGGAAGTAGAAAGTAGGAATAAATTGATAGTTCTTGCAATGGAAAGAAGTGAACAATTGGAACATATAAGAATGAGAATTGGGATTAGTGCTATTTAATTTGCTGGAATTGGAGGTGAGCAGGGTTATGTTAAATATATGAATGATGAAATAATTGTGAAAAACAAAGCAATTTTTGAAGAGTGCCAGGAGGACCTCTAAACCATGCAAATGGGCAAAAGCATGACAAGTGAACTTCAGTATTGGTAAGGACACAGTGATGCACACTAGAACAAAAACACCATAACCTTTAATCTATGCTGATGAGGCAGGAACTGGCTGAGATTGACAGGGAAAGTGATCTTGGGGTTGTAGTGGACAGCTCAGTGAAAAATGTCAACCCAGTTTAAGGCAACACTGAAATAGTGCGGTTCCCCATTGGCGGCTTGGCCCGTCCTCGCCTGGACTGGCCGGGGACTCACCACACAGACAGACCAGCCAGCCTGTGCCGTGAGTCCTCCGGCCCGGGTTCTCCTCCCCTCCCCGGGTCCCTTACCGATGGGGGGGCGTAGGTGGGGGGCTTCTCCCAGCCCCAGGAAAAGCCTGCTCCTGGGCCCACCAGAACAGCCCGGGATGCTGGTGGGGGGGGCGTGGCCTTCTCCCAGCTCCGGGAGCAGCCTCACCACATCACAGATGCAGCCAGGCTGCTCCCAGGGCCAGGAGACGGCCAAGGGAGACGTCCGGGTGGGGGGGCGCGGCCTTCTCCCGGCTTCAGGAGCAGCCTCGCAGCATCTCAGATGCGGCCAGGCTGCTCCTGGGGCCCGGAGATGGCCCAGGGGCGCTGCTGGGTAGGTGGGAGGCATGCAACCTTCTCCCAGCTCCGGGAGAATGCCCCAGGTCGTGCCCCACTGCCCATGGAGTCCCAGCCCCCGGGAAGCCTTCATCCTGCAAAGGCTCCCCCCCCCCACACACACACATAATAGCCTAGTGCCCATTTTATTCTCTTATAAAATGGGCTTAATTTCTAGTTTATTTATATTCCTCCTTGGTTATAAAGTAGTCCTTCCATTTCCTAAATGAGTCTTTTTTATTATTGAATTATTTTAAAAGCTATTTATGGAGCCATCCTGGTTTCTTTAAGTTCCTCCCAGTTGTCCTGTGATTGTGCCTTCAGTATTTCACTTTTGAGAAACTCCCAACCTTCTTGCACTTCCATCTCCATAAGTTTTTCTGATCATGGGATTCTACCAATATAACTTTAAGTTTGTTAAAATTTGCTCTCCTAAAGTCCAGCCTGTATGTGTGACTACGTATAGCTTTTTTCTTCCCCAAGATGATAAAAACCAAAATCACAAAGTCACTACTGCCAAACGCACCCACAATCTTTGCCTCGTCAACCAGTTCTTCTCTACTAGTAAGAACCAAGTATAAAATAGCAGACCCCCTGGTTGCCCCTTCCATTTTCTGGGAAATGAAGTTGTCAGCAAGACAAATCAAGAATTTATTGGACTTATCATTTTTAGCAGAGCAGGTCTTCCAAAAGATATCTGGGTAATTGAATTATCCCATGACCACTAGGTTCTGTCTCTCTGAGAACGTTGTAATCTGGTCTAGGAGCAGCTCATCCAAGTCCTCTGCCTGGCCTGGAGATCTATAGCAGACACCAACCATAATACCACTATTATCTTCTAATGCTTTTATTTTTACCAAAAGGCTCTCAGCTGAATTCTCATGCTCAGATACATATATTTTCTCACAAGTGTATATATTCTTAACATATAGTGCTACTCCTCCCCCTTCTTTATTTGTCTGTTCCTTTTAAATAAGTTGTATCTCTCAATTTCTGTAATGCCTATTAGATCATAGTCCCTTTCCTTTATTAGGACTTCTAGTTCTTCCTGCTTGTTTCCCATACTCTGTGCATTAATGTAGAGACATTGTAATCCTTCATACAAATACCCCAGGCTTGTAGTTTTTAAGCTTTCCTGTAAGTTAATAGTTCCCTGAATATGTGTCATTCCCTTTAAATCTGCAATGTTCCCAATCCCATCTACAGTTATCTTCATTGAACTAGGCTTTGAATGCACGTCTCGCTCTCCCATTGGACTTAGTTTAAAGCCTTCCTCACCGGGTCCACAAGACTCTTTGCAAAGACATTTTTCCCACCTTCATGAGGTGCAAGCCATCTCCTGATAGAAGAGCCTCATCACGGTAGTGTGATCCATGGTCCAAAATCCCAAAACTTTCCCAATGACACCAATGACGTAGCCAGTCATCTAACTGCATTATTTTTCTTTCTCTTCCTAAGCCTCCATTACCAGGAAGAACTGATGAAAATACAGCCATGTAGTCTCACTTCAAATGCTCCACACTGCAGTGGGCAGTATCATTTGTTCCCACATGAATGAGCAGGAAGGGATTTGTGTCCTTGGGCTTTACAAGTCTTTCCACCCTTTCTGTGACATCCTTGATTCTTGAGCCAGGTAGACAGCATACCTCTCGAGACAACAAGTCCGGTCAACATACTTTGGCTTCTACTTCTCTCAATAGGGAATCCCCAGTTACCAGCATGTGTCTCCTAACATGTTGGGGAGCAGAAGACGTAGTCCTTTCGTCCGCAGAGGTCTGTGAAACATCTTCTGAGCTTCGGGGGAATTGGGGGAATAGCCCTTGTTTCAGTGGTCCAGAGTCGGGGGCCTGTGAAACATCTTCAGAACTTCAGGAAAGTTGGGGAAATAGCCCTTGTTCCTGTGGTCCAGAGTCACTATCACAGGCAGATCCTGAAAATGATTTCTGAGTGTCAGAGGGACAGACTATCTTCTTATTTTTTATCTCTGGGTAACGTTCTTCCAGCTGTTGTCCTCTTGTATTGGGTTCTCCTCTAATTGGTGAGACACCTTTCCCACCTCTCCCAATTGTCTTCCAAAAAGTGTTCCATGAGTTCTTTCTAAGAACTCTTCACCCTCTTTTTTAGAATAAAGTAGCAAATTAGCAGCATCAAGTAATAGCAGCCTCTATTATTATTATTGTATTTCAAAAGATAGTATAGCCAGCTGTGAAAAGTGAAAAAGGGCAACTTTTTCTGTAATAAAAGCCTGAAGAATCTGGGACTTTTCAGTTTCAAAAAAAGGCAACAAGAGTCTACAAAACTGTGCATGGGGGCAGTGGATAGAGAGTCTTTTCTCCTCCCAAAATACCTGAGGCTCTGCCCTCTGCCTAGACCTCCCTTTCCCAATTGCAAGCATTTGCAAGCAAATTTAGCAAGTGTAACTGCAGATAATTAACTCATTGATAGAACATGGAGCCAATATTCATATTTATTTATATAGAATCATAAAACCCCCTCAGTATCAGTGAGACAGTACAATGATGGACAGAAAGCAGAAATGTGGAGCATGGGGACACCCATTGGGATTGTTGGGAAAAGCTTTCTGTGCAATGTCTCCTGACTTGTTGATGCTGTAAACAGGAACTCCCTTAAGAGGAACTACCATAGAGTTAAATAAAATCAGAGTCCAGTAGCACCTTTAAGACCAACAAAGATTTTTTCAAGGGGTGAGCTTTCGAGTGCAAGCACTCTTCGTCAGACCATAGAGTTAGTGAGATAGACAGGGACACTGACTGCTCACCTTTGATCTCACTGACCTGTCCCTAGAGGGTAATTTCCTGTTTCTCCAGTCTCTTCCTCCTTCTCTCCTCCATCTCTCAAGCCTGCAACATGATGGAAGCGAGATGCCTCAAGTATTTCTCTCCAACCAGTTATTTAGATTAGAATAGGAACCTTATCTTTACGTCTAAGTATGTAGTATTATGTTCTTTATTAAATAGTTCTTATGTTAGTTGAGTACCATGTTTGTGAATGTGTCATTCTTTGTTTGTTGTTTTCTGACCACATGCACTCTGCCTCATGCTGTGTTTCTTGCAATACTAAGGCACTCAACTTTCTGGATATTAATACTTTACCAGTGCTTAATCCTTTAGGAATGATGCTGTGGTGAGCCAATGTGGTACAGCAGTTAAGAGTGGCATACTTTAGCCTGAAGAACCATGTCTGATTCCCCACTCCACCACATGTAGTCAGCTGGGTGACCTTGGGCCAGTCTCAGTTCTCTCAGAACTCTCTCAGCTCTGCCTATTGCACAAGTTGCTTGTTGTGGGGAGGCAATCGTAAGCCACTTTGAGACTCCTTTGGGCAGTGAAAAGTGGGATATAAAACTGACTCTTCTGCAAACTGTTTTGACTGGATCACACTCCCGTTAGGCACATCTGTGCTTAGTCACTTTCACTGCTTCCCTCTGGCCAGGCAATTTGATTTTTTTTTAAACGGTATAAATTTAAAAAAAAAACACACACACCTGGGAGATCTGCTATTCATTGGATATCCCTAGGTCTCATTTCATTTGTCTCTTAAATGAGTGGGCAGACTTCAGTCTTGATAAATCTATTTTTTGCCTTGTGACAGGGAGCAACCTGCTGCAAAACGGCTCTCTGAGGCAAGAAGACAGCCCTCCACTACAGGCAGCTGCATCCCTAGGAAAGGGTTTATTACCTAAAAATTCACACTTGATGGCCCCATCAGGGATCCCAAGGTCAAGACCTAAAAATGCGACACAGACATCCAGGCCACTAGCTTTTATGATTACGTCACAGGTGAGGAATAGCAAAACTGCAGCAGACTTGAAAGCCATGCTCTCCTGAGAAGCTTGTCCTTTCTTATTTGCTTTTCATGTCATCATTCTTCACTAGAGAAGAATGGTTGAGTGGATGACAAAAGTATTAAGAATCACCACACCATCTAGTCACATTGGGCAAGTCACATCGCCCATTAAAGAATTCTTGGGACAATGATATCTGTAAAAGGGATGATTATTAAAAACAAATAATTCAAAGAGAATCCATCACAAACAAGACAGGTACCTTGTACATTGTCCTGTTTTGAAGCATTTCTTTATCAGAAGATTGCAAGATGGAAAACTATCAACTGGATTTTCAAGAAGTGACCTTTCTATGCAACACTCCCAGACAGCAAAGAAATCAACAGTTAAGAAGTTCAGGCTGTCTCTCACAACTAAAATTAAAACATTAAAGAGCATTTTTCTTTCTTTATAGATTCAGGTGGGTAGCCATGTTGGTCTGAAGTACCCAAAGGTCAATGGCACACTGAGTAAAACTTTGTTGCTCTTAAAAGTGCCATCGGACTTTTAACTTCATTTCTCTCTGGACTTGCTGATTGCCATAGCAATGGGAGCCACCCCTTGCAAGCATGGGGGAAAGAATTTATTTATTTGTTCGTTTATTAGATTTTTATGCCGCCCTTCCATATGGCTCAGGGGAGAAGACTAGGCATGTTCTGAAAGTCAGATTTAAGATGCCAGATATTGGACAATAAGGGTTCCTTGTCACTCCTGAGTCAAATGCTTCATGGCATCAGGAACAAGCCCCGGATCTACTAGCAGATAGCCCACCTTCAGCCCACTGTACCATTAGACGATTCTGAAGAACAAATGTTAGTGGATTCTCCCAGGGTGCCCAGTGTGTAGACTGATCTAGACATAGGAAGCTACATTCTGGTAAGTCAGACAATTTGTCCCATGTATTCAGGACTGTCTCTTGTGGCAGGCAGCAGCTCTTCAGAGTCTGGCAGTGAAGTGGCATTCCCGGCATTTGCTCCTGAACTCATTTGAGTGGAGATGCCAGGGCCTGGAGGCCATGACAATTCCACAGAACAACTTCGTGTGCTGCTGAAGGACTCCTATTCCCACATTCAGCTGTAAATAGAATGGAAACCGGGTTCCCTATAGCTCTTGATGCAGTCTTATATTAGCTATTCAGATTTGCCACCAGGCAAGGACCTGCTACACATGCACTCCAAGATGGAAGTTCGCTTCAGCAAATATGTTGCTTCTCCCAGCAATTTTACTAGTGCTTATTTTCAAGCTAATTAATTACTTCTTCCTTCGTCATTAACCTGTTCTGTAATACCATTCATAAATCAATAGTTAATTATTGGTTCTTTTCTCTTGGGGAAGGAGAGGCTTTACCGTTTTCTTCTTTGTAGAGAGTAGAAGGCATTGCTATTTTTTAATTTTTCTGTCTATGGATCTATAGTCATAAAAATACAAAATAATAATTTTGAAAATTAAGAAAAGATAACTGAGTTCTTATGTACCATCGTGTTACTAAAGGGGCAGAGCATTTTTCTCTGGGGCATTTAACAGCACTACAGAAAGGAGCATTGCTAAGCAGGAGCTCAGGTCAAGTTCCCTTGAGCTGGATAGCCCAGGCTAGTTTGATTTCCTCAGATCTTGGAAGCACAGCTGGGTCAAATATGGTTAGTACTTGGATGGGAAACCCTGAAGGAATAACAGGATTCCTGTACAGAGGCAGGTAGCAAAACACCTCTGAACACATCTTGTGACTCGATAGCAAAAGGATGAAGGCTCCCCCACATGCAGCCAGCCAGGTGACCTTGGGCTCACCAGAGCACTGACAAAGCTGAGCAGTTATATCAGGGCTCTCTCAGCCTCACCCACCTCACAGGGTGTCTGTTGTGGGGAGAGGAAAGGGAAGGCAACTAAGTCGCTTTGAGACTCCTTCGGGTAGAGAAAAGCGGCACAGAAGAAGAGGTGGAAATGTACATGTGTAAATATTCAAAACTGACCAGTAGTTCCATTTTCACCATTAGCTGTTTATATGGGAACTGTCAAACTGTACATTCAAACCCTGCTGCTAAATGCAAAGTTTTTATTTAGAATGTTCTCAACATGTTAGTACAGGACTGTATCAAATCTCCTTGACTAACCCCGCTTCAGCTGAAGTAACTTATCTGGGACCATACTTCTGTAGTCAGTAAAGTGTCCATTTATTATTTTCTTTTGGGTATGGTTTTCTGCCTTTGGCATTAAAACACTGGGAGGTGTTTCTGCTTGGGTGTGAACACAGAAGGTCTCAGAAGCATCACAACCTGAATATACCAAATGTTTTCCTTGGAGTCAGACGGCACTGCTGCTGCCTTGGCCTCTCTCTTCTGCACAACTGTGAATTTCTACATTGTCCTCCCCCCCCCCCCCGTGCCTTTGTTGCCTGTACAACGTTACAATGTAGCAAGACCGCAATTGATGCTTTCTCCATCAATGCTGCAGCAAATGTAAGCAATTAATACAGACATTCTATCACCACTTCTTGAGTGGCAGGCAAGAGAAAACGTTCTATAGTAAGGGGGCCTGACCTCCGAAGAAGATAAATGGCCATTTCTCACCTGATCCTTACATGTTTTATTCCAGGAGTCAATGGTAATGGGGCTTTTAATTTTAACTTTCCATTTTCCTCCCATTATTCACCTAGCTTCTTTTTATAATTAACAAGCTCGTCTTCACATATGCATTTTAACATGGGCTCCAAAGTTATTAAGGGGCTAAACTTCACCCAGAAAACCTCAGCTTCTCATAGTCATGACTGTCACCAAGATGACAGGATAGTTTGAATGTTTAGCAGACTATTATTATATCTTCTCATTTGATGAGGTTAAAACTTGGTATGAGCTCAGATACCTTTGTATGGGTCCTGGAGAACATTCTCTGTGTCTCTCTCTGTGTCTCTTTCTCTGTGTGTGTGTGTGTTGGTGCTGATGAGAGGATGCCATGAACTCAGTTGTGACCATCTGCTGCTTCTTCACACCACACAGCCTGTGTGCTCTCCCACATCTGGAGAAAAGCAGTCCTGTCCCTTTAATGGAGGCTCAATGCCAGGGACCTGCAGCTCTTTGTGGCATGGAGGTAAAGAACATTCCATGAAGCCTCTATTAAAGGGACAGAACTCACACACATACACCAAAGCTGCGATGCTAGGATGGAGTTAATGCCTGTGTATTTGCATTTTGTTTTGTTGTAATATTATAATATAACAATATTATATATTGTTTTGTTGTAATAATATTTTGTTGTAATATTATAATATGAGCCTCTTGTGGCGCAGAGTGGTAAGGCAGCCGTCTGACAGTTTTGCCCATGACGCTGGGAGTTCAATCCCAGCAGCCGGCTCAAGGTTGACTCAGCCTTCCATCCTTCCGAGGTCGGTCAAATGAGTACCCAGCTTGCTGGGGTGTAAACGGTAATGACTGGGGAAGGCACTGGCAAACCACCCCGCATTGAGTCTGCCAAGAAAACGCTAGAGGGCGTCACCCCAAGGGTCAGACATGACTCGGTGCTTGCACAGGGGATACCTTTACCTTTACCTTAATATTATAACTCTCAAACATTCCTGGATCCAGCTTTGTTCTCCCCCCTGCCATGGGTGGAGTGAGTAGAGAGAGGAGGGGAGGCAGCTGGTCAACCCTTCACCTGTCTTATTTCCTTAGATAGTTATACCCTGCTTGTCTACCCAATGGGAATCCAAAGGACTTTCACCCTCCCTCCATATTATCCTTACAACGATCCAGCTTCCAGGTAGGAATGGGCACCCCAGCCACCCAAATCTTAGCCTGCCTCTCTAACCACTGCAGCACCCTGGCCCTGTTTAGAGTGAGGGGCACATATATGTTGGCGTTTGAAGGCGTTTGACATATTTTGAAAATTCCAGGGAAGCAGCTGGGGTGTCCTCTTGGGCCGAAAATGAGCCTGAAGTGCCACCCACCCACCTGGCCATTTTCAGCTCTTAAGACGTTTCCCCATACCCGAGACTCAAGCAAAGTCATAGAATAGAATCATAGAATCGTAGAGTTGGAAGGGGCCACACAGGCCATCTAGTCCAACCCCTTGCTCAATGCAGGATCAGCCTAAAGCATCTAAGAAAAGTGTGTATCCAACCTTTGCTTGAAGATTGCCAGTGAGGGGGAGCTCACCACCTCCTTAGGCAGCCTATTCCACTGCTGAACTACTCTGACTGTAAAACATTTTTTCCTGATATCTAGCCTATATCGTTGTACTTGTAGTTTAAACCCATTACTGCGTGTCCTCTCCTCTGCAGGACATGCAGTAATGGGCTTAAACTACAAGTCTGCAAAGCAGGACGGCTTCCTGAAGTGCAACCAAGTGAACGCGAATCTATTGAACAGCAAAGCTCCGAACTCCGACTGACTTTCTCCCATGCCCGATGAATGGATCCGGGGAAGCGGGAGGTTCGGGGGGAGGGGGGCTGGCTCGGAACACGAGCGGGGGGGGGTGTCCCCTGAGCGTTGTGCGCTTCCGCACAGATGAGAAGGAACTTTCTGCGCCAATCCGCTCTTCAACAGGAGGGAGCGATACCCGGGACCAAATCCCTGGGAAGGGGGCGTGGGGGCCGGACAGTGCTCTCACCTCACAGCTGGCTTAGGGCGACCCCACCCCCCGGGTCGTCACGGCTAGTAGAGACGTTCAGAGGTGGTTCGCCATCGCCTACCTCCGCGCCATCCCCCTGGGACTGATTTCGTCCCATTGCGGAAGCGAAGCGGGGTCAGCACTGGCTAGCCCTGGGAGGGCACCCCAGGAACACCAGGGGCCGTGACTCGGGACAAGGAAGTGACAAGCCGCCTCCGAACGTCTCGGAGCTCCTGGCTCCACGACGCATTAAAGAAGTAAAGGACTCCCATCGGAATACCGGCCAGGGCCAACCCAGCTTCGCTACTGGGGTTTGAAGGGGAGGCGAGCGAGCGAGGCCGGGCTATCCCGGCGCCTAAAAGCTTGCGCTCATCTTCAGAGCGGCACGGGGCTGCTGCCCAGATGCGGCCTTTCCAAGCCGGGAAGCCTGGGAGGCGTCTTTTCAAAGAAGAGTGGATTGTTTTAAATGAGGTCTATAGGAAGGTATCTATAGATTGTTGGAAGAGACAATGTCTGGTGTACAAAGACAAGAAGAGAGGAAGACCCTGAGGGGGTCAACAAGAGGGCTGTTAGATAGGTCAGAACAGGGGTAGTCAAACTGCAGCCCTCCAGATGTCCATGGACTACAATTCCCATGAGCCCCTGCCAGCGGATGCAGTTTGACTACCCCTGGGTCAGAGAGTCCAGGACCTTTCTCTCCTATTAAGGGCGCTTTCTTGTCTGTCCTTAGACGGCTACTCTTAGGGCAATATCCTGCTTCTTCTCAGAAGCTTCTCTGCTTCTCCTACTTAGGTAGCCATGGAGAGCAGACGCCTATCCTCTCTCTCTCTCTCTCTCTCTCTACACTCTCACAGTATGTCCTTCCATAAATAAATCCTTTTACCTCTTTTATCCTAAAACACGGCCTATCTGATTTATTCACCCTGCTAACATAGATGACGAGGGGGGGGGGACGGGGGACGGAGGAATGAAAGATGAAATGCGAGGCCTGCGACCGCCAGGTCCAAAAGGGAAACTCTGAAAACAGAGAGGTTAGGGCGGGGTGGTTTTCTCAACGGCAGCGGCAACGTGCCGATAACACGACCGGATAGACTGACGTCGCCAGAGGAGGAAATATCTCTGCGGAAGGCGAAGCATTGATTCGGCTCCTTCGACGCATCTCTCTGCTCTTCCGCGGGGCCTCCCAGAAGGCGCCGCCGGTGCCCGGGGTCCTTGGCCAGGGGCCTTTCCCGGCCGGGCGCCCCGGGGTTGAGTCCCCCGCGCTCCTAGGGGCGGTCTTTCCGGAGGGAGGGCCCTGGGCTCCACGAGGCCTCCTGGCCGGCAGACGTGGCCAGCGGTCAGGCTGCTGCAGGGCGGCTCGCGGCGGTGCCCCCCCCCCCGGGAACGATCCCTCCCAGGAGGACTTGCGAAGGGCGTATTTTTTAAATTTATTTTTTAAATTTAATACAGAAAACAAGTTACATGCAAATTACAGAATAACAAAGACTATATTGTCGCGTCTGAAATCAGGTCCGCGTAGGCTCAAGGCTGGCAGCCGGCCTCCCTGGCGAGCCAGCAGTCGAGGGAGCAAAAAGGAGCCCTGCGCTCGACTCAGAGCCAGACGGTTCGTCCGGGGAAAGACGGCAGGCAGCCCGTGGGACCCCTCCGTCGTCCACGTGCCCAAGGTAGACTTGCCTTCCTTCTGCACGGGCCTCTGCCGAGGGGGCGAGGCGGAATGGCTCCGGAAAAGCGGTGGGGTGGGAGAGTGTTTCAAAACGCTTGTTCTGTGAATGAAATGAGACTCGACCGAGGACCAAGCCTTTCGCTGTCCTCCTTGGGCAGGCCGAGTGAGCCGGCCAGAGAGCTGGTGAAGGGCGCCGCAGCTACCCTTCCAGTACCTGGGACGCGGTGGGGTGGGGCCTGACGCAGGCGTTTGCAGGGAAGGGTCCATTGTAAGCAGGGTGCCAACAGAGATCATGCAGTACCTTCCCCGTTTTAAGGCCGCATTTATTGAATGAACCCGCAGTTCATTCCACATGTGTTGGACAATGCACTTTCAATGTGCTTTTGTAGCTGGTTTTTCCTGTGCTGTACAGGAAAATGCTTCTAAAATGCATTCCCCCCCCCCCACCAACGTGTGCAGATCTTAATTTACTGGAGTTACTTATCCAAAGACCTTCCTTCCTTCCTCCTTCCTTATTAGGACCCAAAACGGTGGACAGGCAGAGACGGGGCTAATCTTCAGTGAAAACTGGGGGCAAGAAGGAGATCTTGGCGCCGGGCGACGCTACAAGCTACAAGCGAGCCGCGGTGGATTCGACAGGGGACGGCATGGGGGGCCTCTTGCCAGCCCACCCTGCTCCGCCGGAAAGAAGTGGAAGGAGCTCCTCGTGTGACCCCTCCCCCCCACACACACACACACACATACACGCGGACTGCGGCCAAGCAAACTTGGGGAGTGCTGCGGCCCTCCCTCGTGGACCAGCGCGGGGTGGTGTCCTCCTGACGGGGTCCAAAATACTCGGAGCCCCAACGCGAGTTCAGTGGCCTCGCAGATAGCGGCGCTTTCTCCAGTTGCGGTGGGGTGCCGTTAATCCTGCCGCTTGCGCCGGGCTTATTCCGCAGGAAAGAACTGACGGGCGGGGGGGGAGGGGCTGCGTGGCCCTCCGCTCCCCGCCCCGGTCTGTCTGCTCCCGGCAGGCACTGCTGGAGGGGCCCCCGAGGCAGGCCGGTCCCGAGAAAGGTAAAGAAGGTGAGTTCCCCGTGCCTTGCCTCGCTTTAGCAAGGCAGCCAGAAGAAGTCGTGATCACGAGACCCACCTGAAATTACCGCGTCGAAAGTACCTTTTCGAAGAGGCAATTCAGATGTCCAGCTACGAAGTCGTTTGGAAGGAGATGTAAAGCTTCAAGCTGGCGAGCCGGCGACGGGCAACGAGTCCGCAGGATTTACATCCATAGCGCGGGCCTCATTCCCAGGAGCGGGGTCGAGCGCGGTTCAGCAGTCAGGAGGACTACATGAATCAGAGAATCCGGAGTAAAGGAGTTTCGAGCCTCTTCGGTCCGCAAAGGTCCTAAACAGAGCAGGGAACAAAGGTTGCGCCTTGGATTGGGCTCGCTGGGGTGCCTCATGCCCTCAAAAGCGTCCCAGGAGTGCTCGGCGTCTTTTCCCAAGACCTTCGCGCTTGGTATTCACAGCCAAGCCCGGGAGAAGGCCGGTTGAGGCGCTGGGGGAGGCCAAGGACTGCTGGGGAGCGCCGGCCGGGAGGCTGCCTGCCTGCCTGCCTGCCTGCCGGGCTCTCCTCTCTTCGCCACTGCTTCCCGGGCCCTCCTTGGGCTTTTCATGCGTGTTGTTTTCAACCCCTCCGGCTCCAGAGGCTGCGTCCAAGGAGACCCTCGGATCCAGGCGCAGCCCACGGGCAGGAACCTGCTCAGGGCTGGGGGTGGAACCCACCTGGGGCATCTCCCAAAATTGGATTCATCGACACGCATCGCTCTCTTGGTCCCTTCGTTTGAGCATCTGAACCGCACTCTAGGGCTAGGCCACAAAACCTGCTCCTGGGATTAAAATGGGCCACTTACTCCTGGAATTAAAATGGGCCACTCCCGTGGAATGCGTTGCCCTCCAAGATTCAGACGCTGTGATTTCTTCTTTCCTGTTCAGTTTTCTGGAACTAAGAATTGGCACTGAACTTTTTAATTTGCGATGCTTATCTTCTTTTTACAAAATATTTCTCTTTATTTAACACTATTTCTTTATTTAACACTATTTCAGATCGAGCTCCATAAATAATGAGACCCTGCAGTCCATAAATACTTTTCCAGAAATTTAAGATCTGGGATTTCGTTTTGTCTTGGGTTGGTTTGAGGGGTTGTTGCTGTTGTTTGTAATCGTGTGTGTGTGACCCGCACACACACTTGTGGGGGGGGGGGGGAGAGGATCCAACGCGGGTAAAGTGCTTTGAAGATGTTTTCGTTCGATGGAGGAGTGCGGAGCAGGCAACGGGGCTTAAACTGGCTGCCTCGGGCCGTGCTTTTGGTTTCTGGCATTTACAGTTCCTGGTGACCTCCTTAGATCCCGGAAGCTGAGCAGGGCCGGGCCGGGTCAGTGTTTGGCTGGGAGACCACCAAGGAAGTCCAAGGTGGCCAAGCAGAGGCAGGCAGTGGCCAGCCACCTCTGAACCAATCTTGCCTGGAAAACACCAGAGGGATGCCATAAATCAGAATATTACATCGTGCACAAATTGGGAAGTGTTGGATTTGACAAGCCAATATTATAATTTAAAATCCAGGAGGACTGACGGGTATGAGTTCTTGCATTTTAAGTTGCCTCCAGGTCAAATTTTAAATCCAGGGGCAATTTTCAATCACATATGAATTTGTATGAAACTGTTTTTCAGGACTACTTTAGGCCAATGAACAGTTATTTACAGCTCACCCTTATCTCTGGGACTCCATGACATAAACCGACCAGGGCGTTCAGTAAACAACGCGATAGGATTGAGATCACAACCAATCTAAATCAAAGTACAAGTATTGGCACATTAAATATTGACAAAGCTCCTGTGGGGTAGTGGTTAGTGTGCAGGACCAGATCGGGGAATTAAGCGAGTTCAAATCCCGCCCCACTCCCATAAATCTAGGTGGGCAACCCTGAGCCAGTCACATACCCTCTGCCTCACCTGCCTCACAAGGCTGTTGTGAGGGAGAGGACAAAACTGAAAGAGAGAAAAGGATGTGTCAGAGGGATACAGATCCTCAAGTTCCCCCATGGGAAAAGGCGAACTCAGCCACGAATAACTGCGAACTCAAAGAGGAGGCCGGGGAGAGCTGCTGGAATGGAGGCCTCTGGCTCAGGGGTGGCGAAACTGGGCTCTCCAGATGTTCATGGCCCACAGTGAGCCCCTGCCATTACCCGAGGACTCTAGGTAATTGAAGTCCATGAACATCTGGAGAACCACAGTTTCGCCACCCCTGAGCTAGCTGCACTTGGAGATATGCACATACACCCCCAGGAATGTCTAGATTTCCTTTACTTTCAGCGTTCCATAAGTATAAACAACGGGGACATCTACCAGTTAATCTTTGATTTTTATTTATATATTTTTCCTTCACTATATTTTGCCTCCAGAATGGAAGCAAACAACCGGTGACCATATGAACGAAGCGTATTATTCCCGATTGGGCCTTCCATCTGATAAGGATCGCGGTTGTGCCGTGTGCTAATCTGGTCACCTCCATTCCGGTGAATCCGAAGAAGTGTGTCTGTAGTTGCACACGAAAGCTACCCAGAATTAAAAGTCGTTGGTCGCGGCTCCTTTCTTTCTTGCCCGTGTCTCCCCCGTCGAGTGCAAGCAGGCCCGCCCCAGGCACAACCCCCGGGCCCGCGGAATCCCCACTTGTCCCTGCCCGCTGGCCCAGAAACACGCCACGCTCGTCGGGACGCCCGGAGCCCTCCCTTTCCTTCGCCGCCCCGCCTCCGCCCGTGCTCCTGCTCCGTAGCTCAGCGCCGCTGCCCCTTCAGACATCCTGGGCGTCTCCCTCCGGTAGCCTCCCCACCCCCCACTGGACGGGCCGTGGGCAGATGAGGCGGACCCCCACCACTGCCTTCCAGGGACCGAGTGGCCAGGGCCACGGGGCAGTCGAGGGGGACGTTGGAGAGATGCGTCAGAGCCGACCCCGGCGAGTATTTGGATGGGAGACCATCAAGGATTTGGGTGATAGTTTCTCCGAAGAACACGAGAGGGGGTGAGGGTGCGCTCGCGCATGCGCGTGCGTGTAGGGGTCCCTCTAAGTTAAAATAAAAACCAAGCAATACTACATTCCTTAAACTTAATGTGGTTTAGGGTTTCACCCAATCTGGCCAAGGTGGGTAGATTCTTACGTGCAAGGCACTCCGGCATGAAGTCGTGAATTGCCTTCCTTTGCACTTGAAGTGGGAGGGCTTTAGAAGGAAGCATCAAAAGGGGAAGGGAACTTGGACTCTCAGAAGCTCATCCCCCTCCCCCCAAATCTCCTTGGTCTCTACTATTCTGCACATGTTGGCTAATGCACTTTCATTGTGCCTTTGCAGCTGGATTGTCCTGTGCGAAACAGGCCCTAAAACCTACTTCCAAAGCGCACTGAAAGTACATTCTCTCTGCTGGGGGAGGGTGGCTTCTTCCAGCAGAAATCCTTTCCGGAGCTCCGGGTTCAACAGAGGCCTGAACGGGCTCGCAGGCGCGCTCACTTCTCTCCCCGCCGACTATCTCCCGGGTATCCCGGCCATGAAGCCCGGAAGGACCCGGTCCGCGTCCCCCTTTGCAGCGTGGCCTGGGTTCAGGCGGGCGGCTGGCGACTCGGTGCGGCCGGGAGCTGCAGGTTTAGGGCTGGCCGTGGCTCCCCCAGAGCCCCGGCGGTCTCCTTCGGGTGTTGACTAACAATGCGGCGGGAGGGGGGGGGGGTGTTTTGTGTTCTTTAAAAAGGGCGTCTCTTCCAGGCAGCTGAGCCACCTCTCCAAAGCACCTTCGTTCGATTCCTTCGCTTGCTGCATGCCCCCGCCTGACTTCTCCGGGAGGGTCCCAAGCAGCTTCCCTCCTTCGCCTCGCTCCCGTTGGATCTTCACCAAACCCCGGTGGAGCCGGCGAAGCTGATCACGGGTGACCGGCCTGGGGGCGTCCGGGAAGCGTCTGCAGCAGAGGAAGGAGGCCTTGAACCTGAGCCGCTCGGCTCCTGGAGCCACACCCCCCCTCGAGAAACTCGGTGTCTTTTTTATTATTTTTCTATTGGGGGGGGCAGAGAAATGGGTCTGCGGGGCTGCGCTGTAGTTCCTCTCCTCGGCGACCTTGATCTGGAAGGAGAACCACTGGCCGAGGCTCTTTGTAATCA
Organism: Paroedura picta; assembly: GCF_049243985.1. Lineage (NCBI taxonomy): Eukaryota > Metazoa > Chordata > Lepidosauria > Squamata > Gekkonidae > Paroedura > Paroedura picta. Next base: position 73,024,911 of record NC_135370.1, on the reverse strand, counting down.
GCGGCGGGGGAGTTAGTTTGCAAGAGTGCATTTTCTAGCACCCCACAACTTCCCCCCTCAACAGAGCCCGCAGCCCCTTTCATGGTATGCCGTCAGAACCCCTCCAGTTCTCTGTCCCCCCCCCCGCACCCACAGGGGCACCCTCCCTCATGATGCTTCAGAACACTGCGAGGGGCACAGAGCCCTGGAACATTCCGCCCCGGTGGCGGGAGGGAAACCTGACTGGTGTGAAGGGGGCGGAGCGGATCCCCTCTTATAAGGTCAGTGGCCCTCAAAAATAAATGCAGGGATCGCACCAATAAGTCTGTCTTTTGGGTGAGTGCTTATCTAAGGGTGCATTTTAAGTGCCTCGCGGTAAGAAAGATCTTTGTAGATGAGGAATGGAATTTCAACTATTCCGTCCTCACAATACCTCGCCGGCAACGGCCAGAAACCTTTCTATTAATTAGAGGCTCTCAAAATACCAGTGTTGAGGCATCGTTCGAGATATTACTGTTTTAATGGAATGTTTATTAATAGACAAGGCAAATTCCAGCAAAAAACAAAGAGCGAGGGGGGCTCCAGAGGGCAGGAAAGCGGAGTAATTGTGGCTTTAAGTAAAGTCTCCAAGGTGGCTCCAGACTCGATGACTTTTTTATTAATCCCTTAAGCACGTACTATTTTGTGTTTTAACTGGTAAATGGTGTTACCTCAGTGGTATTCCAGAGTTTTACGGTAGGTGAGGTTTTGGTTTAGAAACACTATGGCATCTCTGTAGCTTTGAAGTGCATTTTGGCCTCACTGCCCACAACTGGGAGATCTTCCTTTGAAAACGGCAATTTAAATTTCAACACTGCCAGCTCCGATTAAGTGACTCAACACTGTTTACACACGTATTTAGATAAAGAAGCGGATAGGGGCCAGTCGTAAGACCGGAGCGCGCGGTTTGGAAAACTGTACCGCAGCGCTCGCAAGCTGTTGCCGGGGAAATCTGAAGGCCTGCCCTTCATTTCTGAATATAAGAAAGGGAGCCAGTCCTTCGCCCCTCCTTTGCCTCCTCTTTCTCGTTCACACGTAGAGAACCCGGCCTGGGTAGGCCAGACAAAGCCGATGCCGTGAGAGCGCAGGAGGAACACCAGGGGTCGTGAGGCCGGGGCAGGCAATGGCAATCCGCCCCCGAACGTCTCTTGCTGGGCAGCAGGGCGATTCCAGGATCCCCTGCCTGCAGACGGTGAAGAAATCACACGCACAGGGGCGTCTGTTGCTGTTTCAATCCTCCGTTATGCTCCGCTGCTCCGGCGGCTGGGCAGAGGGGCTCGAAGTGGAATAAACCCAAAGGCCCCCTCCTGCCCCGGGAGCTTTTGACTGGCCGAGCCGAGAGCCAGGCTGTTCCTCTTGCAAAGCGGCCCCAGATGAACCGCCCGGCCCTCCTCCAAATCCTGCGCAGGCAGCGGGAGACCTTGGGGCCGATTAAAGTTCAAAACCTTTTACGACTTCCCCTGCCCGGGCTCGAGTGTGATTGATGTGAGAAAACCCGCAGACAGGACAGCTGCAGCCGGAGAGAAGCCTGCGCCCGCCGGGCTTGTGTGTGTGTGTGTGTGTGTGTGGCGGGTGGGAGTCAGAGGGTACGCTGCGCGCCGACCGGCGAACTCTCCCTGCAGCATTCAGCCCTCGCCCCGGCCGGCCGCCTCTCTCCTCTTCCCAACCTAAGTCGGCAGGAACCCCCAGCTAAGCTCATCAATGGTCCCAGCAAAGGATTCAAGCCCGACCCCTCGACATTACTCCACAGCGACTGGGGACTTGGATGATACTTATACCCTGCTTTTTCTCCCAAATGGGACCCAAAGTGTCCTTCTGAGTTGTTTCCCTGTCTTCCAGCTCATCATCCTATCGTAGCAACCCTGTGAGAGTGAGATTCGGATGAGGAGCCGCATGGCTTTGAAGCAGCAGAAGGAAGTCTGAGGCCAGCGGCACCCTTAAGACCCACGAGGTTGTGTTCTGGGTATAAACTTGAGTGAGCAAGCACCCTTCCTCTGATACATCCGAATGGAAATTACCAGTTCATACTTATAGGCTTCTTGTGGCGCAGAGTGGTAAGTGGCAGAAATGCTGAAGCTCTGCCCATGAGGCTGGGAGTTCGATCCCAGCAGCCGGCTCAAGGTTGACTCAGTCTTCCGTCCTTCCGAGGTCGGTAAAATGAGTACCCAGCTTGTTGGGGGGTAAACGGTAACGACTGGGGAAGGGAATGGCAAGGCCACCCCCTATAGAGTCTGCCAAGAAAACGCTGGGGATACCTTTACCTTTACTTCTAGGTAGAGGATGAGCAGCATATTAACATATAGCATAATGAAGATTTTTTAACAGATTCAGGAATAACAAGCTAAGATTAGTTGGTTACCGTTCCTTTGGGTTTAATTTCGAGGGAAAGCACAGTCACTGTTGGAGATTGATGGGCAGATGTAGCCTCAATTGTGGAATGCTCAATGCAATTAACTGAGACCCTGCCACTAGGCTCCATCCACCCCCTCTCAAGCATGGACACATCTTTACAGCATCATGTTATTTGCAGTTGGACTACTTACTGTGTAGAATTATCTCCCCCTGGCCCAGAGAAATACAATCCAGTCTACCATTCCAGATTACATTACAATCTACTATTCATTACAATCTACTATTACAATCTATTATTCCAAATAAGAAAGTAAAACAAAGAGGACCAGTAGCCTTTCTGAGGGAATAGGTGAGAATACAGATGTAAAGGCTGAATGAGGTTTGCATATGTAGTGAGTTAAGAAACCAATATCCCTGTTAAGTCCTGGGGATTCCAATATTCTGTCCTAATAACTGGCAGCTCAGCAATTTTCCTTTCTAGTCTGTTCCTGAAGTTCCTTTGTAATAAAACAGCTACTTCGAGGCCACCCATTGAATGTCCTGGAAGGCTGAAGTTCCTCAGGTCTTGTGCTCCTTGATTTTAGATTTGTGTCCATTTACCCTTTGGCATACACCTCCTTGTGAGGTAGTATGGGATAAAGAAGAGAGAGGGGCACCAGACCAGCCTGAGGACGGCAACCAAGGTCTGCCAGATTCTAGATGCTTCAATACCCTCTGGGTGTATTAAGCGCCTTCAGGTTGCTTCCGATGATGGCGATTCTAGAAAGGAATTCTGTATTTACATTGCGCCTGCTTCCCCAGTGGGGACCCACAGGGGAATACTGGGGTTCTCCTCTTCTCCGTTTTACCCAGTCAGGTAGGTTAGGCTGAGTGTGTGTGCCTGGCCCAAGGCCCTTCAGCGGGATTCCGTGGCAGGGCGGGCAGCCAAACCTGGGTTTCCTGGGATCCTAGTCTGACACTTGAACTCACCTCTCCCCACCCCACCCCCTGCTGGCCTTCAACACTGTGAATTTGTGAGCAGAAATACAGCCCTGTGAACATGTCTCTCAATCACCAGGAAATGCGCTTTCTTTGTTTTGTTTTGTTTGTTCCCATTGCAGGGAGAGAGTCGGAGCTGGAGACCGGATCGGGACTGGGGCGAGAGCGCTCAGGCATCCTTAGACACGAACCCCACTTCTGCCTGTCCCTCACAGATCCAGGCTCTGCGCGGAGCTTTCCGCCCAAATAACCTCCCCCAGCCCTGGCATTCAGGAGTGCGAAGGGCCTCAGAGGACACAGGCGACGACGGGAGAGCCTCCTTGCCGCCACGCTTGTACCCCTCGGGCCGGGTCTCCGGTGGGAGAAACCGGCGCCTCCTGCCCAGCCGGAAGAGCTGAGTCGGGCTCCCAGCTCCCGGGGAATGCGGGCCGCGACGCGCGGAGACTACTCACCATGCAGGTCGGGGAAGCGCGGGGCCATGATCCCAGTTCGGATCCAGTGCTCCAGCGGCAGCGAGCCAGCGACGGCGGCCACCTTCAGGTGCTCCGGGCTGGGGTGAGCCAAGGGGGGGAAGGCGGCGGCGTAAGCAAAAGCGGGGTGCTGGCCGGCCAGAGCCGGGAGGGGGTAGAGCGGCGGCGGGTAGATGGTGGGCAGGGCGCTCAGCCCCGGCGGCGGCGGCGGCGGCAAGCTCAAGAAGCCCGGCTTGGGGATGAAGGCAGCCGGCGGCAGCGGCGGCGGGGCCAGGCTGGAGAGGGCGGCCGGCGAGGGCGTCTCGGTCCGCGCGCAGGAGCCCGGGCTCCCTGCCGAGCTGTCCGGGGAGGCGCTGGCCACCGGCCGCGCAGGTTCCTCGGCTAGCAGGGCGTCGATGCGGAAGTTCTGGGACTTCTCCATGGCTTTCTGCATCGCCTCCAGCTCTGACCCGGCACCTCTCCGGAGGGAGCCGCCGGCCGCTTGGCCGCCCCGTCGGTCCCGGGAGCGGAGCAGTGCGCGGCGGTCTCCTCCCCCGGTAGGCAACCGTCTCCCGCGTCCTTTCCAGAGCCTCCTCCGGGAGAAAGCTGAGGCTTCCCAGCGCGCACCTGCCAGCCTGGGCGCCCCACCGGCCCCCTCCCCCCTCTCTCCTCTCTCCGCCGCAGTCGCTCCTCCTCCCAGCTCGGCAGGCACCCGAGGGGGCGGCTTTCCGCCTCCCCCCCACCCACCCGCGCGCCATTGGCTCCCGCTGCCCCTGGTTCCCCCCGCCTCCCTCCTCGGGCCGGGATTGGAGGGGGTCGGCCGCCGGGCAAGGGCGCAGCCCCTCCAAGCAGCCCCCACGAGAAGAACCCACTGCTGGTCCCGTCGGGGCTGGCTCCCTGGTTGCGGCCGAAGCTTTCTCGGGCCAGAGTCCGCTGGGTCCGAGGGTGGCTTGCTGGGTGACTCCCCGCTGGGGACCGAAGAACTGCGGGCACCCGAGGGAGAGGCTCCGCGCTCGCCTTCCGCCTAGCTGGCGGCACCTGGAGGGTGTCGGCTGCTACTTTCAAGGGAATGGGGGGGAGGGGGGTTGCCTTCCACCAGACTGCCCAGAGCCGAGGGGGAGGCTGCTCCCTGTCACTCGGAGGCTTCCTTCGTCTCCGTGGATGGGAAGAGGCAGCTCTCTCGGCGGAGGGGGCAGGGATTGCCGGGGGGAGGCAGGGGGACGGGAGAGACTCTGCAGAGGCCGTGAAACCGGCGGCCTAGACTAGCCCGAAGCGGCCCCTCTGCAGCTACCAGTGCAATGGCGACGGCTGCTCAGGGAGAGCTCAGCGGAGCCTCAGGGCCGGCCTCGTGGTGCTCCGACAGAACGAAGCCCTGCAACCCGCACCTCGGTAGCGCTTCTGCCGCTGGGAGCACAACCCGTCGCGCTCCCTCGGCAACACAGTCCCGCCCTCACGCAACTCTGAGCCAGCAGCACCCCTGAATAGGCCAGACCGGCACAGGCCTTCCCAAACTGCATGGGGGACGCCTTGGTTGCCCAATGACCAGGAGACAAATGTCCTGCTGCTGGAACAGAATAATTTCATGCAACATTATTTATAGCCCACCAAATATCTCAACACTATCAACAGGTTGCAATCCATTTGGTTTGAAGAAATGTGGAAGCAGCACCCATGCTGAAGCAAAGTGTAAGTATTAACAACAGACATTAAATCATGGGTAGTCAAACTGCGCCCCTCCAGATGTCCATGGACTACAATTCCCGTGAGCCCCTGCCAGCGAATAGAGCGAGTGCTGGCAGGGGCTCATGGGAATTGTAGTCCATGGACATCTGGAGGGCCGCAGTTTGACTCCCCCTGCATTAGGTAAATGTAAAGGTATCCCCGGTGCAAGCACCGGGTCATGTCTGACCCTTGGGGTGATGCCCTCTAGCGTTAAAGTATATTTTGAAACACTGGAAATGTTGACGTTTCCCTTTCCTAACACCTGGGGGTTAAGACACAATATTTATACTTAACAAATTTCCCTTTTCCTGTTCCATCTGATACTAGATAGACTTTTCCCCAGTCATTACTGTTTACCCCCCAGCAGCAAGCTGGGTACTCATTTTACCAACCTAGGAAGGATGGAAGGCTGAGTCAACCTTGAGCCGGCTGCTGGGCTTGAACTCCCAGCCTCATGGGCAGAGCTTTCAGACTGCATGTCTCCTGCCTTACCACTTTGCACCACAAGAGACCCCTGCATTAAACAGTGCCAAAATCACATCGCAGGAAACTGCTTCCAGCAGCAAGTGGGCAGTGGGGTAGTCTACAGTCTCTAATCCTTTGCCCCAAGGCTCTTTCGGAGTCCCTTTGTGACAGGACAGCCCAAGAGGAAGTTTTCCTGCCTTCCACAGGCAGGCCATCCCATAAGGTAGGGACCACAGTGAAGAACCCATGCCCCAAGCCAGTTGTAGATTTTGTCCCACACAGCTCAGGGGTTTATGCGTGAAACCAGGCAGGGGAAGCTTTTTATGGCCTGGAAACAAATAACACCTGGTAAAGAACATCTCTGTTCATTGGGGAAGGACACTCAGTCTCCAGGTGGCAACCTGATTAAAAACAGGACCTATTGTCTCTCCATGCCTCTCCCCCTAGTCCCGTCTAATCCTGGAGATGGCTCTGGAGAGGCCAAAAGTGGAGAGCATTTGAATTTTGGAGAATGCTGCCCAGATTCACAGTGGCCACCATCTGATGAGTCCAGGGGTGGGGCAGGGATGAATCGGTTAGGAGGCACTCCTGAAATGGCCAAGCTCCATTTCAAGCCAGGAGTGAGGAACAGAGGCATTGTAAAGAGAAATGGACTCTGCTCCCTTTCTGATTGCTCAAGGCTTCAAATGTGTTAGGGCTACATAGTACCCCTCATGGATGACATGCCAGGATGCCGCCTCCCCAGCTGGGGCTCTGTGGGCCCAGCTCTGAAATGTTAATTCATCAAGCAAAGTTGTTGTCTGTCTGTTTTGTTCCCTGGGCTTTTAGCCTTCAGGCTCAGGTTGGAAAAGAGCACAACACCGTCCAGTACACTTGCTCTTTCAAGTCAAACTCTAAGATATACATAACCACAGAATCCCAGACAGGCATGTAGAATAAGTTAAAATTAATAATTAACCCAGGGTACAAGTCGCCAGCCCTCTGTTATGTTCTCATATACAATTTATTATCCCTTTAGTTATTTCCAACATTCGTTGGGGCTTGTTACATTTCTTTTTAAGATTAAGGACACAATAGGGCTCATAGCTAGAGTCATTTCGATTCTATAGTTCACAACCAGCCTCCTCCTAAGCAGATCTACTTATTTTAATGGGATAAATCAGTATTTATTTGCTTTTTATACTACCCTCCCATTGTTGGTTGAGAATAGTTTTGGCTTGCATTTTAGGAAAGGGGCAATATGTTCTTATTAACAATATAATTCAAATATCTTTTTTAAAAATTTCAGATAAAAATAGGTTTGAAAAAAGTAAAGTGTGACACAATATAATGAGGCTGATGTCTTTCACACTCCAGTTTGTTGATATACAGGACCTGGTTTGGATATTAGATGCTCATTCATTTGGGGTTTTAAATTGTACAGGGCCCTGATTACCACTTTCCTCTTCTGCAAAACATATCGCATAGTCCTATGCAGAGTTACCCTGCCTGAAATCCATGGGTTTAAATGGGAGCAACTCTGCGCTGATTTGCACTGTTCCTCCTTTCATCTCCGAGAGAGAGAGAGAGAGAGAGAGAGAGAGAGAGAGAGAGAGAGAGAAAGAGAGGACTCTGGGGGGGGGGGAGGATGCCAAGGCTGAGTCTCTCCATCATTCCATTGCTCTCATAACTAAACCAAGGCCAGGACACATGTTCCATTGGTGGCTGCCAGGCCTGTCTTCTCCCCTTGAATCCTTCTAGCATTTCTTCTTTCTTTTCTGGTTAGTGTAAATTAGGCTGCTCTCAAGCATCTCATCTTCCTTCATCCCGACCTTTTACTTCCCTTTCAAAAATTTTAGCAGAGCAAATTGCACACTCTGTACTTCATAGACTGCTCCTTAGTACTTACTTCTCTTTAAGGAGATAGGCCAAGAAACACCCTGATGATCAGAATGACAGCAGGACACTTTTCTGACTATGAAAGGAGTTTATGATTTCTTGGTGGAAAGCTCTGTGAGGGATGGAATATGGGCAGGTGAGGCACAGCATTTACATTTATGTGTTCCAAGCCACTACAGCTGAAGGATGAAGGGTCACTGGACATGGGACATATTAAGCATGGCACATTGCACTGATTTAATCAGAAAGAAACTGGGCAGAATCCAGTCGTTGGGATATTTATAGTGGGGAGAGGGTAGGCATAAAGGGGTCTGAATACTGGGGTGAATATTAAAGTTTCTCAAATTATAGCAATGCTGGCTAAAGAAACAGCCATGAGGGAGAGAAAGGATGGCTATGTCTATCCATCTCTTTTTTCACCTCCACTTTCCACACCGCAAGGCCCTGGGCATTTGCTTGCCTTGTTCTAAATTCCCAGGTTTCTAACAGGTCGAGAGAGGGAGGGAGGGAGGGAGGGAGGGAGGGAGGGAGAGAGAGAGAGAGAGAGAGAGAGAGAGAGAGAGAGAGAGAGAGAGAGAGAGAGAGAGAGAGAGAGAGAGAGAGAGAGAGAGAGAGAGAGAGAGAGAGAGCTCTATCCCTTTAAGAGAGGTTAAAGGCAGCTTAAGCATGTCATGGCATGGAGGTAAAAATTATGTACTTATTTATTTGCTCCATTAATACCATGCCTTTCTCTCCAATGGGGATCTGTAGCTACTTATATCATTTCCCTCACCTCAATGGCCCTATGAAGTAGGTTAGGTTGAGAGCATGTGACTCAGCCAACTTCCATGGCAGATGGGAATTCGAACCTGGAACACCCAGATCCTAGTCTAGAACTTTAACCAACACATCACACTAACATCATCTGGTAAATAACATTCCATTAAGTTTCTTTTAAAGCATCAGGACATTTATTTTTCTCCAGGAAGTTTGCTTCCCTTAGCTAGAGAAAATATTACAAATCAGAATGGTCCAAGGCAGAAAAGGGCATTAGGAAACCAGAAGGAGTTGGGAAAGCAGAAACAGTTGTGAGTCCTTTACCTCACCCACTTTTCCTCTTTAATTCCCGCATTTTCTCACTCTCTGCAATCAACTGCCCGAGTCATGTTCCCTTGTTTTCTGAAGAATTATCCCCAGCTCATCTGTGTTTCTGCCTTTGGACTTTGGGAATCTGGGTTCAAATCCCAGACCAACCGTGAAGCTGATTTATCTTGGGCTAATCACCAATCGTGTTGTTGCTTAACCTGTTTTTCAGGGTAGATGAGAAGATAAAATGGAATTACCCTTATCAGTGCTCGTAGATGCTTAGAGTGCTATAGAGATGATAAGTCAAAAAACATCTCACATCTGTCCCCGGGACTTGTGCCCTCCTCAGTGATCCACCTGCATGGCTCATCCTGAGTAGCAGTGTTACCCTAAAGGTAGCCCAAAATAGAAGGGTGCTGCACAGAGACACCTTCACACACAGAAGCCCATGACTGGACTCTGAGCGGGTTGGTACAGAAACCAGCCTGTCAGAGACTGACTATGGAGTCAGTAGGGCCTCTCAACAAACCTAGGAAGCTGGGCCAGGTCTCCATCTTGTTTGGCTTCACTAGATTTCTTCCCTTGCCTAGAAAAGCCAGGCCAGTTTTCCATCTGGACAAGAACCTCCTTGCCCAACTGACTGAGCTAAATGTTCACATTATCTAAATCACACACACACACACCCCAGCCAAAGACCATTAGACTATCTACAGGAAAGGAATATCCCTTCCAGGTACTAATTGCAACTTCTTTTGTCTCTTTTGTCCAGTGCACTTTCTGCCTAGTAGTATCTCTTACCCCCAAATGCCTCCCATTGGACTCCCCCAGTTCTTCCTAATTAAACAGGACAGGGCCATCAGCAACACATTACACCTAGCCAAGGTATTGTTCCACTTGATGAGATTACTCCATACCTCCCACTCTAGTGACTTCACAGTTCAAACTCACCTATCAGGTATGCATAATATCAGAAACCAATCATCAGTCATGGACCTCCTAGTGGGCAGTCATTGGGGCTGGCCCAGAATTTCAAACATTATATCAAGCCTTGTGCACACCCCAGGTATGTATATGTGTTGAGCTGATCCCTCCACACCTGGCATCCTGTTCACCCCCTGATGTCGTCAACCTTGTGTTTTGGGTGCTTGGATCCAAGAAAGGTGCAATATCTTGAACTTGTCCCCCTGTAGAACTTAGTATATGTATGCTTTTACTTATGTGTGTGTTTTGAATGTACCCTGATATTTCCCAAAATAAATCCTCTGAGTGTAAGCTTAATTGTCTTCTCATTTAAGAAGGGTTTCTCCTAGGGAACAGACCCCTTAAAAAGTGGTAGTAAAGAATCTGTGTTACCCAGTCTCTTGCTATATCCATGATTCCCCAGAAATTTGGGTAACAACAGCAGACAAGTGCCAACCCTTGGGTCAAACTTTCACTATTTGCCACTGCATGTATTGGGGGCGGAGAAAATGCACGGGGCTAGAAAAGCAAATATGCCATTTGACAATGGGGATTTGGCTCGTGACTACAATCAATGTCCTAGTGCTTTAAGATGCCAGAAGTCTCATGTTGGTTTGGTGGCTGGGGACTAACATGACTACCCCTCTGGAAACTCTATGTAGCAGAAGTTTGCATAAAATGCTTCACACATTTCCCTTTTAAGGTGCTTTGGTCTACACTTAATAGACCAGGGTGGTTGATTACCCTGGGGTGACTGTGTTCAGATCTGAGCTAAGACTGGTGAGCCTCAAGGGCAAGATGCAGGTGTGAATGAGTCCCTATTTGCCCATACGTTGTGGTTCCCTCCCCCCTCCAGGCCAAGAACAAGGACTTCTCATTTGTTCCATGTTGTAGCTTCCACAAATTACATTAGCTCTGGCCTTCTGTAGCCTAGAGTGCATACTGGTAGGGAGATGATTGTAAACAGGATGGGAACAACACTTGGAAGAATTTCACATACATTGTTTGGGTGATGCCAGGTGTGTAAAAATGCTAGTCCATGGCAGCAAAATAAAAGATCAGTGGCACTTTAAAGACAATCTCTTCCAGCATACATCAGAACTTACTTTACCCAGTGCACAAGGAGTACATCACTCTTGGTTATTAGTTGTGAAGTTATGTCTGACTCATCGCGGCCCCATGGACAATGAACATCACTCTTAGGTAGATTCATTTCCAATGGGAAAGGGGCGGATGGAGGATAAAGCCAGTTTAAAAGAGGATTCCATTTTGTAAAAAGCCATCAGTTCATTCAAGTTCCAGCAAATCTGGATTTGGAGACTGAGAAAGAGCAGAACTGGTTCTTTGAGCAGCATCATTCTCCTTCACCCCTTCTGTCATCTATTAATGCCATGAATATTTGGGGACACCTGTTCTTCATAATTGCAGCAATAAGGCAAGCAATTAATTTTGTCCTTATCTTCCCTGAAGGTAATTTAGTACTGAGCATACCTTATTTTTTTCTGAAGAAGTGTTGGGATCAAAGGTTAAATGTCCCTCACATCAGTCTAAAGACAACAGTTTGCTCTGCATGAGGGATCTTTCCAAATAGCAAATCAAGGCCTATCCAACTGTGTTTCAACAGGAAATCTGGGAGAGAGGCTGAAAAAGGTGGCTCAACATGAGAATGCTGCAGACTGGGCACGAGGGCAGAGGTTCAAAACAATCCTTCGCATGCTGATCCACATATGGGGTATGCAACAGGAACTTTCTCAGTGTGTAGCACTCATGCAGCACCCCCCATTCAGTCACAAAGATTTCCCTTTATAGCAAGCTTTGGCTTTAATTGCTTCTTTCCTGGAGGACTGCACATCAGACTAATTTGCCCGAGTCTTTCTCCCCCCTCTTTTTGACAAGTGCAGACCCCACTGGTGGGGGGCAGGGGCTGTGACAGAGAAGAGGAAAGAGTGGCAATGGCCAAGGTGGTCACTGGGCCTGTTAATGGAGGAAGTAAATGCCTGGGAAGAAAAAGCAAGGAGTCCCTGGAGCAGCGTGTACCACACATTCGATTCCAGCAGCCACTGATCCTGTGTCAAAATGTTCTGCTTAATATACCGTCTTTCTTTCAGAACTGGAGCACAATCTTGAAATGTAGATACTGCTGGAGGGCAAAGCCATATTAAAAGAAGGTGACCCTAAGTATCTTTTTTTTAAATCCACATGGAGCAAGGAAGCTAGAAGCTTGCTGAGGCAGAAGATTTCCCATCATACAGGCTCCAGTACAGTTATGGAGCCCTTCAAAAGGACATGATGTGGCAAGGTACCATTTAATAACTTACAGGACACAGAAAAGAAGTTGATCTTTACTTGTTAACCATGACAGCAACTACCTCAGTTGAGCCATGTCAGAAGTCCCACTTGTTAGTGCTATCGTGAAATCCTCCAGTGAACTACAACCGGGTTCCCTAGAAAACCCTGACCTCTTATGCAGAACTGGATCCTGCAGGAAGCACCCCAGAAAGCTTAGGAAAAGAGCAGAATCCAAGAAAAGGCTAGAGCCTTCAGAGAAGATTCCAGAAGAATAAGAGAGGAGCTTGGAATTAGTCTAGGGCAGCTGGCTGGAAGGGGTGGGCACCAGTGGGTGATAGATGCCTGTAGCACTGATGAGTTCAGAGCCTGTGGGTGATCAATCAGGCCCAAGTCAGATTAAGGTGTCCACCCTCTGATTAGCTTCATTTCCCATGGAAGGGAGGGGGAGTCCATTCCCATCCATCACAGGTGGGCAGACAGCTCACTTGGCCACCAGCATAAATTGAGGGGTGATTGGAATCAGCAAAAGAGCAACCCTGCCCCAGGGCAGTAGCCTACTCACCTGAACACCCAGGGTAGCTTGAAATAAGATGCACCTGAGGGAGGATTGCCCAGGTGATAGCACAATTAGCATATTTCAAGAGGCATACAATGTGGAGGATAGGGGAAATCCCTTGTTAGAACTATAAGGACTGAGAGAAAACCAGAATGGGATGAGATCAAGCAGAACTTTCCTGAATATGCATTTTCCAAATATATAGATCAGCTTATCCACAGTGAAAGTTGGATTTGGAACCCAGATCCTAGTCCAGCCCACTAGACCCACATTGCTGCACCTTGACTTTTCTGTCAAAAGAGCTCAGAGAGCTAAAGCGTGGCTGCCCTTGGCTCCATATTGGAGCAATCCTGCCCAGGCAACCTGATGCACATTCAGTCAGAGGGGTTAGTCACGTGTTGGGGATGCCTAGGGCCACAGTCTGACCCGTCAGACACTTTGGAAGCTGCACAGGGCTAAAAATTAGGCTGCTGGCCTATTTTGTGAGTATTTAATCAAATACAAAAACATGGTTTAAGGAGTTTGGAATTTAAGGTTACCTCTGTCAGACTCCAGAGCAGGCCTGGAATAGAAGCCTAGACCAGTAGTCCTCAACCACCGGTCCGGGGACAGGGACCGGTCCGTGGATCAATCAGTACCGGGCCGCGGCTCCTCCTCGTCCTCCTCCTCGGCTGCTGCCTCAGGGGCTGCCCTGCCACTCTGTCACCAGCTCACGTTTGGTGCTCTCCAGTGGCCGCCATAGCTGGGGCTCCCCCTTAGCATGGCACTGCGCAGCTGCTGCTGGCAGCACCCCCCAGCGGGCAGCAGGAAGTCAGGGGCGCTGGCGGGAAAGCAAATAGAACGGGCTCAGCCAGCGGTGGTGACATCCCTTGGCAAAAGACTACCCCCCCCCCCGGGCCTCAGTAGAATTGTCAAGCGATGACCAGTCCCCGCTGATAAAAAGGTTGGGGACCGCTGGCCTAGACTATAAGTTTTAACTGAAAACATTTTAAAGTGTGTTTGAGGGCTGGGGAATCCTTTACCCTTGTTTCCTCTCTCCTGGGTCTCTGCCTCACCTCTGGATTTGAGGAAAGACCTAGCCTCCTTCCTTGGCTATCTCCATGCAGGTCTTGTGAAGGAGTCCCTGGGGCAGAATATTCTCGGATTCTCACCAATGCAGCCTAAGTCCCTTTAGTGATTGGTCTCCCTGCCAATGGGCTGTTGTCCCTCCACCATCTCCAGGTGGCCACCTCCCCTCTTCAGTTACTAAAAGTGTTACTAAAAGTGTCTTCCAGTCCTTCCTCTTTGAGGCTAGGACTCATCCTATATTTCCCCAGGCTGTGACTTGTGGGGCCTTCCACCTGCTCTAAGGAATCTCCTTCCTTTTCCTGACACTGTCCAGCAGCTCCCTGCTTGCGTCATTTCATCTGGTAGTCCAGGATGACCTCCCCAAGACTCCTGCCTCCTGAGTGGGGCCAGCCAGCAGCAGCAGAATGGGGCTGCCCAGCACCACCATGGGAGGGAAGGAAGGAAGGAAGGAAGGAAGGAAGGAAGGAAGGAAGGAAGGAAGGAAGGAAGGAAGGAAGGAAGGAAGGAAGGAAGGAAGGAAGGAAGGAAGGAAGGAAGGAAGGAAGGAAGGAAGGAAGGAAGGAGTGGGGGGTTGCCAGATCTGGGTTGAGAAATACCTGGATACTTTGGAGGTGGAGCTGGGTGGAAGTGGGCAGGATTTGGGGGGGGGGACTTCAGTGGAGTATGATGCGATGGTGTCCACTTCCAAAGTAGCCATTATCTCATTGGGAATGGATCTGTTTAGTCTGGAGATGAGCTATAATTCCAGGAGATCCTCGGGTCCCAACTGGGAAGTGGAATCCCTGGGTGGGGGCTGAGGGACTGGAAAGACTGCATTGTCGGGGGGGGGGGGCACTAAGAGGAAATATAAAATCAGTAGCACCTTTAAGACCAACAAAGATTTATTCAAGGAATGAGCTTTTGAGTGCAAGCACCCTTCGTCAGACTGTGATCTTCTTACATGACAGGCAATATGTCACTGGCTATAGGCTATGTGCTTGTTTGCTCCTTCTGAGACAGGACGGTTGTGCATCCATTTCTGAGCAGCATCAAATTCCCTTGTGACCGCCCTTCTTTCCACTGCTACCAACAACCCCCCCCCCCGCCCCTTCCAGGAGATGCTTTTCATTAATGCACTTTTCCGCGTGGCCTAGCAGCTCATTAAAGCCAGAGGGGCTTGTTTGAGGAGTAACTTTATTAAATAAACAGCACCTTTGAAGAGTGACCTGGCTGAGAGGAAACCTGTCATGTTTGCTTTCCCCATTAACAGTGAGCGCTGGGAAAGATAGCTCCTTTCCCTGCCAACTTTGCAAACAGTTTTGCAAAACATTCTGCACACCTGAGACACAAGCCTCCCACCCTCCCGCGCTTCACCCCCCAGTCCACTAATCCTCACCCCCAGGTTTACTCCCATTCCTACTGATTTCCCTTCCACCACTAGCTCTGATAGGCAAAATACAGGATCTCGCAGAACTGCAGTAGGAGAGATAGAAGCAGCAGCCAAGAATACCCAGTTTTAATAACAATGATCTTCCATACTCCTTGGCAATGAGTTATGGGATAGGGTGACAAGAAGAGGGGAAATTCCCCCGTTAATCATTGCATACAAATGACTATCAGTCTCCCAGCACAACTCCAGAAAGGATGCAACATTTCCAGACATTTTGAAGGCATGGACCAGCGTGGGGGAATGAAAAATGGCACGGGGAAGAGGATTGGTTAGAGAAATGAGTAGAATGTATTCATGTAAACTGTTTACTACACAGCCAAATGTCTAATAAATTCAGAAAATGGAATGCCCTCCTATCTAGAATGAGAAATTAATTTTGAGCTTGTATAACTGATGTTTTATAATGGCTTTATTGTTTGTATTTCAGACCTTTGTACTGTTACCCTAAAGGTAGCCCATAATGGAAGGGTGCCTCACACAGACACACCTTCATGTACAGAAGCCCATGGCTCAACTCTGAGCAGGTTGGTACACACAGAAACCAGCCTGCCAGAGACTGACTATGGAGTCAGTAGGACCTCTCAACCAACCTAGGAAGCCAGGCCAGGTCTCCATCTTGTTTGGGCTTCACTAGATTTCTTACATTTCCTCCTTGCCCAACTGACTGAGCTAAATGTGCACGTTATCTAAATTAGCGATCCCCAACCTGTGGGCTGCGGACCACATGTGGTCCGTCGACTAATTGGAGGTGGGCCGCGAAGGACGCCTCCCCCCCCCCGGCCCTTTACTTCATCCCCCTGGCCCTTTACAACACACTTCGGGTGTCATTGTCTCCCATCGCTCCCAGATGGGACTATCTCGTTGCAGAGAAACAAGCTCAGGGTTCCCATTGATTTGTCATTGTCATGAGTTAAAATTTCCATGAAAATACAATGTTCCTTATGTTCATTGTTGTGGCGTGTCTGTATCTTATTTTGAAGGGATGTTTAAACATTACCATAGCGATCAGAGAGCGTTAGGGCAGTGGTTGAGAGTAGAGGAGTAAACGAAAAGAAAATGAAGATCATGGCATCCGACCCTCTTAATTCCTGGCAAATAGATGGGGAAGAAATAGAGATAGTGACAGATTTTATTTTCATGGGCTCCAAGATCACTGCAGATGGGGACTGCAGCAAAGAAATTAAAGACGCTTGCTCCTGGAGAGGAAAGCTATGGCAAATCTAGACAGCATCCTAAAAAGCAGAGACATTACCCTGCCAACGAAAGTGCGTCTAGTCAAGGCTATGGTCTTCCCAGTTGCAATGTGTGGCTGTGAAAGTTGGACTATAAGGAAGGCCGAGAGTCAAAGAATTGAGGCTTTTGAACTCTGGTGCTGGAGAAGATTCTTGCGAGTCCCTTGGACTGCAAGGCAAACAAACTGGTCAGTCCTAGAGGAGATCAGCCCTGACTGCTCCTTAGAAGGCCAGATCCTGAAGATGAAACTCAAATACTTTGGCCACCTCATGAGAAGGAAGGACTCCCTGGAGAAGAGCCTAATGCTGGGAGCGATTGAGGGCAAAAGAAGAAGGGGACGACAGAGAATGAGGTGGCTGGATGGAGTCACTGAAGCAGTAGGTGCAAACTTAAATGGACTCTGGGGAATGGTAGAGGACAGGAAGGCCTGGAGGATCATTGTCCATGGGGTCACAATGGGTCGGACATGACTTCACACCTAACAACAACAACAGAAGCAGCCCAGTTAACAGCAGTCATTGTAGGATTCATTATATGTGCGGACGCAGCTGTGGTCACTTGGACCAGACTAAGGCTGCAGTCCACATCCCTGACACCCATGGGGGAAATTCCCACTCCCAGCCCCCTCACCCTTAGGCACATTTTCTAAGAAATTCATCCCACTTTATTCAGTGAGACATACCAGTGATTAAATCACTGTGGATTGCATCCTGGGCCTGTGCCAGTTTGAAGGGAAGGAAGGGAGCGAAACGAGGAAGGCACAAGGACTGAGGCCAGGGGGGCAGATTCCTTGACTGAGGCACTGCGATTTGAGCCCTTCATGGGCCATGCCCAGAGAGAAGCGGGCAGCTGAAACCCACTTGAGGTTGGGCTTTGCTTCTTACCTTATTCCCACCGTCTCATTTGGCATCTCCCCAGTTGTAATGATCTTTTCATAAAGTAGACCCTCTGGCATGGGGGGGGGCGTGGATAAATCAGCCCACTTCCCAGGACCTTGGGCTCTAATTAATGTCAGCTCATTACAGAGATAATGGCCATTTATTTACAGCCTCTCGGGCTGCTGATTAACCACTTTGCCAAGGGAGCCTCCAGGAGGCAAAGAACTGCTTTGGGCTTGACACAGAGTTGGCCCCTCAGGTGTATGTGTGTGTGAGACAGAGACCTAATTTATTTATTTTTTATTTATTTATTCCATAGATTTTTAGCCCACCACTCTCCAGGGACTCGTGGAGGGATACAATATAACCCCCCCATAAAACATGATAAAACCCCATCCCATAACAAAACAACAAAACATAGATAATAAGAGAGTATAAAACAAGATGGGCAATATAATCCCTCCCCCAACCCTGCAGCCATCCATCCCCCAGGGTGGGGTATCCTGGATGTTATTGTGTAATCTGAGGAGGGTCCCTGTTGTTCCTGGCTCTCTCAGCCAAAGACCTGGTGGAAGAGCTCCATTCTGCAGGCCCTGATAGCTTTGATAGCTCCATCAGGACCCTCAACTCTCCTGGGAGCTCATTCTACAAGGTTGGGGCCAGGACCAAAAGGCCCTGGCCCGGTTTGAGGCCAGGCATGTTTCTTTGGAGCCAGGAACCTCCAGTAGATTAGCAAGCGGTTCCTCAGATAGGCAGGGCCCAAGCTGCAAATGGCTTTAAAGGTTAACACCAAAACCTTGTGCCTGATCCAGGCCAGCACAGCTGCCTCTGCACAGGCTGGATATGGGCCCTCCCAGGTGTATTTGTAAGGACCCTAGCACCAGCTGAAGTTTCTGGGTCACCAGCTGAGTATCCATCTGACCTGCATGTGTGGGTGTGCGGGGGGGGGGGGGGTTCATGTATCCTGTTAGCTGGTGGTGGGGAGCATGGTGGTTTAATAGCGACCATGTAGGCTTTTCAAGCCAAGGCCCATTCAGCCCTGGCTTCTATTGCCTCCCATCGCCTATCAGCCGGGTCTTGCTTGGTAGTCTCCCATCCAAGTTCTGCCCAGGACAGCTCCTGAGATCTGAGGAGACTGGGTTGCCTAGGGCAGGGCATCTGTTGAACTGCTCCTGCGTCACAGAGCTAGACGGTCGGCCTGTTATTCTGTCCGGAGCACGATAGGTAGCAAGACAGAAGCTTTCCTGAGGCACTGAACACTTCTTTGGATTATTATTTTTTAATCTGAAGAAGTGAGCAGCGATTCATGAAAGCTCATACCCTGACAAAAATTTTGTGAGGTGCTACTGGGCTCTTGCTGTTTTCTACAGCTTCAGAATAGTGCGCTTAATCCAAAGAAGAGTTGTTGTTTTGGCACCCCCATTTCTTCCCTGGTGGAAGGAGTCTCCAGCTGGCTTCCAGTCGCCTCCCCTTCCTCTCCCCACAACAGACACCGGTGAGGTAGGTGAGGCCGGGAGAGCCCTGAGACGGCTGTGCTTGACCCAAGGCGACCCAGCTGGCGGCACGGGGACGAGGAGTGGGGAATCGAGGCCAGCGCTCCCCGCTTCTTATCCCGGACACTGCGGGGGATCTGGGGTGGAGATCCCAAGGCGCAGGCGCACCAGCATTCTCAGTTTGGGATGAGGGGTGTGTGTGTGTGTGGGGGGGGGTTACATTCCCGTGCCCCTGCGCCTTGCACGGCAGCGGCAAGGAGGGCAATCCAGCGCAGCAGTTCCACCCGGGTTGGTCTCCTTCGTAGGAACAGCGCCTCCTGCTGCACTTCGATGCTCCTAGCTGCGCCAGGGGCTCCCAGGCCCGCCCACTCAGGGCCCCGGGAGGGGGCGTGACCGAAAGACCGAAGCGCCGCCGGCTTCTCTGGCTCTCTCCCTCCTGCGGGCCCCTCGCTGCAGCCCTTAGCGGATCGATCCGTCGCCGCCGCCGCACAGTGGCGAGCCTCGCTGGACGCGGGATTAGCTAAATGAAATCGCGGCGCCCTTGCGGCCCCGGCGGGCGGGCGGCCGCCGCCACTCGCTCCTTTCCCGCCGGGCCCCCGCAGAGCTGCTGAAGAGGCCGCGATGCAGCCGCCAGAGAAGCCCCCTGGAGGGCGGAGCGAGTTTGCCTCGTGAGGGGCGGCCTCCGCCGGTGCCAGACGGGGGGGGGGGGGAGCGGGTGCGGCGCTTGGGCGGGGATGAGCCCGCACGGCAGGACTGCCAGGGCCGACGGACGCGTGGCCGGAGCGCCAAGGCAGCCCAGGCCGTCGGTCAGGCCGCAGCAGGCCGGGTCGGGAAGGGAAGGGAGACTTCCCGTGGGGACCTCGAGGCCTTGGGGGCTGCCGCTGCCAGGGGCTCCATCCCGGCGGTTGGGTCGGAGGTCTCTTTGGCCTCGCCCGCTGGGCTTCTCAGCTGGGGCTCGACGAGGAGGCAAAGGAAGCAGCAGCTGGCACGTCTGCGCGGAGCTGCGTGACTCCAGTTCTCGGGATGCTGACCCCCAAGCCCCAATTGACTTGGCTTGGTGACCCATCCAGGGATGGCCCCAGGCAAACTATGGCTCCGTCGGCCCTCTCCTTTATCATTCTGTTTTCTGCGCTGGGCTGCCAGATGGGCTGGAGGACCCCACAAGCGTGGCCAAAGGGGCGCTACGAACCCCAAACACGTGGCATTCCGGCATACGCAGCCTTTCCGTAGGAAGGTCTGATTCCGGCCCCTGACCTCCCTCTTAGTCCCCGTGACTCCCTCTGATCCCCCACCCCAATGATGCCCATTCACTCTAGGGACCACCCAGACACTTTTTGCTGCACCAACATAGGTACGCCGTGAATGGGGGGAAACCAGCAAAGGAACGTGGAAAATCCTGTTTCCAGGGTCAGATCTTGATTTCCAAAATAGAAAAGGGTGCAATGGAAAGGACTGGGGCAACCATTTTGGGGGGGGGGGGTTGGACTGTGACCCACCTCCGGAGGTTTGGCAACCCTCTTGAGTCCCAACCCACAGGCTGGAAATTGCAGCTCTGGTATATCCCCGCCTCAGTTCCAAGGCTATTCAAGGCCAACAAACAGCAGAGACAAAAGAGTGAACTTTCCGAGGATTCCAGTGGGATGAGGAGAGAGCAACAAACTACCCCGAAAGGGGCGGGGCGCAAGCTGCCCTTGTGGCTGAAAGAGCCACCCCAACCAGCGAGAGTCAAGTGCACCCTGCTTGGTCCAGGCCAGCTAGCTCAGGCCCTGCAGCCCCTATCCTCCAACCTGACTGCCAAGTGAAGAAGCTTCCAAGCCGGGAGGGACTGTGGAAGTCAGGGAGAGGCAGAGATGCATCTGGGAGGGTCAGGGTCACCTGACAGCCACGTCCCCAGACCTGGATAGCCTCGGCAAGCCCGATCCCCTCAGATCTCAAATGCTAAGCAGGGCTGAGTTTGGGTGGTAACTCCTCCAAGGAACATCAACTGTTGGTTACTGCTTATTTTTATTTTCTTTTATTTGTTTATCTAGACTATGTAATTTTTATCAATTAATTATAATTATGAATTACCCTTGTTCTTATGATGTTTTATATGCCATGAAAGGTTTTTTGAATTTGAATTTGGAACATTAGGGGTCGTGAGGCAGGTCACTCCCTCAGGTCCAGGCCTGGAGGCCGCGAAGCAGAGATGGCTCTTGTTGCTTCCATTCGGATCCAGCCACATCTAGGCTGCTGCCCCCAGAGGCCAGGAGAGCCACTAACTTGACATGCGCTTCTCCCAAGCTGAAAGGATCCGTCTGGGGCCAGGAGGACTGCCTGTAGCAGAAGCCTGGTCAAGAACATCCCCCTCCCCGCAATGGGACTAACAGTTAATTTTCTGGGCTGTTTAAAATAATAAATGAGAACAAGATTTTAGTATGAGGTCCATAAAGAACTGGACTGTTGGAAACCTGAGTTCAAATCACACCCAGCCCTGGGCAAGTCACTACCTGTCAGCCTAAGTGACAGAGGAATAAGATAGGATAAATCTATAGATACCACCCTGACTACATCTATAGATACCACCCTGACTTCTTGAGGAAGAGGCAAGATTTTAGGTGATTAATTAGAAGGATTGTGGATAAGCATAGCAGCAAAGTAGAGGGGAGAGCTGAGAGCCTCAGCATGAGGCCTTTGTGGAAATGGAACACGAAGAATATCAGTTGGCCATTGAAGTCATAGAAAAATCCAGTGTGGAGTACTGGTTAGAGCATCCAACTAGGACTGGGAAGAACTAGGTACAAATTGCCTCCCCTCCGCCTAATCTCACCTGGCAGGCTGATTGTGAGGATAAAATAATTTGCCAAAATATCAGCAGGTTGGGCAGGGGTGAGAAAAATCTTAGACCACTGACACTGGGGCTTGCAAATGCTGGCCTTCCTGAGCTCTCCATCTTTGTTCCATAGCCCCTGAATGTCCTCAGCTCACTCCTTTGCCAGTCAAGGCTCTTCCCTCGGGCCCAGTCCTTATCCCCTGCATTGTGCTCAAGCCAAACATGGCAGATATTCATTCACTCACACCCAGCCACTGCCTCCCCCCGCCTCTGCCGCAGTTGTCAGCATATTCCTGTTCAGTTCTTCAATTGGCTGTTTATTTAAAGGAACGGGCCCACCACTCCCCAGTGGAAGGGTGACTCCCACGAGGTTAGTGAGGAATTAGAAATAATTGAATTTCCCTCTCTTGACCGGTGCTCCAAGCTGAAAAGCCTCTTGTCAGGCAGCAGATCCATCTTGCCGTAGCCTTACATCAAATTTCATTCACTAATGAGAAAGTCTCACTCTCCTCCCCCCTCCCCAAGTCCATGCAGTCCCCTTCCCTCTTCTTGCGGCAAACCCGGCACCATTATGAAAATAAATTGTTCCATTAGCCGCATTGTTGCTACCATTGGGTCCCTGGCGGCATGAGTTATTAGCTGGGGAGGGTGGGCATTTGATTAAGACAAATGATTTATTAAGGGAAAGGGCACTGATTAGATTTGACTGCCTCCCCCCACCCCCAATTCAACCATGTAGCTGTCAGCCAATTCCAACTGCGCCGACCCCTCCCCAAGGAGTCATCCGCTAGAAGGTCATCGGGAGAGGGTTGCTTTAGCGCCAGCCTGAGGCATTCTTGCTGCAGGTCCTGCAGGCCCCACAGGAGGAGTTACCTGTTGACTTGGCCAGGTAGGCTTCAAACCAGGACCAAGCCAGCAATTTCTCCTCCAACCACAAGATTTCACCCTTAATAAGGGGCATGACTGTGCTCACAGGGCGTGCTCAGCACTCTTTCCTTCTGATGGATACAAACCTACTGTCAGAGGTGTTGGGAAAGCTTTGTATTAACCCCTTATTTTCTGGAACAAGATATAAACAATTCTTCTATGGCATACCATAGAGATGAAGAGAAAATGGTTGTTATCTGCAAAGTCTAAAGGCCATAAACTATGTTTACATCTGAGTTCTTGCAATGTGACATTTGCATTCCAAAATAGAGACCTGAGACTCTCACAGTGGATTACTATTTAATTTGGAGGCAAAGACATGGGGGGAAAGATTAATTCTGTTTCTCATGCTTCACACGGCATCTTCCTTGATTAGATCTGATTTTATGTAAATCTAATCTGCCCTTCTCCAACGGTCAAGAGTGGTCCTCCTCACCCACTCTGAAAAGATAGATTGCTCTTTTGATTGGATTTTGTTTTAAATTGGCCTATGGAATGTCTCCTCCCCCCTGCCTTTCTGTTGCTTGATACTTTAAGTATATATACACATCAGCTATAGATGTACTCTTCATGTATCTGATGAAGTGAGCCCTCACTCAGGAAAGCATCTTCTGAGGTAAATTTTATTCACTTCTAAGCTACCATTGTCCTTTGGCTTAATCTTGTAAACAATGATTAGTTGTTTTCTGCTTCTCGGGCCGAAAAATGAACTGTCCTAAATATGTGTGAAACTCAAGCTGTTAAAACCCTCACAAGGCCAAACAGTTTTGTATCAGGAAAGTGACAAGAAACTGATTTGGGGGAGGGGGAGGGGGCATGGAGGAAGAGGGAAAACCCTCCTATTTGAAGGGGGCTGTCCATGGTACTGGACAAGGCTTGGCTGTTCCATATCTCAGCTGTGGCCAGGTAGCAGAGTAATAAACAGGAAGGCTGCCCCCAGCAGGTAGATGATAGGAGACAGGAACAAGCTGAAACATTATACAAGAATCCCACTCCCATCCCTGAGAGATGAAGCAGCAAATGTTTCAGGGACTCTGTGGGAAGAAAGCAAGGCAGAGTATATGATTGCCAACCTCTAGACTGGCCTAAACTTCCACTGGAATTACAACTGATCTCCAGATTACAGAAATCAGTTCTCCTGTAGGAAGTGGCCACTTTAGAGGGTGGGTTTTCTGGTATGCCATAGGGTCTAGGAGAAGCAGAAGTTCTAGAGGTGCTGTAGAGGGTGGGTGCTTCTATTTCTTCTATGGCATACCAGAGAGATTAAGAGAAATGGACTGTTATCTGCAAAGGCTATAGGCCGGTTGGTTGGTGTCCTGCTAATTGTCATTGGAGTGGATTTTCCCCTTTAACATTGAGAAAAAAACAGAAGATCCTGTTGGGTGGATCATAAGTAGATAGCAGCCAGTTATACCAGCACTAATATCTAGGATCAAAGAGCGAATATGACATAGAGAACACATGTATACAGAAGCCTACAAGTGACATAAGGCAGCAGTAACAGGGGGGTGGGGTAATATGAGAAAGGGCAATTAAATCACTCTTGGCCTTTCATATAACCCACACGAATGTAACGCTAATAGCGCTCCTCCTGCTTTATGAAATATATGAATACCCAGATGGAATGCCATTTAGGCACTGCAGTAAAGTTCTACTGTGCTGTTTCATGGAAGCAAATTCAGCTGGCCTTGATGACATGAATTACATACCAGGAAGCCCTCCCAATGAGCCATGGTTTCTCTCAAGAGATCTTTTCCAGCCATGGTCCCTGAGATCTTTTGACTAAAAAAGCTAAGGTCAGAGCTGGGCCCTCATGCTAGCGACCATATGTTCTTCCCCTGAGTAGGACCCATCCTGTATTGTACCTGCTTGTGTTATGGTTGTGCTGGAGACTTGTCAACTTCCAGGCACAATTCAAGAGTTGGATCATTCTGAATATTTTGATTATTCTATAAAAAGGCCAGATCTTTCAGTCCTTGTGAAAAATCTTTTGCAGCATGAACATACCTCTTCAGGTATGGTTTAATTATAAGCTGCTTCAAGCAATGCTCTGGGGAGGTGGCACATACATATACCAAATAAATCAATAAATGAAATACACTTTGGTAAGGACCCAAAGCATAGCGTTTTGGTAAGTTGCACTTCAGTTGTGGAATCCGCCCCTTCCTGGAGGCCCATCCGCATTACATTTCCCCAAACCAGGGGTTATCTTTTTGTTCATATCAATTTGTTGACATTTTCTGATGCTGCTAAGCTTTTGTGTTGAGTTCTGGGTGACTGTAAGCTCTGTGTTAAATGACATAAATAAGAAACAGATGCCAGGTTGTTAGATAATGTGCCATCATAGTGCTATAGTGGCTTTTTGCAGCTGGATCATCCACAGATCAAAAATCCCTGTTACAAAGGACTGCTGTTGTGCAATAGAAGGGCACTCTCTAACTGTGTGTGGGTGCAGCCTTAGAGGCAGGCCTCCCAGGTTCATGCTCAAACCAGCTGAAGTGTGGATCTTCCTGGCATCTGATGCTTTACGTGCACAAAGCCCCCAGTTCAAGAGTGCCAGAATTGCATTGAAAGAGGTAGGCAAGACCCTTCTAAGGCTGTTGGTTAGCCGCATGACATGCTTTGCATATAGAATGTCCCAGGTTCTGTTCCTGGGGTCTGCAATTAGATTGCTGGTGTAAGGATTGGAAAACACCTTTCTTTACCTGAGATCATGGAAAGCCTAGATCAGAATAAAGAGTAGTGGACTAGGAGGATCGGGAATTTGAACTGAGAATGTTTCATCAGGCATTGACACAGCTACATTCTCTCCCAGCTTGTGCTCCTCCCGCTGTCCTCTTGAATTCCCACAGCTCCCTCCTGTCATCTGCCCTGTTCCATTTTCAAAACTGCTTTTCAAAGGAAACAGTCCTCTTCTTGTTCGCTCTTAATCTAGTGTGAGTCAGTCTACAGTGATGAGTTTGGGGTTAACACCATGGGCCAGGGGATACTTGATCAAACAGCGGGGCTGACATGACAGCAGAACAGAAGGGAAGGGGAGACGCCCCCTTGTTAACAACTCAGAGCTAATGAACCCTTTCTTGTGGCTTCAATGGGCAGAGAGCCACACATCCTCTGCAGGGCTGGGGGGCGGGGAAGACCAGCAAAAATAAAATTGGAGCCAACGGAGCAGGAGGAGCCAAAGATCATCAGGGCTCAATGAAAGAGGTGGTGACGATCCCAGATGGGACCAGAAGGGCCTGTCCCCACAGCTGCCCATTCTTAGCCAGGCCATTGATATGGAAATGAAGACAAATTGATGGAGACATTTCCATTGTGGTGGGTCCGTGGCAGGCCCAGCCCACCCGGTCTGCCACCCACTGCCAGCCTCATCCATCATCATCTGGCCACGACTGTCCAGGGGAGCCGCGACTGTCCAGGGAAGCCACGACTGTCCAGGGAAGCCCTGGATCATAGCATCAAGCCTGAGGAAACGGGCCGTAAAAGGCCCTTAATAGAGTGGAGGAACTCCCAGACTCTTCCCTGATTTTCTGTGTTTAAGGATTTCCTCGCTTCTGAAAGTGGCCTGCAGATAGCCCAGAATTCAGCTATCCCCACCCCCACCCCCAGTAGTATTTTCAGAGCCATTGATCTCAGCCTAAATGGAACCCTAGCAAAAGCAACAGGCAGCTACCAGCAACTGGTTCTGTGGTGGTCATTGCAGCTATGCAGCTTGTAGGACAAGGGATCCCCACCCACCTCCAGCTGCAGTTTGAGGAGCCTTGTGTTTAGGCAAGTCAGCACTCAAGAAAGAAGAGATTTTATGCTTCCATTTCTCCCCCTCTCCCCCCAGTGCTCCTAGGCAGCAGGCCTGCACACCTTGGAATCCGTCAAAATGAACAAGGCTCTACCAGCCATGTACAGCAGCCTGCCTTACTGTTTCCACAGTCCCAGGCAAGCCAGCCAAATGGGAGAGTTTCACTGAACCTGGCGGATCACAAGTCATGCAGTCTTTCACTGTGCTTGAGAAAGTAGGACCCCTTGGCCAGATTTGACCATTCTTCTAAGCATTCTCTCTCTAGACCATGGCCTAGTCACAGTTTTCTTAGAGCTGTTCTTGCATAGCAGTTCTCATAGAGCTTTCTCTACCCCTGCCTACCTCACAGGGTGTCTGTTGTGGAGAAAGGAAGGGAAAGGTGTTTGTAAGCTGCTCTGGGACTCTGGGTAGCTAAAGGCAGAGTACAAAATACCCAGCTCTTTCTTCTTCTTCTTCTTCTTCTTCTTCTTCTTCTTCTTCTTCTTCTTCTTCTTCTTCTTCTTCTTCTTCTTCTTCTTCTTCTTCTTCTTCTTCTTCTTCTTTTCTCTCTCTCTCTCTCTCTCTCTGTCAGAAAAGCAATGCGTATGTATGCCTCTCACCATAAGTCTCCCATCTGCCACCTCTCCCTTGCCCTTTCACAAGACCCTTGCCTGCTGCTGTCACTCTGTCCCAGTCCAGGCAACTACGATATATGTCTACAAGTGAGGTTCCCCCCTCTCCTGGACAATCCAAGCAGGCAGTGTTGCTGACACCCCCACCCCCCTTAATCAGAGCAGCTTCCCCTACAGACTGCTCTCTAACTCTGGACACCCTCATCTGGCTTGCCTCGCCCTGCTAAGCCCTGGAGGCCCATTCCTGCCTCTCTGTAATGAGAAGCTAATTAAATTAGGCAAACACTTCCAGTGGCCTCTAAATCACTAGAGGTCAGCTCAGCAGTCCGCATTGCGCCAGTGTGTGCCAAGCTGTCATCGGAGGATGGGAAAATCTGGGCATGCCCAACACAATCTATAGAAGCTTTCCAATTTAGCTGTAATGGTGGTACACAGAGCAGGTGGGGGTGCCCATGGGGGGGGGCTGCACCATTACAGTATAGAGCATTGCCAGTTAAGAATTCACACAACCCCCTCAAACAGGTCTTCAGCCCTGTTAATTACAAACACTCCCCCCCCACAAGCAAAACAAGAAGGGTATGGTTTTTCTATGGGGAGATCTGTTGAGGGGGGAATATATAGCCTTTCATTCCTTCAAATTTTCCATTAAGCAGAAAAGGCTGTTTGCAAATTATCACCAGTGAAGATGAAGATCTGCTTCCCAAGCCTTGCTCTCTGTGACCCTCTAGGGAAGACAGGGAGAGACTGGAAATTTTTCTGTGATGGCTCCTTGCCTTGGAATGCCTTTGGCCGGCAACATCTTTCCTTTCCTTTAGGGAGCTGGCCAATATAATGCTTTTTGCCTGAGCTTTTAACTGGGTATTTTTTAAAAAAATCTTCTTTAGCTGTTTTAGGGTCCTCAATGGTTGTTGTATACTGCTTTATGCCAATGGCTTGTTTGTAATGGTCTTGAATACTGATAATTTATGTTGCATTTATTATTTCAGGGTCTTATTTTTACTTCTGAGCTACCTAAGCAGGTGTATTGTGGGTAGGATTCATTGAGGTCCAAATAATACAACGTGAGGCACTTGGAGGGATGGCATTGCCCGCAGAGGTCACACTCCCAGTCTCTCCTTCACCTGCTGTTGGGTCAAGATTTCCTGGCATTGAGTCCTGGTTAACATCTCCTATGCTGGAGCATGTGCAAAATCAGCACTCCAGGACAGGACAGTCACGAAAGAGTCTGCCACTCTGATCCCCAGAGTCTTCCAAATCAACTCACACATTTTGCTTCTGGACAGATGGGCTCTGCCCCTATGGGGAGTTTTGCTTTAGTCAGTTATATGTCAAGAGAGCATAGCAGAAGCCTTCTTGGGGACATGAACGGAAGGACCCAATAATTTGCCTTGACAAATTCCATTCCTTAGGTGGATCTACTGATATGCAGCACCATCTGCTGACATTTTGAGGAATGGCCAAGATCAAGGGAATTGATCTTAAAGGCTTAAAAATGAAGAACAGAGGGTGCACAGGTCCTTTATCAGGTCCTTCTTGTATGTTGGCCCTACTGACCTTTTCAACTGTCCCTGTCCCTGAGACTTTCCTTCATCGCACAGCCTTCATATCCGTAGCTCTCTCCCTATTTGAGCAGTTAATGGGGAGCCAGTGAAGCTCTAACTAGGCAGTATCTCACTGAAGCTACAAAGCAATTTGGCAGTGTATGTGTGTGTGTGTAGCATTACAAATCTTAGATGTTTCTGATTAAAATACTGATAATAATGCAAGCAAAACTGAATCTAAAACACATGTGTTAGAACTCAGTGTTGCCCAATTTGAAAATTGTCTAAATGAATCAGTCGACAAATGTCTTTCTTTTGGTCTTCCTTTGGTTGACTTCAATTCATGTGCATTAGAAGTTGTGTATGGGCTATGTGCGTGTTGACTTTAAAAATAGGTTTTTGCTTTGGCTATTGAAATAAAGTCTATTTCTTGTGAAATATTTCATTTGGAAATCTTTGTCTGAGAGATGGAACTCACATTTCAAAAGAGGGGGATCAAAAAATCTAGAGCTGGGAAGGACCAACTTTTTAAAATTCCTAAGAAACGGATTAACTCCTTTTCCCGCAAGCCATTTACTTCACACATATCATAATTAAATTACTTTTACCAATGTCTTGTCTAATTTTAATCCAAACTGTGCAAATAATTGAATTATGACATTGTTCTGTACTGTGTAGTTGAAGGGCTTGAGGAGAAGTTACTGCTCACTTAGAGCTGGAGGCAGACTCCAGGTTGGTGGTTCTCTTTCTTGTCTTTAATGTTGCTCTTGCTTGTCACCTGGGAGGGGCCCCATAGTCCAGCCACCCCCCACCTTCTTGCAAGATACACGAAGATGGGTTCTGTCAACAGATGACTGCCCAGCCTTTGTCAGTGGTACACCATTAACTCTGCAGGTTTAAGTACATGACAGAGAACTGAAAAGAGTAATGGCAAGACGTACTTGGCGGAAAGCAGACCTTTTGATTAGAGTTCATCTGCTTAAACGTCTTCCCTAAAAACACTTAGGAAAATTTGAGATATTTGACAGCTTGGTAGAGAAATATTAATTGCTAATGGTGGTTCTCCATGAAGTTACCATTTTCTTTAAAAGAGAATTTAAGTACACACTCCGTTGTGAATATACTGCTTTTGAGAATACGGAATGAAAGTGATCCCTAAGGCAGCTTTTGTGGCATGACCTAACCACGTCCTTTAAGAATCCCAACCACTAGGTGGCACCATTTTGCTTCCCACGGTTGTCCCCATGATCGTGTCAGTCCACGGCAGCCTTGCTCAACATTTTTATGGTTGAGAAACCCCAGAAACATTCTTCAGGCTTCAAGAACCCCCAGAAGTGGCACAATCATGCAGAATATGGTTGGGAAGCATAGCTATGTACATGCCCACCAGGGACCCTCCCCTTCCCACCCTCTCCCCAATGGCCCATGATGGGCCTGGGAAAGGTAGGGGCTCCAGGTATGCGTCCCAACCATATTCTGCACTTCTGGGGTTTCTCAAGGCCTGAAGAATGTTTCTCAGTGGTAAAACTTTGCAAAAGTCTGCCATAGGGTTTTCACGGCAAGAGATGTTCAGGGGTAGTTTCCCATTGCCTGCCTCTGCATTGCAACCTTCAACTTCCTTGGTGGACACCCATCTAAGTATTAACCAGGGCTGAGCCTGCTTAGCTTTTGAGACTGGCCTAGTTTGGGCCATCCAGACCAAGGCAACAAGGTGTCTTATGACACCTTAAAAATGACTAGATGGGCAGGTATATAGTCCCAAACTAGAGAGTTTTCCTGCACAAATGAGTTCAAAAAGCAAACCAGAAGCTCTGTGTCCTGAACCAGCACAGCACAAGGAGAAGTGTAATACCCCCTTCCCGCCCTGGGGCAATTACTGTAGGCAGACACCATGTCATATCGGCTAACAGGGCAAGGGGATCAGGTGAGAGTCTTCTATTGGCTTTTCAGCCTTGAAGAATGATGACTCAGTTATACTGCAGATTGCCTTCCAGGTCGTGCCACAAGGCATTGTGTACTGTTCATTTGGTGTGTGTTTTTCCAGCAGCAACTGACCATGGCCTTCACTCTGACTTGGGAATCTTCTCTTTGACTCTTGGATAAAGATGGCTGAGGGAACAATATGGGTGACTTGTCTACTCCTTCTCCTGTTCTTCCAGGAAACTCACCCACCCCATCCCAACTTGTGCCATATTCCTGACTTTATGCTGGATATTTGCAGAAAGGAATCAAACCTGGTTGTGTGTGTATATGTTGTGGTTCTTTTAACTCGTAGAAGACAAGAAGGTTCCACATTGTTTAACAGAGAACATGAACAGTTACTTAGTCGGTCAAGAGATTTATTGGGCTTCTCACCTCTTTGGGAAATGTACATCCAGTGAAGAGACAAAAGCTTTGCCAGTTCCTCCCATACTCACAATGGTCCCATAACAACCATGCATTTGCAGGGGGGGGCGCTTAAATAATTGTACTGCTAGAAAACATTGTCCCTGCCCCCATTTGGTCTCACTTAGGGGAAGCCCATACTCACCAAGGAAAGATTTCTGACTTCTCTGCATCCTGCAGATAAATAAATAATGCTCTGTAAGAGAAGAGACACTTCCCAAAGCCCACCTGTTGCAAAATCCTGCGGTGGACTTGTATGGGGAGGCCACATTTCTGGTTACCCCTACTGGGTTCCCCTGATGGGTGAATGGGATCAGATGGACAGGAGATGGGAGAGGAGGACCAGGATGGTTCTTGGTTTTGACTGGCACAAATTGCCCTCAGATTCAGGCATAATGAGGAGATCCTCAGAAACAGGGCATCCTGGTGGACACCCACAGGCTGCTTCTCTTGGATATTACTGACATACAGGAAGACGTGCTTCAAAGCCTTCCAAAGTGACTAACCCACAAGTGTTTTTATAAGCCAGCCTACCCACAAAAATAGTTGGCTCTATTCAGCACAGGGGTGGCAGGGGAGAGAGAGAGAGAGAGAGAGAGAGAGAGAGAGAGAGAGAGAGATCTAAGAGCCTGTTCACCCTAAAAGGCTGCTCATCATCCTGTGGCAGCACAACAATCACAAGGAGAGCACAGAGGGCTCGGTTCATCCCCAGCCACCTGCAATGCCAGAAGCAACATCCTTTCCTGGAGCCACATCACTCCTGGGACACGAGAAAGCAAGGGGTTGGCACTGCTTAAGGTGGCATGCCTTGAACTGGCCAGGGATGGTGACCTTCCTGCCTCCTAATTCTCCCTTGAAATGCCCCACACCCATTTGAATGACACCGGGATATGGTGCTTTCTACAAAACCATGTTTGTGATGACCATAGCCAGGACAGCCACCACAACACACACACATCCCTTGGAGACGTGCATACCCCTTGCTGTTCCCCTACAGAGGCATCTAGGCCTCACTGCCATGTATCCCTCGCGCAGGGTCATCCCACTTGGTGTGGTGTAAGCGCAGAAGGGTCAAGCCCAAGAGAAAGCCAGCTCCTCCAGTACCATCAAGAAGTCAAGAGAAATGAAGAAAAAGTAACAGGGCCAACCTCGAGGCCTTCCCCTGCCCCACCATCCATTTACCCTGCCACAAAGTGGGACCATGCCTGGTTCCCCCACGCAACTTTTTGGGACCCATTAACTCAGGGGAATACAGTTGGGTGGTTGCTTAAAGCAGGGTGGAAAATTTTACATGCCTCCAAGCACACATCCCACTTGCAGCCCCTTCTCCACTCTCTCGGTGCAGGGAGACGGGTGGAGTGATTGGATCATAGGCTGCTGAACGGGTCACTGACTTCAGGCTGAGTCCAGAGAAGACGGCTGCTCTCTTGAAACAGCCTTGCTTTCTGGCCTGATGTCCTGCCCCTCACTGCCCACAAGCCCAGTTGATTGGCAGCTGGAAGTGATTCCTCTCCCGCCCCCCTCGCTTCATTCCGCAATGAAGGAGTTCCCCATCCCACCCCTGCATCACTGTCCATATGGCTACTGTAGATGTTACCCTGCCACTAAGCACAACCAGGCAGTGCCTAAAAGGCCCAGCTCTTGAGAGGAAGTGCCCCACCTGCCTCATAGGGCTCCAGCCTCCTTCCAGCTGTCTCCTTGCAGCTGCCCTACTGCTTCAGATCGCTCCTATGCCCCCCACTTTCCCAGCCTGTCTGTTGGGCTGCAGGATTCCCTGCCCTCATTGATTCCCTGCCCCAAGCCTGAGGATCTCCTCTTGTTACCCGCATCCACCCGGTGAGCCTCTCAACTTTGTATTGGAGGCTCTTGAACCAAAATAGCAGCATATGTGCCCAGCCTTGGGCATCCTCCTCCTGTGGAAACAACGGAGGCATCAGCACCACCCCTCAGCCCTGGTTCGTGGGGAGGGCCATGGGGAGCCAGTGGGCAGGTCCTGGGCCCCACCGACCCCCACAATCAGGATCCCGGCTTCCATCCAGCCCCTCCTAGGACCATGGAAGGGGACCTGGCCTTTCCCCTCCATCACGTCAGCTCAGCTGTCCAACTGTGCTGTGGCCAGTGGGTGGAAGCTGTCTGAAGCCAGGAGCATCCATCCCAGACGATAGAGCAGGGCAGAGTACCAATGCACGCCCTCCGGCTGGGTCCGATGGCTGCCCGTCAGCCGGTGATAGAGTCGAAGGGGCCAGAAGGCTAGCTGTGCCAGGTGCTGCTCCTGCACCAACGCAAAGCAGGAAGCCACCACGTCATCCACCACCACCGTTCCATGGCTGGTGAGGGGAGCGTAAGCCCCAATGTCCATCCGCTTGGAGACACCGGTTACTCTGGCTGGCCGCAGCTCAGTCCCCTCTGTGGCCAGCACATATTGGCCGGGAAGCACCTGGCTGGCAAAAACAGCCTCCATGGGTGTCGTGGCGTTGTCCCCCGCAAAAAGGAGGTGTGCTGCTGTGAGACTGAGGCGACGGGGTGGATCTTGTGTCTCGATGACATGGAACTCAGTGTTCGTCAAAGGTGCCTTGTCCAGAAATGTCAGGAATTCACTGTATAGGAGATGGCCTTGCTCATCCATGGCTTGGATCCGCTGCCCAGGCTTCAGTGCCCATAGCGGCGTCTTGGTCCCATTCTCCAGAGTTGCCAGTGCCCTGGCTGGGAAACACCCTCCTGTCTTTGCTGCTGCTGAATGCTCTAGACCAAAGGAGACACAGAAACAGAGAGACAAGCCCAGTTACTAGGATGATGCTAAATGGAATGTCTGAGCAGGGTTGCGGGGAGGCACTGGCTCCTTCTACATGTGTATAGGAGTTTACTGATCTTTCAAAGGACCAATGGAAAGCACAAAGCAGAGGGGACTGGTTAGGCATAAGGTAACTTCTGCAAGCAGCAGAATTTCAGAAATTCCAAGAGGGATTACACATACAAACAACACAAATATTGCTTGTAGCAAGATGGTTTACTCAAGGGAAAGCCAACTGAGTTATCAGGAAAACAACAGATTCAATTTCTTGTCAAGGGGCAGCTGGGGGAATAGCACTGCTATTAAGCCCCCGTCCCCCACCTGCAAACCTATGTTCTTTCACAGAAGGGTTCAGCGCACAGGGAGGGTTAATTCGACTCTGATGCCACATACCCAAGTTCACACCCTGCATTAAGGTGAATTGACCCAACCTTTGGGATCCTGCATGCTGAGGCATTTAGTGAATTGCTGTAGCTTTTCCAGAGAATTGTGGCAAAAGTAGATGGGCAAGGGTTCTAACCCACCCTCCTCCCAGAGAGAGTGAGGGGGAAAGGACTATAGTTCCTAGCAGGCAAGACTGTTGAATTAGTCTAAATCTGATGGGCAATTATACCTCATCTCAAAAATGGGTGGCAGAATGTATTTTTTTAAATAAATGCAATGACGACTATCACGTAAATTGGTCATAGTAGGACTTTACTTCAGGGCTGAATGCTTCAGACAGATCTTTAATTGAAATGTGTGCATTTAGTATTTCTTTTTCTGCTTAGAAGGTCTTGGATGCTTTTTCCCCTTAACCACTATAAGGATCAGCTTAGGCTACCCACACCCATTCAGCCTCAGGCCTCCAGGAACAAAAATCTCATTGTTTTGAATCACTGAGTAATCTGCACGAAACCTTTTGACCACTTGCATGGATCCCTAGGTGCAAGCATAGCAGTTTTAGAGTCATGCCTCTATATCCCTTTGCTCATGCTTGCTACCTGAGAGGTAGGGTGATTAACAGGACCTCTTGACTGCACTTCCAGGGGCCAATCCCAAACAATGAAAGGTACAAAGAGGCATAAAAATGCTGCCCTCTCTTGACTGAACTCCCTAAGCAGCTTTCCCAAGAGACGTTAGAAAAGTGCAAGCTACCAGTTGTGCCGTGTCTGAAAGTTGCTGATGCGCAGTAGTCCACACAATTTTGAACATTGTTAATGTGTAATAGATAGTCCATAGGATCAGATTACACTCTAGACTTCCTAGGGCTTTTCTTCTGCTAGGCAGATCAAGTGAAGCTCAACTGGGTTACATGCCTCCCTGTGCAGAGGTAGACTGGGATATTAACACAACCCTAGAACAAGCTGAGCTGGCCGTATTCCAGATGGCAAGCACCTCCGACCATGACAAAGAGCACTGGCTCCCTGATGGGCAGCCATACACTTAATGCACTCCAGATCTGTGCCAAGTGGCTATTTTGGTGCCCCACAACCCGGGTCGCATTGGGCTCAGTTTGCCTCTAGCCACGAGTGGCCCACTGGGAACTTGCCTGGCAAGTTACAAGGCACGTTGGCTCCTGCCCACCTTGAGCATTTTCAGAAGAACTGTTTCCTCAGGGACAGCGTCCACTGGTAAAAGTCAATCTAGTATCAGATGGAACAGGAAAAGGGCAATTTGTTAAGTATAAATATTGTGTCTTAGCCCCCAGGTGTTAGGAAAGGGAAACGTCAACATTTCCAGTGTTTCAAAATATACTTTAACTCATTTAAAATGGAGGGGGGAGAGTATGTAAAAACCAAGAGGAAGAAGAGACAGGGAGCAACAAACAGAAAAGGCCACACACGCTTGGTACAAAAATAAAATAATTTAATAAAGCACTTTTGGCAGGCCAGCTGCCCAGGATACACCACATTTCCATCCACATGACTGTCATTACAGCACACTCTTCTCCCCAGCTAATACAGGCCAAGGCCTTCCTTCTATCCCCCGCATCTCTCATGGTATAGCTGATCTGTCTTATCCACCCACCTGGAAGGCTGGAGGATCTCTTCCTCCCGGAGCTTCCAGTCCCCAAGTGCTATGCCTGTCAAACACAGTGGCTGGGTTTCTCCCAAGAGTGTGTTTGGGGTGGCCTCCCAAGACGTTGACTCTCCCTTTCCTCTTTTCCACTACTTCCATCATAGTACAGTATCCAGGACCCTCCTTGCAACTTTGTACACCTTCAGTCACGTACTACCAAGCCAGTTCTGGCATCTTGCTCCTGGCGTTTTGTAATGTTGCAATACCCTTCTAGGAAAGCAGGCATCTAAAAGTGGACACAGCATCCTGACCAGTGAAAATTGTTTCCTATAATTAGCTTAAAACAAATATGTTAAATGCATATTCTGGAGACATCCCTTGGCAGTCCAAGATGTCCCATTTTGGAGAGAACATGTCACATACCCAACGCAAACCTTCAGTCCCTAATACATCTGCCACACATGGGCCAGATGCTGCTTTGAAGATATCAAGGCTTTGGGTACCCAAAATCCAAGGGCTGGAAGCGGTCTGACAATGTCTCTTTTCTACTTGGCTGGCAGAACTCCATCCAGGGGAGTTTGAGGAAGCCCAAGCCACAGTGCCAAAGGGATGGGGACTGTGATCCTCTCTGGCTGAGCCAGTCTCTTTCTCCAGCGCCGTTCACTCCTGGTGTGCCGCAGTCAGACAGATGGAGATTCGGCTGCTGGGCCAGACTCCATAAGGTCAAAGCTGGGCAAGGCACTTCCTCCCCATCAGCCAGAGACCCTGTTGGTCTGGAAAGGGCCAGGATACCAGCAGGTCATGCTAATGGTCAAAGGACAGGAACAAGAGGCCACAGTCAAAGCATGGTTTTCCAGCCAACAGGGGGAGCCCCGCAGCACCTAATCCCAACACACACCCAACACACACCTCAGCTTCCTGCTCTCCTCAATATTCCTATGGCTGACCCAAACTCAATGGCACCCTCCAATGAGCAACTCAAGTGCTGGGGGAGGGGAGTAGGGGGGAGAGAGACACAGACACAGATATAGACACAGAGATGGAGAGTATGCACCCGTTGGGGGTGGGAGCTTTGTGGACTATGTCTTATATAGCTTTACCCATCATCAGATATTAAAGTGGATTTCCCACATTCTAGGCTTGGTATTACAACAGATGGTCAGACAGTCAGGCTATAAGGTGGCAGACCTCCCCCCATACGCACAGCAGACGGCAGGTGGAGGTTCAGTTTTGGGAAAACTCCCTGTGTTAAAAACTCTCTTAAGAACGCCCAGGGCAAGCAAAGACGTTTCTCCCCTGGGGTAATAGATTTCTGTTTGCAGGGAGTTTTCCATGGGAAGGGACATTCAAAGCTGGAACCCACCAGCTGGACTTCCTTGTACCCTTTCTTCCTTCCTCGTGTGTGAATCGGGGCTTAGGTTCTCATGCGCTAGGGAGCAGGCCATGTGCCTGTCCTGGAATGAACGAGCAGACTGAGTTGCTCTTCAAGGTTGAGGAAGTGGTTTAATTTCTTGACCAGCCATGATGGCGGAATCCCTGCAGATCACATGTGGGGATAGGGTGGTGTGGCCCAAGAACTGCTGTCCTGCTGCGACACAAATGACCCCTGAGGCATGACATGCTCACAGCCCCACTCCCAGAGGCCCACGGGCTGTTCACAGCCCCACTCCCACTTTTGCATTAGCCCAAGCCCTTCCCCCTGTGCCACAGACTCTTAGCCCTCAGCCCTGGTCCTGCTGGCCTCCCCCAGTGCTGGCTCCCCTTACCGGATTTCACAGAGCAGTGGATGTGGGCCTTGGACTCATAGTAGACCCAGTCAAAGCCGGCCTCCACAGCCAAGCGAGCCAGCATGCCGTACTTGTTGCGGTCACGGTCCGATGTGGTGATGTCGACGGCACGGCCCTCATAATGCAGCGACTCCTCCGAGTGGTGGCCGTCTTCATCCCAGCCCTCGGTCACACGCAGCTTTACGCCTGGCCACTGGTTCATTACCGAGATGGCCAGTGAGTTGAGACGATCCTTGCAGCGCTGTCGGGAAGGAACAAGCAGAGATCAACATGTGAGGAGAGCAGGGCCTGGGAGTTGATCCCTTAGCCTGAATCCTCCCACAGCCAGTCTTTGGCCAGCTGAGCAACAGGAGGCTTGGCCTACACATCGAGCAGAATTTGGAAGATGGCAAATGAATGGAACCACTTCAGACTGCAAGGTGTGGGGAGGTGCTATTTCGAATGCTTTCACATGTAAAGACTTCTCCCACACACACTCACACGCATACACAGACCACAATTTTTAAGAAATGACTATACCATTTCTAGCCCTCTCAGCTCCCAATTGTGTTAGTTATCTACTTACAGATTCCACAACAAGCAGAGAACTGCACACTAGGGGCAAAAAGGTTTTTTTTAATGTACTGAAACATTCAAAGAAGGATGTGGATAAAATTGAAAGGGTACAGAGGAGAGCGACGAAGATGATCTGGGGCCAAGGGACCAAGCCCTATGAAGATAGGTTGAGGGACTTGGGAATGTTCATCCTGGAGAAAAGGAGGTTGAGAGGGGACATGATAGCCCTCCTTAAGTATTTGAAAGGTTGTCACTTGGAGGAGGGCAGGATGCTGTTTCCATTGGCTGCAGAGGAAAGGACACGCAGTAATGGGTTTAAACTTCAAGTACAACGATATAGGCTAGATATCAGGAAAAATTTTTTCACAGTCAGAGTAGTTCAGCAGTGAAATAGACTGCCTAAGGAGGTGCTGAGTTCCCCCTCACTGGCAGTCTTCAAGCAAAGGTTGGATACACACTTTTCTTGGATACTTTAGGATGCTTTGGGCTGATCCTGCGTTGAGCAGGGGGTTGGACTAGATGGCCTGTATGGCCCCTTCCAACTCTATGATTCTATGAGATGGAGTGCTAATTGTAGGTGGAAGAATGTCAGGTGAGTAGAATTCATGATCTAGACCTTCATCGACAAGGAGGAGACCAGAATCATATTGTTGAGAAGGAATCCAGAATCCATTGTTGGAAGGGCCCCTCCCAACAATATGATTCTATGATTCTAAAAAAAAAATTCCCCACCTGAAGGTTGCTAGCCTTGGTTTGGGAATCTTGGAGCCTGAAAAGGGCAGGGGTTCTAGAGGGGAGGGACTTCAGTGGGATACGATGCCATAGGGTAGGGGTGGACATGAACCAGCTCACAAATTAAAGTTTGTGACAAATTTGGGGCAGTTTGTGGTTCATGGAAGGTCAACTGGCACAAATGTTCCACGTATTTTCAAGCTGATACAGTTCCAGACAGAGTGTCTCTGCTGAAACAAAATGTTTACCAAAATTCAGAGTGATGGGGGAGTGGAAACTAATCATGTTAGTTTCAAGAGAGGCTTCCCTTTTTGCTGGTGTTTCTTTGTGTTCACTTCCCATTTTCTTCCACTGGCATTTGGTTCTGCTATGCATTCTGTACATTGTAACTGGGTGTTCAAAATCTCCCCTTTGCTTCAATTTCTTGTGACTGCTTTGATATTAGCTCTTTTGAATTTGTAGTGCCACAGGGGCTGGACATTTTGTACCCTCACTGTGTTAGGCTTGAAAAATCCTCTCCCCTTCAGTTTGCACTGCAGGGATTCTCTTGTTTGGTATTAGTCTTTTACTTATACTGCTATTGTGGTCCTGGATTTTTCTGGGCTTTCTGTATGCTGAACTGGTTGTGCTGTGTTTGCACACACAGACCCCTCATTTGGATCATGATTCTATACTTCATATTATTCCCATTTCCACAATGACACTGGATGTGGCTGGGCACTCTTTGATTACACTGGTACTGTTGGGCACTCTGTACATTGCACTGGTTCTGCTGGGCTTATGTAATATATACCCCCTCTTCAGTTGTGGGGATTATCTGGTTTGATATTAGATCTGTTGAGTTTGTCCTGCTACCATGACTCTGGTTCTGCTAAGTTCTCCTAAACCTCCTGAACCTGTGCCTGTCAAAATGACCACCTGTCATTTCTTCTTTGGGAGGACATAACTCAGACCCCCCCCCCAGGAGAGCCTCTTGTGGCACAGAGTGGTAAGGCAGCAGACATGCTGTCTGAACCTCTGCCCAGGAGACTGGGAGTTCAATTCCAGGCAGCCGGCTCAAGGTTGACTCAGCCTTCCATCCTTCCGAGGTTGGTAAAATGAGTACCCAGCTTGCTGCTGGGGGGTAAACAGTAATGACTGGGGAAGGCACTGGCAAACCACCCCATATTGAGTCTGCCATGAAAGCGCTAGAGGGCGTCAACCCAAGGGTCAGACATGACCCAGTGCTTGCACAGGGGATAACTTTACCTTTACCTTTTTAACTCAGACCCCATAAATCTAATCCTCATCAAACTTGGAGAGTGAGTATCCTCTGTGAGATTGTGGACTTCAGCATACTAGGATAAGAGTTCTACCATGCAACAAAAGTCACAACCCAAATGAGTTGGTTTCGGTCTTAAAGTTCATGACGGTTATTGTTCACAAACTGGGCATGTCACAAACTGAACTGCACTTATTCAGTTCATACCCATCCCTACCACTGAGTAAGTGGTCATTTTTTTGTCACCTGGAGGTTGTCTGTAACTCCAGGAGATCTCCAATCAATACCTGCAGATTGGCAAACCTAAGTGGTGCAGTCCCTTCTAGCACTGCAGGATTCTCTGGCCCCATTCCTGCCTAGTTCAGCTTGACAGGTAGACCTGGGCCTAGTCTGCACACACAGGATAATGCACTTTCAATGTGCTTTGGCAGCTGGATTTTCCTGTGCAGAACAAGGAAATCTATTTCTAAAGTGCATTGAAAGTGCATTATCTATTGTGTGCAGACTAGGCCCTGGTCTCACTTACAGGATGAATGAGTTTATCCCTAAGATAACTAGAACAAGACCTAGTCCTCACCAGATGCAACTCAGGCACAAAAATTCTATAAGCAGCTCTATTTCTTCCATCCTAGTTTTAGCTCAGTTGGCTGGCACGTTATCCACCCCAAATTCCCCCACACATACATGCACACTTTTTATCTCAAACACAAACTGGAAGCTCAGTTGCCAGGCTTGCCCCCACCCTACCCCAAAGGGGCCATGCCTGAATAGTGTGGAATTTCATGCCTCTGCCTTATTTGCCCTCTGGTGTGCATAAAATGAAAGGGCCTATCTGCTAAGAATATATAGCATACTGAAGATTCAAGCAATGAAAAGTTTTCACAGAGCAAAAAAGCAGTTGTGCTGGCTGGAAACCCTTAATCCTATCCCAAGAAAATCCCACTGCTTACACTAGCTTTAAACTCAGATACAACTCGGTCCATTGAAACAAAGTTTGTGTCCAGTGGTACCCAAAAGACCAAAAAAGTTTTATATAAGGTATAAGCTTTCGTGTGCAGGCACATTTCTTCAGGTACAATGAAATGGAAGTTATCAGTCCATACATGAACATAGAGGGTGAGCACTGGTGAGGCTGTTCAGCTAACCAAGGAAATGATTTTAGTTCTTTGCCCTAACGGTGCAGCCTAAGTCAAGTTACACTCTTCCAAGCCCATTAGAAAGGGGGCAATGCTGTAGAAGAACAACATCTGTGGCCAAACGGAAGGCTCTGCAGACTTTGGTGGAATGATAAGATACTT
The DNA here is from genome assembly GCF_049243985.1 of Paroedura picta. NCBI lineage: Eukaryota > Metazoa > Chordata > Lepidosauria > Squamata > Gekkonidae > Paroedura > Paroedura picta. The sequence goes on along the minus strand of NC_135370.1, from coordinate 72,983,581 downwards.
GTTAGCTCTGCTTCTAGCCAAGCACTGAGTGCTTCCCTTTCGACCATCAGGCGTGGTGCTGTTTCAATATCAGCTGCTCTAGCTTCAGCTCTCCGTGGTCATGCCACACTTTTTATGCTGGGAAGACATGGGAACACCAGGACTGCTGCTTCAGGACCTATTCCACGCTTGCCAAGTAGAGGAAGAGGCCAATTGCTCACAGCCCATCATGAGGTAATCTTTATTTCCCCCCATGCTTTACAGACTCTGAGGATGCTTGAAGAGCTGGGAGTGTTGGATTGTTGATGCTTCCTCCCCCCACCCCAAATGCACATGCCCAACACACACGTGGCAGGGCCAAGCATACCACTGGGCAGACTGAAGCAGCAGCCGCGAGGCCCAGGGGAAGGCTGCCTTTCAGACTTTCTTCCTAGAGGGCCAGTGTGACTTGGCCCTGGTCTTATTCCTCACACGGCATGCTAGTTTATTTTTAACTTTTCAAAGCTTTACCAAATGGATAAGCAAGCGTCTGTCCAAGCAGGACATTTCTGTACCTTTAACAAACTGCTGCTTGCCTCCAGGCACCACCTGTTCTGTAGGATCCTGGTAGGTCTGTATGCACATGCAAGAACTCCTAATTAGCATGGAGACCTATACAGTGTTCATAGGGATATGAGCCCCCTTGCCTCTCTTCTGGGCAGCTTTTGTGCTGTCCCACCTCCCCTCTCCGTCTTCAACTTGTGCTAACGTTAACAACAATAACAATATGCACAACAATAACTCTGAGGCAGCCCTGCAGGAGGGTCTAATTCCCAGTGAACCAAGCGACCAAGGACCAGGTTGGGGGCACTCACAGACATTCTCCAGCATTGTGGTGCAATAGCCCCCTTGGTGGGATGGGGGGTAGGGGTAGAGCACGGTCCTACACTGCAAGACGACTGCCAGGCCTTAGGTGGGACCTTGAAATCTGGCCTGCAGCCTCCCAGGAGATTAAAGGCTGGACTCCCCTCTCTGGGCTCCTTCAGTCACATGAAGATCAGCCTTGAGAAGAGGAGCCCAGCACTAGAGAGAAGGGAGACTGCCCCATATCCAGAGGAAAGGTCATGGAGCCAGCGATGGCCTTTGTCCCTAGCAGAGCAGAGAAAGAGCAATCCCAGTTTCTATGACTGCACACACACCACTGTTTGCTCTGGGCCTGAGAGATAAGGCATGATAGAAGGTAACAAACAACTCACGCAAGGAGAGAGAGAGAGAGAGGGAAAGAGAGAGAGAGAGAGAGAGAGAGAGAGAGAGAGAGAGAGAGAGATTGGTACCCGGGAAATGCCCAGGCATAGGAAGCTGCCCATCCTCAGCTACAGTTGGGCATGCTGGGATGAGAAGAGGGAACAAACTACTACATCTTGATAAATTCACCCACTGATGAAGCTAGGATGAGACCTGGGGCTGGACTGAGAGCTAAGAAGAGGGCTGATTCAGTGGTGTGGCTCTTCTATGAAGCAGGGGTGAGATTCCCTAGTTCTATAGACCCCTCCCCACCATGCTAAAGGGCTCCTCCTAAAAAGAAGAGCTGGAGGGGGCGGGGGGTTGTTTTTTACTGCCTGGAGGAATCTCAAAGTTCTGAGGCTGCCTCCTTCTTTGACTGACGCTTAGGAGCCAAGTATTATTACATGGCCTGGTGTGTGAGCACTGAGAGGCAGCCCCCAGAAGGCTGGGATCCATGTGTGAGAGAAAAGGGGCAAGAAGTGTGCCAGGTGTGACTGGAATCTGGTTGTGGAAGAGACCGTCCTCTTAGCTTGTTCCAGCTGAAGCCAGCAGGTGTCAGGGTAGAGCTGCAAAGGGAAACTCGAGATGCACAATTCAGGGGCTTTGATTTCCCACCCCTGCCATTTGGGAGTATAAGGTAGCTACTTTCCAGAGAGCAACAGTTTGGGACTGTGGCACCCACCCTCCCGGAAAGCTTCAGAAAGAGTACTAACTGCCTAAAATGAAGGCATCAGGTCCAATGGTGATGCGTGCTCCATGTGCCACTGTTCTTGGACTCTGGGTCACACTCCTTGGCAGTGTGAGGGGACACAGCAGAACTCCCCCATGCCTCACACCTGATCCTGCAGTAGCCACATGCATGCAGCCACTTGGGCTCTCTGGGGCTCTCGGCAGCACCACTGGCCCAGAAGGCAGGCAGAGAACAAGTTGTCCAGGGTCAAGAATGGGGGTTGGCCCAGCAGTGATGGCCAATGGAGCAGGTCTTCAACACGTTCCTGTCACGTCTCAGCCTCACCTTCCTCACTGATTAGGTGTGAGAGTGAATGAGATAAGAATTATGTAACATGCAATGCCATTTTTATCCTCAGGTCCCTAAACAAAAAAATTAACGGTAAGCTCCACTTACCACCGCCTGCGGAAAGGGCTTAGAGTTTTGACTTAGGCTATTCTGCCAGGTTTTGTGCACAAGTAAACAAGAGCAACAACCACCTTGGTTGGGGGCACCTTCCCTGGTGAACATGGGTTTCTCAACCCTGAGGACTCTTCTTGGATCACCCCTAATCTCCAATGCCAAGTGGTTTATCCTCCCGCTGCCATCCTTACTCGCCATGCGGAGATCCCAGATTCACCCACATCTTGTCTAGCAGATGCAGACTGTAAATGTACATCCCCTGGTCCCTATTTTGGGATACACCAGCATATAGTCTTCTTTGGAGAAGCACATAAGCTATAAAGGTGGGATAAGGAGGAGTATGTTGAGAACCAGGGACATTCCGCACTCGTTCAGAATTGCACAATGGTTGCAAATTGAATTCGCTACTGATTTGCTGTTATGCACAACGTTGTTGACAATCTGCAACACTCCTGAAACCGACATGCAAAAAGCGCTTCGTTGTAGCGCTTTCAGGGAAATCCCAAAAAGTGGATTCACCCTCCGGAAAGCTCTACACTTCCTGGGTAGCGATTTTTGCCGAGACCGGAAACCTGTGGGAAACAATAGAAACGCAACTGGATTCCACTACAAAGGCAGGTATGCATAACGACGAATCCCACTATTTAAAATGGTGTTTTTTCGTTCCGCAACCAATTTGCTACATAGATCCTGGTGCGGAATGGCCCCCAGTGTTTCGTGAAACCCTGGGAATTCTTGATGGCCCTGGAAGCTTTCCCCGAATGGGTGGGAGTTCATTTGTTTGTTTGTTTGTTTGTTAATTAGATTTTTAGCCCACCACTCTCCAGAGACTCGTGGTGGGTTACAGTATATAAAATCCCATAAAACATCATAAACCTCCAACCCAATTAAACAGAAGAGAACATAAGATTGGTGGCATAATCCCCCTCCCTTCCCCCAGCAGCCATTCACTCCGGGGTGGGATAGGCTAGATGTTGCCACATGGCCTCAGGAGGGGCCCTATTGTTCCTCAACCAAAGACCTGCTGGAAGAGCTCCATTTTCCCTGAGGAACTTCAAACATTTATCACATGATGTTGACCCACCCATCCCAAAATGGCCAATGATGGGCCTAGAGGAGGTGGGAAGGTGGGCATTAGGCTTGTGCGATTCGGCCGCCAAAGCGGCCGTTCCCTCCGTGCGCAGCCAGCCCCACGCCACGGGGGGGGGAGGGCGGTTCCGACAGCGGTGTGACAGCGGGAGCAACCATGCAGGCGCGGAATTCTGCGCCTGCGTGGTTGCACCCGCTGTCACGCCGTTGCCGGCACCGCCCCCCCCCCGCGGCGTGGCGCTGGCTGCGCCCGGAGGGAACGGCTGAATCGCACAAGCCTAGTGGGCATGTACACACCTATGCATCCCAACCATATTCTATGTGATTGCACCACTTCTGGGGTTTCTCAAAGCCACAAGAATGTTTCTGGGGTTTCTCAATGGTAACAAAGTTGAGAAAGGCTGGACTAGGATCTGGGAGACCCATGGTTGCATTCCCATGGTCATGGAAGCCTGCGGGATGACCTGGATCCTGTTTCCCACACACACTCCGCTGAACCTGCCCCATGGAATGGTTGTGAGGATAAAAAGTAGGCAAGAAGAATAGTGCGAACCCCTTTGGTTGCCCATCAGGGTAAAAGGGAAGGGGTAAATGAAATGAACAAAACATGAATTAGCAAGCAAGGACTGCTTCTCTTTCATACCACACTGTGTTTTGAAATATGTCCAGTGTAACCTGCAGCAAATAAGGGTGGGGCGTGTGTCTGCTGCCACTCATTCTCTCAGAGGGGCCACTGTGCCCAGATCCTTCTGCAGGCTGGGCCTGGGCAGGGAGGGGCTCCCTAGCAAGCTCTTCTCACGGAACACACAAAGCTGCCTGATGCTGGATTAGCCAGGTGGTCCATCTAGATCAGCCCTGTCTCCTCAAACTAGCTGCTACCCTCATGTGGAGTCTGGGGTGGAGGTCTTCTGGATGCCGGGGATTGGACGGGGGTCCTTCTAAATGCCACGGGGATGCCCTGCTGTGGAGACATGGGCCCTCCCCTCCTGCGCTGCCCATCCTGACTGCTCTGGGGGAAGCTGGGCCATCTGGCCCACATGGTGCTGACAGCCCAGCAGGGTCTGCTCAGCCTGGAACCAGGCAATAGGGATCCATTCCCTGGGAGGAATTGGCAGCTTTGGAGAGTGGACTGCATGGAACCCAATCCCTGCTGAGCTCCCTCCCCTCCCCAAATTCCGCCGTCCTCAGGCTCCACCCCCTAATCTCCAGCAGTTTCCACAGCCAGAGCTGGACAGCCTGCTGACGGTGCCAGCTCACCTCATGCACTGCCCCCTGGTGGCAGAGGGAGCAGTGGCTCCCTTCTTGGCAGCAGCCAAGGCAGCAGCCTTCAAGGAGCCTGCTGGCTTGTACTGCCACGGGGGCTTCTCGGCTTGTCCAGGGGCCCTTTCAACTGCCCAGGCCAGCCCTGTCACCACTGCTGTCAGCACACATCCCACATCTGCCTCCATCCTCCTTCCCTCTCCCTTTGGTCCAAGAGGCAACATGGGAAGCGGCCATCCCTTGGCAGAAGGCTTGGAGGAGCCTGGACAACCTCATTTCCTGGCTAGGCAGGAGGAGCCTCCTGTGTGCAGCAAGGGAGGGCCAGAGTAGTCTGGAGGTGGGACGAGAGAGAGCAAAGGTCAGCAGCCACCAGGCGAGCATCTGCTTGTCAGGCAGGGAGCAGCAGAGGGACGTTGGGCCTTGGCTCAGGGAGCAAGGGAAGGAAGCCATGAGGAAGGAGGGGAGGCAGCCATGCCCGGGCCTTATCTCCACCTCGGAGCTCAGGCCCCACAAGCAAACAGAGACTGACATTCTTGAGAAAGATGAAGCGATAAGGGCCAGTGGGCGGGGAATTGGTTGCCTAGAGATGTAGACCCTTGGACTTGACGAAACTTAGTCAAGAGCAGGAAGAAACCAGTGCAGGAGACGAAAGGAAGGGGCGGGATAGACAGAAACAGGCAGTCCCCCTCCCTGCAATGTTCCTATACTGCCCCTTAGAATCCCATCGTGCCCCAAAGTCCCCCCCCCCCAATCTCCAGCAGTGCTATGGCAGAAGGTGGGAGCCAAGGGACCTTGGTCTTGCCCATGCAAGGTAAACCCCCATTAGCAACAGTTTCAAGCAGCCCCTTTGTCTAGAGGTAGCCGAAAGCCCTGAACATTATTCTGATGAATTAACATTAACAGCTCTGTGTGTGGGGGGGGGGGTCCTAATTCACAGATCCACAGTGGCTAATATTGCCAAGCAGGAAAACTAAGCCATAACAAAGAGATAGCTGGTCTCACTGTACCACTTCAAGTAATTGATCATTTACGGACAAATTACGGAAGCCAAGCTTCTGGCTGGAATGTATTTATTTGTACATTTATTTCCCAGTTTTGCATTGGCAAGCTCTAGGTGGCTAAGAGGGATGGGGAGTGTTATTGCAACCTATTTTGACCAGGGCAGTGGGGACACTGCATGGTTTCCACGTTTAGGGACTGAGTGGGTGTTCTCATCCCACAGTCCTTTCCCAATGGGTATAGTGTCCAGAGGGCTGCCGTAGGCAAAATGCACCACCCTCTGCTTGATTTTGCTCTGCCCAACATGCTTTCTCTTAACGCGCTCCTGGTGCTCACAGGATAGACATGAAGACAGACTCAGGTTCCTCGCTCCATCCCTGAGACTCCTGGGGACTCACCTGGATCACAATCCTAGCTGGCTAGCAGGCTGGCTGGCCGGCTGGCCGGCTGAGGAGGGTGTAGTAGAGCTTCTTATCTGCATTCCTGGAGCCCACAGGCATTTCCCCGGTGATACCAGAGAGACAGACAAAACTTGCAGTCCCACAGCACCCTTCCCCCCACTGTCACCACTATTCCAGGTTCCTTCTCCAAGGGGCAAGACTTGTGGAATTTACAAGAGGGAATCGTCCCCTGTGTAAGCATCTCAGTCATGCTTGTGTCAACATCTTCAGAAAGCTCAACACTCGCCTTGCTCAAATAGCCTTCCAGTAACCCTGGACTGTGGGAGAAGGGGGAAACTGAGGCACAGGGAAGGCCAGCTTCAAGGAGGAAGCTGGTGTCAGACCCGACAGGTTCTGGAACCTTGCAAAGGGTGCCACTTAAATGAATAATGCCACTTACTCCCAGGAAAGTGTTTTCTTTTTTTTTTTAAGGATTGCATTGTAAATTGACTGTCCGTCTACAGCAAGGTGACTTTTGGATTTGTTTGGATAGTATTGCTACCATTAGATTCCAAATGTATGAATTCATCTTAAAAATCTTGGACCTATTAAAGAGCATGCTTCTGAATTCTGATGTGTGTTTCCATGAAACTATGACACCCAGCCCCCCCCCCCCGCACACCTCCGTACTGGAACTTCTGATGACACCCCTGCTCCTGTCCCCCACATCTGATAGCCTAGGCGACATCACTCTCCAAGGGGCAGAAAGAAGAAGCGCTGCTTTTTTCTACCCCTCATTTCACTACCTGAAGGAGCCCCAGAGCAGCTTACAAACACCTTTCCCTTCCTCCCCCCCAAGAGCAGACACCCTGTGAGGGAGGTGGGGCTGAGAGGGAACTGCTCTGCAAGAACAGCTCTAAGAGAACTGTGAATGGCCCAAGGTTCCCGAGCTGGCTGCATGTGGAGGAGTGAGAAATCAAACCCAGTTCTCCAGAGTAGAAGCCACTGCTCTTAACCACTGCACTACACTGGCTCTCAGGAAGAAGACAAGAGCCTTCCTGTTTCACACCAGCATTTTTCTTACACATAATACACCAACTGGATATATACCTATATGATCAGGGACACACCAGATCTGGCTCTAAGTTGAGGACCACCTATTCACCTTGCAGGCCTCTTCCTCCACTGGGCTCTGCTTTTCGGAGGGCATTTTCAAACGCAAAACTTTAACTCACCAACTCCAGGGAAAAGTACTGTGCAATCAAAAAAACCCTTCCCGAGGAATAGGCCAAGTAGGACTCTGAGAAGACCTGCTTAGGAAAGCAGCCTTTCCCTCTCAGGGGCTGCTGGGAGAAGGAGGCAGTAGCCTTCTTAGGCGCAGACTCAAGCCAAGATTTGGTTTTCTGTCCCTCCTCCCATTTACCAGCCCACACTGGGGGGCCTTTCCCCACATTGAGTTTGGATTGCTAATAATTATGATGACTCGCACCTAGCAAAGATTCAAAGCAGACTTGGGTGCTTCTCAAAACAACCCTCACAGCAGATTGCCATCCCGGAAAGAATCAAAATGTAGCCTGCGCTTCAAATGCTGGTATAAACTCAGAGGTGCGTCCTTTTCACATCACTGGCATTCCTCCCAGATCAATGAACTCTGGTTAGGGAGCTCTTGATTAACAAATAATGTTCTTCAGCATGCATGCATTCCCACATGCACAGGCTCCACAGCCAAGTCTACTGGTACGTTTCCCTGGTTTTCTGACTCAGCACTCTGCCTGTTGGATCCCACTTTGAGATGATCATTAGACGAGTCAGCCATGGCCCTCTTCACAGGAGGAAGCAAGACCTGCCATGTCATTCTGAGTCATGCTCAGCTGGTGTTGAACCTGGCTGCCTGTGAGCTGTGGCATCCAGGGTCTCATTCTGCGTATGTAGGACAATGCATTTTCAGTGTGCTTTTGCAGCTGGATTTTCCTGTGCAGAACAGGAAAATCTACCTCTAAAGTGCATTGAAAGTGCATTAACCATTGTGTGCAGAATGGGGGCTGTGGGAATTTAGGCTGGTGAGAATAAGGCTTCCCCAGCAATGACTTTACCCCCAGGAACAAGTTGCCCATGGATATGCTTCTGTAACTCACTGGACATAGAATAGAATCATAGAATAATAGAGTTGGAAGGGACCTCCTGGGTCATCTAGTCCAACCCCCTGCACTATGCAGGACACTCACAGCCCAATCGCTCATCCACTGTAACCTGCTACCCCCTTGAGCCTTCACAGAATCAGCCTCTCCGTACAATTGTTTCCAACATATTCTCAACACCTTTAATGGAGGAAAACTTTACTTTTTTATTAGAATATTTGTTTAAAGCTATGTTTTCTTGTTTGTCAGATTAGGGGGACAGGAGCAGGAGTGTCATCTGAAGTTCCAGTATGGAGGTGTGTGTCAAGAGGGGTGGTCAACATTTTTTCAAGACTTAAAAAATGAGGCACTTACAATTATATGCACTTTTAAATTATATTTTTTACAAATCTATTTTTAAACCTCCAAATTCAGCTTTAAATCTGGAGAGATCATCTCCCAAGGAGACACCTGGAAGCCAAAGGACCTGCATGACTTTGAAGTGAAGATGGGAATTTGGAAGGATGGGCTTTGGCTGGATGCTTTGGGATTGGTCCAGTCAGCACAACTTATCCAGAAGGATGAATTGTCCCTGTCCCTTTCTGTTCACAATCTCTAGGGCAGATTCTGCTCCCAAAACACAGATTTTTTTTTTAAAGAGGTTACAGCATTTTATTAATTATCTTTCTCTGTAAGTTCCCCATCACAAATGTAAGAGGATGATTCCAGGCCTCATCACACAGGGTTGTTATCTCAGCAAGCATGAGTTTACCAAAGATGTGTTTACCTGGTATTGATAATGCACCACTTTTGCAGGGGAGATTCAGCAGTCAAGAGAGAAGGTACTCTTGACCCCTCTCCCTTTGCCCACCAGTTCCTCTCCCCTCCCCAACACATACACACAACTCTACCCAAATGGCCAATAAGATTGGGTTTCCCCCCCAGTCTACCTGGAGAAAAAGAATGGGAGTGGAGGAGAAAGCTTAGAGGATTAATGTACATTTCTTGTTGGCTTCTCCCCTGCAAACCTCTCCTGCCCCTCCAGGAATATTAGAGGCCAAATACTGCTCTGCAAATCCCTTGTGTGCAACAAAATATGCAGTTCTAGCCTCAGTATAACTGGCTCCTGAGTGAGCAGGCTGTTGCCCATTCTGTTAAAGAGACAACAGTGTTAACCCACATTAAGTGAAGTAAACACCACAAGACATGAACATCCCACCTTAGGAACTACCACACCGAAGGAGTCCTTTGGAATCACTGGTGCAAGATCACTAAAGAGCTCCAGAAGAAGAGAAGTGATGACAGACTATAATCCTTGTGATAAGGAACTGTCCCTTTGAACTGAGCAGAACTTATTTCTCTGGCTGCAAGAACTTAGCTGATCCCCATCTGTAGCTTGCAAAGAAGGACTTTTCCCTCCCATGGCCAGATTGTCTAGAGGGTATGGGAAGGGAGGTTGTGTCTTCTGCCTTAGTGGCATGCATGTTTGGCTAGCCCAGGCTAGCCCGATCTCAGAAGCTAAACAGGATCAGTCCAGGCTAGTATTTGGAAAGGAGACCTCCAAGGAATATCTGGGTTGTGACACAGTGCCATACTACCTATGCAACTCTCTTACCTTGAAAACCCTACGGGGTCACCATAAGTCAGCTGTGACTTAATGGCACTTTCCACCCCAGCCCCCCCCCCAGGCTTTGCTCACTTTCTGGGTGCGTTTAGCAGCCACCATGCCTACTTCTCATCCTGAAGGCATTTATGGCATAGCACCATCCTGGTCCCCCCTGTCTGCACCTGATGCTTCATTATGTTGGCCTGATCTTCACCTGCACCCCCCCCTCCCGTTTTAGTACTGATTCACAAGTTGGAAAAAATCCCCGAAGAACATAGGATGTGGCACCCTGTATCAGGCCAGTATCTGGCTTGGCATTCCATCTTTGGACAGCGACTAGCCAACATCATGCCTGAAGAAAGCTCCAATACAGAGTGTGGTGGCGATATCCATAGTTGCTAATCCTCAGCACCAGGTAGCCAGAGGCACATGGCTTCCCAAAAGTTAGGGGAGGACCAAAGTTCGGTTGTGACTAGCTACCCTGCAAGCCTCCCTTTCATGAGCATCATCTAAGCGAGAAGAGGACAGGAAGTGGATGGCACTCTGCTAACAGGCTGTGGGTCAGTTTCCAAGGGACTGTCTAGCAGATGGGGTGGCCGGTGTGATACTGAATGCTGGGTTGGGAACATTACTGACCTGACCCCCCAAAGCGTTTCTTCAGCCAGGGTTAGAGGTTCAATTAGTTCATGTGAAGCGATCTTGCCAAACACTCCACCCACCCCACATTTGTGACCCACAAGGGCCCTATCTATTTCCCAGTAGGCTGCTCAGAGCAGACTATTAAAGGTACCCCCCAGTTCCGTCATTTTGTGATAAGACTGATGAGGAGGAGGATTATCTGCAGGATCTGGGTTTTCTTGCAGGTCAGAAGCAGCCAGGAGGGAGAGAGCTATGCCTAGCTGCCCCCACAAAGGCACCTGACATGTCACCGGGGGATGCTGCTTTGCTTCCTGCAGTTCCCCCAGTCCTGATTCCTTTATTTCCAGTCGAAATTAACTGTTCAATCCCCTTTGCTGAGTATTAGCCGAAAGTGAGGCCGGAGCTCTTGGGGAAGCCCATCCTCCCGGGGCCGCAGTTTGGAAGAAACCGTAAGGAGGGTGGAGAAAGAGTAAACGTGGGGCGAAGACACACGGCCGCCCGGCCTCCCTGCTGATCGCAGCAACACTTGAGTGCCACTCCTGAGGCAGACGCCAACAGCGCTGTCCAAAAAGCCTGGGCCCTCCTTCTTCGGAGCACCGGGGATGCTCGGCCTTCCTCATCCCTTGCACGCATCTTCTGCTCGGGCCCTCTTTGGAAGCAGCGCCCGGGGGGGGGGGGCGGCGGAGAGAATCCCACGGGCAGGTCCCGGCAGCAAAGGGAGGGGGAGTTGGCCTGAAGAGCTGCGGCAGGGGAAAGCGACGGGATCCGGGGCAGCCCCCCCCCCCCGAGCCCCTCGGAGAGCTGCCCTGAGGCCCGGGGCGCTCCTCCTGACCCGCTCGCTGCTTGGGGGGCGGCTCGCCTCCGCTGGGGCGCCTAGGGGGAGATGCTGCTCGCGGGGAGGGGACGCGAGGAGAGAGCGATCCGCGTGGACGGCGCGGGCAGTGGGCGCCGGGGGCGTCGGGGGCGGGCGGGCGGGCCGGTGGGGGTGGCGAAGCCGGGGGTCGGCGGCGCGGGCGCGGGCGCGGGGGGGGGGCGCCGGGGGCGGCGTACCTGGGTCATGAGGCGGTCGGCGCCGGTGTTCTCCTCGTCCTTGAAGATGATGTCGGGGTTGTAGTTGGGCGTGAGCTCCTTGAAGCGCTCGGAGGCGCGGGCCACCTTGCCCTCGTACCTGCCGCTGGCGCCCAGCGTCTTCTCGGGCACGTTGGGGCTGAACTGCTTGTAGGCGAGCGGGACGAGCTTCCGCGGCGGCCGGCGGCGGCTGCCCACCACGCGGCCCGGCCCGCAGCCGCGCACGGCCGGCGCCAGCAGCAGCAGCAGCAGGAGCGGGAGCCGCAGCCGCAGCCGGGCCGCCTTCATGGCTCCGAGGCCGGCCGGGCGCTGCGCGGGGGCGGGCAGGGAGACGCGGCCATGCGGCGCGCCAGTCGGGCAGGTGCGCGGGCCGGCAGGCACCTCTGGGCCGCCAATAAATAGCGCGACCCCCGCCGCCGCCACGCCTCGCCTCTCGCCTCGCCTCCCCCGGAGCCGCCCGCTCCCTCGCTCGCCTCCTCTGGCTGCCTGGCCTCTGGCTGCCTGGCCCGGCGGCGCACGACTGAGCGCCCGAGCGGGGAAATGGAAGAGATCCGGCCCGGGAGCCGCCAAGACCGCACCCAGCCCGGGCCCGCCCGCCCGCCGACCCGGCCGCCCTCTGCCTGCCTGCCTGCCTACCAGCCAGCCAGCCAGCCAGCCAGCCGGGGAGGGAGGGAGGGAGGGGACCGGGGAGGCGGGGAGGGGGCCGGGGAGCCACCCCCGCGCCCGCCTCACCTGCCGCCACCGCAAGCCCGCCCCCCACGGGCCAAGGGGGGATCACCCCTGGCGGGACCGCGGGCCGAAGACCGCCTCCCCCACCCCGCTGCCCAGGGGGGCTCTCCCACTCGCTTTGGAGCGGGAATAAACAGCGCGGGGGGGGGGGTGGCTTCAGGCGGCGGCCCGGCCCTTCGTGCCCCTTCCCGGCCTGCCTGCCTGCCTGCCTGCCTGCCCTGGGTGCGCGCCCGCCCCTCGTCCCTCCCGGGGTGCCGCTGGCTGGCGCTGGGGCCGTGCGGCTGGGCTCGGCGGGCGGGAGCGGGGCGCTGGAGTTGGTTGAAGTTTAACCACCACCTCCTGGGGCCCTATTGTTCGCCAGGAGGCCCGATATTTCCACGGCGGCTCGTGGGATCTGATTAACCGGCTGAGACAACAATGCCGCCTGGGCCGGGCTTCCCTTCGCCGCTGCCAGCGGGCAAAGTCAACACAAGCGCCCCGCAGGAGCCAGGGACCGAGGCTCAGGGCCGGCACCCGGGGGGAGGCCGCAGCTCAGCCCTGCGACGCGGCCGTCGGGCGAGAAAGGACGAGAGCGGCCCCGAGCATGGACAAAGCGCAGGCCGCTCCGAAACCCCCACCCCACCCCCGGGGCCGCCGCACACAGCTGCGCTCCAGCAGCGGACCCTTCGCTGCTCCCGCCAGCCGTGCTCGCCGCCCCGTCTAGCGGCTCCCCCGCACCCCTGGAGCAGCTGCCTGGCCCGGGGCCCCTCCGGCTCTTGACACCCGCCCGCTTCTCTCCCCAGCCCTCCCCGGACGCCCCCTCCGTCCGTCCCTGATCGGCGCTGCCCCTGGGGCGCCCCCGTTTAGCCGTGGCTGGCCGGTGAGGGGCCGCTGCTCGGGAGGTGCCTTTGACGGCCGGGAGGTCCGGGGCAAGAGTGGGCGGCCGAGTCCGGCGCCGAAGCATCTCGGCCCGCGGGGCTCCGGCCCTGGCTCGATGGCGGGAGAAGAGACTGTCTCAGGCAGGGCTCCCCAGGGTGCCCACCGACGCCTTTCCTGGCACACCCTCCCCCCAGAGAGTTTTCAGAAGGCGGAGGGGGGTCTTCGGAGGGGGCCCTGGGGAGCCCCGTGGCGCTGGAGTCAGCTGCTCCCCTCGCGTCCCCTTTGGGCCCTTCTGCTGCCTCCGGAGCGCCCATGTTGCGGCTGGGCCCCTCGCGCGGAGACCTGAAGGGAGGCGTGGGTCCCAGTCTTGCCGCGGCAGGGGAGACCCGGGGGGGGCAACCAAGGCCAGGCGTTGTCACTGGAGGCCCCCATCGGGCACCGGCCTCAGGGCACTGGCCACGCTCGGGGCTGGGGCCTGGAGCGTCGATGCGGAGGGGGTGTCGCTGTGTTGGACTGAGAGAGGGAAGCCAGAGAAACAGGATGGGCGCCCCTGGACGGTCCCCGAGGGGGCGGCTCCAGATGTGGGGCCGTTTTCCCGGGGGGGGGCAGCTAGGCCTGCGCCGGTGGAGCTCTCCTGCCCTGGCGCGCCGTTTCCCTCCCTTCCTCGGCCGGCGCTGCGGGGGCCCCCTCGGCTTTGAAGAGGTCTCCTTGGTGGGAAGGACGGACCCCGGGGCACCGACGCTGCCGGGCGCTGGCAAAGTCGCCCTTTCGACCTGCGCTCACCCTTCTCTTCCCCCCCCCCACCCCCAGCCCGCGTTAGGGGCAGCGCATCCTCCGCCACGGGCGCAAGGGGGACCGTCCCTTCTGGCCCTGCTTTGGGGCTGCAGAGGCGTCTCTGGCTCCGAGACGGACAGGCTGGCTGGCTGACCGGCCGGGGCCAGCGACGGGGGCACGGCACGCTGGACGGCCTCTGGAGTCGGACCGCGCTCCTCCAGCCGGGCTCAAGGACGGGCCGACCGTAGAAGTCGTCGCCTCGGCAAGCATTGCAGTCCAGGGGGCGCCATTCCCCTAGTTTTAAACCAGGGCTTTCCTCTCTCGCAGGGATTCCCCCCCCCACCCCCAATGTTTGAACCTGGGGGGGGGCGCCTGGGATACCGTGCATGGGCCACGTGCGCCGGGTTCAGTGTTAAGCGTATGGTTTTGCAGTCCCCTGTGCAGAGCTTGTGCACGTCTGGGCAGTAACCTCTTCTGAAGCTTCTCATTTGCCTCTTAGTGAATGACCTCTAGCCTCTGTTTGGAGGCAAGCAAGTGGTAAACAGAGCGGTGACCTCTCTGTACAGCAGTCACAGATAAAGCAGGGCCCTGCCTATGCAGTCAAGTATCCAGGCTGTGCATCTGGGGCTGCACACAACATGCAAACAAGAATACAATAAGCCAACAGAAGCACTGCCTGAACCACATTTTGCTAGCCAGGGAGGGGAGGCTGGTTGTCTGGGAGGCTCACGCTCCACAACGAAGGCAAACTGGCCAGTGTTGAGGGTATTAGTTCTGTGTAACCCCAGATCCCCACTCTAATTCTTCTTCATGTGTGTCCTGAAGGACATGGCCAGAGTAGTGATCCCAGGACACCGATGTAACCTTTTGGAGAATAGCCTCCCAAGGAGGCTATTAGGTCTGAGACAGCACAGCACTGTGCCCATTCCCAAAATTTGGTGGGGCAGCAACTGCCCTTCAGGATGAAACTCCCCTGCCAGTTACATTCTTTCCTGGGAGAACTAGGAGTTTTTAATCTTGGAATAAGCTTTCAGGCAGCCAGGCTCATGTGCCACTGCAATTATGAATCTGCCCCCTATAACCTCCCCTCCCAGCATTATGTGGGGCAGAGTCACCTGAAATCCAGCCCCTCCAAGGAGGAAGTTCTGTGGCTGGGAAGGAAAGGGGTGGGCCAGGGGTGCAGCTTTATATCTCCCCCTGTGCCAGGACTCTGGGGGTGATTCTGGATGCCTCCCTTACCATCGAGGCCCAGGTCACAAAAGTAGCGTGCTTGGTGTATTACACATTCGCCAGGCCAGGCTACTACTGCCCTACCTGTCCCCACATCACCTGGCCACAGTGATCCATATGAGTCACCTCCTGACGGGATTTCTGTAACTCGCTTTATGTGGACCTTCCCTTGCCCTTGCCCCGTAAACTGCAGCTGGTGCAGAATGCAGCTGCTAGGGTCCTCAATAGAATACTTCAGAGGGCCCATATCCAGCCTGTGCTGAGGCAGCTGCTTTGGCTGTCAGTTGTGGCCCAGATCAAGTTCAAAGTCTTGGTATGGACCTTGAGGGCCCTTTGCGGTCTGGGACCCACATACCTGACAGACCACCTATTGCCTTGTGTCCCACGCAGGACTTTATGTTCTGTGGGTACAAACCTGTTGGTGGTTCCCAGCCCACAGGAGATTTGCCTGGCATTGATTAGGGCCAGGGCCTTTTCGGCCTTGGCCCCAACCTGGTGTAATGAGTTCTCGGAAGAGCTGAGGGCCTTGCAGCAGCTTGCACAGTTCTGGAGGGCCTGTAAGATGGAGCTCTTCTGCAAGGGCGCAGAAGATCGGGGGCCCCTTCCATACTGAACACTACCTGCATTGGGGGCGTCAGCACCTCCAAATGTTAGGCCCTCCTGAGGGGGTTGGGGAAGGAGGGGACAGGGTAGGACTCCTGATTGGGTCCTCCGAATGTCAATGCAGGGCCAAGTGGCCAATGGGGAGCCGCACAAAGCGCGGCTCCACATTGGCAGCTTGGCCTGGCCTTGCCTGGGCCAGCCTGGGAGTTGTGGTGTCCCTGCTCCTTTCCCATCCTGGGTGCCTTTAGCCTGCCGGGGAGGGGACGTGGTAGTCAGGGGCCTTCTCCCGGGCCCAGGAACAGCCTGTTCCTGGGCCTGGGAGAATGCCTCGAGTCGCGGGCAGGTTGCGGGGCCACGGCCTTCTCCCGGCCCCAGGAAGAGACTCGCCCGTCAAAGACACAGCAAGGCTCTTCCTGGGGCCGGGAGAACGCCTCGAGTCGCGATCGGCTAGTGGGTGGGGGGGGGCGGCTTTCTCCCGGCCCCAAGAAGAGGCTCTTCCTGGGGCCGGGAGAACACCTCGAGGGAGAGCCCTTCCCCAGTGGCCCGGAGCGCGATCGCTGGCTCTCAGAGCCCGTGATCGCACTCCCGCCCGCCGGGGATGGCCTGCGGCCTGGGAGGTAGAGAAAAAGCCTTCCCAGGCAGCCAGGAGGGCTCCCTCTAGTCGGGGCAGGGGGTGACGTTCTGGGGGGGGGGGCTTTCCAGCTGCCCTGCCAATGCTGCCAGGGCCATTGGAAATGGCTAGCGCCCGCTGTATTTTTCCTACAGCAGGCTTAATTTCTAGTAATAATAATAATAATAATAATAATAATAATAATAATAATAATAATAATAATAATTCATTTATGTACAAGTCACTGCCAAGCATAATGCCCGTGCCCAAAATTATCAACACACCCACAAATAAAGAACTGAGAAAGTTTTTGTTAAAAACCTTAGGTCGACAGCTCTACACTTATTTCCCATGCAAATCTTTCTGCTTCTTGCACCTGAGGATAGTGGCGAGGAAAGAATGCAGTGGGCATAGTAGCAACATCTTTGGCCCTGGTCTAGATGGTTATCCCCACCTTGGAAGCTAGGCAGGATCAGCCCAGGTCAGTATTTAGATGGGAGACCACCAAGGAATACCGTGGTCACAACACGGAGGCTGACAATGGCAAACCACCTCCAAACATCTCTTGCCCTGAAGACCTTTCAGGATCACCACTGCACATAGTGCAGACCCTTTCCACCACTGTCAGCATCACCTTTGAGAACACCTTGCATAAGAATGCATGAGGGGGCATTTTAAAGGGGAGAGACACAGAGAGAGAGAGAGCTACTTTGGAGTGCCAAAGGCTTCTTGCAGTTTCTAACCTGCCCTAGTACCTTATCAAAAGAGCCCTGGTAGTGATAGGTGCAGGGATATGATGGCAGTGATGGGAGCAGAAACACAGCTTTGGGCAGAAACACCTTGAAGGGAGTACCTTTCCCATTACCAGGGGATTACTTTGGAGAGCAGGGGTGTGCAAATAAGACTTCCTTCGACTAGGTATGCGCCTCTGCATTGAGTGAACTGCGGACCACAAGCACCCTTTTATCTCAGAGCTCTGGCAGTCCTGAATGACTCAGGTCAGTCTTAAAGTGGGAGCTCTTTTATGCTGATGGGGGGGGGGGGAGCAGAGCACAGAACCTCTGGGTGTGGTATGCCAGAGAAGCTCTTGGGTCTTCTGTGGGGTTATGGTTCTCCCAGGCTCAGCAAGAGAGTGGGACGTTGGCGATCTGGGTCAAAGTATCATTTTACCAAGTTAGGCAATCCACTCTCTTTCTCTTTCTCTCAGTCCGTCAGCTGTAGAATGTAAATAACACAGGCTTACAGGGAGGACAAACCTGAGTAGAAAAGGAAGATGAAGAAGAAGGTTGGTTCTTATATGCCGCTTTTCTCTACCCGAAGGAGTCTCAAAGCGGCTTAGATTCGCCTTCCCTTTCCTCTCCCCACAACAGACCCCCTGTGAGGTGGGTGAGGCTGAGAGAGCCCTGATATCACTGCTCTGTCAGAACGGCTTTATCAGTGTCATGGTGAGCCCAAGGTCACCCAGCTGGCTGCATGTGGGGGAGGAGCAGGGAATCAAACCCAGCTCGCCAGATGAGAAGTCCACACTCCTAACCACTACACCAAGTAGTGGAGACAATCATTTATGCTATACATAAATTAGTCGTGAGGCTAGTATTAAGAGCTTGGTGTACAGGTTAATAGCAGTAGCCTCCAATCTGGAGAGCAGGGTCCGAATCCCCATTCCTCCTCCGCATGCAGCCTTGGGTCACCCTGGGTCAGTGCCAGTTCTCAGAGCTCTCTCAGCCCCAAGGGTGTCTGCTGTGGGGAGAGGAGAAGAAGGGGATTGTAAGCCACTCTGAGACTCCTTCAGGGTATAAAAAGGTGGGGTACAAAAAGTCAGTTCTCCTCCTCAGCCTCGTCACACAACCACAGGCTTGTAGTGGCCTTCCTGCTGTTGACTCCTCTGTTCCTTCACCTCTAGCATTTGCTATAGACTCAATAGCGAACAAAACAAAGCAAACTACAAATAATCCCAGCTGTTAATAAGTAGAGGAGGAACAAGTTATTAGCAAGTACAAGTCTGTCCCAAGGAGCGAAGCCAGTTCTGTGCTGCTCTTGCAAATCTCTCTCACAACGTCACCAGCCTCCTCCTTTGTAATTGCATTGCATAGCGTCCTCACGAGGCTCCCTGGCATGGGGCTCTGCCCCTGGGTCACTAGCAGCCTGATTTCCTAGAGAGAAACACTGAGCACCTAGGTTTACAGGACAGGAATGTTGGGCCTCTCAAAAGCCATCTTTTGCATTCCCTTTTGTCAAAAGTGGCCTTTAATGGGCTGTGCCATTTGGGCAGGGCTCTCTCATGGTCAGGGAACATGTTCTGCAGGCACAGCACACACCCATTCTGCCCATCGCCTGCATCACATTCATTTATAATCAAAGCCCACAACGCACTGATAATTGTTTTTAAGAGAGTGTCATTTTGACTTTCACTTTCTACTGCAGACAATCAGATTCCTTTTCTTTATCTGTAACTCTGGTCACACGTGTTTCACAGGTGTCCTGAAACAACAACATAGAAATAAATGTACATACAGCTAACAGTGGATCCTTTTAAAAACCGTCATCTACTGGGGGGGGGGGGAGGAGTAGCTCTAGAATTGGTTTCCAGTCTTACACAATACAGAAGCCAGGCGGATTTTTGCCACATTTCATTTCACTGTCCCAATGCTGTCACACATTTCTTAGCGTGCAGGATTCCGCCTCCTAAAATTGTAAGCTATTTGCCCTCCACTACAAGTAAACATTGTTTGGGCACAATGGCATCCGTACACACCACAACAAATTGGAGGTAGCTCGGTGAAGCCGAAGGCGGGGCTTGAGCCAGGACTGTGAATGAGCTGGATTTAGCTTCAGCTAAAAATAAACAGCAGATGAAATTAACAAGGTGTGTCCAGATGAATGGATGCAATGGGGCAAATCTGCCATGAAAAATAAAGAACAGCAGAAGAAAGAGGCTAGAGCCATGGCTAGGGAACAGGACACGGCAAGAGTCTCTCTTTTAAAATAAAAATAAAAAAGGTGCAAGGAACAAATTATGGGATGTAGTGCTGACTGTGTCAACTCCATGCACAATTTTTCAGTAGCAGAATATGCTTTAAAAAAAAAGGGCTCTGCCAGCCGGGACACACCCTGGTGATATAAATAGCCCAACTGAAGTGAGTGGAGCCATAGATTTACAACAGCTGGGGGTTGGAGTGGGGGGAGCTGCAGACAACAGGCAACTTCTGTAGCGATCTTTCAGGCATGGGCTTCTGAATCCATACTTTATCCAGGAATAGATTCTTCACCTTTTCTCCTGTTAGGTGAGGTTGTGGGCAGATACCGGCTGAGATTTCCCCTTGGTGCCTTTGCAGACCACAGAAAACAAACAAACAAACCCGCAATATTTTCCTTAGTGCTCTGTTCTCCTAAGCCCAGTCCAGCACCAGTAGCTCAGCATCCCATCCTCACATAATGGGTGGGGAGAGTCTTGCTGAAAGGAGAAGGCTAGATTGCAGTGCGGGAAAATGCAGGGAAGGTGTGCTTTGTTACTACCAATGCAGACAGAGGGCACGGCCTGCAAAGAACTGATTTGTCCAAACTCCCAAAAAAGAAGCAGATGCATCATGCAAGGCTGGGCATTATTACATGGGGTGGGACATACATGAATATATGGCCTTGCCTTTCCAGAGAATCAGAGAATTAGTCCAGTGAGTCCAGGATGGCTTCCGTTGACTGGCAGGGGGCTCCTGCAGAACGTTTCCCAAGCATTTGCTACCAGACATCTTTTAACTGGCTGGGACCTGGGACCTTCTGCATTCAAGGCATGTGCCTTGAGCTGATCTTAACCCCCTTGTTGGCCTCTAAGGGTAGCCTGGTTTACATTCACTCTCCCTTTTTATAAAAGGTGGGCCACTCACATTCTTGAGCCGTGCAGAATGACAATGCTCAGGTGGCTCTAAGGCAGATTCAAAATATCACTGCATTCCAGGAGGCTTGCCCCCTACTAAGCATCATTAAGATGACATTCTGCTCCAGTGCCCCTTTCAGAAAAAGCATGACTGCCCAGCCCCAAAGAATTCCAGGGGTGGAAACAATGAGAGATGCTATTTATGCCCACTTGTGCCTTGCTGAAGATCTTCAGGACTGAAAAGAAATACAGAAGAGTTTTCCTGTCCAAAAAATGTCTGTAAGAAAGTTGGTCCACCTGCTTTACCCAGTTCCAGAATCTCTGGCATCCATGGAGGACACAAGGAAGTTGATCATTACTCTGAACAAATAACCTGCCGTTCTCTCCAAGCCTGTTTGCATGTCATGAGATGGACTGCTGTGCAGGAAGAAATGTACAATGCAGGAAACGTTGTTTTCAGATGTATCACTTCTGATTGGTCCAAGACAACAGATAGAGCACAGCTGTTGATTTTCATGCCACATTGCTAAACCTAGAAATCCTTGCCCTGTTACAGCCATCATATTCTGACCTGTAACTCACAGCCATGATAAATTCTGAAAGTGAAGCTGATCATATTAGGTCAAATATTGTCACATTTGCATTCATTCAGATTCCTAAAAAGAATATGCAGAAAGCAAAAAACTAGAACTCCATACAAGCATATTTCAAGGCAGATCCTAGTCGCTTTATTCTGTTTACTTTTTTTAAAGATTTCTTGTAATGTTAGCTTGCCTCTCTTCACATTGAGAAAATATAGAAGTGCAAAGCTTATCTTCTTTACTTACAGCAGCCAAAAGCACTGTTTAGAGAAGTGGAGTTTAGCAACAAAACAGGATGTGCAAAATTAATCTGAAGAACTGCAGTTCCAAGAGGACAGGGTTTCAAAGCAGCAGACAGGTAGCATTGATCCTGCATCACATAATGGAAATCTGAAATGTTTAATAGACTTCTCGTAACAGGCAGCTGCAGTGCCTTGCAACTGTACTCCCAAATCACTAGCTTTCTTCTTGATCATCAGGAAGGAGGTCTCAAATATTACGTCAGTGTCTTTTCTGGGAGTATATGGCAGAAAGAGGTACTTTGAGCAGAATGTGGTACTTTGTCTGCTGCACCTCAAGATAAGCCTCCATGGACATGAGCCCCTCAAAGCAGATACCCACATCAGAATTTGATATTTGGAATGCAGCACCCAAGCATCGACATTTTTAAACATACGTCTTGGTAGGGATTTCATGCAAATTCAAAATCTGAACAATAATTTTCCTCTTGAATTTGTTTTTCTGTCAGTTCCCTTTATTTTTTTGAAAAGTAAAGTATCAATACCCTGAAATTAGTTATCCCTGATCTGATCACCGCTTCTTGGATAATTGGGGGCAATTAAATGGTGATAGACCCATTCCTGCTTTTTGTAGGATGGAGTGCATCTTCAACAGATTCCTTCTATAATTCCAGAATTGACCTTCAGAAGCATTAAACTCAAAAAGGACTCACAAAATCCAAGGCCGATACAGATGTCACAGGAGCTTCATTAGAATCTCTCTGTCCTCCTCTCCTTCAGGACTATCAGTAGCTCAAACTTCTCCATCTCCTCAAAACATCTATTGCCCAGAAATCTTCACCACATCACTGGTGCAGGCACTTGTTAACCCCACTGTCCTCCCTGATAAATCCTCCAACGTGCCCACAACATTAAAAGCTGACATTTCAACAGTCTAAGCTGATGTCTACATCTGGCCTTCAGCCTGAAGCAGACAAAAACATGCATCCAACCATGCCAAGGGTTTAGAGACAGGCTGGCAATGGAAATTTCTGAGACAAATGGATTCCCGGACAGGAAATACAAGTGTGAAAGCAAGGGCAAGAAAAAAAAAACAGGGGTCTCTCTCATGCCTGGTATGTACTTGATGGGCATCTTTTTTATGAAAGGACTCCTGTGCTACAAAATTAAGGCAGCAATGCAGGCTTTTAAAGGTAATGGAATCCTAAAACAGAGCCACCTGATAAAACTGCTGGCAAAACTCAGAAATTCAGAGGATGCTCTTGAAATTTAGGAGAAAGAAAGATAAGGAATGGAACCAAATGATAAAGTTGTGTAATAATGGGTCACTTTAATTACCCTCGTGTCATGAGAAAGGCAGAATATCTAGATTTAAAAAATCATTCCTCCTTGGAGCAGCTGGTCATGAAACTGACTAGAGAGGTGAGCCTGGATTTGATCTGAGTGGACTGCCTAGAGGAAAAATTTGTTCTATCAAACTGAAATGGTGAACTCAATGCTCTTAAGGTTCATGAGAATGGAGCATTGTCCCCAAAAATCCAATATAACCACATTTGGTTAAAAGAGGAAAATGTGGGGAATTAGTCTGAAGGAAGCTGAATGGGAGGGTGAATAGACAAATTCCTTTAGGATTCTTGGACATTATTTAAATTGTCAATTATGGGAATTCAGAGATAACACTGATTAGAAACTCAAATACTTTGGCCACCTCATGAGAAGGAAGGGCTCCCTGGAGAAGAGCCTAATGTTGGGAGCGACTGAGGGCAAAAGAAGAAGGGGACGACAGAGAATGAGGTGGCTGGATGGAGTCACTGAAGCAGTAGGTGCAAACATAAATGGACTCCGGGGAATGGTAGAGGACAGGAAGGCCTGGAGGATCATTGTCCATGGGATCGCGATGGGTCGGATACGACTTCACACCTAATAACAACAACAACAACAACAACAACAACAACAACAAGGAGAGGTCTTCACTGGATGCCAGCATGGTTAATGAGCAAAATCAAGGAAGGTGCAAGAAAACTTTTGTAAAAAACACTTGTTCACAAATGAGACGAGGAAGAAGGAGCAGATTCTGGAAAAGCAAATGTAAGTTGACAATAAGGTATGCAAAACAAAAACACGAAGTGCATATTGTTAAAAACAGCAACAAACAACAAGAGTGTCTTTAACTATGTCCAAAGCAAGAAACTGGCTGCAGAGGCAGTGGGGCCCTCTGTTAGGACCTCCTCTCCAGACCAGCCTCATCACTCCCCACTGGCAGCTGTACAGTGAGGGATGACTGTGCAGGGCTCCTGCTTGTGTCTGGGAGGAAGACTGGGGCAGCAGAAGAGTGCCCAACAACTACCCACCACACCCCCTCCCCAAGCCTGGCCCTGCCACCTGCACTTCTGGCAAAGGAAATATAAAAGGCAGCAGCTCTGCTCCTTCTCTGGCTCTGGGACCCGACAGGGCCAGCCATGCAAAGGCCTTTTCATTCCCTGCACAAACAACAAGTGGCAAGCACGGAGCTGGGATGTTTTTGTTTCCCTCCTCACAACATGGGGAAGAGGAGGGTGAGAATAACAGCCTGCTCCATCGCTGGCTGCTGGAGATTGGGGCCCAAGGATGGGTTGTCGCTTGTGTGCTTGTGGCACCGAGGTGGCCACCGCTCCCCTCAAATGCAAAGCTTCTTGGAGGTTACCTGGTCCCAGGGGCTGAACTGAAAGAGCGATTCAGCTCAGCTCCACCGTACATAGTGAGAGTCATTGGGATCCCAGGCCTTGTACTGGCAGGCCAGGAAAGCAAGAATGAGAAAGCAAAGAGGCAGAGAGAAATCTTCTAGAGTGGGGAGGATGGGAGAGCAGGCTAGCACGGAAAGGAAACAGCAGAACGGGAAAGTGGCAAAGGAACCCGGGCAGGAGTCAAGAAGCCAAGGTGAAATGTATGCATGCCGCCTTGCTTCTTTCCGGCTGAGAAAACCCTTTAAATTAAACATATTTGCATTCAGCTCCTTGCATGTCAAAATGGTTTCCCCCCTTCAGGAGGTTTTTGAAAACCTCTGAAAAAAAACCCTGAAATGTGTCAACAAATGGCAGCTCTGAGTGAGGGAGGATGACAAAGTTAGCTTCCAACAGCTAGCAGCTACTGGCTGCCTGCATGTGAACAAGATGATTAACACAAAGTGATAAAAGCACCAGTGTCCAGGTTTGCAGGATACGCACAGTCCTGGAGAAGCAGTCTGCAGGGGAATAAAAACTGTCACCTACCCATGGAGAATACTTGTACATTTCTGTCCTCCTCTACTTTCCAAACATAGATCCATGCACACCTAGAGGGGCTTGGAACAAAAATCAATGCATTTATCAAATTCTATAACTTCAGCCACTGCACGGTTCCAAACAAGAGGCTTCAGCAAGTGCCATTTTATCACTTCAGCTGAACCACAAGAAATGGAAATAAAAACACCACTCTCTTGCATGATGAGGAATATGGCAGCCATAATTTATTTCGAAGAGTTCACGGTGGCATACCTAGGTCCCTCATCTTTCAGTGTATCTGTCCAACACAGCAAGGTAGACTGGCTTGAATGACAGTGACTGGGCCAAGGTCACCAAGCAAGTTTCACGGCAGATTCCTAGTCCACTACGCTGATCGCTACATTTCACGCTTCCAATAAGAAACCAGTATTCAGTGATCAATGACTGGCACTGCACACTGTCTCCCCAAAGCCCAGTTGCTAATTCTGTCCTGGAAACTGCAGCTAGGATGCCTCTTTTCCCCTAGCAGAGGTTCCAGAGCTGTGTTTCCATTGCCTGGGGGGGGGGGGGGGATCACCTGATGCTGAACAACTGCAAGGGAAAAACAGAGGGCAGGGGACAGGATGTGTTCTCTTTCCACCTGCTGCTTCTCAGTTCCAGTGGTGCTTTGCCAGCACCGGGGGCCAGACAAGACACGGTTCTGAAGGCATGAGGGTGAGGGTGAGGCACAGTGCGTAGTTCTGTCCTCGCAGTAGCTCCTTCTTGATAATAAAATACCAAACAAGACTTTCCTAAAAATCTATATGAAACACTGCCGATCTGATTACTCAGTGAAAGCTTCTATCGCCACATTTGTGACAAATTTTTGCCCACCTGCTAACATGCTGCCCAACATGTGTGGAGGAGGGGTAACTTTGGATAAACCGAAAACCCTTTATATGCCTCACAAGTCATTATAGTAGTGTTTGTTGACAAGCAGCTGGCTTCTCAGTTAGTGGAGTGGTCAACAAGCACTATTCAAGCGGTGAGGAAAAGGAAGAGACTCCTTAGCAGAATTTCATGGGATGTCGGAGGACCTAATTTAAGTGTGAATGGTTTGCTGGTATACGTGGGAATGGCCAGCAGAGTAGCTGATGAGCTAAGGTGAGTTTAGGATGGATGATGCTTTAACATCACCCATCACAGAAATCTCCTCTATCTTTTGCCTTTGTATGTGATTTTTTAAACCACAATGATAGATTGCAATCCCACCAGTCAATAATAAAGAAGGTGAGTTTGTTTGTTTAGATATTTACACCTTGCTTTTCTCCTCAATGGGGACCCACAGTGGCTTCAACCTCATTCTACCTCCTCCTCTTTATCCCACAACAAGCCCCCTGGCAAGCTGAGGGAGACTGAATGGTCCAGGATCACCCAGCCAACTGAGTGGGGATTTGAACCTGGATCCTCCAGACCCCAGGTTCACTATTCTAACCTCTACCACATCCAGGGGTGAGGGCTTGGCTAGCAGAAGCTTGCTCTGAAGTTACCAATAAAGTGACAGCTGGCTTCATTTTGCAATTCTAGCAATCCAAAAGCATCATAGAATCATAGAGTTGGAAGGGACCTCATGGGTTATCTAGTCAGGACACTCACATCAAATAACTTTCCAACATTCACCGTAAACTCCATAGCTGTGGGACAGTGAAGCACTGTAGGTTGGAAGGCTGGGTGGAGCATATCTCCTGGCTGGGAGATAACTTCTTCCCAGAGGAGCAGGACAAGGTGGTACCTGTATTAGAGGATTGAACAACTGATTACCCATCAAGCTCCGTGTTACTCTGCAGCTTGACACTGTGGCTTGCTGGATTGTGTTAGAAAACCCTTCCACTTTTGCAGTTCCAGGCAGATGGCAAAAAGAAAGAGACATACCAAGATCCTGATGCACCATCATTCTGGGACAATATTCACAACTGTGTGCAGCAAAGTTGTGCAAATCTGCTGCATTGCCCAAGAAGTATCAGGATGTAACCTAGATTTCTGTACCACACATTTCAAGAGTTATGGTACAAAGTCACATTCAACAGAGTTCTGCTCTGCAGCACAACGTCTGTTCTCCCATTTGGTGGTTGCCTCATCCTTCTTAGTGAAATATTATACATATACCACTGTAGGGGTGGCATTTGGCTTTTCTGCCACAGATGCCTAAAAATCTTGGCCAACATTTCTGTGTGAAAGCACAAGAAAGAGGTCATCTCTCACCCTAAGCATCAGAAGTCTTGTGTGTTTAAGTCTAGGCATATTCTGTGCTGAAAAAGTAACATTCTGCAACAAGAATAGACCAACAGAGAGCCCAGGGTAAAGCACGCGAATTGTAGAAATATGCTTGAATCAGCAGAATTTATTTTCATTTTATATTTGTACCTTTGCAGAGTATTTTGGCAAAAGGAGAGTGTGGAAAACTGCAAGGAAAGAGAGAAAACACGTGCCAGGTGGAACAGCGGGGGAAGTGGAACAGGAGTTAAGAGAACTGGATTAAGGATGTGGGGAATGTATAAACCACTGAGCAGATCCGACTCGCACCACCCCAGCCCAAGCCCTTCTTTTTCTTTAGATAATACATTCACCACGAACCAGGATATTGCAAATCAGCATAAAGAAGCAGCTGGGACTCCAGAGGAACCGATCCATGCCTGCAATCCTGCACACATAAGGCCAAACGTAAGCAGAGACGACCCCAAGAAGTCAGGTTTCATGACTAAGGTCTTCATTATACAAAGGAAGTCTGCAACTGCCAGTGGCAGAAGAGGCTTGGGAGCTCAGGCGGACACTCGGCATTTGGCTTCTTTACTCTGCCCAGGCCACACCCACGGTTCACCTCTTGCTCACTGCTTTGCAGGCCCATCTCCAGCAGGCTCCCCCTGAAAGGTGGCAGACGAAGCAGAGGAAGGCGAGCAGATGCTTGCAGGGAGAGCTGGGACACTTTCCAATCACCATGTTGAAATATGGCAAAATCAGCCAAGTGGCACCTCTCTCTTCTAGAGTGGGAGTCCAGACGTTCCAGGAAGATGGAAGGATGTTCAAGAAAACAATCACACATTTTTCCCTGCAAAAGGGTCACCTGCCTCAGCTGAACAGCCCTTTCGCCTTCTTCCTTTTGGTCTTGGCCATGGGCAGTTGAGCCTTCTGGGCCTGGGTGCTTGACACCTAGAAGGGAAAAGAAATCAGCGTGGACAATTCCACCTCCGAGTGAGGCACAGCCACTCCCGGCCACACCCTTTCCTAACACACCCTCCCCGGATGCCCGGACTCTGCTCTCACCAGTGTGCCTTGAACACAATGGACGGATGTCCGTTGGGTTCCTGTCTTCCCTTCTTCTGGTTCCGGTTCAATCGGCAAATCCTGGGTACTGATATGTTCCAGACTCTCGGGATCTCCTGATGCCGTAGGGGGCAAAAAGGGAACAATTAAATGCAGACAAGCAGGCCTGTGTGTTTGTGATGCAGCAGAGCCAAGAGGATGAGAATCAAATGAATTAATTTACATGTGGACAAAGATACAGTTTTATTTATATGCAAGTCTAGTTGAATCTAAAGACCACACAGTTGTACAGGCAGAACAGGAGAGACTTGCAGAATTGGGGAGGGACCTTGATCTGGTGAAACAAATAGCCCACAGGTGGATCCTCCCTCCAGTTTAAAAGAAGGGCTGATTTTTTTATATCCCTCTTTTGACTACCTGAAGGGAGTCCCAAGGCAACTTACAAACACCTTCCCTTTCCTCTCTCCACAAGAGATACCCTGTGAGGAAGATGGAACTGAGCGAGAACCGTAACTAGCCCAAGGTCACCAGGCTGGCTGCATGTGGAAGAAAGGGGTTCTCCAGATTGGAGTCCTCTGCTCTTAACCACTACACCACACTGGATCTCACACTGGTTGTTCACATGCTGACCTTACACTACTTGTGCAGTTCTAATCATTGGAAGTGTTTTAGCCATATCTAAACATGCAGGGAGTCAGGAACTCTCTAAAGGCCAGTAGCAACGTAGAAGGGAAAGTAAGAAGGACAAAAAAACATGCGAGGTCTCTTATAAACACCAATCATGAGGGAGAGCATGAGGACGAAGTCAACTTAGCTTGATAGGCTTTCTTACTGATAGACAATACTGGGTGAGAGAAAGATGGAGTCCTCAATCTGGAGGTATCAAGGAATCATGATGGATATTCTGTGGCAGCTGCTCCTATCTGTGGACATCTGCCACCAAAATTCTTTCCCACCTTGGCTACCTTAGCCAGGGTGGTGCTGGTGGTGATGAAGGCACAGTGCAGGCATACAATGAATACACTGAGGGCCATTCCGCACTCATCCAAAATAGCACAATGGTTACAAATTGAAATCGCTACAGTTTTGCCATTATGCACAACGTCGTTGACAATCTGCAACACTCCTGAAACCGATCCGCAAAAAGCGCTTCATTGTAGCGCTTTCAGGGAAATCCCAAAAAGTGGATTCACCCTCCGGAAAGCACTACACTCTTGCAACCAATCTGCAACACTAGCGAAAAAGTTCAGTGCGTTACCATTGTTGCGGTTTCTGCAAAGTCCCTCCCCCTGGCTCTCTCCTCTGATCTTCCGCCATTTTTTTTTCTCAGAGCGAGTGGAGATAAACGCACCGGCGAGCCTTCATTTACCCAGCGAGGCTTCCCTGGCTGCAGAGCTGTTTTAAGTCACTAAGCACAAAACAACACACAGCCCCGTTTGCTGGTTTATTTTCCCTTTATTTTTTACTGTATTTTCGGCCGAAAATTGCGCCCGTGCCGGGGGAGGGAGTTTCATTCGGGGGGAGCGTGGCAATGATGAAACGGCAGCTCAAACACCAACTGCTACCTAGATGGGTCTCTCCGTTGCAATGAATCAACACAGATTCATTGCAATGTGTGGTTTTTTTTTAAAACTTCCTTAAAGGGAAAGGGGCTTTTGGGGATCATGATAATGGCCGCCCATTGGCTGCTTGACGGCCAGGGGCGGGACGAGCTCGGCAATATCGCTTCCTGGCTAGCGATTTTTGCAGAGACCGGAAACCTGTAGGAAACGATAGAAACGCAACTGGATTCCACTACAAAGCCAGGTATGCATAACGACGAATTCCACTATTTAAAATGGCGTTTTTTCATCCCACAACCAATTTGCCACATAGATCCTGGTGCGGAATGGCCCTCAGTCCTCCCCCTCCCCCGCACTTCATCCACTTACCTTCCCAGTGTCGCTTGCAAGCCACTCTGGCCTGCTGCTGGGTCACTGCCATATAGAGCTGCTTGAGGCTGGAAGTGAACTGGCGCCCATCTCCTAGGCAGCAGGCTTGGGGCAATGTCTGTGAAGTCAATGAGAGACACGTCAAGGCTACACTGGACAGTGCTCAAGGCAGAAGCCATGAAAGAAGAGGACCTGAGCACACAGGTCCCCTGCCATACCGACACTGCTTCTGCAAGGGATCTCAAGTGGCAAATGCTGGGGGAAGCTTTGCCAGCATCCGGAGGGCTGTTAACAGGCAGAGTGGGCCTGCCTCAGTCCTTGCAAGGCAGCCTCATCCTCACGTTCATCCTCATAAAGCCACCACTGAGAGGCCTGCCCCAGCACTCTACCAGCAATTCCAGGTGTTAAATCCGTGGGTTTGAAGGAAGCCAGGACCACTGGGAGTTCAGTCAGCAATTTATCACAAGAGGCAAAACTGAACCGAGAAACCCCCAAAGAACCCCAACTTATATGCTATTACAAACAAGGGATCTTCCCGCCAGGATGGACTATTAGTTTCAGTTTAAACTGGCTGGACCCCAGGGATGGCACATTGGTCAATTACACTGCCCACTCCGATCCTGCCTTGGACCTAAAGCTCGGTCCTCAGCAGAACCACAAGCATAACACCAGTGATTGAACCCAAGACCTTCTGCACACAGAGCATGTACTTTACAGTAGAGCCAGGGCTCTTCCCCAGAGATCCATCCCTCTTGCTGCTCTCAGTCAATCATCAATGCCAGGAATGTCCTCCAACCCCTGGCTTCCAAAAGCCCAAGGAACCCTTTCACTGCATCCCAGAGGAATTCCCTTCCCCATGTCAGAGTGGAAAGGGAAAGGTGTGCTACTCGTGAGGAATGCCGCAGACACAGGGAAGCAGTCAGGCTTCAGGCTAGAGCTACAAAGCCAGCCCCTCCTTCTATTAGGAGGTGCTGTGAAGCTGTTTTCTCTGTGTGCCCCCTGTCCTTGAATGCAGAACAAGAGAGCTAGAGATGATACTCTTCCTGGCATGCCTTGTTCTGGCACATCCAATAAGGCAGGGAGATGGGCACATGGCATGCAGCCCCCCCCCCCCGATCCCAGAACGCAGTGAGCCCAGCCTGTTGCCTGTTTCAAAGGTTTCCAGAGATAACGTTTCTGTGCACTGTGCCTGCTCCACACCCAAACAGTCGGGAGAACAAAGTGTAACAGATAACAGGGCAGTTCCTCTCCAGGCACTCACCCACTGTGGCACTCAAGGCCAGGAGTCCAAAGGCATTGCTTGTGACCCACTCCAGGTTGCAGGAGTGGCATAGAGCTCTTGGCTCAAAGCCCAAGGGACACCAGCTATAAGGGAGGGCCGAGTGAATGAGAGGGAGAATGAGTTACACGGGTATGCTACAACACCTATATCACTTGTGCAGCAAGCACTGCTCCGTGAATACTAAGTCAACTGATGTGCTGAGCCACAGTTCTCCCCAGGCCTTTCCCAGCTGCAGTTCTTCTCACTGGAGATGCCCAGGATTGAAACCTAAAGCATGTTCTCTGACACTGAATGATGGCCCTCCTCCACTCTGCTTATTTAAATGCAAGGTCTTTACACTCTGCTTGCATCCTAGGAATGATCTGAGAGAGATTCCAGGGGGCAATTTATGAGTGTCTCATGTCGGGGGTGAGAGAGAGCAGGATGGCACCCTGGGGGCAGTCTTGTCAAGTTCTCCCCAAAGTCTCAGCCAACATACTCAGATGAAGAACTGCTGAACCACATGCCTCAGCTCCTCTCCCTACAGCATGAGCTTCTGTGGCAGTGAGTGCCCCATAAGGCCTCTTCCCACACCTACCACCCGCCCTGTGATGCTAGCATGCTCCTGTCTCCTTGCAAGTGGAGTTATGTGCTCACTGTGGGTTTCTTTTTAAAGGCCAGCATCCTGCCAGTGCATTGTGACCAGAACACATTCTGCAAATGACACAAATTATGCAAGTGTTCTTTGATCTAATAAACCCATCAGATTTGATGTATTAGAAATAAACTCTGTTCCAGAACATCACTAGTGGCAGCTGCTCATTGGGGGGCGGGGGAGTGCTGCCCAAATTAAATTAGGTATGATGTCCTGATTTCAAAACAGCGCTGCTAAAGAGGGCAAGAAGATTTCGACATGAGGGAGAATTGACATGGAATCTACAGAACATGACAGGAAGCAGTAAACTGGGGGGGGGATTCTTTCCTACAGCCATTGGAGGGTCCTCTCAGAGTAGCAAGACCTTTCCCAGCAACATGGGCAATTTGCATAGGAAACACACATATTACCTAGCTGTAAGGAATTCAAGGAAGTGTTTATTTTGCGAGGAAATCACATTTTCCTAACCATCAATACACATGCTACTCGAGAAACACAACTCTGCCACACAGACATGACTATATACAGTTTCAGAGGGTAGCTGTGTTGATCAGAACTAGAACTGCTGGAGTTAGGAATGCAGAGACAGCAGCTTTGACTTTCGAAAGCTCATGCCCCGAAAATCTTGTGGGTCTTTAAGGTGCCACTGGACTCAAAACTAGCTGTACTAATACATGTGGCTGGACTGCAAATGCCCAAGGATAATGAGCACAGGACACCAGGGCCCCTTATGCACACGCTGGATAATGACACTTCCAGTGCAGAGCACGATAATCTACTTCTAAAGGGCATTGAAAATGCATAATCCAGCATGTGCACAAAGGGCCAAGGTCACTGACACTCAACTGAAAAACACAATGCATCTCTACTCACACTCCTCCAAAGGCAGGCAGCGTCTTCAACAAACAACCTCACCTCCAGATTCACAGGGACTAGAAATGTGCTCTTTTCCAATGGTTATCTAAGGCAGTGGTCCCCAATCTTTTTATCACCGGGGACCACTCAATGCCGGGGACCACTCACCAGGGACCACTCAATGCCTTTTACTGAGGCCCGTGGGGGGGGGGTAGTTTACTCCTCTACTCTCAACCACTGCCCTAACGCTCTCTGCTTGCTATGGTAATGTTTAAACATCCCTTCAAAATAAGACAGACACGCCACAACAATGAACATAAGGAACATTTTATTTTCATGGAAATTTTAACTCATGACAATGACAAATCAATGGGAACCCTGAGCTTGTTTCTCTGCAACGAGATAGTCCCATCTGGGAGTGATGGGAGACAATGACACCCGAAGTGTGTTGTAAAGGGCCGGGGGGGGGGGGGGAGAAGGCGTCCTTCGGGGCCCACCTCCAATTAGTCGAAGGACCACTGGTGGTCCGCGTCCCACAGGTTGGGGATCGCTAATCTAAGGGACCAGATTGACTAACTGGACAAATCACAGGGAACAGTGTGACAGCATCTGTGGAGTACAGCTGGACCCTCAGTAACATCAGGTTACATTTGTCCTGCTCATTAACTCCATAGAGACTGCTATAAATCAGCGACCAGTTTAGAAAACAGGGAGGAAGGATGGGCTTGCCAAAATTCTAGGTAACTGAAAATGGCCAGCATGACAGCATTCAGCTCGGCTTGCTTCCTTGAGTGCTCTAAATCAAGCTGCTCCTTGCAAACACTGTTTCTGCACCACACCACTTTCTGTGAGGCATGATGCACTGTGCAGGTGGGGCAGGATAGTTCAGCCTCTGAGCAGAGAGGATCTTTGGCCCCTTCTTGTTCAACAGTAAAATCCAGAAACATACAGATTTTGCTTATAGTCGCTGTTGTATCCAGGCTATAACAGACTGCAATTCTGGCAGGTGAATGGACCTCAGAGGTAGGTCAAGAACAGCCAATAGGCAACTGAAGGTGCCAGATCAAAGGCAAAGACACAATCATAACTCAGAGTAAAGTAAACAGCAGGGGACTGACTGAGACAAGGAACAGTGTACTCAGGACAAGCACTGTGGCAGGTCATTGCTGCCCTTCCTTGTCTTTCCCATCCATTCCCTCCTCCCAGGAACAGTGGCAGAAAACAGGGTGGCAGCAAGTCTCAGGGCACTGTGACCCCCACTGCCTTCTCTAAGCGACTGCCAGAACCTGGGCTCAGAGCTTCTCAAATTCTTCCCTCATTAAGATAAACCATACCCGCTGGCTCAAAGCTCAGAGCACCCCATGCGATTCAAGATGCATGTCCCATAACTGGGAAGGGGAGGCACAGTCTCTGCATTCCTAAGCTTCGCTTGGCTCCTCTAGAAGGGGCCTTTCTCCATGCACTCTTGAACTGGGAAGGAACAGGACCTTGGAGTCACTATAAAGCCTCTGCCCAAGAAAGTCTTGTTTGGTCATTCTGCCCGAGGACCTACTTGTGATAACTTGGCTGCATGCTGTTCCAGATGTGTACAAAAGAGTGTCTGAGGGCTTCATTAGTTTGAGGCAATCTCTATGTACTGAAGAAGTGAGGGACTAACCCCCTGCCCCCACCCACTGAGACACTGGACTTTTTGGTCAAGCTGCTCCTCTGCGTGTACTGTTTCTATAAGAAGCCAGTCCTTTGGAAGAAGAAGAGTTGTTTCTTATATGCCACTTTTCTCTATCCGAAGGAGCCTCAAAGGGGCTTACAGTTGCCTTCCCTTTCCTCTCCTCACACCTTGTGAGGTGGGTGAGGCTGAGAAGGCCCTGATATTACTGTTCAGTCAAAGCAGCTTTATCAGTGCTGTGGCGAGCCCAAGGTCACCCAGCTGGCTGCATGTGGGGGAGTGCAGAATCGAACCCGGCATGCCAGATTAGAAGTCCACACTCCTAACCACACCAAGGAGAAGGCATGGGAGCATAGGAGCACCTCCTTCAAAATAGTCACACACACAAAGCCATCCTATGCAAAGGAAGCTACCAACTGAAATCTGTTATCAAAAACCATGTCATCATAGCTTTATTTATTGCAAATAGCAAGTTCAAGAGCTGTTTGCAGGATGGCCAGAATCCAAAACTGAATGGGTATATTGAAGTTTTCCAAATGATGTTGGATACTCTGCAAAAAGGGGAGGGGGGGTCCCACGTGTCTCTCAATTTCTACAGTCAACTGACACCCTGGGGAGCTGCCTGGGAAGCATCACCCAATTGCATTGCTAATGAATGGTGAAGCTGCCCTGTGTCTATCAGACCTTCTCCCAGCATTCTGGTCATCCAAGACTATATTCACAGCAGAGTCCGTGTAGGTCTTGCTTTCCTGCTTTCCTGCCTTCCTGCAGTAGACTTGCTCTTCCATAATGGGGACTAGAGTTTTCTAAAGGGCTATATGATTTTCCTTAACAAACAGTGAGAAATGTCAAAGAAAAGGTTCACTGGGGGAAAGTTACCAATTAAGAGCACATGCCATTCCCTTGCCCATGAGCTGCTGGGGGTGAGTGTTGTCCCTGTAAGCATGCCACTGCTGTGTTATGACTACTTGACAACAAGGCCAAACGTGTATCAGATGCCAGAACAAGGCTGAAGGGGGGGAGGAAGCATTAAAGGATTTGCAACCTGCATGGTGAGGAGTTCTTCGGGAAACTGGGGCAAAGATTGTAAGCCTTCAACCCTTAAGTCAAGAGGGCAAGTTTGTCAAATATTTGGGGAATCCTTCCCTAATATTGTCCTCAATCCCCTCCCCTCCTCCTCCATATCCAGCTCATGAGACATTGTAAGGACTATGTACACTTGTATTCATTTTGGGATAATTTTAAATTGATCCCAATAAAAAGGCAGTACATTACTGTTTAGGATCTCCACCTCTCCAACCAGTAGGATAAGCTATATTTTTCTCATTTCATTCTGCTGTTGCAAGGCAGGCCATATTTTCAAGAAGACGTGCAATAGGGTTGCTTTGACAAGCCATTGAAGTACAATGATAAGGTTTTCTTGTTCCCTTAGGCAAACTCATTACTATAAATCTTGCCAGTGGGAAAGAAACTGGCCTAGAAAACAATTGCTCACTCACGCAGTTGTGCACAGGTAAGCAGGGGAAAACTGGGGAGGAAGGCTGACTGCTAGTACCATAATAGATCTGTTCAAGTGGTCAGTTTGACACCAGGGTTCAAGGCTACCTGGAAACCATTTCCTCTGTCCTGAACCATTCCTTGCCTTTCTAATCCCAGATGCACGTGGGCATGCAGTGGATACTCTGTGGTGAGAGCCTGGGATTCTACAAAAACACACACCCAGAGGCTGCTTCCTCTTGATTGTTACTGCATATGCTTTAGGGGTGAGACTCAACAGTCGGACAAGTTCTAAAGCCAAATCCTGGATCAAAGCCAGTCTGGATCTGTGCTAAAGGGTAAAGCAAGCTAGGGACTTCTACACACAGAAGCAGGGTGGAGTCATAAAGAGGTGGAGCTTGTATTCTTTTAAGTTTAAACCTAGATGGGAAATTCAAAAAGTTGCTGAAGAACAGCAGCCGATCCCCCTCCTATCCCTTGCCACACACATCTGAAGAAGCCTATATTCTTCTTTTCACCCCCTTCCCCCACCACTGTTTAAAAACTACAATAACAAAGAGGGCAATTCTCTTTCAGTTTTACTCATTCCTAGAGCTGGAAGTCAGTGGAGCAACTCGTTCTTTTCACTTCCTCCAGCTAAGGGACCTGAAAGCATGCTGTGAGCTCAAGTGCCTTAAGTTCCCCATCTCTTTCCTTTATTTTGACCTTCTTGATCCTAGACTGAGGACGGGAGTGAGGCTTGCCTTGTCACAGAATGTGGAGAGGGGGGTGGGGTAGGAACAATCTGGTCCAAGAAAAATATGTACACTCCTCCCACTTATATCCAGATTTGGCTGACAGAATAAATACAGCAGAAAGAAAAGAGAGATCACAAAGATTCCCAAACCTGGGTTCCATTGTTGCAACAAAACGAGATGCTCCAGGAACTGAAATCCAATCTGAGAAGACTTGATCCTACAGTTTGCAAGGTCACTCTAGCTTTTACAACTAGGGAAAGTCCTTGGCCACTACACTCTGGCTTGTTAGCCCTCTAGGGCACTGATCCCCAACCTTTTCATCACCGGCGACCGGTCAATGCTTGACAATTTTACTGAGGTCCGGGGGGGGGGGGATAGTCTTTAACCGAGGGACGTCGCTGCCGCCTCCTGAGCCCCTGCTGCACTTGCTTTCCCGCCATCACCCCTGACTTCCCGCTGCCCACTGGGGGGTGCTGCCAGCAGCAGCTGCAAAGTGCCACACCGAGGGGGAGCCCCAGACATAGCGGCCGCTGGAGAGCACCAAAGGTGAGCCCGCAGCAGAGTGGCAGGGCAGCCCCTGAGGCAGCAGCCAAGGAGGAGGAGGAGAAGGAGCCTTGGCCCGGTACTGACTGATCCACGGACCGGTCCCAGTATCCAGACCGGGGGTTGGGGACAGCTGCTCCAGGGCATTGTGTGAAGCAGGATGCTGGACTAGATGGACCACTGGTCAGATCCAGTAGAGAGCCTTTCTTAAGTATGTGAAGGAAGAAGTTAATGTCTTTTTGTAAGGCCTGCAGCCCTGATCTTGACTGAGCCCTCTAGTGGCTGCTTTTGGAAGCCAAATAACATATCTGGACTCTGGCGTTCCATCATTACAATTCAATAATCAAAACATATTACTATACCAAACAAGGCTGGATACTCTGGGGAAAGGGGGCAGTGGATGAAATGGCCACTGTTCAGATATAGCAAGGCTCTACTTAATTGCTCTCTTACATCAACCATAAAATGACAATTGCAATAGATAATTGGGAGTCAAAGGAGCATTTTTATTTATTTAGCTATGCTTTAGTCCAACTTTCTCACTCAGACTTGAGGCAGATTACAGAGTGTAAATCGATGCAGCTGATAGGATGAGCCGTTAAACTGCAACCAGGATTACAGAAACCAGAAACGAATAGTAGACCTTTCCTGTCTTGCACACAGCTGAGTCTCATGAATGAGCCACCTGCCTTCTCCTGTGCAGTATTCTTTTCTTAGAAGCAAGTGCCCCTGGTAAGCTTATCTTCAAGGAATAAGGGCATCAGCCCTCCCTGGTTCTCTGTCCTGGAATTCAGAAATATGCTGTCTCTGAATGTAAAGGTTTAATTTAGCTATCATAGCTGGCAGGAAAGGCTTCCACAGGCAGAGCTGCAACAGCATGGGGAGAAAAGGGCTTTGGATGAGTGCAGTCAAAGGAAGGCATGGCCATGGTAGAAGTGGCTCATGGGGGGGGGGGGTGGACTGGTGTTGTATGAGCAGCACACAGGCATGTATAGAACATGTTCATAGACTCCAACCCATAGTATGTCAGACAGTTTCCCTGGACTCCAGAGATTAAAATGCAGAATAGGTCCCCATTTCAGTCATAGTACAGGGTGGGCCTCATACAGTTCTGCCAGGTGACATCCACCCAAGTATCGTTCCCACTGAGACATTATTCATGAAGATAAAAATAACATTCCTTCTGGGTGTCAGCCTGCATAAAAACAAGGACCTAGGAGTGATCAGAGCATATGACAGGTCATCTGGGTACCAAGCTTCATTTCCTTCTGAATCAAAGACTTAATTAAAGCATGCACATTGACTAACAATGACCACCAGACAATACACATTCACTCTGCAGGAAATTATCTAGGAGGGACCACATCCTACATTGTATATGGAGATCATTTATTAGAATGGATTAAAGTGGTTTATCTGGTCAGAAATGAATATTTAAAGGTGACGCAAAGTCATTTTTTAACAGAAAGCATGATCAAGGACAGCTTATTACAGCTATATTTCCTGACACAGCCTAGGCCTGTAAGGGGCAGAGAAGAAGAAAAGGGGCTATATAGAGACAGTAAAGATGGATATGAAGGACAGAGACAATCCCTTGCAAAGATGATTTTCCTACTATCACCCTTTTTCTTGCCATGCACAGCTGCTGAAGGGCTTGAAGGAGGGCAGGGGCTCTATCCTAGTACACATTAAATTAATGTAGAGCAATAAGGGACATTATTCCCACACTGAGCCCTCTGTGACCTCATAATATACCCCAGAACACACCCTAGAATCTTCTGCAGAGCAAAAAGTCACAATTTGGTGTTCAAAGAATCTCCTGTCAACAGAAGATAGGCTCTTGATAGGCTCGAGAAGTGGGCTAAACTGAATAAAATGAAGTTCAATAGGGACAAATGCAAAATTCTGCATTTAGGTAGGAAAACCATATACACCAATGGATGGGGGAGACTTGTCTTGGCAGTGTGAAAAGGATCTAGGAGTCTTAGTAGACCATACATTGAACATAAGTCAGCAGTGTGACTCAGTGGCTAAAAAGGCAAATGGGGTTTTGAGCTGTATCAAATGGAGTATTATGTCCAGATCACAGGAGATTATGGTACCACTTTACTCTGCTCTGGTTCGGCCTCACTTGGAGTACTGTGTTCAGTTTTGGGCACCACAGTTGAAAAGGGATGTAGACAGACTGGAGCGTGTCCAGAGGAGGGCAACAAAGATGATGAGGGGTTTGGAGACCAAGATGTATGAGGAAAGGTTGGGGGAGCTTGGTCTGTTTAGCCTGGAAAAGAGACGACTGAGAGAGGAATCTAATAACCATCTTTAAGTATTTAAAAGGCTGCCATGTAGATCAGTGGTCCCCGACCCCTGGTCCAAGGACCGGTACCGATCCATGGATCAGTCGGTACCGGGCCACAGCTCCTCCTCGTCCTCCACCCCGGCTGCTGCCTCAGGGGCTGCCCTGCCACTCTGCCGCTGGCTCATCTTTGGTACTCTCCAGTGGCCGCCATGGCTGGGGCTCCCCCTCGGCGTGGCACTGCGCAGCTGTTGTTGGCAGCGGGAAGTCATGGGTGCTGGCGGGAAAGCAAGTGGAGCAAGGGCTCAGGCAGCCACATCCCTCGGCAAAAGACTACCCTCCCCCGGGCCTCAGTAAAATTGTCGACGGGTCCCCGGTGATAAAAAGTTTGGGGACCACTGATGCAGCTTGTTCTCTCTTGCTCTGGAGGGATGGATCAGAACCAATGGGATGAAATTAATGCAAAAGAAATTCCGTCTAAACATCCGGAAGAAGTTCCTGACAGTTAGAGCAGTTTCTCAGTGGAACAGGCTTCTTCAGGAGATGACGAGTTCTCCATCTTTGGAATTTTTTAAACATACATAGCCATCTGACGGGGAAACTGATTTTGTGAAGGTTCAAGGGGGTGGCAGGTTACAGTGGATGAGTGATCGGGTTGTGTTCCGCATTGTGCAGGGGGTTGGACTAGATGACCCAGGAGGTCCCTTCCAATTCTATGATTCTATGATTTTAAATTGCTGAATTAGAGAAATATGAGGAAAAAAAATGCAGAATCCATTTGCACAGCAAGTCTTTTCTTCACCATCTATTTCTGTTTGTCTTTGTTATACTTAGACTTAGTTTTAAACTGTGAGTTGCTCAATTTAGGGAAGTTTACTATGACAAAATCTGAGGACCTGAAAAAAATCTTGATCAAATCTGTTTGTCAGCTTGTAGAAAGAAGAAATGGAATTGTCATAGGTTTTCTATTCCTTAACTAAATTGTCACCCAAAGGGAGATGACACCTGTGAAATCAGGAGGAGACTGAGACTGCAAGAGAGCATTCAAGGAAGAACTGGAAAAGATACTTAAATGTAAGGATGTATCACTGGCAACCAAGATCAAGGTAATTCATACCATAGTATTCCCAGTTAATATGTATGGATATGAAAGTGGGACAATGAAGAAAGCTAACAGCAAGGAAGTCAATTCATGTGAAATGTGGTGGGGAGTTTTACAGATATCATGAACTGCCAAAAAAGACATTAAAGGGGGTTCTAATCAAACTTAAACTTTCCACAAAGGCTAAAACTGTGGCTATTGTACTTTGGCCGTCTTATGAGGAGACAAGAATCACTGGAAAAGATAACAATGCTAGGAAAAGCTGAAGGCAGCAGGAAAAGGGAAAGACCCAGAATGAGACGGCTTGACTCATTAAAGGAAGATACAGCTTTCAGTTTGCAAGACCTGAGCAAGGCTGTTAATGACAGAACATCTTGGAGATCATTCATTCATAGGGTCACCATAACTTGGCAATGACTCAAAAGCACGTAACACACATACACGCAGAGTAAAAAGAGGTTCATCTTGCATTTTTGACAGAGAAAAGACAGGTCAACACCTTTGTGGTTAACATTGTTCTTTAATAGTACAAAGCCACAGATTAATCCCTCTTTAAATACATACAAGTTAGCACTGCAACCCACTCAGAGGTACATTCCTTCGCAGTTTCCCTGGTGCAGCATCACACTAGGTTTCCTGTCCTGCTATAATGTGTTCAAATAAAAGGCCAGCCATAAAGAAGAGATAGAAACTGTCTTCTCACCTGGCCTCTAAGAGAAAATCAGCCCTGCCTTGTGACTGGAACTGTGGGTGCCATTCTGTGCCAGCCAGGACCAGCAGTCAGTGGAGACGATATAGCGTGACCACTCACCTGTCTTGGCCATTAGCCACATTCCTCTTACAAGGAGTGCCCTCATTGCTAGCCTTCTTGCAATAATTTGTAGATGGAGCTTCACTGTGCTTCCATGGCAGGCCCCTGATCTCCTTGAACATGATGGGAACCAAGGCCCAGACAATGCAGCTCCATACTGCCCAAGAAAAAGATGGCTCTGTTCACCATTGTCCCAAACAAACCCAATCCCTCCTCATTCTCTTTCATTTTGCACTACATCTACATCTTCTCCATTTGTTCCAACAGGCAGCAAGCTACGCTGTGCCGTGGCTTAGCAGTAGAGTGTTCTGTGTGTGTGTGTGTGTGTGTGTGTGTGTGTTGAGAGAGAGAGAGAGAGGGGACACAGTTGCAAAGCCAAATGACCAAGTCCCTATGTGAGCACAGTCTCTAAATCGGTCATTCCCCAGGAGCAAGCCGGACCCTTTCATTATCACACCAGAGCTTGCCAAGTGGTTACAAACATTTTCCCTGGCAAAGCCCGCATTCCAATTTTTTAATATATTTTTAACTGATTGAGGCCTGCTTTGAAATTACAGCCTGGGTTGTGGCGGTGCGACTGTCAGATCTGCCCACATTCCCGTGGGCAACCTCAGCACATGTTCCATTGAGGGAGGGCATGCTTAATAAATCACCCTGTGGCCAGAGGAGAGCAGGGGTGTAGGCTGGTGTGGGGGTGAGGAGGTAGGGAAACAGGGCGCTGAGCTCTGGTTCGTGGCACAGCAGGGTGGGACGCAAGACATGGGATTGGTGTCACCCATGCCAAGCCATAGGGAGTGAACTGGAGGTACAGAAAGCTATTCTAGGCTTGGAAGACAAAGCCACCCTACTGAACATAATGCTCTGCCAGCCTCTTTTTATCCACTGTGAGATAGCAAGACATTCTAGATCACTGTAGAGGACTACTGCCACCTGCAGTGCTTCCCGCACCTAGAGGCCAGTGGAATGCTAAGATTTCTAGATTTCGAAGAAAACTTTCCTTGAAATTGCCCACAGTATGCCAGGAGAGGGAGAAGGTTCTAACCAGCAAAAATTGGTCCCTGGAACCCACCCACTCCCATATGGAAGCAAAGAACAGATTGTACGCATACTGTCAAAAATTCCCTGCTCATTGCCACATGAATGGGATCCACTGCCTGTGGCACAATGACCTCATATTTCTCCCATCTCCCATGTGAGACTGCACATTAGGAATCATGATCTTTGTGATGGCGAGGCTATGGCATGAGCTGGTAACGGCACAGCTCTGAACTGGGATAGTTACTGTACTCACAAGCCCTACTCAAAGCCCTAGAATTTGAGCTTCTTTGTTACCACAGTCTTGGGTGGAAACAGCAGGAGCCAGTGAGGCAACTCTGACTTTGCTGATGCCAAGTTCCCACTTGCAGGCAGCCAGCTTCGATCAGAAGAGGGCAGTAAAGGGGGAAATGCTGGTCAAGATCCCAGGGATTTAAACGCAGCCATGCATGTCACTAAGGAACCTCAGGGCTCTGTCCACAAGGCCCCTGTGCAGGCAGTTCTGTGCTTCCAGGTCATCCCAGGGGCCCCAGCAGACAGGCAAGTCCTGGAGGGTCAAGCAATGGCTGAGGGGGACTGAGGGGTCGCTGGCAGGGCGGCCAGTGGGGCGGACAGGAAGAAGCCAGCAGGGCGGAAGTGGGGAGCGTGACAGGCCAGCGTGGCCGAGTGCTGCACACAATGTTTTCCTTTCCCCTGTAGCCCCGACGCTTGGAGAGTAAATGTCAGGCACATAAAGGCCGGCACTGTGGAGCGGGGAATGCAGGGCCGCTGTCCCTGTGTAACTGCCGCATAACACATAATCAAGGCAGTCTTTCCCCGCTGAGGCACCCACCTAACAACTGACAGTCTATGCTCGCTTCGAGACCACAGCAGCCCTGCCTGCTGCTCAATAACCTTTTCTTTCCCTCTTTTGCTGCTCTTTTCCTGGCTTGGGTTACAGGCCTTTCTCACAGCTCTCCCTTTGCAAGGCTGGGGGGAAATGCTGCGAAAGTCCCACATGGAATCACCCCTGTACCCACAGACCCCGACCCCCAACCCCTCCCTTTGGGCTGTTTTCAGCTGTCTGTTGGCAAGGAAGCTGAGAATATTCCTTCCCTCGGATTAAAGCCAAAGAAAGGGGATAGGGTTGCAGAAACTTGCGAGGAAGCAGATCAAGGGTAAGCGAACAACTCTGTTGTTCAAACCCCAGCCTAGAGTTGAGAAGAAATCGGTTCAGTTTCCTACTCTGCCACAGAGACCCTGCATAACCTTAGGTGGGGCACCTAAGCGGGAGTCTTTAAAAAAAAACTTAATTCTCTTTCTAACTACTAAACCCTGCTGAGACATATATGAATCATGCTACTTCTCTTCATTCAGCGTCTCAAAAAGTGGTGCAAAGGTACTCCAGGATAAGGTACATAGCATGTTAAAGTTCAGGGGTAAGTGACAGGTTTAAATCTCTGTCCAGCCATGATGTTCACTGCATGGTGTTGAGCAAGTCCCCAGTCTACCTCAAAGGGTTGCTGGAAACACTGTAAAGCAGTCTGCATACTGATAGACTCCTCAGGCTGAGAAGTACAATTTCTCACAAAGGCTTATGTTCACTTGCCTTGCTGGGGTATGCGAAGCTGCAGCGAGCCAGAGGGTGAAGGTACTCCGCATTCTCCATGCTCAGAGTTAGGACAAACAAGGCATTCAGAATACAGGCAACAGCTCCAAGAAAGAGGCCCAGCCAATCCCCACAGG
Organism: Paroedura picta; assembly: GCF_049243985.1. Lineage (NCBI taxonomy): Eukaryota > Metazoa > Chordata > Lepidosauria > Squamata > Gekkonidae > Paroedura > Paroedura picta. Next base: position 72,939,904 of record NC_135370.1, on the reverse strand, counting down.
CTGGGGCCATGATGCAGTAGCAGGTTACATACATGCTAAGCCACAGATAAGGTCCCAGCTTCATGCCCTGGCATCTCCAGCTAAAGGTATCATATAAACAGGCAGGCAGGCAGGCAGAGAAACAGCTTTCTCTGCCTGCGGACTTCAGAGGCAGTCAGGGACTAACTCTGAACATGGATAGCTGAAGTGTTCTAACAATTTCCCATATCACCTTCTTGGTCTCCTGTAAGGTGGTCAGATGCCTCACACAAACTGATACAATCCTATGAAACTGCCTTTTACTAAGTCATACCATTGTTTGATCCAAGTCATAGCATTGTCTACTCTGAGAACCTAAGTGTGGTTGGAGAGGCAGCTGCTATTTGGTGGGGGACATGTTCATCTCGTTCCCTGGAGTCCTTTCAAGACCGGAGAATGGCGGGAGTGCAAGAGGAGCATGGGGCTGGCTAAAGCCCTGCATGCCATGGTCTTGATCAAACCTGCGTGCACCTGGAAATTATATTCCAGAAACAGAACTCCCAGAGTACATTTCTTGAGCAGGACCAGGGCATTATGACTGGGAGGAACCAGTTAGACAGTTTAAGAATAGAAATTCCTCAGGAAAAACAAAGAGACTCACCAGGAGAATGCACTGCTATGAGTTTCAAAAGTTCACAGTGAAATCCTAAACAGAGCTATACCCTTCTAAACCCACGGACTTCAATGGATTTAGAAGGGTCTGTTTTGGACTGCATTGCTAGGCCTGAGAGTAGTTTTTCACTTGAGCTCAGAAAGAACCAGGTGAGTGCTACAGACTGTGGAAAACCCCTCCCAGAAATTTAACCTTGGAAGTCTAATAGTGTACTGTGGTCCAGAAGTTTGTATTTTCTCTTCAGCTTTCTCTTTAGATAATCTGGTCCGGAGCACTCACTATGTGGGCTGCAAGCTCAATCTGCATGGTGATTTCCTGGCCTAGCCAGGTCAGGCCAGGCCAAACTGCCTGGCAGCTTGGCCCTGGATGGACATTCGGAGGGCCCAATCAGGAGCCGCTTTGCGGCTCCTGACTGGGCCCTCCAAGTTTTTATCCCGGACAGGGCCCGCCCTAACTCCTCCCCAACAGCCCTTACCCTTTTATTTAATCCGCTGCGCAGGAGCAGTTTAAGATACTTCTGATCACCTGCAATTGGACAATAACTATTGTGCACTACTAAGGAGATGAACTATTCGCTATCTCTGGAACCAGGCTCCATTTTCTCATTCTTGCATGCTCCAGGAGGCTGGGGAAACAAGAAAAGCCATGCTTGAACCTTCTTGGAAGTCAAGGCAAGCAGAGACCGGAAAGAGGCTTACTTAAGCCTTTGAGAGGTTCCAGACACACTGATGCCCAGCAGAGAGAAAGTGGGAACATCCTGGTGCCATCTTATTTATATCCTGCTTTACTCTGCAATGGGGACCCAAAGTTACTTATAACATGATGGCTTTCTCCTCTTCCACTGCACCCCTTGTCACCTCACAACAACATCTCTTGTCAAATAGGCTATGCTGGGACAGAGCAGCTGCCCCAAATTTATCCAGTGAGCTTACATAGCAGACTAGGGACTGAAACCTGGTTCTCCCAGATCCTAGTGCAACACTCTAAACACCATGCTCGTTCTGTGGTATCCAAGCTCTGGGTATCCAAGGATCTTGCAACAAGGGCAAAGAAATTAGGCTTTCCACAAGATAAGTGGAACAAGCATAATGGAATATTGGCTAACAGCATGCTTTTGGCTAACAAGCCACCCATCTTCAACCATTCAGGCCAATTCTACCATATATGCCTCTATGGCTCAGCTACGTCTGTCAAGAGCCAGCTTGGTGAAGTGGTTAGGAATGTGGACTTATAATCTGGCATGCCAGGTTCGATTCTGCACTCCCCCACATGCAGCCAGCTGGGTGACCTTGGGCTTGTCACGGCACTGATGAAGCTGTTCTGACCAAGCAGTGATATCAGGCCTCTCTCAGCCTCACAGGGTGTCTGTTGTGGGGAGAGGAAAGGGAAGGCGACTGTAAGCCTCTTTGAGCCTTCTTCGGGTAGAGAAAAGCGGCATATAACAACCAACTCTTCTTCTTCAAATATAAACACAATCCTTCTGCCAGTCTACTCATTATCTGTCAGGGGCAAGTATGATCTGTTTTTAAAAAAGAAAGCCAAGCGATCATTCAGTTCACCAGAACCCCACTTTGCCTATACTCTGCTGCTCACATCCCATTCTATACTCTACATCCCGATATCCCATTCTTCCATAACATGAGGGACTGAAGAGAGGGAACCGCCATGTCCTCCTTCAATATTCTCCACCCTGAGTTGGGTGTCTTGCATAATTCCAAATTGTCCCTTCTCAGCAGAATACTGGCTTCATTCAACACCTCCTTGTTGCCTGAGATCAGACATCCATGTGGATGAACAGGCCTTACAATGTCTGGTTTCTGAAGCAGTGCAAATTTGCAGATCAAACTGACATGGCTTTACTGCTGGTGGTGATTGGTCTGTTGTCATTCCATTCTTGATATTGGCACCTTGTTGGTAATGAACTGCTGTTGTGGCAGCAAAGGATGCAAGCAAACAAGGCTGAAGGATGGACTTGACTGTTCATTCAGTAGAACCTTCAGAGGGAAGTAGGATAAAACTCCAGACACATATCACAAGCTTCAGTTCAACTGCTGGGTGGTACTTCCATACAATGAGATAGCTATCAAACACATTAACTATGCCATGAGTGATAGGGTTGTGAGTGTCCTGCATAGTGCAAAGGGTTGGACTAGATGACCCAACTCTATTATTCTATGATTCTATGATCAAAAATCAAGGCATCATCTGACAATTTCAGCTATTCTAGGTTTTTAAGTAATGTCCTATGAATACGCTGGAATACAAGTTACATTTTAGGGCCATACTATTGGCACACTCATTTCCTTGTCATTTTATACTGTCTTCATGGATTTCTTTTTATTAGCATCAGCCACTGTTTTGCCCATTTCCCTGTGGTTAGATGATTACCAGTGTAATTCCTCTGAACATGGAACTGGAAGAGCCTGGCTGCTACTGATCTCCTCAGCACTTATTATGTTGCTGTCCTCACAGCTAGAACATTTCTGGATTTGGAAGATGCATATTTTAGGATGCAAAGAGAATCCAAGTTACATAAATGTCAATGATGGGGGGAGGTTGTGATATTCTCTTAGTTGGAACAGCAAATGCCAGGGACTAGAAATATGTTCAGTGAATCCAGGAGCTCCCCTGCCTTGTACCGAAAATTTCCATGATCTGTGATTAGAATAAATTAAGCCACTTTGCAGAATTGCAGCAACTTTTTAATTTATTAGCACTGAAAAATCTGAATTTCAGAAGAATTTGAAAAGTTCTGAAAAATACTACAAAAGGTACAATAGAAAGGTCAAGTGTGATAAGTGTGTGGGTTCTATCACAGAAAAGGAGTTGGAGTTTATGGATTGCACAATACACCCTACGTAAATCTTGTCTGACCATTTTTCCAAGTCAAATTTTCATGTTTTTTACCATTAGTAGGCTTCCTGAAGATTCTGAAGATTTTCTGTTGTTTCATGAAAACTAGATTCTTGCTTTTTTACAAAAACAAATGTAAGGGTTTTTAATGCCACTATTTCTTTCTTTTCCTTTTCTTTATTTCTTATTTCTTTTTGCTTTTGTTAAGTTCATCCTGTTTCTTTGCCAGTAACTTCCAAGATGACTGAATGTATTTGAAATAACAGTATAATGCATAAATATATTACAATTTTAAAAAGCAATGTAATAGTCAAATAGAAAACATCAAAAAACAATGAGTCAATTAATAAAATTAATAAATAGCTCACCATTGAATAAACCCAGTAGAAAACCAAGATGCTGGTAAGTGAGGGAACAGAATCTGTGATCCACCGAACTTAACAAAAAAGTTTGAATGAAAAAAAATTAATGGAACTCTATTGCCTTTGTCTTGACAGGAAATATGCAATATCAACAAGAGATGCAAAGCAACACCAACCTTGCTGTGAAATTACAGCCTTAAGCCATCTTTGACATAAAAGCATGACAGCAAGTGGTCAGAAGTGCAAAGAGGTCCTTGCATAGATTGCCCCACAGTCAAGTAATTAATGTCTGCAAGCAACCCTGCTATTTAATTTTTTGACAACTGAAACTACCCAGACAATTTTCAAAGGTTTAGGTGCACTGTATTAATCCCACCCAGATGTGATCAGAACTTGGAACAATGCAGTAAAATCTGACTCTTGAATCTTTGGTTAATCCAGAATTATTTGAACTATGCTTCAGTTTATTGCAAGTACTAATTATTGGCCTTTATCCACTCCATTAGTGCCTCCAGATACTGATTCAGCACACTGACTGCCTTAACTGATTCTGCTGAAAAGGAGAGCTAGATTTGAATTTTATGAGCATGCTGATGGTTCCTTACTCCATATCCCCAGATTTATTTATTTTTGGTTGCAATTTCAAGCATGAGGAATAACATTAACCCTTGCAGAACCGCCTAACGGAAGGCCTTGGGAGTCCAGCCAGCCATCACCCACCATCCCATTTTCAATCTGCTAAATCAGCCTGGACCACTATACCCCTGATCCCAGTTTTAGCCAACCACATCCTAGATGGATCCTAGATTAGTTCAGACAGCTTCAAGAATGAAACCTTGAGGTTCTAGGAGCTTATGTGCAAAAATGTGCAAATCAGAGCCTGTCCTGCAAAATATAGAGGTGGAGAAAAGCTCTTCTCAAGAGAAGGCTGAAGGAAACTTGGACTGATACAGCAAAGGACAATGGGTGAGTGGAGGGGTTTGGAGATCTTGTAAACTTTCCTAGAAGCTTGGCATGAAGTCATGTCCCTGTGAAGCCCAAGCAACTGGCTCTTGTTCAGAGAAGAAAGAACAAAGCATTTACTCATCTTGGACTGGCTGATGATGCCATGAGATGTGTGTATGCTGTGGCCAAGGAGCCTGGCCAGCATTCACCAAGGGTTGGGACTCACTTTAGAGTAAAGCTGGGTGTACAGCTACAAGGAGACCCCTTCTGACACAGACTGGTTGCTGAAGGAATCAGAGCTTGGTATAGAGCTTGCAGTCTTGTTTTGCTTTTAAACCAGCAAGAGGCAAAAGGTAAGCTTGTATCAGCAGCATGCAGAAAAAGATTCAAAACTGCAAGGTGTCGCAGGCACTCTCTCAAATTTAGCAGTTCATGGCCCAGGCAATGTATGCCCAGGGATGTTTATTTTAGGGCATGGGAAAGCAGAACTATAGAGTTTTCTAGGACAAGAAGTTGGAGCAAAATTGCTGCATCCTTAAAAACATCTATATGAAAAGATCAGGAGATACTTGCTCAGTTAGAAAAAACCCATCAAAACACAACAGTAGTGTCATGGTCACAAAGGAGTGAACAAACCCTCAAGCTCTTCAGAACTAAAGCCTGGTGAAGATTTCTGGGCAGCCTCTCAGGTTGGTCATCCCTTTGCACCAAGTGATTGGCTGTAAAACAAAGGCATTGTCCTGAAGTTTTTAAAATCCTTTTTAAAATCAACAGCTATAACTTTGACACAACAGGATTCACTCCTGGTTCCTGAAATGTCCCAGTTTGCCTTCTCCCTCTTCAACAAACTCCACACAGTTCTTATTATTATTCTGATTATTTTTATTATTATTATTTTATTATTATTATCATTATTATTATTATTTATAAAAATTATATTTTATAATAATTATTATTATTCCTTGAAAAGTCCCTGGGCCAGAAAAGGCATTTGAGAGGAGCATGCTAGCAATGCAGACAACTGTAATCAATGAGACATTAAGTGAGGCCATAGAGAAGACCAATAGACAGCAAAACCTGCCCCACAGGGTCAGTGCCGAGCACCTCCTGTTCTAAGGATCCCAGGCAGTAGGGCTAAGAAAAGAGAGCTAGAGAGCCACCAGTTACAGAAGACAGATGGATCCAGTGTATAGCAGGACCAGAGATCCGTCTCGGGATAAGGCGGCTTCCTATGCATGGCAATAGTGTTCCAGTGGGCCTGGCTTGCTCCTGAGGAGGCATACGACACCCTACCAGAGTGGCATACTGATTGTTTTTCTAGCCTAGTGTCCCTTTAAAGAAAGAGCCATTCATGGACAGCATTGCACCATGCAGAGCCTATAAAAGCCACTGATGATGAAGTGCGCATGCACAGTGGGGAGGACAGAGAGTGGGTTATTCCATGCTTCACAAAGAGAGAAAGCAAAAGATAAATAAGTGGCTGGCGAGGGGGCACTGGAAAGGAAACACATCGCCAAGCAGCCGGTGGAATCTGTCCCGCCCAAGCCAGAAGAGACACCTTTGATCCTGCTGTCCACCCTGAGTCACTCAGCAAACCACAGAGCATCAACAGGAGCCAGAGGCAGCTCCCAGAATCTGCAAAGGCATATTACCAAAGCCTTACTCTCTTCCCTTAAGAGCAGCTGCAGAAGAAAGAGGGAGGATCTCCTGGAAAAGGGAGCCCCTGTCTACTACAAAGATACCTTCGAGGAACTGTGCAGAGTTACTGATAATATCTCCTAAATCCATTGGACACCAGCACCAGTTACTGTACCAGGCTGCACCAACCATCATTACACATGACCTCAAGCCCACTTAATTCTCCTGCTCTCCATTCTGCCTTTTTTATACACGTTTGTGTCCTCAGTTATCGAGTTTGATGCTACAGATTCCCTGCAAATGATCCAGGAGTTTCCAAACAACACAGAGCAAAATGGAGGTCATTTAACATGTGTAGACTCCTGTGGCCCCTGCTTGCAAAGGAACAATATTCTGGAGATGCAACTATAAATCTTCCAGTATCTCATATACCTTGGCCCATGCAACTAACATGCAACTAACATGACAAGGGAATATTTCAGCGGAATGTTGGGCTTCCTGACTTGCAGCTCCATTCTGATATGACTGATCCAGCCTTTGAGAACTGGAATGGTGCAGGAGTCAAGAATGTAGAAACTGGGGCTCATGCATGACTTTCAGCAGTGATGCTGCTGTATGCAAGCGGCACAACCTACTCCAGGCACACTGGCAGCCACTCATCATCCTGCTTGCCTCCCTAGGCCAGGGAGGAGAGGAAAGACAGCCAAAGAGGAGAATCTGCAGCACCTCAAGATCTCTCCTGTTCAAAGAAGCCATTGCCAGGAACAATGCAAAACCAGGAATGGTCCCAAGTGAAGCCACATCATGCAAGACCAGGAATGGTCCTCTCCCCCTTCCCCAGCAGCAGCAGCAAAGTGGTTGGTATGAGGGCAGTGAGGATTTGCTTTTTCCCCTGTAAAAAAGGGAAATGGCTGTTACTCTTAATGCAACCAGCTTTGCCCAAACTGCAACCTGGCCGTGAACGGAGATGCTACAGCTGAAGACCGGCAGCCAGCCACAAGAATTCTAGAGGGAGATGAGCAGCAGTTGTATACTCTGCTTGCTTTGATTGCCATCCTTTCCCATTCTCTTTCCATGCCCATGGCTTTTGTGTACTCATAGCCCTGCCACACAGGGGAGAGGCTCTCTCCATAGGCAGGAGTCACATCATACCTCACAACTTTCGTGCACTGGACTCTGCAATGGTGAGTCGGAGAACACAGCATGGTATTTATCCCTCCTGAAAAGGGAGGTAAATCAGAGCCTTGCACTAACCTTGAAACTTCCCAAAACACCAACTGCTGCAAAAGCCTTGTTTGGCGAGCCAAGGGCCTAAGAGGCAGAGAGCAACCAGAGGCCATGGGGATGAGCCATCCAACAACGAGCTCGCCTCCCGCCAGGATTAGGCAAGACAACAGAGACAGAGAAGGCAGAGGCTTGCAACAGGATCCACCCAGATTATGGGTTTAGGGAGGGAATCTGGGTGCGTTTTGGGAATGAGGTGGGCACAGCTGACTGTCAGGCAAGAAGGCTGGGATTTGTGGTAAAGCCAAGAGCACCCACTGCCTCTAAACCAGCATCACACAAATCTAGAAGCAGCACGGGAAGTCAAGGTACGTGGGAAGAATGCCCCATTCTGACCTGAAAATTCAGCAGGAAGTGGTGGTTGCCCAAGCCGAAACGGGAAATCAGTCATTGAGTCAAAAGTCTCAGACACCACCACAAAAACAGGGAGGGAAAGCTTAATCACAAAGACAGACACCTGTCTGCAACTTCCTTCAAACAGTCCCTGCATATACCTTTCTAGGCATCCCTTCCCTCTCAGATGATCCAACAGCACCATAAAAAAAAATTGGACTTTAGTCTTCAGAGTGAAGGTTCTCAGTGGGAACCTGGCCTAGCAATCAAGGGAGGAAGAACCAGTTCTCAGGCCGCAGCTCTCTCCAAGGGGATATGCAGAGAGGCCACAAAAAGGCAGCATGACCCATATAGCCTATCACATGGCATTGCATATCAGAGAAGCACACTAAAACTTTTGTATGCAACTGTGAGATTACGAGCTGTGTGTGTATTCACATACCCCTATACTTTTAAAAATATAAACTACTGAATATTATCAAGTAAGTATCAATAGACTTCTGTACATTTTTGTAGATTTAATTTAGAATAATCTGGTGTGCTGTTCATACAAAGTCATATCATGCAATACATATATGCTCCATGGGCAGGCCAGGTGTGTATCACTGCTGAGTGGGAAGCTTCCCATAAGATCACTGCCAAGTACTTGCAGAGCAACAACCATCGACAAATACTAGAAGGTATCTGTCAATAAACAAAAATAATCCAAAAGACTGCTTTGAAAATCGCAAACTTTTATCAACTGAGGCACTGGATTTTTGCAAGCAAAATCATACAGGATAAGATGGGGGAGGGGAGGACAAGGAGCACAGCAACCTCCGCCTGTGGAGCCTGCCACCAAGAACCCCAGAACATACACTCTCCTTTCCTGGTCTGCCTTGTTGATTTCCCAGTGGTGTGCACAAGGAGTGTCCAAGACGGCACCTCAACTGGAGAAGCAGGAGGGGATGATGTTGAATTTTTATATATTAACTTATTCTTGCCGTCAGATTACGTGGTGGTTTTAATGTTTTATCTGGGGATCTATTTTTATGTTGTAACCCGCCATGAGACAACTTGCTTGATAGCCATGGGCAATAGATTGAACAAATAAATAAATACCTGTATGTTGGGGCAGGTGTGAGAAGCTATTACTCTACCCAGCTGGCTGCCCTTGGAATGGCTAGTGAAAAGACAGTACAATCCGGGCAACTGGCCTCAGAACTGGGATCCCATCCAAAGCATCTGGCAACCAGCATGTTGGAGGGTGCACTGCGCAATTATCTGGATAGCTGTCCTTGAAATGGAACCTGCTCAGGCTCTTGGCTCCCAGAAGCCAAGGAGTAGAGCAGCATCCAGACATCCCTGACCACCTGCTTGGTCCCTTACACTGAATTGCAGTTCAGTGTTTCTGGAACAGAGGAGGAAGGCTGATGAGTGCACAGCTGACTCATTCATAGCCCATACAGCCAACAGCCTTTGGCCTAGCTCTGTCTCCCCTCCCCCTTCCCCATTTATTCAGGATCTAGGAGTGGGACACCTGCCCCCACTCCTCCTCCAGCCTGGATCCTCTCAGGCAGAATGGCCTTTTCTGTTGAGTAGGTTGCTGTGGGATTCTCCCCCCTGGCCAAAACATACATAACACAGGGCGGGAGAGGTGATGTAAAAATTCTGAATGGCCCGTGCATTGGGCAGATCCAGGTGATGCCAACAAAAGCTTGCAAGCAGCCACATGAAAAGGTGGCTGCTCCCCCTGCCTTAAAACAGCACTCTCTTCTGATTCTGGCCAAACATCTGGCACAAGCACAAACCCCTCAGATTGTTTCCTAAGGGGATCTCCCCAGCAATGAAGCCCTACTGTACAATGGTCAGGAGTGTCCTCCAGGCAAAATGTGTTTTCCTCAGTAATGGATGTCTCAGAAAACGGCTCAGGGTCAGAAGAGACTGTTGTTTTAAAGTGTTGCCGCTGACTCCTACTCCTCATCAGTCCTGCTAATCAGGACAAGCAGCCAATCTAAAAATCTTGGGGGGGGGGGGGGATGCAAATCCAGAATGTAAAGGCAATGTTCTATAATTACTGTCACCATAGCTTATATGCAGATGAACTTTGTTGTTATGTGCGAAGTCGTGTCCGACCCATCGCGACCCCATGGACAATGATCCTCCAGGCCTTCCTGTCCTCTACCATTCCCCGGAGTCCATTTAAGTTTGCACCTACTGCTTCAGTGACTCCATCCATCCACCTCATTCTCTGTCGTCCCCTTCTTCTTTTGCCCTCGATCTCTCCCAGCATTAGGCTCTTCTCCAGGGAGTCCTTCCTTCTCATGAGGTGGCCAAAATATTTGAGTTTCATCTTCAGGATCTGGCCTTCTAAAGAGCAGTCAGGACTGATCTCCTCTAGGACTGACTGGTTTGTTCGCCTTGCAGTCCAAGGGACTCGCAAGAGTCTTCTCCAGCACCAGAGTTCAAAAGCCTCAATTCTTTGACGCTCAGCCTTCCTTATGGTCCAACTTTCGCAGCCATACATTGCAACTGGGAAGACCATAGCCTTGACTAAACGCACTTTTGTTGGCAGGGTGATGTCTCTACTTTTTAGGATGCTGTCTAGATTTGCCATAGCTTTCCTCCCCAGGAGCAAGCGTCTTTTAATTTCTTTGCTGCAGTCCCCATCTGCAGTGATCTTGGAGCCCAGGAAAATAAAATCTGTCACTATCTCCATTTCTTCCCCTTCTATTTGCCAGGAATTGAGAGGGCCGGATGCCATGATCTTTGTTTTCTTGATTTTCTTGATGCAGATGAACTAGAAAAGGGCAAACACAAGCTGGGAGAACGGGAAACCTCCATATCGTGATGTATTTCTCCCAGGCAGAACAGGCTATTCCAGAGAGTAGCCAGTTGCAGTCCAAGATAATCTGGCTTCTCAATGCTCAGGCAGTTCCCATCAATAAAGCAATGCTAGATTAGCAATCACAAAGGAAAGGAGCTGGTAGAAAGGCTCAAGCTACGCTGTAGGAGGAATAGTTCAGGCTGTGCAGCTTGATTATGGACTGAGCCTGAAGGATAAGGGTTAGCTGTTTTAGCTTCACACTCACCCACTGTCCTTCAGCCCAGGCTTAATACATCATATCTAATTATTCAGGTGACCAATCACAGAGGTGGCCTGATGGATTCTAGAATGCCTCACACCTAAGATCTTTCCTCCCCTCCTTTGGCCCAACCAAAGAGATGAAGATAATTATCTGAAGATCAAAGTACTATTGCTATGTCTTCCATAGAGCTGCACTTCATGTTACTTCCTATACAAGGAACGCCTGGTCTCCATCAAACACCAGCAACTTGTGACCAAAGAGAAGGCTGCTGGCTCCCCCTGGTGGGAGCCACCAGACTGTGAGGGATCAACAAGCCACTCTTATTAAGAAATCTCTCAAGCGGCTATGAGAGGATTGCAAATTTTAGTTCCTGTCACCCACTATACAGAAGCAAGTGTCACAGATTGGGTAAAGAGCACTGAAACAATCAAATTTAAGGTGTGATTTGGAAGGGAGGGGAAAAGAACTTTGAATGAATGTGTGCTTTAAATAGGCAGCCACCCCAACCTCCGTGGCACTATCTGGACCCAGTTATTCCAGATTCAATTAAATGAGAGGGGAGAATAATCACTTCACAGTGATAATAAAGTCTATGGGCATAGCAGGCAGGCAAAGAGTTATTGGAGCTACCAAGGCCTGAATGGGCCATGGAGACAGGGTGGGTGGCATGTGGAAACTGTTACCTGCCTGGCAATAAATAGAGGATTCAGTCTCTCCCTTGTCAGTCAGGGGCACCTTTCACCGCCCAAGCTAAAAATTCCCTTTAAGAAGGAAGGAAAGAAATGAAACAAACTGAAAACACAAAAACAAAAAACAGAAGGTGAAAAATTCCTTGACATTTCGAGCCTAAAAATATCCGTGGCCTGGCTGGCTGGCAGGGAGGCGACAGCCCTCTGGATTTGTCAAGCAAAGGCTTTCACACCCTCCCTGCGCTGCAGCTGGAATGCCAAATATATAGTCAAGCCCCTACCCATCAAAGCAGTCTGCTTGGAGTCGGTCTCGGGCAGCAGGCACTGTGGGTTTGGCCCACAGAGACGCTGAGAACATTTCAGAGGCATGCTGAAGGAAAAGAAACACACACACACACAAGATTAACGATGGCCTCTAAGGTCATGTGGCGGGAAGGTCATGGGCTGGGCACAAGATACCTGCCCCTCCACGAGGGATCCCGGCCTGCTCAGAGCACTCATTCTTATCACCTTGTGTCGGGCTCTGGGGTGGGGATGTTTGGGCTGGCAGGAAGCCAACATGGCCCTGCATTCCAGGGCACAGCACAACCAGTCAAAGTTAAATGGACTCAGCCAACAAAGCCGGCCGTGCTGGGCCCGGGGAAATAGTGAGGAAGTGACACTCCAAGCGCAGCGGAAGAGGGAGGGCAGGCTCCAGGCTGAATAATGCCTGGAAGAGTAGGCACAATGATAATGTCACACACACACACAAACACAGAGGCCTCAGAACACCCAAATGCAGATATGTAATGTGGCGGGGAGCATCAATATAGCAATCTTGTGTGTGTGTGTGTGTGTTTGTGTGTTTGTGTGTGTGTGCGCGTGCCCAGGGGTGGGGGTGGTGGTGTCGCAGAGTGCTTCAACACAGGATAAGGCAGCTTGGATAGTCATCAGGTTCTGTGCAGAGGAAGCTTTGAAATGAAAAAGATATCCAGGGAACGGTTGCCCCTCTCTTCCTGCAATATTCTTCTTCCCTCAGCTAATATGAAACATTACATACATACAAACAGACTTGAGGGGTAGGCATGCAATTTCCTCATGTTAATGCAAGAAACAGCACAATACTTCAGAGAATTCTGCATCAGGGACAGCCAGATATTGTTATCAATAGTTTTCAGGATCAAAGGTTTGTAACAGTCCTTATTTCCATCTATCAAACTATTTGTCCTAGTTCTCACTTTGGCAAAAGGCAAGAAATAGATAATTCCCCTTAGGAGATCTGCCTTTTGATCCTGTGCTTCTTTTACCCATTTTCTTAGCATCTTACGAGACATTCCAAAATTAGGTGGAAATGTTTTATGGTCACATTGTTAAATTGGAGACAAAACTGGAAAGAGTACATCTCCCTTCCAGCAAAAGGCAGGAGCTGACAGTGTTATTTTTTGGGGGGGAGAGGGGAAGGCTGGTATTGGAGGGGACTCCAAAGATTGTTACCCAGTAGTCTCCCTCTGCCCCCATTCCCTGGTAGAGTCCCGCTCCCCTCATTAACTATGGGTGGAACTTTCAAGGTCCAGTGTCCAACTTCAGTCCCTTCCCATGTGACTGAGCTAATCTTAAGTGTTCCTGGTTGTGAGTGAATGGGCACCTATGCACTCAGAACTCACTGCTGATCTAACAAAAGGTATCCCTCCTTTCCCACTAAAGAGGCCTCTTGGTATCTAGTGGGAATTTCACTCAAATTCCTGAAGCGGTTTTCCCTTTCACTTCCTGCCAGACAGTGATCCAGCCCCTGAAGAGGTATTAGTGGCTGCCACTAAATTGTGGACCTAATCCCAACCTGACAGCACCCAAACCTGAGGGATGGGGCTGACAACAACAGATCAGTGTGCCAAACAAACAGAAAACCATGCCACTGTGAAATTATACATTACATGCCTGTCCCCAGCAGTGGGACGATCTTGTCAGGCTATGGGCAGCCGTAATCTCTGGCCCTGGGTAGGAGTACCTTGGCCCTGAGTTCATCATCAGGTGAGGAAATAGACCGCACTCAGATTACAGGAGATCCTCAGACACCTGTCGCTCATAAAACACTCACTGTCTTAGGTTCACCCTTGAAAGGCCATGGCAGAGGAAGCAGAGGAGCTATCCAAAGTGCAAGAAGGAGCAAAAGGAATGTGCTGGCCACCTGAAAAGATTTTAAATGACCCCTGGATTATTATCATGGCACAACCAGCATGTCATCCCACAATCTCCCTGGTTCCAGGCTTCAAAGAGACAAGAGGAGCCTTAGGACTGACTAGAACTGAACCCAGACAGGGTGGAAGTGATACTGCTTCGAAAAGCAGGCGGCATAAAGGATATTGGGCTGTCCACTTTCCCAACAGGTTTCATTTGACCTTTCCTGTTATATGCCAATAATGGTACTCTGTATTCTATTCTGACCTCTGCTAACATGGCTAAGAGCCTAAGGATTATACCAGATGCAATTAACAAGTTAATGCAGTAGCTAAAGATGCTTTCTTCCAGCTCTGTCTATGGCTAGGCTAGCCACTTGGATCCATGTCATGGTAGCATATAATATGCTCTATATAGACCTCTCCTCAAAGTCAACTTGGAGATTTCTGTCGGTGCAGAATGCCACAGCTCAGTTATTACCAGGAGTAAGGTGAAGTTTGCATATTACACCCCTTCTGCAGTCACTCTTATTGGCTTCCCATCAATTGCCAGGCTCAATTCAAGGTATTGACAATCTTGTACAAAGCCCTTCATGACCTTTGATGCTGATATCGGTGATACTGCCTATCCTGCTCTGCTCTGCGGTTTATTGTGCCAGGGCTTCCTGCTGGTGTTACACTGCAAATGGGTGAAATCAACTACATATACAAATTTTGTGGTTGTTGTGGCCTTCACTTTCTGGAATGGCCTGCCTGGTTAGAGCAAGATGGCTCCCATCATCCTGGCTTTATGCAAACTATGCAAAACTGAACTATTGAGGACTTTTTTTTACAGAACAAAATGTTTCAGAAATATTTGACTTACACTGTGTAATCCTCTTTGACTCCCAGTGAAAAAGGCAAACTATAAAGAATGTAAATCAATAGGCTAAGCTGCCAAGGAATAGCCACACAAGAGGCGTTCCTTAAGAGGCATTCATCATTGATGGAGCCTTTATCATCATTATTTCCAGAGCAAATCCTACAAGGTAGTTTGCTCAGTTTACCAATGAATCAAGCAAGGTTGCAAGATGGCAATTTGCCAAAGGCTCTCTACTAAGGTGACATTTGAACCCAAGTATCCCAGGGCCAAATTCCACAGCAGCCTGTATGGGCTTCCTCTGAAATGCATATGGACTAAGGCAGTAGGTGCCACTCTTCCACATTACAATTTCCTACACAGACACCATGTCTTAGTAGGCATATTGTATGTATGTCATTGCACAGCACAGGCAGGTGGAAGGAAGGTATATGTCGCAGTGCAACATCCTCCATTCTTCAGCTTAGTTTAGCTCCACCAGCAGGAGGAAGGCACCCTCTGTGGCCAACGGTGCCTCTGAAGTTCCGTAGGCCTGATCCCTCTAACCAGCTACAAGACATTCCCTTACTGGCTCCAACTGAACATTTTGAGGGCTGCTTGGCATTCCACTCCCAGGCTCAATGGAGTTTGCTTAGTGATCAAGATTGGAAAAGAACACTGAACACCTTGCTTGTAACCCATCCTTGCTGCCACTGCATGCCCCACCAGCCACTCCACTGGGGGGGAGGGAATTCCTCGCCTGGAACAAAGCTAACAATCCTACATTTGTACAGGAGGGCCCCCTTATCCACTCCTACGGCCCAGTACTGCTACCTCTATAGATCATTAGCAATTATTTACTGTTTTTGACTGGTAGGCTCAGTGTACACACAGTACAGACCAAGCATTCTTGCTGTAAAGGAAACATGCAGTCATAAAAATGAAGCTTATAAAGGCTTATTTGCACTGTCAACAACCTTTACATTTTACTCCTAACATCAAAGACCAGTGGAAGGATGAACACCACCTTCAGGATCACCTACAGTAGAACAAGTGTCCTAGATCTCAAATGAATAAATTATATCAACACATTCAAACTGAGCTTCCATCACATGAAATCCATTCAGGTGCTCCTAGAGTTCAGTGCCTTTGTGATTTTTTTTTCTATTCTGCCATCCGATCAAATTTCGAATGAAATGTCTAATCTATGTAAGTAGATTTAACGTGTTATTTCCAAAGCATTTTCACTGGTTGTAAACATTCATCTAAAATGTTTTGTGCTGCAACAATAACGTAGGGTTCAGTAACTGAGGATGCTTGGGACACAGCCAGTCCCTCTGAATATCTGTTTACTTATTTAATGCAAAAGGGTAAGAAGTTTGGCTATTTTGGAAGATGAGACTGAGTGCTCTGGACCTCTGTTCCTGGATCCATTCACAAAGTTGGCTCCTTAGAATCATAGAGTTAGAAGGTATATACAGGGCCATCTAGTCCAGCCCCCTGCACAATACAGGAATTCAAAATTATTTGCCCACCCATGGTGACCCCACTTTCATGCCCAAGTGATCCCTCCACCAAAAATCTCCATAATCCAGCCTGACCTGGAGGAAATCTGCCTACCATCCCACAGCAGCAATTAGCAATTCCCTGGGTATGCAAGGAAGGGCCACAAGAGACCAATACTGGCACATCCCTTCCTGCCCGCCTGCCCACTCACAATCTGCCTAAGTTCATAAAATCAGCATTTCTGTCAGGCGACTATCTAGCCTTTGCTTAAAAACTTCCAAAGAAGGAGAACTCACCACCTCCCGAGGAAGCCTGTTCCACTGAGGAACCGCTCCAACTGTCAGAAACTTCTTCTGGATGTTTAGCCAAACATTCTTTTGAATTAATTTTAACCCATAGGTTCTGGTCTGACTTTCTGGGGCAACAGAAAACAACTCTGCTCCATCTTCTATATGACAGCCTCTCAAGTATTTGAAGATGGTTATCATATTACCTCTTAATCGCCTTCTCTCCAAGCTAAACAGACCAAGCTCCCTCAACCATTCCTCATACAACTTGGTCTCCAAATCCCTCACCATCTTTGTAGCTCTCCTTTTCACGCTGCAGTTTGTCTACATCTTTTTTCAGTTGTGGTGCCGAAAACTGAATACAGTACTCCAAGAGAAGTTTAACCAGAACGGAGTAAGTGGTAACATCACCTTGCATGATTTGGACACTATACTTATTTTAATACAGCCCAGAATCCCGTTTGCCTTTTTAGCTACCGAGTCACACTGCTGACTCATGTTCAATGCATGGGCTACTAAGACCCCCAAATCCTTTTCATATGTATTACTGCCAAGACAAGTCTCGCCCATCCTATTGTGATGCATTTGATTTTTCCTACCTAAATGCAGAACTTTACATTTTTCACTATTAAAATTCATTTTAGCCCAGTTTTACAGCCTGTCAAGATCATCCTGTATCCTGAGTCTGTCTTCTGGTGTGTTTGCTACCCCTCCTAATTTAATATCATTGCAAATTTAATAAGCACTCCCTCTCTTCCTTCATCCAAATCATTTATGAATGTGTTGAACAACACAGGGCCCAGGACTGATCCCTGAAGCACTCCAATCATCACTCCTCTCCAAGATGATGAACCATTTAAAAGCACCCCATGGGTGCAATCTGTCAAGCAGTTCTTGATCCACCAATGATAGGATCCATACCACATTTTACCAACTTGCCAATAAGAATATCATCAAAAGCCTTACTGAAATCAAGGTAAACAATGTCCACAGCATTACCATGATCTAGCATGGTAGAAACTTTCTCCAAAAAAGAGATAAGGTTAGTCTGACATGACTTGTTCTTGAGAAATCCATGATGATTCTTCATAATTACAGCCATCCACTCTAGCTACTCAAGGACCGACTATTTGATGATTTGTTCTAAAATTTTGCCAGCTACAGATGTCAAGTTGATGGGTTGGTAGTTACCCGGATCCTCCTTTTTCCCTTCTTGAAGATAGGGACTGTCACTTCACCTGTTCTCCAAGAACTGTAAAGGAATCTAGCTGTTCAATAAGGCAAGAAAGGGTGCTATAGGGAAAGGACAAGGGATAGAGGAAAGACAGTGTCACCTTTATGAGATTGCATGCTGATCTATGCTAAAATATGCATATGAGCAGCTGAACCACAATTTGACTTCAAGTCCTTAAATGCATGGATTGATAGGTAGAAATAAAAGAAACCTCTTTCAAGAAACAGAGCTTTAAAATGTTAATAAAGTACATAAAACAAACAAAACACAAGATTATTAGAAACTGCCATGATGGCATGCGCTGGGGCCAGCAACTAGTCTCTTTTTATTATTTCTTTTCACAACTGGGAAAGTGTCTACCATTAATTACTAATCTTGACATTTTCATTTCTCCAATGTTTTTGTGAACAACAACTGGACTCAAAAGGACTGATCAGCTGTTTTAACAGAGAATTATCATACAGTTTACTAATTTGCCACTAAATTTACTTATTCTTTATATCTGTACTCTTATGATCCTTGTTCCATTTCGTCTGAGGAAGAGTGCATACAGAAGAAAAAGAGTTGGTTCTTATATGCCACTTTTCTCTACCCGAAGGAGTCTCAAAGGGACTTGCAGTTGCCTTCCCTTTCCTCTCCCCACAACAGACACCCTGTGAGGTGGGTGAGGCTGAGAGAGCCCTGATATCACTACTCAGTCAAAACAGCTTTATCAGTGCCCAAGGTCACCTAGCTGACTGCATGTGGAGGAGCCCGGAATCAAACCCAGCTAGCCAGATTAGAAATCTGCACTCCTAACCACTACACTAAGCTGGCTCACGCTCTGAATAAATCTTTGTTGGTCTTAAAGGTGCTATTGTAATCAAATTGTGTTGTGTTACTTGAGACCAACATGGCTACCTACTTGAATCTACCCAGGTGACAGCATTACCTTTCTTTTGGTCTTAGTAAGAAAGATGTTTGCAACTTTTGCAGTCAACAAAAACAGCCTTTGGGAAGTGCACCAATTTAAAATGAGTGAATAAATTGCTAGGCTGTAAAAGTAGCATTGCCAGGAAGGATTTAGGAATTATGAGGGATTATCAGATAGACATGAATCAACAGCACAATGCTTTGGCTCTAACAGCCAGTGCCATTTTATTAATTAATGCTGCATCCAAGATTAGGGAAGTGATAGCATCACCCCTCTAATCGCAGGTGCTGCATTCAGTTCTCAGAACCAGAATTCAAAGAGGAGGTTGACAACACTTCCCTTCCAAGAAAGGTTCTGAGGAAGATTATAAATATACCAAAGAGGGCATCACAGGAGTAAAAAAGGTGATGGGTTGGGAGGAGGGAGATTGGGGGAGAGGAGAGAGATAACATGTTGACATTTTTCTGATAATTTAAATGAAAAGAGGCAGCATAATACTATGCAGACAGGGATAGACTAGCAAAGAGATACATCCAAGACAAGCCCTAAGAAAATTTGCCTAGCTATAACAGTACCAGAAGTGAAACAAGCTGCTAAAAGAAACTGGAATCTCCTTCCCTTTGGGGGAGTTTCCAAGAAAGGTCTGGATGAGTATCTATCAGGCTATACTTCAATCGCTGCTATGCTACCTTAGAATCAATGACTCGCTTTATGGCCGTGAGATGTCTTCAAGCTCTGTAGTTCCATGAAGAGGATACCACATAGTTTTCTCAAAGACAAACTGTGAAAATAACCACATGTACCATTAAACACTGAACAAAGAAGAAATTGTTTCTGCCCTTCTTCGCAGAGGGGATTAAGTACCATGTGGCTGGGGCAAACAGCTTTATTTGTCAACCCAACAGACAAGGCTATCATCCAAGGCCAGAAATAGTGGAGGCAGCCATCCAATGCAAGACCATCAAGGGAATGTGGGCAGGGTCTAGCCCTTGAGGTTGACTTTGGGCCTTAACTAAATATACTGAAGAAATTTTTTTCAGACAAGCCAGACAAAATGACATCCAGGCACTGCAATGAGACTCAAACAGGGCTGACTAGCAATCAGGACCAGAGCCAAGGGTGAGTTGATGGCACTTTGAACTCAGGGCAGACAGAAATACTGGGATTTCACAAACACAGAGTTGAAACATAGCATAAAGTAGTCAGGGCATGAAAAAGAAGAAGAACCATAGTTAGACTTTGGGGGCAGATATAAGGGCAATCAGTCCTAAGTTTCAAGAACAGGCCACAATGATGGACAATCCATAAAAAAACAAAGTAGACAAAGGTAGAATCATTAAAGATGTCAGGTGCTTTCCAGAGATTACTATTCCAACAGAACTCCAAGATGTATGGCTCACAAGGCCCAGACAGGGCAAACAAATGCCTAACACTGGAACTAGCAGTTCAACCTGTAGCAAGGATCAGCATTCCTTCCAAAAAGTCTCTCCCCCCCCCTCCCACCACCACCACCACCACCAAGAGGCCCTTCGGGCTGGCCAACCCAAAACTATCCTGTATACCTATCCTGTATATCTGTGTGGAAGTTCCGAGCAACTAGACATAAGCATAGGAACAGTCTGGTTTTCTTAGATCTAGATTGGTTAAGGTGTCAATTTTGTCATGAATGCTTGCAGAGAGAAAGTAACAGTTAATGACATACCCTCAGAAACACAGACAAGTGCTTTGGTCACTAGACTATGCTGTCTCACTTAGTGAATCATAGTTCTCAATAAATTGTTCTCAATAAATATTTATTGACCTCTTCCACTGATCAAAAACCACCAAAGCAGCAACCGTGTCTGTGGTGCTGGAGGCTCTGAGAAAAAAGCTCTGTGGACAGCCTCCTAATAAAAAATATAATGTTGGGCCTTAGGATACTGAAATGACTGTCATAGGTCAACACAGTGAAAGAAACAGGCTTCCTTCATAGAATCATACAGTTGGAAGGGGCTACCAGGGTCATCTAGTCCAACCCTCTGTACAATGCAGGAACTCACAATTACCTGCCTACCCACAGTGACCCCAATTCCATGCCGAAATGATGGGTGAGGGAGATATTTCGAGTCCTAAACACTTGAAAGACTGTGGGATCAGGACAAATACTTTTGTGATTCCCTGAGGAAGAATGGCACTGCTGGCAAATAGCTGAGAGGAACTTGCCTCTATCTTGAAACAGTCAGGGTCAGAGTCTGCAGTCCAACTGAGAGCTTGTTAATAATAGTCTGAATGAATACTGGGGCCAAGCAGGACTCAAGAGAACAGGAAGGTTCATACTAGTTGCATTTTTGCCTATTACAACTAGTATCCTACCCTCTTGGAATTTCTTAGAGCCAGACAGTATTTGGCTACAGATACAGTTGTGTGTGTGTGAGCAACACATTACATAAAACTCATCTAATTTTCCTAACAATTTACAAAACTATCTGTGCATGCAGGGTTTGTGGACACAAACCTCATGCTCATGTGTGAATGTGAGGAAGGAGAAGGCTCAGAGACAGCATCCAAGCCTCTCCATCCCTCAGAGCGGCTAAGAACAGAACCATTTTCCCATCCAGCCACACCCACTCCATCCCCCCTTTCTCCAAGGGAAGCAGCTGTACAAATGGTTGATGTGGAAGAAATATACCAGCCACTTAAAAGGAACATGGTATGAAAGTATGGTCATTCCTCTGCTTCTCAAGATGGAAGCTCTAAAAATAGAGACCTTGGTGCCCACCCTGGGGTTTCCTTCTACCCTTGTGGCACAGCTTTCTGCCAGAGTATCTCCCCCACCCCATGGTGATCTACCCCACCAGAGCCAGCTGCTGTTTGACAAGCTCAGGGTACTAAAAGGGAATAAATCACACATATACATGCAGCTGGGTCAGAATAGTTCTGGAAAGGATCTTTATGGAGAATTGAAAAGGGCCAAATTCCTACTTTTGGATACACACTTGAGGACAATACTCTTGGATCCATGACTGGGAGTCTTTCATCTCTGCAATGGTCTTCTCTGTCTACACAGAGTGGAGAAAAGAATGGCATCAGTAATAACTTTTGAAACCCCAGCACAGCTTCCACCATCCAGGAAACTCATTTGTTCCACCTCACCAAACTATAAATGCTTCTTTGGTTTGACAACAGTCTCTGGCCTAATCTGAGTGACTCTGCACGCTGTCATTGTTGTCATCCACTCACTAGCTGCATTGTCTGCTGCCCTCATATATAATTACAATAACTCCCTTCAATCCAACTCTTCAGCTTAGATCCT
Source organism: Paroedura picta (assembly GCF_049243985.1). Taxonomy (NCBI): domain Eukaryota; kingdom Metazoa; phylum Chordata; class Lepidosauria; order Squamata; family Gekkonidae; genus Paroedura; species Paroedura picta. The sequence continues at coordinate 72,917,878 of NC_135370.1, read as the reverse complement.
GGCCTGCCACTGATTCTGCCTCTGCACTGACATTCTCTGATACTTTGATATGAATCTATTTCAGAAGGCTCACCACAGATCCTTTGATTACGTGCTCCAACCCCATCATACTTTCTGCTCTCCTTATGTTCAGGAGCCTACCACTCAGTGGTAAGACATCAGCATGAAGCTAACCTGGAGATGGCTAAAGTGGTATAGGATCAGGGCGAAGCAAGCTTTCCCCAAACCTTGTCAGGGAAAAATAGAGTGAAGGGTCCTATAACTGTTAAAAGGATGCAATGCAACACAAACGGACATGTTCTGGGACAGAATACTAATTGTGAAGAAACAACTTATCTCTGAACAAAGCAAATTGATTTTTGGAACAGAAAACACTGGCAAATTTCACTCAAGTGCACAGGAATGAAACAGGGCAGAAAGAGTAGCTTATTTCACACATACTGAAAAGCCACAAAGGGGATCCTTGTATATTAGAGGACAAGAGTGCCACAGGATGCAAACAGTGTGTTTAATACTTGGTTTGCAAGAGATAGCCAAGATTTGTTAAAATATACATGGATTTGCCCATTAATTGTGACATCTGCCTATAAAGTGGTTGCCCTGTAGGCCTTCTGCCCAAAACATTACTATAGGGTGTGTTTTTGCCTCTAGGGACTATTTGCTGCTGCAAACATCTGGGTCTGTTTTGCCTTGCCATGTAAAAGCCCTTGGCATGATGTACCTTGCTCACTCCTACCATCCGTCTGAAGTACACTATAATTTGAATGATCCGGGCCCAGTCTAATAGGGGTATTTCTGCTTATGGAACATCCTGTTACTGTGCAAGGGTTTGAATTACAGTTCTGTGATCTTATACCTCCAGTACAGGGATGGGGTGTCCAATGCTCTTTTGCTGGATTACCTGATCTCGTAAGAGAAACATCAACTTGCAATGTATATAAAAAGCGGCCCTGACTCAAACAGATGATCACATAGGTATTCAGGTGTATGTTAGCATGATTCCTTAGATATAAAGAAACAGGTGTGACAGCTTCCGTGTTCTGGTGGCATTTCTGCCACATGAGTACAAATGAATGCTGCTGTAACAGGGCTGATCACCTTCAGTCTGCAGAGGGGCAGACTGTGTGTGTGGGGGGGGGGAGATAACAATGACCAAGAAGTTCTTGGCCAGGCCCTCAATGTAGCCGCCCCCCATCTGATGTCATCGGCCGCCGGAAGCACTGTCTCCTCAGCACCCACAAATCCTCACGGCTGGCCCCAAGCGGCCCAAGACCTTTCCTTCTCATGACCACAAAGGGAGAAATTTTCCAAATTAAAGCACTAAATCTGGCACTGAAGTGCTCATGGCAGGAACCATTTAAACTGGCCATTAAAGTTTATACGTTAGACGGGCACCGAGAGCAGACCATCAACTGCAGGAAAACAGAGCCGCTCCTCTGGGACTGGCTAACCACTGCTTTCCCCTGGAGCAGCCGCAGGCTGGCTGTCACGAGATGAGTTCACTGGCCATCAAGAAGCCTCTGTTTACTCACCCAAGCAGCCCCCCCTCCCCAGCATGCTGTCACTGACCAAAGAAGTTTCACTGGGGCTGGCAAGGCAGCACTTGGCAAAGGAAAGTAAGAAACAAACAACAAAGACTACGAGAGTCTAACACAAACCACAGCACCCACAGGTCAGCCTCAGAGCACTAGGGAAGAAGAGGGGGGCTGTAACAATAGATCAGCCTTAAGCAGGGCCCAGCCCATCCCTAATATACTTTCCTTTTACCACACATTCCTTTCTGTACCTTCCCCTGACAAACGAAAGCAGCATCACAATGCCCTTAACCAGAGCCCCGGAGACTGAAGTCCACCTTCCCGCATGTTTTCTGTTAGAGAAGGGTTTTTCTGCTGGAGAAAACACGCATCCCTTAGGGCAGTGGTCCCCAACCTGCGGGCCGCGGCCCGGTGCCGGGCCGTGAAGGCCATGGCGCCGGGCCGCGGCTCCCTCTCTCCGCCCCCCCCACAGTAAAAAACTTCCCAGGCTGCAAGCTTGCGGCCCGGGAAGCTTCTTACTGCGGGAGGGCGGGGAAAGGGAATCAGGGCGTGGGCGCGGCCCGCGGGTGCGGCCCAATGCGTGGGTGTGGCCCGTTGAGTGGGTGCGGCCCGCGGGCGCAGCTGATGCGTGGGCGTGGCCCGCGCCCCGATGCCCTGCCGGTCCCCAACCTCAGAAAGGTTGGGGACCACTGCCTTAGGGTAGTAACACGAGAGAGGCTGACATTCTAGGTAAGGGAGACAAAAGTGGAAGAACTCTACTTGGACAGGATACATGGGAAACCAGGACTAGGAAAAAAGTGTCCAGAGGCAGAGAAGAACTTAAGCCAACTCTTGGGTTATGGGAAGCTTCCAGTTCACAACAGGAGCAACAAAAGGATGGAAGAAATAAAAGAAGAGTTGGTTCTTATATGCCGCTTTTCTCTACCCGAAGGAGGCTCATAGTGGCTTACATTCGCCTTCCCTTTCCTCTCCCCACAACAGCCACCCTGTGGGGTGGGTGAGGCTGAGAGAGCCCTGATATTACTGCTCGGTCAGAACAGTTTTATCAGTGCCGTGGTGAGCCCAAGGTCACCCAGCTGGCTGCATGTGGAGGAGTGCAGAATCGAACCCGGCATACCAATACATATTGACTGTAATATTCCAGAGGAGTCACAATCACACACAACACTGCCCTTTGGGGCACCATGGGAAAGCAGTTTTATTGTGGCAGAAGTTTGCATGGACTCTAGAGTCTACTTCATTGCGTTTGTGAAACTTTATTCCCAGTTATATAATGCACACAAAGCAAAAGTGTGTGTGTGTGTGTGGGGGGGGGGGTTGTAAACAATTTGGGACCAAAAGGCCATGAATTGCAATAGATCAAGTACGTCTACATGCAGATCTCAAATGTATACCCAATAAATACAACAGCTACTCAGCAGAGCAGTAATTGGGGACACCATGTTTGCTTCTTACTAAGACACAAACCCACAGTCACAATTAAAGTCTACATTAATAGAAGCAAATGTGATGATAATTTCTAGTTCAGCAATTTCACAATGGAGCCTCCTTTTGAATTTCATGGCTGTTGAAATACTTTGTGGACAGTATTCCCTATAAGATGGAAATGTTCTCCACCCCCCTGCTCCTACACATGTAGCCAGCTGGGTGATCTCAGGCTAGTCAAAGTCCTAATAGTGCTGTTTTCACAGAGTAGCCCTGTCAGAGCTCTCTCAGCCCCACCTACCTCACAGGATATCTGTTATAAGGAGAGGAAGAGAAGGCGATTATAAGCCACTTTGAGACCCTTTGGGGTAATAAAAAGTGGGGTACAAAAACCAATTGTTCTTGTTCTTCTTTTGAATGAGTTTGCCAGGTTAGATAGGGGCCTGTTTATCCTTTCGTATGCACTTGGACTGTTTTGTCCTAGAAAGAAAGCAAAAGAGACTGTGGGAAGAAGACAGCATGTATAATGTTGGAGGGTGAACAAGTTATTGGCCCTTGGTTGTAAGGCACGTGCCTAACATTGCTGCTTAAAGAGGCAGGGAAACAAAATCAGCATGATGACCAGAATCCCATGCAAGTAATTTGGCCTTGAAAAGAGACAGAGAGACAGAGAATGGATTAGGACTCTGGCACAGGAAGAGTGGGGAGGCGGCTGTTAACTCACCCCTGTATCATTTTTCTAATTGAAAAGGGCTCCTGTGCTCTTATGCCTGCCTGTTTTCCTACAGGATTAGCGCTGGGCCTAATTTTCAATTAGAGAAACCATGTACATTGGTGTGTGTATGTAAAGTGTTAGTGACCCCTTCTCAGATCTGAGCCTTACCCGTGAATGCCTTTGGAAACCTACTGACATGTTGGGAGCTGCAAGCACAGAACATCATGCATAGTTTGACTCTTAGGTCCTGTACCCTCAGGCACTTACCAAGGCCTCAGTAGGGCACCCTGTTGACTCTTTGGCTGCTACCTGCTTGTCCACCAGCTCTACAGCTCACAGTCAATAGCAGTGGGAATGACAAGGTTCCATATAAGGTGCCCACCATACCTGTAGAGGGCACTGACGTGACTATAGAATAGGGGTGGCCAACGGTGGCTTTTCAGACGTCCATGGACTACAATTGCCATGACCCCCTGCAAAATTGCCCTTTAAAAAACGTGAGATTCAAGAATGGAGTTACTAAATCAAAAATTATCAGCAAATTTGATTCTATGAAATTACTGTTGTTTTCCCTGTGATAATGCAGAACTTAGGATGACTTAAGTAGCTCTGCTGACTGCTGTTGTTCTGGGCTATTATAGAAGGTGGATGAGGGCACAGCAGTAGTGGAAGTACCAAGGGAACAAGCCCTGACAGACATCCCACCACCACCAATGCCCTGGACAAGCTGGGCAAACATTTTATTAGGCTGAAATCCCCAGTCATTTCTCTACAAATGGAGGGTTCCATCTACCAAGGCATTCGCAGAAACCTGTCAAAAGTCAATTTTTGCAGGTAAAACAAGGGGAAGCCCAGGAAGATTTCCTCCCTTGCTATCACTAGCGATAACAGTCTAGCCTGATTAGCAAGCTGTGAGAAGTTCTGCTAGCAGGAAAGTCAACCATGCAGCTGCAGCTAGGACCAAGCTGGGAAACTCTCTCTCAAAGCAGATCAATTCCACTTCATACATCAGAGTATGGAACCTGCGATGGTCCCTGTGACAGGCTAGTGCCTTCTGTGCAACTGCTACATGGCTGTGACATGACTGAGAGGGAGACTGTTTGCTATACAGGGTATATGCTTGGAGGGTGGGGGAGTAATAAATCCTAACTGCAAAATGTTACTTGTATAGTATAGTAATATTTTAATCAACTTGCTTCCAGAGGTTCAAACTATTCAGCAGTTCCAACAAATTTCCTATGTGGCTATTTACAGATAACACCCCAAAACTGCTCTACTTAAAAAAATAACAAAAGCATTTTAATTGGCAACTTGCCAGTTAGACATCATATATGGCTTTTCCATCCAAATGAGCATGCTCAGTTTTCCTGAAAGCAACTTTTGAACACGAGAGAGTACACTCATTGCCAAAGCTGAAGAAAGAGATGGCCTGAAAGAGAAAAAACACAGAACCACGCTGGGTAAAAAAGGAGTTTCCTGGGTTTCTGGGTGGCTTCTTCATACATAGAAGGAAATCTTTCAGACCAATAATTATTTTATCAGAAGGAATCTTTCAGACTGATAAAGAAATCTTTCAGACTTATAATTGTAGCAGGAAATCTTTCAGACTGATAATTGTAGCATAGTCACCTTTGTAAGGAACAGATTTTCTTGCAAGAAAGCCATGCAAACATCTATAACAAGCAAAAACATAGCCAAACCTACACATGAATGTGAATGCGCATGTGATTTTTCCCATTCTCTGGTTACAGAATGTTCACAAACATTTTAACAGCTAATGAGTTAGCATGTAAGTACAAAGTAGCTCGGGACAAAAGGACCATTGAGCTCTGAATGGGAAGAAGTGAGGAGACAGCAGCATGTCAGCAATGATCAGTTGTGTGACCGAACCATGAGTGGCATTTGAACCAAACAAGCCTTTATATGTGATTGTTAATATGCAGTGGATAAAGACAAAGTAGTACAAGTAAGACTCATGCATGCAACACTTTACGGGGCTCTGGTTTTTAATATTTAAAGCATTTTTGTGTTAGTATTGGTATACATTAGAGTGAAATGCACTACTGACATCCTATGTTCTATCTATGCTCACATGATCTACAGCTTCTATAAACCAGCTTGTGTACACACTCGAGTGTGTAAGAAACTAAAACAGACTAATACAAGAGAGTAGCTCAGCAGAAAGCTGCTTGTTAAGTTAAAATTAAACTCTATACAAATATTGACCTTTGGAGGGGACACAAATGAGTTGCAATATATTTACTATGCTTATAAATGGGGATGACCACATCTGCTATGTGTTTGGCCAACTGGATGAGCCAAGGCTGCAGAGCCACTAGGACAGGTTGGGAGAGTGATACCCTGAGGAGGAGAAAGAGCAGTTTGATCTGTGCTCTAGCATGGGTGTCTCCTAAGAGTAATGACAGAAGGTCCTGCACCTTTGCACGACTTCTACAGAAATTGAAGGGCTAAGCCAGCAAAGGAAGGATATATACATGCTGGAAAACTTAACATTTTTGCATTGGCATGGGGTCTCATTGTCTCTTGCTTCATCTCACATCTGTCAAGGCTGCCCAGGTATTACAAGACACCCCTTTCTTAGCAGACACTGAGCCATGAATAACTTACTCCCAACTGCCCCTGCAATAGCTCAGGTCCCAACGTGGAGCACAAGTCCAGCCTAGTTAGCAAGCAACTACTACTGGAAGTTACTGTGGGAACTGCACACATTGTCAATACACATGGCAAATTAATGCGTATAAACAGTACATTGCCCTCCTTGTGCTGGCAATAGCACAGAAGCAGTTGCAGCAGGACCTCTGCAAGGAAAGATACACTGGGGTGAATAAAGTTAAACGAGAAAGCCATCCTCAGCTTCTGAATAACATTAAACATGGATGAAACCACTTTTACCTGTTTTGTATCACACACCAACAGCTAGAATATGTTTGTAATAATGTATATAGAACTGAACACTGGTAGAAGGATACAGAGATGTGTTATCAGTCTAGCCATCTTTGGACTTTGTGGAGTTGGACCTTTATCCTTCCCACTCTTGCTCCAGCCAACTAGACCCCCCGGAAACTTGGTTCCTGAGGGTCAGCAAACTTTCAGGAATTACACAGAGGACAAAGCGAGGAGGAAATCAGAGGCGACTGTTGCATGGGTCACTGTGGCTAGACAGTCCGGCAGAAGGTAGGGTGCTAGTAGGTGGTAAAATGCTGTGCAAGCTACTCTTGTGACCTGGGTCTCCTTAAAAGGGAAATATCCAGAATCACCCCCAAATTCCTGGCTGAGGATGAGATGTTAAACTGTACTCCAGCCAGGGTGGGTAAAAGCACTTCCTGATCCTCCACCTTTTTGCTCAGTCACAGGACCTTCGTCTTGGAGGGGTTGCATTTCAGGCGACTGCTCTAACCATCCAGTAATGGCTTCCAAACATCTGGTAAATGTATCCGGGGAGGGAGTTTGGGTGGCCGTCCTTGAGGAGACAGAGCTGGTTACATTCCAGCCCATAACTTTGGACCAGCTGTGCCACAGGGTGCATAAAAAATGTTAAAGAATGTGGGAGAGAGTACCGCTCCCTGAGGGACCCCACAAGGGAGTCGATAAGGGCTTGATAAATCTTCCCCCACAGCTACCCTCTGTTTCTGGTTCCAGAGAAAGGAGCACAGCCATTGAAGGACTATCCCTCAAATCCTGGCTCCTGCAAGGTGGTGGGCCATCAACTCATGGTCGACCACATTAAATGCGTCTGACAGATCAAGCATCACATGGATGGCTGAACCGCTCCAATCCATAAGTAAGGCAGGAAATACATCCTCTTTTTTGCGTTTCAGAATGAGGTAACCCTATCTCATCTCTATACTGCTTGGTGACAGAATGCATTTAAGAGTCGCATAGTAGTAAACTTTATTAATATTATGAACAGAAGGCTTGGTGGGCACTGTACAATGCACTGGTATTGCTGGGTTTCCAATCCTCCCCTCCTTGCACGAACCGTGATTCTGTGCTTGACATCAGCTGGCATTGCCACAATGGCACTGGGTTCTGCAGGGCACTTTGTAATTGCACTGGTACTGCCAGGTTCTCTGTACATTGCAGTGGTCCTGCTGGGCTTGCAAATATGACCCCCTCCCTTCAGTTTCTACTGCAGAGATTCTCTAGTTTGACTTTCATACTTTGGAAACATTGGAGGATGGAGGCACCTTCTTTGAGAAGTGTGTTTCTTAACATCCAGTTTGCTGAAGCTTATGGTCACTATTTTGTGATGTTTGGCTAGTGTTAGTTACTAAAAAATAAGTACAAAGGCAGCTCTTAAAAATGCCCTGCAGATATTTGGGATGGTCAGTTTGGGGGCTTCAAAATGGAGAATAGAAACCTAGGTTCCTGCTCAGAACCTGAGTGATGGGATGGATTTTTTTTCCTGTCTAGTCACAGCTGATTTATAGCAATCCTGTAGGATTTTCAAGGCAGGAAGCATTTGAAGGTAGTTTGCACTGCTTGCCTCCATGTTGACCCTGCTTAGCTTCTGAAATCTGAGGAGATCAGGGCTCATTCCATACACAATGTGCTTTGGCAGCTGGATTTTCCTGTGTAGAACAGGGAAATCTACTCCTAAAGTGCATTGAAAGTGCATTATCTATTTGTGCAGACTAGGCCCAGGTTATCCTAGGGCTATCCAGGTCAGGGCCATGCTGAGAGTAATGGGACTGGCCCAAGGTCTCCCAGCAAGCTTCCATGACATGACTGGAGATTTGAACCTGGTTTTCCCAGATCCTAGTTTCCCACTTCAACCACTACAACATGCTGGCTTTCATGATAGAATAGTGTGTTGGAATTTGATTTTGTTTTTTACTGGCATGAATACATGTATGAAGTTGAATAAAATAATTTTTTTCACTATCTGCATTTCTTTTCTTGCCACTGAAACAAAGTTTGGGTCCAGTGGCACCTTTAAGACCAAACTTTATTCTGCTGCTTCAGACCAACACAGCTACCCAACTGAATCTATTATCTGGCCATTATTATTATTCATTTTCTTTCATTACTATTACTGACTGCACTATTCAGCTGCATTCGGCTTCTGGGTGGAGGTCAAAGGTGTCACTGCAGTTTGATTGACGGCCACGGGAAGCCAGAAGCTCTAAAAAGGAACCTCCTTTGTGGCGAGAAGACCGAGACCGGAACCCTGTGGGTAACGAAAGTGCCGCAAAGTGAAAGTGACAAATTCCGCAAAAACCGCAGCTGTGCGTTAGGGCCAATTTTCACTACTTTAAGTAGCGATTTCTAAAACGGCAACCAAATAGCCACTTTTAACTTTGTGCGGAATGGGCCTGAAAATAATAGTATTGTATAGTCTAGGGACCCTGACTAGGATAACCCCAAGATAGCCTGATCTCATCAGATTCCAGAAGCTAAGCAGGGCCAATGTGGAGACAGGCAATGGCAAACCACCTCTGAACACCTCTTGCCTTGAACACCCTACAGCAGCGGTCCCCAACCTTTTTATCACAGGGGACCACTCAACGCTTGACAATTTTACTGAGGCCCGGTGGGGGGGGGGGTAGTTTACTCCTCTACTCTCAACCACTGCCCTAACGCTCTCTGACTCTGATCACTATGGTAATGTTTAAGCATCAAAATAAGACACGCCACAACAATGAACATAAGGAACATTTTATTTTCATGGAAATTTTAACTCATGACAATGACAAATCAATGGGAACCCTGAACTTGTTTCTCTGCAACGAGATAGTCCCATCTGGGAGTGATGGGAGACAATGGCACCCGAAGTGTGTTGTAATGGGGCCAGGGGTGAGGAAGTAAAGGGCCGGGGGGGGGGGGGAGAAGGCGTCCTTTGTGGTCCACCTCCAATTAGTCGATGGACCACATGTGGTCCGCAGCCCACAGGTTGGGGATCGCTACCCTACAGGATCACCTAAGTCAGGTGTAACTGATGTTAAAATAAATAAATAAATACCGGAGGGAGGGTGTTAAAAAATTATCCATCCTGGGTGAATAGCTTGGTGTAGTGGTTAAGAGTGGCTCACAATGGAAAATCAACAGAAGAAAACAGGGAACCTTTCCAAGGCAATATGTTTGTAATAATGTATATAATGAATTTCAATTCAATTTATTTGACAATTTTTTTATATACCAGAAGGAACAACCATAACGGCTTCTAGATAAATTCCGTTTTCATTGACCATCAGTGGTTGAATCCTCCAATCCTCCAAAAACAGTTTGTTGTATCAAAGGTGGCAAAATCCTATCGCCTTTCCTTTTATTACTGTTTTAGTATTTTAGTATCAATAAGCCATAGGCTTTCTAGGGTACTGCGGGGAATGCTAGTCAACAACCAGGATTGGGGGATTCATCCACTGATGAAATCAATGAAAACAGAATTTATCTAGAAGCCATTATGGTTGTTCCTTCTGGTATATAAAAGAATTGTAAAAGAAACAGAATTGAAATTCATTATATACATTATTACAAACATATTGCCTTGGAAAGGTTCCCTGTTTTTTTCTGTAGTGGTTAAGAGCGGCAGTTCTAACCTGGCAAGCCAGGTTTGACTCCCCACTCCTTTGCATGCAATCAGCTGGGTGACCTTGGACCAGTCACATCCCTGTTAGAGCAGTTCTCTCAGAGCTTTCTCAGCCTTACCTACCTCACTGGGTGTCTATTGGTGTGAAGAGGAAAGGAAGGCAACTGTAAGCAGTTTTCAGCAGTGAAAAGCAAGATATAAAAACCAACTCTTCTTCTTCTACACCACTGATCCCTCTCAGCCTAATCTGCCACACAACGGGAAGAAAAGGATAAAACCATAATAGAGATATATCTGTTCGATATTTTATCTCCACGAGACTCTCAGAATCTGAGAGAGATCCCTGAATACTGTGAGGGTTCGTGGTGATACAGTAGCTAGGGAGGGCCAGGGAAATGGGGGAGAAAAAGCCTCACAAAGGGGTTCAGACACAAAATAAAACCTCCATTTATTTGAACTAAGGCTAGTTTGTGAAACCAGGATACGACTTGCAGATGGTCTTTCTGCTCCAGGCTTGCTTTGATAGATGCTGATTTCATCACTTTAGCTCTGACCAGGCATCTCTGTAGTCAGGAACTCCATGAGGGAAGTATCAGGGAACAAATGAGGATTGAACTAGGATGTCTACTTCTGTATGAAACCACAGTTAAGACAAATTGTGGTTAATAAACCAGCATCAATCCAGTTTGGCTTAGGCTGACAGCCCTAACTATCCCCAGTTAATGGAGAAGCCTGCATTCAGATAACTACACTAACCACAATTAGCTTAATTAAACTATGGTTTCCCATGATGTTTGAACCAAGTCAGGTCCTAGGAAAAGAAGGAGCTGTGTGCTGCAAGTCATTTTGAGAGCCAAGGAGGCAGGACAAAGAAAAAAACACATATGGATGAGAGGAAATGTGTGCTATTTGTGGAAGAACCAAGATGGTGAGGCAGGCTGAATTTCATCTATTGGTTCAAAAGAAACTGTAGATCTCTAGTTGAACTTAATTCTCTGACAGCCCTCTTCTTAAGGCATTTGTTTCATGCCTGGCTTTTTTATTTCTAATTGCAGCTACCCACTTCCCTTCTGAACCAGGATGGGATTTTAACCAAAGCGACCGTCTTTTGCAATTGTGGCTTTCTGGTTGTCTAGTAAATCCTCCCAATTATTGTTCACTTTTCCCTGGTGAAATCTGCCTTTCCAGCCCATTTGCCTTGTGACGTTTCCAAACCAATCTCCAGGAAATCTGCCCTTAAGAAGCCCCAAATTGATGCGAGCTGGCTTGAAATCAACATCATCAGGTAATGACCGGTAGTTACGTGCTGCAACCGAGTCACTGTGACTAGTTAAGACAAGACCAGAGACAGAGTTACCATCAATGACGGCTTGCCTTGTGTTTGGGGGAAAAAATGACTGCTTGCTATGTATGTCAGGCCTCTTTATATATTACCAAGTATGCAGTTTGAGTCACCATCCTGTGTGACAGTCAGCCCTGAGCTGCAGGTTCTCCTCTGTCCTCATACACATGGTGCCTAATTCAGACTGCAACTGTGCTGTGCGTGGAGAAAGGGGCTGCCCTTTGCCCCATGCAACATTTACTCAATCTGAAAGAGTGGGGGTGGGCTAGTCGCCCATTGGAGTAAAACACAAGTACATGCGGGTGTCTTTCATTCATTAATCCTTCATTCAGAAAATGTCTATTTTGCTTCTCCACAAAACCTGCTCAATGAGCCAAATTGTGCTGCCTGGGGCTGTTGCAGATCTGGGGACCTGGCATAGGGGAAAGTCTCCAAACACTGCACAGTTGTGCTCTGAATCCAGCACCATGAGCCTGGGAATTGAGAAGAACCCACATTCCCGGTCCACACGACAGATGGTGGGGACCTTGGATGGAGTCTGTGTTCTTCATAGTGCACATAAAGAGACCCTCATGTAACATAGGTGTGGATAGGCAATGATATTTCAGGGAGAAGTAAGCAGTAAGCGCCATGGTCCATGTACAAATTAATTCAGTGGTTGCCTCCATGAATGGACTCCACAGTTGGACTTACTGAGGAGGGTCCTTCTCCCCTGGAGTAAGGAGGACATCTATTAGGATGGGTTTTCCCTTTGGCTGCTCAGGGAGGCAGGGTTTGAATAAAATGCCCTTTTTCCAGTTCCTGTCCTACTCACTGTGTCTCATCCCCAGTTGGACACTCCGAGAGCCATAGAGTAAATTAACTGAAACTAGAACTGATTAATTTTTAACACATCCAATGTATTAACCATTTTATTTATTTATTTGTTTGTTCGTTTGTTTATTGTAATAGAAAGAAGAACAGGAAAGGAATAGAGGAATTTTGTCACCTTTCTCTAACTTCACCTGGTCTCTCATTCTGGCAAAAAGCAACCATCTCTTCTTCTCATATTATCCTTTCTCCTATAAAATAATAGCATTTCATCACTGAAGGGGCTTTTCTCCCTGACTCATGTGAACCTTTGGCTGGTGGTTCACAGTGTCTCTAAGAGCCACAACAGGATCAGGTGCTACACATGCGCCTTGCTCAGGAGCCTTGACTGGGTCATCATCTGCTGTGCTCTTTTTATGGCCACCCGGTTGGTCCAGCCTTTTTTGAAAAGCCCAGGAAGAAGAAGAGCTGCCCTTACCAGAAGTGATTGATTTAGGGCCAGCTGAATTTTTGGGGCTTTCTTTGCCTCGGTTGGAGCAGCCCCGGGTGTGGTGGCACTCGCTGAGCCCATTGCCTCTCGTTCCGCAGACTCTACGGAAGCTTGTCTGCCTTCTTCATCCCTGAAGGACGCCATTTTAAAAGAAGAAACACTGCCTTGAAAAAAAGGCTTACAAAACGGCTGCCGTGCCTCACTGAGTGCCAAAAATGGCTATTGCGTCTCCTCCTACCTGTCTCTTTCTTAATTCCCCCCTCCGTGGCTGTCTGCTGCCAAAAAACCGGGGGGGGGGGGAAATGGGGTTGGGAAGGTAAGGGGGAAGGAAGGGGTGGGGGCAATAGGTATGGATAAGCAATTAGAGAAAGGTGCTAGAGAAAAGTAGCAGAGATCATTAGCTACGCTGCTCTCCCATTCGAGGCAGGGGAAAGACTGGGGACGAGACGCACCACGCAGGACAGGAAACGGAAGTAGGGTGTTTTATTCAAACCCTGCCTCCTTGAACAGCTGAAGGGAAAACCCAACCTAACAGATGTCCTCCAATCCAGGGGGAGAACATGATAGGTACCACCTGTTCTCCCCTTGCTCCTCCACCAAGTTTAATTCACCTTTGAATTTTTAAACTGGAGTATGTATAAAGAACTTAACATTCTCAATCTTCTTCTCTCTCTGCCTTTGTTTTCTCTGTATAGCAGTGGATCCTTTTGTACTTTTCCTCCCTAAATTGTATTTTTATATGCTATTAAAGGCTTGCAGAGAAATCTTCTTCTCCAACATTAAAAGCCTTGTCAACAATATACTGTTAAACCATTTGACAAGGAAGACACTGCCCCCCCCCCCCCAGTTCTTAGCAGCCTGTTTGTTCTTTGGGTGTAGAGCAGGTCACTGGGCATTGCCTCGTGGTACTGCTCCTGATGTTGCAGCCTTCTACGCAGGGTTAACATGAAGTATCACTGAACATCATTGTGACTGACAGGTGGAAACATACTCTGTGGGACTATGGCTGTTGCTGCCATATAAACTCCTTCATTTTACATCTCGAATGTGAAATTATCTTTGCAATAAGAAGAGGATAAAATCTCAACTAAACTTATATTGGTGCAAGACCTAAAATGTGGCAGTTATCTTAGCTGAACCACAGAAATGCAGTGGCCAGCATGACTAACATTAACTGGACTGGGGCCAAAATATGTAAGAGAGACCAAGTCAATGTATAGCCAGCATTATAGATCAGAAAGTAAATGTACAACAGCAATGCAGGTTCTGTGTCCCTGTGAGCACGAAAGTATGTGTGTGCAAGGCTAAAGTATATGCGCCTTTAAACAAGCACTTTTAAAGTGGCATATATATATATATATATATGTGTGCGTGTGTGTGTGTGTGTGTATGTATATGTATATACACGCACACATATACATATATGTATATACACACATCCCAACAGCTATATGGATTAACATTTCTTAGGCCACAAGAACACTGAGGGCTATACAAATATACATACCCATACATCCAAATAAAAACACTTTTTAAAAGCCCTGCTTATATAACCTACATATGAAAAATGGCTCTTTTTATCTTTTAACACCCTAATCCTTAATTTGGGATTCAGTGAAATTGAAGTCAACAAAAAAATGTCCCACTTGAGTATATATGTGATTGAAGAATACATTTTCAGAACTAGACAAAACAGCAACAGGAATCTGAAAAGGTCTTTTGTGGCTGGTATGAACTCGGCAGAAAGCTCACCTCATCCGGTACCCCAAACTCCCTTACTTTATTCTCAGATTCCATTTCTGATCTTCCTTTGGAAATGGTTTCTATGATCAGAGACAGAATATTTTGCTTCTCTCTCCCCCCATCCCTTTTTGCAAGAGGGGGGATGGGGAAGAGCCAATCTCTGACACTATCCACCCCTTACAGTTTACTGGGGTTTCTCACTATAGTAATGTGACCTGCACAGCTACAAACATATGTGTGCACATATGATTGTGTGAGCAGTCATATTCTGGCCATGATTTGTGCCAAATAAATTCTTGCAATGATATGTGTCCCAGGCTCTGAACTGTCCAACAAAGGGGGATGCTTTGCTATCCCAAGCCTCGGAAATCCTGAATAAAGTCTTATTCAGGCTGAAGCATAACTCTTAAAACACACAAAAATCCTTTGAGTAATGGGCGTTTGGGAAAGACGGTTCTATAATTACCAGCAACTGTTTGAGACGTATGCTGCCCAGAGCCATGTACTATGCAAACCACTTGAAAAGGGGCCCCGCAGGAAAGGCAAAGCCTGGGGAATTTTTTTTCCAAGGAGTCCATCATGTAGGGATCCCAGCCATTCCAAAATAATTCTGCCATATTAAAAAAAACCCTCCAAAACCTCAACTTAATCGCTTTGTCCCGCTGGGACTGGCAAGCCTTGTGAAGGAGAGAAGGGAAACAAAATCGGCTTCCAATTAGAGTCTAATCCCAAAGTAAAGCCCAGCAGCTATTACAGAGCCAGAAGGCAGGCATATAGCAGCACAGATGGGGGAAAAAAACTGGTCTGTACATTGCAGGGACAGCATTCGGTTCACAGGGCTTGGGAAAAGGGGGCCTAACTCAACTGTCCCCTGCCTTTGTTTCAGAAGCTGGACCTAGGAAAACATTGCTAGCCAGCAGAACCAGACTGCATCAGTTGTCCCAGGCTAAGTCAACAGAGAAGCTCCAAAATGCCCCAATCGGTGCCAGAAATGAGGGAAACAGGACCAAAGCACTACTGTTTCAAGCAGAATTCCAAGCATGTGAAGCGGCTCACTCACACAGCCTCTGCAAGTCTTCTGGTCTGTTGTGAGACTATTGTGGGACAGAAGGCAGGGTGAAGGTGAATGAGCCCGAGAACCACACATTCCTTTGTTAAGAGGAGATGGCAGAATACAAGCAAAACTTATAGCTTATCATCTTTGATAATGAGTACAGGGCAACCAGGTGCTAGTTCAGCAAAGCAATATGGAGACAGAAATCCCAGGCCAAGGCAGGAAACAAGGCCACTACACAGAGACACCAAAGATGAGGCAGAAAGTGTGGTGTGGTGGACAGAGTGTCAATAATGGAATGGAGACACTGGGCTTAGATACCTATTCAGCCATGAAGCTCACCAAATATTGTAAGTTCAAATGGAAGGGTGGACTATGTGCACCAGAAGTCCAGAAAAAAATAATCCGTAATAATACTGTTCCAGAGCGCAGTCCAGATTTGCGTTACTAAGTTCAAGTGAATGTGAAGCAGACCTATGGGTTGAAATCATATAATCAAGGAAGAATTTGTGAAGCCTTTTCCTGTAGCCAAAAGAAATTAAAAGTCCTGAGAGAAGACTGATGAAACTCTTACAATTGCTGAATATTGATGAGAAGCAAAAGTAAAAGGTGACAGAAATAGAATCAGAAGTCTAATTGCAATGCTCAATGCCTTGTACAGAGAATTATTCCAATAACCAGTGTAAAGAAATAGAAGAAAATGACAAAAGAAGAATAAGAAATTTCTTCCACAAGCTCCAAGAAATTAAAGAGGAACTTAAAACTGAAAGATCCAAGCAGAATACACTAACTGAACAGGACAAGGAAAAGATCAAAGCAGTACACTGAGGAACTAGACAGAAGAGATATAAAGATGGCAGAGTCCTTCCAGGAAGAATCTTTTAAAGAAGAACCTACAGTTTTAGAAATTGAAGTGTGAGCAACACTAAAAGCCACTGGAAGAAACAAATAAACAGGAATTGATGGGATATCAATGGAGCTATTCCAAGCCACAGAAACAGAGTCCATCAAAATCTTAACAAGAATATGCCAACAAATATGGAAAACAGAAAAAATTGCCTACAGACTGGAGATACTCCATTTACATTCCAGTTCTGAAAAAAGAAGCTGTCAAAGACCATAGCAACTATCAGACCATTGCATTAATTTCTCATGCAAGTAAGTGATGCTCAAAATTTTACATTAAAAACTTACAGCAAAGAGAAATGTAAAATGTTAACACTGAATTTGGAACAGTAACAGGCCCTAGAGATCATATTGCAAATTTACACTCTGTACTGTAGCTTATGAGAGAATTGCAGAAGAAAATCATCTTGTGTTTCATAGATTACAGCAGGGGTAGCAAACGCTGGCAGGGGCTCAGGGGAATTGTAGTCCATGGACATCTGGAGGACCACAGGTTGACTACCCCTGGATTACAGCAAAGCTTTTGACAAAAATAATGATTACTGAAGAATCACACAACTGTAAGACTGACAATGAAGAACTTTAAACTGTTCACAATTGTCTACACCTTGGCTCAATGATCAATCAAAAGGGGGATGGCAAGCAAGAAATCAGAAGAAGACTGAGACTTGGAAAGGCAGCCATGAAGGAACTAGAAAAAAATCTTAAATGTAACAATGTGTCAACCAACAAGAAGATAATTCATACTTTAGTATTTCCAAGTACTGTATGGGTGGGAAAGTTGGACAATGAAGAAAGCTAACAAGAAAGTTGATTCCTTTGAAATGTGGTATTGGAGGAAATTTTTCACAGGTACCATGGACCACTAAAAAGACAAATAAGTGGGTTGCAGATCAAATCAATCCTGAATTCTCCTTTGAAGCTAAAGTGACTAAACTGAGGCAATTGTACTTTGGTCACATTATGAGTAGACAAGAGTCACTGGGAAAGACAGTAATGCTAGGAAAAGTTGATGGCAGCAGGAAAGGAGGAAGATCCAGCATGAGATGGACCGACACAGTAAAGGAAGCTACACCACTCGATTTGCAAAACCTGATCAAAGCTGTTAATGATAGGACATTTTGGAGATCATTATTTCATAGGGTTGACATGAGTCAGAAGTAACTTGATGACACTTTAAAACATGCACACACACAGAGGGCAGTCATCTGAATAGTGGTGTGTGTTTGACAAGGGACAGGTGGGAAAGGATGATAAATTAATTTCCCTAAAGATTTCACATCATGGTACAATACTCAGGGGTCAAGAGAATGCTATATGAATACAGCAATTTAGAATAGAGATTAGAGGAACAGACCCACCCACCCCAAATATGATCCTTCTGATGGATCTAGAACTGACAGGACCAATTAACAGAAGAGCAAACTGACATGAATTTTAGCCACTTTCCTTTATGGCAAGTCATGTGCTAGTTATTGAAAAGGAAAGCAGAAGCCACAGGTACAGGACAAAGCAGGGTTATACTTAGAGGAAAATATCAATTTTTAAAGGTCTGTGCTTTGTCCATCCCATCCATGGCCAAGTTGTCTTTTTGGAAATGCAGCCTATTTACTTCACAGTTCATTTTACAGTTTTTAAAGCCAGTTATACCCTAAAGAAGAAATCAATCTGTAAATACTTCCTATTACCAGAGGGGAGCGCTACATCTCAGTTACAGCAATTCTGATGGGAAATGTCAAAGCAGTGGTCCCCAAATTTTTTCAGGTTGCCACCTCCTTGGCTCTCAGACCACATCCCTAGTGCCCCCCATACACAAACAAACACACACCTCTTTCCTACTGCAAATGCAAAACACACTATATCGCCTTTTTTGGTTGTTGGGCAGCGACCATATCTAGTCTGGGGGAAAGCCATATTTAGTTCTTTGTGAAAGTCATTTGTAAAAGCCATTTTAGGTATGCATTAGGGCAGTGGTTCTCAACTTGGGGGTCAGGACCCCTTTGGGAGTCAAATGACCATTTCACAGGGGTCGCGACAAGGTGAGCAGCTTGGCCCGGGGGGGCGCCATCTACACAACGGCCTTGTGGGGTAGATCGGGATTGAGCATTCGTTTGTCTGGAGCAGCAGAAAAGAGGGAGATCAGTATGGTGGGACAAAAGGCAGAACTGAACTGAGAAATCCCGGAAAAGACCCAATTTATATTCAATCATGAACAATGGATCTTTACGCCATTGGTCAGTTCCAGTTTAAGAACACTTGCATAATTTGATGGTTGGGGGTCACCACAACATGAGGAACTGTATTAAAGCAGGGGTAGTCAACCTGTGGTCCTCCAGGTGTCCATGGACTACAATTCCCATGAGCCCCTGCCAGCAAATGCTGGCAGGGGCTCATGGGAATTGTAGTCCATGAACATCTGGAGGACCACAGGTTGACTACCCCTGTATTTAAGGGTCGCAGCATTAGGATGGTTGAGAACCACTGCATTAGGGAATAAGCTTGGTGGGGGGGGGAGAGAAATATCATAGCCCGGAGCAAGCAGAAGACTTTTCCAGCCTCCAAAGATGGAGACTTTTGGGGAAAAGTTGCCAACCCTAGTTAATACATTCCTGGAGATCTGGAGTGCAGCCTAGAAAGGACAGAGTCTGGAGGGGGGGGGGAAGGCACTCGGCAGGAATATGATCCTATCCAGCCCACCTTCTGAAGCTGGTGTTTCCTTCAGGAAGGTAAGCAGAGTTGGCCTTGGTCAGCACTGGGATGGGAGACCACCCAGGAAGTCCAGGGTCACTACTACCCAAAGGCAGACAAGCCATCTTGGAACATCTCTCACTAGGAAAATGCAGCCGCAGAGGAAAGTCAGACTGTTGCCCCCCCTACTGCCCCCAAATTCCTCACTGCCCCAGAAATCCTTCCACCACCACCACCAGAGGGGACATACCACCCACTTTGGGAACCCCTATGTTAAAGGAACCCTATGGTTACTCTAGGATTGGTCTTTCCGCATCACAAGGCCAATCCAAATAATCAGAATCAGAGGGCAAAACTTTCAGGGGTAAGATTGGATTTAATGAAGAGATAATTGACAAGGCAGGGAGAATGGAAAGTGGGGAGAAAAGGCTGTCTGAGGTTGTGCAGCCTTTCCGCTCTCTCGCAGTTCATGGTCTGGGGCCTGTCCAATGCAAAGCCAGTGTCTTGCCGTGGGTAACCACCAATGCCAGCACCCGAGTGATTTATCCTCCTCTTTGGCCAGGGGTTGCTTTATAAGCTGAGCAGCCTATAGACGTCTATAAAGGCTAGGCTTGTACTGCTGAATCTCTGGGCACCCATGTGGCCATGCACCTCCCCTTCTTCCATGGCACCCTCCACGGAAACCCTCAGCCCACAAAAGAACAGTAAACAGCCCAGGGAATAGAACGAGGTGGACACAACTGGCTGGGCACACTGTCCTGGGAAGTCACAGGCAGGTTCTGGCTTTAGGGACCTCCTCAGGCAAACAGTGCAGAACAAAAATGAGGAAACAGGGAAGTTTTGGTAGAGGGAGCCCTGAGCATACAGGGGCCTCAGCACAGCAGAGCTGCCAAAGAAAAGGTGGGTTTCTGCAGGAAATTGCACAAAGAACTACCATTTGATATGGCCACTGGGAATGAGCCAAACATGGTGGGACCTCAATTCTCATTTCCCCCTCAGAAAAGAGTATCATTTCAGACTAACAAAAGTGGTCAAAATACAATGGAGCTGCTGGTTCGGCACTGCCAAGACTGGCACCTCCAAGCGTTGTGAACCCCAGACCCAGCATTCCAACTCACCCCTCCAGCCAATCCTGCATTTTCCTTTTCACGGCTGCCTCTAAAAATGGCTGTCTTCTTAGGGCTAAGCAAAGGATAAACTCATGTGGCCTCCTGTTGGCTGTTCTTAGCAGAAGGGCCAGTGGATGTGGAACTACCTTACCTGTCTATGCCATCCATATTGCTCATACCTCCTCTGATCAGACCATCTAGATATGAACCTTGCCTACAAAAACAAAAAATGTGTGACAAGGAAGGAGTGAGGAAATGACGGAACAAGCACCACACAGAATGCATTCAGAATACATTCTGAATCAGGAAACTCCACATTACATGCACAGAATGGTTTGACACAGTTTTCACATATTCAGTATATGTAGTCTGCATTATTTGGACTCTTCTGAGTAGTAATGTTTTGGCAAGGAAACAGGCTGCAGAAGAACAAGGTGCATAAGGGACAGTAAGAATAATAGAATCATAGAGTTGGAAGGGACTTCCAGAGTCATCTAGTTCAACCCACCACAAAATGCCATAAATTCATGACTACCCACATACCCTAAGTCAGTGGTCCCCAACCTTTTTATCACCGGGGACTGGTGGCTCTCCCTGGTAGTTTAGCCCCAGTCAGGAGGGATCTCGCAGTCAGGAAAGGCTAATAAGGAATCAGCTATCTGCCTCCAACTTCCTGCCAGTTTCCGACATTTGCTGGGTGGAAAAGAAACTGGCCTCAGAGCATGCTGTGCTGCCAGTAAGTTGCCCTGGTCTCCTGGCCTCTTTCAATATGGGGAGGGGGAGCCACCTCCTGGTACAGCCCCTGCACCCCTTTTGGAGAGGGGGCTGTGGGAGGCCCAGAAATGCCCCCTGGGATCCAGGGCAGCCAGGAAAAGCCTCTGCCCTGGGAATGTTTACTCATGAGTAAGTCAGATGAGGTTTTCAATTTGAAATTTGAGAAGGGAGGAATGCTTTGGGGAGTAACCATCATAGGCAATTACAGCAGGGAAAACTATGCTGATGTGGGTACAAAGATGTACACTTTTCGTTTCCATATGGATAACAACTTGGTCTTGCTGCAATCTTTCCAAGACCATCACAACAAAGCAAATTTTAGACCAATGGCATGGAGAAACTGTAAACAGGGCACAAAAGCCATGAGGACATGTGGAGGGTGGGAGACACTGTTTCCCAGTAGCACCTTCCCAGTAGAAGAAGAGTTGGTTTTTATACCCTGCTTCTCACTGCCCAAATGAGTCTCAGAGTTGCTTATAATAGCCTTCCTCTCCCCACAACAGACACCCTGTGAGGTAAGTGAGACTGAGAGAGCTCTGAGAGAAACTGCTCTGTAAGAACTGTTTCTAACAGCATTGTGACTAGTCCAAGGTCAACCAGCATGTGGAGAAGCAGGAAATTGAATCCAGCTCACACATTAGAAGCTGTTGTTCTTAACCACTACACCAAGGTGTACAAATTGCCAATCACTTAAAAGAGATGTAGCTAGAGCACAGGCAGAAGAAGTTGTTGCAGGAGGAAGGTGTAAGTCTTTTTTGACTTGCTCAGATTCAGATTGACCTTCTGGCCAATGGCTTCTCAGAGTAATCCAAGGAGTGAGACACTCAGGTATTTCCTACATGGAGAGGTGATTGTGTGGTTAATAAGATTTGCAATGTGATAAGGGAGGAATGTTTTTGTCTTCTGTGTTCTCTCTCTCTCTCTCTCCCCCTCCCTTTAGAGGAGAGTGCTTATACAGTCCCTGGTCCCCATCCCAAGCAGCTCTTTCCTTCAGGGGAACTGATCTCTGCAGTCTGGATAGGAGCTTTCTGGGCTTCTTCAGGTTCCACCTGGAGGCTGGCATCCCTGAACACAGTACTACAGAGAGACACCACACACACACACACTCCTAATCAACCCTTTCATCCAGGGAAACTGATCTCTGCAGTCTGGAGAGGAACTTTCATTCTGGGGGTTCTCCAGGTCCCAATTGAAGTGTGGCATCCCTGAAAAGTGGCAGGGATGCTAGCCTCCAACTGGGATGTGAAGGTTCCACTTCTAGGAATTCTCAAATCCCAAAGAATATTTCAAGGGTTTCTCAAGGGTAAAAAAATTGAGAAAAGCTGACAGAGGCAGTAATTGAGAAACTCTTTGTAAGTTCTTTGCCAACCAATGTTTTCAAGTTTGATCGTAGCATGCAACTTTTTTTACTTTGATACTGAACTGTAATGAAGAACATATATACTGAAAGGTTTTCAGTTCTTCAAGCAAATTTTGCTATCAATTAAATATTTTAATTGAAGAAAGAAACTGGGACACATGAATTATTTGATGTTTGTTGTTGTTAGCAATTACTGCCACACAACATTTGTTTCCCACCTGGATCTATGCACCTCCATGGGATCCAAAGCCAGAGAGTCCCCCCTCCCAAGGAGCCCTTTTCTCCAGGGGGACTGATCTCTATTGCATGGGAATGACCTGCAATTCCAGCATATCCCCAAGTCCCAGCTGGAGTTTGGCATCCTGCAACCTCTCTGGGGCATAGTGCCACAGAATTCACTCTTCCAAGTATGTCCTTTCATCTCCAGGAGGCTGGAGATGAGTTGTCATTGCAGCATCCCCTCACCAAAACAGCCATTTTTCTCTGAAGAGCTAACTCTAGAGTCTGCAGATGTCCCTCAATTCCAGATTTCCAGGCTGCACCTGGAGGTTGGTGTCTCCTGAGTCAGGAATGTTCCTTGAGGTTTGGAGGCAGGGCCTCAAGAGTCCAGGGGTGGGCAGGGGGTTTGGTCATGAAGCCAACACCCAGGAAGACCACAGTGCAGGTGTGCATCCTAGCACCCATTTTTTCCCCAGGTGCAATGGGCTTTGCCTCTAGTTAATTCATATTGTTCAGCCTATCGTATGTCATTCCTGATATATTATTCTCTAGACACAAAATAGAGATAACTTACTTGTACCAAGAAGGTGGAAACAGAATCTTAGAGGAAAAATAAAAGGCATTGCCTCAAAACTTTCTGTCTGAAATGTGCTAAGTGCCATTCTTGACTGGCCTTAGTGTACTGAAGCTGAGACTCACTTTCTGTCAGTGCACAGCCTAGCAGGAACCTCTAAGCACTACCATGCAAATGGTAAATATTCAAGACAGAAGAAAAGAAAGCATCTCATTACTGCAGATCCCAGTTCATACAACCACGTGGCAGCAAGACAGCTCCCTTGAGGCCTGGCCCAGCCAGCCAATGTGTCGTCCCCAAGTGCGTTTTGACACTGATAGAGGGGGGGAAAGAGAAGAGAGCCTTGTTCTTAGGCCAAGACTGAGCTGATTCAGGCTCCATCTCCCTTGGGGTTCCTTGGGTGAAATGTGTCTCTGTAATGGCTACGTCTGTAAAATATATGGAAATGCCAATAAAACCTGTATCAAAAACTATATGGATATGGATGGAGATATATATATATATATAGAACTATGAAATTAAGAGTACATAGGGAATTCAGCAAGGCCACTTCCCTCAGCCGTAAACACCCTGAACAAGAGGCCAAGCAAAGCCACTGAGTCCAGTAGCTGAAATGAGCAGCCCAGACAGCCAGGCGCTCCTAAGGATTGGGAGGAGGAAGGGGGGGGGGGAGGCCGATATTCAGCACTTTGGTGGCAGAAGTCTTGTGGGCAGCATAAACCTGAAGTACAGAAGTAAATAAGGAAGGGGGAATAAAAAACAGTGCCCCCTTACCTATCTGCTCATCACCCTGCTATAGGCAGAATCTTGTAAGTTTGCCCCAACGTCAATAAAGATCTGAGAAGTCAAGCAAGCAGAGCAAATACACAGTTGCTATACGATGCCATTGGCTGAGAGATCAATTGCCTAGATTACATAAAAAGAATGTCTAAAAAGACTTTTACAACTATCCATCCTAAGAAAGAGATTTAAACCCTACATGGCTAAAACCAAATTTCCAAGATTATTAGAGTATTTGGTGTTTTTCTCTTTGTGGCAAAAATCACCAGAGATATTTCCATGGGAGTTCTAGATTGCATAAAACAAATCACAGAACTTACCATTCAAATGAGAGGGAGAAGAAAAGAAATATTTTCGATGAACCCAAAGAATGACAGCCTATCACAAGGGAAGAAAAGTCCAGAGAACCGGTAAAGTACCCCAAGAACTTCCCTATTAATACAAATATAAGTTATCAAAATAAATAAATACCCCAAAGATTTGTTATGTTATTTTGAAAAAAAAACTGGTATCACTTGTCACTAAACCAACGAAAGACCTTTCCTGAGACCCTAAAGCACAGATTCTTGAAACACGGGACAAGCTTTTCTAAGTGAATACAGGAGGGTGGTTAATGTAGAAATGAATCCTGTTCTGCCTTCCCTTGTGCATTTTTAAAAACTGTGTATTATATATAGACTGCCTTTCTCACTGAGACTCAAGGAGGGTTAGACAATATAAATCAAGGCAATCGATATGATCACATCTAAAAAGCAATAGGACAGGACAAGGTTTGCAGAAATTTGAAATATGTCTAAACAAAACAGTAAAGCAGTAAAACAGACATATTAAATATGATATAGTTAGCAATGCACAATGTGTTTGTGCATGTGTGTGTAACCAGAAAAAGATGCCAGCGTAAGTACTGTGACATGAATGGCTGAGTATTTCATTCACACTGAGTTTCCTGAAGCAATTTCTCATCAGATTTTTAATTCTATTAGTTTCTTCCATAAACCGACCCTGCTAACCTAAATACCTACTCCTCCCTATTAAGAGCTAAGGCACAGACCAATTTTACTATCAGGCATCAGGCTTTCTTTTGTGACAGTGCAGCGGGGTGCTGTGATCTCTTGCCCACTTGAAAACTACTGGAGAAAAGATGGCTGCCTTTGTACCAACAGACCTCCCCCATAACAGCTAAATTTCCTGTATAAAATGATTGTCAAAACAACACTTTAATGATTCAGTAGTGTCTAAGGAGACAGCTCAGAGCAGGTCTTAAACCTCAACTGGAAGACTTCCATCCCACCAGAAAACCCTAGTAAAGGAAGATTAAATTCTGTGGTAATTTCCGGCCTGCTACTTCAGAGGCAGTGGTCATGCTCTCCTTAAACACCTGCAGTTCACCAATATAAAGAACTTTATATCCAGTGTGACTGACAGAGGAAGCTCTAATTTTTCTGTTCTTCAAAGCCACAATAGCTTAACCTACTGCTAGTCCATTATTTCTCTGACATCACACTGTTCTCTCTAATAAGTGGATTTTCTGGATAGCGTTTACCATTTTATCACACATTTGGGTTGTTAGAGGACTTTTGCATGATAGGGAAGGAAATTTGCAGGAAAGGAGCTCTATGGTACCTATCTGGAAAGGAGAATGAAAGGCTGGGAAAAATGGGGAAAAAAACTGCTGCTCAGAGGGAGATAGAATGCATGCTTTCTGATCCTAGAAGCAGTTATCCCTTTACCTAAATGCCCTATGGGCTTTAGAAAGCAATAGCTTAGATTATTACTAAAAAGAGTTTCCCCCTCTCACATGAAAGTAGCACAAACGGGGAAGGAATCTGCTTTTCCCCTCACTGTCCATTAACAATTCCTTCTCTTATCCTGGTCTCACTGTAACAGAGCCACTTTGAGGGGTTTTATGTGCCTGACAAGTAAGAAAGGTGCGTGCTACACACACAGAGAAATACACACTTGTGTACATACTCACAGATATATATAAGGCTTATAAATATGGATGAGGGTCTGTGGACTCATGAATATGGATATGCTGTAGGCAGCAGGAACATCAACAAGACTCGTAAGAAGACCTAATATTACTCTTGGCTAGCTTGGATACCAATATCAACTTCAGGGAAGTCAAGAAAACGCCATAACACAAGAATAGATGGGTTTTGCTACCAAGGACAAAACCCAGTGTTATTTCTGGTGCTGACTCATTGTCACCTGTATCACAGCCATCAATGGTGAAGGTGATTTTAACTACCCACACATTGATTGGGTCAATAGGTGTTCATGTCAGATGGATTTTCTAGGTACTCTCAATTACTATATCAAGGAGCAGTTGGTTACAGAACCTCCTGTGGGGAGGCAATCCTGGGCCCATTCTGCACACATTGGATAATGCCCTTTCAATGTGCTTTTGCAGCTGGATTTTCCTGTGCAGACCAGGAAATCAACTTCCAAATTGCATTGGAAGTGCATTCTAACATGTAGGCCCTGTATTTCATTGTAAATAATGCCAAGACCTGGTGAAAGATGTAAGCATGACAGCACCAGTTTGAAACAATGGTCATAAAGCTATTAAATTTAGCATTTATGTAAATAGGGAGTTGTCCAAAAAGACCAACAAAATCATATTTAACTTTAGAAGGAATAACTTCTCTCAAATGAGGGGGCTTATGAAGAAGAAAATGAAAGATAAGGTAAGGAGAGTCAAATCCCTTCGGGAAGATTAGAAACCATTTAGAACTACAATACTGGAAGCTCAGATAAAATGTATGCTGAAGGTTATGAAAGGTACAAATAGGTATTTTTAAAAGCCTGCAAGGTTACCAAACAAAATAATGAAAGCAGTAAAAGATAAGAAAGATTCCTTTAAGTGGAAGGCTAGTCCAAGTGAGAAAAGTAAAAGGGAGCTTTGGCAAACACAATGCAAGTCAGCGATCAGACAAGCAAAAAGGGACTATGGGGAACATATTGCAAAAAAACATAAAGACCAACAATAAATATACAAGAAGCACAAAAGGGAGAAAGTGAGGCCTATGGATGACCAAGCAGTAGAAGGATTACTTCTGATAGGGCAATGGCAGTGAAGCTGACCTCCACACACACACACACACCTTTTATTGCCTGTCTTCACTGCAGAATACAGGAGATGCTTGCCCACTCCAGAACTGTCAATTTCAGGAGGGGGTCAAAAGACCTGAGGCAGATTGAAGGTGACAAGTGAGGAGGTCCTGCAATTGATGGACAAATTTAAAAAATGGCAAATCACAAGATCCAGATTGTATGCATCCAAGAGTTCTGAGATGTAAACTTGTGGATCTCATGACAAAAATATGTAATCTATCACTAAAATCTGCCTCCATTCCTGAGGACTGGAAGGCAGCTAATGTAACCCCCATCTTTAAAAAACATATCTAAAGAGATCTGGAAAATTAGAAGCCAGTATGTCTAACATCAGTACTAGGTAAGTTGATGGAATCCATTCTTAGAGATAAAAATAGCAGGCACATTGATGAACAAAGGCTATTGAAGAAGTATGGATTGTGTTAGGGATTGTCTTGTCTCATACCACTTAGAGTTCTTTGAGGGGGAGAACAAACATCTATGTGAACTAACCCGGGTATATTGATTTAAGCCAATGTTATAATTAAAGACATGCTAAAAAATTCATTTATCAAACATTGTAAGCAATCATCATTATTGAGGAAGTAATCCCTGAGGAAGGTTTCTTTTTGAAAATCAGTACCATACCTGGGAACTCATTTTGGTTACTTCTGAGTATAAACACAAGGACAAAGTTTTGGGATTCTGAAATATATTTTATTATTCAGCCTGGGCATTCGTGTTCGATTTTGTCTTCTGAAGAATCTATGGTTCTGTTTTGAAGGATGGGAGAGTAGGCAACAACATGGCAAACGAGGTTCAACATGGGCAATGTAAAGTAATGCACACTGGAACCAAAAAATTATAATTATAAATATATGTTGATGGGGTCTGACCTAAGGATGGGTGATTCAGCTTAGATAAGCCAAAAAATACTCAAATCAATGCTGATTTGAGTAATTTTCAGGTTTATCCAAGCCAAATAGCACATCCCGTTTAAACGAGCTGTATCAGAGAAGCCAAAAGTGATTTGGGCTTGATTCAGCTGATGGAGAAAGACCCCACCAAACATCTGATCTTGAGGATACTCAGCTGTTTATCAGGCACTGTGCTGGGGGGGGGGAAGCATTTAAAGACCCTGCCAAACAGCTGGTTCTCAGGATCAACTGTTTGGAGGGGTCTTTCTCCCCAGCAGACCTGTTTGAGTTTGCTGGAGCCCGTTCTCCACAGCTCGAAGATCTGCAGGGGAAACATTTAAAGACGCCACCAAATGGCTGTTGGAACTGGCTGCAGGCTGGGAGGGGTGGCCCTGGAGATGACATGTCAGCCTGGCACCCACCCTCCCCAACCCCACTGGAGCTGGCTGTAGACTGGGATCAGGAGGGGGGGGATGTATAGCTGTCATGCACCCACCTTCCCTGACCCTGCTGGGGCCGATTGCAGCCTGGAATTGGGTGAGAAAGTGCAGAATTGACATCTCAGGCCTGTGCCCACTCTCGCTAACTTTGCTGGGCTAGCTCAGCAGACCCCAACCCTGTCTGCTGCCATTTCCTCAAAGCCCAGGCTATGCGGGAAGGGCCAGATGGAAGCATTTAAAGGTCCCTTTAAATGTCTCCCAAGCCACCAAACACCTAACCCTTAGAGAGGCTTGTCTCTGCAGCAGGATCAGCTGTCTGCTAGCTGATTCAGTCAAATCAGTTCACGTTTCCTGAATTGGCCAAACTTTAATCAATCTACCAAATCAGTGATTCAAATCTGAAAGTACTGAATTTTTCCTCAGTGCATATACTTAGTCTGAACTGGTGGTAACTGACCAGGAGAAAGATCTTGGAGTCATGGTAGATAACTCACTGAAAATGTCAATTCAGTGCACGACTGCAATAAAAAAGGTAAATGTTATGCTGGGGATTATTAGGAAGAGGATTGAAAACAAATCATATTGCCCCTGTATAAGATTATGGTGAGACTTCATTTGGACTACTGTGAACAGTTCTGGTCAGTGTACCTCAAAAAGGTGCAGAAGAGGGCAACTAAAATAATGAAGGGGGTAGAAAACTTTCCCTATTATTATTATTTATTAAATTTATAATATGGCTCCAAATATGGCTATGAAGAAGGTTAAAGGGCTTAGGACTCTTGAGTTTGGAGAAATGACAATTGAGGGGTGATATCATAGATGTACCAAATTATGAACAGAATAGAGAAGGTAGAGAAAAAGAAGAAAAAAAATACCTTTCTCACAACAGAATTAGGCACAACAGAATTAGTCACAGACACTCAACAGAATTAGGCTTAAAACAAAGGAAGTACACTCAAAGAGTAATTAACACTAGGAATTCAATGCCACACAAAGTGGTAGTGGCTACAAGTATAGATAGCTTCAATAAAACTAGATGAGCCATTGGTCTGATCCAACATGGCTTCTCTCATGTTCTTATGACACATGTTCTATGCACATAAGTGGACAAGATCAATGTAGCTCAAAGTCACTAAGAGGTTCATGCAAAAGAAAAGTGACAAAGAACAAATTCAGAGATAGATGGGGAGCTGGCAATCAACTGGATTGTGCAGGAAAGAACAGGGTTGGGAGAATGTTCATGAAATATTAAGATGTAAGAGAAATAGTAGATGAGCTTCAGGAACTGCACAGTTGGCTTTGAGTACCATTATTAGAGAGACTGACTTTTAAACTTGAGAGCACGTCTCTAAATGCCTGGAGCTTCACTTTCCAACTCTCTGGTGTCTCCTTCTCTTATATATCTCCGCTCAATTTCAGTCATCAGGGCACAAGGTCACACCCAAGAACATGAACCTCAGACCAGGCCCAGGAATCACACTTACACCACACACAATTACTACACTATATGAAGCACTAATAAAAAGTCTTGAAGTTTTCCTAGTGCTACACAGTAAAGTATTTATAGAATTCCAGGCGTGAATGGGCTGCTCAGAGTCACACTCCTCCTCGGCGTCAGTATCTTCAGGAATTATTTGGTCTTTTCACATTGTTGCTTTTCACTGAGAGATTGCACTCGACCAGCAGGCACCCAGGGAAACAGGCCAGCAGTGTTCCAGCCTTTCAGAGTAAAGGGCAGCCCTGCACAGGTTAATTAAGTCAGTTCTAGCTCAGTTCTTTTTTTATTATTATTACATGGAAATAATAGAGTTATGGGGCTAAAAATCAAGACTGAAGACTGAGTCAGGGTTTAAAGGCAGTGGAAGAAATGTTAGGCAAGGGTGGGGGGGGGGAGACTGAGAAAAGTGGGAGGATAAGAAACAACACAAACACTGCAATTGGCAAGCAGTAGGCACAGGACAAGGAACAAGTGATTGTAGTATCATTCACAGCCAACTATTGTACAAACCTGGACACTACAAAGCATGTGAAAGAGAGCGCTATGGCATATTTGTGACCTTACTGCAGGTTCTTTACTAACAGAACATCCCTCAAATGTAACAAAGACCTCATGACTTACAGTTGTGCAGATCAGCAAGAATATGCACAAGACACATGCATGTTGACTATCTCAAAAAATAGGCTGCACAATATTTCTCACAAGGAAGTGCTTCCTTTAGAAATACCTTACTATATAAAGTAATCGTTCCTCCCCAAACCCACTTTAAGTTTTCATTTATTTAGGGACAACCATTTCTGGTCTCTTTGTCACTCACTCCTTAAGGGCTAGAAGATGAACATTTCATATAGTTACTTGTCTCCCTATCCCTACTCCTCTATTGCCCTGTTATTTTATTATTAACCAAATTATATTTTGCATGTCTAACTGACAACACAGGACTGCCATGTAAATGGGACATTTCTGAACTCTCTGGGAACATGTGGCAGGAACCTGTGATTGATGTGGCTGACTTGGATATATACACAGCACGTTTAGACATGAGCACCTCCCCTTTACACTAGGAGACAGCGATGTTTTGTTACATATACAAGTAACTTGATTGTAACAACAGTTTAATCCACAAGCTTCCCAGCTCCTTCATTTAGTATTGTAACATACACCTGGAAATGCATAAAGTAGTACCTCTGCCCCCCAAAGTACGTTATGCAGGTATATACATTTTTTTTGCCTGACTTTGCATTCGTCCCATTGTACTTCATGGGCAAGCTTTGATATGGCTCCTTACATCTGCCATGTTCTTTGTCAAAGACAAGATAGATACACATGTATCTCCCTCCCTCAGGGAGACAACCAGATACCTTCATGTCTCCACATCTTCCTCGCGGTATGGGGTCCAGCAGGACTGGGTTTTCTGAAAGTAGGTATAGTCCTTTGGTGATTTTTATTGCTGCCATTTTGGATTTTTGTGATTTTATATGTATGTAATGTTTTATTGTATGTTATTGTTTCAGCATTGTAAACCTCCACAAGCCAGCTGGTCTGGGAGTGGCAGTAAACAAATCAATCAATAATAAAAATACTGAATTATCTGATCAGCTGCCTAGGGAAAAATCTACGTACAACAGGTGATCCATACGTCAAAATATTGATTCCAAAGGGAGACCCCCCCAGGCCAGAAATATAAGCTACACACCACCAAAAGAATCTCTTTTTTCCACAAAATGCTTTCAAAGAGTTTATGGAATCTCCCAGTGATTAAAAATGCACATTAGAATAAACACGCATGTCTATTTAAATCCTTGGTTCAATTTAGTGAAAGAGGGTTTGTGGAATTACTGCTGAATGCCCATGTGTTGGGGAGGGAGATGGATACCTCAAGGGTAAAACCAAAATGGGGGGAACATCTGTCAGAAAAGAATCTCCCTCTGTGCGACAGTACAGCTCTTAAAAGCTTGTGAACCACAGTTTTAATACAGTGTTTCAGTGAAAGAAATAGAAGGTTTAAGAGACTCCAAATGTCTTGATCCATATTTGTAAATTAGAAGAAAATAAAAGGTTTCCCACAGGGCTTTTTGCTCTGGATCTCGCCCAAAGAGAGGTTTATAGTAGGAGGAGCTCCCCACTCTTTTTCTCCACAATCAATATGGGAGCTGTCTTTCAGCTGCAGATATTTAAAGGGAGCAAGAACACGTGGTCCTTGGAACATCCACAAATTCTTTGCTGCCTTCCAAGCCCTCCAGCCCCAAACAGGGAAAGGCCTTTTGAGAGGCTCCCTGCACTATTACAGGGCAAAGGATAAACAGACAGAATAAATATAGAGTTCCTTTATTACAAGGCTGGCCCACGCTGGTGGCTTACTGATTCCAGGGCACGTCCCTCTTATGCCACACCAGGCCAGACCTCAATAAAGGCCAGATTGGAGATGCTTTCTGCCCATTTACCGCTCCAGCATATGTCCCAGCTCTCCTTCATGTACATGTAATGGGATAGAGGGAGGAGAAAGGAAAGGCTTAATCTAATAGCAACAATGCGCCAAGCATGATTTTCAGAAAGGAATGGCTAAAAATATAGCTTGTTTCCAGCTCCTAAAACTAGAAATGGGGGGGGGGGAGGGGAAGGAAGCCATAAAACAAATTACAGATCTAGAATAGTGCGGGGGTAGGGAGGGAAGACCCAAGAGAAAGGAAAGAAAAACACACAATGAGTAAGAGGTGATGATGAGCACATATATATACAAATTCTGCTACACGTGCAAGCCGTGGTTGAGGGAACATTTCCACTTCTCACTGTCGCCCTTTCCACTTCCTGTGTATGCGGTGTTAGGTAACTCACCTTCCTTTATGCTGCTCTTTTTTAGCAGTTCTTGAAATCTTTATTAAAAAATCTTTGAAATCTGAAAATCATAAACCGCTAGCACAGTTCAAGACTATTCAGGTAAACTGTCTAACAAGGTGCATCTGTTTATTTGTGGCATTTGTAAACTGGCTTTCTCCAAGAACATGCCTCAAGACTGCAAACAGTACCCTCCTGAAAACACCAAATACTTGAAAACAACATCCAAATACAGATACATTAAAAGCCAGTCCAATAAGAAAGTTTAAACTTGGTCAAAATACTAACCAAATGCCCTACTAAAAAGTGTACCCCACACAGCTTTCTAAGGTTCAACAAAGGCGATTCTGCAATCCAAGAGCCACTGCAGAAAAGGCATGATCAGTAGTCAATGTCACTGGCCTAATGGAGGAGACAGCAAAAGGAGAGCAGACTGAGGATCACAGTTGCTACACAAATTTCTACTGACCATGACAGTCCTTCTAGCATGCAAGTCTCAGAATGCAAAATGTTTTAACAAAATGAGTAGTTTCTTGACCTGAATGCAGAAACCAGCAGGTAACCAGTGCAATATACTCAATATAGGCATGATTATGTTCATAGCGGTTTGTTGCAAAGAGAAACCAAACAGCTGCATTTTGTACCTGATGATGCTTCCAAGTCATTTTCAAGAGCAACTCCGATAGTCAACCCTCAAGATTACAGGTGCTGGAGGAAGGCTGTTGCAAGTAAGGAGACTCAAATATTCAAACAGGAGACAACTGTGTCCAGTGTCACAGAGTCTACCCATCAAAACAGCCATTCTCTCCAGTGAAACTGATCTCTGTAGTCTGGAGATGACCTGTAATTCCAGGGGCTCCCCAGGTCCCACCTGGAGGCTGGCATCCCTAATCGAGAGCTACTACATCTGGATCCAGTACAAGGATTGTGCACAGCCTGCACAAGGATTCCTTTCTTCCCAGGTTTCCCCTTGCCCTGGCAGCCATTTCCGATCCTGAGAAAATATACGCTCAGGCCTTGCTAGGACTGCCAATCTCCTGTTGGTGCCTGGAGATCTCTCAAAGTTACAAGTGATCTCCAAATCACACAGATAATTTCCCCTGAGGAGGACGGCTGCTTTGCATGGTGGGCTTTATTAGTGCTGCCATACACACTATAATGTTATTTTGTTATTTTGTCTATGTTCTATGGTTAGGTCATTCCATGTAATACCCACAATGTTGTATGTAAACCGCCCTGAGCCATGCGGGAGGGTGGTATAAAAATCTAATAAATAAAACATGTGATCTCCAGGTTGTGGCAGGAAGGCATGGCAAGCTGGCATACCTTCTGGGGTTACTAGAAGCTTGAAGGATATTTCAGGGGTAACTCCACAGTCAAAAGGTTGAAAAGGGCTGTTCTATATTATATAAATTGTGCATAAAATCTCCACATAAATTCAACATCTTTTCTGATTGGAATTGTTGGAATTTTTGCAAATTTACAATCCCTTATTTGCAGCCATGGTAAAAGAACAGTTTTTTTTTTTAAAGAGAGAGATTCTTGCATCTATGGACTATAGCAGTGGTCCCCAACCTTTTTAACACCGGGGACCACTCACCGGGGACCACTCAACGCCTTTTACTGAGGCCCGGTGTGTGTGGGGGGGGGTAGTTTACTCCTCTACTCTCAACCATTGCCCTAGCGCTCTCTGATCACTATGGTAATGTTTAAACATCCCTTCAAAATAAGATACAGACACGCCACAACAATGAAGTGTGTTGTAAAGGGCCGGGGGGGGGGGAGAGAAGGCGTCCTTCGGGGCCCACCTCCAATTAGTCGAAGGACCACATGTGGTCTGCAGCCCACAGGTTGGGGGTCGCTAGACTATAGTTCCCATCCTTTAAGCATGGCAGGGGAAAAATTTCGTTCTACTAAATTCTATTACCATATTGTTCAAACATCCTTGGGATCTCAGCTTTCATCTTAAAAAGTTAAAGTGTTGTGAACACAGGCTTGAAAATATTGTTAAGATCTGGTGAAATTCCTCAAGCCAAAGGGGAACTGAGCAAGAGGCTAAGCTTCAGTGTTAGGGCATTTTTATCCACAGTATGAAATAATCATGGTGTAACCTGAATAGCTTATACACCATAGTTCAGCTTTTCCTGTCAGAATTTAGAATTTTGAAGTTCATTTTTCAACCTAGCCATGCCATTGTCTTGGGCATAATAACCTTAAACTTCCTGCTGACATCTTCCTACCAATAATATCTGTACTGTGTCAGAGATGAACTCCATGTTACACATAGCTTTATGACTCTTTTAATAATTTGTTTTATCATACTGAATTCTTAAACTGGGACTGGAAGTCCAAGGAGGAGACTAGCATGTAGGAGGCAGGGCTCCCTGGTACAATCTACAATTTGTTTTTACCCTGCTGGGGGAAACTAATGAGTACATGTAAATACTCTCGGACATGGGGGTGTGGGGGTGTGGGTGAGATTAGTTTTCAATATGAAAACAGGACCCATACCAGTCAGGCTTCTGTCCTGGCCACGAGGTGGAGACCATGCTGGTCACCTTGATGGATGACATCTGGCACCAGCTGGACCGGGACGGGTCGGCCATCCTCGTACTTTTAGATCGGTCACTTGCATTTGATGTGGTCGTCCATGAGTTGTTGGCTCCCCACCTCGCCGGAGCCGGGATTAGGGGGACTGCACTACAATGGCTGGTCTCCTTTCCCCAGAATCGCTCACAGAGGGTTGCTGTGGGGGAGGAGTTATTGGACCCTGTGAGGCTCCTTGTAAAGTTCTGCAGGGGGCGATTCTCTCCCCCACACTGTTTAACATCTACATGCGCCCTCTTTACCAGTTTCAGGAGAAAACTACAGATGCAGAATGTCAGGCACAAATTCGGAGTCTACATTTAGAATCCAATGCAGTTAAAATATACCGGCAAAACATAACTGCAGAATCAGTCTGCCACTCGATTTAACATTCCTTAACCCAATAGCCTCCTCTCCATCCAATGGAAACCATAGCATTCATGGATTATTCAATGCCAGAAAAAACCTATGAACAAATTTAGGGCATTTCTGCACATCTTTAAAAATAGTGTTACACCAGCCACATGGTGTAATGCTAAATATAATTGCGCCTCCCGGCCACTCCTCATCTTTTTGATGTCTCGCTCTTTTCTGCCACCTTTTTGCGCTTCCACATGGCAGGCTTGAAATGGCAGAAGAGAGCAATGTGGTTTATACACAACTCTCTTCTGCTTATCAATCAAGCTAGGCAGCCAATACCACTTCTTCATGTTTTAAAGGTTCCGCAATGCCCACGATTTGTTTAATGCATGCTTCTCCGTTGCTTCTCCGTTGCTATAGATGAATAGTGCTTTTTGAACACTACCCCTTATTGAATCACGAGTCTTTATCATTTAAAAAATTAATCTTGTTCCTGATTTGGGTGGGGGGAGCTTTAGAGAGGCATGCTTTGCACTATAGCATTGGGAAAAAATATTTCTTGCATCACCTGCACACTTGTCCACTTATTCGTTGCTCCAGAATTTCAGACATTTTTAAACAGACTTTCCTGTTCCGAGGAGAGGGGGGCTGGAGCAAGGGCGGAATGAGGCAAGCGCCTTTTGCACGTTTTAGCCTCCATACCTTACCTTCCCTCCGCTGGTTGCTCTCCATTAGGTAGTGCTACAAAGGTTGGTGAATCCACTTTTTGGGATTCACCAACTAGCGCTTTAAAATGGAGGATGTAGGTGGCCGGCTACTGCCCAGATGCTGCATGCTGGCAACGTCATATGGAGGGGCCTAAATATAACAACAATAAAAGGTAAGCATTACACTATTTTTAACAGGTGCGGAAATCCCTTTAGTGTCCAGTGGCACCTTTAAGACCAACCAAGTTTTATTCAAGGTATGAGCTTTCGTGTACATGCACACTTCCGCAGATACATAGTGTGCATGCACACAAAAGCTCATAACTTGAATAAAACTTGGTTAGTCATAAACGTGCCAAAGGACTCTAAATTTCTTCTGCTGCTTCAGACCAACATGGCTGCCCGCTAGAAAAAACATATATCAGTCCATCATGCACACATATATAGGGCCACTCCTATGTATGAAATGTCACATGCAACCCTCCAGAGATTTTATCAGCCACCAAAGTATTTCATCACTTACAGTCAGCAATAACAACCTGCTTTCAGGTAAGACCAGTTATGGGCAAAAAGACTTCCTGGCTTGATCTGACAGACTGTGAATGATGGGACGTCCATCTTTCCATGGAGGCCTGCTTGCAGAAGTATACTGATTTATTTATTTCCCACCTTTGTCCCCAATGCGGACCAAAAGTGGTGTACATCACTCTCCACTCCTCTGTTTTATCCTCACAGCAACCCTCTAAGGTAGCTTAGGTTAAGAGTGTGACTGGCTCGAGGCCCTCCAGAAACCTCCCATGGCAGAGCAGGGATTCAAAGCTGGGTTTCCCTGACCCTAATCTGATACTTTATGCTAGCAGTGGAAATGCAATAAAGGAAGAAAGAGAAGGTCCAGGGTCCCCTCCTGACTGTTATTCTGGCACACTCACAGACACACAAGCTTTACTGAACGGAAGGTGAATCTCTGCACAAGGGCAAGTGCGAGGAAGCTGTTCACATCCCCTAGCCCGAGGCTGCCCGGTGAAGAGCAGGGCAGTGCTCGGGTCACCAGGTTATCGGATGATAACAAGGCAGCACAACCCAAGCACGCGACTTCCAGCAATGCAAGGCTATTTCCTTTGTTTTGGGAAAACAACCACCAGAACGAGACCTTCCCTGGAATGTTGCTGCCTTGCCTAAAAGTATCCCCCAATTATACCAGTGTGAGCACAAGTCATTCTCCTCTGACGCCCCTTCCCTCCCCCCTCTCAAATATTAAGGAAGCCTGTCACAATTGGTCAGAGGCAGGGCGGAAAGCACACAACTTATTTTTCCTTTCTGAATTCAGAGATAGCAAGGGGGCGCTGCTGCTGGCAGGAGCAGTACCTGTGATCCTGCTGCATGCAACTCCTGCTCCTGACAAAGTGCAAATACTACAAGGGATAAGATTTAAAACTCAGTATGACTAATATACTGGAACACTGATCTAAGACTATTAAAAGGGGGTATTTAATAAAGGTTACACACTGGGCATGCATAAATTTATGTCAGTAATGTGGGTGCTGATGCAAAAGAAGTCATAAGCCATATTCAGATTGGAATAACAGGAGCTTTATATGTAGATTCTGCTTTATCTGCCCCACCGATTCTCTCAGCCCCACCTACCTCACTGGATGTCTTCTGGGGGGAAAGGAAGGGAAAGGTGTAAGCTGCTTGAGACTCCATCAGGTAATGAGAAACAGAGTATAAAAAAAACAGATCTTCTCTTTTCACTAGTGTGTCTAACTTGGGTCACAGAGTACCCCAAAATTATTATTATTATTAATTAGATTTATTTCCCGCCACTCCCCGTAGGCTCGTGGCGGGTCACAATAGTCTTATCCCCATTAAAATACCCATTAAAAGACTTTAAAAACAATCCCAACATGGCGGAAGCTCTCATTATTCCCACCCCCTGCTATCAGAGCGGCAGGGAGGGTGGGGAGGAGATCTAACTTACTAGGTCCGCGGGGGGGGGGGGGATGCTGGCACTCATTCGCTGGCTCCGGCCTCAACCAAAAACCTGGCGGAAGAGCTCCGGCTTGCAGGCCCTGCAGAAAGCTGGTAAATCCCGCAGGGACCGCAGCTCACCCGGGAGCTCATTCCACCAGGTAGGGGCCAGGACCGAAAAGGCCCTGGCCCTGGTCGAGGCCAGGCGTGCTTCTCTAGGGCCAGGAACGATCAGGAGATTCTCCCCCGCTGAGCGTAAAACCCTGCGGGGGATTATAGGGCAGTAGGCGGTCCCTCAGGTATGTGGGTCCCAACCCGCGTATAGCCTTAAAGGTCAAAACCAGAACCCTGAACCTGATCTGGGCAGCAATTGGCAACCAATGCAGCTGCCTCAGCACAGGCTGGATATGGGTCCTCCAAGGTGTACCAGTGAGGACCCGAGCAGCTGCATTTTGCACTAGCTGGAGTTTCCGGATCAGAGACAAGGGTAGGCCGGCATAGAGCGAGTTACAGAAATCCAATCTGGAGGTGACTGTCGCATGGATCACTGTAGCCAAGTGGTCAGGGGACAGGTAGGGCGCTAGTAGTCGGGCCTGGCGAAGATAGAAAAATGCCTGACCCGCTACTCTCTTGACCTGAGCCTCCATGGTCAGGGAGGCATCGATGGTCACCCCCAGATTCCTGGCCTGGGGCGCGATGGTAAATTGCACTCCTGCCAGGGTGGGTAGGCGCGCTGCCTGGTCCTGCCCTCTGCCTCCCAGTCACAGGACCTCCGTCTTGGAGGGGTTGAGTTTCAGGAGACTCTGCTCGAACCATTCTGTCACTGCTTCCAAACATCTGGCAAATGGTTCCAGGGGGAGAGTCCAGGCAGCCATCCATGAGGAGATAGAGCTGGGTGTCATCAGCGTACTGGTGGCAACCCAGCCTAAATCTCCATACCAGTTGGGGCAGAAGGCGCATAAAGATGTTGAATGACGTGGGGGAGAGGACTGCGCCCTGCGGTACCCGACAGGGGAGTCCGTAGGGACGCGAGAACTCTTCCCCCACCGCAACCCTCTGGGTCCGGTTCTGGAGAAAGGAGCGTATCCATCGCAAGGCTGTGTTCCATATCCCCGTGCCGGCGAGGTGATGGATCAGAAGGTTGTGATCCACGATGTCAAAGGCCGCCAATAGTTGCTTAATCACTCTAGCTAACTGAGTGGTTAGCTAGGCAAGCCAACAAACAGGGAAGGGAGTTCTACCTATGGATCTCGCTACCTGGGTTCCAATTGTTTTTATGGTAATTCAGATGCTGAATTTATGGCAGTCTACAAACTGGCAATTCAGAGGAAAAGATATTATAAACAGCAGAGAGAACAGCTTACTGAAGCCATGGGCTCAACTTTGGTATATCAGAAAAACCTTTCTAATGCTGTGAGCTTTATTTATATCCCACATTTAAAGGTAAAAGTAAAGGTATCCCCTGTGCAAGCACCGGGTCATGTCTGACCCTTGGGGCGACGCCCTCTAGCGTTTTCATGGCAGACTCAATACAGGGTGGTTTGCCAGTGCCTTCCCCAGTCATTACCATTTACCCCCCAGCAAGCTGGGTACTCATTTTACCGACCTCGGAAGGATGGAAGGCTGAGTCAACCTTGAGCCCGCTGCTAGGATCGAACTCCCAACCTCATGGGCAGACAGCTTCAGACAGCATTTCTGCCGCTTACCACTCTGCGCCACAAGAGGCTCTTATAGGTGGATTCGATTATCTTATATCCCACATTTACTGCCATCCAAAGCAGCTAGGGATAAAGACCAGTAATAAATGCTTGAATCATGAAACATACCCATAAATTCTCCTTCACAGTAGATTTTATAAAGGGGACCAGCAAAGCATTAACCCAGCAGCCTAAGGAATTCTGACAGAAGAAGAAAAAGAGCTGTTTTGAACTCTGCTTTTTACTACCGTAAGAAGTGTCAAAGGCTTAAATCACCTTCCCTTCCTGTCCTCACAACAGATACCCTGTGAGGTGGGTGGGGATGCGAGAGCTCTGTGAGATCTGTGAATGGCCCAAGGTCACCCAGCCTGCTGCATGTGGGGGATTGGGGAATCAAACCCAGTTCTCCAGATGAGTGGCTGCCACTCTTAACCACTATACCAAGCTGGCTCTCAGAGAAGTGGACAGAACTTGATAACCTTTCGGTTTCCTTAAACACCTATATCTTTCTGCATAGGGTGGTTGGGTCATATCTACCTTTATGACATACAATACCCCATTAGCTTAGCCCACGAGCCATTAGAATGAGTATGTAAACTCAGGTTGGCTGCTTCTGGTAGTCACAGAGATCTGGATTATACTCAGTACACCGATGATCAGTATACATTTGAGATACTTTGGCTAGAAGCTGAAAGTGCAGACTGTACCCAACTGTAACAATTTCAAAATGTGAAAGTTCACTTAATAAGCATTTTTTGGGGGGGGAGAGTTAAAAAGCAAGAGGGTCAAACTAGATGTTACTAATTACAGCTCCTATCTTCCTCATAAAGTCCAACCTAGCCTTCAAAGCTAGCTTTGGGTTAGCAGCCTAGCCCACCAGGCTGACTTCCTTTTCAACCACAGGAAATCCTCCAGTTCATCACGACTGATGGGAGCTACTTATCTGGGCATACTTCACAAGGGGAGGACTATATGAGCCTGGCAATTAACCAGGTCTATGTCTCACAACCAAACATTGTCGATGTCCACTTTGAGCTATTAACAAACACTGTTTTTTTTAATGTAAAATAACAAACAATGGAAAACCATTTGGGTCTTTTGAGATAACGTGTATGACTCATTCAACAGATTATATGCAGTATGTATTATTGTGAAACTGTTACAGGACCAAGGGAATGATATATTAACACAGGTGCTAGAATCCAGGAACAACCACTTAGCCCAACTGGCTGATATTCTACTGCTTTCATCATGAAACACTGTTCTTCCAGCTACTCATATGCTCTTACTTCTGGCATCCTCAACAAAATAGGTGGATTCGATTATTTTAGAAATCATGACGTAAATAGACATTTTTCTTTTGTGTCTCATGAGATTTAATGTATGGAATATGATTAGGATGGGAGATGTTAGTCGACATTACTGCCAGTGAAAGGAATTTGTGTCACTTCTTATGTTTCTAGTTGTGCCCCCTTGACACAGGGGAACAATTCTTTCATACCTGATGAAAGGTTTTGAAATATGGTCCTAGGCACTATATAGGCTACAATGCAAACAAATCTGATTTAATTTCTCATTTCTACATTTGCTCAAAAAATATTAACTTCTAGAGAAAAAGGGGAAACGTAACTCAGTTATTTAAAAATCAACCTTTTTCTATGGAGACTTAAATAAATCTACCCTGCTGCCTGTCCTATTGAACCCCAGACTCCTTCTCCCAAAGGAATGGGGTGTTGGGCCAATGCAGCATATTGTGAGATCCAGCACTGACACCCCTCATCCCTCACAGGAGTAACATTTGTGTACTTGTGACCTGCCCCCAAGCACATCCTCCCTGGAATCCTGCACAGGCAGCCCCGATTCCATCCAAGTTCTCCCTGAAGCCAGCCTCCCTTAGAAGCACGCACAGCAGCCCTTCAGCAACTGCTGGGCCGTTTGGGGAGAGAAGTCAACGTAATAAGAAAAATAAAATGCATAAGGGAGGCAGTAATTACTGCATGGCTGACAAGAGGCTGCTTCCTCAGGGCCGTCATTATGTGGCTAAATTTAACGCCTCACTCCAAGGGGGGAGCTCAGCACCCGCCCGCCGGCTCCTGCTACCTTCCCCCGGTGCCTGCTGAACGGCAGCCAAGAAAACCATAAAGCAGGTCAGCGGGGTTTTTAATAGTCTATTTACCAAGATGCTGTTTTTACTGCCGAGGTTTTGCTCGTTTTATCTCTCCATTTTTACTCCTTTGCTCTTGAACAGACTAGGCTGTATTTTCTGGTTTGGTCTCCCTCTCTCTCTCTTTTTCACTCAATCTCTATTTTCGGGACTCTAAATTTACATGGCATGTCCCCCTTTTTTGGTAAATATTTGCCATGACTATGCCAAAGCCCATCCAGTTGAAAAGGCCCCTCGGCCCACAAGGCAGAAGCCTGGGAACGACACGAATCTCATTAGCACCCGCCATGAAAAGAGGCCATAGAAATGGAGCATCTCATAGACCCTCTGAACTCTCCACATGCGGATATATATTTAGCCATGTGTGCTGTACAGTCACAGAATAGGACAGTCCAGGCACACGCACAGTGGCAGAATAACAGCCATTTCATCCGGCCAAGGGGGCTGAGAGGAAGGTCCCCAAGGAACAGGGTCTGCGGCTAGTGTTTTTCCCCTATCCTCCTGTCTGGGGTTAATACTTGGAAGAACACTCTCCCCAGTGATCCCACCCTTGTTCCAGAAGGCACAGAGCAACCTCAGAGATTGTGGTTCAGTAAATTCCAAATTCCCATACCCCCTTCCCAAGGAACAGCTCAGGGGACCCCAAACCACAGTCCTGTGATTGAGACTCTTAAAGACTACAGGGGGAAAAACATAGACTAGAAGGACAGCTCACATTTAAGCCCTTCTTTCTATAGTGGTGGGGAGACTGTAGTGTGTGGGTCTGGGAAATATGACAGGCTCCAAAGCACTTTGGAACAACCACCGTCCTCAAAATGGTTAGCTTCAAATGAGATGGAAAGACATAATCAATTTATAAACTGCATAAAAACATGTAGAATGCAGTATGAGGTATGTCATGTGATATTATGCTGATATAACATGGTTGTCTCCCAGAACAAAATTTGTTTTTCCTTTTTTGTAATGTAAGATAACAATTTCATGTCTTTAAAAAAACATTATTTCTGTGAGAATTCCTGGAGGTCCTGGAGCAGGCAGTGGTACGGCCTCTGCTGAAGAAACCATCCCTGGATCTCTGGGAACCAGCCAAGTACTACCCTATCTCGCACCCAG
Source organism: Paroedura picta (assembly GCF_049243985.1). Lineage (NCBI taxonomy): Eukaryota > Metazoa > Chordata > Lepidosauria > Squamata > Gekkonidae > Paroedura > Paroedura picta. Next base: position 72,874,423 of record NC_135370.1, on the reverse strand, counting down.
TGTTTCTATGGAAGATGGTAGAAAGAGCTGCCGCAGAACAACTGGCAGCATCCTGGAGGATGCTTCAGTCCTAGACCTAGCCCAGTCAGGCTTCCGACCTGATGGTAACTCCTAAACCTGGCCTCAACCATATGCCTGGCGGAAGAGCTCCGTCTTGTAGGCCCTGCGGAAAGCTGATACTTCCGACAGGGCCCTCAGCTCTTCCAGGAGCTCATTCCACTAGGTTGGGGCCAGGGCTGAAAATGTCCTGGCCCTGGTTAAGGCCAGGCAAATGTCCCAGGGGCCCAGGACAATCAGCAGATTGATACCCGCAAAGCAAAGTTCCCTGCAGTGGGCCACTTGCTGGCCCATTTGTGATATACCTACTCATCCATACTGCTTAACTCCTTATTGCTCTCCAACAAAATATCTACATTACATTTTTAAATGTTAATGAAACAAGTTAAATGTTTGATAATGTTTATCACACAGGTACACTAATCAGAAATTTACTTTAAACTCTGCCAACACATGTAGGTCGTGACATATAATTGGACATGGAATTAAAAAAACAAAAAACAGAAAATTCTAGAATTGACTTAATCCAACAAATAGATGGATGCCTTGGTCTACTACCGTGCAAGAATGACAATCAGTTTATAACTGGCTAGCGAAAAGAACATGTTTCATGATTCCTTATAAAGGGTTGTCCCTAATAGTCCAAATAAGCATCAGATTTGAAACAAGCACCATGGGGTCACCATTTGCTTGCTTTACAAGAATTACTACACTGGTGGCATTTTCTTTCCCAAGATAAAGGCCTGGCAAATGGCACTCAACTGTCTGACAGCAACCCTAGAATGTTCTTGTTGCACTGTGGGATGGAATTATCTGTGCTGAATAGCCCCTGAATTGCCTGAGCATTCGAGTTCAAAGGTCTTAAGAAGGCCACGTATCAAAACTCTGGCTATGGTTGAACAATGTGACTACAGCATATACTTCTAGGACCAGCCTCTTTGGGGCCACTACAACAACATAATTATAGGTATGTATACTCCAGCCTGTTAGCTGTGGGCAGCATCCACAAAGGGGGTATTCTCAATTTCCCTGTCATTGTCACTGCAAATACAGGAGAGCTTCCAATTCGGAATTTAATGTTTAATTCAAACAGACTAGTGGTTCATGGCCAGAGAGAAGTCCATCTGGCCTGTTTCCCCCCAGTCCAGTCCTGAAATTTGAAGGATGCCTGAAAAACATACCCTGGCTAGGAAACTGGCAGCAGGCTTGAGACCTAAGCATAAGGAAAAAACCTGTCTTGAGGCCTACTGGATGCTCCACTCCCCAGTGTCGGGCTTACAGTCATGAGAAGCCATGGTTTCTCTTCTACCAGGCCACCAAAGGACTTTTTGAGGACTTTTTAAAATCAGTAATTGCTAATTGTGCTATTGCACCATAACATTATGCTACATCCCGTAACGGTAAAGATGAAGTTCAACATGCCTTAAGCATATGTGGTTTATTCACTCAAAAAGCAACCACCAACGGAGAACAGGAACCCTCAGCCACACGTCCTCCCCACCAAAGCTGCCGTGGCTGAAGAGGTCCAAACATAGCAAGCATCAATTTGTGCATCTTTCCTTTCAGTGGGTGATATAGTTCTTGAATAGTAAACAATTGGTACCTCTATACCACCAGCCAATTTGTGGCTAAGCACTGCTCCAACAACAAAAGGTAAAGCATCAATAGTAAGGACCAGTGTTTTTTCCTCCTCATGATATGTAAGCACAGTATCAGAAGTCAATAATTTCATTAACATTTTTGAATGCATCTTCATGCTGGCTAATACAAAAAACAAGTGAACTCCTTTTTTCAATAGATGATGTAGGGGCACAGCTACAGTTGCCTTTTGTGGAAGAAAGATTCAGTAAAAAATTAGGAGACCTCAGAAGACTCAAAGCAACTGCTTTGTTTTTGAAAGAGGTGCATACTGGATTGCATGTACCTTATTCTATAGCGGAGTGGAAACCTAATTTGGCATAATGATGTAGGGCTTTATGAAGTTTTATAGCAAGTTCAACCTCTTTTGATCCTATAATCAGGACATCATCAAATGTAGAATGACTCCAGAAATTCCAGACAGTAGATCATCCATAAATTTCTGGAAAATTCCAGGGGCAACAGATACTCCAGATTTCTGCAACCTCCAATCTGCAAATGGATCAATGGATCCATGAAGCAGTTCTCTGCACCATGAGCGAGGGATGATTTATTTGATGTTTTTGTAGATATGGAAATTACATTTCTTGAACTCTTCTGATCCTATTGCTAAGAATCTTCTGCCTGCTTGCTATTGGCAGCATTTATGTTAGAAGCTTCCCCCTTAATTTCAGTGGCATGATATGAAGCACTCTCACTAGTCAATTCCTTTTCTTGGGCCATTGCAAAAGTCAATTTTGGCTCAGACAAGACTTGCTGTTGGAGCACCTCATCATAAGTTCCACAAACTATGATTCCTCGATGTTTCTTCTAAGAAGTCCCCAGAGTCACAGTGTAAGAAGAGATGGTGGAGTTCTGTAGTGAAAACAGCAGTGATTTCAGCCAGCTGTTGATCCCTTTTGTGAAAAGTAAATCTCTGCGCAATTACAGACAGTATTAGTGAGAAATAGGCCTTTAATAACCCCTCCAGTTCAACAAATTACTTAGACTTAAGTGAAGTAGGTGCAATGAGTAATCTTATTATGGTAAATGTCTGAGCCAGACAGACAGACAGGAGAACAGCTCACTTCTGTATTGTCTGTATGATTTGCTTCAAGATAAAAGGAAAGTCTCTCTGAGTATGAATCACAAGTAGCAAGTTTGCTAGCATCAAATGCTTCAATATTTTGAAGAGCAGTCACATTTTGAGCACATCTACTCTGGTTCTAGCACTTGCTTTGTGCAGCCTGCTACTAATAGCACTTCAGAACAGTCACACTGATTGGTGTATTATACACTCAACAAACAATCTCATCCTTATCACCACAAGAAGTGATAGGTTTGTTAGAGTCAAATGATCAGAAAGACTTAAAAGAGATGGGAGTCCAGGAGGTCTGGGAGTTTCTTAAAAGTGAAATACTGAAGGCTCAATCACAAATCATTCCCTGGAGAAGGAAAGATTGAAGGAGCCTAAGGAAGCCAAGGTGGCTCCATAAACAGCTGTCAAATGATTTGAGGAATAAAAAAGAGGTATTTAAGAGATGGAAAGAAGGCCTAATTACCAAGGATGAGTATAAACAAATAACCAATAATTGTAGGGACAGGGTTAGAAAAACTAAAGCTCAATATGAGTTTAGGCTAGCAAGAAGTGCTAAACATCACAAAAAAAGAGCTCTTTAGTTATATTTCAAGTAAGAAAAGAGTAGGGACTCTGCAGGACCTCTGCGAGGACAAGAAAGTGAAATTAGATGATGATGATGATGATGAAGAAGAGAGGTCTGAACTGCTTAACTCCTACTTCTCCTCAGTCTTCTCTTGTGCTCAATGTGAATAGTGCTCAATGTGAAAAAAACGTAACAGAACAGGGGGTTGGGAATGATGGCCTAGGATCACTGTGTGGGCAGTCTATAAACTAGTTTCTTTAAATGAAACAAAGTCTTCTGAGCCAGATGAATTGCACCTAAGGGTACTAAAAGAACATGCAGATGTCATCTCTGAACTTCTGTCCATTCTTTTTGAAACTTCTTGGTGAACAGGTGAGGTGCCAGATGATTGAAGGCAGGCAAATGTTGTCCCCATCTTCAAGAAAGGGAAATGGAGGATCCAGGTAACTATCAACCGGTCAGCTTGACATCTGTATCTTGCAAAATGTTTGAACATATCATCAAACAGTCGGTCCATGGGCAGCTGAAAAAGAGAGCTGTGATTTCTAAGACTCAGCATGGGTTTCACAAGAATAAGTCATATCAGACCAACCTTATCTCTTTTTTCAAGAAAGTCACTACCTTGCTGAATCAGGGGAATGCTGTGGACATAGTTTATCTGGATTTCAGTAAAGCTTTTGATAATGTTCCACATGATATTCTTGTTGACAAGCTGGTAAAATACAGTATGGCTCCTAATTCTATCAGATGGATCGATTACTGGTTGACTGATCATACCCAAAGAGTGTTTGTTAATGGTTCAGCGTCCTCTTGGCGAAGAGTAACAAGTGGAGTGCTCCAGGGATCTGTCCTGGGGCCTGTATTGTTCAATATATTTATAAATGATTTGGATGAGGGTTTAGAGGGGATACTTATTAAATTTGCAGATGATATTAAACTGGGAGGGGTAGCAAACACAATAGAAGACAGAATCAGAATACAGGATGGTCTTGATAGGCTCGAGAATTGGTCTAAACTGAATAAAATTCCATATGGACAAATGTAAAGTTCTACATTTAGGTAGGAAAAACCATATATACCAATATAGGATGGGGGGGGGGGACTTGTCTTGACAATAGTATCTGCAAAAAGGATCTAGAAGTCTTAGTGTGTCCAGAGGAGGACAATAAAGATGGTGAGAGGTTTAGAGCCAAAGACGTATGAGGAAAGGTTGGGGGAGGTTGGTCTGTTTAGCCTGGAGAGGAGACGACTGAAGGGATCTGATAGCCATCTTCAAGTATTAAAAATGGTGCCATATAGAGCAGTGGTCTCCAACCCCCGGTCCAGGGACCAGTACTGGTACATGGACAGTTGGTACCGGGCCGCGGCTCCTCCTCGTCCTCCTCCCCGGCTGCTGTCTCGGGGGCTGCCCTGCCACTCTACCACCGGCTCACCTTTGGTGCTCTCTGGCAGCTGCCATGGCTGGGGATCCCCCTCAGTATGGCACTGCGCAGCTGCTGCTGGTAGCTCCCATCAACAGGTGGCGGGAAGTCTGGGGTGCCGGCGGGAAAGAAAGTGGAACAGGGGCTCAGGCAGTTGCAACGTCCCTCGGCAAAAGACTACCCCCCCCCCAGGCCTCAGTAAAATTGTCAAGCGTTGAACGATCCCTGGTGATAATAAGGGTGGGGACCATTGATATAGAGGATGGAGCAGAGCTGTTCTCTCTTACCCCGGAGGGATGGACAAGATCCAATGGGATGAAATTAATGCAAAAGAAATACAATCTAAACATCGGGAAGAAGTTCCTGACAGAGCGGTTTCTCAGTGGAACAGGCTTCCTTGGGAGGTTGTGGGTTCTCTATCATTGGAGATTTTTAAACAGAGACTGGATAGCCATCTGACGGAGAGGCTGATTCTGTGAAGATTCAAGGGGATGGCAGGTTACAGAGTCAACGATAGGGTTGTGGGTGTCCTGCATGGTACAGGGGGTTGGAATAGATGACCCAGGATGTCCATCCCAACTCTATGATTCTATGGTAACATTAGGGTCGCCAGGTCCCCCTGGCCACTGACAGGGGACGGGGAAGCATGGTTGCCAGATTCAGGTTGGGAAACTCCTTGAGATTTGGCATTGGTGTCTGGGAAGGACAAGAACCCCTGAATGGCACAATGACAAAGATTCCACTCTCCATATTCTACCAGGACACTGATCTCTGTAGTCTGAAGATTAGCTACAATTTTGGAGGATTCCCAGGTCCCACCAGGAGGCTGGTATCCATAGATAGTAGTAAGAATGACACTCAGCATGCCTAAAGCATTACTCATTCCCCAAACAACCAACAACAGTGAAGAAGCACTGTGTGAATTCACTTCAGTGACACCCCAAAATTACAATGACTAAATACATCCGAACAGCCCCAACTAAAAGGCATGGTTTCCTCTTAACATATATAACATGTTGCAACATTCTATTTCCACAATCTAATTCCTAGCTTTCTTTTTTTTTAAGTAACCGAAAACTGGTTTTAAATCCCTCCATTGTAAGGGGAAACAAGATTTGTGAGGGGCTGGGGGAAGGAAAATAGCACCAATATGGACAGGACCTTTAAAAATGTGTACCTTCCTGCCAGACAGCCTTACCAGAATTCCCCGCCACTAGCAGGGGCCTTCCCACTGCTCTTCAGCTTGCCTGTGTGCCCAAAAGTGACATCAATATATTTCTGGAGACTTTCTGACATTTGGGCAAAACTCTATGGTTAAATCATAGAGTACACGGGGAGTGATGTCACCACATTGCCAGCGATATCAGCGCTCTGCCAGTGACACCCCCCCCCCCGCCCCCAGCAAGGTAAATCTTCTGCCGATTACCATGTTCCCAAATAGCTTGGACAGCAACTTTTCTGGAAAGATCATACCAAACCAAACTGAGAAAGAACATGGATAATTACAGGACAAGATCATGAGGATACTCCCAAAAACCCTGCTGAATTTTAGAAACAAGAAAGAGAATAAGCTGCATATGGAGGCAGCTGTTAGTTAATTGCTATAAATTTTATTTTCCTATATATTAAGGTATGGTTCAAGACCATAAGGGCATTTCAACAGTGAGTTTTACCAGGTTTACTCATTCAGGTCTATCCATTCAGTATACCAAAGACCAAGAGGCAACACGAACCCCATTCATAGCTTAGTGAAAGCATTCTCCTATGTATCAACACTGCCAGTATTGCCAATCCTGAATAGTGAACATGTGTCACAGATGGGAAACAGCATGCTGGTGCAAGAAATCTCACATTATACATTTGTTTTCCAGTAACCGCTTCCCACATCTCTGGGTGTGCATTACCCAACTAGGAGCATGGGGATTTTCCTGATCAGGTGTGCCCAAAGTTTAAAAACAACAAGAAAACCACATCCATTACTGGACACCTCTTCTGGTATTATGCATCTTGTTACCATTTTCTCTCCACAAACATCCAAATAATATTGACTGTAAGAAATGTGGTATTGCCTTAAAACAGCAATATTCACCCTTAAAGACACATTTATTGTAGCCTAGGGCTCTATGCCTCTTGTGGCGCAGAGTGGTAAAGCAGCAGACATGCTGTCTGAAGCTCTGCCCATGAGGCTGGGAGTTCGATCCCAGCAGCCGGCTCAAGGTTGACTTAGCCTTCCTTCCTTCCGAGGTCGGTAAAATGAGTACCCAGCTTGCTGGGGGGTAAATGGTAATGACTGGGGAAGGCACTGGCAAACCACCCCGTATTGAGTCTGCCATGAAAACGCTAGAGGGCATCACCCCAAGGGTCAGACATGATTCGGTGCTTGCACAGGGGATACCTTTACCTTTACCTTTTAAGGTTCTATAGGCTGTACACCATTAAAATGTATAGTACTATCTTGAAGATGTTACAACACACTCCATTCCCATGGCTATACTTCTGGACTTAGCAAATGTGAACAATTAAAAACAACTAAAAACAGGGTTAGTGCTGTGCCCAAGTCTTTTCAAATGCCACACACACAGAGGTGACTATTGGCAGCATACTGGTCACCTTTTTCTGGAGGCAGGAGATGGGTGGTATGGTATGACAATGAAAAATCTAAGAAATTTCAGGTTGATGGGACACAATTAGAAGCTTCAATTGCTTCATTAATGTCAGGGAGCTTATTTCAGGGATACCAGCAATGCCCTACAATACTCCTCTTGTCTGAAGGCAGGCTCAAGTGAGTTAGTGTCCTTGGGCCAACTAGGAAAGGAGACATGTTCTCATCCCTAGAGGAGTTTGGAGGGAGTGGAAGGCCAAATTGTCTCCAGTGGCAGCTTGGCCAGCCACAACACCCTTTGATATGGAGGTGTGAGGTTGACTGCAGCACCCACCCCTTGACCATATTTATACCCGCAAATCACAGAAGTAAAGTAGCTTAAATGCTAGAGACATGTATGTGTGTAAGTCTGTTTCCTTCTAAATAAATACCTACAAGTCGTAGATAAATCATGCATTGTATACACATTCACAGACAGGCTGACTTGTTTTGTTTGAGTGGGTTCGATGGATATTCTTGGGAGGGGGGTGGGAAAAAAGAGCAGCACAGGCAAGACCATTAACAGAGCAACTCCTTGGCTCATGGACACGCCACATGGGGAAAGAGAGGGCTGTAAACAGAGAAACCCACAGATGGACAAGAGCCCTGTCATTGAAGAATACATGTGCATCGGACAGCACAGAACTTGCAGGCTGGAGAGCCCACTGGTAGATGGGAAGCTCCACGAGATTAAAAAAAAAGTCTCCCTGGCAAAGGCTTTTCTTGCACCCATCAAACATGCACATATCTTACGAAGTCAGATATAACCCTATAAAGCTGGGACTAGAAAACGTCAGAAAAGCAGGACGGGCAGCAAATGCTGACAGACTTGATTTACATCATGTCCTCAAATTTCGCTCACAACACACCATGCGTGGACAAATAAATGCAACCATCTTCATCAAAGACACCTATCACTATGCTATAATGAAAGTAAAGGCAAAACCAAAAAAACCACTCATTTTCCACTGAATTTTGTCTACTGTCCACATTAGTTTTCACATTAGACAGGCATCAGTGAAGCAAAGCCACAATTATTGGTCCTCTGGTAAATTTCTACCCTTCCGGAATTTGCTTCTTAGCAGACCAGTTTATCCAGCATGCACGCTGCTCAACACCCTCCCTCCACATTAACTTGCAATCAGATTTCTGCCTCTGCTTCCCTCGTTGGTTTTCCTGTTCCATGGATTAAAAGCTGTACATTACATTAAAATAAATACCACAAGCAGCACCATTGCACACTTAGGGATGAGGACACTGAGCAACCACAAGAAGAGAGACCAGTACAAATCAGCACCAAATGTTGCATGACCTGTTATTTTGCGGTTCTGGTCAATCACACTCACTTGAGCCCCCACAAAGTATTCCACTCAAAGCAGAACTGAACACACTCTGCTGCTTCCCTCCCCAAAACTAAATTCTATATATAATTCATATATATATATTTATACATTATATATATAGGGTTTCAACCAAGTTGAAATATTTTGGCACAGCTGCAAAAAGGAGGTGTAGGGGGTAAGAAATGACCATCAATAAGTAGGCAACTTATGAAGGAACAGAAAGCACATAGAAGTCTGAGCTCTGGAAGTTACACAGCAGGGACTCCCTTTGATTTCTGAGCCTTCCAGGAAACACTGACTCCCCCAGCAGTGGCTGAAGGTGTTTTGAGCACCCCTCCCTCATTGTCACTACCCAGAAGCTAGAGCCTGCAGAATTTTGTCCCACTTGCAAGTGTTTCCCCACTCCTGCCCCCACCCCCTATATGCTCCCGAAAACTTCAGCTAAGCTGAACATTCTCCTGTTCCTCTTGGCCTGTTTTACCTACGATAGCCCATTTGTCAAGGATCTTATATCAAATCATACCAGCATTTACCACATAACCAAAGACAAGGCATAATGAATCAGAGCACTGATCGGTACGTAATTTTCCTCCCAACAAAAACGATGTTAGTGTACTTGCCCTTGTGTGCTCTGCTGTTAGAAAAGGAAGTGAAGGATTAAGAATAGATCTATTCCAGTCATTGTCCAACAAGCAACATTTGTGCCTTAAAAGTGGAAGGATGAAGGCAACTAGACACTGATCTTCCTGGCCAATAGGTCTTTGACACTAAATTATGTAAGTGCTGAATGCACCAGTAGCTAATGCCCCAAGCCGGAAACTAGGCCAGCTCCTACACCCTCAACCAACAAGGAACACAAGTAGAACACCTATTCAGAAGCTCACCACTGTGACTCACTCCGTTGCAAGAATGGAGCCCATAGAAAGAAACACAGAAAGGTTTGGCAGACGCCTATTCCGGGACTGTGGCCAATAAGGGCCCTGCTGCTCCTGCCACTGGGGTTTGCTCTCCGCTTGTGGTCTGGCCTCTATTTCAGGGGCTGCTGTGCCCAGTCTGGTTTCGGCGGCATGCAGCCCAGCTGACTCACAAGCCAGGGTAAACGTCCTGTGGTTACTGCATCAAGCCAACTCCCTCCTCACCTGATTATGCCTAAATCAATAAATAAATACAGCGGCTCATCCTCTGACAGACTCCTCAATGGCAAACAGATGGGGTAAAAAGGACTCAATGCATTCCAAGTGGGGGCATGAATACACACAGCCCCCTGAATATTCTAATTGGGGCAACCAGGCACTGAGTCACTAAGCAGGTAATAATTGTTGTCACATAATCTGCTCGATATATCGTACACTGGCAAGGACTGCTTTCCTATTTGATTTCTCACCAGCAGCACAAGTGGGCCACACTTGTTCATGATTTTACCTGCACCTTTCCGTGCTAGGAGACATTTCACCAAGGTTTTGTTTCTAGTGGCTGGGACTAGCTCTAGGCTGTTCCATCTATGGAAAGAACATAGCACGGTTGTGTATATTTGGTGCTTAAAATAAAAATGAACAAAATTCCACACCAAAAAAAGCTGAAGCCAGCTGCTATGCAAATTATTTCTGTTCCTGCAGGGGCAAGGGACTATGCCAGGCCTGCCCTGACCCCTCCTACCAAACTCTCCCTTTCTGAGATTTCAAAATGCATTGCCCACCCATTTTACAGCCTATCTTCAGAGCCTTAAGAACTAATAGAAACTGACTTCTAAAAATAAATTCCACGATTTTCAAGCTGGTTAACTTTGCACTTCTTAGCTGATTCTACGCTTGAGTGGGATCTGGCACACACACAACCCAGAGTAATTCAATTCCACTGAGCAGAAATTGTACATGGAATTGCCCTTCCAGGGCTGCTCAACTCCTGACTGCAAATGGGGAACTGCATGCTACCTTAGTTAAAAGCTTCCTATGCGTAGTACTGGATTTTTGGCTGCTGTGTATCTTTGTACATGGGAGAACCTTTAAAATTTGCGGTCCAAACCACCTGCAGGCAGAAGCAGTAAAGTCTAGGAAGGAGAGTGTCCAAACATGGAGAAATTGGTTCTACAGCACTAAAGAATCTTTAAAAAACAGGTTGGGCCTATGACATGGTAGGCACAAACCTGTTTAATCATCAGACTTATTCCTTCCCCCTCCCCCAACACTAAATGCAATCCCCTGCAATAAATGAATGCAGGTTATTTAACAATATATTAAAATATCTTATTTAGTGGCACAAGAGCTTTCTGACATTCCTTTCCAGAAAGGTCATTCTCAGGGTTTTTGACGACCCATGTGGAGGAACAGTCATACACATTGTGCAGCCTGGTGTGAGGAAAGACAACGGGGTGAAATGATTCCTCCCTCTTCCCCTTGCACCAACCCACCAACCAACATGGCTGTTTCATAGCACTGATCACACAACCCATAAGTGATCTTTCTGAGGGTCAGAAGGAGCAGCATACATGCAGTTTTCCTTGCTTTTGTTCTCACAACAAGCCTGCAAGGCAAAGTCATTTGACTTACTCACTAAGGTTCATGGCCAAGGGCAGATCTGAACTTGGGTATCCCCAAACTAAGTGCATAACTCTAGCTTCTACCCCACACTGCCAGGGCATCCAAATGCCTCAGAATGGGAAGCTCATCATAGCTCCTTAGGCAGTCACAAGGGCTGTTTCCTAGCAAGGGTCACTAATCATCATCATAAATAAGGAAGGGGGAAATCAACATTGCAAAAGCATTAAACATCCGCTTTTCACCATCAACAGGAAATCATGGAGAAAAATTATGCAGGCTCTCTGCTTGCCAAATGTTGCAGGTGGTGCCACTGCCTGTTGCCCTGCTGGACACTGCCCTTCCTGCCCAGCAAAGTCAGTCTGCAAGCTTCTCCAAGCTGCAAACCACAGCCACCTTATGCTAGCTAAGGGGGGGGGGGGGAGAATGCCCTGGAGGAAGAGGCAACAGGAACAGTAGCTTCCTCTCCCTCCCTCTGCAAATGGAGCTGGCAAGGGATCGAGCGCCGCTGCCATGGCTGTGTCTATTGCACAAGGAGGATTCCTCCTGCCTGCCAAAGAATAGCTGCCTCTCTCAAGGAGAATATTTTTAGCGCTAATAAAAAGGTTGGTGAGCTGGGCAGAGAGCAGGCAGGTGCTGTGTGAGGTTGGCTGCAGCGAGCACCTCATCAGACGCGGCAGTACAGGTTCTTCCTGGAATTGTCCCACTCAGAGCTTCCAGTCTGTGCCACCTGGGGCAGTGCAGGACAGCCACAAACTCAATGGGGGAAACCTCGCTTCCTCATCCCAACACAATCCCTCTTTGCTGTGGGAGATGTCCCTCCTGCCGACTACCATACCAGCCACACAGTGACATAGCACCACTATGTGTATTTGTTTTGTCCATGGTTAACTCTCACAGGTTCTACCAAAGGATCACTTCCCATGGTTGCTAAGACTACTCCGGTAGAGGTCCCTGGCTTCCCTTGCAAAGACGGCAGTCCCCACAGCCCCTCTGGTGACGAAACAAGGATTCAACCTGTTTCAGTCTGGGTCAGCTGTTCCCAGAAGTAAATCCAGTCCCCACCATGAGTAAGCCATTTCTGTCCTCCATTCCCATCCCCTACCAAATCCATGGAAAGGTCATAGCAACTCCATGCTGCAGCAGAGCTCCTCGACCTGAGTTTCCCAATCTCTGTACCTCAACACCTATCCAATTCGTATGAGTCCACGGGGCAGGTTGTGCACACTGCCAGCCCGTGACCAGATCTTAACCCCAACAATAGGGAGGGAAACCCCATTTCCCAGGCAGCCCTCCCAGCTGTGCTCACAGCAGCTTTGACCCAGCACTTATGAACGTCAGTGGGCAGGTGTTCCCTTGCAGATGTCCATGCTCCCCATTTCTGTTGTCTGCTTACCCTGGCTTGCTAATGCAGTGACGGACATACTGGGGAGCCGCCTGTTTGTTTATCTTCCTCTTCAGCATTGCTTATTTTGATGGCATATCCTTCTGGCCCAGCCCAAATTGACCCATGAACCCTCTACATCCTGTTTGCTGGAGCTAACTGTGCAGAGGCAGACAGAGGTGCAGTACAGCAGGCACATCGCAGTGCATTAAAATATTCTGGGGAAATTTCTTGTGGGGGAGGCCATATCTGAATCAACTGCATCTGGGTTATTTACAAATGAGTGGCTAAATTAAACTTGGCTCTGTACCAAGGGTCCAGGCTTGCCCTCAGGCTCAAAGAGCTGTAGAGTTAGAGGCACTACAATTCCCCACAGGCCACATTTGTGACCACTGATAAGCAAGCAACAGCTCACAGTGACCAGGAAAAGCTCCAGCAGAGCAGGACAGCAAAACAATGGCAGACTGGGAAGAATTAGCCATTGCCTAGCAAAGATACATCACAATCCTTCATGGCCAAAGGCCTCTTCAAGCAGCACCTTACACCAGAGAAAGATTATTTTGTCCCTTAAAAACAAACAAAAGAAAGCCCTAAACGTCTTACAGCAAAAATAATCCTGTTGCGCTGTAACCCCTGAAAGTCTGAAAGGTAGTCCTAAACCTAACCCTAAATTCACTCCTTGTTCTTTCTAGTCCCAGGTAAGAGGCCAGTTCCTTTCTGGTAACATCATCTAGGAAAACCCATCCATGCTCACACAATATTTTTCTGAAAACCAGCCATATTTCTAGGTTCTTATATGCTCCTTATCTAATAATCTCAGTGCCCTTTGTGATATAAAACCAGGCCATTATAAACCCCAGTGCAGACCAACACTGAACAGTTAATTCTTTTGATCTCAGTATAGTTTTCCATATAATTACGTACATCATACGCAGAAGCCCATTTCAGCCTGTATCTGTTTTTGGAGAACTCAAGTCTAAGTGTGGTGAAAACACACTTCAGGTCGAGCACTAAAAAGGTGTACAAGCTTGTCCTCCTTACTGAAAGAAGGCTGCCAGTCACCAAATGAATTGCTTCTTCTAGAATGATTGGTTCAGAGGGACCTTCATATAGCCTGCCTACGTCAACTACACTTTATAGGCAGACCCACACAACTCACTAGCTGCCAGGCCAAATAAAAGCAGGAGATATCATGAGACACCGATCATATGACTCCTAGGCTCTATTTGCTGCCATTGGGATTGACTGAACCAGCAGAAGCATTAGCAATATTAAATTGTTTTCTGGGAACTATTAATACTCAAGTGCACTTATACCTGCCATTTTCTTCTCTTGGGCAGGGCAGCCAGCACAAAGAAATGTGGAAGGGGTGCTCCTTGCTTGCCAAGTAACAACTCTAACAGGCAGTCACCTACTTTTATTTCATCTTGCATATCATGCAGTGCCCTCTAAAATCACTGTTTAAAAGATCAGTGTAGGCTTTCACTGTCTTCCCTATTACCCTTTTAATTCATTCAAAATTCCGGATGATTCAGGCTCCAGCTAAATGTCATGGGTCAATCTCTCCTTGTGGAACCATGGATTCCACCCACCAGACACATCCACTCTACTGTTGTTTGTGTGATCTTGGGGGATTAATGTTCTTCTTCCTTGCCTTAAAATCTGGTTCTTACACCCATAAACAGATAGAGGGGGTATTTTTCCTGGAATAAAACTGTGTAAACTGATCCCCATCTTCATGATATCAGTCCAAGGTGTGAGCTTCATATTGGCACACTGCCTTTCTGACATGCAGATTACTCTAGGCCCATCTGACTAGAGAGGAGTCTGGGACCCAGTGTTATCCTAAGGGTAGCCCTAATGGAAGAGTGCCTCACACAGACACCCTTTCATGCACAGAAGCCCATGACGCCAGCACTGGAACGTGCCAGTCTGATAAGACCATTATAACCAAATTCACCTTGACAGCCCTTTCAACATGTGAACTGGCTTCACTATAACCTCCTGCTCCTTCGCTGGTAAGGCAGGGGTCTCAACCTTTCTGAGCCTGTGGGCACATTTGGTATTTTGAGAGAGGTTGGTGTGTGTCTCCCACCCCACCCCACCCCCCAGTGGCTTCCACAGGCAGCAGAGCTAAATGGAATGCAACCCTCCTCACACCTCATGGGAAGAAGGAAAGCCTGAAGGAGGAATGGAACCACACACTACCTAAGGAAAGTCCAGGTGCTTATCATGTCTTCTGATCCTTCACAGAAAACCCTTTCATGCAAATGGTGACAGCCAATAACAAGCTCTGCCTACCAATGGCCCTGCCCACTCTCATAAAAGCTCAGTGGGCATCAAGGGAAGTACTGGCTGGCACCATGGCACCCACAGGTAGCAGACCAGCCAACACGGAGATGAAGGGATGGGATAAAACAATTACAAAGAAGGAATACATCACACAACAAAAAGAAAAAGCAAGGCAGGCAAAGGCTATGCTCTATTAAAAGTACTGAGGAGTACTATGGCACTGGAATGGGATTTAACAACTGTTTTTGTAAAGAACAGCAGCTAATGCAGGCACATGAGATTTCACATGGGCACCCGGAGGCTTCCACAATAGCTGGAAGGGAGCAAACGATAGACTGTTCTATACAATGAATGGAAATGCACCCAGGTTCTACAAGCCATTTCCTTTTTTACAGCTTCTAAAAGAAAATTCACGGAGGAAGAAAAATGGTGCAGACTGCTGAAGGACTTAGGCCCCTTCAGAAATCTTGAGTTTGGGTCCTTGGTTATTTTGTATAACATTGCCTAACAACCTAAGAGAGTGGATGAGATCTTGGGAGATAGTCTTGTGAGATCACAGCCTATATTCAAGACTGGGAACACATCCCCTAAGAGGTAAGGAGAGGTGGCGACAGGTGTGTGTGGGGGGGAAGACTGCCTGAAAGAAAAGGATCGTGGACAGCAACCATGTGTGATGGGAGGGGCCAAAGAGGAAAGCCAGAAGGGTGGAGAATGGAAGGAGGAAAAGGGGTAAAGCAGGGCCACCCAAGGAATGAAGGAAACAGGACACGGAGCAAAGGGAGGGGGAGCACAGGCAGAGAGGGGAGCAGGGCCAAGAGAAGGGGGATTTCCCTTCCCCCACTTGTACCAGCTTAACTTCCATGAGTTCTCCTCCTAGCTGAGTGAAGGCACTGAGAATTCTGTTAGGGATCACTAGGTTCTTAACAACTACATCAGAAAGGGGAAAAAATCAAGTAAATTAGCTTTACACTTGTGGGGTAGCTATAGCAAAAGAATCAGACTCATTTGTTAATGTTAATTGTGCACAGGTCAAGACTTCCATTTTGATGGGCTTATGGAATTGCTTAAAATAACATTGGCTGAGTCTAAAGTTCATGTTCCTTTTTGATCAATTCTGTTCAATTGTTGGTTGGTTGTAGTTTTAATGGTTCCATTTTGACTGTCAGATTTTAGAATGTTTCAGTTTCAGACGGTTTGTAACCTGCTTTGCAGACCTATGAACTCAGGGAAAATAGGGTGTACACATGTTAACAAAAATAATTAAAATATTCTCTAAGCAAGATCTCATTTAGATTCCATGCTCATCCAACACAATCATCAAAGTTTGTCAACTAAAGCTTAACTATTCATACAATAAAAATAGCTCTACTTACCCTATTCATCACAACAGACTAGAAGGATAATACATATTGCCCAGTTCCCTGCTAAATGAACTATGCTGGCCTTAATTAACCACAACCATGTTCATCTACGTACACAGCAGTTCAGTGTTCACTGGTACAAATACTTACCCCCAAAAAAAAGACAACTGGAAGGAAAAAGCAAAGGCTGGGAGAAATAAATGCCCCATTATTTACAGCCCATTATAATGAAAAGCACGAACCGATTTGAGTCCACAATAGTTTGCATTACTTTGTGCCAGACTGAGAGAGACAGACCTTGTGCCCAACATACACATACCAAATAAGAACAATAAGTTATCCTACCTTGTCCTCAAATGTCTGCTGAAAGGACTCTTCCTTGAAAGGTTCCGTTTTCAGACGTTCTGTAAGGGAAGCCACAAGACAACCGTAATCAGCAGGTATCCAATTTGGTCAGGCACTTAAGCTCCATTCCAGGGTTTTTGTTCTGACCCTACCCATGACATACCGATAGCTGAGTCCACGACAAAATGAAAAAAACCTATCCACTTTCAAGAACATTCCCAACAAAGGAGTGATTGATGGACATCTGAAGATTAGCCAGCCCCTCACCCTATATCAAGCCTACAAAGGTATGGCACAACACAAAATTAATTGCATATAACGAACCCAATGCACCTAAGTGTTGAACCTGTCTCCCAAGGGACCAGGATTCCAATCACTGACTCACTTCAGCCCAATCTCTGCACTGCACTGTAGGACACCTGACCACGCTGGGCTACTATAAGGAGGTGACAACTGCTAAAAGAGTATGTCATATTACAGGAATCACTATTATTAAACTTTCAAGAAGAGAAGAGAATTTTGAACCCAGTTGCTGGGCACTGACTGAGGCCAACTGATTCACTGTGGCATGTACATCCCTTCTGAGAAAGGAGAGCTCCTTCCTGTACAATCCCCTGTCAATACACTTCAGGAACACCTGGCTCCACTTGGGTTGGTCACTTTTGGTCACCAAGCAGAAGTGGACTATGAGAAGTGATATACACAGACTTACGTAATTACTTTAATATCTCCAACAATTAATAACAGAAATCAGTGTATACACAGATTTGTCTGGAAAAACCTCTCAATTGCCTCTTGATTGTTGAGGGACAGATTTTAGATTTTGTCCCCAAGAATCGTTAAGAAAGGAAACTAGAATCTTGAACCATTTTTCCCTGATCAAAGGCGAGAGCAGCAGAAACCTCAATGAGGCACCTTAGCTAGAAGAGTATAATCCTGGTAATGTATAAACTGTGAGGAACCTGACACAGGCCCTAGGCCTACCAGTAGTTTATTGATTCTTATTCCTTGAAATATCAGATAGATTCAAATGGAAGCTGGTAATAATCATGTAATTCCATTTGACAGCTATTTACAGTTATATACAGACAACTTGCATCTGCTTCAGGAATCAGGGCAAGCCTCAGGCTAAGAAGCTCTGAAGGGAGGTATGCCACAGGACCATATGATAGCTATTCCTTGTGGCTGTGCTAGTGAAGACAGGGTAGCTAAGACCCTCTTAGGAGTGCTGCTTTCAGAGAACCAAACCCTGATCTCAGCATCACTGGCATAATTATTTCCTATGTGAATGGCCTGGAGCCTTCAATTCTCTGGGCTGTAGCAGCCAGGAGCAACACCCACCACCACTATCATATATGTATACAAGCAGCAAACATCCAGGCTTGGCTGCAGTCCTTGGGAGAAGGAAGTCACTCACATTTGTTCTTCCCCCACATAAAAAAGAACAGCCTGAGTCCACTCTGGCTCCTTTACTAAGTGACACCCGCAGCAGCCTTCTGGATCCCAGCCACACATTTGGAGGAAAGGATGGACTTTGGCTGTCCTCCAAGGATTTCAGCTACTTGCCAGGGACAAGCTTTCTCCATCCTTAGGGCACTGACCCCAAAGTTTTTGGTAATTGGTCTGCAGCAGCTGCACAGGTACAGCTGGGTAATGGCCAAAAGCTGCACATGCCATAACTTGCGAAGGAAGGAAGGAAGGAAGGAAGGAAGGAAGGAAGGAAGGAAGGAAGGAAGGAAGGAAGGAAGGAAGGAAGGAAGGAAGGAAGGAAGGAAGGAAGGAAGGAAGGAAGGAAGGAAGGAAGGAAGGAAGGAAGGAAGCCTGCATCCCAAATCAGTCTGGAGTGCAGGTAGCACCATTCTCACCTCGACTTAGAGCAGCCCCACTCTCCCGGAAATCTTCGATCTCTGCATCTTTCTGGAGAAGCAAGGATGCCAACTCCTGCACCTGACTCTGCAACGCCAGGCTCATTGCCATCAGGGGTCGCACAAGGTGGCGGGATATCTGGAACAGGGCACAGAGGCAAGAGGAATGGTTAAGCAGTGAGAGCAGCGGGGCCGGGGCAAATAATAACTGAAACAAGGTTCAAGGATGTTTGAAAAGCCAGTAAAGCCATGCACTTCCCCAACGTGCTTATATCAATCAAGTTTCCCAGGCATCTTCCTCTGCCATGAACCACAGCACCAATAGATGGAGATGCTACGTAATTTTCTCTGCAGTAGTAAAAAAACCCAGCTTACCTAGTACTTTCACACACACAATAATGCACATTCAATCCATGTTCAATGCACTTTGATCAGTAAAGTACATTGAAAGCGCTTTATTCACTGTGTGTACTGAAGTGTTCAGTAAGCTAGCACAGGCGCCAGAGTAGGTCAAAGCCTGCACCTGACATCAGAGAGGAAATACCAGATAATGCACATATAATGACTCAAAAAATTCTAGTGTCTTTTTAAAGTGACATTAATTCCAGCCTTATCACAAAAAAGACTTTGCACAGCTGTAACTTTAAGAGGGTAGAGCTCTCTGAAATGCCAGCAATAAGAATTCAGTATCACAACCAAAAAAAAAAAGAACCATCTCCTGGGCATGCAGCGCCCCCTGCTGCACACATGGCAAAACTGTAACCAATCAATCAAAACTTCATGCGCTTACACCTGGGCAAAGTCTCTCTTTAAACGATGGAAGGTTCACCTAGACTATGGTGAGCATCAGTTATGCATTTCTCATTGCCAAAGATATTAGGCGTGGAGACAGGCAAAATTAATGCAGAACAAGAGGAAGGCAATCAGCAAAAGGAAAAAACAATATGCCATTAAAAGGGATCAAAACAAACTTTCAAAACATGCAATTTCCTATTTACTAATATAATGTTGAATCCAACTCTTGGTATTTTTTTGAAATTGGGAAAAGCTAGTAAAAATTTATTTGATTATATAAACCTATACATTCTTCCAAAGTGCTTACACAACCAATTAGTAAGGAAAGTCTCGTTTGGTCTGCCCAATTTGAAATTACATTAGGCTATTAGACTAGGTGAAATTACATTAGGCTATTAGACTATGGCAAATCTAGACAGCATCCTAAAAAGCAGAGACATCACCCTGCCAACAAAAGTGCATGTAGTCAAGGCTAGGGTATTCCCAGTTGCAATGTGTGGCTGCGAAAGTTGGACGATAAGGAAGGCTGAGCGTCAAAGAATTGAGGCTTTTGAACTCTGGTGCTGGAGAAGACTCTTGCGAGTCCCTTGGACTGCAAGGCGAACAAATCGGTCAGTCCTAGAGGAGATCAGCCCTGACTGCTCCTTAGAAGGCCAGATCCTGAAGATGAAACTCAAATACTTTGGCCACTTCATGAGAAGGAAGGACTCCCTGGAGAAGAGCCTAATGCTGGGAGCGATCGAGGGCAAAAGAAGAAGGGGACGACAGAGAATGAGGTGGCTGGATGGAGTCACTGAAGCAGTAGGTGCAAACTTAAATGGACTCCGGGGAATGGTGGAGGACAGGAAGGCCTGGAGGATCATTGTCCATGGGGTCGCGATGGGGCGGACACAACTTCGCACCTAACAACAACAACAAATTAGACTAGGTGATCTCGAGGAATAAATTCTAACTGCCAAGGAAACATTAATTGTAGAATTAGTTCTCCCAGATAATTATTGTTTGAAAATAAATTTGCATTTGGATAATCCTATCGTAAAAGCAGTGCTTTTTGAATGGTGTAAGGTGAAATTTTTAAAAATTCCTAGACGTTCTCTGCTGACTGTGCTGAAAGTCAGTTATGCACTTCTCATTGTCAAAGGCATGAAACTACCAGGCCAGCAAAATTAATGCAGAACCCAGAGAGAAGCAATCTGAAAGAGACACATGCATTGAGAGGAATGAAAAAAAATTAAAAACAGGTACAGTATTTGCTGGCGTATAAGACTACTTTTCCCCCCTGAAAAACATGCCTCCAAGTGGGAGTCTTACACGCCTCCAAGTCTTATACGCCGGGTGCACTTCAGTTAGGATAGACATAGCTGCCCATAGTGGCCCATAGTACTGTATTTTGAGTGGAAATGTTGGGGGGTCGTCTTATACGCCCAGTCGTCTTATACGCCGGCAAATACGGTAATTTCTAAGTCTGAAGATACTGTCAAATTTTCAGCTCATCACCCTTAATTGGTACACAGAGAGTAGTCAATAGGACCTCTCAACAAACCTAGGAAGCTGTGCCAGGTCTCCATCTTGTTTGGCTTCACTAGATTTTTTCCCTTGCCTCGAAAAGCCAGGCCAGATTTCTGTCTGGTTTGAGCTGGACTAGAATCTTATCTTCCATTTCCTCCTTGCCCAACAGTCTGAGCTAAATGTGCACATTATCTAAATCACACACACACACCAGCCAAAGACCATTAGACTATCTACAGGAAAGGAATATCCCTTCCAGGTACTAACTGCAATTTCTTTTGTCTCTTTTGTCCAGTGCACTCTCTTGTCCAGTGCAATTCCCAAATGTCTCCCATTGGACTCCCCCAGTTCTTCCTGATTAAACAGGACAGGGCCATCAGCAACACATTACACCTAGCCAAGGTATTGCTCCACTTGATGAGATTACTCCATACCTCCCACTCTAGTGACTTCACAGTTCAAACTCACCTATCAGGTACACATCAGAGACCAATCATCAATCATGGATCTCCTAGTGGGCAGTCACCGTGGCTGGCCCAGGAATTTCAAACATTATATCAAGCCTTGCGTACACCCCATGTGTGTATGTGTGTTGTGCTGTCCCTTCACACCTGGCAACTTGTCCACCCATGATGTCGTCAACCTTGTGTTTTGGTTCCTTGGATCCAAGAAAGGTGCAGTATCTGAACTTATCCTTCTGTAGAACTTAGTGTATGTATGTTTTTGCTTCTGTGTGTGTTTTGAACGTACTCCGATATTTACCCCCAAATAAATCCCCTTAGGGTAAGCTTAATTGTCTTCTTCATTTAAGAAGGTTTTCTTCCAAGGGAACAGACACCGTAAAAACTGGTAGTAAAGATCCTGCATTACCCAGCCTCTAGCAATATTCATGATTCCCCAGCAATTTGGGTAACATTAACACACCCAGTACATTTGCCAATCAGCTGACATATAAGGTTCAAAGAATGGCTATGAAGATCTTCAGGTCAAGCCTTCAGATCTTAGCTGCTTCCATTATCTATGAGTGGCTGGCCTAGCTTTAGAATACTGTCAGTCCCTGGTAGACTCAATCAAGCATCCTACCTTCTGTCAATTAAATATACCCCTGATTATCCCTGGCCTGGGAAATCCAGTAAATAAGTTGTATTGCCAATGAAGCATCAAATTTCCCTCCTCATTGGTCCAGCATCTTTGCTCAACTCACCATCTCAACAGGTGCAACTGAGCAGCAGAAATCCCAATAGAAAGGCATCCCTGAGAGTTCACTCTTCACATGAAGAGTCAGTGCGCTTGGACTGAGCTGGCAGGAGAAAGACGTGGAACTGGTTGGCTGCCCTTCCAAAAGTGGACACATCAGACTGCGCAGGTGGTTCAAGAAGGAGGATGCATGAGCAGTTAGTCGCTTATTTAGATCCTGGGAGAAGAAAAAAACAGGCAGGAATGGCAAGAAGGAATAACCACTCTGCCCACCCCTACCAAGTCATCAGTCCTAAGATCCTACAAATCACATTAAATGTATTGTGGCAAGACTTCTGCACATTTTTAAAATAATTTAATGTATATTAATTTCCAATTAATTTACTTAAATTGACATCCCAAGGATAAGTAAGAGTTTATAAAAAGAAATAACAATAACATATGTACAGATTGTTTATATTCTCAAAAGAAATGTTTTTGTTGAAAGAATTTTCTAAACACTCAAAATACAATGACA
Source organism: Paroedura picta (assembly GCF_049243985.1). NCBI lineage: Eukaryota > Metazoa > Chordata > Lepidosauria > Squamata > Gekkonidae > Paroedura > Paroedura picta. The sequence goes on along the minus strand of NC_135370.1, from coordinate 72,851,881 downwards.
TGTACATAGAAATGTGCAATACCTTCTTTGGCAAGCACAATCATTTCTCTAATTATGACTGATCAGAATATGGTAGTATAAATATCACTGGGCATTGATTATAACATGTGCCAATCAAACATACAATTCCCTCACCCAGAGACTGGTCATATTGTATGCCAATATGTGACTTCTTTTAAAAATGCTAACAAAAGTTAAGGAAGTTTTTACTAATAGTTGGAGGCTTTCCCTTAAAAATAATAAAACCATTAAATAGCAGACTTGCAAAACACCTACAGAACTAGGGAACTGCCAATCAAGAATTTCTTCTCTCTGTAGAACTTTCCTGTCAGTACTTTATTTTAAGCTTCCATTAACAGTTCAGCTGCGGACAATTACTTGTATATTTTGCAACCAATTCCTTACTCACCTTTGACCTCTGCTGTATGATCTCAGTGTCTGTCCTTTCATACCACATATGGCTGAGGTCACAGAGGAGCAAGGCATAGCCAGCATCTCCAAAATAAGCCTTGGCAAGCAGTGTGGACTCAGCAAAGCAAACAGAAGCCCAGGGCTGCAGAAGCAGTCTGCTTTCTAGCTCTTCAATGCCCTCCATCCTGTAATGATGATGAAGTGATCAATTTAAATATACTGTTCTTATTTGCATTGTAAACTAACTGAACACATTCCTACAGATCAGTGGGCTGCAAACACAGAGCCCTTGGCCAACAAAGTATCTTTTGAAATGAGATCAGGATATTTTTATGCAACAGTCTTCATGATGATCATTGAGGTTGGCACTATCACTTGAGCTATCACTCCAAAGCCTCACTCAAAATGTGCTGCTAATTGTCAGTGGTCAACATTCACTGCTAAGTCCCTGCGCTGAAATGCTTCCTCCAGGCCAGGTGCCAGTTTCCTTTTTTGAGTGAATCATGTGCTGTCAGTTATATAGCTCTTGGAATCAAGAGTACTTTTCAGAGATCACAACACTGTTTTACTAGGTTGCTAACCCATTACTAAACACAAAGATGCCCTGGACTGTTTTTATGCCAGTCCCAAACATTAAAAAAAATGAAAAATGTGATATGTGCAAGCATAATAGGCCCAATTATCATCAACAAGGGCCAGGGCATTTTCATTCCAATCCTCCTGATGGAAGTTTAGGGCCTGCAGCCTCTTCTGCAATTCCGCAGGACCTGCAAAATCATCCTCTTCTGTCAGGCATTTGATGAAGGTGGGACCTTGCCCTGGAAGGTCCCTGGCTCCTCCTGGCTCCCTGACCCCGTACTGATAATTTCACATGTTTCACCTCTTTTAGCTGGTTGCCATACTGAGTAGATTAGGTGGGAATTGGATGCTAACGCTTGTATAATATTTAATGTATTGTGTTTGAAATATAGTTTTTAATCCTTTGTAAATCACTCCAAGCCCATCTTGGCTTGGTGGACGGGGTAAAATTTTAAAGTATAAATAAATTAATTAATAAAACCAATGCTTCTTTTCTCAACCAAGGTGCACTTTGAATAAAACTATCCGAAAGAAGTGGCAAGTGAATATATAACTTCCTCTGAATTTCTGGGTTATTAGAGTTTTTTCAACAACTACATAGCCAGCCCCACAGCTACAGAAAAATATCTGCTAATTTATTTTTAAGCAATGTTTTGAGTTGATTTTGAACAGAGATCTTTTTTTGACTCTCTTGCTATAACAACCATGGTCCTGGCCCCTACCTGGTGGAATGAGCTCCTGGAAGAACTGCAGGTCCTGTGAGAGTTTTCTCAGTTCTGCAGGGCCTCTAAGATGCAGCTCTTCTGCCAGGTGTTGGGAATAGGCCCTTTTCCCCCAAAAAACCATACATCCCTGAATGGGAGAAGAACCTGTAAACAGGCAAGTAATGGCAGTTGATTCAAGTAGCAGCTATGATTGATGCCTAATGTTATTGTTTTAATTGTGATTGTATTGTTTTAATGTTATTTATGCTTCTTGTGGCTTATGAAATGTTAATACATGTTGTAAACCAGTGGTCCCCAACCTTTTCCAGGCTGGGAACCGGCAGCAGCAGGGAGGGCAATTGCCCGGCCGCGCATGCCGCGCATGTGAGACACCTGCACACATGTGCGAAAGTGCCGTGCATGCGCGATTTTGGCAGTTCATGGCGCTTGCGCGTGTGCGCGGCCCTTCTTCCCTCTCTCCCCCTCCCAAAGTAAGAAGCTTGCGGGGCCGCAAGCTTGCGGCCCGGGAAGTTTTTTACTGCGGGGGGGGGCGGAGAGAGGGAGCCGCGGCCTGGCACCAGGCCACAGCCCAGTGGTTGGGGACCACTATTGTAAACCACACCAAGCCTGCAATGCAGGAAGAGGTGGTCATATTAATCCAGGTATTAAAAAATGAATAAATAGGGCATGTTATTCCATCCTGGAGGATTTATTCAGAGCTCAATCAGTAGGACTCAAGTTATGGGACTGGGTTTTTAAAAATGATGCCATTTACAGATACACAATTACACAATCTAATTTCCATTCCCCCCCCCCCTTGTTTAAGCTATTTTTAAAAGTTCGTTTCAGATCTTATTATTTAGTTACCATCCCATCACATTTGTGTTTTCAAATCATGCCATCAGGCTTACTTTCTAGACGCTACTCCCATGTACCTTTAGTCCTTTGCTTATGAATTTGTGGAGAACCTGCTGTTGAACACCTTTCTCATTATATTTTAGATTGTCCTCTATATTTGGAACCAAGGAGTAAATAAATAACTAGATTTCTATTGGGACAAGGTTTTTACACGGACAAAGATAATATGGTCTTTCTGTTATCTGATACCAATCCTTTAATTAGTTATAATGTGTCATTGTTTGCACTGGCTGCAAGGAAAATTTTAGCCAAACTTACTCCATCAGAGAGTTTACATTTTTTAACCTTTTAGTGCTTGGTATTTATTGGAAACTGATTTATTTCCATACCTTTGTTTATACAGTTTTATCATTGTCTTATTAGATATTGATGTTCTGTGTGTATATATGTATGTGTATATTTTATATATTTATTAGCTTAAAAGCCTGTTCGTAAGAAAGGGCCGCCCCCCCCCCCCGCGGCCGCTTCCCCGCAGTCGGCAGAGCACACCTGGCGCCTCTGCAAGGTGTGCTCTGTGGGCTGCGGGGAAGCCTCCCCCGGCCCTCTCCCTCCCCAGCGGCACGCAGCTTCACTGCAGCCTGCAGAGCATACTTGGCACCTCTGCAGGCCGCGGGAAAGCCATCCCCAGCCCCCTCCCCCCCAGCAACATGCAGCTTCCCCGCGTCCCTCAAAGCACACCTGGTGCCTCCACAAGGCACCGGGTGTGTTCTGCGGGCCGCGAGGAAGCCATCCCGGCCCCCCCTCCCCCCCTGCAAGGTTGACCAAACGGCCGCCATGATGTGCCTGTGGCACGGCCGGCTCCTGGAGGTGGGCGCTCCAGGGAGCGGCCCAATCCGGACACACCCAGCTTTGCTGGATGCGTCCGGATTGGCCTGCTGACCTGGACACCACCTGAACAGGGTGGTGTCTGGGCCTGGACAGGGCCACCTACATGGCCCTTTTTCTTTTATATATAGGCCTATAGTTAAGATATATATGCCGCCCTCCCTGAAGGCTCAGGGCGGTTTATATGAAACAGGAACAATATAATTAACAGTTTATAGTGATATGGTTACAACAGTAACAAGATAATGATAGTAATAAACATTGTAGAACAGTAGAATACTAGAACATTGATTAACTCGTACAGAAGCCCAGTGGTTTGGGCGGATCGGTAATGATTGTCGGAAGAAGGCTTGGGGGTCCAGTTGGAAGCAGTGGTTTGGATCGACCTCAACCAAATGCCTGGTGGAAGAGCTCCCTTTTGCCGGCCCTGCGGAACTGTTCTAGTTCCGTCAGGGCCCTGATGTCCTGTGGGAGCCCGTTCCACCAGGTGGGGGCTGGGATGGAGAAAGCTCTGCCCCTGGTTGAGATCAAATGGGCTTCCTTGGGGCCAAGGACCACCAGGAGGCTAGAGATGGGAGAGCACAAGGCTCTCTGAAGGGTGTAGGCAGAGAGGCTATCCCTTAGGTACACTGGGCCCAGAATGTGTAGGGCTCTCTCAGCCTCACCCACCTCTGTTGTGGGGAGAGGAAAAGGAAGGCGACTGTAAGCCGCTTTGAGACTCCTTCGGGTAGAGAAAAGCGGCATATGAGGGCCAACTATTAAAGATGATAACCAAAACCTTAAGCCTGATCCGGAATTCAACTGGAAGCCGGAGCAGCTGTTGGAGGATGGGACCTCAAACTATAAACAAGAAAATCTATATGACACTGTCTTTCCTAATGTGTGCAAAAAGCCTTATGCAGAAGCCATGCTGACAATTCCTTCTTAGACCTTGTGCTGCATATGAAAAAACACCGTTGGTTTCTTGTAGAAATGCCTAATTATAGTCTTATAGCAATTATAGTCTTAATATAACATCACCAATATTACAGGTACAGGATATCACATAGGCAACAGCTCTTCAGTAAATGGGTCACTTCTTTAATTAGGGCACAATTAAAGAAGTGACCCCTTTACTGAAGAGCTATTGCCTATGTGATATCCTGTACCCCTAATACTGGTGATGTTATATTAAGACTATAATTGCAAACATTGAAGAAGCAATAGAAAGCGGGATTGAATACCTGGGACCCCGTTCTGGTAGCAAAATTATTTAGGATTGCATTTAATAAATCTCAAGAAGACACAACGTTTTGTAGGTACATAGCACAATTGGTTTTGTTTGCTGCATACAGAAGAACAAGGTATATTGAGAAAGAATCACAACTTCTGCAAAGGAATGCACTGCCTCATATAAACAAAAATGTGAAAAAGGTGATCGATTAGACATTGTATACTTGGACCAGTTCTCAGAATTAAACAGGAAAATGGCCTTTCTCTAGTATACATGTTGAGGTTTTTTCCCACATAGAAATGCCATTTTTCCTGTTTAATTCTGATAAACTGGTCATGTTTTCAACATTCACTAGTGGTGTGTCTCAGCAGCATTTGGGGACTTACTCATAGACTTACACAGATTTACATAGCATTCATCTGCCCTCAAAGAAGCCAGATGCGGGGGCGAAATGCGCATTGGGCATGAAGTCTCCTTGAATGCTATCTTGTTATGAGAAGAAACACACTTTGGGATTGTATGATGCTGGCTTGCTTCAGCTGCACTGTCAAAATTCTGTGATCTTCCTCTTGATTGTTTATAATTGTATTATTTCTAGTTCATTTTAATTGGCTTGGGAGAGCCTTGCTGATGATTCGTAAGTACTTGTCCATGTTACAGTTGCTATGTGACATTAATTATAATTATTGTTGCAAGTAGGTAGCTGAGTTCACATGGGCTTTTTTGTGTATACTTGCTCGGTGCACGTGTCCCCTTTATGGTTTGTTTGGTTGACCACCTGGACGCTGGCAATTCTAAAGATCCAAACTGACAGTGAGTAATCACAAAAGCAATCTTGGGATTGTAGGTACATAGCACAATAAAAACATCTCCCCAATGTGACACAATAGTGAAAATGGCCAGTTCGAAGTTAGAGATTGTAAGGAGTGAGACTGAAAACATCTTGAGAGGGCTGTTCTAGTAGTGTAAAGGTGACGCCCTCTTGCGTTCTCATGGCAGACTCAATACTGGGTGGTTTGCCAGTGCCTTCCCCAGTCATTATTGTTTACCCCCCAGCAAGCTGGGTACTCATTTTACCGACCTCGGAAGGATGGAAGGCTGAGTCAACCTTGAGCCGGCTGCTGGGCTTGAACTCCCAGTCTCATGGGCAGAGCTTTCAGACTGCATGTCTGCTGCCTTACCACTCTGCACCACAAGAGGCTCTTCAGTCTAGTAGTGTATTCATTACCAAACAGAGGAGTGTAGAAAAGGGGCTTCTCCCTTCTGTGGGAAATGTCACTAGGGAAGATGACTGAAGTGTCAGGGAAGGGGGAGTAAAGGGAGGGGCATAATGCCCATTACACTAGGTTCCAGAAGCAATGGGCATGCTGGGGCCTCCAGGTGCCTAGGGTAAGGAAGGGAACCTGCAGACGGACATAGAATCTGCACTGAAGGAAAATGCTTGATGGACTACTTGGAGAATAACAAGAGGAGGATGAAGAGGAGCAGGCTACAGCTGGACTTCCCTCCATCTTCCTTAAGGTTTTGAACAAAACCCAAGAATGTCGAGACGAAATAGGAAGGGAGGGACTATCTGTCAATAGTCTCTGCTGGGGTCATTCTCTGAAACAGCCTGCCCTGCACTGGTTGCTTTATCAGGGTGCATAGAATGTTGAGGCAACTGGAGTGCTTGCAACCTATGGCGATGCACGCTTAATCCCAGGTAACCAGATATTCTACTACAGCCTTCGGGGAAACAGAAGACACTTTTCTTTCGTCTCTGGATAAACGACAACGGGCTGTAATCACCTAATACCATCGTTATTTGCAAGCAAGTTCCATTGAATACCGGCAAGGGCAGGGGAAAACTCGGGGATGGTCGAAGGACGGAGAACCCGACAGCAGCAGGGGCGCTCTCGCATCACGCTAGCCGCACCACATGGAGGTGAAGAAGAAAGCGAGGGCCAAACCTGTCCTAGAGCCTTAGCAGATTAAACTGCTTCTCGAGGGTGGGTGAGGGCGACCCAGGTCTGAATTATCCGCACTCGGCCTAATGAACCCCTTCGATCCGGGGAGACTACAATTCCCAGAATACCATTCTCTACAGCATGCCGGGAGTTGTAGTACTCGGGTATAAGGGAGTGGACGGGAGGCCCCGGAGAGATTTCCATGTTGGTGAGAGTTTTTTTGTTTTCCTCTTGCCCCGACCCTTCCTTACCGTGGATTCCGGCTCCCCGCAAGGAACTCGACGCCGCCTCGAGGAAGAGGAGCGTGGAGGCAACGGAGGAGGAGGTTCAGCAGCTGCCGGAAACAGTCCTCCCCCTGCCGCTTCCCAGAGGCTCCTGCTGAAGTTGTTTAGTCCCCTAGTAGCAACTGCACCGCGTTATGTCCGGGGGCTGAGGAATGTCCCTCGTGCAGAAGAACTACACGTGCCATAAGCCCCGTGATCAAACCATAGGTCGAGCCAAAGATGCACACAACAAAGAGAGAGAATCGCCACACACATAAATGAAGACGCTCCTTGCGCAGATGGCTCAAGCTGCTTCTTTAGAAGACGGGGTTGCAGTCAACTCAAAGCAACGGTCTTTGTGGGGGTGGGATTACGTACAGCTAGGGTTGCCAGCTCTGAGTTGGGAAATACCTGGAGAATTTGGGGGTGGAACCGGCAGTGGGTGCGATTCGGGGCAGGGAGGGACCTCAATGGAATATAATGGTATGGAATCTACCCTCCAAAGCAGCTATTTTCTCCAGGGGAATTGATCTCTGTTGCATGGAGTTGAGCTATAATTCCCCGATTGCCTAGGTCCCACCTGAGGACTGGCAACCCTAAAAACAGCCCCCCTCCTCTTACAGAACCTCTTGGCTCAATTTGACTGAGAAGCCAGTAGTTGGGACCTATTTCAGTCTTAAAGGGGATTTTTGGTGGAGGGATCATCCGGCCATAAAATTGTGGTCACTGTGGGTGGGCAGGTAGTTGTGAGATCCTGCATTGTGCAGGGAATGACCCTGGAGGTCTCTTCCAATTCTATGATTCTATGATTCTTTTTCTTTATGAACAGTGTGCCAAATTGAGGCCAGGTGAGGGAGATCTGGCTCCTCCTCCACTATCCTGCCCTAGGTTACATCTGGGGTGCATACAGCATGGCACTGGGGAAGGTCTGGAGTTTGGTAGGTTTTTTTAGTTGTATGCTTTATTTTTTGGGTTTGTATTTTATAATTTATTGTGAGCCACGACAGCTAATAGTGCTAAGATTGGCAGCATAAAAATTAAATAAATGAATGAATGAACAATTGCATACATGTAATTTTTATTTAAGAAAAATAAATGTGACACTATCATTTATTGTTAAAGAACATAAGCATGTGCATGCCATGGTTCTCTCCTTTGAGATAGTTTCTCTCTTTCCTGCTGCAGACATCACAGATGCAATGCAGAAAATGCAGCAAACTGGGTGTTCATTTTTTTAAAAACGAGCAAATGGAGTGTGAATATGTATTAACACTACTTTAAGAAGCTGGCTTTCCCCTAGCGTACACATACATAGGTACAATATAACATCCAACAGGTAGTTTAATTCAGAGGCTGGATCCAGGCAATATTTTCTGCTAAAGTGTATAAGTTTTGCAATCTCCCAGTTTGCCCCTCAAGTCATTTCTGAGGTTTTCTGCCCTCCAGTAGCAGCATTTCAGAGAGATCAATGGGCTGCAGAGTAGGGGAAGAGGCACGAAAGTTATATTCCACTAATAGAAGTACATTCCATTGGCAAAAAACATAGTCTGGACTACAGTGTAAATTCGATAAATTCTTTCATCGCTGAAGATTGTGCTATAAAAAGGAAGGACAGCCATGTTGAGAAAATAAACCATATTCCTCCCCATCCCAGCAGCCCCGTAATATCCCTGGTACATTTTAACTGCCCTGTAAACTAGATTCTGCACACTGCCTAGTAGTATGCTATAGGCAAATTCACATGGGCAAAAAATTAAATGGGAAATATTAACGTATGAGAGAGGCAGAGAAAACAAGTTCCAAAGATAATGTTCATTGCACCTTTGTAGACATATGTTTGCAGAGACACTGGGTGTGTGCTAGGAGTGCTAGTTCAGCATTTTTTGAGCAGCCTTTTAAAAATATTCTCTAAATCTGAGTCCAGATCATCTGAAACAAAAATCCTTTGAAAACATACCCATGCTCATATAATACTTGTATCTGAGCAAAGGGTCCTCTCATTAGCTTATACTGTGACACATTTATGGTTCCCTAAATTCTCTTGTTTACTGTCAGACTCCAGCTCCACTGTCTCAGGCTTTAGTAGCAGATCTGTGGTTTCCCTTGCTGAACAGTGCAATTCTTCCAAGGGATAACTGTTCACAGCTTCCTCCTTGGCTTCTTCCAGGGGACAGAGAAAACAGAAAGGGAAGCCCTTGCACCATGAAGGTAGCTGTTGCTTTCTCGGGACAAGCGGCAGCTTGTATCTTTGTGCAGAATTCTTATTGTGTTGTTTCAGAAAATTCTCTGCCGTTTCTGGTTTGCATGATATGAAGTGGCTGAGCAGTCCACGCTCTTGCGGGGTACCTAAAAATAACCACCAAAAAGAAATTAAAAGATCAGTGAGCTTCAGAATAATTATTGTGGTACTACTAAGTTTCTCCATGTTGCAGCAGCCTAGCCTATCCAACCAGATACAGACATACCCTTATCACCAGGGAGCTACGAGAAAGCAGTCACCTGAGTAATGGGCAAACATCCCTTAAGAGGTGTTATGATGGCATGTTCCTATGAACTCTGGAAGCAGAGTAGTGGATAGAGCACCCTACTCCATCCCACACTGGCTGCAGAAGGATCCAACATTAACAGGCAAAAAAAGCTACTGTTGCAACTAAGGCTGACAAAGGAGCACTTCATCCTGTTGCAAAAACTTGCCCTCTTCTGCCAGCATTATATCTGCCTTGTCTCATAAAGTCTCAAGGCCTTCCTAGCTACATGTCATGTATCTTGATATCAACAATAAAAACAAAATTGCTTTTAGCCAAGGAATCCTTTTGAATGAAGAGATTGTGCCATTTATTTGTTTTTCAGCACTCTCATTTCCCCTAAAAATTTGCATTCCTCTGCCTTTGAAGAAACTGGAGATTTTACAAGAACAGAGGTATGTAATGCTGGAAGAGGAGGAAAAGTTAATGAAGCAAGAAGAGTTAAACAAAGCTATGGATTAGTTGCTAGTAATGCTTAATGCTGTTTTGGTGGAAGCCAATGGCTGAATATCATTACTAACTGCCATGTGGGGGCCTGGAGTTCTCCCAGAATTATAAATTATCTCCAGAGCTATTAGCCTGGAGAAAATGACAATTTCTGAGGATGGGATTCAGTGAAGCTTACTCCCAGTAGGTGTGCAAAGTTACTAGATAGATAAATTACAGTGTTGGCCTCAGCTAGTACTAAATAATAATAATACCGTATTTGCCGGCATATAAGACGACCCCCCAACATTTCCACTCAAAATATAGAGTTTGTTACATGACATTACAGTACTATGGGCCACTATGGGCAGCTATGTCTATCCCAACTGAAGCGCACCCGGCATATAGGACGACCCCCCCCCTCATTTGGAGGCATGTTTTTCAGGGGGGAAAGTAGTCTTATACGCCAGCAAATACTGTTGTTGTTGTTATTGTTATTGTTATTGTTATTATTATTATTATTATTATTATTATTATTATTATTATTATTATTGGATTTCTAGGCCGCCGCTCCCCTTAGGCACACGGCGGGTGACAACATGTAAAAACCTGATATACATAAATACCCCTAATACATAAAAACACCTAAAAACAAAATCCAACCCCCCCACACACACCTGATGGCGGTGGAACTATCCGGGAAACCAGGGGTCACTGCTGATGTAGAGGGGGGGGGCATCTAAAAAGGAGAGGCGCCGGCCTCAACCGTAAGCCTGTTTCTGTTAAGAAGAAGGATGGCAAATCCTGCAGGGCCCGCAGCTATTAGCATATATCAAAGAGGAGCAAAGTAGGTCTTGACAAACTTATGTACAAACATAAATACATAGGGGGGAAATCCAAAGAAAATATAAACTACAATAAACCCCAGAGTGTGTAAAGCATGGCAAAACATTGTTTGTTTGTTTATATCTATATATCTCTAACATCTATCTCTAATGGGAAGAAAGGTGATCCGCAAACAAATATAGATGTACAATTCTGCTTCCACTGTCTCTTCCTGACTACTACTGCTGTTTGAAAACTTGGGATCAATGCACTCAATTCTTTCTACTTTGCTTTCTCTAAGAACATTTCTTCATATCTCCTACTTCCATTGGGTTGAACTCAGTGAGGTTTAAGAAGAAGAGTTAGTTCTTATTTGCCGCTTTTGTCTACCCAAAGGAGTCTCAAAGCGGCATACATTCGCCTTCCCTTTCCTCCCCCCACAACAGACACCCTGTGAGGTGGGTGAGGTTGAGAGAGCCCTGATATCACTGCTCAGTCAGAACAGCTCTATTAGTGCTGCGACGAGGCCAAAGTCACCCAGCTGGCTGCATGTGGGAGAGCGGGGAATCAAATCAAGCCAGACTAGAAGCCACCACTTTTAACCACTACACGATGCTGGCTCTGATGTAAATGAGCAGATAGACAAATATGTTGGAAAAGTAGGCATCATTCATCACATCCTGACTTGATCTCCCCCTCCTCTCCCACAACAGACTTGAAAACAGTCCCTGTTCCCTGTACTAAAATTGTCTCAGACACAATGATAACAATTGTTACTAATCAACCAGACAGTTGAATCCCCATTTACTGGCCATCACAAAAAGGCTTCCCATCACAATGTGATGTCCACTGTCATTGTACCCTGAAAAAGGACACTATCTCTTCTTGTTACAGTCAGGCTGTTATGAGAATCAAGCTACTTAGAAACAATCAACAATGGATATTTCCCTAGTGCCAGGAAGCACTACTCTGAGCACAGAGTAGTCAAAACTGTAAAACATCAGAATAAAACAACGTGTTGCTTTTTCCTTACCTGAGACTGTATTCTCTAAAACAAAGGACAGGGTTCCAGTTATAAACACAGGAACCATCAGCAGAGAAAGGAGGAAGAGATCTATAGGAATGCACCCTGCAGAGAAAGTGTCACAATTACTTCAGAAATATTCTTGCCCAGTGCCTTACATTCATTCCTCCAAGCCTTCAAAGTTACCTCACAGACTACGCAGTCCGATACAGAATTACTACAGTCTAGGCTCATTGATTTCATGGAAATGAACTGTAAATACCTTGGATAGTAATTAATTGAAACTGGTATTTTACCAAATATTTCTGTTGATCGCACAAGCTAATTTATTCAGAACACTGGTTATAGAATATCCTGAATTTATAATTTACTTGTGTTTAGAAATTGTTTCCTACTATTATTAACAACATACTAAAGCCTTCATATAGTTATAAAACATAAATAATATTAAAATTCTATATAGCAGCAAAAATAAAACAGCAGAGATTAAAAAGAAAATATAATACAACTAGAGCATAGGGATGGGACCAGGGGATCTCCCAGAATTACACCTCACTTCCCAACTGCAAAGATCAGTTTCCCTGAAGAAAATGGATGCTTTGTAGGGTGGACCCTATGACATTGTACCTTATTGTGGTCCCTGTCCCCCCACGCTAGCTCCATCCCCAAATCTCCAAGAGTTCTCCTACCTGGAACTAGCATCCCAATCCCTGTCAGTGACGAGTGGGGTGGGGGTGGAGTGGGGTGGGGTGGGGTTGCTGCCAGCCCTAGTAGAGCACCAAATACAAATAATGCAAATAAAAAATTGATACAGGTTAAATAATTAAAGCATTCAGGTAATAAAGCACAAGCAAAATTATTTTAAAAGTCTGTCAGCTTTATATTAGAGACTACAAGCTAAGCATGGTCTTGATCTGACTATATCTGTTATTACTTGTGTTAGATCCGTCGGTTCAGAGACTAGGACACTGGGAACTCATTTCTGCTCTTTATTCTGACCCCAGCATGATGGCACAAGAGGCGAACTGAACTGAACTGGAGAAACCCCACAAAACCCCCAACTTATATAAGTTCTTTGTACAAATCTTTTTTAACAAGGTACTTTGGGTCCTCACTGGGAGAAGGAAAGAGAGAAGCAAGCAATGGAAACTCCCAGGAGCAAACAGGAGAAGGCTCTTCCAGCCTCCCAAAGATGGAGACTTTTGGGGAAGGGCAGCTAACTCTGGGCTAAGAAATTTTTGGAGATCTGGGGTGGAGCCTGGGAAAGGCAGAGGCTAAGGAGGGGAAGGAGCTCAACAGGAATATGATTCCATCCAGTCCACCTTCTGAGGCTGTCATTTCCTTCAGGAAGGTAAGCAGGGTTGTCCCTGGTCAACACTGGGATGGGAGATCACTCAGGAAGTCCAGGGTCACTACTACCCAAAGGCAGGCAATGACAAGCCACCTTGGACCGTCTCTCGCTAGGAAAATGTGGGTGCAGCAGAAAAAGTCAGACTGCCATCCCCCCTACTGCCCCCAAATTCCTCACTGCCCTCCCCGATGCCCCAAAATTCCTCACCGTCCACCTGAATCCTTCCAACACCCCCAAGGAGGCGTACTGCTCACTTTGGAAACCCCTACGCTAACATTACCATTCATCGATCCATTCATTCTTTATACTTTCAATTTTTGCAAGTCTTCAGGATTTTACAACAATTCCTTAATGGTACCACAGATTTTGCCCTCTCAAACTTTTGTTGCCCCCTCAGCCCTTAAACTGTGAAGTCCCCTGCCCTCCACACCTGTGGCCAGGGACTCTGGAGCAGCGAAGAGCCATTTTGGAACCAGCAGACCCATGAACATAGTAAAGCCCACAATGAAGATGTTCCTTCCTGAGTCAATGTTCGTATATTGGAAGTATGAGATGCCAGTGCCTACAGCCATGCTGTAGGTCACACATAGCATTCCACCTGAGGTGAAAAAGAGAAAAACAGCAACACTTACTTCAGGAAAAGACAACAAGCAATAGGGAGGTGAAGTCATCTCCTGCTGTCCTGCCACCTCATATGAGGCTTGTAACAGAAAACAGAACCTATCCTGGGCTATACTAAACAATTTCACAATAAATATAAATAAACGTTTCTTATCTCTTCTTTTATATATATATGTATATTAGAACAACCAGAACAGCCTCTAGATTGAACCGTTTTCAAGTGGGTTTTCCTCAGTGGTTGTTTTTCAACTTATTGTATTGTTAATGAAGTCCTTCAAAAGGATCAAGTTTTCCTCTCAGAATTTAAATTGTATATATGTGGCCTTTGGCTCCCAAGTTCGGGGAGGTCTAGTCAAAAGACTCTTCCCCTCATATGAGGCTGGCTGCCCCGAAGTGACAGAGAGTACGTTGATAATACCAGCTGAAACTGGCAGCACTATTCATTTCCCAAACAAGTACAGAAAATAAGTTGCCTCTGTGAGCAGGAAAACATAATAGAGGGAGGATTGCAAGCATTTGTTACCATGAACTGCCAGAGGAATGGTGGCAAGATGTCCTGTCAGCCGAGGAGATAAGCCCAACAGTATGCATGCCAGAGCACTAACCCACACTGAGCGGAATGAGGTAACCTGAATATTAAAAAAAGAATAAAGATCAGTGGTTGTGGCCTTCCTGAGGGAAACTACATTGTCTAGCAATGGGCTGTGGGAGGGCCATTTAATAAATTGCTGCTCCCAGGCTATGGATCTCCCTCTCCTAGGAGGCCAGGCTAGTGCCAGAATAGGTCCCTTAAACTAGCGATTCCCAATCTGTGGGCTGCGGACCACATGTGGTCCTTCAACTAATTGGAGGTGGGCCCCGAAGGACAACTTCTCTCCCCCCCCCCCCCGGCCCTTTACTTCATCCCCCCCAGCCCTTTACAACACACTTCATTGTTGTGGCGTGTCTGTATCTTATTTTGAAGGGATGTTTAAACATTACCATAGCAATCACTGCTAGGGCAGTGGTTGAGAGTAGAGGAGTAAACTACCCCCCCACCGGGCCTCAGTAAAAGGCGTTGAGTGGTCCCCGGTGAGTGGTCCCCGGTGACAAAAAGGTTGGGGACCACTGCCTTAAACAATTCTAATCACCTCCTTCTTAGCAGGAGGGCTGATATGGATCAATGTTTCAAATTCTGATGTAAATTTGGATATGGCCAGAAAGGCAGCTCTGCAATGTTATCCCTCCTCAATGCAACCTACACTCCAAGACCTCTTTCTTTCTTCACTTTCAATTTACCAGTGACCAAAGCAAGCAGAAAAAGAACTAATGGTGCAGTGGGAAAGTAGTTTATTAATAATATGACCATATGGGATTGTCATATTATTAATAAATGACTTACTTTCTTGCTGCACTTGTTTCACTTTCTAAGTGCTATGTTTCTCCAAGTAGAGGTCACTCCTGGAACAGAAAGTTGGATCATTGTCTTCAGAACACTCTCAAGCTTTGGGTGGGCCCTGCATAGAGAGTTCCTAGGGCCCCCTCCTCTCTACCATCAGTCTCATGCCCTCCTTCCTGCCCACCCACTTCCCTGCCCCTTACCTGCCTGTGTATCCTTTCCTTGCCTGCTTACAAGTTCCCCCAATGCCCATGCTCACAGCTGCCTGACCACCTACAGCCCTGTCCCCAGAGGCAATGGCAGTGAGTGAATCTAGCATGGGTCACTAACAACAGAGTAGGTAAAGTGAGTTGACAACAGAGGGCCCTGTTAGAAACCCTGTGCCCTGGCAGCTGCCCCCAATTCAGGATAAGCTGACACCGGCACTGATTATCCTTTGCAGACCTAGGTTGGGTTACTTGGCAACTGTTTGAACAGTGCTGTCAAAGGCGACTGCCATATCCTTGTTCAGATGGATGACCGTAAGAAGAAATGCTGCAGCTAAGAGAGGAGGAGGCTCCCTGGCTGATGGGATACCCAGAGAATCACTAAGTTACAATGACCACCTCCTTGCTAGGCGGATACAAAGGGAATGAATGGGCTTGGTTGCAGAGAATGTGCTTGGCGTATTCAGTCTGTAGTATATTCTGTTAACGTGGACTTCAAGTAACAAGATTGGGGGGGGGGATCTCTGCCTGAAATCTTGAGCAGTTTGGAGTAGACAACACTTGGCAAGATGAAGTAATGGTCTGATTCTGAATATGGCAGTTTTATGGATTATTGGGGACTGGCTGAAATAAATGCCTGTTATCCCTGGAAGAACATAGTAGATCCTGTGAGAAATTATGCATTCACTCTACACATACCTGAGTCAGAAGGCTGACACAAATGTTGGGCATGCTAGATGCTGTCCCAGACACACTTCCCAGCACAGCAGACAGGAGACTGCCTAGGCCTTCAGCACAGAGCCCTCTGTTGCATGCATGCTGAGGTGCAAGTGGTTCTCTTAGTGCTTTGCTACAGAGCAAATAGCAGCCTATTGAATGAATACTTGCAGTAACACCCATTGCAGCACCTACGGCTACTGCAGGGGCACTAAGTAGAGGCCAGCCTTGTTTACCTGCAAAAGAAAGAGAAGGAAAGATAAGAAATGAAGTCCAACCACCAGCCCAAAGAAAGAGTAGAGTTTAGTCAGCCTCCCTTCTACCTGGATAAGGCACCTGAAGCCATGGGGACTGCAGAGTACTGTTGATAAGGGTCAAATGATGCATGGAAGGATGCAATACATCCCAAGCGATTGGGATGGGATTCATAATCGCACAAACAAGCCAGATTCCAGAGACTGGGAACAAAACCTGCAGGAATACAAAGTAAAAGTGAGAAGTCATCTGTCCTTCCTATGTGCTGCCACCCCTGGGCCTGTCCACATAATAGCAGGGAACCTGAACTTTCTGCCAGGACTCTTAAGCTTTTAGAACATTATTCACTCCATAGTGTGATTTGTCTCTTTTCTTGTTTAAAATTACTGTTTACCTTAACAGGTGTTTAGACTGATACTAAGGAGTTTGGATAGAACTAGAAACATAAGGATGGGATTTAGAACCCAAATGTAGGTGTGATTTAGGACCAAACTATATGCTGGTGAGTTCTGGAGAAGAACAGAGGTAGACTGGATCAGGGAATTAAGCTACATTCCAAAGGTGAGGTCTAAAGTAAATCTGTACAGTGCAGACTTCTGACAAAGGAAAAGCACTCTAGACTTCTGACCTAGTTACACTACACAACACACGCATATGCACACTAGTTTAATTATCACAGTTTCCCTCAAAGAACTGTAGTTTGATGGGGATACTCAGGATTCATTGTTGAGTGCTTTTTGATGGGTTTTAAAAATGTAATTGACATATCAATATACCAATATTATGGTATATTGCTGGCAGTTGCTGGTAAAAAAAATCTTCCCAAGAGATCCCATGGAGACAGGATACGGAAAATGTGGTGAAACCCTAGATCTGGAAGCCCTATTGCTGCTGTGCTTGAATGGGGCTACCACAGGAAAGTATCACTGTATGGAAAAGCCCTAAGTCTATAGTAGAAATATGTCATAGCATAGGAGCAACCAGCCAGCTCATGGCTCCTTCAGGTCATACAACCAATCATCCTTGGAGCTTCCTGTCATCATTAGGTACCCAAGTCCTTAATTAGTATAAATGTCTGCATTAGCTCTCAGCTCAAGTTTGCATAGATTAGAGCAAGATGACAGGGCAGTTGTGAGCAGGATGGAAATTGGGCGATGGTACATGCATCCATACCGAAAACATATGAAGGTTTGGGCTACGTGACTTTACAGAGAGGCCCCCTGTCCGGCTCCACTGGCACAGAGGCAATCGGCAGGAAGCCAGGTGCTGTGATAGCAAGATACTCAGCAACACAAGTCTAAAAGAGATGGAGAGTGAATGATATTCAGCACTTCAGTGCCATAGTTACAGAGCATTTAATTGTATACAGATATGCAAACACTAATATCTGCCTTGTTAGAATTGCACAACAGAAAGAATCAGAATAGATTTCCTCAAGTCAGCCAATGTCTCTCCCAGCATCATTCCCTGCTACATGTTAGGAAAGAGGTAAGAAAGAACCAGATTATTTTGAAGATCCCCACTCCTGTACTAATATCATCACCAAAACAAATATAGAAAAATTTTATTAAAAAAACTGAAAATGCAAAATGCCAAAATTTGGAGTCTTGCAAAAACTGAATGAAAATGAATTTTATGTCACAATATTTAAATATTGAAAAGAAAGATGAACATAGGCAAATATTTTGAATTATGGTGAAGTTTCACAGGACAGAATTAAATTTTTGAAATGCCATGGCCCAAGTTTCATTCCCATTATAGTTTTTGTGAGTTCCAGAACTGTTAGCCACATTTGAATTAGAACTTGACAGTTTCAGAACTTTGATGTTCTGAGTGCATCTTATTTTCTATTACTACTACTACTGGATTTATTATTTATTTATTTATTTGGATTTTTATAACGCCCATTCTTTACAGCTCTGGGCAGTTTGCATGGAATATTATGGAACTTTACATGACACATTATAATCTTTAACCGCTCCTGTGGAGTGGATTAAATAAAAGGCTAAGGGCTAAGGGAGGAGTTAGGGCGGGACCAGTCCAGGATAAAAACTCGGAGGGGACCAATCAGGAGCCGCAAAGCGGCTCCTGATTGGGACGCTCCAACTGCCACTTGGCCCGCCCTAGACTGGATGCCCAGATGCTTCGCCGCAGGGAAAGGAGCAGGGTCGCCGCGTCTTCGACGTGGCGGCCCTGCTCCTTTTCTGCCACTGAAACATCGCCCTGGCCTGCGGGGAGGCCGGCCACGAAAGGAGCGCCGCCGCCTGGTCGCCAATGCCCTGAGCCTCCTCCTTTCGCCGACCACAGGCCGCTAACTCCGCACTGCCGCCCGGGGGCCCTTGCTGAGCCTCCCCACAGGCCTCCTCCCAACGCCGGACGGAGCCCTACGACGAGCCAGGTAAGCCTACCCACCATCTGCCCCCCCACGAACCCGATCGCTCACACTTCCCACCCTCCTAACACACCCGCGCACACATCGCCACGCCACGACAATCCCCACCCTCACCCTCCGCTCGCTCCACCCCACCACCCCCTCTGCCGGCCGTGCCCTCACCAATACTTACCCCTCCAGCCGTACGTCCCAGCCGACCCACCACACGGCCGTGGACAGGCCGTCCGACCTGCCCAGCCAACGCCCGACGCTGACTATGTACCACTCATGTGCGCTGCTCCGCGCATGAGTGGTTCCTCTACTACACTGCCTCTTCCCTGCTCCACCCCCCCAACCAACACGCATGCGCCGACTGCGCTGCATGCCTGGACGTGGCCCTCTCGCCCCCTCACCACCCACCACCACCCACTCCAGCGCTGCCTCTCCACGCCAAGACCTGCCGATTGCCTGCGGACTCCTGGCCAACACCAGACAAGCCGCCCGAAGACCCCACCATTGCCCCAGGACTCCCGGGGACCGCCGCCCGACCTCCACGCCACTGCTCTCCGGTATGCACCAGAGCCGGGTCGCATCCCAGCCAGCGCCCACCGCCTGGCCTCTGCTGTGCCCTAACCCCCATTCTTATCACCCTAGCGCCCGCTGTATTCACATGTCAGCGGGCTTAATTTCTAGTAATATATAATTATACAAGTTTCAATACAACATCACAACAATCAAGTAACAATTCACAACACAACATAAATAACAACACTGGGGAGATCAGATTGTTCAGTCATGAAAGCGCATCTGAGATGGGACTTTATAACCTGTTTATAACCTGTTCGCATATGTACATATTTTATTGATTTCATATACATTTAAAATTTTATATCAATAAAATCTCTCTCTCTATCTGGCAACTAATTACTAATTTATTATTTGATTACCTATCCTGCTCCCCGGCGCGTCTGCCATCATTTCATATTCTGCCTGTTGGGTATGGCAGATCCCTCAGTGGCATGGATGAAGAAAATGGGAAGGAACTGTAGGGATCAGAGGGAGGCACTTTCAGTGGTCACCCTGGCCTCAACCATAGGCCTGGTTGAATAGCACTGTCAGGGCCCCAGTCTCAGGCAGCAACTCCTTGTAGCAGGATGGAGCTAGGATTCTGGCCCTGGTTGAGGCCAGGCAGATGTCTGAATCCAGGGACTACCAATAGGTTTGCACTAGATAACTAAAGTTGTCTCCAGGGGACATATTGGGACAGGCGACCCCTCAGATATGTAGGTCCCAGACTGCAGAGAGCTCTGAAGGTCATTACCAACATCTTGAACTTGATCCAGAACTCTACCAGGAGGCAATGCAGCTGTTGGAGGATCAGTCAAATATGTGCCTTCCATGGGATCCTTGTTAGAACCTGAACAGCCGCATTCTGGACCAGCTGTAATTTCCGGGCCATGGTCAAAGGCAGCCCTGTGGAGAGTGAACTACAGAAATCTAGCCCCAGAGGTGACTGTCGCATGGCAAGTATGGCACTAATATGCCCATTTGTCTTATAGTGCCTAAGCTAGAAAAAAGCAGGAAGTAGAAAAAGCTAGGATTCTTCAACCTGTTCACGCTGACACTTCACTCCCTTGAATGCCCTTGTAATAGTCCAACACTCTTGGAGAATCTTTTGAAAAAAGCTAGTAATTAGCGCTCTGAGGAACTTACAGCATGGCTATCCCCCAGTTTTCAGAGCAGAGAAGAGCAGCAGGCCTGTATGCTGACAGTCCAATGACAGCAAGGCTTGGAGCCAGAACCATTGGCCCACAATGCTTGGCAATCCAGCCACAGGCACCTGACACTCCAAATGCCACTTGCACCACAGCCGAGACCAACATGGCACCAGAGACCTAGGAGAAAAGAGAAGAGGAAAAACATTATAAACCTTATTATTAGCTCGCAACAGCTGTAAGTTCATATCTTTTGTTTTTAAGAAAGCAAGACAAATGCAGGGGAGCAGACTGGGATAAACGGCAAAGCAGGTAAAGTGACTAGCAACTTCCTCATCCCTTCCCCGCTATATGATGACAGCAATATATACCACACCCTAATTACTATCAGCAAGTTGGCACCTCATTCTCAAAAGGAACCCAAGGTTTCATGTCTCCCCAGTGTTTTCCTTTCCCCCGCAATCTGTCCTACCATAGCTACGAACCTCACAGAGGAACCAGTCCCAGTTTCTTGTACTTTCACAGTTTAGACCAGCGTATTCAATAGGGGCGTTAGTGCCTAGAAGAAAGAGAAAAACAAACAAATATGAATTGGAGGGAGATGGAAATAAAGACGGCAATGCAGGAAGGAGAAGGAACACAGAAATCAGGGTAGCCTTCGCTTCACAACTGTTGAGTATGGGATCTGTAGAACATTAGGATGGAATGCAGTTATATGAAGGCATGGAGGAGAGAAAGCAAGCAGAGAATCCTTGCCAGCATATGAGCTGCAAGGGAGGGGTTAAGGCCAACCACATGTGACACATGGGGATTACATCCTATTGATCACTTATGTTGTAAAAAAGAGTGAGAGAAGTATGAAAAATTCAGCAAAAGTAAATAAAAGGCAATTTTCCCTCATATACTGGAAGCAAAGAATCAAAGATCTCTATGGATTTCAGTTGTCTAGAGGTACATTATTGGCTGCTGTTGGAAAAAGAATGAACTACACATGCATTGTATTGATCCAATAAGTCAATTGTTATGCTGTGACACACCTTAGCCCAGTTTAACATGAAGTAGTCGCATTTAGTTTTGGAACATAAAATGTAAAAACAGTGACCACAGAAAGCAGTTTCTTCAGTGTAATAGAAACCACTGTTGAATTTAAAACTCACAGAGACATCAACAACTATGACAACCTGTCCTTAAAATCCGAGTGTCTGGAAGCAGATGGGGTATTGTAACCGTAACTCACTGTTTCCTTTTGACTGACGAATGGGAGACATATGTTGGGTCAGAATCATGGCTGGGATAAGGAACTCAAAAGATGGTGCTTGAACCAATGGCAACCTGCAGGGATGACGACAGAAAGATCATACTTCTAGAGGGATTCTTAGGAAATATTAAGAATTATTAGCCAGAAGCCAAAGAGAAATAGGCATTTTCCGGGACCTAAAATATCCCATTCGTACTCTGCTTAGCTTCTAAGAATATGAGCAGAGGTTGGTCAAAATCAGCTTACCTAGTACCAAGTCCACATTGTAGCACTGTAGAGATGCCACAAGCAAAGAAGCTGCGTGCCAGAAGTTCATTCCAACACTGAAAACCATCCAGCTTATTGGGAGGGAGTGTGGCTAGGAAGAGCAAGTGAAAGATGCAGAGATAGGAGGCCTGGACCAGGAGATGCTGGGAAGGAGCAACAAGGTGGAATGAGCCCTAGTCTTAACATCAGTAAATATATAATGCCTAGATCCCTGCCTAGAAGATGCCACCACACACCATGCTTGATATCTCAGCCCTCTTCCAGAACCACAGCCTGATATAGAGACTGCAGCCCCAACGCTCATGCACTGCCTATGCCTCTCAGTCAGATGCAGTCCCACTCTCTCCCCATCCCTAGTGAAACACATTAAAGTGCAGTCCGTCAGTTTCAACATGCAACTATCCTCATGCCACCTATAACCTTGGCCTGTTACCTGCAAATCAGGACAGTGGCTGATCAGACAAGACCCAGGAACTGCACATGCCACATCACTAGAAATGCTTATATTTATATTTCTGCCCCTTATGCCTCTTAGCAGGACAGGATTCGTTGCAACTATTGTGCTATCTCCCAGCAAGCCAACTTACCTGCAAGGCCAACAAGACACTCAGAGGCCAGGGAGGAGAATTGGGGCCAGTGTAAATACGGGGAAGGATGCTTTGGGTAGTCATGTTGACCTCATTCACACTGGTTCTTATCCCTTTTGTTCTGCACTGCTTTCTGTCTGGAAAGGGCCCTGACAATGAAGTATTCTCCAGCTCCACTTTTCCTGTAGCCCCTCCCTCCACTGGCCATTTAGATCTGAACTTCCACCTTTGGCCCTTCTGGGAAACATTGGCTCACGCAGTTAGCCATTAACTCAGCTTGGTCAGTAAGCAACCTCACTGTGCAGAGGATAGAAAGCATGACTGAGCAGGATTGGAACCAGGTCTACACTAGGTATAGGGTAGATCTACACTAGGTATAGTGTAGATTGCTTGATGTATCAAGCAATAATTGCATCAGACCATACATAGTGATAATAAGTATATTTCCCCCTTTGTGCCTGAGTGGCCCTGATGCAGTTTTTGTGGCCAGAGAAGGAAAAGTGCATCGCCCACAGCCATAGAACACAAGGGAACAGTTCTGCTTTTCATGTAATTGCTAGCACCACTGGTTTACCATAACACTGGTGTGGGAAACGAGGCTCAGACTTAGCCCAGTAGTCATAGGTGGTACTACAATATGAAATGAGGAACACTGAGGCTCTGGAAAGGATACCTATCCATCAGTATTAGCTCCAAAAGCTGTACATCATGTATAGTTTGAAGGGAGGAACCATTTGTTGTCACAGGAATCAATGGATAATGTAGTGCCATGAACTCTGTACCAAGGGCTCATCTCCAAAGCTTCTTTCTATGATGACTAAGTTAGAATCCACCTTCATTTCCTACCAGCTGAGGGGAGTGAATGTGCAATGTTTGTGGATAAAAAGGGGTTCGACTAGGAAAGTATGTAGGCCTGATAAAGTACACTATGATGCAGAGGCAAGACAGAATATTCCTTTTGGTTTTCATATTTTGGTTTTCAGTCACTTGACATTTGAGAGTTGCTGCTTCATAACTGGCTTGCATTTGTTTGCAAACATTGCATTTTTAATAATTTGGGTAAAAGTATTATCTTAATATTTATGTTATATAGGATTATTTGTATTGGTTAAACACTTTGGAGAGACTGAATATATATTATAAATCATTTGGTGCAACTTGCAGAATTCTTTTATATAAAAATACATTCTAGATAACTGCATTGTAGCAAGAAACAATTACTTGCTTTTGATTCTGCAGTGGTGGGTTACTAAGTTACAGCTATTGCATTTAGTGCATGAAAGCAGAGCGGAATTGAATGAGATCTGCACAAGTTTCAAGTACATATATGGTACCAGAGGCCAAAAACTGACTTGGGCAAAGGTTAGGTTTCCTGTATAGAAGACATGATTGCTGTACTCTGTCCCTATAGTTTTCAGCCTTAGCACCATTAGACTCCCATGTCATCCATATAGCCATGTCACTCAAGTATTCTAATTCTGTAAATATGCATGTTTTGTGAACATCTCAAGCTGAATCAATGTATGTGATACTGCAGCTCTCCCCACCGTTAGCACAGAGCAGGAAGTCAAGGAAGGCTCTGGTATCTGGACTCAGTGTAGTAAAAAACAAAACCACCCAAGACAGGAACACATCATCAGGAACTATTTTTATTAGAAGAGATCCCATCTACAAGAAGTGAAAAACTACAGCAAAAAAGTGCTGGCAAGAATATGGAGTAGAAAGTGTTTGCGACCCCTCCATCCCCTTCCACCGAAAGAATTAGACTGGGAAGTCAAGCACTCACAAAGCATCAGGCAGGGGTACCAAAGCACCAAAATAAGCCTTATGTAATTAGGTCTTCCCCTTTCTTTCCCAGTGCTATAAAGAAAATCACAGCCTAGTCCTGCAGGGCTCTTAGGAATTGTTGCCCAAGTAGAAAGCACTGGATCAGTGTTAGAACAGCCACAGTGAGTTCCCACATTATGCAAATTGTGTGGTATAAATACAGCTATCACGTGATAGCTTGAAGATGTAGAATTGCTGGCATTTGTCACTGTGGAAAGCAGTCATCACAGATCATTTCTTCCTAGTACCTCAAGAGAGCTATTGCACAAGCTAGGAGGCAATGCATGATGCCCAATGCTAGCTGTTAATTATGCAGTAAATACAGCTATTGCTTGATAGCCTGAGGCTACAGAATTGCTGGCATTTGTCATCATAGTTCATTTCTTCCTACAACTTACCACACAAGCGCAAATGTGTAAACCCACCCTATGGTTTTTGCCTAATGAGGGAAGTCCGACTTGCCAAGGTAAGTTCTTGGCTCAGGTGAAGGAGGATAATGACGGACATAGGCCTCACTGTTTCAGTCTTCACTCCACTGAACTGTAGACTCCCAGGATGGGATGCATCCTTTCAGTAAACTCTTGGTAGCTCTTGAGCACAGCTATTAAATTGCTGAAGGAAGGTTGGTTCAGAAACAATTATGGCCAAAAAATGAGAGATGGTATCAAATGGATAGGAGACAGATTGACAGGCCCTTGTCATTTCGTAGCCTTTCCTACCTTACATTTTTATACCCTAACACTCATTTTTATACCAAAACATGTATCAAGGTGCCCCAGACCCCTCTCCCCCAAACCTAAACTCTAACCTGCTGCCTCCAACCCTAACTAGGGAACATGAAGGCCTTGATCCTTCCAAGCTCCAAGGCAGCCTGTGAGGGGCACTGCTGCAGTGCTAGTGGTTCAGGCCAGTCCTTGCAACCGTGGGACACAGGAAGGTGCCAGCTCCAGCACATGCAGCTAGTGCAGTGGGCAGCAAGTTCAGAAGGAGCTGGCTGAGCAGAAGGGGTGTTTGAAGCTGAGTGATTGGCTACCCCGCAAGTGAGGCTGGGTGGGCTGCAGTGTGGACAAAATGAGTGATGGACGGGAGCTGGTGGTGTAGAAGACAGAGCAGTGAGGACGCTGCCCCACATGTAGAGTGCTGTAGCCATGACACCACTGTTCCGTTCACGCTGCTGTTCACCAAGCAAGGTCATATTCTCTGTTCCGGGACATGGAGAGCCATTAGGTAGTGCTAAGTTGCAATCCAGATGCTGAACCGAAGATGGGAGAGGCAAGTAAGGCGCCAGGGCAGGTCTACGGCTCACCAATTCAGAAGGGTCAGCCCTCTTCACATGTACAGTTTGGTGCACCACAGCAGCAGAGGCAAGAACAGCTGCAATACCTGTCAGGTACACCATGCCAAGAATGCAAGCCAGCTGTGGGAAGAAAAGAGGCATGTGATTACACATGGAGCCTTTTGCAGCAAAAACTTACCTCATCTGGAATAGGGGCATGCAATTCCCCTCCCACCCAGTGTTTCTCAGTTTGGATCCACTGGTCCTGAAAAAAATTCAGGATTCCCCCAAAAGTCATATCCGAATATTGGTATATTCAAAACCGGGATTTTTTTAAAAATCTCAAAATTGGGGAAGGTTTAAAAAATATCCTCCCTCCCCCATGACCATGACAGATCAGTGTCCATTGCCGAGCGTCCATATACTTATTGTTTCCTTCCCCCCTCCCCCATACCTGTTCCCCTTCCTTCATGCAGGGCAGAGCCTGCCTCATCTCACCTTGGCCACCTGCTGGTAGAACTGACCCAATGCCTGCTGCCACAGTGTTTGCTCCATTAAGACACACAGGTCAGTGTATGTGAACCAGCCACGCTGGATGCCCTGCTTCTCAGCCACACTACAGGATGGAAGAGGAAGAGGAATTAAAGCTCAGGTTTCCCAGCAGCATCCCATCACAGCCTACATATTCTAGCAGCAACTTTAATCACAAACAGGATTTACTTCTATATAATGGAAATATCCATCCTGATCCCGTCTCCTTTGTCCCAGGAACTTGGGATACTGTTTCAGAGACACCCCGCTTAACTGACTATTAATTCAGAGTGCCAGCCCATGAAATGTATTCATCAAGATACAAAACCCAGCTCTTAGATTCTCTGGATGGATTTTTAATAAAGTTCTTGCACATTCTTCTGATTTTTCCCCCCAACTATTCATGTGACTATGCCTTCTGGATCTTGAAAACTTCTCCTGTTCTTTTCAGAACACACAGCAGAAGGACACTGCTAGAATGCTTCTCTGTTATGCTATAAAACCACATCAACTGTACAGTCTTAATTGAGTATCTGGCAATTCTGCCCAGCCACATTCTCCTGCATAGAAATTGCTGGACAACCTAGACCAGTGGTCCCCAACCTTTCTGAGGTTGGGGACCGGCAGGGCATTGGGGCGCGGCCCACGCCCACGCATCGGGCCGCGCCCGCGCATCAGGCCGCGCCCGCGAGCCACGCCCGCACATCGGGCCGCCCCCCGCATCAGGCTGCGCCCCGCGAGCCGCGCCCGCACATTGGCCGCGCCCAGACGGGCCCCGATTCCATGGCGCCGGGCCCCGATTCCTTCTCCCCGCCCTGCCGCAGTAAGAAGCTTCCCGGGCCGCAAGCTTGCGGCCGGGGAAGTTTTTTACTGCGGCGGGGCGGGGGGGGGCGGGGAGAGGGAGCCGCGGCCCGGCGCCATGGCCTTCGTGGCCCGGCACCGGGCCGCGGCCCCGCAGGTTGGGGACCACTGACCTAGACCAGTCTAGGATGGAACAGAACTGCCCCACAGAGCCAGTAGGCAAAAATATTGCTTGTGTATGCCAGGCTGCAGAATGACATCCTAACCCCCCCAAACAAACAAACAAACAAACAGGAGCACTTACCACCCTTCCAGCCAGCTGAGCACTTCAAAAAGTTCCTTAGGATCAGTGTAGAGGCTCCAGTCCTGTAGAAACCAGAAAGGAATGATTAAGCCAAGGGACTAGGGTTTGTCCTCATATCCCTTCACTTGCAGGAAAGACAGAACTTCAATAAATCTTACTTTAATGATACATGTACTGCAGGACATTCCCTGCTGGAAAACTGGGAAAATCAGGATAAAACAGTCACATCTCTATGCTGCTCATACCTCACAAAAATAAGCCTTCTCAACTTTCAAGAGAATTAATTGGGGTCAGGAGTCCTGCCTTGACTAGCAAGCTTTTGGTTCAGGATTTCCACCCCCACACCCCATTTTGACATGTCAATAATAATCAACGCTTCTTAACAACAGATACTTGAAATTTTCACTATATATGCAACATGCAACTCTCTTAACAAGGGCAATCCTTCTGGGCTCATCTGAACTTAAATATAACAACTACCCAGTTCTCCTCATATGGCACTTATGCAGGAAGCTTACAATGGCACGAAGGAAATTCATCTCCAATGTGTTCATGGTCTGTACTTCCACCTTGCCTGCAGCACTCCACTCATCATTGAAGACTTCTTCCTCTTCCCCTTCGTCATATAGGTACTTGCTGGCAACCATCTGAAAGCAATACAAGAGGCTGGTTTTAAGTGGCATGGACTGAGGGTTTGGGGCTGGGTATGTTTTCTTATAAGGATAAAGATGAAGGTAATGTCTGCCCAAACCATAAGAATGGAGGAAAAACCCCATGCTCAAGATCAATGCCTCTGTGTGCATCAGGCCCATGAAGGAGAGGATCATAATAATATCTGGATAATCAGCGTGAAGAATTAACAGGTTAGACAAGGAAAACCCATTCACACAATTATAATATAATTAAATATAATAATAAAATAAAATAATAAAAATTATTAAAGAAATCATGTTGCTGAACAAAAGTTAGAAAGAAGAGATGCCAAGGCACTCAAGGCAGGAAATCCTGGGACATACAACCAAAGGAGAAAGGACAGGCTGGCATGGTCTGTGTTTCCCTAGCATGAAGGCAAACATCCTACCAGCAATAGCTGTTCTGCTGATAGATTCCAGGGAAATTCCTGCCCCTCTGTGTGAACCTGGATGCACCAGATCATTTGGTCTGGCTAGAAGCCAATCCAGAGGCTTGTATTTTACCTGGGAGATTGAGGGCAGGAAAGGAAAAGATTATCCTTTCTTCTGAAATCTCCATTAAGCACATGCTTGCATAATGGTGTCCCAAATGTCAGGGAGGGGTGCTTTGAGTGTCTGAGAGGATCATTTTGTCAAGAAAAGGCCATAGGAATGCAAGCAAATGCAAGTGGAAGAGCTGAGCAATGATAAGGAAGCAGTGGCCTTTCTCTCCACCATTCAAAACAGCTGTGACTTGCCACTAACAGTACTGTAGAAGCATAAAATGTTTAGCAAGCAGTCTCAGCCACTTGCCTGCCCATTCCAACCTATTTGCTCACCATGGAGATCAAGAAGAGGTCAGAGGACGAGATCTGCTGCAGGTATTCAGGATTACGGTGCCGAAGCCTCTCGATATAAACCAGGGCCAACATCATGGAGCAGGGAGAAATGCAAGCCTCCCTGGGACAAAAAATTGAAAGACACCAATTAAAACCTCATTTGTACCAGCCTTTAAGACAGATAATTTAAATTAGGGCCCACTGCAGAATATTTTTGGACTTAAAAAATTTCATTCCACATGTCTAACTCAAGGCTTCCTTTGGACTATTCTGTTTGTACAAGATCAGCCATCTTTAGACCGTAACTTGGTAGTCGTGCAGTCTCTAAACTAAATCCGCACTCAAGCACCCTTCAACCACACAAAAAGGAGTGAAGACATGTAAAGAAACAGGAAGTATTAATGAGAATGGGCCAGCAAAGCAACATCAGTGTGCTTCTCAGGGCAGAAATGGACAGGGAACTGCGCCTCCCTGGATTCTGCAACTGGGAAAAATCTGAGGGTTATATTCACACCATGATCGCTAATGGAAGTCAGTGTACACATTGTACTCTCTGACCTGTCAATCATTGTCCTTGAGTAGCATTCAATTTCTTTAGCCTAGAAATTAGAACATCAAACTCTATTAGTGTAGAAAACTTTCTTGCAGTGTTTTCCCTTTCTCACAAGATCCTACACCTCTTCCTTCATTTACAGAATGCTCCCTTCTCCTTCCTCTAACAATCCTGAAGTTAACATTGATATAACTGCATACTTTCAAATCCCCAGACGAGTATGCACATACGTATGGAAGATGTGCAAAGATCAGGCTAGAAAGCAGAAGAGGAGAGGGAAAAAAAGGATTCCAAATCATACCGGGAGACATGAGATACATATTTTTTCTGAAGCCTACGAATGGGACTGGGGGCAGCCTTCTGGAGCAATTCGACAGCAATATCTAAAAAGTACAAAGTAACAATGTTAACAATTATGCATAAAGCCCCTTGTCTAAGGCATAGTTATATTCTAGCACAAATACCTCTAATGTATAATGGAAATCAATGACCCTTCCAGTGACCCTTCTTGCTTCCCTGCATAGTCCATCCATCAAAGAAAATATGGCATTAAACTTGGGGCTTTGAATGGCAGAGGCACAATCACTCTTCCACAGATCCTCTGCTGATTTGGAATACAATATTAAACACTATGCAGTGAAGATCCACAGCTGCCTATAAACTTGGAGCATCCAGAGCAAACTAAACAACTCCCATGAATCTAAATAAAGGTAAGTCCACATAGAATTAATGATGGTGTAAAATTCAAGTGGACCACTGTCCAAGATGGGAGTTTCTAACACATCATGTCTTTGCAAAGACTATTTGATTTCTCTGTCCCCAGACCTGGGACCCTGAAACAAATCCCCTTCTGACAGTTTGGACTCTCACAAACACACCAATGAAAGCAACTTAAAAGAGTTTTTTAAAGTGGTTCAGGCAAGAATAAGCAGGTGCGATAAAGTAACAGATTACACCATCTTCATATCAGCATAAGTAACAAACCAGTAGACAACAGACAGAAGATGCAGCAAGATGAACCCCCGGTCAACTCTCTTGACAACATTACAGGTAACAAACTAATTCCATAGATTCAATTTTAATAATAGATCTTAAACAGAGCTGACTCTAATGACCTCCCAGAAATTCTAGTTTGTTCAAAATCCTGCAGCTAGATAAACTCTGGTGCCAGCATACTTTGATCTATAGAGCTATAAACAGTATGGATCTTAATATCTGAAGGACTGCCTGCTCCCATACAAACCCATTCACTAAGATCTTCTTTGGAGACTCACTTCTCCACCCTCTCCCTGTTTTCCTCTCCTTCTTTTCTTTCCATCTCATTGTACACATTTTCCCACACATGATTCAATGTTCCACCCCTGCAGTGGTTTGAGGCACTTCAGCAGTCAACTATGTTGTTAAATGAGCAAAGCAGGAAGTAAATGCAAAACCCTTTGGGATCAAGCAGGACACAGCACATAAAATCAACAAGTGTAAAGAACTTTTTTAAAAGGCACAGCTTGTCAGGGCTACATGCAACAAGTAAAAAAGAGAGGGGGATATTTAGGGGCAAGAGAATCTCAACACTGATCAAACTGTACTGACATCAAAACTACTTAAGGTCTCCAACTAAAATGTATACTATTTCAGGGTGATAAATCAAAAAAAGAGGAGCTTTTCATATTTGGCTATAAGCAAATGGGGGATCTCGTCCCTTCAGCCCTCCTAGTTCATTGATCAGCAATAGTCCCAGGCCAGACTCACCTGCAACTGGACTTGAGAGATTATCGAGGGCATTTTCCTTATCCCAACCATAGTAAAGCCGTTTGCGTACCCGATCACTCAGCTGTTGATGCCTGGGAAGAAACTACAGAGAGAACTGGCAAATGAGAGGGCAAGACTAAGACTTCCCTTCCTCCTTCTCAGAAAACCCACAGAAAGCTGAAAGCTGTAACTCTGTCATCTGCTCATATTTAACTATAAAAAAGCAATAACAGGATCCCATTTTAGGTAAGATATGTTAGGTATTTACAGTAGGCACTGAGGTCTGACAGGAAGCAACACCCCCCCCCCCCAATCCACGGATCTCTGCACACCAGAAAAGTAGGCCACTGAAACTGATCGGACATATGAATGTCCAGGGCCAGCACCCACCCCAGTTCTAGGGTGCTCTGCAGCACAATGTCAACAGCATGTCAGAAGAGACCTTATTTTCAACTGAATTGACATAAAGCAACATAAAGATATACCAAAGAACATAGCATGCCCGGGGAAAACAAAACAAACCAGGCAGTCGGCATAGACCAGTGGTTCTCAACCTGGGGGTCGGGACTCCTTTCGGGGTCGAATGACCCTTTCACAGGGGTTGCGGCAGGGCAAGCAGCTTGGCCAGGGGTGGGGGCACCATGCACACAACAGCCTTGCAGGGTAGATCGAGATAGAGCATTTGTCTGTCTGGAGTGAGATCGGCATGGTGGGACAAGAGGCAGAACTGAACTGAGAAACATCGAAAAAAAACCCCAATTTATATACAATCATGAACACTGGATCCTCATGCCATTGGTCAGTTTTGGTTTAATTTCTGTGAAAGAACACTTGCATAATTTTATGGTTGGGGGTCCACAACACGAGGTTTAGGAAGGCTGAGAACCAGTGACATAGACACTAACAACACAGAAAGGAGAAGTGGCCTTCAGGCCCCCACTGACCCCGTAGACTAGCAGGCATCCACTTCTGACCCAGGGAAGAAAGAGGAAATCAGGTTCATGATGATGCAGTCAGGAAGTTCATAACATCCCAAGAGGAATTCATCTTATCTTTTTACATCTCTCCAGTGAGCAACAGAACATCACAGGGAGACTTCACCTACAGCAAGGATTCCCAACCAAGGTTCTGGGGAGCCAAACTTTCCTAAAAGTTTAGATGGCAGCTGACATCATTAGGCATCACTGGAGCCAATTTCCCCTATTGCTCGACAGGCCTAGTCCCTTTCTCCGTAATGGAAATGGTAAATGATAGATTGGCTGGCTCCCACACGTTACTTCCGCGTCCACTTCTCTGAAGGGGCATGTCACCTCTTCCAGCGTTCCTCAAAACCTTAACAATATTTCAGGGGTTCCTCCCTGAGACACTATAATGAGGTGAATAAATAAATGAACGAGAAACAGCACAGTTCAAAACAGTGTTGACTGAAGTCGGTGAACTTGGTTTAAAACTGCTCTGCAGCCCCTTCTCCATCAATTCAATCTCTAGAGCAGGGGTAGTCAACCTGTGGTCCTCCAGATGTGCATGGACTACCATTCCCATGAGCCCCTGCCTGCAAATGCTGGCAGGGGCTCATGGGAATGGTAGTCCATGCACATCTGGAGGACCACAGGTTGACTACCCCTGCTCTAGAGGATCTGTCTCCTTTCAATCTCAACGTACTAATGCTCAATATCACCTGGGAGCCTCCACTCCAAGATGACTGAGCGCATTTCAACAATAAGTATGCCACATTCAATCAACGAGAGTACATGAACATGACCTTGTACCTGTGCCCCCGGCCACCATGATCCCTCCTGCTTGGCATCTACATACAAGCACTCATCTGGTAACTTCTGGAGCAACTACCAAGCCCCTTCACCAATGAAGATTAGATCTCGCCACGAAACACAAAGATATAAGCCGAGGGCCTCGAAAGATCCCCTCCCGTAGCTGGCTGTGTTTAAATGAGAGTAGGAGGCGCGCGTCAGAGGCCAATTACCGCCCGGTATAACAGCGCCCTTCGGGCAAAGCAGGCGAAACTCCCCGGATGCAGTAGACGCTGTCAGCGCAGGGAGAAGTGGCCTTGGGGCCTCCTCGGCCGGAGCCCACCTCGGACCCGCGAAGGAAAGCAGGGCGGCAGCTCACCGTGAACTCCTGGAAGCCGCTCAAGGAGAAAGTGCCCTCCTCGTCCAGGAGAAGCCCGTCCAGCTCCATCCTGCTGGTCCCGCGAGGCGCGTCAACGACTTTCCTCCCTTAGCTGGAACGCGCCTCTCCCGGCCTTGGGTGGGCACTGCCCAGACAGCCAGCCAGCCAGCCAGCCACCCCTTCCCGGGCTCGGAGGAAAGGAAGGCCCGACGCTGCTACTCTCCTTCCTCTTCCTGGGACGGGCGAGGAGGCGGGTCTTTCTGCTACCGCCCCTTCCAGCTAGCCGGAGAGAGAGAGAGAGCAGCGGGCTGGGTTCGCGATGAGTCGTTCGTGGTGCGTCATTTCGTTCAGCATCTGAACTCGCCGGCCGGGAGATTCGCTTGGCTGGAAAGAACGGGCGGGAGAGTCCAGGGGCACTTGAAAGACTGGCCGGGAGATCTCCCGGGATTACACCTCTAAATTACGGAGATCAGATCCCCTGGATAAAATGGCTGCTTTGACGGGTGGATTCTATGGCATTAATGCCAGGCGGAGTTGCCTCCTCTCCCCAAACAACTCCCTCCCCAAAGGCGCCTGGAATTTTCCAACTTACAGTTGGAGGCACTATTAATAACATTTATTTCACGAAGAGCTTGCGACTTCAGATGGATATGTGAAGAAAAATAGCAGGGTCCTGGGAAAGGGGCTAAAACCCGGCCTTTAGTAAGACAACTTGCCTCAACAACAAAAAAACAAAACCCTGTAGTAGAGGATTGTTATTAGGTAGAATAATAGGATGGCATGCAATTTTGGGCCTGTTTGCAGGTGCTTTTCCTGATTTCTCATCACTTGATTTCTGGCTGCGCATAGATAAACTGATTCCATTTGAAAATAGTTGTGTTTAAAGTTATTCTGAAATTCCATTTGTGATAGCCCATTTACACATTGGAGTCACAACCTGAGATCAAATGGCAAATCCTGGATGTGTGCGCCAACCCTTTGTAGAATCATGGCAAAAATGGGTTTTCCTGTCTAGGACATAATATACAAGATCACTCTCTTATTACTTTGTGCACATTGATTAGACCCTAGTTCCAGTCTAGAGACAAGACTAGACCCCACTCCAGAAATAGAAACACTAACTGAAAGCATGGAAAATAAACCTTTTGATGAGATTTAACTGACCCTTGCTAACGTGGTTAAGAACCTAGGGGTTAAACCATACCCAGCATTACCACTTGGAGGAGTTTAAAGCAACTGGGGAGAAGAAGCAGCAGACTTTCTGGACAATTTTAGATTAGCCTGGACGATGCCCCCCTATATTAACTTGATCAATTTGTCACCCTGGATATGTGTCACTCTAATATTGAGACCAGACTACTGTAATGTACTCAGGTCTCCCTACAAAATCAGCTTAGAGATGCCAGTTGGTAAAGAATGCCACAGTTGGATGTTATCAGGAATTAGGTGGAGCTTGCATATTGCAACCATTGAGCTCAGTTCAAGATATTGCTTAACATACCTTGAGTCATTCATGGCCTTGTGAGACATGTCCTATATCCACCTATTTATTTGTTTATATTTTTATACCACCCTTCCCTACGGCTCTGGGCAGTTTACATAAAACATTGTAGAACATTTACGTAGAACGATATCAATATAACAAACAATAACATAGCAACTAGAACAGCATCTCAACAACCAATTACACTGACAATCTCTAGGTAGGTTCAACCTCTCAGTCTGGGGAGGGGGAACCCATAGATGTTTTAAGTCAGGCAGCCTCAAGCAAATGCCTGGTGGAGGAGCTCCCTTTTGCAGGGCCTGCAAAGTTGTGAAAGTTCAGACAAGGCCCTAATCTCTTCAGGGAGCTTATTCCACCCTGTGGGGCCAGGACTGAAAAGGTCCTGGTCCTTGTTGAGGCCCAACGTGCCTCTGCAGCCAGGGATCAGCAGCCAGTTGGAGTGAAGTCTTGGTGCTTTTTGTATTATGCACTCTCAATTAAAAGAGCTGCAATGATTCCAGCGTCATGTGGTTATTGACATCACATATTTTATAAATAAATTTACACATGAAACCACATGTCACACTAGCAGTGCTCTCCTAAGCAGAGTTACATCCTCCTAAGCCCATTTAATTCAGTGGTCTCACAGGATATAACTGCTTTGCTTGCACTGTAAAAGACTTGGCATCTGAAGTGTCACAAATGCATCACTAGGGCCCAAATATGCATCCAGATACATGCATCTGTACATGGTTTGCTTGCATAGAAAAATAATTGTAGGCAGCATACTGCAAAATGTTCCTTTCCTTTAAGAGAAAAATACATGTGTTCCAAGGCTGCCAATTTCCATGAAGTGACTGGGGATCTAGGGATTACAACTGATCTCCAGTCTCCAGATGATAATAAGTTCCCCTGGCGAAGATGGGCGCTTTTGAGGTTGGACTTTTCAAAGCCCATTTAAAAAATTAGGAATTGTAGTCCATGGACATATATTTATTTGTTTAGATTTTTATATCACCCTTCCCTACAGCTCTGGGCGGTTTACATAAAACATTTTAGAACCTTTACATAGAACATTTGGAGGACCACAGGTTGACCACCCCTGAAATAGAGGGCTTAGGGTAGCCAACTCCCGCTTGTGAAGTACCTAGGTATTTGGCGGTGGGGCTTGAAAACGGAGACACGAGAGGGCTGTAATGCAATACATGAATTATTTGAATATGACGTACTTTCAGGGCTCTTAATTTAAGGCTTCGCACTTTAAGCTTGCTTGTTTGGGAATAAGGCTTTTAAAACACTACATACAAGGGAATGTGCTTTTAATAGAGATTTTCCTGGCGCGCACGCCGACTGACCACCGTCAACCGCACTAGCAATCTAAACTGGTACGCGCATGCTCTGAGGAGAAGTCCTGAAAAAGCGGTGGGCTCAAACGCCGGGTGGTTGCGTCACTTTTCACGTGCTGGGGGAGAGCACGTGATGCGGCTTAACGCTCAGGTTCGTGTGCCGCTTCTTCCGGTTGCGGCTGTCAGGGCTCCTTTCTCCTCTCCCCCCACCCTCCCTCCCTGATCGCTGGCGATGGCGAGTGGCGGCGGCTCGAGTGTCCCGGCGGCGGGGGAGGCGGCGGCGCCCGGGCCCGGTGGCTGCGAGGTAGAAGCGGACGAGGAAGAGGAGGAGGAGCAGGAGGTGCTGGCGTTGGCCGGCCAGCTGAGGCGACGCCTGCGGGGCTGGGAGGCGTCGTTGGCGGCCGTGCAGCGGTTGCTGGTGTGGGAGAGGCCGCCGCAGAGCCTGGCCGGGGCCGCCGCGCTCGGAGCTGCGCTGTGGTGAGAGGCGGCCGGGGGGAGGGGGGTCTCGCGGCCCCTGGGAGCCCTCCTGGTGGCGCTTCTGAGGCGGGGAGGAAGAGGGGGTGGGCAGCAGCCAGGCCCCGAGCTTGTGGCCGCGGGGATACGAGTGTCCGTCGTGGCGGCGTGGATGGCTTTCATTAGCCAGCAGATTCTGCTGTGGTGGGAAGAGGCATGTTGCAAAGGATCCAGGCGCCCCCTTTCCCGGGCTACTGCTGCTTGTTTGTTTACTGGCGAGGCTTTTACCTTAGCTAGGAATACTACGTTGCTCTGCAGCACCCTTGGATATAATTGCAATCGGTTGGATTTGTGCGGAAACATCCATGGTCGGGGAGAATTCTCCCCCCCCCCCCCCCCAAGATAGAAAGCAAGTCTCTGGGAACAGGAAGGAAAGTTGCCAAAAAGTGGTGTGAAATTGAACTTGGGGCAATGCTTCTGAGTAATGGATCAGGGCTAAGGTTGCTGAACCAAATACTTAAGTTAGCAGTTCATTGAGGGGGGCTAGCCTCCAGGTGGGACCTGAGGATCCCCTGACATTCTAATTCATCCCCAGACTAGAGAGAACAGTTCCCCTGGAGGAAATGGATGCTTTGGAGGGTGGACTGAGGTCCCTGTCCTCCCCAGGCTCTCCAGGAGTTTGCCAACCTGCACTTGGCCACCCTACTCCCCCCCCCATACCACTGGCCAGGGGGAACCTGTCCCTGGAGCAGTTGCATCTGAAACAGGAAATATCTGTTCTGTGTACTGACTTGGCTATGCTTTGTTTTGAACAAATACTATTCCAAATATATATTTATCACCCTTGATAAACAAGGGTAGCACAATAGTGCCATGTGATAGTCAACCTTGAGTGGTAATAACTTGCTTATCCTGTCTAGTAGACTTGATGTCTGAGCAAGGATTTGAAACCATGTCTCTCTGCTCCAAGTCAGACACTATCAGAATGTACTGAGATTGAAGTAACTCTGTGATTGTATAGTCTAAATCCATTGAAATTGGTGAATGGGATGCTGCAACACAGTATGCAAATATTTGGATGGGTGAGGAAAGTGGAATGTTTGGAAATACATGTATTTGCCAATATTGAAGAAAATGTGTAAAGTCTTGTGCAGGGAAGGAATTATGGGATCTGCTTTTTTTTTTTTTTTTTTTTGCTTAGTGACAGCCAGTTCTTACTACGACCCCTGACCCCAAGGCTTTTTTCTGTGTTGGTCCCATGATCTACAGCATAGCCTTTTTTCATAGAGAATCCCTCCCTTTTTCAGCAGCAGGAAAGGTGGTTGGATTAAATCTGTGATGGGAAGGGGATTTCTCCCTGGGCAAAGAAACTGAGTCAGGTGAGAGATAAATTTATGGAGGAGTGATGGAAGGCCCTGGAAGTAAGGCAGTACCGCAGGTGAACATGCAATGTGTGTAAAACAAGAAAGTTGTTACACATGAGTGAGCATTTGAGAACGAGAAAAGAGGGCTTGTTAGTTGTTAGGGTACATTAAGCAGTTAGACAAGCTGTTATAGAAAAGGGCAGTAATGAGACTCTTTTAGTATGATTTTTTAACATTTATTTATTTAGATTTATTTCCCACTGCTATCGGAGAAATGTCTCATGGCAGGTTACAATCATAAAAAAATAAAACCCTGCATAAAAGATGCAAATATCAAAACCAACAAAGCCCAGTGGTGAAAATAAAACCCTCGCCTCCTTCCCGCCATTTCAAACTCCCCCCACCTTACTTGGTCTCCATGATTGGTCAGGGGCTGCGTTAAACCTGCATTGCATACAGACATCCTTTCACTGGTGACCTAGAACAGGAATGGCTAAGCAGAATGTATTGAGTAAGCATACATAATCATCAGGTATGATCCAGGCTGCAAGTTGGGAACTGTCTTACAGCTGTAAACACCATGATAGCTGGCACAATAATTGGTTATTATTGACAGCTGCAGCTCTCAGTAAGAGTTTCTTGGAAGTGAACAATTCTAGTGCATGTTTGACATACTGCTTTCCTTTGAGCGAACCTGAAACTTGTGTTTAGAAGTTAAAAATACAAAGGGCATGTGAAACCTTATTTTATAGATCTACAAATTAGAGCAGGTAATAAACATTGAGTTCTGGGGCCCAACTACTCTGTTCAGTTTGGAATCAGAAGGGTCTGTAAAAATGAGTCCTGAATGCAGCCGTGGGATACATTGGGAGTATGTTTGCTTCTTGGTGTACTTCTGATGTACATGATGGAATACTGAGCCCCTGCAAAATGATTCAAGAGTTTCAAGACAGATCTAGTCTTGTGTGTAGTTCTATTACATTTCAGCACAGATTTCAGTCTCTTGTGTAAACTTTTTCAGGATTAATACCTAAATGAATGATTATAGCTCAAGAACAGACTGTATATCAGGAGTAATATTGGATCAGCTTACATGATCATTAAAATTCACTCAAAATATGTGAAAGATCATGTTCGCCCCCCACCTCTTGTTTATGTGAACACAAGTTCATCACAAAGTTTCCTTATACTGAGTTACTATTGGTCCCCCTAAGCCCAATACAGCAGGGCAGAAAATGTTCCAGGAAATTATCAAGTGCTATATTTTCTATGCAAAATTTTCTGCTGCAAATATATATGTAGTCTTTATTTATGGTTGTCAGGGCTGTTGTGCTGCAAATCAATCATGTTAGATCAAATGTGGGATATGAAGCATGGACAAACCCTAGCGCTTCTACATGATCAGGCTTGTACATGGTATATTTGTCTTCTTTTGATAACACTTACATTATTTAAATCTCAGTTGAAAGATTTTTCAGAAAGCGATAGGAATTTTCCTGGAAAATCCATGGCTCAAGCTATCAAATGTGACTGGCAGCAGCTTTCCAAGGTTGCAAGTGGAGATCTTTCGGAGGCCTACTCCCTGAAATCCTTTAAAGCCTGTAGTTGTGGGAAAATGTGGTGCTAGCGTGTTCCTTCATCTCTACTTGCCTTGCTATTGTGGACATGGCAACATTTAACAAATCTAAGTAATACCGTCCAGCAGTATGTTGGAAAGAGATGGCAGTGATTGAATGCAAAGCATGTGCTGTAATGCAGAGCAATCACACCCACACCCCTCCCAGAAGAGAGTAGACTAAGCTGCATGGGAAGTTAGTGATGTCCCCTGTTTTCATCCCAATGGCAGACTTACATCAAATGGTGCCATCTGTATCTCCAATGCAGCCATGGAGTGAATACATCCTTGTGGACCAAAGAGATCTTTACAGTGTGGAAGCTCAGTCCTGCATTAGTTGTTATTGAACTAAAAATGAGAGTAGTAGGTTGTAAAACTTGAAGTGGTCTTGGTGTAGCCTCAAGTAACCTTCCGGCTTTACTCTCAAAGTATAAACAGACCTCTCCCTGATGCTTGGGTGGTGCCAAGTGTGCTTCCAAGAGTTGGCCTGTGATAAACGAGAGCTTCTACTAGCAGCTGCAGATAATTGGAGGTTCGCCCAGGAGTGTTTTTAGTTAGATATTTTGTACTCACTGCACATGGTCCACACACATTCCCAGTTTGGGTTGGTAGCTTAGTAACTCTGGCAATGCACCAGGCTAGGAGTAAACCATGTAAATTTCCATTTTCCCTCTGCCAGTTGAGCCTTTGTTAAGCCTGCAGTTTTGGAGAATTGTGGTGTTAGCACATTCCTTCCTTTCTGCTTAGCCTGCTGTTGTAGACACGGCAACATTGAACAAATCTGATTAGTAGAGTCCAGCAGTATGCTGGAAAGGGAAAACATCCTGTTTGCCCTTGCAGACAATGAACTACCAGCAAAACCAATTCAGACACTGGAGCCATACATGGATTAATAGTACATACAATTTTAGACACATCTATAATAAGGATGGAGTGTTTGTCCAGTATAAGTTTGGATGGCAAATATTGTTGTAACCTCTATGGGCATCCTGCTGTGGTGTTGGTTTCTGATTATTAATATATAATAAAAGAATGTTTCAATAATATAGGTACCAATATGATGCTGCTCGAAAGATTTGTGCCTATTTAATAAAGTAAATTTGTGCCTATTTAATAAACCCTCACCTGGTCTAATATATCCAGGTGTGTGTGTGGGAGGGGGGGATGAAGCTTTTAGGGACTGACAGCTTTAAAGATTTGGTGTCCTTCATGACAAGACTCCAGGGATTACTGGGTGCCAGGAATTCTTTCTGTGATCACTGCACAAAGTCCAGATATTTAAACTGTGCTCTTTAAAACGTTTTGATGGATTAAACCTTGAAAATGTACTGATAACTGTTTGAAATATCCTATAGGATTTGTTGCAATATATTTTAGACTGCTGGACCACCAAGTTCAAAACTTTCCACTATCTTAGGCTTAATTGTGACTCTGGGAAATTGCTGTTTCTTAGCTTAGTCTCCCCACATCCCTCCCCCCTCCCCTGAATTGGAATAATGATAACCTTTTTAAGAAAAAAATTCTATGCTGCCTCTCTAGGGAATCTTCCCAATAATCATTTAGAATGAATGGATAGGTGGTGTTACATTATGTAGAAAGTTGTATAACCAATAGCGATGAATTCTGGAATTCAGCTGGGATTGTATTGACATCGAAAATATATACAAATATTGGCATATAAAAATATTGAGTTTTTATCTGACATATTCTAAATGTGGTTGGTATGTCTAGTAGGCATCTATTAGGGTACTGTGTACTATATACTGTCAAAAGTACATAGAGTGTAGTGTGCTGAAGCTTTAGTGATCTCTTCCTTTTGACTTTTGAGACAGCACCACTGTGAGTAAAATAATTTCATCAATAGAATTACAAAAATATGAATGAGCTTGCCTTGCATGTGGTGCTAATCACAGGTGAGCAGGATGGATTTCTTCTGATTCCTAAATGATCATGTAGGTACACGGCAAATTAAATGCAGAACTTGTCCCCTAGTTGAGGTATCACTGCAGCCTAACTCTTAACTCCCAGTCTAACTGTAAAAGGCAGAGGCACTTGAAAACTGACCTTTGACAAAAATCTTAAATGGCATTTGGGAGCAAACTGTACCCCATTCCTAGACCATTTTGGGTCTTGTAGGTTCTAGAACAGTGGTTCTCAACCTTCCTAATGCTGTGGTGACCCTCAGCTATAAAATTATGCAAGTGTTCTTTCACAGAAAATAAACCAAAACTGACCAATGGCATGAAGATCCATTGTTCATGATTGTATATAAATTGGTTTTTTTCAGGGGTTTCTGAGCTCAGTTCTGCCTCTTGTCTCACCATGCTGATCTTGCTCTTTTCCGCTGCTGCAGAGAGACAAACGCTCTATCTTGATCTGCCACGGCCAAGCTGCTCGCCCTGCTGCAACCTTTGTGAAAGGGTCATTCGACCCTCAAAGGGGTACCAACCCCCAGGTTGAGAACCACTGTTCTAGACCATTCTGGGTCTTGGCTTCTAGTTTGTTGTTGTTTTATGGGATTTTAATCATTTTTTATTGTAAACTGCCACAAGCCGACCGAGTCTGGGAGTGGCGATCAACAAATACAAGCATGCATGCATGCAAAAATAAAACTAATTCAATGAAATTGCTTCAAAATTGGGGAAACATGTCCCCCACAGCAATTTTCTGTTCACAATTGACTGCCATATTATGGTTAACCCAGCTAAAGTTTCTGAACCATCTTCAAAGGCAGCTTTACATACAGCCTGTTAAAGCAAGTAACAGTCCCTTGCTAGTACTCTCCAGCTAATACAGGCTTCTAATCTTATGGTATTCCAGGTTGTTTTCTTCTACATCACTGCGTCCCCTATTCCTCTTCAGTGTTGCCCTTATTGGCTTTCTGCTGTTGGAGAGATGGAAGCCTCGTTTCCTGTTGGATTTCTCAGGTAAGTGAAGGTTCAAGTAAGGGAAGTAGGAGCAAGAGCTATGCTAGTTGGTGCTCATGCTATTGCTAGTACAGTCCACAAATTCCTGCCCACTCCTGTTAATAAAGCCATTGGACAGTTACAACAATGACATACTGTTCCTTCCCTTGGAACTGCCACGTTGCTCAGTGTGGAACTATTCAAGGTGAACAGCTATTGGCTCCTTAAGATGACTTGTAGCCAAAAGTGTTCCTTTTTAGCAAAAAAAACAGTGAATTTCTGTTATTTTGCATTGTCATAAGCCATGTTTTGCACTGCCATATGGGAAACTGCTGAGAATCAAAATACTCTCTTCTAGAAAAACGTAATCTTTGCTTCTTCAGTGTACCTCTCAACCCTCCCCCCCTTTAGTTGATGCAAGCCAATGCAGTCCCTGCACTATCAAATCCTATATACAGAGACAGTGGAAACTAGGCATCATTCATATGTCCATTTCATGTCTTCTCAATTTTGTCATTGTGTTGTGTCCTGAAGGATGATATTAAATAATTAGGCTATTGGAGCATGAGACAGTATATTAGAGCTGGCTAATACAAGTTGAAGATAATTGAGTGGGAAATGTGTGACTAAAGCAAGAGCTAAGTTTGGCTTAGTTTATAAGGACAACAAAAACTTGGATTAACTGAAGGGCTGCTGTTGAATGTCTGAGAACTGAGCAGTTATATATAATCTTTTGTATCCTCTGCAAAATATGCTCCTGGTGAGCTCATCGTGCAGAGATTGTGTATTGCCAGCTCTGGCAGCTGTCATAGGATAGTAGTTAATGAAGTCCCTGGGTATTTGTTGAGGCCCAGGCAGTCATTGCAGGGGGTTGAGTGTAAGAAGCTTATGGGGTTGCAAGCTGAGGAGAAACTTTCACCAAACAATGCATATGATACAACATAATGTGTTACTGATCATTGTGCAAAGAAGATGATCACAAGATCTTAATGGATTTGTTGGCATTGTGGTCATGGCTGTGACACCCTGAACACTATTTTGTCTGAAAATGACCTAGAAGGGAAGAGACAAGCATTGCTTAGGAAACAATGCAGCCTAAATAATCTGATCGCTTAACTGGCAGTATTCTGGGTACGCTTTGTTTGCTCTGTCTCCTCCTCCTTGGCCAGTGAGGCTCTGCTGCCAGCTACACTTTTGTCTGTGGTCACAGGGATTGTATTTTCCATGTGTCACAGAACAATGCAAAGCACCAATGTTACTCTTCTGTTTTTCACAATGAATGTTGGCTTTAGCCTTCCTGCATTAAAGGGCCTCCATTTTAGAGCAGCGTCCTTGATATGATCAGATGGCCTTGAATTCATGTTAACAATTTCCTGTGTCAAGGGTGCTTTATTTGGTTGTCAGTAGCAAACAGGATTACAGTGATGTTGCAAAACACAGAACAGTTGGCCAGCCAAAGTGGGCCAGAAGAAGATGTGCTGGACTTCTCTATGACTTTAGTACAACTTCCTCTTCAAACTTCATTGTCTGATGTGCTAAAGAAAACTCCGATCTTGTCTTTTAAAAAACATAAAATTAATAGAGAGGCTGACTATTGGGCTGCTCCAAAACTAAGCTAAAAGAGTTTCCTCAGTCATGCAACTTTCTGACCTGCCTGGCTGACAATTTCATTTATCAAATGGTAGATGAACCCACAAGAGGTTCAGCCATACTGGACTTAATACTGACCAACAGGCAAGAGTTGGTGGATGAGGTGAAGGAGGTGGGGACCCTAAGGGGAAGTGACCATGTCCTCATAGAATTCCTTTTGAGATGGGGAGCCAAGGAAGCTTGTAGCCAGATGTGGATGTTGGATTTTCGTAGGGCACTTTAATAAACTTAGAGACATGATGAGTGTCATACCATGGACAAGAA
Organism: Paroedura picta; assembly: GCF_049243985.1. Taxonomy (NCBI): domain Eukaryota; kingdom Metazoa; phylum Chordata; class Lepidosauria; order Squamata; family Gekkonidae; genus Paroedura; species Paroedura picta. The sequence continues at coordinate 72,807,740 of NC_135370.1, read as the reverse complement.
TGCTGGAAGGGAAGGGAGCATGTGAAGGGTGGGCGCTACTCAAACAAGAGCTATTGCATGCTCAATCAATGACTATCCCAGAAAGACAAAAACACTGCAGGAGCTCTAAGAAGCCTATTTGGATGAACAGAGAACTCCAAGAGGAACTAAGAAAGAAAAGGAAAATGTTCAGGAAATGGAGGGAAGGACAGAGCTCTAAAGAAGAGTACCTACAGGTTACTAGGCACTGTAGATCAATCATCAGAAAGGCCAAAGCTGAGAGTGAGCTAAGATTGGCCAGGGAAGCCCATTGTAACAAGAGAAGATTTTTCAGTTATGTGAGGAGCAAACGTAAAGTAAAGGAGGCAATATGCCCACTGTTGGGTGCGGATGGACAAACTCTAACGAAAGATGCAGAGAAAGCAGAAAGGCTTAGTGCCTATTTTACATCTGTTTTTTCCCACAGGTCAAAGTGTTTAGGCACATCTAGAGATGGCCGTAGCCATGGGATAGTGTCTGGGTGGCAGGCTAACATGGATAGAGAGGTTGTCGAGAGGCATTTAGCTGCACTGGATGAGTTCAAATCCCCTGGTCCGGATGAAATGCACCTGAGAGTACTCAAAGAACTTTCCAGAGAACTTGCACAGCCCTTGTCCATCATCTTCGGAAGCTCTTTAAGGACTGGAGATGTCCCGGAGGACTGGAAAAGAGCAAACGTTATTCCGATCTTCAAAAAAGGGAGGAAGGATGACCCAGGAAACTACAGACCAGTGAGTCTGACCTCTGTTGTGGGGAAGATAATGGAGCAGATATTAAAGGGAGCAATCTGCAAACATCTGGATGATAATTTGGTGATCCAAGGAAGTCAGCATGGATTTGTCTCCAACAGGTCCTGCCAGACCAACCTAGTTTCCTTTTTTGACCAAGTAACAGGTTTGCTGGATCAGGGAAATTCGGTTGATGTCATTTACTTGGATTTTAGTAAAGCTTTTGACAAGGTTCCCCATGATGTTCTGATGGATAAGTTGAAGGACTGCAATCTGGATTTTCAGATAGTTAGGTGGATAGGGAATTGGTTAGAGAACCGCACTCAAAGAGTTGTTGTCAATGGTGTTTCATCAGACTGGAGAGAGGTGAGTAGCGGGGTACCTCAGGGCTCGGTGCTCGGCCCGGTTCTTTTTAACATATTTATTAATGATCTAGATGAGGGGGTGGAGGGACTATTCATCAGGTTTGCAGATGACACCAAATTGGGAGGACTGTCAAATACTCCGGAAGATAGAGACAGAGTTCAACGAGATCTGAACACAATGGAAAAATTGGTAAATGAGAACAAGATGCAATTTAATAAAGATAAGTGTAAAGTTCTGCATCTGGGTCAGAAAAATGAAAAGCATGCCTACTGGATGGGGGATACGCTTCTAGGTAGCACTGTGTGTGAACGAGACCTTGGGGTACTTGTGGATTGTAAACTAAACATGAGCAGGCAGTGTGATGCAGCGGTAAAAAAGGCAAATGCCATTTTGGGCTGTATCAACAGGGGCATCACATCAAAATCACAAGATGTCATAGTCCCATTGTATACGGCACTGGTCAGACCACACCTGGAGTACTGTGTGCAGTTCTGGAGGCCTCACTTCAAGAAGGACGTCGATAAAATTGAAAGGGTACAGAGGAGAGCGACGAAGATGATCTGGGGCCAAGGGACCAAGCCCTATGAAGATAGGTTGAGGGACTTGGGAATGTTCAGCCTGGAGAAAAGGAGGTTGAGAGGGGACATGATAGTCCTCTTTAAGTATTTGAAAGGTTGTCACTTGGAGGAGGGCAGGATGCTGTTTCTGCTGGCTGCAGAGGAGAGGACACGCAGTAATGGGTTTAAACTTCAAGTACAACGATATAGGCTAGATATCAGGAAAAAGTTTTTCACAGTCAGAGTAGTTCAGCAGTGGAATAGGCGGACTAAGGAGGTGGTAAGCTCCCCCTCACTGGAAGTCTTCAAGCAAAGGTTGGATACACACTTTTCTTGGATGCTTTAGGATGCTTAGGGCTAATCCTGCATTGAGCAGGGGGTTGGACTAGATGGCCTGTATGGCCCCTTCCAACTCTATGATTCTATGAGTTGCTGCATTCTTAACTTCACCATCTGGGTTAGATTCTAGCCATATTCTGTGATGTGACCAGCATGAGTCCAAGAAGTAGTTCTATCAAATAGGAAATGTTACGTGGTATAGTGGTAAAGAACAGTGGCTTTTAATCTGTGAACTGGATTTGATTCCCTGCTATTCTACATGCAGCCAGCTGGATGACCTTGGATTAGTCACAGTCCTGCTAGAGCTGTTCTCATAGAGCAGTCCTGTCAGAGCTTTTACCTAGGAACAAAATTTATTACTATTATAGCTTTGCTAAAATAATGACATTTCTGTGGGATCTTATAGATCCTTAAGACAGTGCCATTGCCAGAATTGTAGAGCTGGAAAACTTGGTTTCATTAGCCTCCTTGTTGGTGCATCAGGTAGTATGAAACAGGGTGGTCCCAAGGCATAATACCTAGATTCAGCAACACCATTTACTCCAGGGAAGCACTAGTCAATGAATTATTGGTGCAGCAAATGGCCACCACTAAGCTGCTACATTAACTGTTTTAGCTTTTCATACTGTCACAAAGACTTCAAAGTTCTTTGTGTGGGCAGTAGTTGCTGACATTCCTACATGCCCACCACAGTTCATGTTGGCGGAGAGAGAGTGTGGTTGGCTGCTTGTGTCAGGCCTTATTGCCTGGAATCTGGGTCATGGACTTAACAAGATTTCTGTTCACTGCTCCACTGCACTGTTATCAGCCTATTTGCTCTGTGTTTGTAACCAAGGGAAGATCAAGTCGTTTTGCCCTGTAATTCATAGGTATGGTGTCCAGCCAACAAAATGTTGTTTGATATGTCATACATACCCTGGTAGCAGCACTGGATAATCAAATCTGAAGAGCTCTGAATTATCACTTTAGGTGTGATGTGAAAAGGAACTTATTTACAAACTTTCTCTACTACTAAATTACTGAGACTCAAACTGCCAGGCACTCTTTTTGGCATTCCTCTGGTTGAATGTGCAAAGCCAGGGTTTATTCATAATTTTTATTGAGCCATCCATATTCTGCAGCAAGAAAATTCTTGCAGTCCTGCACCTAGATCTAATGAGGCAATTAAATATACAAGTTTATTTAGCAGGACATTGTCAGTTCTGGAATATATCTGAATCAGTCCAGGTTGTTTTTACAGCATGTGGACTCTTTGGTAGAGGAAGAAATACAAACAGTGTCTGGATAGGAGAGATTTGAGAGTGTAGACGTATAGGGCATAGAAGCTCTGTTTTTGTATATTACAACTTTTCATAGCATGGCTACTGTGAGAACTGAGGATGTGCCTTTAAAAAACAAACCCAAGCAAACATATCAAAGGCCTTGCTTTTTCTTGTGGATTTGCCAGCACCTTGCTGCTTGTTAATTGCTCATGGAAAAGCCATTGAAAATTTTCCTTGGCACTTAGCATGTAATCCTCCTGAGCCAGAGCAAGCAGATAGCTGAGCATCACCAAACTGAGCTTTGCTCTATTTGAGAACTATCCAGAAGTATTGAAACTCTTACCATACCAAAGTAGCTCTTCTGTGGCTGACAGTACATAACTGTGTGGCCTTTTCTTGACACTGGATTAATACCACAGATGCTTTTTCAAAGAACAGTATTCCTTTTCCCATAGCCCTCATGCTATCTACAGCAACAAAACCAGAATTCTGTTGCTCTTTCTGCTGTGTGCACACAGCACAACTGCCAGCTCAGACTGATGAAGCAGGGAATGTTTTAGCTATACATAATTAGCATTAAAGTTATCACGTTTGATTTATCAGCTGAGTTATGATCTTTTTTTCTCCTACAGCTCAGCCCTTGGAAGAGCCTGGAGGAGACAGGTAGGTTCACTCCTGATATAGTTTTGGGAGCAGATATCTCCTGCTGCCTTGTGCCCCCACCCCATCTTACTCAGCAGCACAATAAAATCAGAGTCCAGTAGTTCAATATTTATTTAGATATTTCTTCCCAATCGGGGCCAAATACTGCTTACATCATCATATACCCCTCCTCCAGGAATTCTGAGCAAATTTCAGTCTGCCAGCCAAAGTGTTCTTTGGGGGGGGGGGGCTAATGGGAGAGGTGGTCCTACAGATACACCAGTCCTAGACCATTTAGGGCTTTAAAGGTCAGCACCAAACCCTTGAATCTAATCCAGTCTCCAATCTGGGGCTAATGGAGATGGACGAGCACTGGTGACATGTGCGGCCAACATTGGGTCTCTGCAAGGATCCACGCTGCTGCATTTTGAACCAATTGGAGTCTCCAGATCAGTCTCAAAGGAAGCCCTGCATAGACTGAGTTGTAGAAGTCTAGCCTGGAGGTGCCCATCCCATGGATCATCCTGGCTAGATCAAGTACCAAGAAGTAGGGTGCTAGTTTTTGCAGTAACCTTTGCGACCTTATGGCATTGAAGTCTCTTTGCATATAGCCCTCTTATAGCAGGGCCCATTCTGAGTATGTTTCATTTTTTATTTCCATAGTTACAGCGAGATGGCAGGGGCACAACCTCACTTGCTGAGTGTCCCAGAGCTTTGTCACTGCCTGGCTGAGATCTGGATCACGTTCAGGCTTTACCTGCAGGAACTGTTACAGTACAAGAGGCAAAACCCTGCCAAGGTATGCTGGAAATTGATAGGGCTTCACAGGCTACTTCAGGGGACATATTTCCTGTGGTCACTCTTGCAAATGTATAGGTAATACTCTGTACTTGCTAAGCATTAAGTGCAAAGGCTGTGCTTCGGGTAGTAAGACTGATGTGGAAATTAAATATGTAAATGTGGAAATTAATTATGTGGAAATTAAATATGTAAATTGACTCTTGACCAAGGTTCCCACCCTAGAGACTACTCCAGGTGTTCTCAGTATATCCTGGAATGTTTCTTGAGGGAAAGATTCTGGAACAGATAGAGCAGGCGACTGGTACTGGCAGTAGCCCCAGGTCTACTGTAACTTGTATTTCCATCCTTATTTGGAGGTTAGTGTTTTTTGCTGTGGAATCTGGTGCATGTTTCAGTATAGCAGGCAGACATTCCTCTTTATAGCCTGTCCTTGGAGGAATGAGAAGTGCTTTACCTAATGTATATTAGCCAAATGCACAGGTAGACTTTTGGCAGATACGCTCTTTAGTGCTTTTTAACTACCATAGGCAAACTTTCTACACTTTTGTTGACAATCATCCTGGAGAATGTTTTCTAAGCACTGAGATTGGCATAAGAAAACTGCTACTTGCATTATTTCAGATTTGGAGTTACCCAGCAGTTACTTCTGGGCAGGGAGCTTGCTGTTTCCTCCTCCTTTTACCTCTCTTTTCTCAGCTTCGTAAGGCTTCAGTTTTGTTGTACATGTTGCCCAAGTGCATCACAGTGTAACAAAATAGCCAGCCAGTTGGTGTCAATGTACCTGTGAAGCATCTGCAAGACTAACTTCTTCCACCAGCTTTTGGTTGGCGCCAATGACTTAATGACATCTGTGGACCTTCCCTACAAAACACCCCTCCTGTATGACACCTGGCCTGGAGACTTGCAGCCAGTGATTTTCTGGAGGCTACTATTACTTGAAGCTGCTGAGTTGATACTTATGTTTTCATTGTGTTGTGTGTTACTTTTAATCTGTTGATGTATTGTGCTGATTCTTAATTATTGTTAATTTTAACTTATTTTATACACTGCCCTGAGCAATATAGAGACAATGGTATAGAAATAATAAATACACTGTTGTTATTTAAACCAACATCAGTTCTAGTATTGTGAAGTCATCTCCAATGTAAACCATTGCAGAGAGTTTGCCACCTTAAGTATTCTAAGAATGCCTCATCTCACTGAGCATTTCTTCTCGTGTCCCTCTTATTTTTCCAGTTCTGTGCCTGGGTCTGCTCAGGATGCTTAATCTTGACTGTAGTAGGACACTATGTTCCAGGAATCATGATCTCATACATTGTCTGTGAGTATCACTGGACCTTTTGTGTCCCTAGAAACTAGATGCTTAATCTAATAAAGTTATTTTTTATGCTGCTAGGATTCTGTCCAGGAATCTTCCATATCAGATTTGTATAAAAGAAGTAAAAGCATGTAACTAAGTCCCTTTCTGCTTCTTGTGAAAATACATATATAAATGTAGAAGTGGTACTGTGTAGGGATGGGCAGGAAGTTAAACCATGAAACAAAATTTGTCACCAATTTTGCCCTGTTTGTATTTTGCAAACCAAAGTTTGTGACAGGCTCATAGTCATGAACCTCCATGGACTTTTAAAGCAGTTTATGGTGGTTAGTTGACAGATCAAAAAACTGGGGTTTAAAGGGATTCTGAGTCCCTTTAAACCACTGCTTTCTGTTCTCCATGACAGATACAGAGACAGCTGAGCAGCAGCTGCTCCCCATCACTTAGCTGTTTTTCAGGCTTTCTGCACACCCTGCTTAAAGGGACTGTGGTCCCTTTCAGCAGGGCTTGTGGGGTCACAAAACTGGTTAGCAAATGAATCACACAGTTGGGCTTGTGACTGAGCCACAAACTGCATTTTTCTAGTTTATGCACATTCCTAGTGCTGTATAGCCCTGCTATGAATTTGATAGTGAAGGAGTTAAAACTTTAAAACAAAATACTAAACTGTGGTTAAGAAACTGTGGTTAAGTTACTGGAAGAACTACTATCCTCTATTTAAGGCTCCTGCATGGGCCACTAGAACTAGTGATCTTTCTTCAGTCTTGCCATACTGTGCAAGAGGAAAGAGCAAGGGTGGGCAGGGACGAGCCTGACAGATTCATGCCTCTTACAAGCAAACTCCAGGTTGTTCATGATACCTGAACTGAACTTTGGGCTGATTAGGCTGGAGGGTCTTTTTTTTTTTTTGTTGCTGCCATTTCCAGAATGCTGCTTGCCAGTTTGTGTGGGGCAAGAGGTTACTTGACTTAATAAGTAGCTAGAGGGCTTGGCAGTAGGAATCTCTGTATGTGCTGAAGCAGCCTTGAAGTTAACTCCACTGGCTGCCTTTTGCCACAGGTACTGTATCCACCTAACATTCTGTGGGTTTTTCCATATCTCCAGTGCTCAGCATCTTGTTGTGGCCACTGGTAGTGTATCATGAGCTTATTCAGAGAATGTACACCCGTTTGGAGCCCATCCTGATGAAACTGGACTACAGCATGAAGGTGGAGACTTTGCATCTTAAACATGAAAAGAAAAGTAAGACTGGATTCCTTCTCCCTGACATGCCTTATTTTTGAGAAGTTGCAGGGAGGAGCCTAGCAAGTAAGAATGGCATGAAAAAGAATTGGTGGTGAGGGGCATGGCTGGACACTGGGATGGATTTGAGACAATTGCCATCAGATACCGCAGGTTGCATGGATAATCTACTAAACACTTCCTCATGAACTCTTTCCAGTGGGCGAGCTCCATTTGCTGCCCTTTAAAGCATCCCCCCCCTTTTTTTTCCCTCTGCAGAGCGTCAAGGAAAGCATGAGCCAGAAGCTGGCAGTGAGCCAATGGCAGAGACAGAAAGTGAGAGTGAAGCAGAACTGTCTGGTTATTCCCCAGTGGTAAGGGCAACAGAGGGAATACATGATGAACTGAGCTATGTCTTCCTATGATGAAGGGTTTGCACAGTCCCTTTGCACCCACTGTGTGACTGTGGCCAGTTTAGTGTAGTGGTTAGGAGTGTGGACTTCTAATCTGACAAGCCGGGTTCGATTCTGCACTCCCCCACATGCAGCCAGCTGGGTGACCTTGAGCTCGCAATGGCACTGATAAAACTATTCTGACCGAGCAGTGATATCAGGGCTCTCTCAGCCTCACCTCCCTCACAGGGTGTCTGTTGTGGGGAGAGGAAAGGGAAGGCGACTGTAAGTCGCTTTGAGACTAATTTGGGTAGAGAAAACCAGCATATAAGAACTAACTCTTCTTCTACTTTTCCCCAACAATTCGGGGACTCAAATTTGAGTTTTCATATTCTGGAAGGGCCAGGATGACTTCGGAAGACTATTGTTCTTCCCTGCGTTACTGGCATTGATTGAATGTATAACCCACCAGAGGAGCGTGTTTTTTTCTGGGAGCTGCAAGCATGGACTCAGTTCCTACTGTCTTAGAAAGAGGGAGTTTTTAAAGATGCTTCGGACCAACAAAATACCAGCTCAGTACAATTTTAAATCTCAAAAATGTGAACACGAAAGCCTTTAATTTTGCCACAACAGGTCATGTTTCTTTGTACAATCTTTGACACCAATCGTAAATAAGGCTTCCTATTGACGATTAATCTTTTCTATTTAGGAAAAAAATTGTTTATTTATTCTTTATAGATAATTTTTAATTTAAAAATAATACTCTGCATATTACAAATTGTTGTTTCTTAAAAGCATTAAGCCACTTTTATAATATAAAAGGAAAAAAACCTTTTTTTCTAGGAGAGGAAGAGATGCATAATACTAAAATTCACAATTTATAATTCAGTTATTAGTATTTTCCATCTCATTTTACTGATCAGTATAGTCTAAGGCAGGGCTCCATTTTCTTCTAAAGTCTGGTTTTAGTCCGTTGAGAATAAGATGCATAGGTTTTGCCATTGTCACATATTCAGCCATTTTGTTGACAGTCCATAAGACTTGGGGGAATTTCTTTTTTCCATCTTGATGCACACATATAGAATCCTTGCAGTTGTTAAGTGTTAGCATACACTTAACAAGTTCACTACACCTTCTAATATTTTGGTTACCGTATTTAATAACATACATTTTGAATGAATCATAAATAAATTTAATATTTAATATCATGCATGTCATTATGAATCATAATCCAATATCTTGTTTTTTGACAACACCATCACATATGATAAAATGATGTGTTTATATCTCAACATTTCCAACATTTCTCATTATAACTCTAAGCTCCTGTTGCTATATCCTTAGGAGCAATATACCATCTAAAATGTTTTATACCAATTTTCTATAAAGATTTGACATTCAGTAAAATTCAGTTCATTGGCCCATAATTCTTCCTATTGATCCATGTTTATATTCTCTCCAGAATTCTGAGCCCTGATTTATCTATTTTTTTATTTTTACTGCATCTCTCAGTTTGAAATTTAAACTAAAACTGGTTCAAAGAAATCTTTTTCTCTTGAGAGATGGGTGATGTTGACGTAATCTGCTTCACTCAATGCCAGAAATTCATATTCTCTCAATTAAGTTGCCAGCTGCAATTTGAAACCATAGGTGACATTGCCCTCTTAATTTTTATTCTAGCCTACTTCAGTGGAATACTGCCCCAGGCACTGTGGTGCTATTGTTTTTTAAAGAATAATAAGCAGAAAATCATTTCCATCTGCATTCTCACAGAGTTGTTTGGGCAAGCTTTGGACAAGGAGGGTTTTTTTTTTGGCATTTTTAGCCACAAGCACCAGTGAGCCAAGTTGGCCTTGAAAGAATCACCTCCCTCTCTTTCTCCTTCATGCAGGTAGATATGAAGAAGACAGCACTGGCACTGGCCATTACAGACTCTGAGCTTTCAGACGAGGAAGCGTCCATCCTGGAGAGTGGCGGCTTCACTGTCTCCAGAGCAACAACGCCACAACTGACAGATGTGTCTGAAGGTGCCTTTTTTCTTACTGCAAAAGCTATGTGTCCCTTATCAGTCAGGAATCATTGTATGGTTAGGGTTTGGGTTGTGTGTTCTCTTGTGGGGCTCTTTGGAACCAGGGCATGAAAGATACAGCCTTCTAGCATTAAGGTTCTACCACCCCTTGGGCTGGAAGAGAGAATGGAAATTCCGTTTGGGGCAGTTGTTGCCATAGCTGTCCAAGAAAGTGGCTATTTGCAATTCTGTTACATTGACATTTTCAGGTAATCCTTACTATGTTATAACAATTTATAACTCAAAGTGGTGCAGCTGCCTGCACACTTTGAGCTAAGACGACCCATTTTTTTTAGCACAGTCTTTCCTGAATCACCTTAGCCTTATTATTATATATTCAAGCTTGTTCCTTCCTGACCTAATTTGTTAAGCTTCATGTTTTCCTTCTCCCATTCACCCCACCCCCAGACATCTAATGTCTTGGAAACCCCAACATATAGAAATACTTGGAGAGCAGCTAGCACACCAGTACCAGAGTTCAGTAAGTCAGTATTAATAATTCAGTAGTTAGTATTAATGTGGTGTCAGCCCAGGGTTAGCCATAGGATCGCCAAGCAGAGCCTCAGTGAAGGAGCTGGTGGAACATCTATAGGGAATCTCTGCCTGTCATACCGAAGTATTACCATTATAGCTCTTTAGAACATTAGCATATATTGTTACCATTCTAAATGTTTTGTAGTATAGTATTATAGCCCCATGTTGTAGTGAGTAGTCAGTGCTCAGGCTTAGAGAAAGTAGCAGGTCCCAGCCCATCTAAAGGATTCTTGGCAAAAGCAGCATTCACATCGAGGGTGTTATGCTTTGAAGCTCAGTCTCTTTGCCACTGTGATACCAAATTGGTGTAGGTGAAAATAATTTATCTCATTTTTATCCCTCCCTTCCTCCTAGGAGCTCAGAATCATGTATGCTGCCCTTCCCTTCCCATTTTATCTTCCTAACAACCCTGTGAGGTAGGTTAGGCTGACTCTCCCAGTAAGCTTCATGGCAGTGGAGATATGAACCCAGGTTTTCCCATTCCTAATTTATCACTGTTCGCTGCTATGGTAACACATGAAGTAGAGTTGGGGACGGTATCCTGAGGGTGACAGAGCTAGTCAATCTGGCTGCAGGAGGGTCATCAGTGTGCCTTAGTGATTTCAGTCTGGGAGAGTGGTCTGTAGCGTACAGTGACTGACTGGTTTTGGGGGAAGCTTCATCTTGCAGGGTCTTCAGAAGAGGGTAAGAAAAAGTAAGAAGCCTAGTGTCCTTGTGTTAAAGTATAATGAAAGGCAGAGGTGAATTAATGTGGGATTATGGTTGGTGTGTGCATTCGTGCATGCATGCATGGGTGGCAACAGAAGAGGACCATCCCGGGTACTGAAGTTTGTTTTCACGCTAACGTCTGGCATGTGCTTTCCAGATCTGGACCAGCAGAGCCTGCCTAGTGAGCCAGAAGAGTCCTTCTCCAAGGATCTGGCAGAGTTCCCTTCTGTGGAAGAATTCCATTCCAGAGACTTGCCACCACCTAGTGAAGAAGATAGCTTTGCAGTGCCTGCCCAAGCTGCCGATCAGTTGGACTCTGCTGAGGAAGAAGCGGCAGCAGTTGGGAGTTCAGACGCCTCCATCCTGTGCCTGGCTTCACCCCTGCACTTTGTAAATACACACTTCAACGGAAATGGGCAGGTGATGGTGCGAGGAGCTGCAGAACCCCAGACTGTTCCTACACAGGATCTGGGGCTACACATTGATTCACTGAGCCAAGAGATAGTTACCACCGCCATTAGCACAGTGGTGCAGAACACCTTGTCAGCTCTGCTCCGCTCCTCTGAGGACAGCGAGGGGCCTTCTCTGTCTGAGTTCCTGCCCACTGAGCCAGAAGAGAGACTGAGCTTCCAGGCCCACTTGTCAGAAAGCGAGGAGGTTGGGGCAGCCTCGCTGCCAGAGGAAGAGGAAGAAGCTGACGATTTCGAGCTGCTTGATCAGAGGGAACTGGAGCAGATGGATGCAGAGCTAGGCCTTGCTGAAGAGTCAGGTGCTCCAGTGCAGTCCTCTAGCTCCCCTGAAGAGGAATCATTGTCCAGCTCCTAGGTCCTGCTGCATTACTGGTTTTCTGTAGCTGGAAGGATGGATGAACGGACACCCGGAAGTTTGATCAGTGCTGTCTGGGGTGGTGAACCATCCATATTCACAGTGTTATGTCTGGAATAGTGAGTCCTCCTCCTAATGTTGGCCTTCCGATCAGGGCTCTGTGTCCAGCCCAAGCTTCCTAGTGATGATGCAGTCTTTGGTCTGCTGCTGCAATTGTCTTTGTCTCTTGGTCCTTTGGTTCCCCCACTCCCTTGCACGCTGCATTCTCAGCTAAATGTATCTGCTGCTCATCCCTGCACACCCAATAGAAAGTAAAGCAGTTTTATTGGATAGATATGGGGGTAGGAAGGTTTTTAAATGTAAAGAACTTTTTTTGGGGGGGGGAATTTGTGTTGAACAGAGATATAGACTAGGTGGTTTGGAGAAACAGGTTTGGGCTGTTTCTCAGAGACAGAAACTTGGAAGAGGAGGGGAAGCAGGGCTTTAAGGCCAATGCCACATAGAGCACTTTTGTAAAAATTGATAAAGGGGGCACAACGTGGCTCCCTCCCCCTGCCCTAAACCAAGCAACACTGCTTGTGCAGACTCAAACACTAATCCCTGCTTCCCTTAATCATTTTATGCCTCCCAACTTCCATTTCCTCCATGTAGCAATTTGACTGTGACACAAGCTAGATTGTCTAGTCAGTTCCTGCCTGCCATGAGCTATGAGACAAGTCTGGCCACGTCTCTTGATGCAATCTGGAAAATACAGATTAATTTGGTCTGGAAGTGCCCCCTTTCCCCACCTTGCTGCTGCACTTTAAATGCAAAATAGCTCTATACTGTCTCTGTTTTCACTGTTTAAACACCTGGCTGAGCCAGTCTTACCCTGTTGTATCCTGGTCAGAGCATTATCTTCTGGCCTTGTTCCAGCAATTAGTCTTGCCTCAAGAAGCAGAACGGTTTGGGAAGAGCTCTGTCTCCCTGTGAAGAAAACTCGTGCTAGCTTTCATTTTGAAACTCCAAGGAGCTTCATTTCTTTCAGCCTTTTAACTGGCAAAAGCCAAGGATCGCTTTTGTTGATTGGAGTAGCCCACATATTGTGTAGTGTGTGTGGGTGTGGGGGGGGGGAGAATAGATGAACTGGGCACTGCACTGCCAGATGTTTGCTGCCTCTTGTAACGCTTGTTGAGAGGGGACCGTTGCTGGAGCTTTACCATGTATGGTTTTAAACATTGGATTTAACACTTTTCAAAGATTTACTTTGAATGACAAAATTAGGGATATTTATTGTAGAAGTAGGGTTTCCTCTTCCCCTCCATGTGCATCTTAATAGATGCAGTGCAAAGGCAAGATCAGCCTCTGACACTGGTATCCCTGTCTCTCAAACCAGTCACCTTTTCATTAGTTTTCCAGAGACAGCCGAGTCTCATGGAAGATGGCTGCAGGGTTTACAGCATTTGTCATATCACAGAGCTGATGTGATCTCTGGTGTTCTGTATTCTCACAGAAGTAACTGCAGCTTAGGTTTACAGTTTTAGTGCCCTTCTAGTTCATTCACCAAGGTGAAGTTGCTACTTCTCATCACGAGGACTGCTAAAATGATTCCAGGCACATGTGGGAGACTCAGTTTCCAGCTTTTAATTTGCTTCAGGGATGCATTGCTTGCGGAGACGTTCACTGTCCTGCTTTGCATCTGATGGCTTCCTGTGGAGGGTTTTATTTTGTCAATAGGCAATACGTTTCTGGCAGACTTATTAACAAGGCTGTTCAGCTGGCCAGCAGACTCGTTCTCTGCTGCATCTCCTGCCCTTTCCCCCGTCAAATGATGGAGGGGAGTAGCTGTTAAAAACAGGTTTCTCTTTGTGTCTGCACTTTGGAAACAGGCAGCCTCATGGCACTAAGCATGGAGCTTGCCTTCCTTCATGATATGTTCTAAGCACAAATTTCATACACTGCCCCCCCCCCTTCCTCAGCCAGAAGCCCTTGCTCTCCCTTTCTGGTGCAGGAGGCATGTTGTATGTTGGTGTTTCTCACTGGAGCTCCAGACTACCTTCCTTTCTTTGGCAGTCGTGCCATGCTGCTCTACTAAAGCAGCCTGCTGCTGTGAAAGGCTGATGGCACCCAGGAAAGGTGGAGAGCTTGGAACTGTGTAGCGGTGTTTATTCTATGGCTATATATTTAAAAACTGTAGTCTTTTTAATAATAAAGTTTAAAGGTGTGACCAGTGGGTGAAATGTAATAACTCTTCACTTCTTAGCCTGACTTAGCCTCAGCTTGCTGCTTTGCTTCCCCAAACGATGCTGCAATGTGTCAAAATCTGGCAGTTTGTATCTGCAACCCTACTTTTGTTGCCCTACTTATTCTTTCTCCTGGGCTATATTTCACTTAAATGAGTTCTTCCTGGGTGGGTGTATTCTGCTGACTATAATTGCCAGCAGTGAATGACAGATGTGAGCCAAAGGCAGGAGTACTATATGAGTGTCTGATTGTGCCTTCTGCCCATTCTTGGACCTCACAAACATGATAGTAATCCTGTGTGTAGTTTGTAGCACAAGATTGAAGATTGGAGGACCTTACATGATAGAATGTTTCTCCATACGCATGTAAAGAAAGCTAGAGTACAATCCTCCATGACTGCAAGTTTCCTATGCCTCTTTTAGTATAAAGGAGATGAAGTAGTAAACTGGGACCTGGAAAAGGTAGCCTCCTTCCCCCTCCTCATTCTTCTAGCAGCAGTGCCATCTGCTCTCTACCTTGTCTCATCACAATTAGGTGTTGGCTAGAGTTCCCGCAAGCGTAGGTGGCCCATCACGGAATTCAACAGTTTTGCCTTACTGCTTTAATATTTTACAGTTCTGCCACTTAGGAGAAAACGAAGAACAGGATCGACGACATGGCAAGACAATAAAGTCTTTTACTCCAATAGTAGTTTTACTCTTTGTGTTTGTACCAAACTTGGAGCCTGCCAGAATGAGGTTTAGAGCTCTTGTTTTCACCCATCAGAACTTTTGTCAGTGGCTAACTGCTAAGCTTAAATTTAACAGTATTAAAATAATATAACAAATATGCCTAACTTAACCAAACGTTGCCACCCCAAGCATACCTTAGTTAATCAACAATAGTATTTTTACAATATGTTGCAGTTATAAGAATAATCCTACAACACCAAATCATCCATCAAATATGTTAAATTCTTAATCATTTTATAATGAAGCATATCATAATGCAATAAAAATAAATATATATCTTAAGATATCAATCTGGCCACTGGCTGAAAAATCGGGGTGTTTTTGTGGAGAATCCTGTGAATGTATTCTGTTCTCAACAGGATCTCAGAAGAATGCCTACTACATGTCTGAGGCCCGGGCAGTTAAGATCTGGAACCCCTCCTGAAGGAACTAGAACAACTCATTGCTTTTCTGTTTCTGACGTGGTTATTAGTTAGTTGTAGTGCATTGTGGGGAGTGGGAGTGTTTTTTCACCACCAGGGGGATAATTTTTATATGTTTTACTGGAATATTATTGCGGGGTTTATATGAGTTCTAGGAACAGTGGGCTATAGAAATAAAAATACATTGTCATGAGTGATGTGCATCACAGGTGCATGTAATCAATTGATGCCTAAAGGGCACCACTGGCTCATTTTTCAGTTATAGAAAACAGGAAAGATCCTAAGATGTGTTCAGACCATTTGGTACCACAGTGTCCATAGACAACATATAGAAATATTCTCTCCGTAACAGTCTGAGTCACATGTGGTTGGGGTATTATTTGTTTGATGCCAAAGAAAATGTGGTGGTCTAATAAGTTGGAATTCATCCCAATGGTCTGACAATGAAGCTTCCATAATTCAGACTTTCAGAGGTTTGGTAGATATCTAACATACAAGAGGTTACATTAACATTTAATACCATAAATGACATTTTTGAGGAAACAGTTATAAAGTGATAATTAGGATATTCAGTAGTTTCCTGTATTTAAGAGACATTATCATTCTGAAAATGCACACCCATGGCTATCAGCCAGAAATCCAATATTCAAATCAAAATCGGTCATTTGGAACCTGAGCACTTTTTCCAGTTCGGATGCTGATTCATTTAGTTCTACGAGCGAGGAACCACTACCACAGCGGCCATTTCAAAGGCCCACTGGACAATTCAGAAGACTGGAGCTTTATCAACCGGATTTTCAGAGGGGCAACCAAACAAGCCAACTCAAGTAGCTTTCAATCTTTCTAGTAGGTCTCTTTCTGTTGTGGAAAATAATGTTCCAGATAAGGGTTTGGGATAATGAATTAAGAATGCAAGTGGATTTCTTCAACATGATTAGATTTCTTAAGCATTTTTTTCTAAACAGGACAGTTTGCCTTGAGTTCATTTAAAGTTAAATCTAAATTTAATCCAACACAGGAAGTTGCAGAAATTTAAACTTTTGAAAGGGTGGTCCTCAGGGACACATGACAAATGGAATTAGTCTAAACATTTTCCTTTAAATTTGTCCAATGAGGAATTTAGGGCTTTAAGGCAACTACAAAATTATCGTATCATTAAACTGATAGATAAGGGAGATGGTGTGGTCAGTCTTAATAAAACTGATTATGACAGTGAAATCAGGAAACAACTGTCTGATAAAAAATAAACATTAATCACAGTGAAATTGGGCTATAAAATGAGAACAATGAAAATAGTGATCCGTGAGGAATTGGGCATTAATTTTATTTTCAAGGCTGAAGCCCAGTTCTTGGAAAATAAATTTCTTACAATCCCAAGAATATACATATTACCAGAAGACCATAAGAACATACCCCCAACCTACCCCGGAGACCAATTGTGGTGTAGCAGGCTCTTTTTGGAGCCCCTGTCTAAATTCTTGGATATCACAGCCCTTTATACAAACACTCCTCATAAGGAAGCAGGGGGACAAGTGGAAAATTGTTTCAATAACCAGATAAATCAACAACCCATTTTTTATTGGACTTATTTGACGTGTTAGAAAATAAGTGTTTAGAATATGAAGATTTATTTTATATAAATTAGCAGGCATTATATGGATGCAGCTAAAGCTAAATTCTTCCCAACCCTGTTGAATGACTGAAAGTAGTAGAGGAGGGGCATTCTAGCTCTTCCCAATCAGGGCTGCTGTTTGCTTATGTTCATTTTCCACTTCGTAGTATTCCAGATTTCAGGTATGGTACCCCACTTCAAACACAAAAAAGTTTTAGATCTTCATAACCCTTGGAACACTCTTTGCTTTACATGAAGCAAAAGCCAACCACTACAGCTATTTGGTGCCTTATCTCTTGTATATCATCTTCCTAAGCTGGTTGAACTGTGCTTCCTCTCCAAGCTCTGTCCAGCTCCAACAAGAGGGGTGACACATTTCCTACACAAAAGAGATTGTCAGTAGTACTGATGGCGACATTAGTATATTGTGGGGATTACCAAAGGCACAAAGTGACTTGCCTTGGATTGAGCAATGGAGTAACAAACAGTCTGGTGCATGGAGGGAGATGGTCAAGGCAGTCTGTGGAGGCCCAGTAGTAATGTTCAAAGGAATTTCCGTATCAGGCACTCTGGCCTGCCAAACTTATTGATGGAACTTTGAAACAAAACAGCTGCTAACAGATATCCTTTGTTTGGACCATCTGTTGGCTTTCCAACTTGTAGTGGAATGGCCCAACTGACCTGCAGGTTCTGTTCCACCTTACCCTCTGTAGAGCTTTGCTTCCCCTGTTTCAGTTCACCTACTGCCATCACCTGGCCTTTGAAAGAATTACCAACGGAGAGGGTCTGGGCTCCAAACTCCCCTACCCTGTGCTGCCATTTCAATGGCCTCATGCCTACATCTCCACTATCCAGCATTTGGTAATCATGGAGACACCTTACTGCACTTGCACAGAGAAGCTAATTTACAGTAGTTCTAAAGGGTTCCCAGGACCTTGTGGGCATCTGCAGCCCCCACATGGCCTTCAGTAGGAGCTCAGGTAGAAGAGCTCAGGTAGAAGACCTGTTTCCCTAGATGGAGTCAGCACAAGACACCCTCCTTTCTGTTTTAAGGAGTTGGTGTATCTCTTTATCTTTTCACCAAAACCCAGTCTTCTGAATTGTGGGGCAGCAGTGCAGATGCTTGTGTACTACTTTTTCTGTATCTGCTATGGGATACTATGTTGATAGTGTTCTGCCAAGAAGTCAGTTTTCATGGTCTTACAAGCAGAATTAGTAAAGTACTATTATGCATCATCTGTCTGAATTAGCAGACACTACTGAGGCTTTTGGATTGCCCAAATGATGTCAGATAACAGATTAGACTAACATTACACAGAAGTTAGATTGACATTACACAGAATCCTGATGGTACTGGCTTTTGCTTTAACAAAATTACTGATGGAGAGGAAAGTGGATTTGCCACTTTGAAATCAGAAAGGGACCTGGTAAAGCTCATGAACAGAGCACTATTCCAGTTCTTTGTCTGGAACAACCCCAACCTCTGTTCTGCATATGGGGAAAGAAATGTAACCCCTTCTGCCCTGACACCAATGTTTCCATTTTTAGAACAAACTGTTTAAATATATATGTAAGTTGTTTCAACACAATATTTGATAGTAGATCAGCAATACTCTGGCTACTTCAACACCTTTTAAGGCACATAGACAAGCAGGCAAATTTCTGAAAAATCTGCTTTTTAATACAAATGAGCAATGTAGTAAATATAAAGGCAAACAAGCTAGGCTGGCTGGAGTTCCAGTAAGGTCATAGTCCTTAATATGCAGCTGAAACATTTGATCCACAAAATGACCGAGACAGAAGGGGAGCATACAGGGGGGAGTAAGTGTAAAGACTCAAAGTGCCACCTAGCTTCTGCCCCACAAGTGGCTCTATAAAATTCAATGCAAAGAAAGGAAGACTACTCTCATTTCTCTTTCCCCACTTTGGAGCAGAGATGGCTGCCTTATTCAAGGTGAAGGGATGGTATCCTCACATCCCAAGATGCCAGTTCACCAGGACCAGAAGAAATGTTACAGAACATGAATGAAAGCATTGCCATCTTACTCGCTGAGGTAAGAATCTAACTTACATGCTTCTGTCTGGTTGGGGAGAAGGGCACAGGGTAGAAGTCACACATGGCCTGCTGATGGGAGAAGGCTTTTAAGCTGGTTTCCTAATTCTAAATGATGAACTGGAGTACAGATGCCATGGAACACCTTGCAGATATCTCTGTGATGGCTTTTTCTAACCCCTGTTAGAAAGATTACACTCCCCTTGTATTCCAGCATGTGAAAGGCCAGTTGTCAGGCACTATATGTAGGCTGCAATAGATGGATCAATTTTTTGCAGTGTTCTGTTGATGAAGGAGGAGGACTGCTAAAGGCAGGAGCTCGAGACTCATGATGGGAAAGCATTTCTAGTTTCTCACTTGCTCTGAGTGATACCAGCACCTGGAAAACAGATTATGAAGATTACATAATGGACCAATTTTGTATATTTTCCCTGTGTGCCTAAAAATTCTATCTTTGATTTTGCCTGGGACAGACATTAGGCTGAGTGTGGCCTGTAATTTCATGGTTCCCATCTGGATCTCTTTTTAAAAATTGGTGTAACATTTGCTGTTCTCCAGTCTTCTGATATAGCAGCTAAATTTATTGATAATTGATCAACTAACCCATATAGAATCATAGAGTTGGAAGGGGCCACACAGGCCATCTAGTCCAACCCCCTGCTCAACACAGGATCAGCCCTAACCATCCTAAAGCATCCAAGAAAAGTGTGTATCCAACCTTTGCTTGAAGACTGCCAGTGAGGGGGAGCTCACCACCTCCTTAGGCAGCCTATTCCACTGCTGAACTACAGACTGTGAAAAATTTTTTTCCTGATATCTAGCCTATATATATCTAGCCTATATATATATATATATATATGTAACCTATCTCACATCTGAGTTCATTAAAAACTCTAGGGCAGGGGTAGTCAACCTGTGGTCCTCCAGATGTTCATGGACTACAATTTCCATGAGCCCCTGCCAGCAAATGCTAACAGGGGCTCATGGGAATTGTAGTCCATGGACATCTGGAGAACCACAGGTTTACTACCCCTGCTCTAGGGTATATGCCATTGTGACCTGGAGACTTAAGTTTTTTATTTCCCCATTAGAACAAGAACATCTCTGCTGTTCAGATTCCTTTCTGGAAATCACTTTCAACCATGAAAAAAAGGTCATTGTGCTTCACTGCCATAACGCCTTCATCCTTTAGCAATCCCTTTTACATCCAAAGGCCTCACCGCTTCCCTGACTCTTTTCCAGATATATTTAAAAATATTTATTGTTTGATGTTTTTAGCAATCTAGTCCTCAAAACTCTTTTTGCATGCCTGACGTCTGACTTGCATTTCTTTTGCCAGCACCTATGGTCCCTCCTGTTCAACTCATTAGGGCAGCTATTCCACTTGATAGCCTCCATGTCTTGTGTTTTTAGCCATGCAGGCACTCTTTTAGACTTGGCAGTGCCTTTCCTAGTCTGTGGAATGCATTCTATTTGGCCTTCAATTACTGTGGGTCAAAATAGCTTCCAAGCATTCTCTATGTATTATTTTTGTAGCTCCCCTTCAGCTTCCTTTTTACTGTTCCCCTCATTCTGTAAAGCTCTCTTTTCTGAAATCAAATGGCGTAACTTTCCATTAACCTGAATGCTGAACTTAATAGCATTGAAGGCACTATTCCCAATTGGTGTTAGAATCTCCATATTTCTCATCAATTCTTCCAACCTTCTGAGAACCAAGCCTAAGCCCACTATCCCTCTGGGTGGCTCCGTGACCAACTGTCCCAAAGCATAGTAATTTATGATGTCTAGGAATTTGTTTACTTAGTCAATGTGAGGGTAGTTGAAATCTCCCAAGTATCACAACATTATCTCCTTGAGACACCTTCCTTATTTCCTTTTCCATATCGAGTTTGATCAGGTGAGTGATCGTACATCTCCACTCTTAATCCTTTGGGCCCAGTATTTCCACCCAATCACTTCTGTTAGGGAATTAATTCCCTGGTGTTTCCAATAACATCATACAATAGTTATTAAAGGCAGCACAAATTCATATTTTTATCAAAAACCAATAGGTGAACCCTCCAGAAGAATTTGCAGAACATGTTACAGGATTGAATCCTGTCCTGCCTTTTTCAAGCAGCCAACATTTTTTCCTAAAACTTCTCTCTGAGGATTAAGGAAGCCTGCCAAGCAAAACACATAATGGGAAAGCTGCAGTATCAAGATGGAATGAAGTAACAATTCTTTTCCCCCCTCTTCTGCTCATGGCTTGTGACAGAAGGGGTGAAAAAAGATTACTGTATCCCCTCATTTTGCTGCATCCCCCCTTCTCTGGTGTGCTTTATTTATTTATTTATTTTATTCATATTTATATGAATTTTGCTTGGGAGGCTCTCCCAATCAGAGAGGAGTTTCAGGACAAAGAGCAGAGAAAAAAATCCACTTTACCAACACGTTTTCCTAACCTCTTTTTGGTGGATTCAACTCTATAAATGAATTTTTCCTTTCAGTGCACCATCCCAAAACTTGGTTCCAGTACACAAGTAGAAAGAAAAACTTCCCCAGAGCCAGATGATTCACAGTCCCTTGGCAATATGCCCCACAATAAACACTGGATGAATGGAACCAGCTAACCAAAAACCACAACCAGATTATTTCACTGGTGGTTTAACAGGTCCATTTCCCAGGTAGCTGACCGTCCAGATTGCTCCCACCTATCCACGTAGCCATTACCTGGTGGATCCTGGGCTGCTGGCCAATGGATCGGAGGGCAATGAGTGCTGCTTCCTGCACAGCTGACTGGGAGTCATGGCAGGCCATGTCCAACAGAAGATCAGGGGCTCTGCTCTGGATCAGCAAGTTGCCGAGTTCCACTGACTGCCGGCCCAAGTTTCCCAATGCCGAAGCAGCATTGCAACGAGTCTTAGCTACAGGATCACCCAGGAGTCGGACAACCCAAGGAACAGCTTTGCTAAGTGGCTGCATAAAGAGTCCAGCGTGGTAGGCTGCATTCCCAACAGCAAAGCTGGCTGAGCGGCGTACATGTTCATCCTCATCTGAAAGATGTTGCAGCAGACATTCCAGCAGCCCAACCTGACCCTGCATTACCTGAGGAAAGTCCTGTCCATGACGCAACAGGTTGCCCACAAAGCTACAGGCCCTGGCACGGACCAAGGGCTCCCTGTGACATAAAAGACGGCTTAGTGGTTGAGGGGCTGCTTCAGAGCCACACAGGAACTGCTGTAGGAAAGGCAGATGAGTTGTACCTGCACGGGCGACATGTGTGAGCAACGAGAGCAGGTCTACAATGAGAGCTACCTGGTCAGATAGCAAAATGGCTGACAAGAAGGCAATAGCATGCTCAGAGGCAGCCATCTTCATCACTTGCTCAATGACTCTCTCATCAGTCAGTACTAAGTGGCTTAAAAGACTCAATGGCAGCTCAGTGTCCAAGAAGGGAAGATAGTGAATACAGACCTAAAAGGGGAGAAAGTATAGTGAATGAACTGTTGGAAGCACTCTCATGGTAGAGGAGACCCCCCAAAGGGTTCAATATCAGCACACTTCTATAAGAGTAGCATTCCATCCTTCCCCAGCCTCTTTCACAAATCCAAGTGAAAGACATTCTCTTAATTTGAACAAAGCAACTGGCCTGGTCCTTGCAGGGGCTGCATCACTGGGAAAATATGAAGAGGAAAGGTGAGATCCTCTTTCCTGCCTTCTCTTTTCCAGGGTCCCAATAAATGGTGTGAAAAAAGGAAACTTTACCTGGAGCAACTGAGCAGGGATCTCAGAAACCCTCAAGCCTGTCACGATCAGGTCTAAGGTTTCAGGCTGTATATCCAGCGCAAAGGGAAAACAGAAGAGCTGGCAAACTTGGAGCACAACAGCAGACACCAGCTCTGGATCACCGTCTTCTCGCATCTGCCTGAGAGGTTGGGGGGAGTTGGTGGTGGAGGAAATCAGCAGTGAATAAGTATCAGATATCTACATTCAAATATTATAGGCAAGACTACAATGATAACCTCCAGACATCTAAAGAAACTGGAGTGTAGTGAAATGATTTCTCTAAGACACACCACAGTGGTTTCAATGTTTAAAACAGCCACAAGGAAGCTTTAGACCAAGGTTGGAAGTAGAGAATCGGTTGTGTTAAATGTGACGAAGGACTATGAAGCAATTTCCTTTCTTTCCTGTAGCATTTCACTACTGCACTGATTCTGTTATTTCCATAGCTTTAGTTTGGACTGTCCATCACTCACGTCTGTGCCAAGTTCTCCAGGTAGTCAAGGTCAAGCAGTTTGTTGAGAGTTGCCATGATAACTCCATTGGACTGTGCCAGCTGGAGAAGACACTGATAAGGTTCACGTTGGAAGATGTGGAGAACAAGGCTGAGGAAGAACAAGGTTCCTACAGGACAGAATGGAGAACATCTTTTATCAATTCATTCCATATTCTACCCTTCCTCCCCAAAAATAATATCAACACCTGACTGTCATAACCAGGCTTGCTGAAACAGTGGACTTCCTTAATATAGCTTTGTAAAGACTGGAAACCCTCAGGTTCCATTGTGTAACAAAACAAGAGGATAAGGATATCTTGGAAGCCAGACACAGAACAAAATTAATTATTATTTAATTTTAATTGGGTGATTCAAGGTTCTTCTACTAGGAAAAAAACAGATAACTTTGTACCTTGTGGTGAGATGAGGTTCCACTCTGGCTCTGGTAAATGCTGGCCAATTCTTGGGGTCTCACCTTCCATTTCTGGTGCCCCATTGGTTAAGCAGAGCACCATGGCAAAGCGATGCCACAAAATGCTCCAAAGGTCTGACCTAGCGAATTCTCGTACCACTGCTGCATCCTCCTATCAAAAGGGAAGTGATAGACAAGTGACACCTTGCATAGCAGCCTGTGAATTGGCCTAATATGGATGCTTTGTCCTCCTCTTCAGCCATACAAGTCCCATCATCTTGTCCCTTCCCCAGAAGCCTTCCTTTTAGGCTGGGTATTTCTGACTGACTAACTAAAAAGGAGGAGTGAGGGGGTTGAAGACCAGATTGCTAAGTGTAATCAAGTATTCTTCGCTAAGGTACCTGATGTGCCCAGTAACTGAATCAGCAGCAAACTGTGGGATTTTATAATGAGTGGCAGGCCCCATAGTGCTTCCCCCTTTTGTTTTCCATGATACATTTGTCTCTCCATTGGTGGACAGGGCTGTTTCGGAGGAAATCCATGATCAACAACGTTACAGCCTGCGTGAGGCTGTAAGTTGCAGTACTGAGTATTTTTTATGTTTGGCCTCATACTAAGTTGCAGTACTGAGTATTTTTTATGTTTGGCCTCATACTACTGGGGGAAGACCTGACAACAAAAGCATTCCAATCCATTCCATGTTTAGACTTTGTGCATCCTCTAATGCAGCCAATTCTCAGCAGTTTTTAATCCATGGCCCTTTCTCATGTTCCAGGGCCATCTACAGTAGGCTGGCGACTCGCGCAATGAACTAAGCTAAAAGTCTAAGCTAAGAGTGAAATAACTATATGCCCCTTGTCATATATGTGTGTGTGTGTGTGTGTGTGTGTCTGTGTATGTGTATATATATGTATGTGAGACAGATTTCTAGAACATTCAACCCAGAGAAGCATGCACATTCATTTTTTCCACTTGAACACATTAGTTCAAGCACACAAAGGAACAGGTTACATGGGTGCTCTTTCTTTCCTTTGACAAAAGTCAAACTTTCTAGCAATTAAAAACACTTTACAGGAAAAAGGGTATTTCAACGATTAAGTTATCAGGGCCCCCCATAAATCCTTTGGGCTCCCCTCCCCGAGAGCCAGTTTGGTGTAGTGGTTAGGAGTGTGGACTTCTAATCTGGCATGCCGGGTTCGATTCTGCACTCCCCCACATGCAGCCAGCTGGGTGACCTTGGGCTCACCATGGCACTGATAAAACTGTTCTGACCGAGCAGTGATATCAGGGCTCGCTCAGCCTCACCCACCTCACAGGGCGTCTGTTATGGGGAGGGGAAAGGGAAGACGACTGTAAGCTGCTTTGAGCCTCCTTCGGGTAGGGAAAAGCGGCATATAAGAACCAACTCTTCTTCTTGTTCTTCTTCTCCTCACATTTTTCAGTCTGTGCCCCTTCAAATGTGCCAGGGACCCCAAGGGGGGCATATGGCCCTTGCTGAGAATGGCTGCTCTAATGAATGCAAAGTTCCTGTTTCTTGTGACACTGAAGGAAGCCCATACCTGGCTTAAGAGTTGAAGTAACAAGAGTATGAGCCCATCATAGAAACCAGCTTCCATGGGAGGGGGCAGGTACAGCTGCAAGACATTTTAAAGCAGGGTTAAACAGCCAAAATACTAGACAGTGGCCATAATATAACCAGCTCTGTGCCCTTCTAACTTTCTCTGTTAGTGCTGGTGCCTTACCTGTGCAGGTTCTGTGAGCGCAGTAGCTATAGCCGCCAAAGCCTCATCTCGCCTGAGTTTCACAGCAGCACCATATTGGTTGAAGTGGGTCAGGAGCAGTCCAGCAGCACTCTGCATTAGAAGGGAGACCTTGGGATCATGTATATTAAAGGGTATTTTTCTTTGTTGTAGATGTGGATCTGACTGTTTGCCAAGGGACATTTGACTAGTCATGTCTCCAAGTGGGTGCAGAGGGAGTTGGGCATCCCTTTCCTTGCACCTATAGAAAACCAGCCTTCTACACTAGCCATTTAATTTAGAATGGGCATCATGTATTCATAGTTCTACAGTGCAACCAGACAAACATTACATGTTTGTTTTCTTTGTTTTTTAAATTCACATTTATGGAAACTGAAATGCAATCACAGTGCAAGCCTCTGTATGTGGACTGGCAAAGAGCTGCTGAAGGTGCCTAGGACTTTTCTCCCTTTAAATATTTCCCCTTCAGCCTGCTGCTTCTTGTCTCATTTCTCGGAAATCTGGCATGGCTGTGTCATTTCTGAATCTACTCTTAATTAATCAGTTCCTGTTCCCTTTATCTGTGGGGCTTCACTGCCAGTTTGCAGTCAAAGAAATTGCTCTTTATTTTTTTCTAAATGCTAAATGAAGCCCCCACCACAGATAATGGAACAGGGACCAACAGTTAACAACCATGCCACAGCTACACTGAGTTAAGAAGCATCGATTAATTAAGCTATAAAGCAGAAGTGTTCAAAGAAGATGCAAGAGGAAATTAAAGGGAAAATTGCATAGAGAAACAGGACCCTTATGAACAGGACTTATTTTTTCATAAACATACAGTACATTCTTGCCTATAAGAACTGGTTTTACTTGATTTTTAAAGGAAATACAGCACTGTATTGTGGGACTTACTGTCTCTAACTGTAAGCTGCTTCAGGAATCTGACAGAAAGGAATATTAATAAAAACTGAGTTCCATGTATTGTTTTTTTACGTTCCATGTAAACCACCCTGAGCCTCAGGGGAGGGTGGTATATAAATATTTTAAAAAATAAAGCTAAATAAATATCTTATTCCACATGGGTTTTAAGTGTGGAAAATAAATGATTTAGCAGTACAGAATGGAAGCTACCACCAAGTATAATGTCAGCTCCCCACAAAGTAGAATGCCTATAGCTATGTGTTAACTGACCACGTCCCTCAGGCCTAGAAATATGTCCTTATATAGGGAAATAGTACTTGCAGTACAGACTGCAAAGAACCACATTTGTAATTCTCATCATCCAAAAGAGTCACATCACTACTTTGTGTCCTGTGCACCGCCCCAAGAACACACAAGCAGTAATGTATAATCATAATGAAATCCTCTGAATTACCAGAGCGTCTCTGAACAGGTAGGTTTGTCTCTTCTAACTACTGTTTAGCCAGCTCATTGGTGCCCAAAGTGAGGAAAAGGGCTTGCAGATCCAAGCAGTGTGGAAGCTGTTGAATTTTTCAGAATTATTTTAGGCCAGATATTAAAATTGCTTCTCTTTGCTAAAAGTTATTTTTAAAGTTTTCCTCTAGTTCTGCTGGATAACAACTTGCTAGAACCATTCACTGTGCCAAGTTTT
Source organism: Paroedura picta (assembly GCF_049243985.1). Taxonomy (NCBI): domain Eukaryota; kingdom Metazoa; phylum Chordata; class Lepidosauria; order Squamata; family Gekkonidae; genus Paroedura; species Paroedura picta. The sequence continues at coordinate 72,780,893 of NC_135370.1, read as the reverse complement.
CTATTTGTATGTTTTGTTTTATGGGCTGGCATTTGACAGTGATATGGTCCATTCTACCAACCCATTCAAGAGGATTTACACAAGCCCCAAACATCTGAAATAGGCATCAATGATCATTCATGCTGTGCTTTATATCGAGCTTGTAGTAAGGATGAAATAATCCCAATTTCTAAATGAACTGTCCACCTCCCTGGCACATAGAATAGGTGCTCAGAAGAGCCACAGGTGGCTCTTGAGCCACTTAGTATCACTGATGTAGTGAATTCTAAACTTTTCCCCAGGAGTCCAGTGGTAGGATATTCTACTGGCAGGATAACTTACTAAAACCGAAGTAGCTGCTACATGGTTGAAAAGCGCCGTGGTCTCTTTCAGCACAGTATCTGACCTAAAATAACAAGAAGCAACAACATTAGAGAGATGGAACAGGTTTTCAGAATGTGGCTGGGGAGGGGCTATGACTTAGTGGTCCAGTATCTGCCTTGCATGCTGTTCACTACTCAATCCTCCAATTAAAGAGTTCTAGAAACAGGTGATTTGAAAAATCTCAGCTGAGACACTGGAACACCACTGACAGTCTGGGTAGGCAATACTGACCTTGACAGATCAATGGTCTGATTCACTCTAGGGCCATTTCATTCATTCTTATGATCCCTGTTCCTGTCATCCTCATTTCTATTACTACTGCAGTACTTCAAAAGATATCACTGTACAGTATCACCCAAATCTCCAGTGGGCTGAAGGGGGTAATGGCCTGACTGCTCTTCTCAAATCAATGACACACACACACAAACACACAAAAACTGATTAAAATAATCCACTTCCAGGAAAATAAAACAATATGTCAAAATGTCCATTTTAAAATCCAATTTCAAAAAGTCTTTAACATCTGTTTGGCCGATCCGTTCTGAAAAATCTGAAAGGAGTCTTGTGTCAGTCTCACTCAGGCCCTATACAAGAACAAAAAGGTCAATGCCCCAGTGGAATGCACAACATAATGTGACTTTCCTTTACATTTCTTGGCACGTTACCCTTTGATAACACAACAGGATAGCATGCCCCGCACTGGAGATCTGACATATTTTATAACAGTCCTCACAATAAGAGACGTGTAGGAACCCTCTGAACCTCTCCAGAAACATCTGCATCCTTCTCCCTTTATGTGCATGGTACTTACTGGAGGCCATTCCCTTCCTGCCAATCAATACTAAGAGTAAAGTATCTGCCAGCCTCCTGTAAATGAATCTGAATGGCAGATACAACACTTACTGTGGTGGCAGACTCTGTAACTGGAGAAGCAGTAGGGAAAGAAGTCTCAGGGAGGCTTCAGCTGCCTGTACTTGTGCCTGTTTAGCCAGTGGGACCTTTCAATGAGATAAGAACATTGTGCTCATAATCCATCCTCTTTCGATCCCGTATGCTGCCCAAACAGAAGTTGCTCGACGCATCTCCCACCATACTTCACTACAAGACCATGGCTATGCCACTGCCTCTTTCAAACCAGACCCACTCCTTTTTTGTTGGCTCTCCTGCTCCCCCACTCTCTTCTTCTCCTAAATGTCACATCTGACTTTCAAATTCTGCCCGAGCAGTAAGTAATCCAGCTGAAACCTGTCCTCCCTCTCCAAGCAACAAGGAAATTATTTCGTGGAATTTTTATTCTGCCCTTCCTCCAGGGCTGATTGAAGCAAAGGACATGGTTCTCTCTCCTCCATGTTTATTTATTTATGTTTGAATTTATATAACCGTCGCTCTCAGAGAACTGGCTCACAGAGGTTTACAATCATATAAATACATATCCAAAACAACATAAAAACCATTTAATAATCCCCAATTAAAACAAGTCTAAAAACTCAACTACACAGTTGATGGTGGTATTCATGAGTTTAGTTAAAAATGCATCCCACACAGCGAGACCACTGGCTGATCTAAAAACAAATAGATGTGACAGTTGGACAGATATCACCTCATGAATTCGAGGTCAGTCTTATACCGGCCCCATACATTAAGGGGAGGGGGGAACCTGATCTTAAACCCCAAGACAACCTCCTGGCCTCAGACAAACGCCTGGTGGTTATCCGCAGCACTCCTGTGAGGTAAATCAGGGTGAGCGAGAATGACTGGGCCAAGGTTACTCTGGAAGCAAGATTATCCAGATTCACAGAAGCAATGATCTGAAACCAGGTCCTCTCCAGTATTCTCACCACTACACCAAACAACACCCACCTTGCCTTGCAGATGATTGACCAGGGAACTCAGCACTTCTTGAGTTGCTACAAGATAGCACAGATTCTGACTGACATGGCAACAGGCATACAGGAGCTGGGCAATGGAAGGACAGAGGAAGAACAAATCACTATAGCATAATTTCTCTCATCCTCAGCCAGGAGGAAGAAGGGGGCTGCATAAAGCCTGTCACATCAAAGGCTAAGGTGACCTGGCCGCTTCTTCCCTAGCCCATGCAGAAATGAAAGAAACACGGACATTATGTTACCTTTAGGACAGTCAAGTAAAAAGCTGGATGCTCAAGTCTTGCTAAGAGTCTGGGCAGCAACTGATTACCTTCTGCAGTGAGTTTCTCAGCTATTTGCTGGGAGATCTGCAAGGAAACCCCCAACACAGATTTTCAATACCGTCAGAGCTGAAAGAATTGTAGCGGTCTAGCTAGGAAGGGAAGGGGAGAGAAGAGGGCTCTTATAGCAGTATCCTGCAAATCTCAGCTGCACAAGCTGCTCTTGGAAGTTCAAAACAGTAATACATTTTGATACTCTTTGCAGTGGATTTAGAATTATAAGCATTACATTTCTTAGCACCTCAGAGGGCTCAGATTGGATTTGTATCAAGGACATGATTAGTCAAATAAAGAAGGTACAATGTTGCCTCTAATCAGCCGCAGGGCGAAAAACACAGGCAATATCAACAAGAGGCCTCCTCATTGTCCCCATGGCTAGGCTAGGACCAATAACCAGTGACTAGCAGCCGCCACTTGAGAGGACTAAACTCTTGGCTGTTCAGGACTGTCAATGCCAAGAAAACTCCCACCTGCTTTTTGGCCTTATGACATGTGTCATGCCCTCCTGGGATGCCACAGGATGTAGCTACAGCTGCTGTGAATGCTGCTGCCAGGCATTCGTTCCGATCCTGTGTTGACTTTGCCTCCTTCTGTGACACTGTTGGAGGTGGAGGGAAAGGACATTTTTAAAAGTAAGAGTTAATAAATCAATCAGGTGTGGAAAAGAAAAAGACCTTTTTTTTGTACCCCCACTTTTTACTACCTGAAGGAGTCTCAAAATGGCTTACCCTTCCTCTTCGCATAACAGACACCCTGTGAGGTAGGTGGGGCTGAGACAGCTTTGCAAGAACTGTGACTGACCCAAGGTCACCCAGCTGGCTGCACATGGAGGAGGAGTGGGAATCAGACCTGGTTCTCCAGATTAGAGGCCACTGCTCTTAACCGCTACACAACATTGGCTCTATGCTATGGCCCATTCTATTACAGTAACTTAAACCACAGCAAGGAGAATAGCACAAAGTTGGCAAAACTCTGTGCTTGGACCAAAAAGTCCTTCATACTGCCTGGAAGTTGCACCCTCTAATTTGAAAGACTTGTACCGCACAGGAGTTAGTTATTATTGCTCAGTGGCAGTCCAGATTTGCACATGAACAAAGGGACTATTTTCATAGTATCTACAGCCCAGTCCAAGCATCAAATACAAATCTACGGTGAGTCTCAGCTCAAATCAAACCTTGCTTTTGCAATTGTAAATAAGAAGTAATCAGGTGCAGCAGACTGATGCTAAGGTAAGGACAGTCAAACTAGGGGGAAGTGAGGGTTTGGTTCAAATATTCAAAATTAGAAACATTAAAGCAGAGAAGCCATGACTAATTGACTAAGCAGGAGTATGAAGGAAACTGTCCAAACAAAATGGAAAGGAGGCAAAGGTGGGCTAGGCTATATTAAGGGCCGAGGAACCAACCCCCACTGGAGGGTTAAGGTATTCAGGCCAGCAATTATCATCTTAAATGGAATTCAAAGTAAGGTCAGAAAAAAATCAGCCAAAAAATCAAAGTGAAGAAGCTTCAGACTTTGGTGCATCAATAGAGTGGTGGGAAGTCATATGACGGGTGGTTAAAATTGGATCATGGCTGCATTGTTAATACTAATTGGTTGGTAGCCTCTTTGAGCAAAAATAGAAGTGTGCTATAAACATTTTTAAACAAATAAAAATAAAGTGCTGTATGGTGCCATGCTATACTTCCATTCTCTGTGTGATCCCTTATGGGCAGAAATCCCATAGTTAAGGAGTCAGGAGATGGACTGCTAACAGCCAGAAAGAAATGGAAAAACATGTGTCTGGGGTTCTTGAAGATGTGGGTATTTTGCACAGCCCTAAAACACACAGCTTCCTCTACAGCATTTATTACCTTTTAGGGCTGGTTGTTCATTGCTAGCCCCGTGGCAGAGGGCATCCAACAGAAGCCGATGATCCTCAAACATGCTGTTGTAGAAGGGAATGGAGATGGAGGGACAGGCGACATCCATGCTTTCACACAAGCAATTAAAGCACTACGAGGGCAGGAATTACATTGTTAAAATGTAGAGGGGGTAGGGATGGGAAGAAGCAGTCTACTGCCGATATCCAAACACTGAAATCAGAATCATTTTGCTTTAGGATGCTTAGGGCTGATCCTGCGTTGAGCAGGGGGTAGGACTAGATGGCCTGTATGGCCCCTTCCAACTCTGTGATTCTATGAGTCTATGATCATTTTAATGGGCAGTGAGATCTGAGCAAGTGAGCTAATAGGAACTGTAAAATATTTAAAGCACAATGATTAAACATGTGTGATAACAGGATCCTTGGCTAGACTAACAAAAAAGCAATGAGGCATAAGAACTGGACTCTACTCTTGTGCTCTGTTGTGCTATGCAGCTCTGATAGCCACTTTTGAGGAGAAAAAACAGAAAGGAGCAATGAGAACAATTTGAGGGCTGGAAAACCAATATTGCCATGAGAAATTTCCCCCTGGTCTCCATCTATATTCTTAGTCTCTCCAGTGTCCTTGTATATTATTAAAGATTATCCCCTTAGCAAAGCTTTCTAAACCTGTGCCTATGCCAATACCCCTACCATCATTATTCTATACTGTTCTCCAAATGTCTTGTGGCTCTTACATTATTACACACTGGGGACCCATGACAAATTGCAGGGAGAAGGCAATACAGAAATCCTAGCTTTAGTTTTCATCTGGACCCCTCTCCCTTCTGATTAACTTTCAAATGTTTTACATTTGCAGATAATTCCCCAGTGACACTTGTTTATGTATATGGAATCAAGTAATAAAAAGTGAAGGTTAAGGAAGAGAGTAAAGATCTTAAGTCAGATGAACCTGGATTGATCAGGAAAAAGGAGGTGAGTCTTGAGATCTTACCTTGAGACTTTGCTCTCGTAGTTTGAACTCTTGATCTGTGGGCTGAGCCAACAGGGTGGGAAGCAAGACTAAAAACTGACTAGCAGAACTGTGAAATGCCTGAAAACTATGAAAAGATGTGTATTAGACACTGAAGATTTGCTTTTTTACTTGGAAACTAGCTTAAGGCAGGAACTCACTGATGCCTTGACCAGCTCAGGCAACCACTGAAGGCTGATTCACACTTGGAACTGAATTCTCATATGTGCCCAGGCCCATTTCAGATCAGAACTGTGGTCCATGGTGAGGCAAACCTCTGCCTCCTCCCCAACACAATCCCCACTGAGCCACTGTTTGTCGTACTGGGGAAAACGTATTGATGTCCACAAACAGCAGCTCCTCACCACCATTTCAGGTTAGGTAAACAGCACAGTCTTAACCATGTGCCATGATCCTAATCCAAATGAGGCCCTTGCCTACCTGGGAATTAAGTCCTGAACCAAGAACTCTCACATCAATGTCTGGCAACAGTCCATATGCCTGCTGAACAGACCTTGTAATTTTGCATGCCCTGTCCTCAGATTAAAAGACAGCCTCAGGCATAACCAGGAGATGAGAACTACTTCATCTGTGTCAATCTGCCTTAATTCCTCCTGCCCCAACCTGCTGCAAACAGCACACTAACCCAATTCCTCTCTATACTACATTAACCCTGCAATTTACCTTTGCTTTTTTCCACCCCGTTCTTGGTTGAAATCGCTGACAAAGTAGGCCGACATTACAGTTATTAGATCTGTTAGCAGTGTGACACACCAGGGCTGCTACGGGACAAACAGAGAAGTGTAATTGCAGGGGAGGGGCATAGATTTCAATTGGCTTGCAGCATAAGAAAAAAATAAGAATCAATCAGGACTAGCATCTGCTGGGATCATCATTTGCCCTGGAAGAAGGAAGACAAACTAGTTCTGAGCTGAATTCTGTATTACCGTATTTGCCGGCGTATAAGACGACCGGGCGTATAAGACGATCCCCCAACATTTCCACTCAAAATATAGAGTTTGTTACATTACATTACAGTACTATGGGCCACTATGGGCAACTATGTCTATCCCAACTGAAGTGCACCCGGTGTATAGGACGACCCCCCCACTTGGAGGCATGTTTTTCAGGGGGGGAAAGTAGTCTTATACGCCAGCAAATACTGTATATTCTGTAAAGATGCATAAACCTATAAAGGCCTGCTACAGCAGCTGGTATGATCATATAAATCTACACAGCACTAAATGCAGAACTTAAGAATTTGGTTTTCCAATAATTGCACTTGAAGTTTCTAGTTTTCTCTGAACACCACAATTCAGTATTGCCACAAGCAGCATCTGTGGAAAGCCATGGAGCTTTCCAACGGTCAGGCAATGAGGCTCTTTATTCAACCCCTCCTCCTCTTAGTAGTTTTGTATCATTGAAGTTCTTAGTAAAATATCCTGAACTCTGCAATGTAACTAAAATTAAGCAAATTATATAACTTATGTAATGAACATGGCTTTCTCAATAACCAGATCTGAATATGACCTCCTAAGGAGCTTTGCTTTCCTACCTGTTTAGTGCTGAAGCTATCCAAGATGCTCCCCACTAATTGCATGAGGAATTGGGGCAGTCCTATGTCACCGCAGAAGGTACACAACAGCTCTGAGTCACAGCGGGTGCCTAGCAAATTGCCAATGACACGGAGAGCAGGACGAAGATGAGATGCTCCTTCGAGCATCCCCTCCAGGACCTGGGCAAAGAATAAAGGTCAACAACATACATAGGCATACCATTTTGTCTATACAGGTCAAGCTATGCTATAGAAGAAGAGTTGGTTCTTATATGCTGCTCTTCTCTACCTGAAGGAGTCTTAACACAGCTTACATTTCCCTTCCCTTTCCTCTCCCCACAACAGACACTCTTGTGAGGTAGGTGAGGCTGAGAGAGCCCTGATATTACTGCTTGGTCAGAACCGCTTTATCAGTGCTGTGGCGAGCCCAAGGTCACCCAGCTGGCTGCATGAGCGTGGAATCAAACCAGGCTCGCCAGATTAGAAGTCCGCACTCCTAACCACTACACCAAGCTGTTTCTTGGTGCAGGCAACAATATTCCCAACATATCCCCATCTCAGCCCCTAAAATACTCGATACGTAATATACAGTCTCATGATTATTCTCAACAGAAGCCTAGCACAGTCAGAACACCCTAAAAATTTCCTCCAATTCTTTCTCCCTCCTTCCTGCAAAGGCATCACATTCTGAATAACTGCCCTACAGATGTCTAAGTTCCCTTTAGGCACCACTACTCACTTGCTGCCCAGAATCCCTAAGCCGGGCATGGATGCGCTGCACAAAGGTGGTGTCTCTCAGAAGACTCAGTGGGGCATTCAGCTGCACATGTTCAGGATCCGTGGCATCCATCAGGTGCTGCCACTCCTCATCACTATCCAAGTCCTAAGAAACAAGAGTGAGTCAGTGGAGATCATGATTAGGAAGCTAGGAGAGCACTTCCTTCCTGCCTAAGCATAGGACAGCACTACATGCTTACGCACTCACCTCTGTCTCCAAATCTACAGCATCAATGCTTCGTCTGCCTCGTGTCTCTACTTTGTCACTTTCGGATCTCATATCCAGAAACTCCTTTTCATAATCCTGTGTGATCCGGTTCTCTCTGTTCATGAAGAGGGATGAGAAGCTGATACACAAGAAGGTGCCTTAGAGCCAGATGGTTGATACATCAAGGTCAGAAGTGTCTACTCTGACCACGACCAGCTGACCAGGGTCTCAGCTGGAAATCTTTCACATCACTTACTGATCTGCTTAACTGGAGATGCCAGGGATTGAACCTGGTACCTCCTGCAGGCCAAGCAGATGCTTTATCATTGAGCCACATACCCTCTTGAGACTAGAGAATAGCATGCTGCCTTCACCCTCAACTGTAACCTCTTCTCACCGAGGTGTGGGGGAAGGTTCTCTTTGCTCCCACTCTGTTCCCTTTTCATCCAGAGAAGGATGCCTCTGTTCTCCAGTATTGGCAGTTGTCTTCCCTTCCTTGGTGGATGTCTGACTAAGGTGGCTTTTGTGTGGGTGGCCCTGAGCTCTTTTGGTGCTTTCTCCCTTAGACAGAGTTTTGTTTTTTGCCAGTTCCTGGAAGAGGTCAAATAGGACACAATCAGGTACTACTGTTATTAATTTAGCATCCCATAAGGAACCTTATGAAGGATGGTGCTCCTCACTTTTTTTCGAGCTTCCTGAGCCATCTTCTGCCTTGCTTTCTTCAAGATTTTTGACTGGCCACTGTGAGGGGCCAATGAATGTGTCTGCTGTTCTTTTAAGGCCTGTAGTTCAGGAGGTAGTTTGCTGGTGAAGGGATTTTCAATGCCTTGCTCAGCTGTGTCATCAATCACTGCAAAAGACGGCCCCAGTCCATAAATAGGCTTGTTGAAATGAGACCAGCAAAAAAAAGTAGATGTAAAAAGGCAGACTAGTGGAAATGCCAGGAAACAGGGGAACCCAGTACTCACCAGCGACCAGCCCAGCTATGAAAGGATGATAGAGCAGCTCCGGCCAGGACAGGCGCTGACGAGGATCCTTCATCAGCAGACCTTGCAAGAAGTTCTGCACACAAATAGGAGATGATCAATGGCATATTCCATAGACTATCTGCATCTTCCTTATAATCTGAACTGCTAGATTAACCAGAAGAACCTCAGATCTGGTGAAATCTACTACTGGAAGAGTCTTTGATCTAGCCAATTAATACAAACTGTTCACATTCTCAGCATGTTGTCTTGTGTTTATCTGTATGGCATTCAAGCATGTAGAGAGAATCCTGATTGTTGGATGTGCCTTTACAAATCTGGTGAGGACTTCAATGATGCCACTAGAGTATGTTTTTGAACCAAAGGACATCCTTTAGCAATCACAATCTTTCAAGTCTAATCCCCAAAAGTATGGGGCAAAACAAGAAGAAGAAAGGAAATCGATATGAAATTGCTGAAGCAGCAATAATTGGAGGGAGACAGAATTATGCATGCTTTCCCTGCTTCTAGCACACGGCCTCCTGTGATTCTGGGGAACTACATTTGTTTTAAACTGTAAACCTTTCCCTTAGGTATCAAATGTTTTTAAGGTACCAAGGATAGACTTTGGGTATGCTGATGTGAACAAGTAGAACACAGATCACCAAGCCAGGAGTTGTATATATGAATAACGAAGATGATTTATTTATTTACAAGTTGGTCTCAAAGAAAAGACCAGCAGCACAGGCCTCTGGATCAGGGGTAGTCAACCTGTGGTCCTCCAGATGTTCATGGACTACAATTCCCATGAGCCCCTGCCAGAAAATGCTGGCAGGGGCTCATGGGAATTGTAGTCCATGAACATCTGGAGGACCACAGGTTGACTACCCCTGCTCTAGATAATCCGAGGGGCAACCTGGCTGAGACACAAAAGGTTAACCTGGTTATAGCTTCAGAGTGTGATCTGCATTTTCTTTAACGCTTTAATGTACAAGAATTAGCCATTTGGTTGGATCTTCTCACAAAGGCAGGATTCCACCCACATCGGACTACCCTTTCTCAAGAGACAGACAAAATGGTATGACTTACTATCATCAGAGACATGCTTGACAATCGGGTACTCCATCATCTCCCAGAATTAGACTTAAACCACTGTGTCACACTTCCATGTGAAGTTACAGTTCAAACTGTCTGTTGCTGAGGCAGATTCCAAAACTATCCCTGCCCTCCCCCTAAGGCAGATCTGAGCTAACTCCTGCTGTGCTTGCATATGACATTCCATACTCTCTCTGAAAGGGGACTGGATACTGAAGCAGCACTCCTGAAGGCTCTGTCCCTCCAGGGACAGGACAGCCTCCTGTCTGTCACATATAGAAGAAGAGTTGGTTTTTATACCCCACTTTTCACTGCCCAAAGGAGTCTCAAAGCAGCTTACAATCAAAGTGGCTTACAAAGTGGCTTTCTCTCCCCATAACAGACACCCAACGAGGTAGGTGGGGCCGAGAACACTCCGTAAAAACAGCTTTTAATATGACTGTGACTAGCCCAAGATCATCCAGCTGGCTGAATGTGAAGGAGCAGGGAATCAAACCCAGCTTGCCAGATTAGAAGCAGCCACTCTTAACCATTACACCAAAAATAACAATCCTATAAGTAAAATGACAATATTTGAAAACCTGCCTTGAATTCACTGGCAAGAATGGGAAATAAAACAACAGAGAGTTACCTTGAAGTGGGGGCTCATGTTTTTAGGCCATTTGATGGGGTCCTTGATAATCAGGCTGACCAACTGGAAGATGCTGTTGGTGTAGAAGGGTGGTGTCCCCACATACAGTTCGTACAGAATGCAGCCTACTGACCAGAGGTCAGCTGTATGGTCATAAGGCTTCTCCTCCACTAGCTCGGGAGACATATACAGCGGAGTTCCCTTAATAGACGTCAGCACCATGGTGTGGATGCTCATTGCACGGGCAAACCTTCCCAACAAAGAAAGAACACAGACATTTCAGTGCCAGCTCCAGAGACCGGGAGGAAAGGTGTCAGGATCTTAAGGCACTTACCCAAAGTCACACAGCTTGATCACACCCTCTTTCCCCAGCAGGATATTCTGAGGTTTCATGTCCCGGTGTAGGATGCGATGGGAATGCAGATAATAGAGGGCTGAAACTAGCTGAGATGCAATGTCCTGCACCTGAGAGAGATAAAGAACATGCATGACACATAACAAAGACCAGTTACTGGCTGTGAAGAAGCTCCTCAGCTTCAGGACAAAGCTTCTGTTCTTTCCCTTATCTCAGCTGGTGTCTCTCAATAGTAGACTGCAGTTCCATCCCCAGACACAGAATTCTACCTGCACTGGCCAAGCTATGGTCCCCTGTTAATCAGACATCTGCTATCCAGCTACACTGATTGACTGCATTTGTAGAACCGTCCCTCTTAGCACAGCTATCTTAGGCAGCGCACATCAGTTTAAAACCAACAGAACAAACAAAATTAGTTTAAATTACTCTAAAACTACTGCAAAACAGCAGTTGAGATCTTTCCATTCCTAAGCCTGATCCATCTGGGAGTCCTGGGGTGTTTCAAAGAGGGTGTGTGTGCTCCTGGTGGTCTTTATAGCTTGGCCTCAACCGAATACTCAGCATAAGAGCTCCATTTTGCAAGCCCTGCAGAACTCAGTAAGCTCTGACAGGGCCTGTGTCTCCATTGGGAACTCATTCCGGAGCAGAGGGGGGGAAGAGGGGAGAACTGAAAAGGCCCTGGTCCTCATTGAGATCAGGAACTTAAAAAAATGTTTTCATAATTTACAAATAAAGGCAGCAGCATGACATCCAACCATCTCATGCCATTTACACAAATGCACGGTTTGAATTCCATGCTTCCTGAGGACTTGTTATCCTTCCTTTCTCTAGTCATTCTTCCACTTACTTAAGTACCTACTTTACACTCTTACCTCAGGTCACAATTACCTGTTTCTCAGGCAGGTTCCCATCATCTTCAAGGATTTGGAAAAGCTCCCCTTCAGCATAATCTGTCACTACCACCACCTGGAATACAAAAGCAAAATCACAACCTTCTCATGAGGCAGGAATCATGCTATCACTAAAGAACCTGCACTTTGAAAGAAACAGAAGAACACTATTTTCTGGGACCTGAGAAGTGGGTGTGAGCAACACCTACAAACAGTTGCTGCAAAAGGACACTCTGCTGAAAGATCTCAGCAAATTGACTGATGCCATCTCATAGCTTGATCAGCCATTCACAAACAGATAGTTGTTGTCCTTCCTGACTCCTGCTTCACTCTATCAAGTAAGCAATCCTAAATAGAGTTACATCCTTCTAAGTGCATTTAAATCAGTGGATTTAAAAGGGTATAATTCTGTTTAGGAGTACATTGCTAGGGAGCACATACTGGGTTCTTATGGGACTATTATACCACCTGACTGGCTTTTTCTCATCCTGCATACTTGAAAATGATCACCTCTCACCTCTTTGTCAGTCTCAAAACTGTCAAGCATTTGCACAATGTTGGGGTGATGAAGCCCTCTCATGATCTCAATCTCTCGCTGCAAATTCGTCAGCTCTTTCTGTGATCGGCCCACTTTGGGTATAAACTTCAAGGCCACCACCTGCCAAAAAGCAATCACAATCTGGAAACATGCCACATATTCCTCCCCACCCGTTCTTCTTATTTATTTACTTATTTCAAGACCATCACCCTCAACAATAGCCGTCTTATGGCGGCTTACAGAGTATAAAATAAAAGATTATAACATAAAACCCATAAAAACCCTTAAACAATACAAATAGATGGTGGCATAATAAGTCCCTTAACCCTCCCAAAAGCCAGCCTTGCTGTTCCAACCCTGGGCCTATACAGATGACCCTAGGTGATGTCAACCCGGGGGAGGGGGGGGCTGGATTGTTGAAAGTAAAAGGTAGAGCGGGATCCACAGTTTAGTAACTCTGGTTAGTGCCCTGGCCACAACCAAATGCCTAGCAGAAGAGCTCCATCTTACAGGCCCTGTGGAACCCAGGGAGCTCTTTCAGGGCCCTAAGCTCCTCTGGGAGCTCATTCCACCAAGTTGGGGCTAGGGCCAAAAAGGCCCTGGCAGAGGCCAGGTGAATGTCCCAGGGGCCTGGGACCCCCAGTAAATTCATGGCCCAAGAAACTAATTGTAGGGATATCAGCAGCATTGCAAGTTCAGGGCACATATCTCAAACCACTCTCTTCAAAAACTCTTCTTTCTAAATGCCCAGTGAGGTTTATTCCCATTAAGCTTTTGTTCTTACCTGGGCACTGTATTTGCGACGTCCCTTATATACCCTTCCAAAGGAACCTTCTCCAATTACCTCCAAAACATGGTATTTCTCCATGATGGGAATGTGGGGAAAGGAAGGAGATTTCTATCCTGAAAGTGCAAATATAAAGATGTTGCCGGTTTGGGGAATTCTTGCGGGTATCTAAACATTTCATATCTCTTGTGATACTATCTGCTCTTTAAGTTCTCTTCTCAGTCACCACACGTTTGTCCCTCTTGAACCAGACATTTTCACCCCTCATTGTCCCAAGTTTCACATTCCCTATTAATCCCAAATCATGCTCTATGTTTTTTTAACCTCCCTCCCTTCCTCTGTATTGCTATAGGTGACATACATGGCTCTCTATTCTTCCATTTGATCTTCACAACAATCCTGGGATGCAGGATGGGTTGAGGGAGGGGAAAGTGGCTGATTCAAGTCTACTCACTGGACTTCACAAATGAATAGGATTTGAATCTAAGTTTTCAGTACCCAGCTGTAGCCCAACTCTGCTATAACCTGCAAAGGGAGCCCAGCTGTAGATTCTGCCAGTGTTTATCTCTCTCCACCAGCCTTTCAAGAGAATCTGCTCCAAGCAAAATCCTTTCTAGATCCTCTTGCTACCTGGAATGAAGATGTACCATCCCTCCTTTCCCCATTAATATTCTCTTTTCCTAAATTTAGATTTCCATATAAACCAGGTCTGGTGGTAGCTTAAGAGCAGCCTTTCTCAACTTTTTTACCATTGAAAAACTCCTGAAACATTATTCAGGCTTTGAGAAACCCCAGGAATGGCACGATCGTGCAGAATATGGTTGGGAATAATACCTGTGTACACACCCACCCAGGGCCTTCCCATCCTCTCCAGGCACATCATTGGCCACTTTGGGAGGGGGGAGGGTCAATTGACATGACCATGCCTGATATATCTATATCTATATTAACTCCCACTCATTCAGGAAGCCCTTCCAGGGCTGTCAGGAAACCCCAGGGCTTCACAAAAGGCTAGGAGAACCTAGGTCTCTACTAGCAGTATTTATTTCAGCATGAGGTTGTATGAATCAGAACTGAGTTCAGACTTACGGAAGCACATTCTGCAGTAAAGATACCACTGGACTTTTGTTTCATTTTACTGCAACTGACCAGCATATCTACCTCTCTGCAATTGATTCACACATGTTAGTTCATCTCCCTATCTTTAAGAAGCCTGAACAGATTTATAGATGTAGCACCATTTTATACTGTGTGTATAAACAACAAAGAAGAAAAATATATTCCTTTGGGCTACATCAGAGGGAAAGTTAAGACAGCAATGCCCTTTCTCTGTAGGCTACACCCACTGTCTGGCTCTTTCCCTTTTGGAATGTTATGGCTCAGTCAGTTAAATGTTACCTAAAGTTGGCACTTGGGTTAGCTCATTTTCCTTATCCTTGGGTGCATTGCATTTGTTATTTTGAATGATTAAATGGCACAATGATGGTATATAAATAAATTATGTGGTATAAACTATCAAGAAGCGGCCTGTCTTTAAAAAGCCACTGTTTTCTTTGTCTCTTTGATTCAACTGTTACCCTTCCTTCCTTGTTGGGAAACCAGTACTTTGCATCTCCACCAGGAGACAGGTTTTTTCCAAGTCAGCGAGATCCATTCATTAACATATTCACGTCTTTCTATTACTTATTAGCATGCGTGGCCCACCTCACCCTAGAGTAAGGGGCTCTGAACTGCGAGGGCTGCCGCGCAAGCTTCTCCCGTCCACATCATCCCTCCGACAAAGCAGAGGGGCGTCACCTACCAGCGCTGCGATCCGAGGGGGCATTTGCGGAGGACGAACTCTCTGGGACTTTTACGCCGAAGCTAACTGATCGGGGTTCCTGCGAGCCAATGTCGGTCCATCCACCTGGATCGGAACCCCGACTCTCAGAGCCAGCCCGGGGCCATCGCCCAGCTCCTCTCACTTCGGCGCGGCTGGAGGGAGTCGCGATCCGCTCCCCGGGAGGAGGCGGCGTCTGCCCGGCGGCTTCTCGGGCAGTTATTGGCGCAGGCGCCCCTCAACGGCGTCCCCAGCGTCGCCTAGCAACTGCGGCCTCCGGAAGCGAGCCGGGCTGGACTTGCAAGCGTTTCCGCACCAGCGTTGGCAAGATGGCGGCGGCTGCCTGTGATGGAGACCCGGGGGCAGCGGTGGAGGGAGACTGGTAAGCGGTGAAAGCGATGCGGCGTTACTGTCCGGAAACGCTGGAGCGAACTGCTCTCGTTCCCCGCTTTTTCTTTTCGACCGGCAGCCACTTGGTTTCGAGTGTAACCGCTCGCGGGCTCCGAAGACCTTCGATAGCCCTTGTGGGAGCGCCTAGGGCTTGTACAGCCCTTTCCAGCCTTCACAGAGCTTCGCGTGCGCTGTTGCAATGCCCGCAACAGCCCTGTCAAGTAGAGGGATGTCGTTACACTTTGGAAGCACGATGAAGGGGGAAGTGGCTTGCCCAATTTGTGATTTCGTGACGGAGATGGGATTCGAAGTAGGGGTTCCCTGATATGTACCGCCGTCTGTTAGGTGCGATGTTATAATGTGTCTTGCAATTTTAGTCAGCAGGAGGCAAAGCGAGCCAAACCGGAGTAGTCCCCTTAGAGTAGCGATCCCCAACCTGTGGGCCGTGGACCACATGTGGTCCTTCGACTAATTGGAGGTGGGCCCCGTAGGACGCCTTCTCCCCCCCCTGTCATGAGTTAAACTGTCAGTTTAACTGTCATGAGTTAAAATTTCCATGAAAATAAAATGTTCCTCACTGTTTGAAGAAAACTTGCCTTCTGCACTGGGGTCAGAAGGCAGGCTCACTTAAAACCATGTCTTCTAGCCAAGTCGAAGAATCTGAAGAAAGGATCATTGTGTAACATGGTGGCTTTCTCTTTAGGGTGCTGCCCTCAGAGGTGGAAGTCTTAGAATCCATCTACTTGGATGAGCTGCATGTGTCTAAAGGAAATGGCAGGTATTTGAAGCTTTGCTGAACCTGTTACTGGCAAGTGTTGATCTTTCCCATATTTCTGCAAATGCAATCCAGAGACTGAGCTCTTGTGTTGGTAGCCTTAAATTGTCCTGAGTTCTCTTCATATCCCATTTTTTGGATCAGACTGCAGTGACCTGTGCAAATTCACAATGACTTGCAACCTGTGGTTTGTTTTGAGACCTCCCTCAACAGTGAGACCTTCCTCCCAGTTCAGATATCCTCATTCAAATTCCCAGCTTGATAGGAGTGCATGTGGGTGTTGGAGAGAAGTCTGCTGTTTATTTAATCAATATTCTCAGCTCCAGAAAAGAAAATACACAAACTGTTTTATTTTCCCTTCATTATTGTTCTTTATCTGATTGATGGCTGGCCTTCACCTGAAACTTCCTTTTAACTTAGGACCATGCCCTGGGAAATCTGCATTACGCTGTATCCAGCAACTGCTGAGGACCAGGCCTCTCAGTATGTCTGCTTCACTCTTGTGCTCACTGTGCCCAGTCAGGTAAGGCTCCTTCTTTCCTTGGTGGGTGTTTTGTAATAGAACATAACTGGACTCTTAATTTCAACCATGATTTGTATTGTTTTAGTATCCCAATGCCATACCAAAGATTGATATCCGGAATCCCCGAGGGCTGTCAGATGAGCAAATCCAGAAGTAAGTGTGTGTTAATAAACTCACTGTTAGTAAGGTAATATTTAATCTGTTTCATATATTTCTGATAAAAGCAGGGTTCCCATCTTTAACTTGTTTCCTGTGATCTTATGCAGAATGTGCTTTATATTCCGAAACAGCAGATTTTATGTTGTTTGGAGGTGTTTTACATTCTTTCAAGAGCTGTTATTCCTTTTGTTGTATACTACCTTCAGCCAGAGGGGGAGAGGAGGATGGGCCAGGATCTGGTGGTGTCATTTTCCCATCCCTTTCATGAAGGGCAAAGAAGTGATTCAAGTAGCACTGGATATTTTCAATTGCTTGAAGTGTGACTGGTCATTTCCAAATGTTTTTTCTATACCCCTCTGCTTTATACTGCTCTTCTTTTGATTTGGAATAGGGCTGTGAAGGCAAAGGATAAAGCTGTTGCTGTGACATAATTAATACTCTGATGAAGAAAGGAAATTATGTAGCCAAAGTGCAAGTTGTAGCTTCCATAAACAGGATGTATATCCTGACAGTTGTAACATTTTGTAGCGGGTTGTGCACCCTGTCCCTTCACCCCACCCCTTTGGGCCGTTTTGTTTTTGGTAATAGGAGAAAACTTCCAGGCGTTTTGGCTTCAATGAAGTTTGTCACCATCCATCAACCTTTCTCCCTCCTCCTTTTCCTCTCCTGTCTCTAACTGCCCTTTCCCCAAAGTTCCGCCCTCTTTTCCTCCCTTCCTGGTTCCCCCCCTCTTCTCTCTGGTTCTCAGACGTTCCATCTTCTTGCCTGCCACTCTTTCCTCTTTCACAGTCGTCCCACAGCTTCTCTCCAAGGGCTCACACACTGGCTCTGCTCATGCAACTGAGTGGGGAGGCATGCGTTTTCCTTCCCCTTCCCTCGCACTCTCCAGAGTGTCCCCGGTTTCTTTCCTAAGTCCAGGGACGTCCCTATTTCTTTTCTCCTGTCTTCTATGTCATCTCCAGTCTCTATTCTTGCATTTGAAGTTGCACCCACCATTTTAGAGACCACATCTCCATGGTTTGCACCAGCGTGGCTTGTTCTGTTTTTCAGCCGTTTCTCCTGCAGGCACCCACATCCCCAGACACATTTATGTACCTTTTCTCAGCCTTTACCGTTGAGAAACCCCTGAAACATTCTTCAGGCTTCCAGAAGTAGCACAATCATGTAGAATATGGTTGGTAAACATAGCTGGAGCCCCTCCCCTTCCCACTGCCTCCAGGCCCATCATTAGCCATGGGGGGCAGGTTGACATCTGATAAATGTTTAACAAATTTTAAAAAATATATTTAAAAATTAACTAACTCCCACCCATTTGGGAAACCCTTCCAGGGTCATCATGAAACCCTGGTTGATAAACCTGCGTTAATTTATAAAATAAAGGAAGATATGAAGCCTTTGTAGAAAAAGTGATTTCATCAAGGTAAGGGGCTTTTGTAGAAAAAGTGATTGCTTTTCTTGTATCTTGGTGAAATCAATGTACCATAGGACACCTAGCAAAACAAATACATTGTTTTCATCTAAAGCAGGGATTCCCAGCCAGGGTTCTGGGGAACCCTGGGGTTATGCAGGAGCTCTACATGGCTTATATGACCTTTCCCAGAAATTTGGATAGCTGCTGATATCAGTAGATGTCACCGGAGTCCACTTTTCTTCATACCCAGTCTCTTTCTCCACAATGGAAATGGTAAATGGTCAGTTGATTGGTTAGCTGGCTCCCACATCTTCCACATGCACTTTTCTGAAGGGGAATGTTATCACTTCCTTGAAACCTGAAACTGCAGAGACCTGCTGCCAGTCTGAGTAGACAATACTGCTCTTGATGGACTAGTGATTTGTTGCAGCATATGGCAGCTTCATATTCTGCTTTCCACTTCCTTCCCCTGGCCATAGCCTTATTGGCTGGTCCCTGAAAAGCTGAGCAATTCCAGGCTAGTACTGAACAGATGAGCAAGGAATTGTATTCCTGCAAATCAATTAAAAGAGGGGCCTTGCACTACCAAGACACCACCACAGGGTAACTCATCATATGCCATTGTTAGTGTGACAGCGCAGGACCCTTTTGTTTTGCCCTTGTTCCACAGCAGCTGTGGCCTAATCACATCTCACATCATGCCTGGAAGGTGGCATTCCAATTCTTACTGCTGTTGTGTCACTACTTCCTTTTTTATTTGTTCTAAAGCAGCTACTGTGGAAGATGTGATGCTGGTTTAAAAGCTGTGGCTAGAGACTTCAGCCAAAGAATCTGCATTCCTTGCAGCTTTAGGGGTGGGGCAATGATGTTGGACTATGTACCATTATCATGTCCAGGCAGAAGTCCAGATATGACATCATCACTTGAACTGATGTTGTAGAAAATAAATGGTGCTACCATAGAGTTTGTAGAGCATCAGCTGATAGCTGACACTGACCATTTTTGGGGTTGCACCTGGATATTACATTGGCACTAAGCCAACATCAGACCACCAAAACCCCCTTATTCCTTAGGTGTTACTCTCTCATCCATCCATCCATAGTTGTTCGCTCACATATCCTGTCTCCTTCCTTGATATCTATTTTCTTTGCCTCTCTCCTAGGATTTCTCAGACACTGCAACATCTTGCTGAGGAGCATCTGGGTACAGCTATTCTCTATGAGCTAATAGAGGTAAAACAACAGAAAAGCAACAAGAGGTGGAGCAAGGAGGCAGGGTTTGGAGAAATTGTCCACACTTGTAGGTGGAGGGTGGCCTCTGCTTGTAGGTGGAGGGTGGCCTCCTCTTAGGTTTGGTTTTGGCTGGTAAAATTTGCTGTTTCTGACTTCCCAGAAAGGAAAGGAAATCCTTACAGACAACAATATCCCTCATGGACAGTGTGTGATTTGCCTGTATGGCTTCCAGGTAAGGGCGTGCTGCAGTAGCATCTTGCTGTCATATTCGGGGAGTCAGAGAAATGGTTGTGGAAAGAGAAAGATAGGACTTATTTAAGAATAAGAAAAAGAATGCTGGTTTGTGTTTAGGTGGGGTCATACTTGTGCTAGGAGGGGGGATCAGAAAGCAGTTTATAGCTGAAGGCACAAGAAAGGCAGGAGTGTCCTAAGCTCTGCATTGGTGGAGTATAAAACAGTGTGAGGACTGAATTAACACCAAAATTGTGTGCTTTATACATTTATCTTCAGATACACTAATAAATGAATTCTTTGTCATACAGTTGTGCATCTCTGCAAAAATTTGTATATTATTTGAGGAAGCCCAAATTCTGTATTCATCGAAGATCTTGTCATTTAAACAAATTTACTATACTCTTTTATCTTAATGACATTGCTTAATGACTGGATACAAAACTGGATATTTCTTTTCAAGGACCAAGTTATGGAACAAAGGGTGCTGGGATGATGCCTAGCAGCTCCCCAAATAGACAATGAACTATATATACACAACAAGCATCTCCTATATTCAGATGATTGCACAGCTAATTACAATGAAATGGAAACTACTGTCATTCTGTATTCTGCTGAGCAAAGTTTGCTTATTTATTAAAATATACCCTGCCTTTCCTTTTGGTCCAAGTTTGAAACCTTCGTCCAATCTAAGGTACCTTTCTCCAACTGAAGTGACTTTTTATTGGAAGAAGACTGCTTAGGCCAGAGGAAGGTTTTTAGGAGGATTGGACCTAGCACAGTAGTTGCAAGTTTTTCCCCCAACTGTGCATCCAAGGAAATTTTTTTTTTGGGGGGGGGGGGATGTAGGACTTCAGTTCTAAAAACACTAGCTTGGGTATTTCAATAATGATATAAATGAATTATATGGCACTGAGCTCAAAAAAACATTCATTATCACCATAGTCTTTACATCTGCCCATTTAAGTATGCCAGCATTCAGTCCTTCAATCCAAATTTCAATCCAAAGTAACCAGGGCCTCTTCTCTGCACACAGCAAGGGAGTAATTGATTCTCCATACCTGGGCTTTAGCTCTTTATTCCTTAGCATGTCTTTATTCCTGCTCTGGCATGTCCTGCTCTGACACTTTTAATACATTTTTGACGGACTTCTTTATTCATGTAGAATGCTGCACATGAATCTTTAAATCCAAGCAATGATTTTTGTACAACAAATTCAGAAGTGAGGTGTTGGTGCACTGTGTGATGTGTGCTGAATATTCACAACACTAGACATACTTTTCAGGGAAATTTCTTGTGGCTTCTGTGCAGGAGAATGAAGCTTTCACTAAGACGCCATGCTACCACTACTTTCACTCACGTTGCCTTGCCAGTTACGCAACACATATGGAGGAGGAGATCCGTGCACAAAGGAGGGAGAGAGAGCAGTCTTTGACATCTTTACCAAAAGAGGTAATTACACCTCATCCATCCTTTTAAGCATCTACACTTTTCATAGACAATATTTAAGACTAGAACAATCCTTCTAGCTTATTTTGATTTGTTTAGTTGGCAATAAGACCAGTATACAGGATTATCTAACGTAGGTGTTAAATCAGCTTTTCCATGCCTGTCCCTGCCATATTTTTTGCTGAGGTAAGGGTTGTGAGTTATGTTTTATCATCTTTGCCAAGCAAGGCTACTTGTGCCCTACCTGCCCCCAGACTGTTTGGCTACAGTGATCCATGTAATGGTCACCTCTAGACTTGATTTCTGTAACTCAGTCTATGCTGTCCTGCCTTTGTTGTTGACCTGAAAACTCCAGCTGGTGGAGAATGCAGCTGCTACGGTCCTCACTGGTTCATCTTGGTGGACTCATATTCAGCCAGTGCAGAGGCAGCTGCATTGGTTACCAGTTCTGGCCCAGATCAAGTTCAAGATTTTGGCCTTTAAGGCCATGTGCGGCTTGGGCCTAGCCTATCTGAGGGACTGCTTGTATCCTTATGCCCTTTGCAGGGCACTTTGCTCTGCAAGTACTAATCTGTTGGTGGTCCCTGGCCCCGGAAAGATATGAAGAAGAAGAAGAAGAAGAAGAAGAGTTGGTTCTTATATGCCGCTTTTCCCTACCCGAAGGAGGCTCAAAGCGGCTTACAGTCACCTTCACATTCCTCTCCCCACAACAGACACCCTGTGGGGTGGGTGAGGCTGAGAGAGCCCTGATATCACTGCTCGGTCAGAACAATTTTATCAGTGCCGTGGCGAGCCCAAGGTCACCCAGCTGGATGCATGTGGGGGAGCGCAGAATCGAACCCGGCTCGCCAGATTAGAAGTCCGCACTCCTAACCACTACACCAAACTGGCTCTCACCACGGGCCAGGGCCTTTTTGGTCCTGGCCCTGACCTGGTGGAATGAGCTCCCAAGAGAACTGAGGACCCTGACAGAGCTGGCAAAGTTCCACAGGGCCTGTAAAATGGAGCTCTTCTGCCAGGTCTTTGGTTGAGGCCAGGTTAGCAAGATCAACGGGTTCCCCTCAAATCTAGCTATAGTATCTGGCGCACCCTTGTTAGTTGACTGCAGGAATCATAGAATAGAATCATAGAGCTGGAAGGGGCCATACAGGCCATCTAGTCCAACCCCCTGCTCAACACAGGATCAATCCAAAGCATCCAAGAGAAGTGTGTATCCAACCTTTGCTTGAAGATTGCCAGTGAGGGGGAGCTCACCACCTCCTTACGCAGCCTATTCCACTGCTGAACTACTCTGACTGTGAAGAATTTTTTCCTGATATCTAGCCTATATCGTTGTACTTGAAGTTTAAACCCATTACTGCGTGTCCTTTCCTCTGCAGCCAACGGAAACAGCATCCTGCCCTCCTCCAAGTGACAACCTTTCAAATACTTAAAGAGAGCTATCATGTCCCCTCTCAACCTCCTTTTCTCCAGGCTGAACAACAGGAGTTAGAAGGGATTTTGCCATCTTAGTAAATTTTGGATTTGCGCTGTCTTTAGGAGGGGGTTTTATGGGGATTTTTATATGTTACCCACTTTGAGTCCAAGGAAGGTAGAAGGCTAGAAATTTAATAAATATAAATATATTAAGTCTAGGAAATCTGGTTAAAGAGCCTTGTCAATAGCACATTCCAGTTATTAAAACCTTGGGGTTCAGTTGATGGAACTGATTTTTGTATCTTGTAGAGAGAATGTCTTTATTGGGCACATTTGTCAGAATTCCTGGTAGACAAACGACAGGTATTAACATATTCGAAAGGTCATTGTAGTTGGGAAATAAAATTAATCTTATTTCCACTCCCCTTTCAATAACATAGTGAGTTTGTGTTTATTGAGGGGTGGGGTTGTTGTTGATTTCTTTTAGGGATAGATTTTGTATTTGTTGTGATGTATCTAAGTCATCGTTAGCATTAGGAATGCTCATTAACCTAAAAAGGAGGCACCTGTATTGATGAAACTCATTTAATCAAATTAATGTAATTCCTCATGTGCCTGAGTGTTGTGCTTAGAAGAAAGATAAGTGCTCTGAGGATCCCAGCAGAAAGGCTGAGTTTTCCTGCTGTTTTCCTGATAGCTCTGGGCTTCAGTGCTAGTAGCATTTCCTTGGGGCAGAACAACCCCCTAGGCAGGATATTAGTGGAACAGGGGGATGGTGACAAACTGTGTTTGAATTTAAGACTTTGTTGTTACCATATTCTGTACAGGAAGTTGAAGTGCAGTGCCCGGTCTGCAGGGAGCCTCTGGTCTATGACCTAGCAACACTGCAAGCAGCAGCACCACCTCAGCAGCCAATGGTAAGGAGAAGAATGTACATAGAACTTTCTATCACCTCAGTGTTCTCATTCTTCCATTGGACTTTTGGCAGCCATATTTCACTGGGGCTTCTATATATATGATTGCCCAGTAACCATGTGAATGACCACAGACTAAGGGTGGTTAAGAGCTAAATCAGATTTTTAATTTTATTAAAGTTGGTGCACAAAGATGGACGCAAAAGCAGGAACCTGAAAACCAAGACAAACTAGGCTTCAAAGCCCGCTCGTAAGGGCTTTGAAAGGGGAGCTCCGCGGCAGCGGCCCCCACCCGCCCCCTCCCTGCCAAGTCCCCAGCTTCCCTGCGGGCCTTGGAGCAGATCCGCAGGAAGCCTCTGCCGCCCGGGCCGCTCCACACCGAACTACAGCCAGTCGTGTAACGGGCCAATTGGAAGGTGCTTCGTGCCTTCCGATTGGCCCCTCACCCAAATGCCTGGAATTCTTGTCAGTCCGGGTGAGGGGCCAATTGGAAGGTGCTTCGTGCCTTCCAATTGACCCCCCACCCAGCCTGGCTCCACCTACTTCTTCGCCCACTTAGGCCTTAGCCAATTATGAATACCGCTCCCAGCAGTTTCAGATGTATAGCCTGTCTTGTTATGAGACGTGGATTTTAACTCTGCTTGGTTTCTTGGCTTCCAACTGTGCTAGCTTGGTTTCAGCCTACTGATTTCAAAGGAGTATGTCTGTGTAGTGTAGCACTGTTAGTCTGCTGAGCAAAGTGGGAAGAAATTGAGTGACAAAAATATAACAAGGTCATGACCCAAGGAAGCTTTCCCTTCATTACACAATATGTAGCACATTGAGTGAAAGGTTTACAGACATTTAGTACAGCCTTATCATTTACACACTGCAAACTCTAAACCTTTCGCCCTGTTATGAATGTACCTCACAGTTCCCTCATTAAAGCATACCTTCCCAAAAATCAGATTGCAAGCTTGTAAAGCAGAGCCAAAAGATTTTCTTTTTACTCAGATCTGACCTTCAGGTGTGGTGCTTCTTCCTCTAGGAGAAATACTGCCCTGATGCAAAGACATTACAGCTTAGAGAACAACTGCGCCTCATCTACCAGAGACAGCAGGAGAAAGGTGGCATCATTGACCCTGAAGCTGAGAGAAACCGCTACTTTATTAGCCTGCAAAAGGTAAGTGGGCTCAGCAGGACTAATATGGTAATGCTGAAAACAGTAGTACTAGGGACAGAATGTAGAATTGAAATAGCATTTTTCAGACTGGGCGGGGTCAGTTGCTCCTCTTGGTGAAGGAGCAATTGGATGCTTTGTGACATATCCTGTATTGTGGCACAAGATTTTTAAAATGCTATTTGCTTCGTTGGCAGTTTCTTTAGAAAATGTCTATAATTGCTGGTGGCATTTTGCAGCTTGCTGTGGGAGGGCTGTGTTCTGGGAAGTCAGGGTTGTGGGCATACATACTTGGTGACACCACCATCTCATTTGTGGAACTTTCTCCATCCACAGAATGAGTATGAAACTGTAGGGTTTGTGGTTTTTGTCATTCACTTTGGCTTGCCTTCTCAGCCCCTAGCTACTATTGAACATGAGCATACAGCCATCTCAGAAGATGTCACAAGTGCTGAGAAGCAGCTGGGCCCAGCAACAAGCTCAGAACCTACTCTGAGAACTGCAAAGGTTGCACTAGAGAGGAATGAATCTGAAAAATCAGAGAGACCATCTTTCCCTCTGCACCAACATAACAAGAGAGAGAGGACTCGAGCAGAGAGGCCATCTTTCTGTGGCCCAGGCCAGCAACTGCACTGCAAGACTTTGGAGATGCCCGCAGAAACTTGCTGTCTCTTCACTGTTGATGGAGAATCCAAAGCCTTCAGCTGGAGATCTCACTGTAAGAAGGAAAGAGGAAACTCTGGAAGATACAATCAAAGCATTCTGAAACCTTGTACCAGAGAACAAGTATCTGCATGCTCTGCTAAAAAAGAGCCATGTGCCAGGGGTACTTCACCAGCCAAAGAGAGAACATACTTTAGAGAGGAGAAAGTTGGTGCACAAAGATGGACGCAAAAGCAGGAACCTGAAAACCAAGACAAAGAGGAGGATAGTCTAGAGACTAGCCAACATGAACTCAGGAGACCCACTAGGTGGCAGAGTCAGCATGCAGTACAGGACTGCAGGCGGTGGGGAAAGCCCAGAGGAAGAGAACATGGATCTTATTCTAGAATGCCGAGAGGTCGTGGGTGGACAAAGCCCAAATCAACTGCAGAACCACAAGTCCAACAGACCAAAGGAGGCTCCTAGCAGGAAGAGGTTGAGGCTTGCAGAGTTCTAGAGGAGGAGAAGATTGTTTTTGTGATGTCAACCACAGGCCTCTGTGATATAAGCACAGCTGGCTTGGAATTTTCTTCTACCTCATGGGTGGGCTTCATGTTGTGGAGTAATAATGAGCCTTCCTGAGTTCATGATGCTGCCTAGGGAATGTGGTAAAGCATAATTGTGAACAATAAACGATGACATGAATGGATAAATGGTAGAATCTTGTAGCAAATCAGCTGTGGTGCAGTGGTCTGGGTGGGATGAGAGAAGGATTAAATTCCTTGGCATGAAACGTCAAAACTGTAGTTTTCAGCTCTGTCCTATTGGGGTTTTTTAAACAAATTTATTTAAAATGACTATTTTTAAAGAGCTATGATATAGCACAGGATAAATAGCATCAGAGGTATTCACAGGTCTTGCTCCACTTCTGTGCATTAACAGCTGTTGGTACATGACATGGTATGATGATGGCTCTGAAAGGGGTGAACTTGAGGCTTGACAATCCATTAATAATTCAGGTTCTGTTAAGTAAACTGTAAAACAGAACAGCCTTTGTTCAGTTTTTAAAAGTTGTGAACAGGCTGCTGAACACTCAGTTCTCCATCGGCTCATAGTGATGAGTTGTAACTCAGTGGCAATTGACTCTGAATCTTGAATGCTGAGCACAGCCATCTTAAACAGCCAAAGGTCCTTTGTCTCTTAGGAAAAAGCAAGTTCTGAGTTGGTTAGTATCTTAGAAGCTAGATTTAGAGGCAGATTCTTTGCACTAAGCCTATTAAGTATATCAGCATTAGCTGCCAAAAAAGAAAGAAAGAAAGACAAAAATTAGGTCCACTGATCAACTCAAATGTGATTGACATCTAGCAGTCATACAGTAATAATGCCGTTACTTCTAAGCCATTTTGGATTCCTGGTTCAATCTTGGTAACAGTAAGATATTATCCTTTTTTTTTTTTGGTAACTACTTGTTTTCACACATGTACCTAATATGAAAAATATTCAACTCATCATTTTGTAGGAGATAACCTTTGTATCAATTTGTTTATACAGTCCTGGTAACCAGCTCTTCATACACAAAGCTCAACCTTGCCCTCATGAGTATATTTTGCTCAGAGGACCGGTCTGAACGTGTTGTGTGTATATATATGGACACTGTGCCAATCACGTGAGCCGCAGTTGTTGCCCACCATTTTCCATTTTGCCAGATGTTTGGTATATGCAAACCACAGGAGCTTCACTCTAGGATGGGGTGGCCAAACTGTGGCTCTCCAGATGCCAATGGACTACAATTCCCATGAGCCCTTGCCAGCATATGCTGGTAGGGGCTCATGGAAATTGTAGTCCATGGACATCTGGAGAGCCAAAGTTTGGCCACCCTCGGATATAGTAAAGTATATTACCTATTTAAGCCAAAAAAGCACATTGTTCTCCTAATATTTGTCCTCATAATTTTCTTTTTGCACCAGTTGTGTAATGAAACCTTTCTGTCAGGTTTGGCTGACAGTATCCTGCTGCTTCCAAGTTGGTCCCAGGCAGTGAATTGGGTAGATAATAGGCAAGGCTATACCTCTTTCCATGTTTCTGCCATTCAGTGTCTGAAATGTTGGAACTTGCATTGCGCCTGAGCAGGAGTAGGGCAAAAAGTCTGAGAGGCAATAACACCTCTTGCCTCCTCCTGTCCTGCCACCTACCTTTAATGGTGGTACTCCTGCCAGCAACTTCACTTAATCATGCAGTGAACTAGCCCTGCATACACAGAATGGGGAGAAATAGAAACATGTGGATTTCTGCCACTTAAATCTAGAGTTTGACATATAATTGCCAGCATGAGCAGCTTTTACAATGAAAGGATTAAACTGATCTACTTTACAGGGCGGTGGTGAGATGGAATTTATGGTGATGTGATACAAAACCTGAGAGTATTAAAAGTAATATGAATAAAAGAGGCTATGTGATTCTTTCTTGGATAAAGAACCTGTTTGCTGCTCTGCTGCATCGTACTAACTGGCCCCCACTATCGCCTTGTAGTCTGTTGTTAAGATATTGCTAGGATTCTACTAACCATTTATGATTCCTTCTGTAAATAGAAGACAACAAGAGTCTGCTTGAGTTCAAGATTCATATGCTGTTGGTAATTCTTGCTTTGCTAGCCAAGAGGAAGCTGCATCTTGCATCACTTTGAAGCTTGTGGAATATCACAGTGGAAGGAAGAACAGGTGCAGTTCTGTGCCCCAGCATATTATAAATAGAACTAAAAACATCCACCTTCATGTTTGCTGTCTGTTTTTGATCCTCCTGAGGCTGAATTCAACCAATCATTCCCATCAAAAAATCTGAAAAGTGCTTAGAATCTGAGCACGCTTCTCAGAGGACATGAAGCCCACTACAGGAGTCAGTCAACATCATCATGTAGATTGAAATGGCCAACAGACTTGTGATAGTTGCATGACACTTGTGATAGCATGAAGAGGTAATTTGTCCTTTGCAAAGATGGTATTGAAGTCAATACACTTTTTGTAGACCTTTCAAAATCTAGGCCACTAGAGACATCATAACTCTGGACTTAGTCATCCTATGGCTACATAAAATACAACTGCTTCCTGCTATGTAGATGAGTTCTAGTTGTCTGAATCAGTTATATAGAAGAATGGTTGGTTTTCATTCCCTGCTTTTTACTACCTGAAGAAATCTCAAAGTGGCTTACAACCGCCTTCCCTTCCTCTCCACAACAACCACCCAGTGAGGTAGGTAGAGCCGAGAAAGCAGCTCTATCAGGACTGTGACTAGCCCAAGGTCACCCAGTTGGCTACATGTGGAGGAGCAGGGAATAAAAACTTGATTTACCAGATTAGAAGCTGCCATTCTTAACCACTACACTAAGCTCGCACTCTTGCTGTTACCTTCTA
Organism: Paroedura picta; assembly: GCF_049243985.1. NCBI lineage: Eukaryota > Metazoa > Chordata > Lepidosauria > Squamata > Gekkonidae > Paroedura > Paroedura picta. The sequence goes on along the minus strand of NC_135370.1, from coordinate 72,752,120 downwards.
GATCAGTGGTTCTCAACCTTCCTAATGGTGCAACCCTTTAATACAGTTCCTCATGTTGTGGTGACCCCAACCATAAAATTATGCAAGTGTTCTTTCACAGAAATTAAACCGAAACTGACCAGTGGCGTGAAGATCCAGGGCCATTTCGCACGGCTTCAAAATAGCACAATGGTTGCTAATTGGAAACGCTACTAATTTGCCATAACCCACGACGTAGACAATCTGCAACAATCCTGAAACCGACCCGCAAAAAGCGCTTCGTTGTAGCGCTTTCAGGGGAATCCAGAAAAGTGGATTCACCCTCCGGATAGCGATACACTCCTGCAACCAATCTGCAACAATAGCGCTAAAGACCTGTGCATTACCATTGTTGCGGGTTCTTCAAAGTCCCTCCCCCTGGCTCTCTCCTCCAAACTTCCGGCGAAGCGATCGCCATTTTTTTTTCTCCGAGCGAGCGGGGATAAACGCACCAGCGAGCCTCTTTCTGTTTAGAGGCTTCCCTGGCTTCAGTCCTTCACCTTTAGTCACTAAGCACAAACCACATAAAAGCCCGTTTGCTGAAATAAAGTCCCTTTATTTTTTACACATTAATTCAGCCGAAAATCGGGCCCATGAGAGGGGGGGGGGGGATTTTTTTTTTATCACTCGAGGCAGCGTGCCAACGATCATACAATCAAACGACAGCTCACATTAGGCAGCTGGATGGGTCTCTCCGTTGCAATGAATCTACCTAGATTCGTTGCTATGGGTCTGTTTTTTTTTTAAAAAAACCTTTCTTAAAGGGAAAGGGGCTGTTTGGGAGCATGCTAACGGCTGCCCATTGGCTGCTTGACGGCCAGGGGCGGGATGAGCTCGGCAATAGCGCTTCCTTTCTAGCGATTTCTGCCGAGACCGGAAGCCTGTGGGAAACGCTAAAAAACGCAACTGATTCCACTACAAAGGCAGGTATGCATAACGACGAATTCCACTATTTTAAATGGCGATTTTTCATTCCGCAAACAATTTGCAACAAAGATCCCCGTGCGAAAAGGCCCCCATTGTTCATGATTGTATATAAATTGGTTTTCCCCCAGGATTTCTCAGTTCAGATCTGCCTCTTGTCCCACCATGCCGATCTCTCTCTTTTCCGCTGCTCCAGACAAATGAACGCTTTATCTCAGTCTACTCACAAGGCTGTTGTGTGGATGGTGTCCCCCCCCCCCACGTTCAAGCTGCTTGCCCTGCCGCGACCCCTGTGAAAGGGTTGTTCAACCCCCAAAGGTGTCCCAACCCCCAGGTTGAGAACCACTGTTCTAGATCAATCTTTCCCAACTTTTTTACCATTGAGAAACCCCTGAAACATTCTTCAAGCTTTGAGAAACCCAGGAGTGGCACTATTATGCACAATATGGTTGGGAAATATTTCTGTGTACACCCACCTAGGCCCCTCCCCTTCCCACCCCCTCCAGTCCCATCACCAGCCATTTGAGGAAGTGTGGGTTGACATGATTATATATGGTCATATTTCCTAATAAATGTTTAACAATTATTAAACATATATTAAAATTAACTCCCACCCATATGGGAAACCCAGGGCCAACAAGAAATCCCTGTTCTAGAAAACCTGGGGCCATTCCTTACAATGGGCAATGTTGCTAAATCTGAGCGCTATTGAAATGCATTGCAATCAATAGCAGCAGGTCTCCCACTAGTGCTGTTCTTGTAATGCACACGTCTCCCGTCTTGCCAAAATCGCAAAAGAGGCAATATTTTTCCACGCTTCCTCCCACCCCTGGCCATCAATCAAACAGAACAGCCAATTAACTGTTGTGTTTGTGCTTCCCTTTAAAAACTGTTTTTTAAAAACCCGAAAACACCTGTAGCAATGCATATTTGTTCATTCGATGTATCAGAAAGACCTTTTTCGCTGACATAGAAGCTGGCACTTAATCGTTTACACGCTCTGAAAGTTAAAACAGACAATCCCCACCCCCCGGGTGCAATTTCTGGCCGAAATTACGGGCAGTGTCGAACAGGGGGCTGTATTGTGCTTGGAAACTTTACTGACAATTGCTTGTGGAGGGATTTCAGCTGAACAAGCATCGCTTATTCATTGCTTTTGCCGGTTTAAGGGGGGGGAAATGGCGATCGCGACACCGGAAGCTTGGGTGCAAGAGTTTAGGGAGGGACATACTGTTATATTGAGAATGCACATGTCTTTTTCGGATGTGTTGCAGGTTGTTCTCAAGAGTCTAGTGGGGGTTTTTTAGGGGGAATCCACTTTTGTGCTCCCTGCTTCTTATAAAAGCACTGCTGCTGTGACACCTAGTTTGGCCTTGTGGATTCCCCAAAAAGCGCTACAACGAAGCGATTTTTGTTGGAGTGTTGCAGGAGTATTGCGGATTGTGTACGACATCGTGTGTAATGTTAAAAAAATAGTGTTACACAATGGTAATACTTCAGCAACATTAACGCTGTGCAGAATGGCCCCTGCTATAATTAAAAGTCACTACATGCTTACTGTATGCTCAGAAGATGTCATAACTCCTCAAGTGCTTTCTATGCATGAACCCAACAAGCTGTGAAGTCCTTAAGAGGCCAGAAATGGGGTTGGCAGATTGGTGTGTTTAAACTAGTGTCTGCTGCATTTTCCCAGAAAGCAGAGAAAGGTCCAGTTGTAAAGTCCCTTGTCTCTGGTTTATTGTTGGTTTCCTGCCCTGCTGTTTCCTCAGTCAGGATCTGTAACAAACCTGGATAAAGCATTTGCGAAGTTTGGCTACAGGTCCTACAGAAAGAGGGCTCTACGTTCCTTACCCACTGTTAAGTTGGACAAATCTGAAATTGCGCTCCCTGCTTCTTATAAAAGCACTGCTGCTGTGACACCTAGTTTGGCCTTGAGAGGTTTAATCATTCTTTGAACAACATTTAATGATAACCCAGACTCAGTTGCAGTATATTATATCAGCCAGTTGTGTTTGTTCCTTTCCATTAATGAGAATCTCAGGAATGATGAGATACTTTGGACCTGCACCTGTTTCAACAGTGGTAAGATGTTATCGTTTGACCTGGAAGTTTATCAGTAACCAAACTGATATAGCATTGTCCATTGCATCTAATTAATACATGCCTTGACTGTAACCCGCCACGAGCCATTTGGGAGTGGTGGGAAATAAATCGAAATAATAATAATAAAAAAAAATATCACTACTCTCGCTGAGTTGGAAAACAAAGGATCCCTCTGGAGAGCCTTTTAAAAAAACAAATAGAAAATTACTTCCTTTGACATGCCATAACTTCATTTGTCAAGCTGTTACGCCAAATGCGTGTCTATAAGGACACGTGTCTAAATTTAGTTGTGGGGAATCAGCTAGTAGAGCCAGCAAGAGGCAGCGTGGCGTAACGTGGGACCTTGTATTGCACAGTTTACTGGGTAATTATGTCACTGAGATAGAACCAAGGCAGACAGTGATCTAAACATGGAAGGACTTTATTAACAAACACTAATTAGACAAAAGACAACACATGCGTACTCTAGCAAAGAAATGTACATTCCTAGCCACTAGCACACAAGGAAAAGACTTATAGAGGAGGAACCTATACTAAGGGTTGATTGCAAGTGATATCTACCTGTCTTCTGGGTGGAACGGAGTTCCGGAGGTCCAGGGAAGCAATTTGGGGCGACGGACGAGGGACCTAGACGAGCGTCGGACAGAGTTTCTGTAGCCTGGAAACTGACTGCACTTTGTGGCTGTGGGAGCCCAATATTTAAAGGAAATCTGTGGCCTGAGGTTACAGGGGGCTGATCCTACCTTGTCCAGGGCTTGGACAAAGAGCTTGATGGCCAGTAACGACTGTAGCCAGGTCCCAACAAAGAAACGGGTTGCTGAGACAAAGAAACTAGCTGCTGGGAATATGGAAAAATATTTCCTATCTAGAAGGGCTGATTTCTGGCAAATCCTGGATGATTGCTTGTGCCTGGGGATAGTGGTAAGGGAAAAGACAAGACCAAATTTGGATTAGATTTGGTGTTGAAAAAGAGTGGCCAGTTTCCTTTACAAGACAATGTGCCTGGCTGGCTGGAGGGGAGTCTTGGGTGGGGTGTCCTTGTCTCTCTGTACTTGCCAGGTGTGCTGACAAACTCCTCTTTTGTTTGCAAGCAAGTAGGTTGGGGGAAGCCTAACTCCAAGTCCTGCTTCAGAGCCAGAAGTGGGTTTTAGTTGCTCTCCCATTATGCTTTGCAAGGCTTGACCTGGCTTTTCTCTCTCTGGTGCCAGGGTCTGCGCAGGAGTGTCAGGAAGGGTTGACACGGGTGTGCCAGCCTTTGATGGAGGGGTGACAGCCCACATAACAAAGCCATATAAAGAAATTGTTTTGTGCAGCACCCTTTCTATTGCAGACATAGTTTCAGTGTCTCATAACAGATCATTACTTGTTACTAGCACAGTTCCTTTTTAAGTGGATTTGAGCAAAGACTTGGTATTTATACATTTATTAATTAAATTTATATACTGCCCTCCCAGACAATTCAGGGTGGTATACATTATAATTAAATAGACAATACAAAAATATAATTTATACTAAAATGATCACAGTAAAATGTAAAATGTCAATATGCTAATCATTAAAATGTTTAAACCATCATTAACAGTTGTCTGGTCCTTAACACTGGCTCATTCCAGATGTTCCACTGGGTATTTCAGGTGGAGGTCCTGGAGAGCCCAATAGATGTTATCAGATCACTGGCCCCAACCTTAAGCATGGTGGAAGAACTCCATGTTACAGGCCCTGTGAAACTGTGCTAGTTGTGACATGGCCTGAATCTTCTCAGGGTGCTCATTCCACCAAGTGGAGGCCAGGGCAGAAAATGTCCTGGCCCTGGTTGAGGCCAGATGTACTTTCTTGCGGCCAGGGATCACTAGCTGGTTGGTACTGGCTGAACGTGGGGGCACTGGCAGAGAGCCAGCTTGGTGTAGTGTTTAGGAGTGCAGACTTCTAATCTGGCGAGCCGTGTTTGATTCTGCACTCTCCCACCCAGCTGTAGCCAGCTGGGTGATCTTGGGCGCACCACAGCACTGAGAAAGCTGTTCTGACTAAGCAGTAATATCAGAGCTCTCTCAGCCGCTTTGAGACTCCTTCGGGTAGAGAAAAGTGGCATATAAGAACCAACTCTTCTTCTTCCTCAGTGATGTTGTCCCTCACTATGCTGGGTCCAGGCTATGTATGGCCTTAAAGAATTCAACTGGAAAGTAGTGAAGCTGCTGGAGCACAGGCCAAATATGGGCCATACATTCAGTAAGGGCCTTGCCTGCTTCAGACACAAAGGGGAATAGAGCAACCAAAGAATTGTCAGCCCAGGGAGCTGACCAGGCACAAAGGGGGCAGGAAATAACTTTATTTTTATAGTGCACCCTTCCCAGTTGGCTCAGGGTTGGTGTGGGGAGATATTTTTGGAAGGGACGTCCTATCTATGGCAAATCTCTACAGCCCCACAGAAGTAATTTAAGGGCTGAAAACTCCTTGGACATCTTTGAAGATAGAGTCAAATGGATAGCCATGTTGGTCTGAAGCAGCAGAAGAAATGTTGTGTACCTTGGGTACTTAGTTTGCCTTCCAGCCCTTATCTTTGACCTTCTGGTTTTATCCACTCTACAGAACTGCTCACATCAGGATTTCCAATTATGCTCCATGGACTAGATCTTGGACTTTCTTGATTTGGCTTGCTATCTTTGATTCTGTTGATAACATCTGCCTTGGCATTCTCTCCTCTGGCTTTGAATCATAAAATCATAGAATCATAGAGTTGGAAGGGACCTCATAGGTCATCTAGTCCAACCCCCTGCACTATGCAGGAGACTCACAATACTATCGCTCGTCTACTGTAACCTGCCATCCCCTTGAGCCTTCACAGAATCAAATGTCTTTGCATGCCATTGCCCTTTCCATGACCTCTTGCCATCCTCTTCTTTTTTGAGAACTGTATTCTTAAAGTTTACTTACTTCCGAACTCTTGCTATACCTACATCGAGCCATTTCTTCCTTGCAGCATCTCTTGATTATGCACCTTACAGAACCTAACTAATGAGAATACAAAGCCAGCTTCTTATTGTGGTTAAGAGCAGCAGATCGTAATCTGGGGGGCTGGGTTTGATTCCCCACTCCTCCACATGCAGGAGCTGGGTGACCTTGGGCTAGTCACAATCCTGTTCTCACAGAGCAGTTTCTCTCAGAGATTTCTGAGCCCCACCTATCTCACAGGCTGTCTGTTGTGGGGAGAGGAAGGGAAGGTGATTGTAAGCTGCTTTGAGACTCCTTTGGGTATAAAAACCAATTCCTCTTCTATCCAACATTTTACATTGTTTCCTCTATTCCCATTTTCTGCTGGGTCATAAAAATACTTATTGTACACGTTTGACTGGATCATTCAAGCGTTAAGCCTGTGATAAACTAGACTTTACTTTCTCATTCATTGCCTTGATTTTTGTTCTTGTTTTATTCCAAATGAAAGAAGAAAAATACCCACACATTTTTTTCTTCTAATGATAGCTTTTGTGGGAAGAACAGATGCTGTTGCATTCCCAGTATGAGCAAAATTAGAAAGATCCACCTCCATGAGAAAATCACTCACTGGCACTGAAAATATTAAATCTATCTAGGGCGGATAGGCTGGCTGTGACCATTAGCCCACATCTATAGGACACCACGGCCTTTAGAGATTTGGCAATGCTTCCCAGTGTACCTTAATCTTGCAGCAAGAGACCTTTCCCCACCAAATATCTCTGTGTAGCCTTATGTGACCTGGGGATATAGTGGCTGTTTCCTGAAGGGCACTTCTGACTATGAGAGCAAGTGGCTATCCCTATAAACATGCCACATGCCAGTGTTAATGCAGCTTTCTTCAGACATTCAGAAATGAGTTCAAGCAGAAGTGGCATCGCTAGTCTTAATCATAATGGCATTTCCATTTGGTCCCAAGTGACTGTCCTAGTCTGGATCCATCTCATATTAGCAATTATTGCAAATGTAGCATGTTCCTCAGCAGTTGTCTGATTCACCGAAGAAACATTGACCATTAAGATCTTCTTCAGTGCTGCTATAACCTGCACCTCTGCAGTATAGGATCTGCACACAGAGTGGTCACATTGATAACTATGTGAGCCCATTCAAGCACCAAAGCCTTAACCCACATCAATGGTTACTTACTTATGCATTTATTTCTCACTTTATTTCTTTCATAAGGGAACCAGATCATCAGGAGCAACAGCATCACCAAGACAAGAGAAATACAAGGACAAGACCTTCTTTTGACTGAGGATTCAGACAATGCACGGGAAGAGGACCTGATGAAGAGCAGGCCTCACAGAAGTCCCATGTCCCTGTTGACATCTATTAACAATATTGAATAAAATAGACACAAACACAGATCTCTGACAAATTTCACCACCATACTTGTTTTTGTTTTGCGCGTTTGTTGTTTTAACTTGCAATAATTAGTTTTTTTTCTCCTTCTCTCCTTTTACCCTATACCTTATCTTAATATTTGTCAGGGTAATTTTTTCCACATGCACAACCCCTTTCACTGATTTATAGTACATTCCACTGCTGCCTGCACAAAAACATTATTTGCAAAATACAAAGAGGTCTAACCAAATGTATTTCTATCTATTATAAAGCCAACTATTATCTGAACAAAATAAAACAGAGGTATCAAATTAGGAGTAACTTTGTGTTGCCTGGCATACGATATCCTTAATTTGTCTTTTTTTTCCATTATTTATTCTAGAGCCCTATATATGTCACTAAAATAGTTTAGTTTAACAGGTCAATAAGTACCTGGATTGTTTTTATTCCCTTTTTTACCTGTCATATATCCTCTAGCTGTTGCTTACTGATTTCTAAAGCTACAGGCTGGTGCTCAATTTGGCATTACATATATTGAAATATATGAAAGTTACAGTCTAATCCTGAGTGCAGTTCCACATTGTTGAGGCCACAGAGTTCAAGTGTGCTTCCGCAGTCTCTTTCCCTGAGTTCCAGCTCTTATAGTTCTGCAAACGTATCTGCAAGCCAGATGGCACCAGTTTACAGTCTGCATTAATTGCCTGCCTATTACACAGAAGATATTGAGAATTCAAGGCTATTCTTCAGTGGAAAAAACTCATACTAAAGAAGGTGAATATATTAGCATGCAAAACTCCATTGCAAATGGAATGCTTTTTTAAGCACAATTAAGCTGTGTGCTTAATTTTCTTCTAGTTCTTACAGCTGCTCTGTTTTTTTTTTGCCCTAATACCTACAGCCTAATCCAATCCATCTATTTTAGCCTCTACAATCAAGCAATGAAGTTTTTCTGTAGTGCCTTTCTATGCCCCACTTTCCTATAACCTACTCAGTTATAAAACGTATCTGATAAATTCTGAGTCTTTCTGTTCTACTGGAAAACTTGACTCAAAGGGGGACATCCTGTAAGCCCTCAGTGTTCCTAGATCTTCCTAGCCTTTTTGAAACTATTCATTTTAGCCCATACAGATTAACAGACACTGAAATGAATTATTATCAAAAAGTAGTTAATCTTTGTTAAGAAGCTAGAGGCGCTCACTTGCATTTTAAGACTGATATTAGAAAAAGAACATGAGCTTTCTACTTGACTACCTACACCAGCAAATGTATTCCCATTAACATCTGATGAAGTAGATAATTGCCTAGGAAAGAGATAGTCCTGCCTAGTTTGTGACATAGTTTCCACCTTAGATCTTCTTTGGCAAAAGTTTGCTTAGTAAAGATGATGAAAAGGTGCTTCCTGTTATGAATCCTGAAATAAGGGGGTATTCATATTTCCTGGTTATATCCCCCCAAATCTTTTACTCCAATGAGGACCCAAAGTGGTTTTGATCTATTCTGCTGTCTTCCATTTTATCATCACAATAATCCTGCAAGTCAAATTAGGCTGAGAATGTGTGGCTGGCCCACAGTCACCCAGCAAGTTTGTTCTCCCTGATCCTAATCCAAAACTTTATCTACCCCACAATGCTGATTGTCACTGCATCTTTCTCAAACCTCTGACAATACTGCTTCTCCCTTTTATTGGGGGGTTGCTTCTAGCAATGGTTAAGCTTTGATTATTGATCTCATTTTTCTTTAATTCATTACATTTTTATGTAGAATTTTTCTGGGCTGAAACTGAGTGGAGGAGAATGAGGATTCAGGGAGTATTCAGGGATGCCAGCCAGGTGTAACAACTGACCCTGTTTTAATGTAGGAAGAGGCCCTAAAGCATCTTGCGTGAATTTGGAATACACCTAGCATCAGCACATAGAAATCAGTGAGATGAAACTGCTTTGGTGTTTATTATCTCAAGGCAAAGATGTCTGTTTATATTATAAATAATACAACACAGCTTGCTCTCCTTTCCCCCTGCAAGTTTAAAAATATAGAAGAGATTCAGTGTGTGAAGTGGCCAGCTACAGCCCAGAGACCCACAAGCTTTTGTTCTTTATCTGATTGATCCTAATTGCTTACAGAGGAAGGTACTTACATATGCAAGCAAGATGAAAGATAGTAACATCTTGTCCAATTCTACTCTGGCAAAATCCCAACCTGGATCATACTGCCCTTTCTCTCACCAACTTCCTCACTATAAAACATGTACAAGCTACAGGGTAACTTCACATACTCTAGTGAGAATGAAGACACTTTTGCAGCTACTGCTCTTTGTGGCTTGCTTTGTAAGTATCTGATATCAAGAGGGGATGCCAGGATTAGATTGTAGAGGTTAAGGTGAATTGCCTATTAATTTTCATCAAACTGCAAGGATTCAGATGCATATGTCATTCTTATTCAGGAGACATCTGCTTGGGCATTGTACACAGATGGCCTGTAGATGGATTAGCAATTGAGATAATAATAAGAGATTGAGACATTGTACTTGTATATACAGTATGATATGCTGCATCTGATTCCTACAAGTAGATAATAGAAGCTGAAATTCCCAGGGGGGCATGGGGGTATCATTCTTCAGACTGAAAAGGTAAAAGGTGATATACATTAGTGTAGCATATGGTTCAGTAGCAGGATTCATAAGGGATTAATTTATGCACTTGCAAAGCAAAGAAGCGTTATGCAGCACATAATACGGGGTCCACCTCCGCCTTGCATAAATTGTTTTAAATAACAAAACACCTAATAATTTAAGGTAGAAGCACAAAATAAATTGCAGCTAGCATGGAATGTTAGTTGGAACTTTACAAGCATGATGGAAATATTTCAAAAAGATCTGCAAGCACAACCGGAACTGTAGACCCAACAATGATGGGCTTCCATTAACAAAGCATCCAAGTCATTTTCAAGGACAGCCCCAAATAGAGTGCATTACAATACTCCTGTAAAGATACAATTAACGAATGCTGTCCAGTCATACCATGCATGTTTACTCAGGGGGGGATTGTAGTTTTAAGATTCTATAGTTCAAGCATTCTGCTTCTAAGCACAGTGAGGTATATCATATTCTTCTGGCAGCAAATAGTGGCTTGTTTTTCCATGTTCCTTTCATGTGTTGAACTGATTACTCCCACTATGGATTGTTTCTCTACAAAAATGAGTATGTATGTATGGAGGTACCAATGCACATGACCACTTGGCTCTTTCTTGGAGCTTTCATGGACTGGGGGAAAGAACCGTTTGGGAGTGAGCCATCTCAGAGAGGCAGTCACAACTTGTGAATGCTTTGGAAATTCCTGAAAGCAATCCACAGTATTTGAAGCTGAAACTATGCAAATTACAATTGGAAACAAGGCATTTTTTGTCATGAGAAGGTCAACCAGTCTTGGGAGAAGGTACATAAGAACAGGGTGAGTGCTCTTCTATTTACCACTTCTAACTCAAGAAGTTGAGTCAGGAAGACTCAAGAAAAATCAACTAATCATACTTGTTCTATCACTGACATATCTTCCTGGTATAGACACATCAAAATTATTTCTATGATAACCTTCGTATCTGGATGCCGTGTATAAGCTTGCAGGGAGGACAAGAATGACCCACAGTTTTCCCCCAATCATACTTCCAATTTTCTATCTACTTTACCAGGTCATAGTCCATGGTGGCCACATCCAGAAAGTAGTAGGAGTGAAGGATGCGAATGGCCAATGTATTTGTAGCGTGCAGCTGTCACATGTTTCCTTCCCTGTACGTAAAGTGGAACAACTGCAGGGTGACTTCTACAACCTGACTGATCATTTACAGAATATGCTGAACCAGGTAAGGGGCAGCTCTTGCTATGATGTCTAATCATCACATGCTTATAATCCCATAGTAATGGATCACATGGAGACTGCAACATCCAGATTGTGATAGCCACCACAGAAATCTAATTGATTGAAAGGTAACCATGGCAGGTTCAAAGGACAACTGCAGGATTACATACGCATCTCCTTCATCACAAACTGACTAAGTATCTCCTTCACTAAATCTCCTTTATTTTATTATTTTCTTTTATCGTATGGCATGTGTATATGCAGGAGATCCTAGGATGGTCTGGCAGCCAGGCAAGAGACATTCAGAGGTGGTTTGCCATTGGCTGCCTCCACATCATGTTTCCTGGAGGCCCCTATCCAAATACGAGCCAGGGCCGACCCTGCTTAGCTTGCAAGATTTGAGGAGATTGGGCTTGCCTGGGCTATCCAGGTCAGAATCTACTAAATCTCCTGACACAGCGATATGTACACCTCATTTCCCCTTCCACCACTTGTTTTTCATTGAAATGGTATTTAATATGTAAATTCTTGTTGTAAACCATTCTGAGTCTGCTTGCAAGGAAGGGTGATCTAGAAAATAAATTATGATTAGTATAAATAAATAAAACAAAGACTAGGCCAGAAAAATCCAGTGGGAGCTCTATAGAAAGCCTACTTGCAGAGGGGTAGCATTGGCAATACTGAGGGGCTCATTGGTAAAGGAATATGCCTGGCACGTGTAAAAATGATCAGGTTTTCCCTTTCTTTTCTTTCTGCTGCTGCACATCCTTTCCTGTAGTAGCAATATAGTTTTACACTACAATGCTAGGCATAGCTTCTAAGGAGTTTCATTGTATTCAATGGTAAGTCTGCATAAGATTGCATCCCTACAGTATAATGCTAGGCACATATACTGAGAATAATCCATGTTGTATTACATAGAGCTTTCTCAAATATAGATGTGCATAAGATTGCACTCCTGCAGTGCAACCCTGTGCATACACCTGGGAGTAATTAATAGTTGATTTGCTCTGGTCAGAGAAATCTGAGAAGTCCCTTTTTTAACAGGATGTGTAACTGGTCTATAAAGATATGTGAAAGAGTGGGATTGGCTTCTGAATAGACACTTAAGATTGCCCCTTCCTTAGCCCATATTTGGTTGAAAAAGTCTTCAACAAAGAGAAGAGGCCATTGTGATCCACTTTTTCCAGGACAGTTTTTCTCTTTCCAGTCTGCCACTGTGGCAATGAACAGCTCAGATTGTCCTTCCCAATGTGATTTTGGAACCCAGACCCCCAGAATCCGTGAGACCACATCTGAATTACTACCGGCTAGAAGTATCTTTTTGGGTGGGGCAGTGTTGAAAATGCATTACATGTGCAGTTTGCTGAGGCTAAAGGCTAAGACATGTGATATGGGAGATCTGTGTAGCTATAAAAATCACATTGTATCCTAGTCTTCTTGCATGGAGGGTGCAAGAACATGGCCATTGCCACTCAGCTGTATCAAACATCTACAAGCAAAAATATTTTTCCTTCTTGGACTTAGCGAAGCTTACTGTATTACTTATGTTCTTAATGCCAACTAACATTTTTCTTCTGGGAATTAAAGCTGTTTGCTTTTCAAGCCTAGATCTGTAAATTTTCTTTTAAGAGCAAGATACAAATAACTATCTGACTAGTTGGGTGCTCAGTATTTTTGTGTGTTTCTCAAACAGCCTCCTATGCTGCACAGTAAATAATTGCCCTACCACATTTATACTAACAGTAGGGGAAAGATTTGAGTGCAGTTTCACCCTATATTCCTTTCCTTACTGCTGCACCTGAATCTCATAAGAAATCTAAAACTAAATAAATCAATCATGAAGCTTACTCAGTTTCTGGAATGACTTTTGGGGAGACTTAGGGGCCTGATAGGGAAGTTATGCTTCTATGAGTGCCTTGCACTTTGTAGGATCCAACATATTATAGTACACCCCCCCTAAAATAACAAACTATTCAATACTGTTGTAAGTTCCATGAGTAACATTGCAAAATAGTAAGAAAGCTTTTGAATTCCTTATAATTTTAATTGGGAAGGAAGACCTGCCTGCCAAAAATACTGTGCCAGTAGGCAGCAAAGTATAGCCTAGGCTGCCTACGCACAGAGCTTTTTCCCACCTGTTTTGGCTTCTAAACAATATCAGTTTGGGTGGAGCATCACACAATTTTGAGCATGCACAGTACTCTCATCATGCTATTCCCAGGCTTGCTCCATCTCCCTTTTAAGATCTGCTTTAATAGTTTTCCAGGAAGTCCACACACATTAGCAAGCTACCTGAACATGAAGGTGCACATTTTCAGAAGTCCTGCCCACAGTAGCACCATTTTCCCTCTCGTGGTTTCTTGTGGCTACCATTTGCCCTGCCTTGCCACTGGAGGATTTTTTGGAAGGCTTTAAAAAAATCTATAATAGCTATTACACAATAGCCAATAACAGTGCAATGATCTGTTACTAAGATCTCCTAGTACCTCTATAGTCCCACCTTGTATTAAGAAAAAGAGTCACTAGCATTTTTCATTGTGAAAATATACCTTTCTCCTTTAGGCTGATCCTGCACTGAGTAGGAGATTGGATTGGATGGCCTGTACCCCCTTCCAACTCTATGATTTTATACTCCTGTGATTCAGTATTTCTAAAACTAAAGGGATAAAGACACGTCTTTTAAAGCTGGAAATTCAGAGGAACTATTAACGTGGCAATAGACTGGGCTGTAGCCCATTAGAAAACGTCAGTTTTTAAAATGCCCTCAAAAGCTCCTTGGTGGTGCTAAGAGGTGGGAATTAGAAATCGGGATTAAGCATTCTGCCTTGGAGTGATTTAAACCATTCCTTACTGTCGGGTCTGAGAAGCTTGTTGTTGGAGACCAGCTGCCATCAGTGTGGGACTTGCTTTGTGGGATTCCTCTGAGCTCAAGCTTATTTCGCATTCTATTTAATCTCTGTGTAAAGCCCTTAGAGGAAATAATTCATGGATATGGAGTAGGGTATCACCAATATGCTGATGACAGCCAGGCTTATATTTCTACAATGCTACAGAGAACTTGAACCAATGCTTTATTGCTATGGTTAAAAGGTTAAGGGTGAAAAAGCTGAAACTGAATCCTAACAAGATGGTGGTAATTTTGGCTGGGAAGGCTGGAACCTTGAGGGATATTATGCACCCAAATAACATTCACTAACAGTTTAGCCCAGGGGTTATACTGGCTCTAGCAAGTTAATACAGGTGCAAAAAAAAAGCATTCTACCAGCTTCTTTTAGCCTATAGATGGCCCACAACTTCTTTCTGCTGATCTAGCTCCGTGCTATGGTTATCTCAGGCTAGACTACTGTAATGCACTCTATGTGAGTCTGCCCTTATAGTCAACTCAGAAAACCCAATTAATGCAGACCTGGCTACTGTTGGGGCAACAGTTGGGTCACACATGTTGCATGCGTTGCAGCAACTCAGTTGGTTATTGATCAGCTATTAGTTACAATTCAGGGTTCTAGTTATCATCTACCAAGCCCTGAATGGTCTTGATTCCACATGATTCTAGGATCGGTTCTCACACTTGCTCTGCTGCAACAGCTTCACTCATCTGAGCAAAGCTTTCTAAAGGTGCTGTCCTGCAAATGGATAAGGATTGGCAGTTGCCCATTCACATGCATCCTTAGTGGTGGCTCCTGTTAGAATGTGCAAGGTTTGCAGTGTGCATGATTGAACAGACAATAAGGAATATCTTGCAGGTGGCATTGGAGGAAATGTGCATTTAGCATAGATTAGGAACATTCTAATATTTTTCAAATAGTCTTCTCCTATGTCTTGATTGACTTCTTTGGAGACTTCCTACTCCACTGAATATAGTTACTCCCTGTCTACCTCCACAGCAAACAGCATGAACAACAGAACAGTTAGTTAGTCTACTATGACTCTATCTCTCTTCTTTCTCTACAAAGTTGTTTCTCTTCACAATAACACTATTTTATTCCTTTAAGCAGCTTGATGCTTTATTTTTCTATTGCATAATTAAACTGTGCCCACAGAGTTCTAGACCCAGTATGACAATTCAGACTGCAAAATAAGAGATATATAGCTTTGACAGGCAAAAAAAGAAGAACCAGAACCAGAGTTTTCTGCAACACTCAACGTAACTACCTACTGGATAGGCTTACTGAAGGCAACTACCTGATCTGAAAGGAGAGAATGAAAAGGCATTTGCTAGAGAGAGAACTGTGGCACACCATTAGAGACCGGTGACCAGGAGATAACCAGCAGACTAGATTAAAAGACCTGGGATTCTGGTAATGGGAAAGCAAGAGGAGCCCTGATCAAGGGTTTGACCAACCAAGACATTTTATGAGTCATGCAAATGCAAACAGCAAAAGCAACATGGTCAGAGTTAGAAAGGCTTTATGTTAATTCCTCTCTGAAAGGCCATCTCTATTTACTATTTGGCATTTAAATGCCAGAGAAAGGGAACTGGTGTGACTGCTTAGTCTAATCAAACAGCTCAGAAGAGCTGGGAAAGAAATCTCAAAACATGACCAATTTGTGTTAGTTTTAATAAGTTTGCCAAACGCAAATATTGTGTCTCAAACCAAAGCAAAAGGCAAATGGTCACTAACTGAAGTAATCTCCCAACTTGAAAGATACATAGGCATAAGCAGTTTGACAACTGCAAATACTGAACAAGTAGCTTTAAATATAAGCAACCAAAGCAAGGTGTTTGCCAGTCGCATGGAAAACAAGGGCACTTTCAAAAGGACTGTAATGCTTCTAAGCAGAGAAGTGCCTTTGCAAAACAGACAAAAAGGGAGATTTTTAAACAAACCACCTTTAAAGAAGTTTGTTGTATTCAAGGTGCAACCAAGAGTAAGATACGGTATTTGAACAGTGCATGTTCAAAATACATGTGTTCACACAGGAACTTCTTTGAAACCATAAATTAAGAGAAAGCAGACTCTAAGTGTGTCAGATAGAAGGTCTATGGTTGTAGAAGGGGTAGACTCAGGATTTCTAAAATGCAAGCTTCCAAATGGCCAAATTAAGAGGTTCTCATTAAAGTTAGCTTATGTGTGCCACAACTTTCAAACATCCTGTTTTCAGTAAAGAGTGCTTGCTAAAAGAGGGATGGTAACATCATTTGAAGAAAGATGTTTCATCAAGCAAAGAGGAGAATTGGTTGCAACTGGGACAGTGCAGGAGGATTTGTATGCTTTAGACACATACTTAGAAAATGCAAACCTGACTAAATGTTTACAATTGTTAAAAAAAATGTTTCTGGCTATGGCATAGATGTCTTGGACATAGAGATAATAATGCTATTGTGCAGTTTGAGAGCTAAATCCTGACCAAGGGCATACAATACTGAAAGAAACTGCATATAATACATTCAAGTTGCAGAAACAAAACTTACCTTCAGTAGAAGCCATGAGACAGGCTAGACATAGACAAGCTAATTTATAGTAATTAAGAAAGACATTTCTGTAGGATTTTTTGTAGGATATGCCTAAGAATGAAAGGATGCAGGAGCCTTAATCAAAGAACTAAGGCATAAAGATCTAAAATAGTCTATATTGCTAAAAAAAAAATAAACCTACAAATATAGCCAAGATGAACATGAAAAAATCCATACTGATGAAAAAAGCAGTGCAGCCAGAAGTTGCAACTGAACACTATGAACTTTGCAGATAAAGCACCTGGAAAAACTACAAACTAAAAGGGGATATCAAAGTTGAAGTCAGAAGGTCAACTAGAACAAATAAGGCAGTACCACCAAGAAGGCTCTCCTAGGGCAATTCTGCACCAGTGGTGCCACTCTGAGGTGCTGCTGTTGTGTTGCAGTGGAGCAGTATGCTCTTCCACTTCCTGTGTCCACACAGGGGACACATTTCAGTAGTAGATGCTGTCCAGCCTGGATTTCTGTGCCTCCATGGTCGCAAACCTGGAAGGAAGGTTCTGCTGCGCAGGAGGGTGGCAGGGGGAGGTGGGATTGCATTAGAACGCAATCCCACTTTCCAGGGGGAAAATGCCCCTATTGGCCCAGCGGCATTATGAAGCAGCACGGAGCCAAGTGAGGCATTTTTTGTCCTCCTCCAGGCATCTGTAGGGCTAGGCCCTGTTAGCCCCCAGAGTGCTTAAGGGAATGTGGAAAATATCCATGTTCCCTTAAAGTGGGCCATCAGTAGGCTAACATGTGTCAGGCCTGGCAGGGGCTGGTTCAATGGCAACGTCATGTGGAAGGAGGGCTTAGCTCCATTTCAAGCCTTTTTAACTTAATTTAACTAAATCAGGAGCTGTGGCAAAACCTTCTACGTGGGAAAACATAGAGAAGATGCCCAACAACCAAGCAAAAGAGTGAAAGAAAACTACAGAAAAGGAAATTTGTGCTCTGACTGAAGACTAAAAATGGACATTCACAGACCTGCCTCCAGGCAAGAAAGGACCAGAATGCAGCTGGGTTTTCTAAAAAGAATCCCAGAAGACTTTATAGAAGAAGATGAATTTCAGGGACTATGCACACTAGATCTTGAGAAGAGGTGTTAGAATATGCAAGATCTGCATTCTGCATATTTTAACAGAATATAAGGATTATCCTACAGGGGGCATTGGAGGAGATGTGTATTTAGCATAGTTAGATTAGGAGCTTTCAAATATTTTTCATTTCATTTCATTCCTCCTATGTCCTGATTGGGTCATTTGGAGACTTCCTGTTCCTTTGAGCATACTTTCTACCTGCTTGGCTCCACAATAGACAGCATAAACAACAGAACAGTCAGTTAGACTTAGGGTTGCCATTCCCCATGTATGGACTAGGAATTCCCTGGTTTTGTATGTCTCCCCCCTGGTTCAGGCTTTAAGAAATCAGGGGAACCCCTCCCCTCAAAAGCTCAGGCTTGCTTTTGTCCCGCTCTCTCCTGTTGTTTTCTTCCCTGGAGATGCTGTGGCTTCCTCAATATAGTGGGAGAAATGCAAAGACATACCTACCTCCCCTCCATTGGCTGAATTCTCTTCACTCTCCCCCTTTGGGAGTAAAGAGGAGAGAGCGAGAGCGAGAGCACTCATGTAGGAGAGAACAAAGTAGGAGCCATGGAATCTTTAAGACAAAAGTCTTATTTCAGGTATAAGCTTTCATGTGCTCACAGTTCTTCTACTAGGACTACTAAGACTCTCTCCTCTTTCTTTACGAAGTTCTTTATCTTTATAATAAAACTATTTTATTCTTTAAGCATCTTAGTGCTTCATTTATATTTTGTAATCTTCCTTGAGTCTCAGTTTGAGAGACAGAAATGATAACAACGCCAATGCTGACTGGATGCTACCCAGTATCTTGTTTTTCCTGCATTATTTCCTAATTTTTGTACACAGAAAGTTATATCTTTTGTTGTTTTTATAGCATTGTTTAAATTTTTTTGTAATCTGTCTGGCACCTCTGCAAAAAAGGCAGACTGTAAATGAAGTGAATAAATAAATAAAATCTCACAGGTACTACAAAACACCTTGAATAAATCTTTGTTGGTCTTAAAGGCGCCATTGGACTCTGATTTTGTTTTATTGTACTGCTTCAGACCAACACTGCTACCCACTTGAAATTCACAGATGCTATTTTATGAGTAATTACCCCAGTCAAAGCACAGGCTACATATTCTGGGTGCCAGTCCTTGTTCCAGTCACTGGTAGTTTAAGTACAGTAGCAGGCTCAGCACCAGAGATGTGAAGACCCAGGAAACAAATGGGAAAAATATTTTTGGTGGTGAACCCTTTTTTACCCTAGCCACCCCCCCCCCCCATTTCTTCCAATGGAAAAATTAGGAATTTGGGGGAGAACTCAAAAAACTCCTGTGAAATATTGTCTGCTACTCATTCTGCTCTGCTACTCATTCTGAGTAGCATGCTTTCAAAGGCAACATGGGTATGCTGTAGGCATATACAGCTCTTAAATCCAAATGCATTGTTGCAGCTTGAAGTATATCTAATCTTCACGAGGGGAGCATGCAGGCTTTCCGTTACTTTTCAATTTTCCCATACTTTCTGTTGTCCTTTGACATGACTCAGGGTTTATCTTTTCATCTCTCCCTCAAACCACTGTGACAAATATATCTATCAGTTTAATAAAAAGTAGTTTATTGTTATTAATGTGTTGTATCCATTTCAATTTCCCTCCAAATTTCCATTTTTTTCTGGGAAGAAAAACCCAAATACAATTTTTCCCTATGGCTTCAAAAATTATGGAAATTTTGTCTCTCTAATCAACACAGACAGTAATGTGCAGCTAGCCTTGTGCCCAGACAGCAAAATTCTTTCTAAACCCTGTGCCCCTCAATAGGTGCAGAGTTGCATTTCGTGACCTGACATTCCCATGCTAATGAGTAACATGTTGATTGTTAACCAGCCCACAAATCTCCTAACTTCTGACTTTTTCACTATCCATCAATTTACTAAATTTCAGTATTAGCCATACTTGTAGTAGCTAATCAGCAGCAGCAATAAAGTCATTTTAGTTCAAGTAAACAGAGCAGTATGCTGTGGTTTTCTGGTTACAATTTACTTTTGTTTCAGTTCTATTTTTGGCAGTCATATCATGGCCTGTTTGAAACACCAAACTAAGGACAAGAAAATAGTGACAGGGACACTCTCAGTAATACAAGCTCTTGTCTGTTTGGCTTCTAGATTTCTTCCTACCATGCGGTGGTGACTGATGCAAGAGAAAACCTGACAATTCAGCAAGGCGCTATAAATCATGCAAAGGACCTTGGTGCTCATATTGACCTAGGGTTTACTACGCTCATAAAGGACATTTACGTATTGGTATCGATGGCCCAGAATTTGAGCAGAAACGCAACCTCTACAGAAAGTAAATACTTAATCGACAAGCTTCTTAAAGAGGTAACTGCAAAGAATTTAGTATATCAGTATTCCAGTGCTCTACCCAGGCTAAAAGAAAGTCCCTTGAACAACAACAACAAAAATATTTCAAAAACTGAGGTAGTAAAAAGGATAACTATACTGTTTTTAGTGTTTTTGTCTTTTTAGAAAACAGCATCTTATAGTCAAAAAAGTTTCATCATAATCAGTCCAAATGTTAATATCCATTTCTTCTTCTAAAGCAGGGGTAGTCAACCTGTGGTCCTCCAGATGTCCATGGACTACAATTCACATGAACCCTGGCAGGGGACATCTGGAGAACCACAGATTGACTACTCCTGTTCTAAAGCATGAGAGACAGCCACAGGTAGAGACGGAATATTTCCTGAGATATGCTTGTGACGGAAAGATAAGGAAGTCGCCTTGAATTAAAACTTACTAAATTGACTTTATTTTCATACACTACATCTGAAAAGAAACATCTATCTATCTGTCTGTCCGTCCATCCGTCCGTCCGTCCGTCCGTCTATCTAACTATCTATCCTTGGTGAAAAATGAAATACTACCCTGGCAGAACACTCCAGTTGCAGGAAGGTGGGGTAGGAGTTAGATCAGAAAACTGGCGAGGAAGAAAAGGGTTAAACAGTCCAATTCTATCCCATAACCCTACTCAAATGGACAGTCCTCACTCCCTGAGGCTACATTTAGTTAAAATCTCAATAAATTAATTGACACTCTACTAGTGTAAAATGTGGCTTGTTCTTCAGTTTCCAATGTCCTCCAAAATGCTTTCCTTCCTTTGATCCAAAATGAGACTCTATGAACACTTGAGCACTAGAGGATGAGGATACATTTTTCTCTGTCATCAATTCCAAACAACTGGGTCCTGTTAATTATATTTTATTTTAAATAGTGTACAGGATGCTTTAATACCTCTTAGTGCTACCTCATGGCACAGGTGTGGACCTTCATGACTATTTTCAGAATATTCCCCCTTTAGTTTTATTTCTTTGAAGGCAATGGAGCAGTAGGCTGTATCTCAAAGGATCAGTCTTGCTGGTAATTAATTTACTTCTTTTGTCACTGACTGCAGTTCTTTTTCCAGTTTCTCATTCTTTCTGTATCTGACAATAATAGTTCTGTTTCTGGGGCGTATTATTTCACAGAAGGACTGACCACACTCATACGATGTCCTGTTTCAGATCAATGGTATAGCTGGTACAGTGATTAGGATGGGGAAAGATGACCAAAAGAACATAATAACAGTACAACGTGAGATTGAAACTCTCCGGAAAAAACTTGAGGCGTGTGAGGAAGGATTTGGTGTTACTCCAGGATCTGGTGACATTACTCCAGGCAAAACTGATTTTGGTGAGTACCACCAGGAACTTTATAACGGTTGACTAGAGATTAGAATATGTAGATCTATATATGCAGAAGTGGGAGGGGAACAAGCATAATCAGTTTGAAGGCTACAGACTTATTATGAGGAGTGGGATCTAGCAATCATCATCCATGGTTTTGTTTCTTCTAAACTTGTTTGATAATAAAGTATTCAGTATATTCTGTTTTGCATAATACAGCAGCTTGCCTCTTTGAGAACCAGCTTGGTGTAGTGGTTAAGAGTGGTGCCCTCAAATCTGGAGAACCAGGTTCAGTTCCTCACTCTTCCTTCACATGCAGCTAGCTGAGTGACTCTGGGCCCATCACAGTTCTTACTTAGCCTCACCTATTTCACAGGGTTTCTGTTGTGGAAAGAGGAAGGGTAGGCAATAGAAATCTGTTTAGAGATTCCTTAAGGTAGAGAAAAGTGAGGTACAAAACCCCACCAGCTTGTCGTCTTCTTGTTCTTGTTCTTGTTCTTGTTCTTGTTCTTGTTCTTGTTCTTGTTCTTGTTCTTGTTCTTGTTCTTGTTCTTGTTCTTGTTCTTGTTCTTGTTCTTGTTCTTGTTCTTGTTCTTGTTCTTGTTCTTGTTCTACTACTACTACTACTACTACTACTACTACTACTACTACTACTACCACCACCACCAGTGGGATTAGAGAACACCACTGGTTGATTATCACATCCAGACCCAACTTAACACTCTGGAATTTAAGGGCCATTCCGCACCAGGATCTATGTTACAAATTGGTTGTGGAACGAAAAACGCCATTCGTGGAATACGTCGTTATGCATACCTGCCTTTGTAGTGGAATCCAGTTGCATTTCTATCGTTTCCCACAGGTTTCCGGTTTCGGCAAAAATCGCTAGCCAGGAAGCGATATTGCAGAGCTTTGTCCCGCCCCTGGCCGTCAATCAAACGAGCAGCCAATGGGTGGCCGTTATCATGCTCCCGAAAAGCCCATTTCCCTTTAAGGCAGGTTAAAAAACACACACACACACGTTGCAACGAATCTGCGTTGATTCGTTGCAACGGAGAGACCAATCTAGCTAGCAGGTGGTGTTTGAGCTGCCGTTTCATCGTTGCCACGCTCCCCCGAGTGAACCCCCCCCCCCATAGGCGTGATTTTCGGTTGAAAATAAAGGGGAAAATAAAGGGAAAATAAACCAGCAAACGGGGCTGTGTGGTGCTTGGTGACTTAAAACAGCTCTGGGGAGGGACTGCAGCTGGGGAAGCCTCGCTGGGTAAACAAAGGCTCACCGGTGCGTTGATCTCCGCTTGCTCCAAGAAAAAAAAAATGGCGATCGCTTCACCGGAAGATCAGAGGAGAGAGCCAGGGGGAGGGACTTTGCAGAAACCGCAACAATGGTAACACAGAGAACTTTCCCGCTAGTGTTGCAGATTGGTTGCAAAAGTGTAGCACTCTCCGGAGGGTGAATCCACTTTTTGGGATTTCCCTGAAAGCGCTACAACGAAGCGCTTTTTGCGGATCGGTTTCAGGAGTGTGGCAGATTGTCAACGACGTTGTGCATAATCGCATTTTTGTAGCGATTTCAATTTGCCACACTCCTGCTACAAAGAATCTGTGCGGAATGGCCCTAACTTTAAATCTGAATATGACTTCTATCCAGCCTGTGTTAAGAGACTGTTCACCATACCAGATTCTTCATCTTTAAAGTTCTTTTAGGAAGGACTTGTTCTTACATGAAACAGAACTGCTCAACTGGGTTAGAAGCAGGGTAAAAAGGTAAAGGTAAAGGTATCCCCTGTGCAAGCACCGAGTCATGTCTGACCCTTGGGGTGATGCCCTCTAGCGTTTTCATGGCAGACTCAATACGGGGTGGTTTGCCAGTGCCTTCCCCAGTCATGACCGTTTACCCCCCAGCAAGCTGGGTACTCATTTTACCGACCTCGGAAGGATGGAAGGCTGAGTCAACCTTGAGCCGGCTGCTGGGATTGAACTCCCAGCCTCATGGGCAGAGCTTTCAGACGGCTGCCTTACCACTCTGCGCCACAAGAGGCCCTTAGAAGCAGGGTACTAATGTTGATTTTAAAGGCATGGCCTGCCCAGGGAGGCTTAGCTCAATCCAGTGTTATATTTAGAAAGTATGCAAACATCTTTGGTAAAAAATAATAATAATAATAAAAGGTTGCTGTCTTGCCTTCAGGTTCTCATTGTTCCGTGCTGCTGTGTTTGATCATAGAATCATAGAATCATAGAATCATAGAATCATAGAGTTGGAAGGGGCCATACAGGCCATCTAGTCCAACCCCCTGCTCAACGCAGGATCAGCCCAAAGCATCCTAAAGCATCCAAGAAAAGTGTGTATCCAACCTTTGCTTGAAGACTTCCAGTGAGGGGGCACTCACCACCTCCTTAGGCAGCCTATTCCACTGCTGAACGACTCTGACTGAGAAAAACTTTTTCCTGATATCTAGCCTATATCGTTGTACTTGAAGTTTAAACCCATTACTGCGTGTCCTCTCCTCTGCAGCCAGCAGAAACAGCATCCTGCCCTCCTCCAAGTGACAACCTTTCAAATACTTAAAGAGGGCTATCATGTCCCCTCTCAACCTCCTTTTCTCCAGGCTGAACATTCCCAAGTCCCTCAACCTATCTTCATAGGGCTTGGTCCCTTGGCCCCAGATCATCTTTGTCGCTCTCCTCTGTACCCTTTCAATTTTATCGATGTCCTTCTTGAAGTGAGGCCTCCAGAACTGCACACAGTACTCCAGGTGTGGTCTGACCAGTGCCGTATACAATGGGACTATGACATCTTGTGATTTTGATGTGATGCCTCTGTTGATACAGCCCAAAATGGCATTTGCCTTTTTTACCGCTGCATCACACTGCCTGCTCATGTTTAGTTTACAATCCACAAGTACCCCAAGGTCTCGTTCACACACAGTGCTACCTAGAAGCGTATCCCCCATCCAGTAGGCATGCTTTTCATTTTTCTGACCCAGATGCAGAACTTTACACTTATCTTTATTAAATTGCATCTTGTTCTCATTTGCCCATTTTTCCATTGTGTTCAGATCTCGTTGAACTCTGTCTCTATCTTCCGGAGTATTTGCCAGTCCTCCCAATTTGGTGTCATCTGCAAACTTGATGAGTAGTCCCTCCACCCCCTCATCTAGATCATTAATAAATATGTTAAAAAGTACCGGGCCGAGCACCGAACCCTGAGGTACCCCGCTACTCACCTCTCTCCAGTCTGATGAAACACCATTGACAACAACTCTTTGAGTGCGGTTCTCTAACCAATTCCCTATCCACCTAACGATCTGAAAATCCAGATTGCAGTCCTTCAACTTATCCATCAGAACATCATGGGGAACCTTGTCAAAAGCTTTACTAAAATCCAAGTAAATGACATCAACCAAATTTCCCCGATCCAGCAAACCTGTTACTTGGTCAAAAAAGGAAACTAGGTTGGTCTGGCAGGACCTGTTGGAGACAAATCCATGCTGACTTCCTTGGATCACCAAATTGTCCTCCAGATGTTTGCAGATCGCTCCCTTTAATATCTGCTCCATTATCTTCCCCACAACAGAGGTCAGACTCACTGGTCTGTAGTTTCCCGGGTCATCCTTCCTCCCTTTTTTGAAGATTGGAATAACGTTTGCTCTTTTCCAGTCCTCCGGGACATCTCCAGTCCTTAAAGAGGTTCCGAAGATGATGGACAAGGGCTGTGCAAGTTCTCTGGAAAGTTCTTTGAGTACTCTCGGGTGCATTTCATCTGGACCAGGGGATTTGAACTCATCCAGTGCAGCTAAATGCCTCTCGACCACCTCTCTATCCATGTTAACCTGCCACCCAGACACTATCCTTTGGCTACAGCCATCTCTAGATGTGCCTAAACACTTAGACCTGTGGGAAAAAACAGATGTAAAATAGGCACTAAGCCTTTCTGCTTTCTCTGCATCTTTCGTTAGAGTTTGTCCATCCGCACCCAACAGCGGGCCTATTGCCTCCTTTACTTTACGTTTGCTCCTCACGTAACTGAAAAATCTTTTCTTGTTACAATGGGCTTCCCTGGCCAATCTTAGCTCACTCTCAGCTTTGGCCTTTCTGATGATTGATCTACAGTGCCTAGTAACCTGTAGGTACTCTTCTTTAGAGCTCTGTCCTTCCCTCCATTTCCTGAACATTTTCCTTTTCTTTCTTAGTTCCTCTTGAAGTTCTCTGTTCATCCAAATAGGCTTCTTAGAGCTCCTGCAGTGTTTTCGTATTTCTGGAATAGTCATTGATTGAGCATGCAATAGCTCTTGTTTGAGTAGCGCCCACCCTTCACATGCTCCCTTCCCTTCCAGCATTCTCGTCCATGGTATGACACTCATCATGTCTCTGAGTTTATTAAAGTTTGCCCTACGAAAATCCAACATCCGCGTCTGGCTACAAGCTTCCTTGGCTCCCCATCTCAAAAGGAATTCTATGAGGACATGGTCACTTCCCCCTAGGGTCCCCACCTCCTTCACCTCATCCACCAACTCTTGCCTGATATTTGAAGATGATTTAAATTTTCTGTACAGTGCAGTGGTTCTCAACCTGGGGGTCGGGACCCCTTTGGGGTCGAACGACCCTTTCACAGCTGTAGCCAGTGGTGGTGATGGAGAGACAGAGCAGGCAGTAGGGAGAAGATAGTTTAGACCTAGAGGGAAAGAATGGGGGGAAACCAGTGGTGTGGAGGAAATATGACTTTCCCTCCTCCTCTGTAAGTTCCTTTGAATTGTGGATCTCTTTGTAAAATCAAATGCTGATGGGAATGAGTTCCCACTGTAAAAGAAAGAGGTTAATTGTATTATGAATGGCAAAGCAAGAAGTAACTGAACCAAAGAAATTTCACCCAGGAACTTCTCAAACAGCTGTCACAGGATGAGACCTAAAATTCTTCATCTACCATTTGTCTGTGCCCGAAGTAGAATGCGATTGTAGAAATAAATTCCATTCTTATTCCTATACAGGTACATGCAAACATGGCGTGCTACAAAGTGTTAGTTCGCCAGTTCTGGTGAAACAGAACTGGAAAGGTGGCAGATTCAAAGCTGGAGCCTGGGGAAAGGACTTTGCCTTGGGAACCAGATTAAAAGATCATTATTGGGTTTTCCCATTGAACAAAGATGAACGTACACTAGAGACCTTCCGTCTGTACTCTTCGTACAACAAATTGCTGCTTTACTCCCCCATTCGGGAATATAGTCTTAATGTTACTTCCAAAAAGGAATGTGATGGCTGCGGTCAAGGGGGTGGTGTGATCTTTTACAATGGTTCCTTTTTTTACAACTGTTTGGATAGCAGAGCGCTATGCAGGGCAGATCCATTTAACATGAGGGTCTCAAAGATGGAATTAAGTGACCAGGACCCTGCTTCCTTTAATAACTGGTTCTCCTATAAAGATGCCAAATATCAGGATATGGACATGGCAGGAGATGAAAAGGGCCTATGGATGATTCATGGCTCCACATTATCCAATGGGAATGCAGTAATTCGGAAAGTAAACCCTTACAGCCTGAAAGTAGGAACACCATGGATCACCACACAGGCAAAGAACTTACTGACAAACACTTTTATGATATGTGGAATCTTGTATGCCACCAAGAGACTGAACTCAACACACGAGGAGATATTTTACTATTATGACACCAGCAAAAGCCGGGAAGGCAACTTAAAAATCGAAATTGAGAAAGTTATGCCTACTGTGCAGAGCTTGAATTACAATCCCAATGATGAGAAGCTCTACATGTTCAATGATGGCTTCCTGGTTTATTACAACACTGTATTCAGAAATCAAGCAGGACGCAAAGGAGGAAAGTTCCTTGCTATTGGACAGGACTCTGATAGTAAGGGTGGGCAGGATGTGATGGAGAAAGGAGCACAGGTTGCTGCTGACCAGAAAGATCTGAGCCAAAGAGAAAAGGATGCCAAGCTAGAGGAAGGACAGGATGCTGCTGGCTTAGTAAGGCAAGAAGCAGTTGGGAAGGGCAACCAGTTTGCTGCTACTGAGGGAGGCGAAAGTGTGACTCAGAAGGAGAGTCAGGATTCAGTGAGCAAAAATGAAGATTGACAATAGTGGGAATTGCTTTGTAAATAAATGTATTGTTTGAAGGATATGCACAAGTGAATGTAATCCCCCCCCACACACACACAATCTATAAAGCTGGATTTGTTTGTAAAAATAAATGGAGCATCTCACACAGCCATACTTGGCAATTACATCTATCTTTGGATTTCTTTTGTCAATGATACAGGTATATATACTGTAAGAGCATCAGATTGATATCCCAGACACCTGCAAAGACTCTAAATAGCTCAGAGGACTTTCCCTCCTCCTCTGTAAGTTCCTTTGGGTTGTGGATCTCTTTGTAAAATCAAATGCTGATGGGAATGAGTTCCCACTGTAAAAGAAGTTCATGAGCTGGCTACCCAATCAATGATCTTTTAAAATGTTTTAGTATGAGGACCCATCACTATTGCTATGACATTTAATTCTCAAATGAAATACCTTTCCTAATATTTTTAACCTAAAGATATCCTTTTTGGAATGAATCTAACATAAAGTGACCAGAATTAAGGGAACCTAAGGCGGGGCGCGCCGCTGCCGTGCCCCCCTTCTCCCTCCCCCTCCCCCACGACTGGGCTCAAGAAGGGTGGCGGGGGCGGAACCACCTTTGTATATCTGGCCTCTGCCTTGCTTAGCTAGACATTGATAGGCAAGAGAAGCACCGTAGCTGTTCAAAGTACCACATGTTACAAGAACAAGCATGCAGCTGTTCTTGCTGTTTTTCTCACCTTCCAGTGTTTCCAGGGTTGTGTTGCAAGCAGATCTGAAGGCTTTGAGCACAGCTCCAGCAATACCAAAACGTGCCCTACCTGCAGAGGACCATATTTGTTTACATCACATCCCTCTCAGATTGTGGCAGCACATTGCCCATAGTAGTTGAGGGGAAGGAAGCCACGAAGAACATTGCTCATGGCCCCTGCCTAAGCTGAGCAAGTGGCTGCCTTCCTCCAGAGTTTTCCCCATCCTCCAAAGATTCATGAGAGCAGAAGCTGCTGTCCAGCACTCAAGTCAATACGAGAAATGGGAGGAGATCTCACTGCTGAATTGTTGGGGCAGTTCAGCATCTAGAGCAGGCTTTCTCAACCAGGGTTTCATGAGGTTTCTTGACAGCGCTGGAAGGGTTTCCCAAATGACTGGGAGTTCATTTTTATATTATAAAATTTGTTTAGCATTTATTGGGTGATAAGACTATATACATGGTCATATCAACCCACCCCTGCCAGAATGGCCAATGATGGGCCTGGAGGGGGTGGGGAGGGGAGGGGCCCCGAGTGGGCATATATACAGCCATGCTCCCCAACCATAGTCTGCATGATTGCGTCATTTCTGGGGTTTCTCGAAACCTGCAGAATGTTTTTCAGGTTTCTCAACAGTAAAAATGTTAAGAAAGGCTGATCTAGATGGAGGGAACTCAAAGACACCTCACAGAGAATCTTACATCTTCTCCTTCAGAACCTGTAGCAAGACACAAAGCAAGCAGGTCCCAGCAGATAATGAAAAATCTCATTCTGTGATCTGGAAAACAGCAACATGTCTACACTTTTAAAACAACGACCACAAGTGTATGAAATGTAGCCCTTGATTCTGAATAATGAAGAGTGGGTGGGTGAGATTGCTCACAGAACTGCCTGTGGTCTTTGGTCAGAGACTGGGACAGGAAAAATTAAATGGCAAGGTGAGTTAGCCTCTTTCAACTTGGAGGACATGGGGGGAGGGAACAAGCCATGTGCACCATCTGGAGGGGGGGCTGTAGGAATTCCAGAAATGCCCCCCCGCGCCAGCCCTCTGGGACACAGGACAACCAGGAAAAGCCTCTTCCCTGGGAATGGTTACTCATGAGGAAGTCAGGTGAAGTTTGCAATTTGCAATTTGCAATGTGAAAAGGGAGGAAAGCTTTGGGGGTAGCTATTACAGGCAATTGCAGCAGGGAAAATTAGGCTGATGTGAGAAGATATAGACTTGCCCATTCCATATGGATACCACCTTGGTATTGCAGCAGTCTTTCCAACAAAGCAAATTTGAGACTAATGTCATGGAAGATGGGGAAAGTGTAGACAGGGCACAGAAACACCACGAGGCCATGGGGACATGTGGAGAGGGAGACACTGCTTCCCAGTACCACTTTCCCAGAAGAAGAGTTGGTTTTTATACCCTGCTTCTCACTGCCCAAAGGACTCTCAGAATGGCTTTTAATATGCCATTTCTGCATGGAGGAGTAAAATGTGAGTGGCTTCCTGCTGGCAAATGCAGGATGGTAAATCTCGTGTTTGCAGCCCTCCTCATGGGGAGACCCCTCCCACGGTTCCCCTCTGCTCCGTTGAGGGTTTTAGCCTCCTGTCGAGGCTGCAAGGGAAAACAAGCCAGACTTCTCACTCTGCTCCTTGGTTTGTTAATCACAGCAAGCCACTAATCACAACACAACAGTACTCTTGTGGACTGAACCTCCCAGCCCTGAAATTAATTTTTTTATTTTAAAAATGGCACTACCATGTTGCTATGCGGTAATGCCATAACATTGATGCATCTTTAATAAAATCAACACTGCCCCATTGCTATGGAGAAACACGAGAACAATACAGCCTGTATTACTCAAAGCAGGAAATGGAGGGGGGAGGGTGGGAGTGAGGGTGGGACAAAGCTGATGAGACTATTGTGCATTTCCCCCCTCCATATGGTCTTATTCCTGGTTGATCACTGGTGGTTAGCATGATTTAGGTGGTGATCCAGTTTTCTGGATTCCCGAAATCACAATTTAAAAATGGCCAAATTGCAACCCAGCTACTGGACAGTCTTGGGATGTTGGCAATGTCATGTGGAGGGGGCTATATATGCTGCTAACATGCAAGGCTGTCCAGGAACATTTTCCTCATACAGAAAATGTTCCACAGCCTCTCCCCACAAGAGGCGCCCTGTGAGGTAGGTGAGGCTGAAAGAGCTCTGAAAGTGTTCTGTAAGAACAGTTTCCAACAGGACTGTGACTAGCACAAGGACAATCTGCTTGTGGAAGAGAGGGAAATCCAATCCAGCTCACCCATTAGTGCTCTTAACCACTGCACTAAACTATACGAATGGCCATTGGCTTAAAGAGATGTAGCTAGAGCACAGGCAGAAGCAGCTGTTGCAGGAGGACAGTGTAAGTTTTTTTGACTATTAGGGGATTCTTTTCCTTTCAATATGGACCTTCTGGCCAATGGCTTTTCAGAGCAATCCAAGGAGGAATTTCTTACATGGAGAGGTGATTGAATGGTTAATAAGATTTGCAATTTCAGAAGGGAGGAATGATTTGTCTTCTGTGTTCTCTGTGTGTGTGTTTGTGTGTGTGTGTGTGCATAGAGGGGAGTGCAACACAGCCTTCTGTCTCCATCCCAAGCAGCCCTTTCCTTCAGGGGATCTGATCTCTGCAGTCTAGAGAGGAGCATTCATTCTGTGGGTTCTCCAGGTCAAACCTGGAACCTGGAAACCCTGACCAGTGGTGGGGATGGTAGCCTCCAGCTGGGACCTGGATATCCCACTTCTGGGTTTTCTCAAGGGTTTCTCAATGGTAAAAAAGTTGATGAAAGAGGCAATCATGGAGAAACCCTCTGTAAGATCTTTACCAGCCAATGTTTTCATGTTTGATATTGAACTGAACTGAACAATGTACTGACTGAAATGTTTTATGTTCTGTAAGCAAATAATTTCAATATTTTTCTTAAAGGAAGAAACTGTGACAAGTTTTTGAATTATTTGATGTTCATTGTTATTAGCAAGTCCTGCATGCCAGCATTTCTCTTTGTTTCCCACCTGGAGCCTGACATCCCTGCACCTTCATGGGATCCAAGCCAGGACTTTTCTCCAGGCAGACTGATCTCTGTTGCCTGTAAATGTCCTGCAATTCCAGCAAATCCCCAGGGCTCAGCCTCTCCCATCCTGCAACCTCTCTGCCACAGAGTTCCCCCCTCCCAAGCAAGCCCACTCACCGGGAGCCTGGAGATAAGTTGTCACAGTAGAGTCCTCCCTCCAAAACAGCCATCTTTCCCTGGGGAGCTGGTCTCTACAGTCCAGTTCCAGGAGATTTTCAGGCTGCAGCTGGGTCAGGAATGTTCCTTGAGGTTTGGAGGGAGGGGCTCAAGAGTCCAGGTGTGAGCAGGAGCTTTTGCCATATAGCCAGCCCCCAGGAAGGCCACAGTGCAGGTGTGCATCCTAGTGCCCGTTGTATTCCTGGATACAAAGGGGCTTTGCCTCTAGTACATAAATAAAGGTGGATAGCTGTAGAACAAAGATTCAGACTTTTTTCTAGCAAAATGAAGATGTTTAACAGATTCAAGGACCAAAAAGATTCAAGCTTAGCATATAACATTACCATATGTTTGGGTTCAATGCTGGAAGGGGAAACATAGTAAAGGAAATAAATCTGTCAAAATCAGGGATAAATGGGCAGATGCATCCTCAACTAAAAAGCCAAAAGCAATCCCTGTCACCAAACTCAGTCTCCTCTCAAGCATGGAGGATGTGTAGAATTGTCTCCCCTGTCCCTGGACCAGAGAAATACATATAATTCTAAATTATATTACAATCTACTATTCAGTTCTATTATTCCAAATAAGAAATGAAATAATATAAAGAGAATGTCTAGTCTTGCTGGGGGATTATTAGGAATGTAGATGTCAGGGCTCAATGAGGTTAGCATGTGTAGTGAGATAAGAAACCAATATCCTCGTTGAGTCCTGGGGATTCCATTATAATACTTTGCATCTCAGCAATTTGCCTTTCCAATCTGTTCTTAAATTTCCTTTGTAGTAAAACAGCTACTTTGAGGTTACCCATTGAATGTGCTAGGTTAAAGTATTCTCCTACAAGTTTCTCTGTCTTGTGATTCTTGATTTCAGATTTGTGTCCATTAATCCTTTGATGGAGCATTTGACCTGTTTGCCCTATGTAGAGAATGGAAGGGCATTGTTAGCATTTAATGCCATATAAAATATTAGAAGATGAATATGTGAATAAGCCTGAGATTGTGTAGCTCAGTGGTTCTCAACCTTGGGGTCGCGACCCCAATTGGGGTCACCTGGCCCCTTCCGCAGGGTCACCAGATTGGTGGCCATGGCAGCTGGCGAGGGAAGCAGGTGGCGGCGGGCAGCAACAGGCGGAGGAGGCAGGTGATGGCGGTGGCCGCCTCCACGCCACCTCCAGATTGTTGTGTGCCTGTACACGCACACCACCTCACATGCCTGTGCATGCCGCCTGCATGCGTGTGGACTGCCCCTGCCGCTGCTGCCACAGTTGGGGTCACAGCGTTACGGTGTAGTTGATGTTGTTAGGTCTACTGATTGAGCATTTTCCCACAGAGGTGTTAAACTTGCACCGCCTCCTGCTTGCAAATGTGTGTTTGCAAGTTTCCTGACAGGAGACCCATCCTGCATTTTCCCACCATCTCATTGCAGCTTTTTGCCTCCCAACAAGGTGGCAAGGGAAAACAAAGCAAACTTCTCCCCCTGCTCCTTGGCTTGTCAATCACCCAAGCCACCAGTCCCAGCACAACTGTTGTTTCAGGGACTCGCGCTTACTCTTACCCAGCCCCAAAATTAATTTTTAAATACCAAAAAAGCTTAGTATGTGATTGTGCCACAACACTTCAGTGTGTTTTTTTAAATTAACACTTCAGTGTTGCTATGGAGAAACAACACAACAATAAAGCATCCCCCTCTTTTGGGGATTCTTGGTGTTTTGGTCTCTATGTGCAGATAGTGAGAGGCTAGCCATGGTAACTGGACCCTGATGAGTGATTTTGTGTGAAGAGTAAGGCTGAAAAACAAGGAGCACGGATGCCTAGCTGATCAGGAGAGGGCTGCTCCATCACATGCCACTCCCCACTTTCCTCGTTAAAACCCAAACGCCAGAAAACACAAACGGGGATGTGTCTTGGCTGCCCAATCCCAAAACAGACAAGGACAATGAACAGAACATTTTATTTTAACTTGTGCAATGTAGCTTTGCGGTTCCACAGTCTACCAAAGGCATGCTCCACAACATTCCTTGCTCTGGCATGCCTCCTGTTGTAGTAACTCTGCTGATTGGTGCATGGCCACTTGTAGGGAGTCATGAGCCACTTCTTCAGGGGGTGTGTTCCATTAGCCAAGATCAGGGCTGGCACCTGAACTCCCTCTATTGTTACTGTCAGGTTCCCTGGGACAAAGGCCCCCATATCCATGGTGGTGCATAGGTGGGACTCCTGAAAGACCACTCCAGCCCACCTCTGCATCTATGAACCATCCAGTGTAGTCCACGGTCCTTTGCAGGAGCATGGAGCAGAAGAACTTTCTGATGCCATACTCCCAGATGCTCCTGTTCGGGGTTTATATGCGGCTGTTGCAACAGTCCACAGTGCTAGTGCAGTGGGCAAAACCCAAGTGGCTGAACCCATCCATGTTCTAAGACAGACAAACACATGGAACATACCCTTGAGACAAAAGCAACCTTGCACCCCGAACCCTGCCAGTGTTTCCCACAGATGCCCAGTGGGATATTGCAGCATGATGTCAGAATCCTCTGGTTTCTGTCCACATTCCAGGCTTGGTGGCTTTATAGAATGTAACCATTTGTTACTGCTTATTCTTTTGATGGCTTTTAGGGTACTCTGTTATAAGATGTAACCATTGGGCTAGATAGTTTCGTTTTAAGTCTAGGCACCAAGATTTTCACTCTGGGAACCAAGGTCCTAAAACTGCGGCCATTTATCTACGGACCTTGCACCTGTGGGTCTTTGGTGTTATGTCTCTAACCAATACTATGTTGATAGAGGAATCTGGAGGGGGTGGCCGAGGGCAAGACTGTTGGTTCTGGCAACCTTAGGTCAGAACTGTCTACGTTGTTGTAAAAGGAACAGCTCGAATAAACTTCCATCTTGAAACAACAGTGGATTATATTTCTAAGTCTGGGATCTTTACACGTGTCTGCATTGCTGCATGGCTTTTTGTCAAAAAAGAGTAAATTTATAAACACGTCAGGACCACAGCCTACCTACCTTACCAATCTCTTCTCCCATGCAGACCACCTTGACGTAGAGCTCTGCCTCCATGGTGAAGCAGACCTTCAGCACAATCTGTCCAACGGTAGACATGCCCAGCTCAAACTGCTGGGAGACGAATCTGTATCAGGTAGTGTTTGCCAGGTACCAAAGAGCCATGATCACCCTCTTCTCTACCATGATGGGCCTGGCACTGAAGCCCTCCTCCTCCTCCTCCTCCTCCTCCTCCCTGATGCAAGCGAGGGTGGAGAGATGGGTTGGATGAGTGCTGCCAGCATGGCCATTGAGAGATTCTCCATTCTCAATAGATTCAAGAAATGGCCACTCTCAAGAATCAAGGGAAAATGGTGGAAAGGTGTGCTGCTTTGCAGGTTTATAAAGGTCACTTGGAGGTTGATCAGCCAAACAGCAAGTGCCAAGATGCTACACAAGAAAGTGAATCCCAGTGATAAAATAGATCAATGCTTAAATGTTATGATGTTAATGCACAGCAATGTGTAAGTCTCCATTACATGCACAGCAATGTGTAAGTCCTCAAAACCACCCCTGAGAGGGGATTGGTTGCCGAGGAACGGGAAGTAATGTTCACAATGCTGTTCAGGTTTCTCTGTTCAGGTTTCTCTGCTGCCTTGCACAGAGTGGAAAAGATGCAACACAATGGCAGAGAAATACGGGAGGGGTCTCCCATATGGAGGGCTGCAAAAACAAGGGTTACCATCCTGTGTTTCCAAGCAGGAGGCCGTGTGCGCTTTACCCCTCCGTGCGGAAACAGTCAGATTTTGCATATTCCAACATGAACACTACCTGAAGTGATACCTCCTTGTGTTTTCTAAAGCACTTCTTGGTCCAGTAGAGTGGAGAAATGCTAGGATGAGCATTTTGTTTGGGGAGCAAGTATTTTAGGAAGAAGCAAGTAGGTGCCACCAGAAAATGTATCAGTGAGCACCAGATCACCCAGCAGTGCATTACTGGAGATTAGTTATCTAAACTAAATCTGCCACGCTTCAGAAGAAGGCCCATCCCAACTTTAATCAGGGATTTGACCACTTATGCTTTGTCATCAAGATCCCATCTCACAAGGCTTTGTGCTATGGTCCAAGGAACAAATCTGTTAATGGTTCATTTATTCTAGGATAAAAGTATCTATATCAGCAAAGTACTTCTCTAATGAAAGCTGGCTGGACCAGATACTGACTGTGTATGACTGTTTGGAGAACTCCCTATCTAATCTTATTAGGAAGATTCAACTAGCCACAGGTGAGCCACTGGTGGTGTGGTGGGTGACAGGCTCAGAACCAAATGATATTGACTCTCCTGAGCATTAACCTGGAAGAAAATTGTTACTTTGGGAACACAAGTGCTGCAACCATATGTATATGTATGTTGGCACAGGGATTCAAAAAGTGTTTTTCCATGATGCAGAAGTTTGGGGGATGATGATAAATGCTCTCTTTCTCTCACACTCAGGTATTTACCATCCATCCTGCTTCTGTTGATTCCAACACAACAGTCTCCACCTCCTGCACAATGCTGATTCTATCCTGCCCTTCCAAACTGCAACTGCTGGAGGGAATTTTAAGGAATAACCTTCCCCAGACCCTTTTGGTAAACTTAAACTGTGATCTCATGCTATTTTAGGAATAGTTGTGCCCCAGAGAAATGCAGCCCCTGCTCTTTGGGTTATGAGACAGGAGCATGGGCTAGAAGATTCTTGATAACTTATCATTTGTATCCACATACAGATCTGACAGCCTTCTGATATATTTTATTTTTTCAAGTATACACTCAAGATTTGCAGTGTGAAAAATGCATACTGAAATGTGTGCTTCAGAAAGGTACATTCGTTGGAGAATTAGGGTTTGTGGCAGATTCCTGTTATGTAGAAATTTAGGATGAACTCAGGGCTGATGATCTGTAATGCATACAGTGACCCCGTCTGTGAAGTCACGTGCATAAGGTGAGTGCTTAAGTTAGTGGTTGCACCAGAAACTTTCTTCCCAAAAAATCATGGGATGTGTTGGTCGTTAGCAGTAAGTGGCAGTGTCCATTTGTATTGATATAACTGTAACCAATGAAAGACAGCTTGGAAGTTCAGCGTGGAATTTGAATGCAGAGTGGGGAAATGAATATCTAGAAAGGAATATTAGAGTAATACATGACTTTGAATTTTCTAAAATCCATAATTCACTGCTTGATTTGCCTACTGATTGGGGCAGCCCTATTTCTAGAAGTATTCAAAAGTTGCCACATGAGCAGGGCTAGCTAACTATGACTGGTGGTGCACACTGTAAATTTGACAATGCAGGAAGAAGGACAGGTACAAGCACTGTTCTGGATGACTGGTCAGGCTTGTTTCAGATATATCCGGGTGTGCGTTTAAGAAACCCCAGGCATCTAGTTAGCTTTCCTGTATGATTTAACTTCTAACCAGAGATACACCCCAGGTTTGTTCTGGGGATAGTATACAAGAATACACAGGGTCTCTGCTTTCATTCTCAGCTTTGCTACTGTGCTCTTAACAGACTATATCGTCAAAGCATCCATTGTTACATAGATAATTAAAGGAGAGCTATTCCATGTGTCTGTAGACGTTTCTTACCTCAAAGTAAGCAGGTTGCAGGCAAGGAGCCAGTTCTGAGAAGAATCTCTTGATCAACGCAACTTCCCATGTTTATATGATTCTAAACTAATCTCCTAATCATAGCTAACTGTCCCACTTGGTAAGAGTGCATGTTCTTATCTAACTCATTATAACTTCAAATACCATACAAGTTTATCTATACTTAAGATGTCATCTTTGAATATATAAAAATATTAGCTCATTGTTCCTACTTGTTACCTTAACAAAATCTATTTAAATATAGTGATTGTAGCTCATACATATAGCTCATACATATAAATATAATTTGGCCTTCAACTACTACTCCCATCCTTAAAGTATATTTTCACTTTTGCGAACATGGGCATTCTTGTGATTCTCAGATGCTTCTGCACCTAGAGCTCAACAAATTGTATCTATTGATGAAGATAAAACGTCATATCCAAAACCACAAAAACAGTTAAAACCATAAAGTGCATTTTGATTCCACTATACACTGGTATATGAGCTTACGTGTGAAACTACTCGTATTCCTGTGGGAGGACTCTTGTAGGAGGGGGACAGCTTGATGTTATTTTGTAGTTCATTGGCCCGAACCAAATGCCTGGGGGAAGAGCTCCATTTTGCAGGCCCTTTGGAACTGTGTAAACGCCTGAAGGCCCCACAGCTCTTCCTGCAGCTCATTCCACCAGTAACAAAAATGCCCTGGCCCTGTTTGAAGCCAAGTGTACGTTTCAGGGACCACCAGCAGGTTTAAATTGGTGAAGCACAGAGCTATACTGGAGGCATAGTCCACTAAACAGTCCCTCAGATATGTGGGGCCCAGGCAACAGATGGCCTTAACAGTTAAAACCAGAACCTTGAACCTGATCCAGAAGGAGCAAATGCAGTTGCCTCAGAACAGGCATAAGATGGGCTCTTCATGGTGAGAACCCACGCTGCTGCATTTTGGACCGGCTGCAATCTCCAGATCAGGGTCAAGGGCAGGCCCACATAGAGCAAGTTACTACTACTACCAACTCTCAGCTATGATTCTTGACAGGTCCATGGAGCGGTAATGCACATAAACCGTGGGAACCCAGCTGGGCATGAGGTGCTTGTGGATTCCTGGCCAAAGTTCAAAGCTGTCCTCACTCGGCCACGCAGAGAGGTAACAGCCTTGAAAGTTTCTGTGGGATACACTCTATTGGATTCTAGCAATTTATGGGTTATGGAATGATTTTTTCTATCAAGCCAGGCTCAAATGGAGAAAGAAGTATTGTTAACTACTGTTCCTAGGAAGAGAGCAAACTCTTCACCCCAAAGTTATCCTTATCCTAAATGTATGTGTTTGTTTAACATGATTTGCAGTCTCCCAACTGGAGGCAGAATAAACAAGAAGAGAGCAATAACAGTTTTGTAATATGAGAAATGACACAAGTAAAGCTTTCCCTGAAATTAGGGGAAATTTCATCTGCAAATTTTGAGGGTAACTGTCTGTTAAATGCAATCAACTGGTAGGCCAGTTGCAGTCTTTCCTGGGCACAAAAGATCTGGCTGCTGTGGTGCATGCTTTGGTTACATCTAGATTAGAGTACTGCCATGTGCTCTGTGTAGAGCTGCCCTTGAAATGTCTTTAGAAACTTCAGTTGGTACAGACTGTTGCAACTGGGATGTGGGTCATAAGGACCACATCACCCCATATTATATACCAAGCATGATATCTTCATAAAACCCTTCATATATAATGGAAAAAAATGGACATTCTCCTGTGGATATGTGATGAAGGGTTGCCACATTTTAAAGAAAGTGTTGCAGAGGTTGTTTCCTTTCCCACATGAATCTGTATGCAGTTATCTTCTTCATTAAAATGATAAACCATGTTTGAAGATACAAGTTGCTTGGCGAGGTAGTTCTAATGTAACCATGTTGCATATTGACATGCATGCTGCTTTGACTAGGTTTTTTGTCAAGACCTTTGATCTTGATTTCAAGCTCTGCTCTGGCAGCACCCAGGAGCTTCAGGTAGAAGGGAGCATAACTGATGTGGCGCTGTCACCTCCAGATGATCCCACTCATCCCTATGCTGCTCTAGGAATTCCCCCAATCTCTATGGGTGCAACATAGCACATGTGACCTGCCTCATCTTTTCCCCCTGAGTGAGTGGGGGAGAGCCGGCAGGGGTGAGAGCTTGCCCTGTGAGGCATGCCAGCTGGTAAGCCTATTTCCTGATGACAAAATTACTGCAGAGCCAGCTCTCATAGCTAAGTTACAACCAGCTAGCCTGGAGAAAAGCAGAAATACAGTTACTTCAAAGATAACTTTAAAACTCCGTATGCCGGTTTTAGGTTGCCACAGATGACTCTGATTTCTATACCAACATGTACGCAGCCTTCTACCACGATCATGATGTGTACCGCACACTCTTGCAGGACACAGATGCTGTCAACTGGGCCCAAGCCCTCCGTGTCCACGGTAACCCTCATATATATAGTTAAACCATATGTATTCAATATGTATTGAATGTTGACCTGCCCCCCCCTCCCAAAATGTTCCACAGTGGTCTTGGAGGAGGTGGAAAAGGGAGGTACTCCATGTGGGCATGTACACAGCTATGCTTCCCAACTGTATTCTGGATGATCGTGCCACTTCTGGGGTTTCTCAATGTCTGAAGAATGTTTCAGGGGTTTCTCAATTGTAAAAAAGTTGAGAAAGGCTGGGTCCGAGTGTTGGACTATGATGTGGAAGTTCCAGCTTTAAATCCCCACTGTGCCATAGTCACTCTCTCTCAACCTAACCCTACCTCACAGGGTTGCAGTGAGGATAAAATGAAGGACAGGAGAATGATGTGAACTGCTCTGGGTTCCCATTGGGGAGAAAGATGAGGTATAACTGAAGTAAGTACATAAAAATATTTTTCAGCATATACTATCTTTACACCGCCCGTGGTGCCGCGGGCCTCACGGACTAAATAAAGCTGTAAGCCCTTGGAAGGCGGGCTGTGTCCGGAATGAGGAAGGGTGCCAATTGGCCCCTTCCCCCGGACAGACTATCGGAGGGACCAATCGGCAGGCGCGAAGCGCCTGCCGATTGGTCCCTCTGATTCCTTGCCGGAGCAACTGTGAGCCGCACGTAGCGCGGCTCGCAGTTGCTCCTTGGCCGGCAGCCTGACGCCTTGGGAGGCGCGAAGCGCCTCCCGAGGCGTCAGGCCAGCGGCAAGGGAGCACCCGCCAGCCGCGCATAGCGCGGCTGGTGGGTGCTCCCTGTCCGGCGGCCTGACGCGGCGGGAGGCACAAAGCGCCTCCCGCTGCATCAGGCCGCCGCCCAGGGAGCCCCCAGCAGCTGCCCTGCGGGCGGCTGCTGGGGACTCCCGTCCCCGATTACAACGGAGCTTACAAAATGGCCGCCGAGGGACCGCAGACGGAGCCGCCTCGCAGCCAAGGATGCACCGCCGCCCGCCGCGAAGCGCCTCCTACGTGCGGCTGCCGGGGACTCCCGTCCCTGATTACAACGGAGCCGCTCCGCCTCAGGCTGCCGCCGCCAAAACTCCAGGACTCCTGCCACTCACCAGCCGCTCGCAAGCCGCTCCAGGTAGTCCCCCCCCTATACCCACTCTCACTGCTAGCGCCCATTGCATTTCAAAGTGCAATGGGCTTTTTTTACTAGTAAATCATATTTTAGGTACCTACTTTGGTTCATGGGGACATAATCTATAAAGAGCAAGAGTAGTACCTTTTTATTTGGACCAACCAAAAATCACAAAACACTGAGTCTATTGTAACCATAATTATCCCACAGTCTCAGCACAAGGAATAATATTGCCTCTGACCCTAAAAATGCTGATATCATCATCATAAATAAAAAAACAACCGTATTTGCTGCACAATAAAGTAGGTTAAAAAGAAAAAAATCCTAAGTATAACCATGGCTGAATCTGATTAGGAAAGGTGGGGAAAAGGAAAAGGCTGGGAAGAAAACAGGCATTTACAAGAAATTTCAGGGAACGAGAACTCTAGATATTGGAGGCAGTGAGAGGCAGAAGGAAAGTACAAGAGAGAATTTTCAGAAGGGTAATGTGTAGTTTCAACCATGAGGGAAGGATTGACATACGAAACCGATAGATTGTTTCCACATTAAGAGACATACCTTGTTTTAATCTCACTTTGGATTCCAGTTGGATGCTGCAAGTTGAAATTTGTTCTCTGCATTTAGGCATTCCTCCCCTCATCTCCCAGGCTGAAATTTGCAACATGCTTTCTGCACTGAGGGTCCGATGGAGGCAGCCTCCCATCATGCTTCGCTCCCTTCCCATTTTCCAAAAATTTGTTTTTTGCACTTTTGTTTTCATTGCACCCCTTAATCAAACATTCTGTGCTGTTGATCTTGGAAGCAGCCCTTCCCCCCAAAGTGTCCTGAATGTAATTTTTAAAAACCCTGAGCTGTAACATCTTTAACCGCTCCTGTGGAGCGGATAAAATAAAGCCCTAAGGGCTGTGTGGGAGGGCCTGTCCGTGATAAAAACTTGCCACTCAAGGGCCAAGTGGCCAATTGGGAGGCTCGCATAGCGCGCCTCCCTTTTGGCCACTTGGCCTGCCCTCGACTCACTGCCCAGATGCTTCGCCTCCGGAAAAGAAGCAGGGCCGCCGCGTCGACGCGGCGGCCCTGCTCCTTTCCCGGAGGCGAAGCATTGCCCTTACCGGGAGAAAAGGAGCCCACGACACCAACAAAACCCTGCTCCTTCCTACCCGCCCAGCCACGCGCCTCGCCGCCGCCACCCAGCTGCCCTTCTCGACACTCCCCACAGGCCTCCAACACAGCCTGCCCTCACCGCCCTCGCCTCTAACACAGCGCCTGCCAGGATCCACAGACACTGCCGCGGCAAGAATGGTAAGCCCCCCCGTGCCACCCCCCACAACACCTACCCTCCGACCTCTCCGGCCCCACTAACTACCCCGCTTGCCGCCCCATTCCCCCCTCTAGACAACACCTCCCACCCAGTCCCACGCCTCGCCGCCACGAT
Organism: Paroedura picta; assembly: GCF_049243985.1. Lineage (NCBI taxonomy): Eukaryota > Metazoa > Chordata > Lepidosauria > Squamata > Gekkonidae > Paroedura > Paroedura picta. The sequence goes on along the minus strand of NC_135370.1, from coordinate 72,709,977 downwards.
CCCCCGTCACCGCCTCTCCCACCCAAACCACTTGCGCCCCACCCAGCCAGCTTACCCTGCCGCTGGTCGCCTGCTTTCCAAAACACAATGTTCGTTCCCAGCCACGGCTGCGCCCAGCCCGCACGACCCGCCCGCTGGCTTAAACTACCACAGACTAAACCAGGCATGCGCCGAATCCCGCGCATGCCTGGTCCCTCTCCCCCACGCCCACCCCGCCCCCTGGCCCTGGAGATACACCAGGCATGCGCGAGATTCCCCATTTTCCTGCTTTACTCTGCGCGACTTCCGCCGCCCGCCCACCTCTCACAGCCTCTCCGCGCCCTTGTTTGCCGCCGCCCGCCATCGCACACAAAGGGGGCCAACTCCGCAGGGCTCGCCACACCCGACAGACCTGAGGACAGGTACGCTGTGCACTGCATCCCTGTGTCTGTCGCCATTTCCCCTCCACCCACCACCAGACCCAACCCTGCCACCAAACCGTCGCGCCTGCCACCTAGCTGCTCCCTATACCCGAGACGCGCCCTGCCCAAACCGCCTCTACTCTGCCCATTTTTATAAATGGGCTTTAATTCTAGTTATAACATAATGCTGCTATATAAGACTGCAAGACTGCTTGTTAACCTAATTTATTGTGCACAAAGTGAGGGTTTTTTTTATGATGATGATATCAGTGGACTTTTGATTGACTTATGTGGACTTATGATGATGATATCAGTGGACTTTATAAAATGCTGTTTTAATGTTGAAATGTTTTGATCTTTTCCCATTTGGGGACCCTATTTGTATGGATAGGTGGCATAGAATTTTTTTGATGAATAAATACACTTCAGGCTTAACCTCACAACATGCACTCCCTTCTCTCAGTGACTGGCTATTTCCCCACTCTCTACAGGGCACCAGGATGGGCTCTATGAAGCTTCCCGAGATGCTGCTGCTGCCAAGCAAACACAGTTCTCACCATCTTCCTACATCACTTACTTGCACTCTGACCCAAATAAAATGCAGGCACGTCAGTAAGTGTCCATCTTGTCCCCCTCCCTTTCGTTTGCAGTGCAAACTGCAGCACTACATACCCTTTGGGAACCCAGAAACTTTGTAGTCAAGACAGTCATGATTAATGCTGACATTTCTTCTTGGTCTGCCTTGTGATGCCTTTGACTTCTGATAGAGCAAATAACTGTGGGAATGAACTGAAGTGCTCTTTCAGAAAGGCAGCCAGTGGCCAGCTGATAGGTCCTTATGAAAGAGGATTCAGCATCCCAGAAGACTGCTTGGCCCAGGAAGATAGGTGCCACTCCTCTAAGCGTGACAGAAGGAAGGCAAAGGCCTGTCTTAGTTTCTCACTTATGAAACTGCCAGGAAGGGGGTAAGCCCTTTGCAAAATAGGTTTCCAAAGGCTACCATATAGAGTAGAAAGGTGATGCCTGAGGATGTTCTGCCTTCCATCTGGAGATATTTACAGGTGTCTTGAAAAGAAGATGACCTGTGGAAGAGTTGCCACATTTTGTGTAGGACTCTTCCCAATGCAGTTTCTAGTGAATCACTCACTGCTGGTTCCCACAACTCTTACAACATAAGAGACTTTTAAGTGCAACTCTCACCAATGGTAATTCTGCAGGGACTTTTTCTTGGAAGCACGTATTCTAGAGTTTTGGCCAAGGCTAAAAAGACCTACTTTTTAAAATCACACTGCTCTTGGGACTATTCTGTAAATCATTGCTTTCTTTTTTAAAGTTTTAATCATATCATCATCACTACTGTTGAGACAACTTCAAGCTGGATTGGATCTACCACTTGTTCCTTACTTGTTCCTTTAGATTTTATTATTATTTTTGTTAGTATATTTGTATCCTGGTTTTCTCCCTCATGGAGACCCAAAGCAGCTTACAAAAACATGTCTGAACCAAATTTTCAAACAGTATAAAAGTATTTTAAAAAATACAAAAACGAAAAGGTAAAGGAGCCATCCTGGGCTGTTGTCTGCCAGATCAATCCAACTAGCTAAGGCAAAAACCGATGGCTAAGAGCCCTTAGGCTCTTGTCCTTTCATGCACGCTGAAGGGCTCCTGCCCTTGACCACTCCCACATGATACATATCTGCAGCAGAAGAAAGAAAAATACTCCGTTCACTTGTTCAAGCTGGCAGCCATCTTCCTTCAATTCCTACCCCGGCTACAGTATTGTGAAGCCTGTTCTCATTCATATTCGCTGCATCGTGGCCCATTAAAAACCAAAGAACTAGCAAAACGTTTGGAAATTTTCCTTCATGCCTAAATCTCCCCTTCCAGGAATCTATAAATTCCCCTTCCTTGTGACAGAGGAGGGTCATTACCACCATGCCCTGTTTTGTGAGCCTCCAAGGTGTAACAGGCTGTGCTAGACTAAGTTTACCTTTAGGCTGATCCACAAGGACACATTATTATATTTCGTTCTCCTCCTGTTGCATTAACAGTTTTTTGTGGGGTTTTCTGTTGGGGGCTCTCTTTCCTTCCAGGCTAGATCCCAGCCTGAGGCTTTCCACTTTGAATAGTTCCCATGTTGACCTGCTGAATGAAACATGGGCCTATGGGGGCAGCAAACACAGTCGTGGGTACCTGGCCGCTTTGGTGCGCTCCTTCCCCAACAGCTGCATCCTGGACAGCAATGGACGCCTGGTCAGCTGGAGCATCTTGGATCCTTTTGGTGCACTGGCACATGGCTATACCCTTCCAGAGTATCGTGGTCAGGGCTACATTACTATCATCAATAAGGACCTGGCCATGCGTGTCCATGCATTGGGCTACCCTGTATATGGCAATGTAGCCCTCGATAATGAGCGCATGCAGAATTTAAATGAGCTTTGGGGCTATCAGAGGTTAGCTGCATTGTGCCATATAATTATCCACACCCCTAAATCTGCTTTTTCCTGAGCATTTCCTGTCCTGGCAAGTGTGCCTGCAGTCTGTGGCTCCTTCGGCGTTCAGCAAACACCACCCTCCTGCTTTGTCTGTGTTGTTCAGGTGAGCTGTCAGGGCTGGAATGCATCTGTGGCTGCACCAAAGATGCCTCTTGGGAAAAGCCTGGCTGACTTGTGCTGCTTTCCCCTGCTGCACATTCAGAGGCTCCTCTCTCTTCTACCAGAGCTGGCTCAGCTGCAGGCCCTGGTTGCTGTGGCAACTCCTGGGAGACGGGAGGTGGCAGAGGGGGCATGACAGGTACTAAAGACCATAGTATTCCATGGCACTTTACTTCTGGTGAGCCAATAAACAATTCACGTTTGCCCAGGCACAGTGTTCAGCTGTATTACTTCAAGTTAATGTTCTTTTATTTATAGCCCTTCCTGCAGTTTTATAATAATAATGATTTACTGATTCTGAAATTCCTTGAAATATATATACCGCACAGAAATTACTAAGACCGTTTATGCACTGGAGGTTTCATGCCAGGCTACAGGCTGGAGTTTAGTCATGGCAGGTTGCCCCACCTCTTCCTGCACCTACATGGGGGAGCATTTGGCTGGTGCGCCTCATCCACCCTTGATTTGTGCTCCTACACGAGAGCTGGGGCAGTGAAGTTCCCAGCGCATAAACAGTCTAAGAGTAGTTCATTGAAAACATAAGGAGAAATTCCCTCATCATTCCAGAACATTGTAAACATATTTCAAATAAATTAATGGAACATTAGGCTATCAGAAGAGTTTCTTAATGTTCTTTAGCGATAATTTAATACTTGATATATCTTCCCAGACAGAAGTCAGTCCAAATCTGACAAAAAGACAAGATGTAACCCAGTAATATAATCTTTGGATCCAGGGGGAAACTAATATTTAACATGCTTCCCCTGGTACAATAGACCGGTGGTCCCCAACCACCCGGCCGCATCCCGGTGCCGGGCCATGAAGGCCCTGGCACCGGGCCACGGCTCCCTCTCCCCGCCCTCCCCCCCAGTAAGAAAGTTCCCAGGCTGTAAGCAAATCGGCCGCAAAAGCGGCCGATTAGCTTGCGGCCCAGCAAGCTTCTTTTGGGGGGGGGGGAAGGGAAGCAGGGTCGCGCATGCGCATGTGCGCCTTGCAGGGCCGCAAACAGGCATGTGCAGCCGCAAACGCACAAGCGCGGCATGCGTGGCCGGGTGATCGCCCTCCCCGCTGCCGCTGGTCCTCAGCCTCAAGAAGGTGGCGGACCACTGCAATAGACTATACTATTTTCTTGAAGTGTCTGGAGGTAGAAGGTATCAGGGAAAGTTCTTTGGGTTTATTGAAATTGTTGCTTTGGACCAGACTCAAAGAGATACCTTGGAGACATTATCATCAGTGTGGGATTTGTTCAGTAGCATTGCATATGATACAGTCTTATTCCCCCATGCAATTCAATCTCTATGTAAGCACCGAGTGTATGTTTTCATAAATGAATAAACTTTGCAGGTAGGGTGGAATCCATGCTCCTGTCTGACCTTTGTTTTTGGTCCTAATGCAACTGATACAGTCCCCTACCCATCCATCTACCCACAGACGGCTTTCTCTGCTCCTATCCTCAGCAATTCTCCCTAGGCATACTGTCATTATATTCAACTTTTAAGAAGACAAACTGAACATTCCCCCAGCTCACACTAGAATTTGGAAACTAACATCTCAATTTACTTCTTCCAGGAGCAAGTTGTACTTAAACTACACGAAACATAAAGCAACTTAATATATTTAACCGTTATCATTTTGTTTAAAGGGGCTACTTGCATGTCTGCATTTAGGAATGATCACCACAGCAGCATGCCAATAACAACGCTTGGTATTAATTTCCATTCCTGCCCTAGCTTTAGTTGGCAAAACTGGGACTGGGAGAAATGACCCCAATAGAAATAGGAAAATGTGACATGAGAGAGCCCCGCATTGGGATGGACCTGATCAGCATTGCTAAAGGGCCTTCCATGCAGGGCTCCACAATGCTGAGGAAATGCTGGGGACAGAAGCTGCTGTCCAGCACTCAAATCAATACGAAAAATGGGAGGAGATCTCACTGCTGAATTGTTGGGGCAGTTCAGCATCCAGAGGGAGGGGATCTCTGCTCCCAACAGACAAACATCCTGGAAGGGAAAATACTAAAATACAAAGGTCAAATAAGCTGCTCCCCAGACCTCTCCAACTGGCCTCCCCCTCTCTAACCTGGAAGGGGTGCTGAGTAGAGTGTACACCCCATACAAACATTTCTAGAGGGTGACTTATTTTTTTATTATTTATTTTTTTATTTATTTAGATTTTTATACCGCCCTTCCCTATGGCTCTGGGCAGTTTACATAAAACATTTTTAAACATTTACATAGAACACTCTCAAAATCAATATATCAATATAACAATAACAATAACATACCAACTAGAACAGTATTGTAACAATAACTTTGACACTCCCTCAGTAGGTTCGGTCTCTCAGTTTGGGGGGGAAACCTGTAGATGTTATGGGTCAATCGGCCTCACCAACCACAGGACCTCCGTCTTTGCAGAGTTGAGCTTCAGACGACTCTGCTTGAAGAGCTCCCTTTTGCAGGCCCTGTGGAATTGTGAAAGTTCTGGCAGGACCCTGATCTCTTTGGGGAGCTCATTCCACCAGGCGAGGGCCAGGACTGAAAAGGCCTTGGCCTTGTTGAGGTCCGACGTACCTTTTTAGGGCCAGGGATCCACACCCTGTTGGAAGTGGCAGAGTGTAGCACTCTTCTGGGGGTATAGGCAGGGAGGCAGTCTCTCAGATACACTGGGCCCATACACTATGGCCTTAAAGGTGATTACCAAAGCCTTAAGATTAATCCGGAATTGAACTGGTAGCCAGCTGAGTTCTTGGAGTACTGGCCGGATATGAGATCTCCATGATGTCTTAGTGAGAATACTGGCCATGGCATTCTGCACCAGTTGTAGTTTCTGGATCAAGGATAAGGGTAGGCCTGCATAGAGCGAGTTGCAGAAATCCAGTCTAGAGGTGACCATTGCATGGATCACTATGGCTAGGTGCTCTGGTTCCAGGTAGGGAGCTAGTAGTTTGGCGGAGGTGGTAAAATGCCAGCCGTGCTACCTTTGTGACCTGAGCTTCCATTATAAGGGAAGTATCCAGGATCACGCCCAGGTTCCTGGTGGAGTGAGTTGCTAGGAGCTGAATGTCCAGGGTGGGCAGCCGCGCTTCTTCCCATGGTTCCTTCCTACCCAACCACAGGACCTCCGTCTTTGCAGAGTTGAGCTTCAGACGACTCTGCTTGATCCATTTTGTCACTGCTTCCAGGCATCTGGCTAAAGATTCGGGGGGGGGGGGTCAGGACAGTCATCCATCAGGAGGAAGAGCTGGGTGTCATTTGCATATTGGTGGCAACCCAGCCGAAACCTCCACACCAGCTGAGCAAGAGGGCGCATGAAGATATTAAATAGGATAGGAGAGAGGACTGCTCCTTGTGGGACTCCACATATGAGCTGATGATGGCTAGATACTCTCTCTCCTATTACTACCCTCTGTCCGCGACCCTGGAGGAAGGAGATCAGCCATTTGAGGGCTGTACCCTGTATCGTTGGCTTAAGAGCTATTGTGACTTGCATCATGAACCCTAGGCCACATTGGAAGCTTGGAACATGGCAACATAACAGCAATGTGTGTGTGGGGTAGGTGGGGGTAGGTCCTCACTGCAGAGAAAGAATACAGTGGCTCCATTTCCCCCTATCCCTTATTGTACTGCTTTCCTGAATCCCCATATAAGTCTTGCTGAAACTGAGTGTACTGCATCTAAGCTCTGCATTATACCGTCTGCCACTCTGCTGGTGATGTCTGCTGCTCTGAAGCCTGAGGTCTGCTATTAGCAACTCCAGTTACTGTTTTTGTTTGTAGAGCCAAATCATTGCCTAATAGTTCCTCCCATATTATTACTGCCCATTTTCCTATAAAACCCTTATATTGAATTGGGAGTTCAGCTAACTCCACTCAAAAATCTGGGCCACTTTCTCCACAAACACTTTGAATTACGTGGATATCCTTTCAGTTAGTTCCCCCCTCCCCCCTGGGAAACACACTCCAGCATCAAGACCGCTCTTGGCACTGTGAAGCAGCTGAGGGAACATTTCCTCATGGAGAGCTCTTCCCAATCGATGACTCTGAGAGTCCTATCTAGAGGCAAACATCTCAGCTACAACAGCCCAGGCTACATTTCTGTGGCTATTCCAAGTTTGCCCATCATTGCTATGAAAGCCTGCTAGGTGGTTTGGCCAGAGACTATGGTGGTGCACAACCAATTTGTTACCCATACATTATCCTCTATGTCAGTGGTCCCCAACTTTTTTATCACCGGGGACCAGTCAACCCTTGACAATTTTACTGAGGCCTGGGCGGGGGGGGGGGTAGTCTACTAGGGGACAAGTCATTGGATGGCACCGGAGGGCCGGGCTTAGCTGGCAGCCGCTACAGCTCTTCTGATTGGGCAAATGAATGAGAAGGACAGGGGAGCAAGCTGGCCTCTGTTTCTTTTCGCTGTGGTCACTGAAAGCAGCGGGCAGGAACCTCGTTGCCATGGAGTTGTGTGGGCTGCCCTGGGAATAAGGCGCTCCTGGACGTGAAATGAGGGAGTCCTAGTCAGAGCAGGAATGGAGAAGGGGAGCTTTGTGACCTGGACTTCTGCAAAGTTGGGTCAATATTAGTGGGCTGAAGCACCTAACTTCTTAGACAGAGCCGTGGCCCGGTACCAACTGATCCATGGCCCGGTACCGGTCACCAGACTGGGGGTTGGGGATCACTACTCTATGTGAACTAGGATGTCATATAACTATAGCAGAGGGGGTAGCTGCTTCTCCAGCCAAGTGTCAGCGTTTTTTCCAATTCTCATCAGTGTGGTATAGTGGGTAGAGTGTTGGATTAGAATTGAGGAAATTAGGCTGAAATCCTTCACTGTGGGTGACTCTTTCTCATCCTACCCTACTTTTAAGTGTTTTGCAAGGATAAAATGGCTGAAAGGAGACCCATGTACGCAGTTCTGAACTTCTTTGAGGAACAGTGGGATGAAAAGTACTAAAGAAGGGCTTTGTTGTTGTTATGTGCGAAGTCGTGTCCGACCCATCGCGACCCCATGGACAATGATCCTCCAGGCCTTCCTGTCCTCTACCATTCCCCGGAGTCCATTTAAGTTTGCACCTACTGCTTCAGTGACTCCATCCATCCACCTCATTCTCTGTCGTCCCCTTCTTCTTTTGCCCTCGATCGCTCCCAGCATTAGGCTCTTCTCCAGGGAGTCCTTCCTTCTCATGAGGTGGCCAAAATATTTGAGTTTCATCTTCAGGATCTGGCCTTCTAAAGAGCAGTCAGGGCTGATCTCCTCGAGGACTGACCGGTTTGTTCGCCTTGCAGTCCAAGGGACTCGCAAGAGTCTTCTCCAGCACCAGAGTTCAAAAGCCTCAATTCTTTGACGCTCGGCCTTCCTTATGGTCCAACTTTCGCAGCCATACATTGCAACTGGGAAGACCATAGCCTTGACTAAACGCACTTTTGTTGGCAGGGTGATGTCTCTGCTTTTTAGGATGCTGTCTAGATTTGCCATAGCTTTCCTCCCCAGGAGCAAGCGTCTTTTAATTTCTTTGCTGCAGTCCCCATCTGCAGTGATCTTGGAGCCCAGGAAAATAAAATCTGTCACTATCTCCATTTCTTCCCCTTCTATTTGCCAGGAATTGAGAGGGCCGGATGCCATGATCTTTGTTTTCTTGATGTTGAGTTTCAAGCCAACTTTTGCACTCTCCTCCTTCACCCGCATCAACAGGCTCTTTAGTTCCTCTTCACTTTCTGCTATTAGAGTGGTATCATCTGCATATCTGAGGTTGTTGATATTTCTCCCTGCAATCTTGATCCCAATTTGTGACTCCTCTAATCCCGCATTTCTCATGATGTGCTCTGCATACAAGTTAAATAGGCAAGGCGACAGTATACAGCCTTGCCGAACTCCTTTCTCAATTTTGAACCAGTCAGTGATTCCATGTTCAGTTCTCACTGTTGCTTCTTGACCTGCATATAAATTTCTCAAGAGACAAATAAGATGCTCTGGTATTCCCATCTCTTTAAGAACTTGCCACAATTTGTTGTGCTCCACACAATCAAAGGCTTTAGCATAGTCAATGAAGCAGAAGTAGACGTTCCTCTGGTACTCCCTAGCTTTCTCCATGATCCAGCGTATGTTGGCAATTTGATCTCTAGTTCCTCTGCCTCTTCGAAATCCTGCCTGTACTTCTGGAAGTTCTCGGTCCACATATTGCTGGAGCCTAGCTTGTAGGATTTTGAGCATAACTTTGCTAGCATGAGAAATTAGTGCAATGGTGCGGTAGTTTGAACATTCTTTGGCATTGCCCTTCTTTGGGATTGGAATGTAAACTGACCTTTTCCAATCCTGTGGCCATTGTTGAGTTTTCCAAATTTGCTGGCATATTGAGTGTAGCACTTTTACTGCATCGTCCTTTAAGATTTTGAATAGTTCAACTGGAATGCTGTCACCACCACTAGCTTTATTGTTGCTCAGACTTCCTAAGGCCCATTTGACTTCACATTCCAGGATGTCTGGCTCCAGGTCAGTAACTACCCCACTGTGGTCATCAGGGATGTTAAGCTCGCTCTTGTATAGTTCTTCTGTATAATTTTGCCACCTTTGTTTGATCTCTTCTGCTTCTGTGAGGTCCCTACCATTTTGGTCCCTTATCATACCCATCTTTGCATGAAACGTTCTCCCCCTTCAAGGATCGCTGCCTTGTTGTGGCAAGGGGGCTTGCGTAGTTCAGTGAAGCTATGAGCTATGCCGTGCAGGGCCACCCAAGACGGACAGGTCATAGCTGAGAGCTCTGACAAAAGGTGATCCACTGGAGAAGGAAATGGCAAACCACTCCAGTATCTTTGCCATGAAAACTCTATGGACAGTTCCAATAGGCATAAAGAAGGGCTTACCTACATGATTTAGCAAGCTGCCTTGAATGGCAAATTCTTCTTCTTGTGGAGAAAGTGGAGAAAGTCTTCCTGAAGATATCTGAGTCATTCAGATTGCCAGAGTAAGGAAAAGAGAATTAGATGGCTGGTGGGAAAGAAAAAGGATGGGGTGAGCATGAAAGTTAAATCTTTTGGAACAAAAAGTGCTGCCGCCATCGCAGCATTCCAAATGGCTGGTTCCTAAAACTGGGTTGGATAAGGACTGAGAGACTTGTAGTTTGGAGAGGCAGTGGAAGAATCACACACCCAGCTGATGATACAGACTAAAATCTGACCAATGTTTCACCAGATCAACAGTTTCACTTCAGCAGCCCCACCTTTAACAAGTTCCAGGTGTGAGATGTCAGGGACATCTGCTCAAGCAACCCAGTGAGTGTTGGCATGTATACGGATTCCTCAAGACCCAAGCCAGGACATTCACTAATCCCATCCCCAATAGCTCAGAGCAAAGCCCTGTACAGTAAGCAACCTTTGAATGTCCTGTAAATGAATTGCAATGGGGGTCCTTCCAAATGTGCAAGCTCAGTTTCTCTACTAGCATAGCAGGTAATGGTGGGGGCGGGGGTAGTCTGTCGCAAAAATAGTTTTCAAGGATCACTGAGTTTGACTGTGGTTCCTTCTCACGCTCACTTGAAGAAGTTCTCAAGCAACAACAGAAGATGCCTGATCTCCTCTGCCCACATTCTCCAGCCCCATTTCTTTCTATCCCTTTCTGCAGCTCCAAGTAGGAGAGGCTGGGACCAGCTAGTAATTCTCCTAACCCAAGTACTTGCAAGAGCAATTGCATCCCATTTTTACTCAGGGACCTGGCCAGTTATGCTGTATCATCTGGATCCCATCCTACAAAGCCCTGGGGCTGCAGTCCAAGGAACAAATCTGTTAATGGTTCATTTATTCTGGGATGAAAGTATCTCCACCTGGAAAGCACTCCCATAAAGAAACCTGACTGGATTAGCCATGGACTGAGTGGGTATATATTGCTGCTTTGATCATTCCTTATCGATTCTTATCACCAGGAAGATTCAGCTAGCCACAGGTGAGCCACAGATGGTAGTGTGATCAGTGACAGTGGCCCTGAACAAAATGATCTTGACTATCTTAAGTACTGATGTAGATTTAACTGTTCCTTTTGGGGACACAGGTGCCGCACCCACATGCACGTGCATGTCGGCACGAGGGTTCAAAGAGTATTTTTTTAATGAGGCAGAAGGTTTGGGGATGATGTTAGGTGGTGTATCTTCTTCTCTCACAGGTACTTCCCACTCATCCTGATTCTGTTGGCTCCAACACGCCAGCCTCTCCCTCCTGCGCTATGCTGATCCTTTCGTGTCCTTCCAAGTTGCAACTACTAGAAGGGATTTTGAGGAAAAGCCTTCCCCAGACCCTTTCGGTAAAATTAAACTGTGGCCTCTTGCTATTTTCCAGTTTGCTCTGCCCAAAAGAAATGCTCTTTGGGTAATGAAACAAGAGCATGAGATTGCCTATGCTCCACATACTTTATCTGCATCAATTGTAGCATGGATGAATTGCTTTATCCAAGTGTACATTTAAGAATTTTAGTGTGAAAAACAGGTACTTTAAATCTGTACGTTAGAACGGTATATAGAGTATTAGGACTGACTGCAGATCCTTCTATGTACACACTTGTGAAAAACCTGGGGTTGATGCTTTGTAATGTTTAAAGTCTATGAAATCATAGTTTGTGGTGTAACAAGTGTTTCAGTTTGTGGTGTAACAAGAAATCTTCTATTAAAAACAAATCATGGGATGTTATCATTCCAAAGCAAAGAAAGTTTCCAAGGAGAGACAGCTTGGAGGTTCAGCATGGAGTTTGAATGGAGAGTGTGTAAATGAGCATTGAGAAAGCAATTGTAGAGTAGCAGATACCACTGGGGTTTCTGTTTCATTTCAGAAATCCATCCATCCTTCACTACCTAATTTTTTGCCTAATGAGCAAAGCTGGAAGTATCAAAAAGTTGCCACAATATCTCCAGCGGAGCTAGCAATGACTGGTGGTGCACACTATAAATCTGACAGTGCCAGGAGGACACTGCCATGCATTATTGATACTACTCCTACTTGTTAGTTGCTGCAAGAATCAAGGAGGAAATATTTAAATATCATTTAAGAAATATTCATTAAAATGCCCCAGAAATGTACATGGACTATAGCATGGGGCAGTTGGCATATTCTGGGTGTGGGCATAAGACATTAGAGTTTGACAGAACCTTTTTCACCCAGAATCCCCGCTCAATCTGCACTTTACTACTAACTCCCAGCTATGATTCTTGACAGGTTCATGGAGCAGTAATGCACATAAACCGTGGGAACCCAGCTGGGCACGAGGTGCTTGTGGATTCCTGGCCAAAGTTCAAAGCTGTCCTCACCCGGCCACACAGAGAGGTAACAGCCTTCAGAATCTCTGTGGGACACACTTTATGGGATTCCAGCAAGTTATGGGTTATGGAATGGTTTTTCTTATCGAGGCAGGCTCATACAGAGAAGAATTCTTGTTAGCTACTGTTCCTAGAAAGAGAGCAAACTCCTTACCTCCATGTTATCCTGATCCTAAATGTGTTTTTAGTATGATTCATGGTCTCCCAACTGGAGGCAGAATAAACATTTTCCTCCCCCATGCTCCTGAATGAAACCAAAGCAAATCCAAAAAGCCATTTGTTATGTTATGGGCATGGCATCTCAGATTCATCCTTATATCTGTTAGATGCCCATTGACTTTTCCAGTGAACTCACTTGGCAGTTGATGGAAGTAGTCATATGAAGCTCATGATTATTCTTGCTGAAACTGATTTGAGAACCAATACATTGATCAATATAACCCCAAGAGTCCCCCCCCCAACAGAACTAAATATGTACCAACTGAAGAAAGCAAGACTCCCCCTTTCCCCAAGGAAAATAAGGGCTCCTCCATCCCCATGAAATACATATAGGGTAGCCTTGTACCCAGGTGCACATGACATCATTTGTGTTGAGCCGACTAAGATTATTATTAACACCTAATCAATACCTTATACATAACAGTCCCATATGACACTGGCAGGAGACTGACAAACAGACAGATCCTGACAATATCAGCCATCCAAGGCTCCCATGTGGATAAAAATTACATAATAGGACCAGCAACAATTCCAGTGTGGCTTTCTGTAGTCTGAAACAAACTGCCAGTTTTGCAGAACAATGTAATCTGTAAAAGACAACGTGATTGGGGGGTTATGAAAACCATATTGGTAACAACATCTCCATAAACAGACATTGCACAAAAACCTGGTGTTCAGGCAGGCAGCACGTTTTGTTGCCCTTGTGATCCAAAATGGCACCTATTGTTACGTTACTGGTTTCCACCACTAAAAGAAGGAGGAGGAGGTGGTGGTGGTGAGGGGGCAGAGAATGGAGTGATAGAAACAGGGTAAGAGGGGAATGGTGGCTTAGGGAATGCACCTAGTCTGGGGGACAGAAGGAACCAACAAGAAGGATGGAAAAGTGAGCAAGAGCAAAGTGGGGAAGCAAAACAGAAGCTCACTGGAGGGAAGTAGGTACAGCAAGGGATGTAATCTCCCCTCAGCACAGACAGGGGAAAAAGTGAAGTGATGTGGAAGAGGTAGAGGGCAGGGAAAGGAAGGAAAGGCAGACAAGAAGTAGGTAGCAGAAGCGGAGGAGTAAAGGAGAGAAAGGCAGCAGGGTGGGTGGTAGAAAGAAGCCAGAGGATATGGGAATCTGCTGGGGTGAGGTTTTGCCTCCACTGCCAGTTTCTCAGTTGTTGGCCTCTAAAGTGTTATTGGATTCATTAATATGCATATGTTAAGATTAATAGCAGAAGGGAATCAACACAGAAATTTCTGCAGCACTAATCTTATTACTTCTTTAGAACACCAATAAAAGTTATAGCAAAAAGAATCCATCTTTAACCGCTCCTCACGGAGCGGAAAAAATAAGACAGTAAGGGCCCCGAGGGCGGGCCCTGTCCGGGATGAGGAAGGGTGCCGATTGGACCCTTACCCCGGACTGACAATTGAAGGGACCATTGGAGGGCCTCCCGATCCGCCTCCCCACGTCGGCCGCATCCGGCCGACCGCTGCCATTTTCTCACTCGCCCCCAACACGGCAGCTTGCCTCCTGCCAGCCCGGCGATGAGGAGCTGGCGCTGCCCCCAGCCGCGAGCAGGCCGCCTTGCCACCGACCCACACGGCTTCCTACCACCCTCGGCCACGCACCAGCCTTCCTACCACCCGCCGCCGCGCACCCGCGGCCGAGCCGCCACCGCCTTCCCCCGCAGCCGTGGCCCCGCCACCACCCGCGGCAGCACCACCAGCAGCTTCGGCCGCCCCGCCTCAGGGGACAACACCTCGCCGCCGGCCCGGCCAGCCTCGAGCAGCTGCCGGCCTCCGCCGCGCCAGAACCGGCAGAGCCGCCCCAAGCCAACCTGACGCAGCAACGAGCACGCCCAACACTGGCCCCGCCGACGAGCATGCCCAATATCGTTTCCTCCCTACCCTGCAACGACTCAGGTAGGGCCCGCGCAGGGGGGAGACCTCAAGGAGCCGACGGGTGACGGAGGAGGGTCTCAGGCTGCACAACCACCCCACCCAACTCCATAGGCCCGCTATCGCTCGCTGTATTTTAACTGCAGTGGGCTTAATTACTAGTTATTCAATAAATGTGTTAGACTGAGAGACAATATTTAATATATGTGCATTAGCTTTCTTCCCTTATCAAGCACAAATGCATCACACTGGATGATTTTTAAAATGCTTTACATTACACACTCAACACAAGGGACCAGTACGTGTGCTGGAATGTAGTAAGTGGACCTTTTAGAAGAGGCCTAAGCTCTTTGCTGCTCTGACTTATGCTGATGATTAAAGTTCGGGAGAGTCATTCAGGCCTCATAGCTACATCTAGCTAGCCTGGGAAAGCACAGGGAGATTATTGCGTTCGTCAATTTTAATTTTTACGTCATTCTTTCAGGTTGCCAAAGATGACTCTGATCTTTACACCAACATGTATGCTGCATTTTACCATGACCTTGATGCGTATCGGACACTGTTGCAGGACTCAGATGCTGTCAACTGGGCTCAAACCTTATATATCCTTGGTAACAGACAACTTCCTTTAAAGAAAAGTTAGGGGATGGGAAGACCCAATAGCAGCTTTCTTATCTCACACAATCCGTAATGTCCAACCCCTGGATTTTCTCATTATCCATATTCCTGCCTGCTATCCATAGGAGAAAATCAAAAAGCAACAGTGAAAACAGTAACCTTTTTATTAAGACTGCACAAAATATCACAAAAAGTTGAATTTAGTAGAAGGAATTCCCAACCTCCTGGTGGTATCTGGAGATCTCCCAGAGTTACAACTGATCTCCAGATTACTGAGATCAGGTCCCCTGGAGAAAATGGCTTCTTTGGATGATGGATATTATGGCATTATGCCATACTGAGGTCCCTCCCCTCTTCAAACTCTACCTTCCCCAGGTTCTACCTCCAATTCTCCTGGAACTTCCCAACCCAGAACTGGCAACCCTAAACAATAACCCGTAAAAGAAACCACAAATTTGACCATCCGAAACCACTGGGAGCAGTATTCATAATTGGCTAAAGCCTAAGTGGGTGGAAAAGGGGTGGGGCCAGTCTGGGTGAGGGGCCAATCAGAAGGAACAAAGCACCTTCCAATTGGCCCCTCACCCGGACTGACAAGAATTCCGGCCAATCGGAAGGCGCAAAGTGCCTTCCGATTGGCCCATTACCTGACTGGCTGGAGTTCGGTGGGGAGTGGTCCAGGCGGCGGAGGCTTCCCTGCAGGACTTGGAGCAGGCCCGACGTGTCCCTGACATGGCAGGCCTGCTCCAAGGCCCACAGGGAAGCCAGGGATTTGGCGGGGAGGGGGGCGGGCAGGCAGGGGGTCCCACATCAGGGGGGCCGGGGGCCAAGGGTCGCCGCGGGCCTCCCCCTTTCAAAGCCCCCTCCTATGAGTGGGCTTTGAAGCCTAGTGTAAAGTATAAAATCATTACCATCATAAAAGAGAATGTCAAAACTATACAGTAAATTATGTTTAAAAGAACAATCCCTGTCCAAGTCTACACATGGCTCCTGTCCCAATTAGGAAAGGTGGAGGGAGAGAAGGAGAGGCAAAGATTAAAAGCCGGGAAGAAGAGATGCATTTCCAAGAGCTTGGCATCCCAGCGTAAGGACCTGGTAGCAGCCCAGTGCGGCTGCTGCTGTGCATAATCGGTGAAGGTGAATTAAGGACCTGGCTGCATACTTCTGTAGAGTGCCTTGTTATGTGGGTCAGAATATCTTTAATCTACAAGACCACCAAAGGAACAGGCTGAATCTCAGGTGGTGAAGAATCTTAGTTTTCAGAAGTCCCTTCGTAACATCATATTGTGTCATTTCTAGATCTGGCTTATTCTCATCTTTTGATATTAGTATCTTGCTAATCTGCTTTATGCCAATAAAGGTATTGTGTGTGTGATATTAGTCCGAATTTATTTTAAATTAGAATCTATTCATTGTCATTTTCTTAGTGTTCTTCCTCATAGTGTTCTACCTTTTCTATTACCTCTTTGTGGAGTTAAAACAACATACAGCCATATTGTGATACCATGAGAATATTTTTATCAGAATAACCGCAAATGTTCCCTCCACCCATCATTTATGTATTTAAATATGCCACTTTCCCCTCCAAAATAGGGCTCAAGAGAGCTGCCAACCAAATCCTTTCTGATTCTTTAAAATAAAGTATAATGCTTACTTTGCTATCTTGAGCAGATAGCTTCAGTTATGTAGCTGTGTTAATCTATAGTAGCAGAACAACATTTTGTTCTTCCTAAGAAGTGCAAAACGCATCTAACTCTATTGAAGCCCATGGGCTTGGTAGTGGAAAACACCACAAAGTCTCGTGTGATTTATTTTGACCCAGCAGAATTTCAAAGGCAAGAGACAAACAGAGGTGGTTTGCTATTGCCTGTCTCTGCCTAGTAACCCTTGACTTCCTTGGTGGTCCCCTTCTGAAGAGGCTGGGTTAGCCTGGGCCATCCAGATCAGAGCTGATTGTCTTAAAAGGAGGTAAATGCTGCTTAGGATAGTGCAGTTATTCCACTAATGGGCAGCCATAGTTAGGAGGAGGGGTCCATTACTTTAATGCTAGTCTTGAATGCATACATTTAAGCCTGATATGTACTCCCTTCTCTTAGTGACTGGCTATTCCCCCACTCTCTACAGGGCACCAGGATGGGCTCTATGAGGCTTCCCGAGATGCTGCCGCCGCCAAGCAAACACAGTTCTCACCATCTTCCTACTTCACTTACTTGCACCCTGACCCAAATAAAATGCAGGCACGTCAGTAAGTGTCCATCTTGTCCCCCTCCCTTTCGTTTGCAGTGCAAACTGCAGCACTACATACTTTTTGGGGAACCCATAATCATTAAGAGGAAAAGTCCAGAGAGGTGGGTATGCATAACTTGGAGAAGAGAAGGGAAAGGGATGATATGATTGCTGTGTTTAATAAAAGGTAGACATGTTGAAGAGGGAACTAACTTGTTTACTACAGCTTTAGAAACCAAGCAATGGATTCAAATTACAGGAAAGAAGGTTTCTCTTAAATATCAGTTAGCATTTTCTGACAGTGAGGGTTATTTGTAAATGGGATATGCTGCCTTGAAGTGGGGTGGAATCACCTTTGTTGGAAGTTTTTAGGAGGAGATTGGGTGGTAGTTGGGTGGGTTGTGAGTGGATTGGGTTGGGAGGGAGTGGGTATTTTTAGTACAGTGTAAGTCTGGGGCTAGTTAATGTGTAGGATGTTTGGATCCCTTCAGAGGAGCTTACCAGGGGAGGGGGAAGCCAGTGGAGTGGCCCTACCAAGGCCAAGGTGATATCATGGTGGTAAGAGGTGGGACAGAAGAGTGGGGAGATATAATGGTACACTGAGGCTCCAGCCGTGGAGCTGTCACAGCCGGATGCCTGGACACACTCGCCACTCTTCTAACCTTTGTACCATCCCCAGACATGTGAGGGTGAAGGCTTGGGAGGAACTGAGACTGAATAGGCTGCCTAAGGAGGTGGTGAACTCCCCCTCACTGGCAGTCTTCAAGCAAAGGTTGGATACACACTTTTCTTGGATGCTTTAGGATGCTTTGAGCTGATCCTGCGTTGAGCAGGGGGTTGGACTAGATGGCCTGTATGGCCCCTTCCAACTCTATGATTCTGTGATTCTGTGATTCTGTGATCTTGTGTAACACCAGGCTGATTAACAACAAGCCCTCTACCTTGCAGGAGACTTTCTCCTACAGGGTTCTCCTGGTGCCATCTATCTTGGGAGTGGACTGAGTTGGCATAGAGTGGAGTTCGGTGGAGGACTTGGCCATCTGGTTGGTGTGCCAGCCACCTAGTACACTACCAGCTCCCCTGTCAAGCCTCCTGGAGGTGGTAACAGCCTGGGTATTACAGTACCCAAGACATATAATGTTGGGGGACTTCAACATTCATGCTGATTCACCATCCTCTGGGTTTGGTTCGGACCTGGTATCAGCCATGGTGACACTAGGATTCTCCCAATTGTCACCGGCCCCACCCATCAGGCTGGACACACCCTCAACTTGAACTTTGGCGCTGGGGTAGAGGTAGATCTGATGGTGACTGATGTCCCATAGTCATACCACTATGCTCTGAAGGCCCAGTTTAGGGTACCAACCCCTCCCTGCTTTGGTGGTGGGCATATTTTAGTCCACTCACAGAGACTTTTGGATCTGAATGGAGGCCCAATACATCTCAGTTACTCACTTGTGGTGCTGGTGGAGGACTGGCAGTCCCACCTAGTAGCTGATATTGATAAGTTCACTCTTTGATGTCATCTCCGTCCTCACCTCAAATTAACTCTGTGATATATGTCAGAGCTATGGGAGAAGAAGACAGCAGTAAAACAATGAGAGTGAGTGCGGAGGAAGATTCGCAACAAGGTGGCAAGAACATCTTACTGCACACTTATGAAGGTGTATGAGATAGCAGTGAACGTGGCGAAATTTGAGTTTTATGCTGCTTCTATTGTGTCTATGAGCTCTTGCCTGGCACAATTATTTAGGGTAGTTTGGTCACTTAAGACCCTTGAGGCAGGGTGCCAAAATTTTAGCCTGGGCATCGGGCTCCCCTGTGGTTGTTCCCCCGGGGGCATTTTTATCAAAAGGTCTATCAAGCCGGGGGGAAGATGGAAATTTTGCCATCAAAGATGTTCAAAAATGCATGCAGAATGTTTCTGAGCCTCCGATGTGTAGCAAGCTGTGCTAGACTAAGTTTACTTTTAGTCGAATCCACAAGGACACATTATTATATTTCGCTCTCCTCCTGTTGCATTAACAGTTTTTTGTGGGGTTTTCTGTTGGGGGCTCTCTTTCCTTCCAGGCTAGATCCCAGCCTGAGGCTTTCCACTTTGAATAGTTCCCATGTTGACCTGCTGAATGAAACATGGGCCTATGGGGGCAGCAAACACAGTCGTGGGTACCTGGCCGCTTTGGTGCGCTCCTTCCCCAACAGCTGCATCCTGGACAGCAATGGACGCCTGGTCAGCTGGAGCATCTTGGATCCTTTTGGTGCACTGGCACATGGCTATACCCTTCCAGAGTATCGTGGTCAGGGCTACATTACTATCATCAATAAGGACCTGGCCATGCGTGTCCATGCATCGGGCTACCCTGTATATGGCAATGTAGCTCTTGATAATGAGCGCATGCAGAACTATCTTAAATATTGGGGCTTTCAGAGATTATCCGCATTGTGCCATTTTATTTACCATACCCCTAAACCTTCCACTGGAAGCATATAACCCTCCTTGAGTCTCAGCACACCTTGTGTGACCTTTTGAGACAATGAACCATCCATGTAATGAGGCAGAACTTCAAAGATACAGTACTGTGCTAGGCAAGGTATACATGCTTTCTCCCAGCCTTTTCGTGTTATACTCACTCTCTGTGAATTATCACTCTCCTCTTCTCTGCTCTTCTCTCCAGACATTCATGAATGCCTCTTACACATTTATTTGATCATTTTCTTGAAGTAGATTACATGTCATAGCCATGAATCCAGTCAGTGATCTGATAATCTGGGCAGTGATCGGATAACACAATTACAAAAATATACCTTTGGCATGTGTCCAAAGTCAGGGGTTTGTTCTTCAAACAGTAGCAAAACCTTTTTCTATTTCAGAAAAAATAGACATGCTATCCATTTAAGGCTGACAAAAAACAAATGGTGTTTTTCTTACCTATAAGCATATCCGTTCAGTTTGTTTAAGCAACCAGCCAACCACAATGCAATAAATGCGGTACAAAACTTGCTTTGTATCATTTCCCTGGAAAACTTCTACATTTTTAACTCTCTCATGAATTGCTTACCTAGTTATGATTTCCAGCACTGCTGTACTCGATTGTATGCATGAAGTCAAAGGTAGATATCCTAAAAGAAGAACCATTCTTGGACCATAGATATCCAGCATGTGTAATTCCTTGGAAAATCAGTGCTGTCTACAAGACTAAGTAGTCAGAGCAGGTTGTTACATCTGTTATTGTGTGTGATATGTGCACATTTATGTTAGGTATATTTCTATGAATGAGCTCTGGCCATTCTGGAGCCAATTTCACACTAAATTAATCAAGTCCAGGAATAAATCTCTCATCTACAAACTATTCTAGTTGTTAATTAGGATGTTGGTTTAGGTTTTAACACATGACTAGAGAAATGTGGCATAGCCTGGAGTCTATTCTGAGAAAAGAGATGGGGCTCCAGAGCAAGTCTGGGGGAGGATGGGACAGGGAGACATTTTAAGCAAAGATAGTTTATTGAGCCGGATATAAAAGACACTTATACAATAAAAAATATTAGGTATATAATAGCACCGATTACTTGGTTCACAAGAAATGCAGATATTCCAAATGCCCACACACTTGTGCAATATGAAAATGAATGGGATCAAGGTTAGAGAGGAATGCAGAGGTACTTAACTTGAGTGAAGAGGTCTTTTCTGAAGGTTTTCAAGGAGAGATGCTCAGCCACCCAGCAGTTCAGCTCACATCCTGTTTATAGGTTGCGAACATGGAGCTGGTTTTCTGTCATCAGTTCAACTTTTCATTGATCTGCTTATGGCTGTTCAACAGGCTATTTCACTATATACATTCCAAACAGTGCAGTGCACAAAATGGAATGTGTCATTTAGCCCTTTGATCTTCCATGGCCTAGAATGTAAGATGCAGCATCAGCTCAGCCAATTGTGCCAGTAGTTCATTACAGTGGTCAACTCTGGGTTAGGAAATTCCTGAAGATTTGTGGCTGAAGCTTTGTGGAGGCCAGATTTGGGGAAAGGAGGCAACTTAGCAGGGATGTGATGCCATCCACCCTCTGATGTTGCCATTCTACCCAGAAGAACTGATTATAGTCATAAGATCTCTGGAAGCAGGACAACTCCAGACCCAACTTGGAGGTTGGCAAACCTACCTATTGCACATGGCCACAACAAAATTGTTGAATACTTAAAATGTAGGTACAAGATGACCTTCCTTGCCACATGTAATTTTCAGGGAAATAGTGAAATGGTGATGGATTATAAATACCCTATACTGAAAGGAAATGCATCTGTGGCTCTGGGCATGTAGAAACCATGGAACATGTTCTCTTTCAATGTCGATTCTATAATGAGATTCGAACTAGTCTAATTCTTCCATTGCTAGGCAGATTCCCAGGGCACTCAGGAGAATTTTACATTTCTCTGCTGCTTGCAGATATAGAAAACAACACAACTTATAGAGTTGCTAAGTTCTGCGCAGCAGCGATCAAAATTCGTAATAGAATGGTCTGTTTTAAATGAATCTGGACAGCTGTGTCTATCTACCTTTTGTATTTTCTACCTTTTGTATTCTCTATATTTTAAGATGTTTTAATTCCTGGTTTTAATGGATGTTTCTTATGCTGGTCTATGACCGTAATAAAACTGTATAAATAGGCAGAGAATATGTTCATTGCTGCAGAACAATAAATGCTGCTAAAACACTATATTTCGGTAGGAAAAAGAAGTCGTTTCTATACAACAGAAACTGGAAGGCAGACAATTAAAGCTGAGAAGGATTTTTTCTTTTTCTAAAATCTGCATATTGAGAAGAAAAAGTCCGTCCCCTCCACACACACACCTTAATATCATCATCTGAAGTACTGGAAATGTCCCCTTTCATCCTTTCCTTGTATGAACTCCCTCATCAGGAGTGAAAATTTGTTTGGGATGGAGATGACATTTCTGTGGGTGAACAACAACCCCAAAATATACACGTCTGGTATTTAGTGCAAATCCTGAGTGTGTGTGTATGCGTGGAAGGGTCCTTGTACACAACACACATCTTTCCTTCAATCAATAGGAACAGAGGTGAGATATGAGCTGGATTCAAGATTCCTCAGAGCAAATTCATAGGACCTTTAATGTCTTCCCTCAACAGCTATCCTGTGTCTCCAAGGAGCTGCTGCTGAGGGTTAGGGAACACTCCAAAATAATATGTCATATGGCCAGATCTATGCATCGAGAAGGAGGGAATTGGCCATGAAGTAAACAAAGCTAGGAAATAATATTGGCCCATTCCCTCTTTTTGCTGCAGTCCTTCATGCCATGTGTTATATAACTCACCAAAGCCCCTGACCTTCAGTACTGAGCTTTCGAAGGAGGCAGGGCACGGCTGGGGGGAAACAGGATAGACATTTCTGTAGATTCATTCCATTAATGGAAGCCCTGGATCCAGCCCAGTGGTTACAGCTTCTTTCTCCTGGTATGCTGTGGGAGTCACGTACTGTGGGAAGAAGCACTCCCAGCTCTCCAGGCCACAAGGAAAAGCTGCTCTTTTTAAAGTGAATGAATAGTTCTAATGAGAGCAGCTATGCTAGGCAAGTACATTCTGTTAAAGGTTCTGTGAAAGCAATGTTTCTTGCAACGAGAACCTCTTGGCCCAAGGAGCAGAACAAGCAGTGAGCCCTCATGCTCCCAGGATGCGTGGGGATTTCTTTTCTTGGATGAGATATCTATTCAAGGAAGAGAATGATAAAATGAATGGGAGAAGGTCTCTGTTTCATTTGATGAGTATAAAGAACCCAAAAATAAATGATTTTAAATTACAACATCATTTGGATTCATAAGATTTTAAGAAATGGAAGAGCACTCCAAAAATATAATCTCAAAAGTATAATATGCTAATCCTGACAGTGTTTGTTAATAACGTTCACTAGTTAAGTATTAAATGCTGACATTTCTTTTTTCACAATGTACAATCTTTCCAGCATACTTAAAGATTTATTTTAAATGTTTTAATCGGCCTTTCATTCAACTGTTCTCCAAAAGGTTTACAATTGCAAAAAATTTCCAAGTGCAGTTTTTAAATTGGACTTCTATTTTCCAACACAATTTGGGGGTTCGGGAAACACTAAAGAAGCCAACAGCACCTATGCTGGTGTATCCCAGAGACACACTGGTGTAGCCCCCAACTTCTGCTGAACAAAGGTACAGTAATGATGTGGACACCCACCAAAGCTTCACAGGTGCATCCTTCTGCTTTGGTAGGGAGAGGGGGATAGACTAGCGGCATGGTAAGAGTTTGTTGACTCCCTAAGCCACCCCTCCTTAGGGAAAACCCACTCCCACTCCCGCTATACTCAATTGCAGCTCCCCCCCCCAATTCTATATAAAATTAATTGGGAAGCTCGGTCAGATGTCTGCTTTTCTATGTGCAGGGATTTTTCATTTTGTGGTACAGAAAAGTCTTCAACATTTAAGTATGCATGTATGCACATGTTTGTTTGTTTGTTGTGAGATTTCTTTACTGCCAAACCGAGCATGGCTGGCTGGGGGAGGTTTCCAATATATTCCATAGAAACAATAACTGAATTAATTTATAAAACACAATTCAAATTTCAGACATTAGAAGCCAGTGCAGTGTAGTGGTTAGGAGTGCGGACTTCTAATCTGGCATGCCGGGTTCGATTCTGCACTCCCCCACATGCAGCCAGCTGGGTGACCTTGGGCTCGCCACGGCACTAATAAAACTGTTCTGACTGAGCAGTGATATCAGGGCTCTCTCAGCCTCACCCATCTCACAGGGTTGTTGTGGGGAGAGGAAAGGGAAGGCAACTGTAAGCCACTTTGAGCCTCCGGGTAGAGAAAAGCAGCATATAAGAACCAACTCTTCTTCTTCAACTCTTCTAAAACATAGTCATTAAAACCATTAAAATCAAACAAACCAGCTGGTTAATCCAGTAGTGTTCCTTCAGTGCTGTTATCATCGCTACTTGCTGATTCTGGGGGGAGGGTGTATTTCTATGGAGGGGAGGTCAGTTAGTATTATTGTTGATCATTCATTGGCCCCAAACAAATGCCTGGCAGAAAAGCTGTGTTTTGCAGGCCCTGCTGAACTGTCAGCTCCAACAGGGTCCTTAGCTCTTCTACCAGGTAAGAACCAGGACCCTGGTTCTGGTTGAGGCCTGACATACTTCTCTTGAGCTGGTTAGAATTAGCAGTGCGAAGTGCCCTTTGGGGGATATAGTAACCCAAATGGTCCCTCAAATCTGCCAGGCCCAGACTGCATATGGACTTAAATATTAAAACCAGCACCTTGAAACTGATCTGGAATTCAATGGGAAGCCAGTGCAGTAGCCTCAAAGCTGGCCAAATGTGACCCCCCCCCCCAAGCGTTTCTCATGAGGACTTTTGCTGCTACATTCTGGACCAGTTGCAATTTCCAAATCAGGGATGAGCCTGCATAGAACAAGTTACAGAAGTCTAGTCTGGAGATGACCATCGCATGGATCATTGTGGCCAGGTGTTCTGGGGCCAGTAGGGTGCTAGTAGCTTCACTTGGTAAAGATGGGAAAATGCCAGTTGAGCTACCCTTATGACCTGCACCTCCATTGAGAGGGAGGCATCAAAGATCATGCCCAAATCCCTAGCAGATGGGACAGCCATCAGCTGCACACCATTCAGGCAGGACAGTCAAGCTTCCTCTCCTGGTCCTTTTCTGCCTAGACACAGGACCTCTGTCTTGCAGGAGTTGCATTTCAAGCAACTATGCTTGAGCCAGACTGTCACTGTCTCCCAGCATCTGGTGAATATTTCAGGTGGGAATCTGGCCATTCATCCATTAGGAGGTAGAGCTAGGTATAATTAGCATATTGATGGCACCCAAGCCCAAACCCCAAAACCAGCTGGGCTAGAGGGTGCATGAAGATGTTAAGTAGGGTGGAAGAGAGGACCACACCCTGTGGGACTTCACAAGGGAGCTGGCAGCATTGCAACTGACTCTCTCCCACTGTGACCCTTTGTCCACAGTCCTAGAAAAAGGAGATCAGCCATTGAAGGGCTGTTCCCTGTATTCCAGTGTCAGCGAGGTGGTGAGCAAGCTCATGACCTACCCAGTAGAACACTGCCACCTTATCTTTTAAAAAATTCACAAAAGCCTCATGCTAAGTACAATTGGCTATTGTTTGGGTGCCCTTCCTCAAGAGCTGTAAAAGACTGAATTACCCTAAATAATTGTGCTGGGCATGAGCTGGTGGTTGTCATGGATGTTGCAATTGACTTTTTGAACTGACAGGTATTTCCTGCCATTCTCTCCACAAAGATTTGCCATCTTTAATTTCCTCAAGGTCTCCTTCTTCACTGAGGGGTAGGTTGTTCTGTGTTAGTCCTCCCCCCACCCCCCGGTTTACTGAAGCATTGCAGCTTTTTAGCTCTGACCACTCAGTATGGATTTTAACATTTGCCAATGTAAGCAACAATGTTTCAGCCAGGCTTTCAAAAGATGACATATTTATCCTTTTGTTTGATGCTTTTCACTTATAAGGTGACCAGATTTTAATATTGGTAAAGTGGAACACCACTGATTAAAATTTGGTCTATATGGAGCAACAAAAATTTGCCAGGTGCCCCCAGATGTCCCTCCAAAAGTAGGACAATCAGGTCACCTTACTCTTAAACTACTCTTGACACACTGCTCTAGACAAAGGATGGGGCTGGAGGGTATGGGGAAGTGCCTTTGCAATTGGTAGAAGGGCTGGTCTTTCCAAACAGCTCATTCTTAGAGGTAGGAGGAATAAGTTGCTCTGGGGCTTAGTCACAATAAGCCTTATATAGGAATAAAAAGTATAAAGAACACACTGTACCAACTTATGTATTCCCCATATATTCCCCTGGTAGAAGAAACCAGTGTACCACAAATTTGCCTGCATTTTGTGAATACAGTAATATTTATGATTGGTGTATAGCAATTGCTTCAAATTAATAAGTTTGGCCATGACAAATATGATGCATGCAGTGTTAATACATGTTTCTTTTCAGGCTCATGTTCTGTGCCCCCAAATGTGGCAAGTAGGACAGGATCATGGTAGACTGCGACAGTCAAAATTTAACCTGTGAGTGCTTCACTTAACTCTCAGTACAGCCTGAAGAGAAGCAGAGGAGGCAGAAAGCACAAGGTGACTCTTCGTAGCCTACTTCTGCATGGTGTAATGTTATCTGATTAGATATGAACACCTCCTCTGAAAAGTACAAATATGCAAATGAAATTAATTTTGGAAAGTTAATAACATCCAGTCCAATCCCAGCATTAGGGAAATTCCACTCTGGATCATTCTGCTCCTTCCCCCAGAGCCTTCCAGGTTATAAAGCAGGTTCAAACAAGCCCCCCACAGAGACATAGCAAACTCCAGAAACAATGACTATGCCTTTGTTGCGACTGTTCTTCACTGCGATTTCCTTGGTGAGTATAATGCTTAAAGAGGGGATGCTGGTCTGATGGTCAAAGTGAGATAGACTCTGACTGGAACCCAAATGTGAGAAAAGATTATTTTACCTTCCTTCCATGGCCTTGATACAGCAAACAGGGATTTGAGGCACCATTGTTGATGTTGCCACTGATGGTGATAGAATCACCTACCCCTGCAGTGATATAACAGGTGGGAAGGGTCAGAGAACTCCAAGAATCACAGTTGTGTCAGGGCTGTGTCAGGGAAGCTGTTTCTGACATGCAGTGCCAATGTCACAACAGCAAAATGAAAATGATGAGCCCCCGTCAAGGCCAAGGATTCCAGTGTCCCTGCACGCCGATAATAATTTTTCTCTGCTACTGTGGATGCCTTTGAACCATATCTGATAATTCCTGCTGTTGATAAGAGAAATGTACCAAATACGTCACTGGAGGCATCCACATGTAAAATAAATGGTAACAACATATTTGGGTATGCTCTGACTCATGGCTGTATTAAGTGGTCAAGTAGGCCATTTAATATGCTCTGGTGTTTCTTAGTCCAAGCTACTGGTTGTGTGGATAGTGGGCATCCAGAAGTCCCTCTTGTCCAGACATTTGTGTCCTCTTCTGAGCAGATCGATAAGCCTCCATTGTGATAAATCCTGGGGAAGAAGAGTTCAGCAGATTATATAAGGTTATTGCTATACAAGAAATGTCTGGAGTATATTTTCAATAATAAGAAAGGAATGCTAGTGATCTGCAAAGTTCCCTAAAAGTCTTCAAAGCTTGTTCTGTTAGACTGTGAACTGCCAAAATGTCGGCTGGATCCGTTCTGTAACCCTCAGCAGACATCACCATTCCTAAATAGCTTATTTTCTCTTTTACAGAAATTATACTTGGAAGCTTTGCGTTTGATACCATACCTCTGTAGATTTTGTTATACCTTCCCCATATTTTCTACATGTTCTTCAAAGGTGCCATTGCAAATTAAAACACCATCCAAGTAAGGAATGTAGATTTCATCTCTAAGTTCTTCAGAACATATTTCCATATATTTCTGGAAGGCTGCAGGTTCATTAGTCAATCCAAATAGAATCCAGGCCCATTTATATAGACCCCAACGTGTAATAAATGCAGTTAGGTAACAACCTTGATTAGGTATACCCTTGGTAGTAAGCTGTCCCCTGTTCTAAGACAGAAAACCATAATTTGTCCCCTAGTCTAGCGGTCCCCAACCTTTTATCGGTTGAGGACCGCCTCTGTGGTTGAGGGAAAGCTGCCGGCCCGGCCGCGTGCGCGTGTTTTCGCCAGTAGGTGGCACTAACGCGCATGCACGGCAGCTCCGCGCATGGGCGTTAGCATCCGCTGGCATGCCGGAGGCCGCACCTGCCTCTTCTCCCCACTCTCACAGCAAGAAGCTAGCCGGGTCGCGAGTGAAGTGGCTGCTTTGGAGGCCGCTTCACTTGGGCCCTTGTGAGCTTCTCATGGGAGGGGGGAGAAGAGGCAGGTACGGTTGTTGGCGGCCCGGCACCGAGGCCTTCACGGGATCTTGGACATCTGCCTGAAGAATACTGTATAAACAATAGACAAGTGATCAACTCAGCAATTAGGTGAGTGACCCTCTTTCCTGCCTGCTGTTGTTCATCCATCAGCACCAACTCATGCCCTGTTTGCCATATTTGCTGGGGGAACACTGGGCCCCATCAAACTCCCATGGGCTGTGGGAGCTGTATCCCAGGACCAGCCTGTGCTTAGTGACAACTGCAAGTCTTATGAACCTCTGGTTTTCTTCAAAAAGTTTCATTGGTTAGGTTTCTTTAACCCAGTGGTTCTCAACCTGGGGGGTCAGGACACTTTTGGGGGTCGAACAACCCTTTCACAGGAGTTGCAGCAGAGCAAGCAGTTTTGCTGGGGGGGGGGGTGCTGCCACTGTTGCCACTCCCCCTGAAAGCACCTGCCAATTTATATACAATTTATAAGAAATTTATATACAACTAGAGGCAAAGCCCGTTGTATCCAGAAATACAACAGGTGCTAGAGCTTGGCAGTGGGAAGAGGAAGGGGAGAAGTTGTCCAGTCTGTAAGGGCATGGGGTTGAATGTGTGTTGTGTGGGAGGTTGTGTTCAGACCAGGGACAGCCAACCTCCAGGTGGGGTCTGGAATTGCTGCATCTCCAGACTATACAGACCAGCTCTGCAGGCAAAAATGGCTACTTTGAAGGGGTGACTTTGTAGCATTGTATCCCCCTGAGGTTTAGGGAAGCCAGCCTCCAGGTGGGGTCCGAGAATCCCCTGGAAGTACAGCTCATCTCTACGCAGTTAGGCTGAAGGGAAAGCTTTCTCCCATCACATGCATCCCTTCAAAAGGAATGCACTTGGCCCCAGAATCCATTTGGTTACTTGGCTGGTGATGTCTGCCCTTCTGAAGCCTGAGGCCTACTGCTGGCAACTGTTGTTGTCTGTAAGGCCAAGTCGTTACCTAATAAAAGTGGATCACCTCGTTTCCCCCAAAGTCTCACTGTCTACTTTCCTGTAAAGCTAACTACACTTGAAATTCTGGGCCATATGTCTTTGAGTTCATAGAAGTTTTTATTTACCAGGCCAAGCTTGAAAAAAGTCACTTCAGTTCCCATATCTTTCCAGCCATTTACTTGTTCACTATTTACAGTTTCATGCTGTAAATATTCTTTATTTAGATCTTCCTGAACTTTCCAGACTTGCAGGATAGATATTGGTCTGTCTGTCTGCACCCCAAAATACAAACAGTTGCTGGTAAGGGCTGGCCAAAACCCATAGCCCTTGGGGTGATGCCCTCCAGCGTTTTCATGGCAGATTCAATAAAGGGTGGTTTGCCAGTGCCTTCCCCGGTCATTACCGTTTTACCCCCCAGCAAGCTGGGTACTCATTTTACCAACCTCGGAAGGATGGAAGTCTGAGTCAACCTTGAGCCGACTGCTGGGATCGAACTCCCAGCCTCATGGGCAGAGCTTTCAGACTGCATGTCTGCTGCCTTACCACTCTGCACCACAAGAGGCTCTTTTTATATTCAACATATCTTGTCTTATATATACACATGAGACAGATTTCTAGAACATTCGACCATTAATGCCTGAATGCATTAATTCAAGCATACACAAAGGAACGGATTACATTATTTCTTTTTCTTTCCCTTGGCAAAGGTTGAACCTTTTCGCAATTAATGACATCATACATGGCAAAAAAGGTATTTTATCGGTTCAGTTACCTGGGCCCCCATAAACCCGTTGGGCTTCCCTTCTCACATTTTTTTAGTCTGTGGATAACATCATATAATCCTTCTTCAAGAAGACAAATCTTTATGTGTTCCTTTCTGGTGAGGTAATTGTCCTCTGTGAGCCTATCAATCAAGTGACCATGCTGTGCACCATACGAGGTGGTCATTGTTGTTCCGTTGTTTCGCCTACTTGTGCCAAGAGTCTCTGGTGCTGTCAGGTAATTTTTCTACTTTTAATCAGAGACATGCTCAATCTGGGTTACCATAACTCCTTTTGGCAGAGTAATTAACACAGTGAGATTGCACAAGAGTTGACAAATATTCAGGAACCACCATACTTGATAGTGCAGAGGAGAGATTGTGATAGATTTCTAACTACATGTTTAACTGAAAGGAGAGAGGGTGATTATGGAATTTCTGAGAAGAATTGCTCCTAAGAGTACCATTCTGGAGACAGACCAGGAATGACAACTGGAGAGACGGTCCCGGCCCCACTGGCCTATCTAATAGGCTTCTTGCTACAGGGCTTTCTTCTCTTCTTCTTTGTACACCTCTTTCAATAACTTTGGCAGCAGAAGTAAACCAAGGCCAGACAACTGAGCAGGTAGAGGCACACCCCCACCAGCACACCAAAAACTTCACCCCATTACCCAAGAAACCTAAAATGCAAATAAATAAAACATCCTTAATATACCCAGAAAGAAGAAGAGTCAGTTTTTTATACCCCGTTTTTCACTACTGGAAAGAATTTCAAAGCGACTTACAATTGCCTATTCTTCCTCTCCCCACAACAGACAACTTATGAGAAAGGTTTGGTTGACAGTGCTCTGGGAGAACTGTGAGTGGCCCAAGGTCACCAAACTGGCTGCATGCAGAGGAATGGGAAATCAAACCTGATTCTCCAGATTAGAGGCTGCTGCTCTAATTCATTAATCTTATTAATTCAATCGACTTTTAGGCCACCCCTCTCCAATTATGTTCTGTTCTCAATTGTTAAAGTAATTTAATGTACATTCTGTTTTTTACTGGTTCTATGTATAATGCTCCGAGATGTCAACATGAAAGGCGGTATATAAATTGAATGAATGAATGAATGAATGAATGAACGAAGTGGTCTTGGGACTGCTTACAATTTCATAAAAACATAAGCCAAATACAAACACAAATACAAACCTATAAATCTGTCTGTTAAAAATTACTCCATCTACATAATTGCTACAGATTTGCTTCATCAATAAACTGTACCCCAACAAACCGAGGTTCACAGCCAGTGGCATTCTACTTTCTGGCCCATGTCAGATGGGGGCAAGCAGCCTGAGCAGAGTCCCCAAGTGTGGCACTAGGCAGGGGACCTATAAAGATTGTAAAGGTACAATCTTTGTCCTCAACCAGAAGCCTAGTGCAAAAACACTGTTTTACAGGCCCTTCAGAACTTCGGGAATTTTGTAAGGGCCAGTCTCTGATGGCAGCTTGTTCTACCAGCCTGGTTCTTAACCTCTACATCACGATGGCTCTCAAAAAAGATTTGAGTATTGCTGAGAATTGCAAATAACAATCCAGATACTGAAATGTACCTGAAAAAACCCCATAGGCTATTTGGACAGTATTTATTTGGACCAGATATATCCAAGTACATACGCCTATTACCCTGTTTAAAAAGACAGCCCACATATGAAACAAAGTTGCCAACTTTGGCTTGAGAAATTCCTGATCTGGGGGTGATGAGAATGAGGTTTGTGGTGGGAGCTCTAGATGGAGTTCATGCCATTGAGTCTGCCCTCTGAAACAGCCATTTCCTCCAAAAGTATGGTTGCCAACTCTGGCATGTATAGTTCCTGGAAATTTGAGACCTGTGTCCATAAAGGACAGTTTAAGGAAGACAGGGGGCACAGTGGGATTTGATGCCATTGAGTCCACCCCCCAAAACTTCCATTTCCTCCAAAGGAACTCATCTGGAGATCACTTATAATTCTGAGGAAAGTATAGGTACTACCTTGAGGCTGGTAGCCCTAACACCTTGGAATGCCTTCACCTCTCAAAGGTTTTCCAAAAAGTCTGTGATGTACAAATATCATTTAGAGTGACACCGGACACATTGTGATAAAGGATAAAAAGGGATTAATTACTAGGAAAGTCTTATTACAGGCTGTTTACCGGCCATGTGATTTCTCATAATCCAGAGTTTCCAAATATAAGCCAGGAGGCCTTTGTCAAAAGAAATTTTAAAGAGACATACAACATACCTCAGCCTAGTAATGTGGAGGGGAATTGCTGCTTTAAGGAGGTTGTCATAGATCACGGCAAATCATCCTGACCGTAAAGGTTGTTTATGGGTGCACAAGAGAGGCCCAAACAAAGCTTAAAAAGTGTTCCATTTACATTTCTGTATCCTAGGTTACTGCAGATCATATCATCTTCCATGATGCAGCAATGTCAAGAGATGCGAGTAATGAGTGTGTCTGCCATATAGAGTATGAAGACGGCATTTTCCCTACACATGTGGTTATTTTCCTGGATGAGGCACTTATGAATTTCACCACTGATACTGAGCATGAGGAAGAAAAGGTAAGGGACATTCTTTTAGCTTGAAGAAGTCAAGATAAAGTTGTCTCCCATTCATCTGGTTCTACCTGTTTCCCAAGACAGCATCATATATGTTAGAATAGGCAATGTCTGGTGTACAAAGAAAAAGAGAAGATCTTGCAGGAGGCAGCAAGAAGACAGTTGAATAGGATAATAAAATCAGAGTCCAGTGGCACCTTTAAGACCAACAAAGATTTATTCAAGGTGTGAGCTTTCGAGTGCAAGCACTCTTCCTCAGACTAAGAACTCCCTACATGACAGTGGGAATATATAGCAAAAAATAATTCTGTTAAATTAGTAAACTGCGCCACACATCCAAATATAGCCATATGATAATTCTTTGCCAAAACAGCCAATCAATCCCCTGAAAATCAGTTGTAATTCACAAAAACATAGGAGAAATAAAATGCTGTGAGTGATCAAGGGCTCCCACCCTACCATTTGCTGTTTGCCATACAAGTGTGAAAATACACAAATACAGAAAATACATTTTCTGGACACTGCTGTAAAAATAAACAATGGATGCCCAGAGACCACCTTATACCAAAAGCCTACTGACCGACAAATGTACCTGCATGCCTCCAGCTACCATCCTGAACATACCAAACAATCCATTGTATGTGTATCTATTTGTATACGTTACAACTGCATCTGCTCCAGTCCCACGGATAGAGAATCCCACCTAAATGACATACAACAAACCTTTTTGGGACAAAAGTACCCAGTCAGTGAGGTCAAGGAACAGATTAACAAAGCCAGAAGGATACCAAGAGAAAACCTGTTAGAAGACAGACCCAAAAGAAAAAACAATAGAACACCACTAGTGATTACATATAGCTCTCAGCTTAAGACAGTACAACGCATCAACAGTGGCTTACAACCCCTACGGGATAATGACAGTTCTCTGTCCCAAGCACTGGGGGGGGACCTTTTCTTTCACACAGACAGCCCCCCATTCTCAAACAACTCCTCACCCACAACAATGCAGCATCTCATGTGAACATGGACACTGGTACTAGAGCTTGCAACAAGCCCAGATGCCAACTTCGCTGTCATATACACTCCAATGCCACAATTACTGGACCTAACAACATCACCTACACCATCAAAGGCTTATACAATTGCTAATCTACAAACATTGTATATGCCATCAAGTGCCAACAATGCCCCTCTGTTTTCTAAATAGGGCAAACAGATCAAACCCTCTACCAAAGAATGAATGAACACGTCTGACATCAAAAACCACAAATTGAAAAGCCTGTAGGGGAAGACATCAACCTTCCAGGACATTCAATCAGGGACCTGAAAGCAGCTATTTTATTGCAAAGGAACTTCAAGAACATGCTAGAAGGGGAGATTGCAGAAATGCAAGTTATTACAACACTCAAAAGTATGACATACCCTGGACTTAACAAGGACATAGGTTTTTTATCTCACTA
This sequence comes from Paroedura picta, assembly GCF_049243985.1. NCBI lineage: Eukaryota > Metazoa > Chordata > Lepidosauria > Squamata > Gekkonidae > Paroedura > Paroedura picta. The sequence continues at coordinate 72,675,979 of NC_135370.1, read as the reverse complement.
TTCATGCTAACCTTGTTCAACTTGTGTATCCATATTCCTCACAATTTATTTTATTTGTGATAATGTGACTGTAAGGTAATGTAATGAAATTTTAAGTTTAACTCCCTGTTCTTGGGATAATTGCCAGCAATTCCCTTACAGGAATGTTTCACACTTGTATGGTGACAGAGGGGCAAACAGCAAATGGTGGGGTGGGAGCCCTTGATCACTGACAGAGTTTTATGTCTCCTATGTTTCTGTGAACTACAACTGAATTTTAGGGGATTGATTGACTGTTTTGGCAAAGAATTATCATATGGCTGTATTTGGATGTGTGACATAGTTTACTAATTTAACAGAATTAATTTTTGCTATATATTCCCACTATCATGTAGAGAGTTCTTAGTCTGAGTGCTTGCACTCGAAAGTTCACACCTTGAATAAATCTTTGTTGGTCTTAAAGTGCTACTGGACTCTGATTTTATTGTCATACTAGAAATGAAGCACATTTTAGGCAGGCATAAAATGGGCGCTAGGCAGCCGGGCCACGGGGAAGCCTTCAGAGGGTGAAGTCTTCCGAGGGGCTGGCGCGTGGCTGCAAGGCAGGGGCAAGCAGGGGTGTGTTCTGGGGAGCGGGAACAGGCTGGCCGCGTAAGAGAGGCGGGCAGGCTGTTCCCAGGGCCGGGAGAACAGGGGTGAGGATCTACCGACCCAGGAAGGACGCGGGGATTGGGCAAGGGCTCGCAGTAGGGGCGCGGCGGCAGCGAGTCAGCGAGGCATTGAGAGTCGGTGGCAGAAGGGCCGTGGCGAGGTGGGAAGGCGGTGATGGGTGGGCAAGGGGCGGATTCGGCGTGGGACCTACCGGGCAGCAGCTGTGTGCGTAGGGCACGATGGGCGACCTGCGTGCGGCAGCGTTGCAGGCTGGCGGCGGTGGGGGAGCTGCGGGAGGGAGCGGCAACATTGGCAGAAGGGCAGCGGCGGCAGGCAAGGCCCGGCCAGCAGCGGCAACGTTCCGGGAAGGGCCGCAGCCGCTCGGGAGGTGCATCTGGGAGTGGCAGCGGCCGGCGGCCGGCGGTGGCAATGGGCAAGCTCTGGGCAGGAGCAGCTAGGGGCAGCAAAGGGCGGCGGCAAAGGGGTGCGGTGTGCCAGGCCCTTTCCCGGGAAGTTGGAAGGTAGTGCGGCTGGAAAGGAGCAGGGCCGCCGTGTCTTCGACGCGGCATCCCTGCTTCCTTTCCCCGCAGCGAGGCGTTGTGTATGGCGGCCAAGACGGCCAAGGAGGCAATGGAGAGGCGCGCTTTACGCGCCTCTCCATTGCCTCCTTGGTCCAGGATTGACACTCGGAGGGGAGAATCAGGAGCCGCTTCGCATCTCCTGATTTGCCCCTCTGAGTTTTTATCCCGGTCAGAGCCCGCCCTAACTCCTCCCAACCTGCCCTTACTCTTTTATTTAATAACCACGGAGCGGTTTACAGACAAGTGATTTTCATGAATTCCACTGAAATATCTGACAGCACACAAAAGTTGCAATGAAAATGTGGAATGGCTTTACAATGTGAGTCTCTGGGCATGAATAGTGAGCTTTAGGATTGGAATGGCAGCTCCTGGGATTAATATAAAGGGTCTGAGACTGGAATGACAGTCCCCAGCGTAGAAGGACAGTACCTGGGTCTGCAACTTGAAGGTCAGGTGCTGGAGTGGAATGATGGCACCTAGGAATAGAATCAGATCCCCAAGACTGGAATGACAGGCCTCAGAGTACATTGACAGTCCCTGGTGTCAGATAGACTGCTTTGGGATTTGAATGTCCCTGTGGTCCCAGGGAATATTATTCCACTCTGGGGTCTTTCCAGTCTCAGAAAACTAAGCAGGGCTGGGTGGGGGTGTGGGGGGAGAAAAATTATCCTTGCCCTTCTGATCTCAACTTTCTTCATCATCACTGTGTAGCTAATTTTCAAGGGTGGTGGTGGATCAGACCGTGACACCCAGCTGGTCCCCTGATCAACTGTGAGTTGGCTTCTGATCAGCTTGTTTGGCAGCTGTTCAACTGCTGAACAGGTTCATTGTGAAATTTACAGCATCCGCAGCTTCAAAGGCATTCTTTAAAAAAAAAAAATAGCGCAAAGCAGAAGAAAACCTGAAAGCAGGACGCTTAGCAATGTTATGTGATGTTCCCAAAAGCACAAAAGTGGAAGCCAAGGCAGATGAATCCTCAGTGTGGATGCAGCTTGTAATAGTCTGTACTCCCTCCAAAGGATTCCCACTCAGAGAAAATTAGCAAGGAGCTGAACTGTTGAGCTGTCATTTGAACTCATATCTACCCTGTTCAAATCCAAGCCCTAACTTCTAGGCATGTACCACCCTGGCTCTTAATCTCATACCATAATTGTTGAAAATATTATTTTTGTGCAAAGAAAGTTCTCATATCCTGTGAAGTGTATATAATAAATATTTCTTTCTCCCCCCCAGATTACAGCAATCCACTTTAGAATCGTAGAATTTCATGATAAATTGGTAAACCTGACTGTTACAGTAAAAGAGACCACAGAGAACGGCTTAAAAAATGAAACAGACTATAATCGCATCAATGATACCATTACTGATTTGATGAAGACAAGCAAAGACATAAGTGCCATTCTGAATGCAACTGATGCGAGGCTTGAAATTCTTCTCAATGAGGTAGGTGAATAATATTGAGGGAATGTGTTGTTGTTATGTGCGAAGTCGTGTCCGACCCATCGCGACCCCATGGACAATGATCCTCCAGGCCTTCCTGTCCTCTACCATTCCCCGGAGTCCATTTAAGTTTGCACCTACTGCTTCAGTGACTCCATCCAGCCACCTCATTCTCTGTCGTCCCCTTCTTCTTTTGCCCTCAATCGCTCCCAGCATTAGGCTCTTCTCCAGGGAGTCCTTCCTTCTCATGAGGTGGCCAAAGTATTTGAGTTTCATCTTCATGAGGGAATGTAATAAGTCTTATTCTGACATCACATTTAATTGTGATTAAGGCTGAATATACATGAAGCTGGCTTGTTACCCTAAAGTTGTAGAGTCATTAGTGGGTCAGAGATGTTGGACATAAAGCCCAACATGCTCAAGAGATTTATAGAAGTAGATATTTATGGGGCCCAATTTAGAGGTGCCCATTCCTTCCATAGGGGTATTATAATAATACAATTTACAATAAAAACATTCCTACGTAATTAAATAATTAATGTTAAGATGGCTATCTTAAAATTGTTCTTGCTGACTTGCTATTTTTCTGTATGCAATAAAGATTTTTTTAAAGGTGGGACACTGGAGCTCCCCTGCTTGAAGGGGTACCATCCAGGAAAAGATGTGTAATGAGCTTGATTCTTAGAGGAAAATGGAATCATAGAATCGTAAAGTTGGAAGTTCCTCCAGGGTCATCTCATCCAACCTTCTGCGGAATGCAGGCAATTCACAACTACCTGCCCACCCATAGTAACCCCAATTCCAGGCCCAGATGATGGGCCTGCCCCCCCCCCCAAACCCAGAATCCCTGGCCAGTCTTGTCAGGAAGAAATTCGCTTCCTGCACTAGAGCCCATGAGCAACCTGAATAACAGGACATATTGCATGGTGAGCCAGGATTTAGGAACAATTGGTCTCCACTACCATCTTGCCAAGAGCCTCTTGTGGCGCAGAGTGGTAAGGCAGCCGTCTGAAAGCTTTGCCCATGAGGCTGGGAGTTCAATCCCAGCAGCCAGCTCAAGGTTGACTCAGGCTTCCATCCTTCTGAGGTCGGTAAAATGAGTACCCAGCTTGCTTGCTGGGGGCTAAACGGTAATGACTGGGGAAGGCACTGGCAAACCACCCCGTATTGAGTCTGCCATGAAAACTCTGGAGGGCGTCACCCCAAGGGTCAGACATGACTCGGTGCTTGCACAGGGGATACCTTTACCTTTACTTACCATCTTGCCAGTGGGCTGTCATAGTGAGCCATGTAATAAGGGAAAGGTTCCTCAGACACCTGGAGCCCTGAGACAAAGAGAAAGAAGGAATATCCTCCCAACACAGCCCCTGGACATGCCACCAGTGGCCATTACTCAAGCAGTTCATTAGCGTCACCTCGAGTGAGTGAAAAGGGATGGTTTGAACCTCTGGATGATGATGGCGATGGCAAGGATGAAGACTTGCTAGCCAACCTCTAAATGAGTCCCAGGGAAAAGGGTCATCCGAACAGCAATCAGTCACCTCAACAGTGTTGTGAGCTGTGAAGCCCACCCCACTGCAAAGCGTCTTTAACATGCACCACATGTTTTTGCCAGCAGACCGATAGTGCAGGCCTGGTAATTACCCCACCAGCAAATCCTAGGGGTGGCTAGTGCCCAAGAGTTGTGAGGAAAGGTGGCTTGGAATCGGGCCCAAAAGGACCGAAGAGACAAATATGGAAAGATGGTATAGAAAGAACACCCGAACTCCAGAACAAGGCCCTGGGGAAAGAGTCTGGCCATTTGGGAATGGCAATCACCACGACAGTATGGCCAGTTGAACCCTTTCCAACCACACAAGCAAATTCCCAAATCCCAGAGATGAGGAGAGACAAGGATGTATGGTGGACACCACAACCAGGCACCCTACCAGTGCTGTGAGCGAAAGGGGATGGATGTGAGAGGACTGTGTGGCCTGAGGAGGGAAAGTAGCCATGAAAATGATGACAAGTTACCCTGGAAACTTGGACTCTGTTGGTCCTCCTGTGCCATGCACCCCATCTGCCCCCAGAATCACGCTGGCTGTACTGTGGTCTAAAGGGGATAGCTTCAAATCCCTGAAGGAAAGGAATACATCGTGGACCTCAGACAGGCAAAATTGCAACAAATCAGCATTTTGGTACACAAACAGAAATCCAGATTCGTGGCCTGCCAGCCACAGGTTGTTCCCCCCGCCCCAAATACTAAACTTCAATTACAACAATGGCCAACATTGACTGCTACCCACATCCCATGCCCATGCCCAGGAAGGATCTGCCAAGCGTGAGTAGTGGACTAATTGATGCAGGCTATTTGATGTGCCCTGGGATCTGTGGACATCCCCCAAATTGACTAAATATTACATGGTGTGATGCTGACAAATCAGAATTATGGCCTGGGAAGGAAGACAATTTGCCATGGGAAGGAAAACAATAAGCCCTGGGAACTAGGAGGAGCTTGCCTGGCTCTCTGGGAATCACCCTGACAGTGCTGTGGAAGAAAAATAATAGTTCCAACATGATCTTTTCTGGGTGGAATTGGCCGCAGAATCTGTGCTCCATGGATACTTGACCACTGTGTGCCCCCCACAATGAGAACTCCAGCAACAACAGTTGCTTTCTTGGTGCATACAACCAGCTGCCAACACCCCATTCCCAGAAAGGATCTGTCTACTAGGGGCTGATTACATGGGGCGATTTACACAGCTTCTTCCAGTGCCTGGGATCAATGGAAGGCTCTTAAATTTGCCTGAACAAGTAATGTGATCAAGTCACATTCAACAAATACCATGAGGTAGTGCTATGAGGAGGATGCTGCTCTGGGAGGTACTAGGATTCTTCTGGATGAGGTTGATGTTGCTTGTATTGGCTGTGGGGAAAGCCCTAGCCTGTCTGGCTGAGAAAGCCATCCTCCCACCAAAGTGCTAGGGCCATGGGCTGTGGGCTGCATGCTGGATCAGAATGGGGGACACATGGGAGGACAACCAGAAGCCATGATCTTACTCCACCAGGTCCAGAGCAGGCTGGCCCAGCAGAGGGAGGCTGACCTTCAGGAAGGCCAACTCATCCATCCTGGTGGGGTCCAGGTACAAACAGTGTGGGCTTAGTGCATGCTTGTGAGAGGTCAGGAAAAAAAGATTGATAGCCACACTAGCAAGCCACATGACACCCTTGCATACTCAAGAGGGCCAGAATTGGTGGGCTCAGGGACCTCCACAAAGTACTCCTTGACCATCAACTTGATGGAATCCTCGGCCATCAAATCCCCCCCCCCCAGCACTGCTGCTGACCTCCCACTTCACACCTGACAACCCAGACTAGGGATTCTGGCTCACCTGGCTCTTGTTGGGATGCATCCTCTCCTCCCCATCCTCCTTCCTCTCCTCCCCATCCTGCTTCTTCTGCCTGCTGTTGCCTCTGGCCATGTCCACAGTTCTGGAACCTATGTACCACTTCGCAGAGGTCATGATTCCACTGAACTGAGGGAAGGGGGTGAAATAAAATGAAAAGAAAAAGGAAGGGAAACCACCAAGGAAGCAGACAGTAGGAAAATTCCACTAAACAAATATGCTATATGAAAGACAAATTAAATCCTGATTTTTCTACACTTTGCAGCAAACAAACAATATCCAAATTGCAACACAGAGAAACCCAGGCAAAGCTAAGCTTCCTGGCCCCTGACTCAGCTAGCTAGGCGATCCACCCACCATGCCTAGCAGCACAGTTCTTTCACAAATACACCTTCTGTTCCAAACCATGATGCCAGCAATGGGAACACGTGCTTGTCCTTATTGATGTTGTTGTTGTTAGGTGCGAAGTCGTGTCCGACCCATTGCGACCCCATGGACCCCCAGGCCTTCCTGTCCTCTACCATTCCCCGGAGTCCATTTAAGTTTGCACCTACTGCTTCAGTGGCTCCATCCAGCCACCTCATTCTCTGTCATCCCCTTCTTCTTTTGCCTTCAATTGCTCCCAGCATTAGGCTCTTCTCCAGGGAGTCCTTCCTTCTCATGAGGTGGCCAAAGTATTTGAGTTTCATCTTCAGGGTCTAGCCTTCTAAGGAGCAGGCAGGGCTGATCTCCTCTAGCACATCATTTTTTGGCATTGCTTCTAGAAGGTGTTGTATTGCTTCATAGAACTGGTCAACTTCATCCTCTTCAGCAGCAGCGGTTGGGGCATAGACCTGGATTACTGCGATGTTGAATGGTTTGCCTTGGATTTGAACTGAGATCATTCTGTCATTTTGAGGATTGTATCCCAAGACTGTTTTTCCTACTCTCTTATTGATTATGAAGGCTACTCCATTTCTTCTGCGAGATTCTTGCCCACAGTAGTATACCTGATGGTCATCTGAATTAAATTCACCCATTCCTGTCCATTTGAGTTCACTGATTCCTAAAATGTTGATGTTCACTCTTGTCACCTCTTTTTTGACCACGTCCAGCTTGCCTTGATTCATGGATCTGACGTTCCAGGTTCCTATGGAATAAAATCTTTAAACATCAGACTGTCTTTCCACCTCCAGTTACCTCCACAACTGAGTGTCCTTTTAGCTTTGGCCCAGTCGCTTCATTCATTCTGGAGCTACTTGTATCAGCCGTCTGCTCATCCCCAGTAGCATATTGGAACCTTCCAACCTGAGGGGCTCATCTTCCGGCATCATATTGTTTTGCCTTTTGGAACTGTCATGGCAAAGATACTGGAGTGGTTTGCCATTTCCTTCTCCAGTGGATCACCTTTTGTCAGAGCTCTGTGCTATGACCTGTCCATCTTGGGTGGCCCTGGACAGCATAGCTCATAGCTTCACTGAGCTATGCAAGCCCCTTTGCCATGACAAGGCAGTGATCCTTGAAGGGGGTGCTTGTTCTACACACACACACACACACACACACACACACAAATCTGAGTCTCATTGCAATGAACGGGAACTCTGTGATTGGCAGGCAGCAGTGCCTGTCAAGCTTTGGAAGGTCTGTATTTGTATTTTCAAGGCTGGAAAACACCAACCCCACCCCAGAGTTTCTGGGTGAATTTTGTTTTCCAAGCCACTCCCAAACTACTGCTCAAAGCTCAGAGACTTCTTTGGAGACCACAAGCATGCCAAATGTCACCTCTTGAGCCCTGAGCCCTGATCCATCCAGAACTTGGCATGCATTCTGGCTCATCATGCAGTTCATGCCCACCCCTACTTTGGAGTATACTGTCACTCAGCATGGAACTGCCTTGAGCAAGGCTGGGCCCTACATCAAATGAAAATTAAGAAGGTGGTATTGGTTCTCAGAAGGTGGTCACTTGGATTTGTGTCTCAGTGCCGCTTCCAATGTTTTCTGGCATCTAGGAACTGCTTGAGTTTTTCCACAATCCGTCATGGTGGAAAAGTGGTTGGGGCTGTTCTATGCAATATGTACCTTATGTTACAGGTCAACAATGTATCCAGCACAACATGGAAGCTGGAAAAGTACGATAAACACAATGTTCTGGCCACGCGAAGGGAAGTTACCACACTCCGTAAACAACTTGCTGATTGTGAAGAGGCTGGTGGGAATCCTAACTTTGGCCTACCTTCTGCTGGCCTCATACGTCCTGCGATTGGTGAGTATTGCTGATATTTGGTAGGGATTGTTGTTGTCGTCTGGAATTGAATCTGTTCATAAATTTCATTTCAAGCTCCATGCCACTGTGGTGCAAGCATATCACCAAGCAATTTAATGGAGCTCCTCTTCATCAATGACACACATAATATCCTCAATGTACATATATAGAGATGCCAGACTCATGGAACATGTAAAGTTATTCGATCTTGTCTTCATCCTAGACCTGTTTCTCTTACCTCACCTGACCAGTTCCAAATTGTATCAATTCCTAAACATTTACCTACAATACTGTCGTACTGAGCCCTTTTCATTTCCATGGCTTTACAGTGCTACAGTTAGAATTTCAGAAAGAAAATGTATAATAAATGGCATGTCAATCGTGGCAAGGAGGAGAAGTTTGGCAGTGTTATGCAGAAAAATTAACTTGGAGAAAAAGGAGTCTAGGCTGAACCAGTCATAGACTGGTGGGATATAGAGCCCTTTTCCAAAATAAATGAGGTAAGAGAAGCAAAGTCATTGACACTGTTGTTACAGGAAATAGAATGATGTGGTAGATAGAAGCAGCAGTCTAGCAGCAGAGGCATAATTCTCTTTCCCTTTTTTTCCTCGGCAGGAAGTTGTAATAACAAAACCTTATTGAATGTTAGCAAGCCACTCGTAGTGAAACTCAACTGGCGAGGATTCAGTTACAAATATGGTGGTTGGGGCAAGGACTTTGCCTTGAAGGCCAAGGATAAAGACAAATTCTGGGTTGCTCCACTCAACACAGATGAACGCATAATGGAGACCTATCGCACCTACCAAACTTATCACGACCTAATGTTATACAAACACCAAGATGAAAAAAGCCTTTCTAAAAAGTCAGGGCTCACCCTGATCTATGGCAACTGTGGGCAGGGGAGTGGGATGATCTTGTACAACAACAGTTTCTACTACAACTGCTACAACTCCAGGAACCTGTGCAAGCAGAATCTGGCAAACAATCAAATTAAACGTGAGAAAGTGAACAATGCCGCTTTCAACAATCAGGTCTCCTACAAGAACATCAAATGGCAGGACTTTGATTTTGCTGGCGATGAGAAAGGCTTGTGGGTAGTTCATGCTGCAGAAAATAGTAAAGGGAAGCTAATAATTGGGAAAGTCCATCCTAAGTCTCTGAAGATACTGAAGACATGGACAACCACACTGGACAAGAGTCAAGTGACCAACACGTTCATGATCTGTGGGGTATTGTATGCCCTCAAGCAAGTGAGTCCACATAGAGAATCAATATTTTATAAATATGACACCCAAACAGGCAAAGAAGAAAAGTTAGATATTATAATGGAGAAAGTATCAGACACACCGCAAAGTGTGAGCTACAACCCCAATGATCACAAGATATACATGTACAATGATGGCTACCTGATAACTTATGACCTGTTGTTCAACTATCAGCCTCTGAAAACAAGGCGCAGTGTGCCTAGCAATGAAGGGCAAGGGGCTCTTATGTTATCTAGTGTAGGCAGGACACAATTTGCAGTGGTATGACAGAGCTAAAGACAGGCTTGCCTACAACTCATCTACTGGCTGTATAAAAATGTATAAATAAAACCAGAAACATATTTGGCAAGTATTCATAATACTTATATGGGTGTATATGGTGTTGCAGATTTAATTAATCAATTCTAATAACAAATACAGGTTGGTTTTGGATACAGTTGGGGCTTTCACCAAGGCAGAATCATAGAATAATAGAGTTAGAAGGGACTTCATGGGACATCTAGTCCAACCCCCTGCACTATGCAGGACACTCACAGCCCAATCGTTCATCCACCGTAACCTCTCACCCCCTTAGGCCTTCTCAGAATCAGCTTCTGTCAGATGGCTGTTTAAAAATTTCCAAAGATGGAGGAAGCCTGTTCCACTGAGAACTGCTCTAACTGTCAGGAACTTCTTCCAGATGTTGAGACGGAATTTCTTTTGAATTAATTTCATCCCATTGGTTCTGGTCCATCCCCCCGGGGCAAGAGAGAACAACTCTGCTCCATCCTCCATATGGCAGCCTTTTAAATACTTGATGGTTATCAAATCCCCTCTCAGTCATCTCCTCTCCAGGCTAAACAGACCAAGCTCCCCCAACCTTTCTTCATATGTCTTAGTCTCCAAACCCCTCACCATCTTTGCTGCCCTCCTCTGCCCTCCTCTGGACATGCTCCAGTTTGTCTACAAACTGGTACTGACATTTTACCTATTTTTAAAAGTAGGTACTGATATTTTTCCTAGTGCCTACTTGCTTCTTCCCATGTACTCTAAAGCAGAGAGCTGGAGGTGCTTCAGAAGACCTTAGAAGACATCACCTTTGGATTTGCATGAAACACCCATTTAGAAATAGCTGCTGTCATCATAGAAAGATGCTTAGCTTTGAACTTCCTGACTTTCTGTAATGTTCCCCATAGCAGCCATTTTATGGGAGCCATTTTGTGCTGATATACAATAATGTTTCTTAGAAATGTCCATAGTCATCAAGATTAGAAATGATTGGTCTAGCACACATTTTTACTACTCTATTTCAGGGTATTATTGGTTAGAATACCCCTAGAACAAATGGAACAAAGTGGACTTAGCTACTTCTTCTCCAATCCATCCATCAGTGTATCCAATCCATCCATCTGTGCCATGCTGGGAGTAGAATCACCAACCCATCAGTCCTCATGCCAATATCGGCATAAAGAGAGAAATTGTCCCTAGACACTAGACCTTATTAAGTGTTGACTAAATGCAACTCAGTAGGCCAGATAAGTTCCGTGCTCATCACTGTCTACTCACCCTTTATACCTGCACTGCAGCAAGGTTTCCCAACTAATCTTTATGCAGCTATATGTATATATTTAAATCATTTCGATATGAATTTTGGTACAATGTGTACACGTTTAGCTGTTGAACTGAAACACTGGCTGATAGGACCAAAAAGGATATTTGGGTGTGCTGGAGGATCTCTCCTGATTTAACACAGACATTGTCTCCAAACATTCAGAAGTAATGCTATAGCTTTTGAAATGCTGCTATACATATAGATTCATCTTTGTATGCGCATGCATATAAAAATCATTGTTTGGGGGTAAAAGTTTCATCAGTGGCATGTGGTCTAAAAGAGCTTATTAACAAATGCAAGTTACATCCTCTTGCTGAAGATATCAAGTGATGAATATGCATGCATGCAGCAAGCAAAGGAGAGACAAGACTCATTTAGGCCTAGTCTGCATACAACAGATAATGCACTTTCAATGTGCTTTCATGGCTGGATTTTCCTGTGCGGAACAGGAAAATCTATTTCTGAAGTGCATTGAAAGTGCATTATCTATTGTGTGCAGACTAGGCCTTAGTTTGCAGCAGCCTCACTTTCTGACTCACCATCAAGAACTAACATTTCACTTCAAGCAATCTACTGATAATCTATTTTTATTTTTTTTAAAGTCTTGAGGCCCAGAAAACTGAGTCATTTTCTGGCTTAGAATCATAGAATATGATTGGAAGGGGCCATACAGGCCATCTAGTCCAAGCCCCTGCTCAACGCAGTATCAGCCCTAACCATCCTAAAGCATCCAAGAAAAGTGTGTATCCAGCCTTTGCTTGAAGACTGCCAGTGAGGGGGAGTTCACCACCTCTTTAGGCAGCCTATTCCACTGCTGAACGACTCTGACTGAGAAAAACTTTTTCCTGATATCTAGCCTATATCGTTGTACTTGAAGTTTAAACCCATCTGATTTAAACCCATTGCCCATGCTTCGGGCGTTAGTATAAAGACATCTGAATCCTTTTACTTTTGGTTCCCTATGAGCTGGCCTTGCCGGTTGGGCTGCCCCCAATCGTTCTCCTTCCTTACACTCCCTATGTTGATCGTCTCCTTCCCCTTGTGGCTTCAGTTTAAAGCTCTCCTGATGAATCTCCCCAGGTTCCTGCCAAACACATTCTTCCCCAGCTTCGATAAGTGCAGTCCATCAGGTGCTAGTAGGCCTCCCTCAAGAAAGCCTATCCCAAATCCCAGAAACGAAATCTCTCCTGCCGGCACCAACTACGCAGCCAGTGATTCACCTCCATTATCTTCCTCTCCCGACGCATTCCTCTTCCCTTGACAGGCAAGATTGAAGAGAATACCACTTGTGCCCCCATTTGCTTGAGCTTCCTCTCCAGATCTTCTTGAACTTAGTGCAATTCTATGCTTGAATGTTTTAAACAATCACTTTTGATCTGGAAACCCGGGCCTATTATGAACATACAGCTTACTGTAGAGAATTCAAGCAGTCAAACATTTGTCTGACTTCAGATTCTATGCCTGTTTTATATGCCATTCTTTTTTCTCCAGTGTATTTATAATGCAGCTACAACAGCCAAAAAACAGTAGGGGTGGGAACATCACTTGTGACATGTGGAGTGGTGGCAGCCAATTATTTTTAAAATTATGCCATTGCCTTGTTGCAGTTGCACATTAGCATCAAGTAAGCACCTTCCATTTAACACTTCCTGGATCTGTTCCTTGAATGAAAGGGAACACAAAGGAACCCAGGCGAAGTTTTTAAAACATCCTGAAATTGACCAAACTATTTTTGAAACTGACAAGAGTAGCTGCCAAGATCCCTTTTGTTCTTGCCAAGTTAGTGGATTCTCTGTTGTGTTATCAGCCACTGTGAAAAATGGAAAAGTGTCACCACCCTCTGCCATCCCCTCCTTTAATTGCCACACAAGGGGCAGATCTACACATACTCATGGGTGAGAGACCAGAGAAAGAGAAGGGAGAAGAGGGGAGATTGGGACAGGAGAGAGAAACTTTCCAATATGACATCCCAGTTGATTGCTAAAAAGTTCAGAATTATTTCCCCACTTGCAGGATACAAATTCTGTAAATCCAGTTTACAGTGAGAATTAAAAGAGTAAGCCTGTGGCCAGAGCATTCAAGAGGCTTACTCAGGGCCATTCTGCACGACTTAAATGAAGCAGGAGTCTTACCTTTGGGAAACACTACAAATTCAACGTTCCGCATGACGTCGCACCCAATCTGCAATGCTTCTGCAACACTCCCGCAAAAAGCGCTTCGTTTCAGGGAATCGGGAAAAGTGGATTTTCCCTGAAAAAAGGCTAAATTTCTGCGCACAAGCTGCAACAAACCAGCAAAAGACATGTGCGTTCTTAATGTAGCGGTAGAAAGGAAGTCCCTCTCCCGCTCTTGCCCCGAACTTCCGGAGAAGCGATCGCCATTTTTTCCCCCTTAGACCGGCGAAAGCAATGAACCAGCAAGGCTTCACTGGCTAAAGTCCCTCCACAGAAGTGATTTAAATTAAAACAAAGCTCCCTAAGTTCCCAAGCACAACACAGCCCCCTGTTCGGCAGTGCCTGTAATTTCGGCCACAAATCACGCCTGTGGGGAGGGGGATTTTTTTTCTACTTGAGGAGTGTGTAAACGATTAATTGCCAGCTCCTACGCCAGCAAAAAGGTCTTGCAACGATTTGACAGAGATTCGTTGCAATGTTTGTGTTTGGGTTTTAACAAAACAATTCTTAAAGGGAAAGGGGCTTTTTGTGAGCATGAACACAACAGCCCATTGGCTGTTCCATTTGACTGATGGCCAGGGGCGGGAAGAAGCACAGAAAAAAATCGCTTCCTTTGTTGCGATTCCAGCAAGACCAGAAACCTGTGGGGAATGAATGAAACGCTACTGGGACTTCTATATTCCACAAAAAAAATTCCGCTATTTAATATAGCGTTTCTGCATTCTGTGAACATTTGGCAACATTGGTCCTTGTGCGGAATGGCCCTCAGTATTTTGGGGATACTTGGCTGGCTAGGTTAAAGCTTTCTTTCCATTTCTCTCACAGTACTAGCTGAGCATTGGCAGTGCCTGCAGTGTTCACTGCTGTGCATGATTTGTGGCATGCCACCTGGTGGCTTTCCTTCCCCCCACCCTCCCTCCTTTCAGAGCACTTCATTTCTCAGAGAGCTGCCAGAGAAGCACATTTCCCCTAGTTTATCTTTTCCCCTAGTGATCTGAGACTAGTATAATAACACCAGACCCATGCCTATTGTTAAAAGTATTATAAAGTAAAACAGTGAGGGGAAAAATAATCAATGGAGCTTGCACACCAAGTGATGTTATCAGAAGGTGCAGAGTAGGCAAAACAACCTTGGTGTGGGCAGGGGAGTGACCTTTGAGAGGCAGCAAAATGGTAGGGATATCCAAGAAAATGTATACACTTTTGAATTACCACTGGCCTGGAAGCAAAACAAGGAGAAAAAAGTGGCACTAAAAGCACTCTCATAAAATCGGGGGAAATAGCAACTGGAAAGCAAACTGAGTGCTGAAGGGGAGGAAATCAATGCAAAATGAAAAAGAAAACCTGACAGAGAAACACGATCAAAGTAAAGGAAAACACCTGTGCAAAGTAAGTCCCCCTAATCACAGATGTTTGGGAATGAATTGTGGTCATTCATTGGTATAGAAAATACATTCTGTTCCTACTCACAGGAAAGAAAGTATATTTGTATGATCATTTAACAAATTCCTCAGTTGTGATTAACCAGTCAGAATATATTCTGAGGCTGAGCCCTGATTCAGATTCAGTGCTGAACACAGGTCTATAGAGAATTAATTCAGCACTAGTTCAAAAGTCTATTCATAGATGCATAGGGCTTTTTTTTACTGCCACCCCTCATGGAATCCTGAGCCTCGAAGCTGTTAAGTAATTCCCCCCCCCCATTTGGGGGGGGGAGGAAGAGGCATGCTTTTTGTGTAAACTGTTGGGGAAAGTTTTTTTTTTCTCTGCCTATTCATTGCTCCAGGCAGTTTGTATTTTTTAAAAAAGAAGTCCCATCCCCAGGAGAAGGGAGAGGGAGGCAGGTGCAAGGGAGGGCTCTTGGCTCTCCAGCTACACACATTCCCTTGGCCTGTGGCTTGCTGGTAACTCTCTGCCCACTCTCACTAAATAGTTGGGAGAATCCAGTTTATGTGATTCCCCTATTAGCACTTTAAAATGGGGGGTGTAGCTGCCTGTTTACTGCTGGGTCACTGGATGCTGAGGACATTGTGCAAAAAGCCAAAAATATGGCGTTTGCAAAAGGTATTTCACTATTTTTCCTGGGTGCAGAAATGCCCAAAGTTTTGTTTCTCCAAGTTATTTTGGTGCTTGGGGGCACAGACTAGTTTGACTGTATGAGGAATGAGGCCCCATTTCATTTCAGGGTAAATGTGACATGCCAGTCTAGCTATCAGGCCCATATTGGGCCCTGCTGTTTGTCAAAATATACGTTCATTTATGCTTACCGGGACACCAACGTTTTAGTTGTATGTAAGCTACTTTGGGATCCCATAATCCAGGAAGAAGTGCAGAGGAATGAACTTGAAACCACCCCCTTTGATCAATAGACATGCAACAGACATAAACCACACACATACGTGCAAACTTAGAGATACTCTCACATTACATGTTACATATAAGCACGCACTGGAGAAGGGATGGAGCAGAGGAAGGAAAACCAAGATAATGCTTATTCATATTGTAAACATATAAATACACAGAGAAATAATAGCCCCCTTTCCTAGAGCTGGCTATCAAGAGGGGTATTACGGGATGGGGATCCTCAGCCATGGAGTTTCTGGTGAGTGTACAGGTTAGATCCCCTCCAAATTCCTACATAATGGCAAGTGATGATTCATGGTTCATGTTGTTAGTCTGGGAAGAAGAAACTAGTGCCTTTCCTTGCTAGGGAACTCCTTTAGGCCAAGGGTTCCTTGCAAAATACCCTTGTAACCAGTCAGGACTTCCTGTCAGGCAGCCCCACTTCCTGAAGCTCATGGTCTCTGCCTTCTCAGTTGCTGCAGCTGCTCATGTTTTTAAGTTATATTGCTGTTACCTATTAACTGAAAAGATTGTTGTGTCCTATTCTCAACTGCTAAAAGAAGTGTAATGTCCATTCTATTTTATTGGTTCTATGTACTCTGCACCGAGATGTCACAGTGAGGAGCGGTATATAAATTGAATACATAAATGAATAAAGACAGCTGCCTTGTGGAATGTCCTGGTTGAGGAGGTCAGGAAGGCTTCCATGCCTCTGTCATTCCACAAGCTATGTAAAACAGATTTAGTCAAGAGGGTACTTTTATAAAGGCAATGGGGCTATATTGTAATGCAATAGTTCAGGAAGTTGCTTTAATGAACTATATTACTACATGTAGCATGATCTGTTGCTGCATGTATTCTGTGTCATGAACCCCCCTAGGTTCCTGCCATGTTGGTGCCTGCATATTCTCACACTTCCCTGACTTCTCTGGCCAAGGCCATATAGCCATAAATGTGTCTCTTGAGAACCTCACTCCCTTCCTTTCCCAGCGGGGGGACAACCTCAATGAATGTATCAATCTTACTGTAAGTGTCCTTGCGGAGACAGCAAAGTCTCAACAATGTGCCAACCTCCCGATAAGGCTCCGGGCCATCTGGCCAGCCTGGGAATGCTTTCCTTTTGTCACCTATGCTCGCTCTCCCGCCGAAACCTTTCGGTCCCCCCTCCCTTATTCACCGGACCCTATATCTACCCTTCATGGTGCCTTTGTACTTTGTTATTATCAAGATCTTTGCTTAGGAAGATCTTGGCCTGCTTTAGCGATCTGTGGACTTTGCCTAATAAAGCTCTCTTTGAAATCTGCAACTGACTGTTGGATTTCGGATGCGCCTTTACCTAGGACTCCACAGGCTGGGCTCAGCCTGATTCCTGACAAATTGATAATAACCAACCCTCCCTGTTAATCCTCCCGTTGGTGCGCCTCGCTACCCATGGCTGCGGCAGCCCCGGAGGACTCAGGGTCTGACATCGTGGAACAGTCCCCGGACGGGGGCCGTCGGCACCTGGTCATCCACGTCCCCATCGAGCAACGGGCGGAGGACGGCGCGACCACGGTGCCCCTGGACGACTCGCCTGGCACAGGAGCCCGCGAAGTCCCCCCCGACGTTGGGGACCACCGACCCTTGCCATGCCCGAGCCCTGCGAAGGATACTGCAAGTGCGACGGGGAGATCGCCCCCCCCTTCCCTCGAGGAGGAGGAAGAGGACGAGGCTGCCCCCGAGGACCCCGAAGAACTGGAGCGGCTGGTCGAAATGGGCCGCCAAGTGGGGGTCGATTTCACCCGAGAAGGACGCCAACACCTGGTGCCCGCCGAGGAGCTGGAGAGCCTCATGCTGCGGGTGGGAGAGCAACGTCGGGAGAACGAAGCCCTTCGCCAGGCGCTGCGCGAGGCCGAAGAAGCCCGAGATCGCTGGAGCGCCCTCCCCGCCTCAGAGAAGGAGAAGAAGGGCCGTCTTTCCCTCCCCGCGTCCCTGGCCGGCGCCTCCGTTGCCCCGGGCATCCGAGCTGCTACGCGCCCCCCTGTGGGTCCCGGTGCCAAGCCCAAACTCCACAGCACCCCTTCCCTAGGGTACGGGACTCTCGAAACCCTGGGGGGAACAGCCACCACAGGCCTCCTCTCTACATTCGCCCCCCCCAGACGGCTGGCCTACTCGTGCCCGGCGGGCGCCATGACCTGGCTGGAGGAGGACGATGCCGACACCGAACCCGAGCCCCGGCTGGGGCCAGACCGGGTTCCCGCTTTCGACGAACCCCCTCCCCAGGAACCCCGCCGCCAGCGGAGGGGAGCCTCACCATCACGTTCCCGGTCGGGGGCACCGGACCCCGGCACGTTTTTGTCGGGCCCTTGGGGAGAGGCCCCGACCCGGACCCCGACCCCTCCGGACGCGGCCCCTGCGCCCCAGGGGGGCCGCCGAGTGGGGGAGTGGGATCCACCAGCCATCCCGAGGAGGGGAACCTATGCCCCACTTGCCGGGAACACCCAGCCCCACCGGCCTCGACAGCCACCCCCAGCGGCCCCGCCACCCTCTCCGGTCCGCCACCCGCCCCCGCGACAGCAGGACGACGCGGCCGCTCCCGGGGGACGCCACAACCATTTGGGCGGCCGGAAATTCAAGGTGAAGTTCGATGGTACCTCCGAGAGACTCACCTATTTTTTGATTATGGTGGATGGTTTCTTAGCGGAGTGGGGGGACTCCTTCACGGACGAGGCCGACCTGGTCCGCACCCTGGGCTGCAACTTGGAGGGCAAAGCAATGGACTGGTGGGTCACGCAGTACGAGAGGGGGACGGTGGCAGCTACCTCCTTAGAATCCTTCAGGACCGCCCTACAAGAGGCTTTCCGGGACCCTTTTCGTGAAATAAAAGCAACGGAGGCCCTGGCCAAGCTGAAGCAGCGGGGCCGACCCCTGATGGACTATGTTATCGACTTCCGCGCCACGTCCGCCCGGATCACCACCATGAACGAAAACCAGATAATCACCGCCTTCCTGGACGGCCTAGACCGCCCCGTGGCCGACGGGATCTTCAACCGGGGCCCGCCCGAGGACGGGGACCTCCAGAAGTGGATAGAAGCCGCGGGGGTAATTGAGGCAAACCTAGCCCGATACCGAGCCTACCAGCGCCGCCAGGAGGCTGCCCGCCTACTGCGCACCTCGAGAACAGAGAAGACCCCCAGCGCGCCCAAACTGATCGCCGCCCCGCCCGCTCCCGCGCCGGTGCCCGATCGGGAAAAACGCAAGCAACTGGGACTCTGCCACGAGTGCGGGGGAAAGGGGCACTTCGCTTCTGTCTGCCCGACGCGTCTGGCCAAAGCCAAGACCCCCTCCCAACCGGAGAAAGGCAGGCCTCGCCCCTCCTCGGATCGTCCACGCCCGCCGGACAAGCCGGCCGGTAAATCAGGTGGGCCCCGGGCGCTTCTCGCCCCGGCCGCCCCTACTCAGGACGAGGAATTCTCGCCCCAGGCGAGCCCCGAATCGTCCCAGTCGGACGGGTCGGGAAACGAGGACGGTCCGTCTTGCCGGGCGCCCCTCGGCGGACCCTCCCAGTCGGCACACCGGCGCCCCCACGACGAATCCTACCCCCATCCTCCTCCCGGCGATTCTAATCAACGAGGAAGCAGACACCTGGGTCGAAGTGCGTGGACTCCGGGTGCTCGACCTCCCTAGTGGCCCCCGGCATCGCTCAAGCCCTGGGGGCCCGGCAGGAGGATCTAGCCAAACCGATCATCATGCGGCAGGTTGACGGCGGCCCGGTCGGGGGGGGGGCCATCCGTCACGCCACAAACGCCCTGGCCCTCAACCTGGGTCCTCACTGGGAGCGCATTTCGCTAACCATCGCCCCGGTAACTGGGTTCTCCATCCTGCTCGGCATGGACTGGATGGATCTCCACCGACCCGAGATCGACTGGGATGAAAAGCGCCTCGTCTTTTCCCACCCGAACTGCAAGCTGCACTTCTGGTACCGGGACCGACCAGAAGAACCCCCGGTCGCCATCGCGGGGACCGTAGTCCCATGGTCTGAGAGCCCCGCCACGCTCAACCCCTGGCTGCGAGCGATGGGTCTCTACCCCGGGAAAGATGAGGGAATCCCCGCCTGCTACCGAGACCTCGCTGAGGCATTCTCTGAGGAGGAGTGCAACCAACTCCCGCCGCACCGACCCACCGACTGCGCCATCGAGCTGGTCCCCGGGGCGAAACTTCCGAAGGCTAAACTCTACAACATGAGTCCAGCGGAACTTCGAGAACTTCGCTCCTTCGTGGACAAGAATCTGGCCCGCGGATTCATCCGTCCAGCCACGTCCTCCATGGCGGCACCCGTCTTGTTTGCCAAGAAAAAGGACGGCACCCTCAGGCTCTGCACGGACTACCGAGCGATCAACGCCGTCTCCCGGGTCAACGCCTACCCCATCCCGCTCATCAAGGACTTACTCAGCCGCCTGGGCGAAGGGCGCATCTTTACCAAATTGGACCTGAGGGACGCCTATTTCCGCGTCCGAGTGGCCGAGGGAGACGAATGGAAGACGGCCTTCAACACCCCCCTCGGACAGTTCGAGTACCTCGTCATGCCGTTCGGTTTAAGCGGCTCTCCCGGCGTGTTCATGAATGTAATCAATGAAGTTTTGCATGACCTGTTGTACCGGGGGGTGGTGGTTTACCTGGATGATGTGTTGATTTACTCAAAGGACGAGGCGGAGCACACGGCGCTGGTGCGGGAGGTTTTGCGCCGCCTCGCCGACCACAAGCTGTACGCAAAGCTTCCTAAATGTGAGTTTCACAAATCCCAAGTGGATTTCCTGGGTTACCGGGTCTCCGGGGAGGGAATTGGGATGGACCCCGCGAAGGTCCAGGCGGTTTTAGACTGGGAGGTCCCCCGTACCCGCCGCCAGCTCCAATCCTTCTTGGGGTTCGCCAACTTCTACTGGGACTTCCTCCCGGGGTTCTCCAGGGTCACTCTGCCCCTTACTGATCTCCTGAAAACAAAGGGAAAGGGAGCTAGGGACGGCCGCCCCGGGGCGCCTCTGCCCTGGACCCAAGAGTGTACTCAAGCATTTGAACACCTCAAGCGGTTGTTCACCTCGGAACCCATCCTGGCCCACCCCGAAACCGATCGGCCCTTCGTGGTGCAGGTAGATGCCTCGAACGAGGCCATTGGCGGGGTGCTCCTACAGCGGGGGGAGGGGGGTAGACTCCGGCCTTGTGCCTTTCTCTCCCGCAAATTCTCCCCGGCCGAGCGGAACTGGCCCATCTGGGAGAAGGAGGCTTCTGCGGTGAAAACCGCCCTCTCCACCTGGCGCCACTTCCTGGAGGGCTCTACCATCCCCTTCGAGGTCTGGACCGACCACAAAAACCTCGAGGCCCTTCGGAAGCCCCGCACTCTGAGTGCGAAACAAATTCGCTGGGCAGACTTCTTCTCGAGATTTGATTTCACTCTCGTTCACATCCCTGGGCGGAAGAATTTCATGGCAGACGCCCTCTCCCGCATGCACCCGGGTGAGCACCGCCCCCCCCGGGTCGACACAATCTTTACCCCCAAACAGTTGGGCTTGCTGGCCCAAACCCGCAGTCAGACCAAGGCAGGGAAGCCCACACCGGACCCCACCCCGGGGCCTCCGGGGGCCCCCCCAGCGGTACCGCTGGCCGAGTTCCGGTCAGCCTTGGGCCCCGACCCCCAACTTGCCGACCTCCGCTCGCAGCTCCGTGCCCACGAGGGGGTCTGGTACAAGGGGGACCGTTTGTATGTTCCCGCGTCCTTGCGGAAAACAATTCTGGAACTTTGCCACGACAGTAAAGCCGCGGGGCACTTTGGCTTCCTGAAGACTTGGGGGCTGCTCCGTCGCCAATTCTGGTGGCCGGGGGCTCGCCGGGACGTAGGTAAATACGTCGCCGGTTGCCCTGTGTGCCTAGCGCACAAGAGGGGGGTGGGTAAACCCCAAGGACTCCTCAAGCCCCTGGAGGTCCCGGAGCGTCCCTGGGAGATCATCTCCATGGATTTCATCACGGACTTGCCCCTTAGCCAGGGGAAGACAGTGATTTGGGTGGTGGTGGATCAGTTCTCGAAGCAGGCGCATTTCGTCCCCTGCTCAGGCCTGCCCACCGCGCAACGCCTGGCCGAACTGTTCGTATCCCACGTGGTACGGCTCCACGGGTTCCCACGCAAGATTGTGAGCGACCGGGGGGCACAGTTCGTTGCTAAGTTTTGGGGGGCCCTGATATCTTTGGCTGGGGTATCCCGTGGCCTCAGCTCTGCTTACCACCCCGCCACGAACGGGCAAACCGAAAGAGTGAACCAGGTCCTCGAGCAGTACCTCCGCTGCTTTCTGAACTACCACCAGGACGACTGGGTTTCCCTCCTGCCATTGGCGGAGTACGCCTACAACAATGCACCCCATTCCAGCACAGGGAAATCCCCCTTCGAGGTGGTGCATGGCTACGCTTCGCCCCCGTTTCCTGCGCTCACCAAGCCCCCAGGGGACCCAGCGGTCTCCCCACCGAGAGTCGACGAGTGGGCAACCCGGGTACGGGAGGCATGGGGGGAGGTAACGGAGTCTCTCACTAAGGCCAAGGCGGACTTTAAGCGCTGGGCGGATCGTAAACGGCAAAAGCCCCCTTCCTTTAGTGTGGGGGATGAGGTTTACATCTCCACTAAGCATCTCAAAAATCGGCGCCCTTGCAAGAAATTGAGCTACCAGTTTGTGGGCCCCTTTAAGGTGGTGCAAGTGCTAAATGAAGTCACGGTGCGGGTGGAATTGCCAAAGGCTTATCGCAAAGTTCACCCCGTTTTCCATGTGAGCTTGGTCAAAAAAGCCCCCCCTCCGGATGATTGGCACCCACAGTCACCACCTCCTCCCCCCATCATGATAGGGGAGGAGACCCACTACGAGTTGTCGGACATAGTCGATTCCCGCCTGTTCCGCAAACAGCTGCAATATTTGGTCTCTTGGAAAGGTTTCCCTGATTCTGACAACGAATGGGTTAACGCTGAGGACGTGGCCGCCCCCCTCCTGCTGCAAAAGTTCCACTCCAAGTTCCCCGACAAGCCCGGCCCCGATCCTAAGGCCGCGGGCGCCTGACCGGGGTGGGTAGGGGGGGGCTTTAAGGGGAGGCGAGTGTCATGAACCCCCCTAGGTTCCTGCCATGTTGGTGCCTGCATATTCTCACACTTCCCTGACTTCTCTGGCCAAGGCCATATAGCCATAAATGTGTCTCTTGAGAACCTCACTCCCTTCCTTTCCCAGCGGGGGGACAACCTCAATGAATGTATCAATCTTACTGTAAGTGTCCTTGCGGAGACAGCAAAGTCTCAACAATGTGCCAACCTCCCGATAAGGCTCCGGGCCATCTGGCCAGCCTGGGAATGCTTTCCTTTTGTCACCTATGCTCGCTCTCCCGCCGAAACCTTTCGGTCCCCCCTCCCTTATTCACCGGACCCTATATCTACCCTTCATGGTGCCTTTGTACTTTGTTATTATCAAGATCTTTGCTTAGGAAGATCTTGGCCTGCTTTAGCGATCTGTGGACTTTGCCTAATAAAGCTCTCTTTGAAATCTGCAACTGACTGTTGGATTTCGGATGCGCCTTTACCTAGGACTCCACAGGCTGGGCTCAGCCTGATTCCTGACATTCTGTTGTTCTCACTGCATTGTTTTTTTACTTACATAATAACCTTTTCGACATTCTGTTGATGTCCTGTTTAATAGTTATGCTTTGATTGAGGTTTCTGCTTGTTTAAGGTTTCTGCAGTTCTAGTCCTTTCATTGTTCATTAAACGCCTCTCATCCTGTTGATCACATTGACTTATACTGTGGAATCTGTCTCAATAAAGAAGGCTGACTTGAATGAATGAATGAATGAATGAAGGAATGAAGGAATGAGTTCAATTTTGTGATTTTATGAAATCAATATGCTATGCTCCAGCTGGCATAGTTTGATCAACTGACTGGGGGGGAAAAGCTGCAGAAAACACAACAAAAATTGCCAGTGGTAGCAAAGACTGTATATTAATCTCCTGGTCTATAAAGGTATCCCCTGTGCAAGCACCGAGTTATGTCTGACCCTTGGAGTGACGCCCTCTAGCGTTTTCATGGCAGACTCAATACGGGGTGGTTTGCCAGTGCCTTCCCCAGTCATTACCGTTTACCTCCCAGCAAGCTGGGTACTCATTTTACCGACCTCGGAAGGATGGAAGGCTGAGTCAACCTTGAGCCAGCTGCTGGGATTGAACTCCCAGCCTCATTGGTAAAGCTTTCAGACAGCTGCCTTACCACTCTGCGCCACAAGAGGCTCTTTCCTGGTCTATAGGAAAGTGCTGAAGACAATAATAGTTTGTTACCTTTGTTGGGACCAACCAAAACATCACAAGAATGAACAGCTTTTGACTATCCTTGAACTCTTCATCAGGCTGGATGTTAAGTACAAAGAGAAGGAAGGCAGAAAAACTAATTTTTACAGCATGATAGCGAAGTCCAAAGAAAATAGTTTCTTTATTTTGTTTAAATGAAGTTTACAGCATTTAGTAGGTATGCAATTTATTTCAAAATTGCTCCTATCCTTTTATTTCCTCTCAGAGCTCTCAGCATGCCTATACATCATTTGTGAAAAGATACTTCCATAGTTAAAAATTCAAGGAAGAGAGTCACTAGACTGGGAATAGAATATGCACAAGATAGGAATACAGGCACCTTTTTGACTGCAGAAGAGAAATTTCTTGTCTATCAAAAGGCATGTGCAGAATCATCTGTCTGTCTGTCCAGGAACTGAAGGTTGATGGGTCTATCTGCCACCAAGACTACACGGGCTAAGGGTTTAACGTCACCTCCTTGAGGATCAGGTCTTATTTCATATTTCCGGATGATCTGCAGAAGAAAGGTTGAGAGCCAGGCTCAGCTTTGTCAGCTCCAAGACAGAAGAATCCACTGCTGGTTTCTGAGGCATCAAAGTTTTCATATTGTCCCTAGCACAACATTGCAACATGAAAGGCTAGCACAATCCCTGAGTATTGAAGCAACAAGCAGGGATCAGGAACACATTTCCCACTATACTGAATAGACATCAAACAATATCTTATCCAGTCAGGGGGCTTATATTTTAAGCAAGAGCCTGAGGACATGAGGGAAGAAAAGCCAAGCCCTGACACAAGTTGGATGCAGGGGTCATAAACGGCCCTCGTAGCTCAACATGCCCCAGAGATAAGCTCCTGCTCCTGGTAAAATCTGTCACTGGGGCCGCAGCAGCTCCCTTCTAATCACAAAGATCAATGTTGACTCATTAATGGCAGCCCATGAAGGGACCGAAATATTTTTACCAGACAGAAAGGCAGGATAGGAAGTAAATAGAAATACTAACCACGAACGCAGCTTCCACACAATGACAATTTCCCTTTGCAAGGATTCTGCATATTTTCCTCAATCATCCCTTCATGCCATCATCCCTTTCCTACACGGCAGAAGGTTTCTTGCTGTCTTAAAAAACCCATAGTGGCTATAATGCTATAGCAACCTTTAAAAAAAATCAAAAAAGCAAGACTTCCAGGGAATTATAGTGGTGTGGTAGGAGCTTTTTACTTAGCTCCTATGACCTCTTCTGTTCTTGAGCCAAGAGGTTAGGCATAGATAAGCTTATCTAAGCCCATCTGCTTTATTATAAAGGTGGATGCCCTACAAAAAGTGCTGATCGGGGCAGGGTATCTACCTTTCGCTCCTAATTATTTAGCTGAAAAACATTATCAAAGAGCAAAAGAAGATGGCAGGTAAGAAATATGCCAGAACACCTGCCTCCCCTACTTTTTCTTTCTTATCTACCTTTGCGCTTCCTAAGGATAAAACTTGCTGTGCTCATAAATTTTCCCCTTTGAAAATTAAAATTCTTTTTCTTTTCAACTGGACTGTAATGATGTTCTGCAATCTATCCAAGTATTGCATTGCAAATGTGAAGATCTGTCCTAAAGAGAGCAAAGTTTTACCAAGTCTTTTAAGCTTTCCAACCCTTACAAGTACTGAAAATTAACTTTAAAATATATTACTAGAATTGTTTCTTTGGAATCTACACATATATCATCTTTGAATTATATTTTTAATATAAAAGACCCAACAAAAGAGGGATAACATAACCCAAACTCTTTATACAAGTTAGGAACCTAAAAGGTTGAGCAACAGCAGAATAAGTATAAAATATTAAAATGCAAATATTAATTACAATACATGTGCACATATAAAACTTAAAAACATCAATGTGTATCACTCTCTATTGCACAAATCCAAAATATTTTGACACATGGATAAATGACCAAATAACCAAATGCTTTTGAACCCCCCCCCCTTGGGGTCTTTGTCAGAGGTCTAATATTTAAATGCACTCATATGATGTAATGGGGACTATAAGGTGGTAAACAATATTATTGCAGAGGCTCCCACACTAATGAAATGCATCCAAATATATCTCCTGGAGCCTCCTGGTCAGGATATTTATTCTTCAACATGCCACCCTTGTAGAAGCCCTCTCTGTGCCTGGGTGTGTTCTCATGTGTCTCGTGGAATGCACCCCCTTCCATTCTGTGTGGAATGCAAACTTGCTTGGACAGCATTCTTCCAGAAAAGACCACAACAAAACAAGAGAAAACCCTGGAAAACGGACAAGAAGAGAGCAATGCTGCAAAAATGCTTCAACCACTCCCCCCCCCCAAAAAAATGCTGCTTCGGTTTCAGAGCAATAGAACAAAACATCCACAAAATATCGACATAGAGAATCCACATCCTTAGGCTGAGTCTCTAGGATGATTCTCTGTGCAATTTTTATCATTAAAGCTTTCACAGGCAAGCCGCATTGATGGTTCTCTGTACTGGAAAATTCTTAAAGCCTAGGGGCTCCTTTGGCAACTTGAGATGTGTTGTTTTTGTCCACATCATCCATCTCAGCTACTCACAGTTACTCACCCTGGCAAGAGCCAAATGCATCTCTAATTCAGCAATGCGACGTCCCACACAGCCCCGGACTCCATAGCCGAAGGGGACAGAGCTGAAGGGGTGATGTGCTGAAGTGTGCTCTTCTCGCAGCCAGCGCTGTGGCACAAATCTGTTAGGCTCTGGAAAGTTGGCCTCATCACGAGAAAGTGCAAAATGACAGAAAGAGAACAATGTCTAGAGACAGAACCAATAAGAATTTATTTATTTATTACATTATTAATACTAGAATGTAGAGCAAAGCAAATAATTAACCAGTTTACTATGACAGAGTTGGTTGAATCAAAGAATCATAGAGTGGAAGGTACCTCCTGGGTCATCTAGTCCAACCCCCTGCACTATGCAGTACACTCACAACCCTTATGCTGTTGAATCCTGCACACTACAGATCTTGTATATTCCAACAATTATTACACAGTAATAATGAGAGAATCAAGGAAGAAGAAAGGTAACACTTGACTATGTGAACAACAATGAAGTAGAAGAGAAGAGAGGGTTGATCCCAGAGAAGGGGGGGGGAATCGTAGAGCATCAAAACCCCTCTCCTCTTGACACCATAGAGCTTTCTCTCAAATTAGGTTCCACAGATTTTCCAAAACACATAACCAACAAAGTTAAAGGTGTATGTGTAGGCCAAGACACTAGAAAAGTCTGAATCTTTCACATTTGTGTATCAAACAGATAGAATTCAAAGTACATAATGGAGACCAGAATTATTCCATGAAGCAAGTAAAATCACACATGGTAAAAAAAAAGTGGAGCTGTCAGAGTTCTGGTGTTCCTTCATATACTTGAAGGCAGATTTCCATTTAAGCCTGCAGAACTAAGACTCAACTTACTAGCATTAAACAGAAATAGCCCAATGGTCTCTCTCAGATTAGTAGCACAGCTTAGACCCATTATGCATGGCAGCAGCCACGTCAGGCTGCTGCTGAGCATTGCACTGGAGCAACATGCCTCGGTGCTTCCCATGTACTCATGGGGGAGGGAATTCCCCAGCATATGTGGGTTGCCTTGGTGTAGTGTGGGCACGCGCGTGCGCAAAACACCAGGGCTGGAAAGCCCGGCACGTTGCCTGGAGGTGGCAGCAGTGGTGGAGAGAGCAGGGGGCATGGGGTACCCACCACACAATGGCTGGGAGTGACATGCCACTCTCCCACCAAGAGCTGTCAGCACTGCAGAGCTGACAGGGGTGTGCAGTGTCCCTGCAGGGACTCCATAGGTCGGGGGAAGGGCCAGGCCCAAAGGCCTGGCTCTGCCAATTATGCACCGTGCTGGCCCAACCCAGCCCCACTGGTGCCCTCAGGAATGTGGAATCTTCCGCATTCCCTTACCGTGGGCCTTCTGGGGCACTGTGCTGGGCCAGGGCTGGGATGGCAGCAGCGTCGTGCTCAGTTGGGACTGCCCTGCTGCCACCATTCCAGATTTCCTTCCCCGTGCATAATCAGTCTTAGTGGCTAATACTGATTACTTCAAAAATTTGGAAACTTCTGTTGCTCCACACCTTCTGGTAGGCAGAAACCAGGGATACCTGGAGCATAAAGCCATAACCTCAGTCCACCCCACTCATGGGAATTGGACATTTACAGCCATTAGAAGGTAATGTTGTCCTGTAAGAAAACCAGCTATATTATCTGGCTTATTTACATCAAACTGACCCTTTATGCATGGCGGCAGCTACTCCCCGCTGCTGCCGTGCCATTGCGGTGGGGAAGAATGCCCCACTGTTCCCCGTGAACGCATGGGGGTGGGGCAGGCAGGGCTGCCCTGGCATAGCGTGCGCACACGTGCTTTGCCCTGGGGCCAGCGGGGTAAGTGGCAGCGGCTGGGGGGGAGGTGGGGAGTGGCTAGGTGGTGTGGGAGAGCTGGGCCCCCTCCACATGCTTTGGTGGTGGCAGGGGGACATCCTTGCCAGCTGCATGGCTCCATGGAGCCCGCAGGAGCGTGCGGTGTCCCTACAGGGACACTGTAGGTCGGGGCTGAGCAGGCCGAAAGGCCTGCCGCTGGCAATTATGCACAGCGCCAGCCCCTGCAGGCACCCGCAGTATCAGGAAGCTGCAGAAATTCCCACGTTTCCATAACGTGGGCCTTCCATGTTCCTGAGCCGGGCCGGGCCCTGGATGGCAGCGACGTCGGGCATAATTGGGGATTTTCCACAAAGCCCTGTCACTGCCACTTCGGCCATTCTGGCCCGTGCATAATGGGTCACTAAGACACCATTTGGCTTTATTTCTTAACCATGTAAATGTTTCAGTGTTATCCAAATAGTCTTTGGATAACTTTGGATAGTCTTTGGATAAGGGGCATTTTGGGCTCCTAACTCTTTTGATACTTTGAAATTTTTGGCACAGAGAAAAATTCACCTTTACCTACTGCCAGATTATTTATAAACTTGTCAGTAAGAGTTCAGCTGGCTGCTTAGATTTCCTAAATGGCAACAAAATCTCAAGGTTGTTGAGGGATGGTTGAACTAAATTATTATGCTGGCTTACTCCTTTGGGGAAATGGTAACCTTCTATGATGACATCCTTCACTGCCACCCGGCCATTGGCAGGCACCACAGGGTACAGCCTAAAATTAAGCAGAAACTTTGAGTTAGTAGTTTTCTCTTTCTTAAAGCAAACAACTTATCATCACACATGTTTGCACCTTTATCCCATCACAGAAGTTGAGCATTTTAAAGAACTGAAAAACATTTATCTGCCCAACTCAAAATATGTTGCATCATCAAAGTATTCCCACACACAGAAGTAGGAGGAAAACTGAGGGCCTTTTCGCACGGGGATCTTTGTTGCAAATTGTTTGCGGAATGAAAAATCGCCATTTAAAATAGTGGAATTCGTCGTTATGCATACCTGCCTTTGTAGTGGAATCAGTTGCGTTTTTTAGCGTTTCCCACAGGCTTCCGGTCTCGGCAGAAATCGCTAGAAAGGAAGCGCTATTGCCAAGCTCGTCCCGCCCCTGGCCGTCAAGCAGCCAATGGGCAGCCGTTAGCATGCTCCCAAACAGCCCCTTTCCCTTTAAGAAAGGTTTTTTAAAAAAAAAAACAGACCCATAGCAACGAATCTAGGTAGATTCATTGCTACGGAGAGACCCATCCAGCTGCCTAATGTGAGCTGTCGTTTGATTGTATGATCGTTGGCACGCTGCCTCGAGTGATAAACCCCCCCCCCTCTCACGGGCCCGATTTTCGGCTGAATTTATGTGTAAAAAATAAAGGGACTTTATTTCAGCAAACGGGCTTTTATGTGGTTTGTGCTTAGTGACTAAAGGTGAAGGACTGAAGCCAGGGAAGCCTCTAAACAGAAAGAGGCTCGCTGGTGCGTTTATCCCCGCTCGCTCGGAGAAAAAAAAATGGCGATCGCTTCGCCGGAAGTTTGGAGGACAGGCTCAGGAGGAGGGACTTCGAAGAACCAGCAACAATGGTAACGCACAGGTCTTTAGCGCTACTGTTGCAGATTGGTTGCAGGAGTGTATCGCTATCCGGAGGGTGAATCCACTTTTCTGGATTCCCCTGAAAGCGCTACAACAAAGCGCTTTTTGCGGGTCGGTTTCAGGATTGTTGCAGATTGTCTACGACGTCGTGGGTTATGGCAAATTAGTAGCGTTTCCAATTAGCAACCATTGTGCTATTTTGAAGCCGTGCGAAATGGCCCTGAGTCTGCTTGACAACCTTTCCATGTTTACATTGTACAGCATTCAAAGAGCTCTACACTCCGCCACTTCCAACTGTCTGGTGATCCCTGACCCCAAAGAAGCACTTCAAGTCTCAATGAGGACCAGAGCTTTCTCTGTCGTGGCCCCCATCTGGTGGAACGAGCTCCTTGAAGAGATCAGGGCCCTAATTGAACTCCCACAATTCTGTAGGGCCTGCAAAAGGGAGCTTTTCTGCTAGACATTGAACTGAGGCTGACGGGCTCAACAATATCCATTGGTTCTCCAGACACCCTTCCCCATGATCTGAACCCAATCCAACCTCCTATGGGATTATGGTTAGAAGTCATTGTTGTTATGTGAAATGTTATCTTTAGTTATGAATCCCACTTAGTTATGAAAGATACTGTTATCTTTAGTTATGAATCCCACTGTTATGACTGCTGTTATGAATTACAATGTCTTATCCCTTCATTTTATATAAACTGCTCTGAGCCTTAATGATAGGGTGGTATAGAAAGATAAGAAATAAAATTAATGAATAAATAAATAATAATAATGATTATTGTTATTATTATTTCAATTTAATTCCCCTCCACTCCCAAATGGCTCGTGGCAGGTTACAATGTCTTAAAACCCCATTAAAACTCCCATTAAAAGACTTAAAAATATCACAGCCTGGCGGCACAATAATAAGATCCCCTTCCTACCCCCCTTCCTAAAACAATAATAATAATAAAAAATACCCTAAACACTACCCATACTGTAGGGTGGCCAACCTCCCAATAGCTGCTGGAGATCTCCTGCTATTATTATGGATTTCCAGACAACAGAGATAAGCTCACCTGGAGAAAATGGCCACTTTGGAAGGCGGACTTGATGCCATTGCACCACAGTCCCTCTCTCCTCAAACTCTGCCCTACCTAGGCCCCACTCCCCCAAATCTCCAGGTAGCTGTTTTCCCTCAGCTATTTCTTCTGTCTGCTCCCCTGAAACTGCCATTTCCCTTCAGTTCTTTTAAAAGAAGTACTTAACATCCAGTGTTTACTGCTTTTAGTCTGTCCTCATGCAGACTACGACCATTTCTGCACAAGTTATATTGTTTGGAATTGCATTTTTAAAGGGCCAACTTTTCCATCCATTTCTGCATTAAAATCCATCTTTCCAGGAGCAGTCTGACTTACGGCGTGTTTTGGAAATTCCTGCTTGCAGCAAATTCAACTGTCAAGGCAGAATCTAATTCAGGGCTGCCCAATGGGGAAATGTGTGTAGTTGTTTCCCCCCCCCCCTGTGCCTGCCATATTGAGACATTGGTGCATGCCCCCTTCCTTGTCATGATCTTCCTCCCCTTCTCTTTCTCCATTCTGAAAAATCACATTACAGTGTTGTTTCTAGGTATAAAAAAGCAGTCTTGCACAGCAGCATAGTAAAACAATAACCTATTTTTTTGGGGGGGGGGTTAGAACATTTAGTACACTTGGGAGGGAATGGAGGAGGTGATCGAGAGTATGTAGTGATGGACTTAAGAGGAGCAATGAAAAGAGCAAGCAGGCACCATTTTGCAAAAAAAAAAAAATTGAAAAGGGGAAGGAAGTAAAGCATGATGGGAGGCTGCCTCCATGGGACTCAGATATGGAAAGCCCAAATGTGGAATGCTTAGAATCGACTCACAGCATCCAGAGGAAATACAAAGCAAGGCTAAAACAAAGTATGTCTCCTAATGCAGAAATGGTCCAGGGAAAGACTCCATAACATCACCCCTTCCTAGGTTTTACAGGTGTAAGGAAACTACCTCAATGTTTCTTTGATAATAGCCTTCAGCAAGGGCATCATGGCCAGATCTTCAGTAGTAGGGATCTGCTCTTTGGGTACCACACCCACAACTTCTTGGAATAAGGCACTCTGAATCTCAGTATCCTTAGCAAGATGGTAGAGAGTCCAGGCTAATGTGTTGGATGTCTATGAAGAGCAGAAAATTAATTAAGTAGGAATAAAAAGCAAAGTAATGAGGGACCCTATCTAAGAAAGCACACAGCAGGGATGAAGCCTTGGTCACCAAGGTAATATCAGGGGGTTCCTTTTGCTCTCTTGCTTCCACTTACGCTGCCCCTTAAACAAACCTGCATATTGTCCCTCTCACTTCCCCGGATTTCCAACATTTGTCCGATAGGCTTTTATTCATTTTTGATAATTTGTGCGGAGTCATGTACCAACAGTAATGCATTTTATAATAGTTTTCCTTAATATAATAACTGTTCGTAAATTTCAGATCTTTACTCCACATTTTTTGCCAGGTTTCCAATGGAATGTTATGACCAAGATTCCTTGCCCAAACAATCATAAAATCTTTGACCACCTCATCTTCCGTGTACAGTAATAAACATAATTCATACATCTTCTTGATTAAATGATTATCATCTTAAATAAATATAACTCTAATTGTGATTTTTCTACTTCAAATTCCCATAGCTTCCTATCCCTTTCATATCTGTCCTTAATCTGTCTATATAGCCACCAGTCTACATATTTATATTCTTGCGCTAATTTCTCGTGAGATTTAATTCTAAACTGCATTATTCCTTCTTGAGTAAAAGTCTCAATTA
The DNA here is from genome assembly GCF_049243985.1 of Paroedura picta. Classification (NCBI taxonomy): domain Eukaryota; kingdom Metazoa; phylum Chordata; class Lepidosauria; order Squamata; family Gekkonidae; genus Paroedura; species Paroedura picta. The sequence continues at coordinate 72,643,115 of NC_135370.1, read as the reverse complement.
TATCCTTATAATTTAACCATTTAGTTTCTGATGTTGCTTGCCCTCTGAACAGAGCTTCCTGTGGTGACAACCATAAAGGAATTTTAGAATATAATTTTCTTTTATACTTATTCCAAACCTTAAATAAAGCAAATCTTATAACATGATGTAAAAATTGTTTATTTGCTTTCTCTTTTTCGTACCATAAATATGCATGCCAACCAAACCTCAACCCTGCACCTTCTTATGTTAATAATCTCTGTTCTCTTAAAACTATCCATTCCTTTATCCAAACCAGACTACATGCATCAAAATACATCCTTAAATTTGGTAATGCCTGTCCTCCCCTCTTTTTAGCATCACAAAGAATTTTCATTTTTATTCAAGTTTTTCTCCCTCTTGAAACAAAACTTGCCAAATCCCTCTGCCAAATTCTGAATGGCTTATCTGATTTAATAATTGGAATATTCTGAAACAAATACAAAATTTTTGGCAAGATATTCATCTTTATGGCGGATATTCTGCCCATAAAAGATAGAGAGTCTCCCATTTTTTAAAATCTTTTTTGACCTCTGTCCATAGTTTCTCATAATTATCCTGGAATAGACTCAAGTTTGCGCTAGCAATATTGATACCTAAATATTTATAAGTTTTAACTATTTGACATCCTGTTTTCCCTTCTAAACCTTTCTGACTCTCCTTATTTTTCATATTTTTCACAATTATTTTTGATTTGGTTTTATTTATTTTTAAACCAGTTACCTCTTCAAAATCTTTAAGCTTGCCTAATACCACATCTATACAATCTAAAGGATCCTCCAAAATCAATATTAAATCATCTGCATAGGCCCTCAATTTAAAGGTCTGTTGTTTAATTTTCAGACCTGTAATATTTTTGTCTTCTCTTATGTCTTGACTAGGGGCAAAGCCCGTTGTCTCCAAGAATACAACGGGCGCTAGAGCGTGGCAGTGGGAAGAGGAAGGTGAGGAGTTGTCCAGTCTGTAAGGGCATGGGATTGTCATGTGTGTTGTGTGGGAGGTTGTGGTGGCATGGTGGCAAATGAGGCCATGGGTGTGGAGATATGGGTGTCAAGAATCTGTGGTGTGGAATGTTCGTTGAGTGTGGGAGAGGACTGACCGTTGGGAATTGTGGCATAGTGGTTACAGATAAGCTTTCTAGAGCCATGTCTTCAGATATGTGAAGGGAAAATCAGACTGGAGACTCTTCTTAGGGGAAGATTACATGGCAACCAATTCCCCCCAGTTCTGCATCATTTCCCTTCTTGTATGAATTAGGCCACATTCACCGAAATGCCCCTCTGCCCTAATACACATGGGGTAGTCACAGTACACAGGTGTCCACCCTGTTCCTTCTGTCTCCCATATTTTCACTGTTGGTAAAATGTTATGTGCCCACATGCTTCTTTCATGGTTGCTCCTTAGAAGAACTGATTTTTGTACCCTATTGCTTACTACCCAAAGGAGTCTCAAAGCGGCTTACAAACACCTTTTCCATTTGTCTCTCCACAATAGTCAACCTGTGAGGTATGTGGGGATGTGAGAGGTCTGAAGGAACTGGGAATGGGCTGCAGTGACCCAGCAGGCCTCAGGTGTCACAAAGCATTTTCCAATCGTCTTCCCCTTCTCTCCCCATAGCAGACTCCCCATGAGGGAGGTGGGGTAGCGAGCCTCACAGGGAAGCACAGCAGTCTTGACCTTAGTAAGGTTTTTAATGCTGTTTTTTTACTGTTACTATTTCAGTTACGATGTCTCTCCAGACATTTATTTGTTCTCTATTTAGTTTCAGGCTGTAAATATTTATTTAGATCTTCCTGCACTTTCCAGACTCACAGGACTGATGCTGGTCTGCCTGTCTGCGCCCCAGAATACAAACAGTTGCTGATAAGGGCTGGCCATAACCCATAGGCCAGGAGGGACACTCCTGCACCACTCCCTACCAACTGCAGGCAAAAATGGCTCATTTGAAGGCTGGACTCTGAGGCATTGTACGATTTTGAAGTCCCACCTCCAAACCTCCAGGAATATTTCCAACCCAGGGGTAGCCAACCTACAGGTGTGGCCTGGAGAGCTCCTGGAATTACAGCTCACCTGCAGAGTATAAAGATCAGCTCCCCAAGCAGAAAAGGGCTACTTTGGACAGGGTTGTGGTAGAGAAGAAACATTTAAGGCTTCCCACACAGGTTGTTGTTGAATTGAAAGACTTGAGGCCTACTGCACAGGGTTGTTGTGCAGATGAAACAGGAGACAAAAGAGCCAGCTTCCTCTGCAGAATAACGCTGTGCAGTGGCCTCAAATCTGCAGAGAGTTGCAAAGAAGAAAGACACATGGCTTGGCTGTGTCTAACCCCTGGCCAGAGCAGTATTTTAAGTGAGAAGGGGCTTTTCTGTGGCCTCCCTGTCAGGCAACTTTGTCAGAAGGGGAAAGTTCCCCACCCTCAAAAGGAAGGCCCTCAGTCTTCCCTGCATTGCTCTTAGAAACGCCTCCCTCCCCTCAGTCAGGGCCTGTCAGAGGCTCCTTCGCAGCAAGCCTGAAGGGAGGGAGGAGGAGGGGGAGCACTCTGCAGCCTCCTGCCAGCTCTGTCAGGGCTCTGAGGCCATTTACAGTTGGACATGGCAGTTAGGACAGCCTTGGGGTGAAAAGGGTGAAAAGGGCTGGTGCAGCCTCTGTTCTCATCCCCCTTGGCAGCCCTGCTGACCTCCTCTCCCTGCGGTGGTCAGGAGCAGACTGGCAGCCAGACTAGGCTGGGTGAATGGAATTTTGGTCTGTCCTGGTGAGGGGGCAATAGGAAGGCACTTTGCGTGCCTCCCCATTGGCTGCTTGGCCCTGGATGGGCCAAGTCGCTTCGCGGCTCCTGATTGGGCCCTCTGAGTTTTTATCCTCGACAGGGCCCGCCCTAACTCCTCCCCAGGTAGCCTTACTCTTTTATTTAATAGGACCCTGTCCTATTTAAAGATTAAAGACTTCTAGAGCCATGATAAAAAGTAAGGGTGAGAGTGGGCAACCTTGTTCCCTTCTGAATATTAAATATTAAATTTCTCTGTAAGCTCACCATTTGCTATTACTTTTGCCCACTGTTCTTTATAAATCTCCCTTATCCAATTTATAAATGTTCCACCACATTCCATCCTTTCAAGTAAGCTAAATAAAAAACTCCAATCAACAGAATCAAAAGCTTTTTCCATATCGATAAAGAATAAAGCCAGTTGTTTATCCGGTCTCAGTTGGTAATATTCGATAACGTTTAGTATTATCCTTATATTATTTCTAACTTGTCTACCGGGCAGAAAACCCGCCTGGTCTTCATGTATTATCTTAACCAGTATCCCTTTCAGCCGATTAGCCAGTATATTAGTAAAGATTTTATAATCTATATTTACTAAAGAAATAGGCCTAAAATTTTGCACCTCATTTGTCTCCAGTTTAGGTATAACCGTAATATGTGCCTCTTTCCAGGAGTCTGGGATGCCATCAATTATAATCTTGTTCATTGTCTCCTTTAAAGCTATTAATATTTCTTCTTTAAAAACCTTATAATATGCACTTGATAACCCATCAGGTCCCGGAGCTTTACCATCTTTTAGATTGTTAATTGTGTTTATAATTTCCTCTGAACTTATAGGCTGATTTAATATTTCTAACTGTTCTGAGTCCAATTTCAAAATATTCTGTTTTTCTATTTCTCTATTTTCTCCCTAGAGATGTCCTGCTTCTCATATGATTTTAAATAAAATTCAAAAAACCTTGTTTAATTTTTTCTTCCTCCAGTAATATATTCCCATCTTTCTTTAGGGCTGTAATCAATTTATTTTGTTGTTTCTTCTTTCATTTAATTTAGTTGCTGTACTAATCATCTCCAGTATGGAAGAGAAACAAGTTCTTCCTTCCTTAGTTTAGTATGATCCAATGATTTTCTCATGGTTAGATTTCAGAAAGTGGTACCACCTTGGAGAGGGAGCTGTACCCAATGGAAACTGGTTAAAAGCCTTGACTCCCTGCTGGGCAGTTCAAGATCAACAGATCAGTGAGATCTAGTAGGGTTGAGAGCGTGTGAATCTCTTGATCTACTGGAGAAGGCCTATGGGGGCATTTAGTGCAGGAATTACAGGTTACCATAGGTATATGCTGACCTGAACAGATTCCAATGCTGATTTCCAATGGAATCAGAAGGCCATGACAGCAAATGAATAAAATGACAATGTAAAACAATATTCTATAGTTTAGCATGTGCTGTTTATTATGGTGATATGAACTTTGTAGCAGACCTACTGGAAGGATTGTGAAAAGGTGCAAATAAGAAAACCTCAACAATCATTCAAAATGCCCTTCAATAAGAAAGACTGACAAAAGAAAAAGCCAGAAAAGCAACCTCCAATGAAATTCTGCTAAATAATGGATAGGCCTTTTCTAGTTGCTGTTCATTTGTGCAGTGCCACCTATGCAGATTGTCCCAGAAACCTCTGAAGACCAGTGATTTGAAGCCAACTACATTGTGTGTAGTTAGGGTTTCCACTTGCTAATCCTTGCCTTTGCAATGCTGCTGTAAATGGATTCCTGCTAATAGGCAGCTAAAGCAGGTCCCTGGAATAAACCTTTGAAATCTGGTTTCCAGCCACAGTGCTACAAAAGAAAACAAAGAAAGAACGTACTGTGTCTACACCAGCCATGAGTAACTCGGCCACACTTCCAGCCACTTCCTTGATGGTTACTTTCCCACTTGACAGCAGGTAGGTTAGATATTCACCTTTAGGCTTTTTGCCTTCTTCTAGCTGAGCTGTGATTTCCTCCATTCGTTTGTCAATTAATTTTTGCCCTAGGAACCAAAGGATCACACTAGAGGCATTAAATATCAGTGCTAACAAATTCAGTGGATATAGTTTATGCAGACAGAATTTCCTTAATATTTTCACTTCTCAGATGGGCTAGTCTTCGCAATTTTCACTCTATATCCTCCAGCAGATGTATTGTTTTTACAATGTCAACAGCCACATGTACTTAGGGATGCCAAGGAACCAATCCTAGAGAAAAGCAGGGGAAACTTGGAGAAGAACAACAGACGCTAACTTATACTGCATCTGGAAAGCAGAGCAAGAGAATTTGGAAGACAATAACAGTGAATGTGCATGGGTAGAAGAGTTGTTTTTTTATGCCTCATTTTCCACTACCCTAACAAGTCTCAAAGCAGCTTATAATTGCCTTCCTTTCCTCTCCCACAACAGAGGTAGGTGAGGATGAGAGAGCTCTGAAAGAACTGTGACTGACACAAAGTCACCCAACTGGCTTTATGTGAAGTGGGGAATCAAATCCAGTTTTCCAGATTACAGTCGGTTGCTCATAACCACTATACTACACAGCCTCCTAGTTCTTTCCTGGCATATTACATGCTATGGAAGCCAAGGAAACTGACAGCTCAAAACGTGTCCTTTCCCATCATCTGGATTCCAAAAATGCAGTGGTTCATGGGGCAGAGGCTTCTTCTCTCTCAACAATTACCCTAGAGTCATGCCTATATAGTGGAAGGCATTGGAGGAAAGGAAGAAAATATGGCACTCTTTGTCCATAATAAGGGGGGAAACTATAGATGCTGGAGGGTGTTCTTTGTGGGCAGGTGGAGTAAAAGCTCAATACTTTCATCTAAGTATTTACTGAAATATATATATGTGTATTACTCTGTTGTTCATACAATGCCTGAAGAAGCATATTATCCAGGACAGAAACCACACAACACAACAATGCCTTCACATCCCCCAAATCTGAGGAATCTATATTAAGAACAATGCACATACTTAAAAAACAGAAGGGAAATCCACTTTCAGGAAATGACACATTTTCATACGGTGCTATGAGAGATTGACAGTGAAGGAGGACTCTATGTACTGTGTAAGGGAAAGCATTCCCTAGAATGGGTACCACTTGAAAGAACCCTTGCAATCCTAAAGAGGCAGGACGTTGAGCAAAGTCTTCCTACAGATCGAACCCATCAATGGGCTTGGGGCTTCTCTTACCAAAAGCAAAGATGGTGTCCCAGCTCTCCAGATAGCGGTTCCAGAAAGGCAGCATTTCACGGGTCCACTTGGGCAGAGTATTGACAAAGACAAAATTCTTAAACATGAGGCCAATGGATTTTATAAAATCCTGGGTTTCTGCAGGTATCTGCTTTTGCAGGCAGCCAATGCGAGTCTCAAAGAGAATGTACGAAATGCCTGCCAGGGAGAGAAAATGAGAGGAAGGAACAGATAGCCACTATTTATTTGTATATGTGTGTATATATATTGTATTGTATTGTATTCTGCTCAGGGTGGTTTACATTGTAACTTTTGTAAAGCAATACAGTTCAATAAATATATTGACTAAAATATAAACATATTTAATAGTAAAACTTAAGAGCCTCTCGTGGCACAGGGTGGTAAGGCAGCAGACATGCTGTCTGAAGCTGTCTGCCCATGAGGCTGGGAGTTCAATCCCAGCAACCGGCTCAAGGTTGACTCAGCCTTCCATCCTTCCGAGGTTGGTAAATTGAGTACCCAGCTTGCTGGGGGGTAAACGGTAATGACCGGGGAAGGCACTGGCAAACCACCCCGTATTGAGTCTGCCATGAAAACGCTAGAGGGCGTCACCCCAAGGGTCAGACATGACCCGGTGCTTGCACAGGGGATACCTTTACATTTACTTTAAAAGTAAAACTTGTACTGAACAGTGTAATTCAACTATCAGTACTCAACAATCAACAACTTAGGTTTTCTGCACTGTGTTTCTGTTTTTCTGTTGGTGCAGTTGATGTGTTTGTTGGGTGGGGGGGCTTCTGGTTAATGGTTGGTGGCTTGTTTACTTGTCTTGACTGAAAGCCTGGTGGAAGAGCTCCTTTTTGTAGGCCCTGTGGAATTGTTGTAGCTGTGGCAGGACCCTGATGTCATCTGGGAGCTTGATCTACTTGGCGGGAGCAAAGACTAAGAAAGCCTTAGCTCTAGTTGATGACAAATGAGCTTCCCTGGGGCCAGGGATCACCAGTTAGTTGGTGTTGGTGGAGCATAATGCTCTTTGGGGGGCATAGGTGGAGAGGCAGCTTCTCAGATACTCAGGGCTCAGACTGCATATGGCCTTGAAGGTAATTCCCAGAACCTTAAGACTGATCAGTGTAGTCAACTGGTAGCCATCTTTTATATATAAAAGGGGGGGGGGGGAAAGACTTGTGATTTCCTGGTGTATGAATCATGATAGGTCCAGAATCTGGCAGTCATTCAGCCAGCTGCCACCAGCTATAAGGGTCATTTAGAGCAGTGCTACCACCACATCAGTGCTTTCCCACAACCTGCCACATCCAACTCACTTCCCATCTGAAAATACCTTCCAGGGCAAATCGGTACAGCTGGTTGGCAACATCCTGGACTACCACCCCACAAGAGCTCTTTTCCCTCTCATTCTTCAGGTGCACCATCAGGTCAGAGACCACTTCATTGATGGCATCTGCATACAACACAGCCTCTGAAGGTTTCAGCATCCTCTTGTTCAGAACCTGCCGTAAGTGATGCCAGCGTTCCCCTTCCCTGTGAAGAGAGATCATCTTACTTAGGTGCCATGTCAGGCAAAACCAGACCAAAGAGGAAAGCTTGTCTTTGTCCACTTAGGTGAGGGGGGCTGGGCTAAGGTATGATGTGTGCCCCCCCTTAAGCCACTGTTTTAAGGTCCTCCTAGTCCAAAACCATAAACATCCAAGGAACAGAAAGATAGACATTGAATCTTCTTAGCTAAGACCAACAAAATTTCTGCCATAATTCAGACAGAAATGCCAAAGCAGGAAAGGGTGTTGAGTGAACCACCTCCTTGTGGAACTGTTAATCCATGTTATTTATTATCAGGTATGCTAGGGATCTTTTTTATCAACATTTTGGTTGAATTACACTACTTTACAGTTTCACTTAAAAGTAGATAGAACTGCTTAAAATATTCTTCTCTCTCCTTCACCACTTGGGGTTCCCAATTCAGTAATCAACCCAGAAATTTTTGGAAGCTGTGAATCTGAAAGACTAACCCCAAAGACAGGAATTCCTACTACAAATCTTTCTTCAGAACCACTGCTGACATCAATAGGGACAGAAGACTAAATCCACTGGATTTTAGAGAGGCCCAGTCTGGTTGCTCCAGGACTCACTCTGTCAGAGGCCCATATGCTAGACTCCTCAAGTTCCGGTGCTCCTTCCACTCAGCCATGTCACATCTCATAGGGTACTTCCCCTCTTGTCGCATCATCTTCTCCATGATTTCAGGAGAAGCAATGTTGACTGATTTCTGTCTACCTACAGTAAATTTCCACATGGGTCCATACAGTTTCTTATATATCACCTGGAATGAACCACAAAAATGAGGCATGTGATTAGAAATTATTCCCATCTTCTCTCCCCAACTTACCACCATTGCCTATGGACCCAGTGCAGCACTGGGCCCTCCAAAACTTCTCCTCCTTCCCCATCACCATTGCAATCTCCAGGGCCAACACAGTTTCCAGCAAACGCCCCCCCCCCATTGCTGACAATGCCAACAAGCCCAGCTGTTGCCCAACACTCCTTTATATTAGTAAATGTCAGAAATGAAAAAAAAATATATAAACTTGTTCAACACTGAGTGATGGGAAAAAATGTCTTCAGTTTTATGTTGAGGAGGGGTTCTAAGTTATAACAAAATTACTATATTTCATTTTAGAAACATTTCCTTGTGATTCTCCTCAGCCATCTAGGACGGAACAACTGCAGGCCTTGGAATCCTCCCAAATATTAGTTTTTCAATTGCAGCAGTATCAGGTATGCTAGGGATCTTTTTATCAACATTTTGGATGAATTACACCACTTTACAGTTTCATTTAAAAGTAACACAATCTCCCTCCTGATGCCACTTTGAAACCCTCATTTCTCTGAGCAATGAGAACTTCTAGTGTTTTCAGGTTTGAATGTTAAGAAAGTTATATACTCATATCAAGATGTCTATTATACTCTATGGTTTTAGGAAAGTTCCAATGTAAACCACCCTCAGCTTCAAGGGAGGGTAATATAAACAAAGAAACAAACAAACACATTAATTAATTAATTAATGGAACACAAACTCTGAGTAAAAGCCAGACAAAGTGCCCTCGAGAGCTGATTCATTGTGATGCATGTGGTCCAACAAAGGCAGAGATCCCTAGTGGGAACAAATATATTCTAACCTCTATTGACAATTTCTCAAAAGTATAGTTACCTCCTTAATCAAGGAGAAAAGTCAAGTTCTGGAGAAGCTCCAGGAATATGTTGCATTGATAAGCCACAGGTTTCAGAGAAAGCCACTGGCCATTCACATGGACAATGGAAGAGAACACGTGAATCACAACATGAAGGACTACTTGATTAAAGAATGAACAGAACATCAGCTCACTGTTCCATATACTCCAGAACAGATTGCCATAGCAGAAAGAAAGAATCACTACCTGACCGAGATGTGCAGATGCATGCTCCTAGAAGTATAGCTACCTGAAAAATACGGGAGAGAAGCAATAAACCTACCTACAGAATAAGCTACCCTCCAAAGGTGCCAGAAAGATGCATTATGAACTATAGCATGGACACAAATCAAACATGAACCAGCTGAAGATGTTTGGGTCAAAAGCCTATGCCTACATTCTCAAGGAGAAACAATGCAAAATGGACATGAGAACTGAGCAAGGTATTTTTGTAGGAAATGCCTTAGGATACCTCAAGGATTCAGAATCCTTAATCCAAGAACTGAAACTATAAAGATCTGTAATATAGGCAGTCTACATTTATGAGAAGGAAAAAGGTACAAATACAGAAAAAGGAAATATTAAAGAATCCCCACTGATGAAAGAAAACAAGAGTATAGCACCCAGAAGCAGTGCAACAGTGCAATTTTGCAAATGAAGCACCAGCAGAATCCCGAGAAGCAGGATGCAAAAGCTGAGGTCAAATAGATCAACTACACAAACACGGGAGTACCACCAAGAAGACTCTCCTATTGAACTAAATCAGAGACGGTGACAGAACCTTCCATTGTTGGGAGGATTAAAAAGGGCTGCTCCTCGCCAGATGCAGAGCTCAGACAACTGAGAGCACTTGGAGAGAGCTACTGGGGAGAGTTGCTGCTGACCAGGTGAGGCTATTGTGCTGCCTGGGTGAGGTGATTGCTGGGCAATTGTTGGGAGGATTAAAAAGGGCTGCTCCTCGCTCTTGGCCTGTGGCTCTTAGACTGGGGTTCTTGGCCAAGCAATTAGAATCAGTAGATTATATCAATAGATTATATTTCCCTAGTACTTCCACTGCCTAGACATTACAATGGACCTCCAGGACACTCATCCCATCATCTGCAGTGAGTGTGACATGATTGCCTTCCTCCCAGAAGACAAGATGGACTACAGCTGCCCCAAGTGTAAGCTCGTAAGACTTTTGGAGGAAAAGATTAGGGGATTAGAAAACAGAATTATTACTCGGACCCAAAGTAAGAAAAAGGAGGAGTTCATAGACCAGAGCCCTGCAACTCAGAATAAAGAGAATACAACCAGTCCTGAAGAGGATAAGGAGATTGACCACAATAGGGAGCCTCTGCTGACAGTTCGGAAAAAGACTCAACGGTGAAGAGCGAGACAGTTCTCGGGGCCTTTGGAGCTCCAGAATAGATTTCAGGCCCTTGCAGAGGAGGTGCAAGGGTCAACAAGGGAAGAGGTCCCAAAACAAAGTCTAAGACAAAGGGAAGAGGCCACGGGAACAGAAGGAAATGGAGGTGAGAAGGGAAAAAAAAGGAGAGTACTGGTAATTGGAGACTCCCTGCTAAGAGGAATGGATCGCCATGTGGCTGGGCCCGACCCCCTAACCCGAGAGGTGTGTTGCTTGCCAGGGGCGAAAATTAAAGATTATTATTATTATTATTATTATTATTAGATTTATTAGATATTTCAGAATGGCTGCCGAAACTCCTCAAATCTACGGATCGCTACCCATTTGTGATGGTTCATGTGGGAACAAATGACATGTCCCTGAATACCATCGCTCCTATTAAAAAAGACTATCAAGATCTGGGGAGGAAGCTCAAGCAAATGGAGGCACAAGTGGTATTCTCTTCAATCTTGCCTGTCAAGGGAAGAGGAATGCGTCGGGAGAGGAAGATAATGGAGGTGAATCACTGGCTGCGTAGTTGGTGCCGGCAGGAGAGATTTGGTTTCTGGGACCATGGGATAGGCTTTCTTGAGGAAGGCCTACTAGCACCTGATGGACTGCACTTATCAAAACTGGGGAAGAATGTGTTTGGCAGGAACCTGGGGAGATTCATCAGGAGAGCTTTAAACTAAAGCCACAAGGGGAAGGAGACGTTCAACATAGGGAGTGTATGGAAGGAAAACGATCGGAGGCAGCCCAACCGGCAAGGCCAGCTCATAGGGAACAAAAAGTAAAAGGATTCAGATGTCTTTATACTAATGCCCGAAGCATGGGCAATAAAAAGGAAGAGCTGGAACTTCTCATGCTGATAGAAAGGTATGATTTAGTAGGCATCACAGAAACTTGGTGGAATGATTCTCATGACTGGAATGTAATGGTGGATGGATATGAACTGTTCAGAAAAAACAGAATAGATCGAAGAGGTGGAGGAGTGGCACTGTATGTGAGGAAAGGGCTTACCTATCAGGAAATTCTAGTGAAGGAGAACATATGTACAGTGGAAAGCATCTGGGTGAAAATAAGCAAGGGGAAAACAAATAGTCTGGTGGTTGGTGTCTGCTACCGACCGCCTGGCCAACGAGAGGATGTGGATGCTGCACTTTGTGAGCAGCTTGAGAAAATATCCAAGCGGCAGGACCTTGTCATCATGGGTGACTTCAATTTCCCAGATGTGTGCTGGGAAACAAACTCTGCAAAGTGTCCTCAGTCATGCAAGTTTCTGACCTGCCTGGCTGACAATTTCATTTATCAAATGGTAGATGAACCCACAAGAGGTTCAGCCATACTGGACTTAATACTGACCAACAGGTAAGAGTTGGTGGATGAGGTGAAGAGGTGGGGACCTTAGGGGGAAGTGACCATGTCCTCATAGAATTCCTTTTGAGATGGGGAGCCAAGGAAGCTTGTAGCCAGACGCGGATGCTGGATTTTCGTAGGGCAAACTTTAATAAACTCAGAGACATGATGAGTGTCATACCATGGACGAGAATGCTGGAAGGGAAGGGAGCATGTGAAGGGTGGGCGCTACTCAAACAAGAGCTATTGCATGCTCAATCAATGACTATCCCAGAAAGACGAAAACACTGCAGGAGCTCTAAGAAGCCTATTTGGATGAACAGAGAACTTCAAGAGGAACTAAGAAAGAAAAGGAAAATATTCAGGAAATGGAGGGAAGGACAGAGCTCTAAAGAAGAGTACCTACAGGTTACTAGGCACTGTAGATCAATCATCAGAAAGGCCAAAGCTGAGAGTGCGCTAAGATTGGCCAGGGAAGCCCATTGTAACAAGAAAAGATTTTTCAGTTATGTGAGGAGCAAACGTAAAGTAAAGGAGGCAAACAGCCCACTGTTGGGTGCGGATGGACAAACTCTAACGGAAGATGCAGAGAAAGCAGAAAGGCTTAGTGCCTATTTTACATCTGTTTTTTCCCCACAGGTCAAAGTGTTTAGGCACATCTAGAGATGGCCATAGCCAAAGGTTAGTGTCTGGGTGGCAGGTTAACATGGATAGAGAGGTTGTCGAGAGGCATTTAGCTGCACTGGATGAGTTCAAATCCCCTGGTCCGGATGAAATGCACCCGAGAGTACTCAAAGAACTTTCCAGAGAACTTTCATAGCCATTGTCCATCATCTTCAGAACCTCTTTAAGGACTGGAGATGTCCCGGAGGACTGGAAGACAGCAAACGTTATTCTGATCTTCAAAAAAGGGAGGAAGGATGACCCGGGAAACTACAGACCAGTGAGTCTGACCTCTGTTGTGGGGAAGATAATGGAGCAGATATTAAAGGGAGCAATCTGCAAACATCTGGAGGACAATTTGGTGATCCAAGGTAGTCAGCATGGATTTGTCTCCAACAGGTCCTGCCAGACCAACCTGGTTTCCTTTTTTGACCAAGTAACAGGTTTGCTGGATCGGGGAAATTCGGTTGATGTCATTTACTTGGATTTTAGTAAAGCTTTTGACAAGGTTCCCCATGATGTTCTGATGGATAAGTTGAAGGACTGCAATCTGGATTTTCAGATAGTTAAGTGGATAGGGAATTGGTTAGAGAACCACACTCAAAGAGTTGTTGTCAATGGTGTTTCATCAGACTGGAGAGAGGTGAGTAGCGGGGTACCTCAGGGCTCGGTGCTTGGCCCGGTACTTTTTAACATATTTATTAATGATCTAGATAAGGGGGTGGAGGGACTACTCATCAAGTTTGCAGATGACACCAAATTGGGAGGACTGGCAAATACTCCGGAAGATAGAGACAGAGTTCAACGAGATCTGAACACAATGGGAAAATGGGCAAATGAGAACAAGATGCAATTTAATAAAGATAAATGTAAAGTTCTGCATCTGGGTCAGAAAAATGAAAAACATGCCTACTGGATGGGGGATACGCTTCTAGGTAACACTGTGTGTGAACGAGACCTTGGGGTACTTGTGGATTGTAAACTAAACATGAGCAGGCAGTGTGATGCAGCGGTAAAAAAGGCGAATGCCATTTTGGCTGTATCAACAGGGGCATCACATCAAAATCACAAGATGTCATAGTCCCCTTGTATACGGCACTGGTCAGACCACACCTGGAGTACTGTGTGCAGTTCTGGAGGCCTCACTTCAAAAAGGACGTAGATAAAATTGAAAGGGTACAGAGGAGAGCGACGAAGATGATCTGGGGCCAAGGGACCAAGCCCTATGAAGATAGGTTGAGGGACTTGGGAATGTTCAGCCTGGAGAAAAGGAGGTTGAGAGGGGACATGATAGCCCTCTTTAAGTATTTGAAAGGTTGGCACTTGGAGGAGGGCAGGATGCTGTTTCTGTTGGCTGCAGAGGAGAGGACACGCAGTAATGGGTTTAAACTTCAAGTACAACGATATAGGCTAGATATCAGGAAAAAGTTTTTCACAGTCAGAGTAGTTCAGCAGTGGAATAGGCTGCCTAAGGAGGTGGTGAGCTCCCCCTCACTGGCAGTCTTCAAGCAAAGGTTGGATACACGCTTTTCTTGGATGCTTTAGGGTGCTTTGGGCTGATCCTGCATTGAGCAGGGGGTTGGACTAGATGGCCTGTATGGCCCCTTCCAACTCTATGATTCTACAAAGAAAGACACACAGAGGATATCCAATAACGAAGCAGAAAAATGGAAGAGAGCTACAAATGAGAAAATTGAAGCTTTAAATAAGGGACAAACATGGACATTAACAGACCTGCTCCAGGGAAGAGAGCAGCAGAATGCAGATGGGTTTTTAAAGAAGAAACCCAGAAGACTTTCCACACTAGATGTTGAGAAGGAATGTCAGAATATGCATGACCTGTGGTGTGCACGAGTCAACAGAATAAGATCATCCTGCAAGCGCACTGGAGGAAATATGTATTTAGCATAGTTAGATTAGGACCTTCCTGCTATTTTTCAAATACTCTCATCCAGTGCCCTGATTGGTCCATTGGAAACTTCCTACTTTTTTGAGCACACTTCTATCCTATTTGCCTTCACAAGAGACTGAATGAACAACAGCTAGTCAGGACTCTCTTTCTTTACACAGTTATTTCTCCTCTTAATAAAACTGTTTTATTCTTTTAAGCAGTACCCCTTTTGGTATATTTTAACTCTGCCAGCCATAATGAGGTGAAGTTAATGAAACCTCCTAAGCTTTAGCCAGGATGTTGTTTAAACAGCTTTGTAAATGGTTGTTGAACATTCCTTTCTTGAATACATGCACTCTACAGCAATTTCTCCACACTGGAATAATTCTCAGACTCTAAGTAGGTAGAATACCTACCCCTGGTGACTGCTGAGGTATCACCCAGACAGGAGGATTTCTTTTGCCTCATTAACAATGTCGACATTAACTGTTTATGATGCATGTCATGACTGCAATTTCACAGTAGAAAGTGTCCCCTTTCCAGACTTTACTAGTAATTCTGGTCTATAGCATACATTTAGTTGTATAGGTAATGTTGATGTTGAAGTATCTATTTGGAAGTATACTTTAGGCCTCCTTTTCAAAGGAGAAATGCAGAAATATTGAGTTTCCATCTTTTCCAATAAATTAGGATCCAGGGATTTGCATTGAAAACTGTGTTGCTGGGAAGCCCAAATACTGCACGTTATGCAAATGTGGACAAAGTTACCTAATTCTCCAAACTAATAATGATAGCAAAAGATATACTTGGTCCAAGAAGTACTGTGCAAGAGAGGGAGGACACAACTTGTGATGCAGGATTAAATTTCTCAGGAACCTTTCATCAGAAGCAGAATTGCACAGTGCTGATTGGCTGCATCAGGCATGGGACCACTTTCCCCTCCTCCTTAGAGAGAACTCATTTCAAAAACTAAAAACAAGAGGGGGCGGGGAGAGCTTTTAAAAAGAGGCTCTAAGAAACCCTGTAATCAGATAACCCTGCAGGTGTTCTGAAAATAAGACAGAAAACAATGTCTACTTAACTTGCCAGAAGCACAGGGAGAAGGACAACAATGCGCTTTCATGCTGGGGGCAGGTACGTGTATTGGTTTGTACCACAGCAACATACATGCTCTTATTTCAGCGTATACCCATGTATAGCCAAAGGCATACAAAAGTTATAACCCTCTAGGCTCACTGAGGACATAGGCAGAAATGAACCTCTGAGTACACTTTAATGTCTTCCCCCCCCCCCCAGTTTTTATTTCTGTAGACATGAGGGCTAGAAACTTGCTTTCTGCAATTAAATACATAGAGCACAGATATTCACTGGCTTGTAAGGAATAACAAAGCTGTATTCAAGATATAAGCTTTCGTGTGCAAGGACACTTCTTCAGATATAATGAAACGATTTCCTCAACTTGTTGGTTTGGGGAGGGGGGACCACTGCACTCACACTCAGTTCCCACATATGTTGTTTATTCCTTTATCATCTGTATTTATTTATTTATTTATTTATTTATTTATTATATTTATATATGTCAATTTAAATGTCTTCCCAAATGTGCTGTTCTAATTTTAGCTGTATTTATTGCCAAGTACTTATATTCTTCTTAACCCTATGTATATGTAACATTTGAGGAAAGCTATTTGAAATGTAGCTGAAGGAGTGTAGAACTGCACATACTAGTCTCTTAGTTCCTGTTTGCAGCCAGAGTTGAGCTTGTTGACCTTGGGGCTCCCACTCAACTCAGAACCTCTGTATTTCTATGCTGATTGACAGTCAGTTATATGATTCTGATATGATTTTATTCCAGCTATAATGGCCCAATTAATTGTTTATCTGAACTCTAGCTAAACCTTCCTGGCAATCAACTCACCCACTCCCACCTATTTGTATGGTTGAGGGAAGCCTGCTTCATTGTATCTGAAAAAGTGGGCTTGCATATTTGAATAGAATGTTGTTGGTCTTAAAGGTGTCACTGGACTCAAAATGTGTTTTGCTGCTTCAGACCAACATGGCTTCCCACCCTGTTGTAAAGATGTAATCAGATTTGTACTGGAGTATAAACCCCCAGCCTTGCAGATGTATTGATTCAACCAACTCTGTCATAGTAAACTGGTTAATTATTTGCTTTGCTCTACATTCTCACTGGTTCTGTCTCTAGACATTGTTCTCCTTCTGGCATTTTTCACTTTATTATCAGGCCAACTTTCCAGAATCCAACAGATTTGTGTTCTCAAGATTGGAAGCGACCACTTTTAACCACTACACAAACCTGGCTCTGGGGGGATCCTGCACCACTAAGGCATTCCAGCCAATTCACAACTGTCTGCTTCTCTGTCTCCAGTTAGGAACTCTGGTTTTCTTCCCACTACTGCAACTGATCTCCAGGCAACAGAAATCAGTTCACTTGGAGAAAATGGAAAAGCCATGGGGAGCAGAAAGCAGGGTTTAGAAACTTTAGATGGTTCAGAGCTATCAAAACCAAGGTTTGGTGTAGTGCAGGGGTAGTCAAACTGCGGCCCTCCAGATGTCCATGGACTACAATTCCCAGGAGCCCTTGCCAGCATTCGCCAGCGAATGCTGGTAAGGGCTCCTGGGAATTGTAGTCCATGGACATCTGGAGGGCCGCAGTTTGACTACCCCTGGTGTAGTGGTTAGGAGTGCAGACTTTTAATCTGGCGAGCCGGGTTTGAATCTGCGCTCCCCCACATGCAGCCAGCTGGATGACCTTGGGCTCGCCAAGGTGCTGATAAAGCTGTTCTGACTGAATGGTGATATCAGGGCTCTCTCAGCCTCACCCACCTCATAGGGGGTCTGTTGTGGGGGGAGGAAAGGGAAGGCGACTGTAAGCTGCTTTGAGCCTCTTTGGGTAGAGAAAAGCGGCATATAAGCACCAACTCTTCTTCACTCTGCCGTTCCCCATGAAAAAATATTTAAATTTCAAGGGGCTCCCGAACTGGTTCAGTTTGTGAACCAGCATATCAGTTCATGTTTCAGTCACGAACCACAAACTCAACCACAATAATGTGGCTCATGCCCATCCCTAATCTTGCCCTTCATCCAAGGGACTCTACAAACACACATGATTCTCATTCCCCTTTTAAACTTGTTAACAATCCTACATGGGAGGCCAAGCTGCAAGGTAATGACGTCCAAGGTGATCTAGCAGGACAGAGCATTGAATCAGATTCTCTCCACAAGTAGTTTGACACTCTAAGTACTACACAACTAAGACTCATCTGTTATTTTTCAAGAGCAGAACTGCCAGGAGATTGGCTGGTGACATCAGCTCCCACTACAGTGCCTTCAGGCCAAACTGTACTTTTCATAGGAAGTAATAAAATTCCGTGGAAACACTGTTTATCTGCACATGGTTCACAATTGGATTACTGGCAGCTATTCCCCTAATCATTTCCCCTTTTATGAAGTATCTCTAACAAGTATCTTTTTATGAAGTATCTCTAACAAGCCCTTTAGATAAAAATCTTTGCTGTTCATTATTTATGCATACTGGCTTATTCTAGCATCCAACCTATCCTTTTGAAAAAAGGGAACCATATTTGTTTCTGTATTGATACACATTTGGCTGTGAGTCTAGAGTCCCAACTTGCACGCCCCTCCTTTATGGATTGCTTCAGTAGGTTTCTCAATCTGTAGACACCCCAGACATTCACCTCACAGGTGAACTTGTGTGTTGCTCCCAACTCAACAAGAAACCCACAGGCAACCTCAACTTTGCAGCACACAGATAAAGGAAGGTGCAGGAATAAAAACCCAATCTCCCCTCAACCCCCCAAAAGCATATCCTGTAGCCATCAATGAGTAATGCATGTTGATGGCCCTTCCAACTTTTTCTCTGCCTGTAGGAAGCACGAAGCTTAAGTGGGCTGATTTCACTTCACCACAGTCGAAAATGGGGTGGGGGAGTTAGGATAGATTCTAAAGGGAAAGCCTTCCCTCCTGTAAAATGCATCAGGGGCTCCCACCTGCCTGCACAGCTTCTGGCCAATCGAACCTCCAGTAACTTGTGAGCAGGCTGTGCTGTTAATCAAAGAGGCTTACACGTGTTCTTTCCCCGAGGCCCAAATACCTGTAACTCATGCATATGCAGAATATAACCCTTGAGCAGGAACCAGTACACGAAGCTCCAGAACCCAACACCAGGCAGCTCTTGGGCAGTCTTGAGACTTGGTGCTCCAGCCACTGTTGAGTCGACAGTGGCCTTCCTCCTTTGGAAATAGATCGCTGTCCATTTAGGTTGCGGAGATCTCCATCTGGCCCACACAAGGACCCCCCGGCTCAAAAAACTCATCACGATAACGAAGCAAGTGATTTCTCTCTCTGTGTGTTCCGGGAAGCCTCCCGAACAACTAACTCTGGAGCTCCTCCTATTGGCCTGCTAAGAATATTAACATCTTCCTTCCTGGATAAAGAATCATAGAAAGGGCCATACAGGCCATCTAGTCCAACCCCCTGCTCAATGCAGGATCAGTCAAAAGCATCCATAAATATCTGTCCAGATGCTGCTTACAGACTGCCAATGTGGGGGAGCTCACTACCTATTTAGGCAGCTGAAATCCCCCCCAATATCTAGCACCATTCTACCTGTAGTTCAAGCCCATTATTGAAGGTCCTATCCTCTGCTGCCAACAGGAACCCCCCCTGCCTCTTCAAAATAACAACTTTTCAATTACAGCAATCATGTCCCCTCTTCTCCAGGCTGAACACATCCCCTCAGCCTTTCCTCATAGGACTTGGTCCCCTGTTCCCGCATCATCCTCATCACTCTCCTCTGCACTCTCTCAATTTTGTCCATGTCCTTTTTTGAAGAGAGGCCCCCAGAACTGCACACAGTACTCCAGGCAGGGTCTGACGAATGAGGTATACAGTGGGACTATGACATCTTGCAAGTTCGGTGTGATGCCTCTGTTGATACAGCCCAAGTGCATTTGTCTTCTTTGTGAGTGCAACACAGTGTCTGCTCATATTTAACTTGCAATCCACAAGTACCCCAAGATCTCATTCACACATACTACTAGTGAGAAGTATATCCAGTATGCATGCTTCTCATTTTTGTGACCCAGATGTAGAACTCTGCACTTCTTGAGTTGCATCTTATTCTCATTTGCCCACTTTTCCAGCATGTTCAGATCTCATTCAGAACTGTTTTCTATTTTCTGGAGTGTTATCTACTGCTTCCAATTTGGTATCTTGTACAAATGTAGACCCTCCGCTCGCTTGTCCATCCAGATCATTGATAAAAATGTTGAAAAGTACCAGACCTAGTACCGAGCCCTGTGGCGCCCCACTGCTCATCTCCCTCCAGTCTGATGAAATGCCATTGACAACTACACTTTGGGTGTGATATTCTAACCAGTTTCCTATCCACCTAATCATCCAAATATCTAGTCTGCAGTTCTCCAGTTTACCCATCAGAAAATCAGGGGGAACCTTGTCAAATGCCTTACTGAAATCCAGGTAAACAAATGAGTTTCCATGATCTAGTAAGCCCGTCATTTGGTCAGAGGAAACCAGATTGGTCTGTCAGTCTCTCCATCTTCACCCAATGGTCGGACTATTGCTTCATTTACCTTATATTTGCTCCTCACATATCTGAAGCAGCCATTTGTTGGCCATTTTCAGCTCATTCCCAGCTTTGGCCTCTCTGATGGCTGACCTACAATGCTAAGTGACCTGCAGATACTTTTCTCTAGAGGTCTGTCCTTCCATGTCTTAAAACACTTCCTTTTTCTTCCTTAGCTCCTCTTGAAGTTTTCTGTTCATCCAAATAGGCTCCTTTGATGTCTTACCATGTTTCTATCTTGCTGCAATAGTCATGGTTTGGGCATGCAATAACTCTCGTTTAAGAAGAGCCCACTTACTCCAATCTTCCAGCATCCTTGATTACAGGCTGTTTATTAGTCCATCTTATGAAAATCTAACATACACATCTGCATATAAACCTCTTATCACATGACCCCTCAATCATTGTTTTTCCAAGTTAAGGAGCCCTAAATTCTTTAACCTTCATAAGGAAAGTATTCCATTCCCTTTATTTGCCCTTTTCCACATCTTTTCCAGTGCTAGAACATCTTTTTTGAGGAGTGGTGATGAGCACTGTACACAGCATTCCAAATATGCCATACATCAGATCCTATTGAACTCAGATTATAGCATGCAGAATCAAAACAAAGTTGCACTCCCAGTAACAGAGAACCACAATAATGGTTACATCCTGAGGGTCTTCTTTAGTGGTCAAATTGTACTAACACACACAAAACTGTAACTATAGTGGAATAGAATATCGTTTTCAGACCAGGCAGGTTGCATATAAATCCTGTAATAAATAAATACTGTTGTAAGAAAATCATAACATACATGCTTAATTACCATCTTTGATGTCCAGAATCCTTGCTATATAACAAATTGATTTACAACTATTATATGTGGCTTCACTTTGTGTTAAGTAGCTGCCATTCTTTACATTTTCTATGCAGCTTTTGTTATTTTCTCACATTGGTATTTCTTTGCCCGGCCTGAAAAAAGATATTTTATATTGATACAGTTATAGCCTTATGTGTTAATTCAATTTTGATCCCTGAAGACCCTCCGGATGGAAACACATTGGGTCCTTTGGTTTATAGGTGTAAAAATTGTGTTTCTCTGCTATTGGGAGTACAACTTAATTTTGTTGTTGCAAACTGTGATCTGAGTTTTTATTCATAATATTTTTAAATTTAATATTCTGGGCGGTGTAATAAACAGCTGTTTCATGAAAAGTAGACAGAGTGACAGGTTACTCTGCTTAGTAGTGTGGCAGAGTGGTCTGCTTCTGGCATTTGGGCCTTGGGGTGGAAATGCTGCTGGTCACCTTGACAGATGACCTCCAGTGCCAGATGGATTGGGCCGGTTCAGCTATCCTTGTGAGGCTCAGTCTGTCAGCCACATTTGATGTGGTCGACCATGAGTTTGCCAGCCCACCACCTTGCTGGGGCTGGCATTTGGGGACAGCCTTTCAGTGGCTGTGCCCTTCTCTGAAAACAGACAGGTGGCGGCAGTGGGGTAGGAGTTTTCACGTCCCTACCAACTCCCTTTTGGGGTTCCTCAGGGGACGGTCCTCCCCCCCATGCTGTTCAGCCCTCAGGCCCAACTAGTCCAGAGCTGTGGGCTGGGTTGTCACCAATATGCGGATGACACCCAGCTTTCTCCTGATGGACAGCCACCCAGATTCCCTCCCGGGTTACATTTACCAGTTGTTTGGAAATTGTAGCTGGATGGTTAAGAGCACTCATCTGAAACTCAACCCCTCCAAGACGGAGGCCCTGTGGCTGGGCAGGAAGGTGACAGATGTGGAAGCACACATCTTGACATCTCATTTTCAGCCAGGAATCTGGGAGTGATCCTGGATGCTTCCTTGTCAATGGAGGTCCAGGTCATTGGAGTAGCCTGCTTGGCATTTTTTGATCTTCAACAGGTGAAGCTGCTAGCACCCTATCTGTCCTCGGATTACTTGGCTACAGTGATTCATGAAACAGTCATCTCCAGACTGGACTTATGCAACTACTCATTCTACATGGGCCTACCCTTGTCTGACCCAGAAATTGCAGCTGGTACAGAACACAGCTTCTAGGGTCCTCACAGCAACATCTTGGAAGGCCCATATCCAGCCTGTGTTGAGGCAGCTACATTGGCTTGCACCTGAGGACTGACATCACTAGGCTCTGGCGATGAGCAGACCTTGTCAGATTCTTGAAAAAGGGCTGGCTGGTGTGGGGGGAATCTTGTGTGTGTGTGTATTAGAATCCAACCTAGTAAACCTAGTAACTGGTAAAAACTTGTTTATGTTTGGAAATATTAAAGGAAACTTGGTGAGATCTGGAGACTTATGATGCTGATCTGTTCATGGAAAACTACTTGTAAATAAATAAATCTTCTTTCTTGTGCATATATAATATCTGCCTCAGTGACCTCCATAATCTACATGCACTTCGCAGCTTATCTTCCAGCAGCAAACTTGCAACTTCTAGAACAACTGGTATCTGGGGGGAAGTTGAAAATAAACCTGGTTCCCCCAAAATCACAGTTGGCTGTGTGAGCCCCCCTCAGTTGACAGAAACAGCCTGTCACAGTCACCGTTTAATCCACAGAATAATCAAGAGTCCATAATAAGAGGAAGAGCTCACAATTACATTATGTACATTTCCCCCACTAGTTTCAGATTTTTTGGCTCAGTGAAGTCACACACAATGTGCCCAGCACTGTATGATCTTGCGTGAATGTGTACCTCCACTGATGGGTCCCTACTACAGTGCCCAATTGGCAAGAAGCCTGCTAGACTTCACACTGTCCCATATTCCCGTTTGGGGAAAGTATTTGGTTTACTCTTTTATTTTCCTGACAAAAAGACGACCTCATCGAGGTCAACAAATAAACAGCATCACACTCATGCCTGGTGTGTTTTGTGTGAATCAGCACTGTGACAACTCTTCCTTTCAGGAATGTTGCATGTATAGTTATCTCAGTGCTTGCCCAGGATCAGGATACAACAGCATGCATGTTTTTAATGGCTCCCTCTGGATCTGACTTGTATTGCATAAAATGGCCTTGCACTTGGGCAGCACTGATCTGACCAGAGACCATCAGGGCTTGTTCGGCAAACTGCTCAGCCATAGCTAGTGGCTGGTCTGGATAGAACCTCTGGAACATGCGTCCAAGCTGCCACTGTGAACAGTGTCCCACGTGCTGTTTCAGATCTACCCGGCCAGGACGAACCAAAGCTGGATCCAGCCTGCAAGGAATGAGAGGAAGATTTAAAGGGATTGCCCCAGGAGATCTCAGGTGGCAAATTTAGATCCCTTCTAAGTGGACTGATTAGAGGAGGAACATCTGTATGTCTTTAATGTGTGATTTTGTACATGTTGTATATGACAGAATTTGTCATATTTTCAAACCACCACCACCACAAAACAGAATTAAATTGCTAGCTTTTATGACTACAAAGTTCCTTAGGATTTTCCCCTTCAATTTAAAATTATTATTGCCATTTGAAACTCCAAAAGTGGGTTTTGCCACATCTCCTACTTCTGGACTTGCACTCAAGCTGCTCTCTTCTCTTTCCCCTTGAAGTGTTCTTTCTCCACAAGCTATCAGGCAGCTCACATGGAGAGCCTGCTGTTTTAGCAACACATTTCAGAGGAACCTTGGAGTGCATGACTTCTCTTAACACTGAGCTAAAGTATTAGATATGCAAAGGCTCTTCTTGGCAGCAGGACTGTCTCTTATGGGTTACACCGTGTAGTAATTTGGCACCAGCAGAAGAGGAGGCAATATACATGGATTCTCCCCTGCCATTGCAGACCCCCCCTTTGCCCTTCTTGCTATAACTTGGTGTCTCTTTTCCCTATGAGAAGCATTTTGTGGTCCTCACTGGGCTGAAGGTGGCAAGAATGTTTTACTCTACTGATACAAGTGCCTTCCAGTGGTGGAAACATACTACTGGATCCAGCTTTTCCCTATGAGAAGCATTTTGTGGTCCTCACTGGGCTGAAGGTGGCAAGAATGTTTTACTCTACTGATACAAGTGCCTTCCAGTGGTGGAAACATACTACTGGATCCAGCCCTGGGCATATGTGGGGAACTGACACTATCCATGGCACAACACTGTGACTGGTAGATGATAAATGAGCTGCAAAGGGCTCTTTGGGAATGGCAAGACTGTTTTTATACTGCCTCTTTCTCCCCCTCTAGTGATTATTATGTTTCGGATATATTTGCTAAGACACTAAAGAATATTTATCATTTACAGCAATGTATGCTTTCCCAGATGCAATAGTAGCACAGCTATAAGACTGCCTTATTCAAACAAAAAGTTGTCCGAGGCGAACTACCTCTCCCTACCCCAGTTCCCAGGCAATGGTTCTGACCTGTCCACATGGTTGGTGGTCATGAATACTATCCTGGCTTCGGAGGAAGCTACACCATCCAGCGCATTAAGAAGGCCACTAAAGGTCAATCGTCCCATGCCTTGGTATGTACTGGGGTCTAGACAGAAACACAGCATAACAAAGACAGTTCAGAGGTAGGGAAGTAGAGAATGAGCAGCAGCAAAGATACAGAATATATGTCCATGCACCAGCTGCAATCTTCAGTCAGCTTTATTCTCATAATAGCCCCCACCCAGATTGGTCCCTTTGCCAACAGTGTGGTCATGGGCAATCACGGCAGTAGGTACATTTCTCTGGAAAGGCCTACTAGAACACAGTAGCTGCCTTTACTTGCTGTATTCAGGAAGGTGTGCAAGACCTAGCAGAGGGCAAACTGTTTTAGCCGCATGAACACTGTGTACTGGCCTTTACCTATACGTTTTACTTCTGTATCAGTGTAAACTCGTTGGACACTTGTGGTGCCTGTCTCCTGAAACTTCTGCTGTTCTGTTGGCTGCCTCAAGTTTACAGAGATAAGGAGGGCATTAATATATATTTAAACAAATAAATACAATTAATATTGATAAATAAATCAATACCCAGCCTTCCTAAGCTGTGTCTAGGCTTAACAGCCTTCAGGTGAGGAAAGGCTGTGGTCTGCTCCAGGCATTAGCAGCTGCTTTAAGCTCCCTGCCTGATGCACAATAGTTCACAGGTAACAGCCCAGACAGAATACTTTTCAAGGAACAGGTAACCAAGTGTCTATCATGACACATAATCACAGAATCACAGAATAATCGAGTTGGAAGGTTCCTCCTGGGTTATCTAGTTCAACCCCCTGCACTACGTAGGACACTCACAACCCTATCGCTCATCCACTGTAACCTACCACCCCTTGAATCTTCACAGAATCAGCCTCTCCGTCAGATGGCTATCCAGCCCGTTTAAAAATTTCCAAAGATGGAGAGCCCACCAACTCCCGAGGAAGCCTGTTCCATTGAGAAACTATTCTAACTGTCAGGAATTTCTTCTGGATGTTTAGATGGAATTTCCTTTGGATTAATTTCATCCCATTGGTTCTGGACCGTCCCTCCCTTTTGCTTTGAGAGGTAGCAACCAGCAAAGATAAAGTTGTGCCATAACAGCATTTCAAATGGAGGTCTCTATGAAGTGTCTCTTGTGGCGCAAGAGAGCCTCTTGTGGTGCAGAGTGTTAAGGCAGCAGACATGCAGTCTGAAAGCTCTACCCATGAGGCTGGGAGTTCGATCCCAGCAGCCGGCTCAAGGTTGACTCAGCCTTCCATCCTTCTGAGGTCGGTAAAATGAGTACCCAGCTTGCTTGCTGGGGGGTAAACGGTAATGACTGGGAAAGGCACTGGCAAACCATCCCATATTGAGTATGCCATGAAAACGCTAGAGGGCATCACCCCAAGGGTCAGACATGACTCGGTGCTTGCCTTTACCTTTACCTATGAGGTGTCTATGAGGAAAATTTAGGCCAGGCTGAATGAAGATGTAGCATGAAAAAAGGGCATTTGATACAGCAGTGCAGAAAAGGACCCATTTCCCTACTGCTCACTTTCAGCAGCGAGGTCTCGGCTGATGAAGGCAGCATCGACATCTTCCAGGAGAATGATGGTCTGCTGAGGGGCCACACTCAACAGGTGGTTGAGGCGGTCATCCGAAAGGCTGCGGTCACTCAGGCTGAGAAGACAGATGCTGTACTGCAGTTCCCCGGCCAAGGCTGTGCTGTGATGGAGTGTAAAACAAAATATTGCATAAAGAGAATATGGCTAAGGAGAAAGGAGAACTACTAAGATGGTCCAGGAAGGTCAGCATGAGGATCATATTGCCACTCGTTTCCTATTGCCTCACTGTGTGGACACATAAGAAATTATTCTGAATATAGCTGTAAAGGAGGAGATGACAAAGAACTATTTACAAAACAATGGGCTGGGGAAGGAAGGTAAGACGCATGAAAACTGACTACTGGAGAGAGAAAGAGGACCACAGAACAATTTCTACTGTAAACACAATGGCTTAAATTCAGCACAAAGAGTGTGTGAGGTCCAGGCAAAAATCCCTGCGTTTCTCCCCAACTGTTTACCATCCTGGAAAGGTTTGTTCCTGGAGGTCACAGGAGTAATATCCATGCTGATGGAATAAAACAAGGGAATAATTGTTTTTCCCTCTCCAGCCTCCCAACCAGTATAGCTATTACTCCATGTGACTTCTGAGACCTGAGATAGGTTTCTGGAATCAGAAATGACTGCTGGGTGTCAAAAAGATCTGGGAATATCAACGATGGTCAATGCCTACTGCTGATGCATCATGGAATTTCAAAATAATGGCTATTTCAGGATCAAAATAGAGCAGTAACCATATATTTAAGCATCAAAATATACCAGATCCATAGAAAAAGGGATGGGAAGGGGTCTGATTTTAACGGCTGCTCTCCCATCCACTTTGGTCCTCAATAATTAGTAAATGAGGTATCATTAGAAAGTAGATTCACAGCTTAAACAATGAAGAGTCCTTTGAAATTCTAACAAGCTTATTGTGGCTCAAAGCTTTCCGATCATTGTATTTAGGGACAGAATAGATACAGTCTGTTTTTCCCACTGAAGACATCTTTTCTTAAAATATGCAGCACAACTTGGGCCTTTTCGGTGTGAATGAACTGCTCTTGTGTGCTTTTGTAAATGTGAATACAGAGCAGTCTTTTAGAAGGAAAGCTGAGAAAGTGATACTTACATGAAGCTACTCTTTCCACAGCCTGGGGGCCCATACAGCAGGTATCCTCTCCGATAGGGAATACCTACAGAAGAATACTAGTAAGAAGACACCAGCAGACAGTAATCTCAGTACATCCCTACACTTGAGCAACTACTGCCATATATATCCGATTTGCCATAAGAGTTCCCTTAGTGGGTCTGACCAATGGTCCCCTGAGCCTGGTCACTGCAAAGGGCCAGTTCCAAGAGCCATGGAAGAAATAAGATATCAGTAAATTGAAAGAATTTTTTGCAGCCACCCCCATCAAAAGTAATATCTCAAAACCAAGAAGACAATCTACATAATACCTTTTTATTAGGACAAAATGACCCATAACAGTGTGCAAGCTTTTGAGTTCCCCAAACTCTTCTTAAGATTGGCTACTTTTTTATAAAGATATAAAAAAGGATTTAGAGAAGGGACAATGTTTCAAGATTTGTTTCCGACAGGTTCTGCCAGACCAACCTGGTTTCCTTCTTTGACTGAGTGACAGGCTTAACAGATTGTGGAAAATCAGATCATGTTGTTTAGCTGAATTTCAATAAGGCTTTTGACATGGTTCCCTCTGATGTTCTGATGGGTAAACTGGAAGACTGCAGACTGGATTTTTGTTTTTTTGGTTTTTTTTGTTTGTTTTTTTTGAAAAATATTTCAAATATTTATTAAATGAAGTGCACTGATATACATTAAACACATAATAAAAACAACACATATCTAACTGCACATGAGAAAATAGACCAAACACAGAGGGGTCTTCCTCAGTGGTCTGATTAATGTGTGGAATGCTCTTTTGTACAAGTTCAAAATCTACAGGCTGGCAAAGAAAAATCTGGTAAGTGTAGCTCCAACTAGTCTTTTTAAAGTATCTTACTTGGAGCCCCCCTTCTAAAATACGTCTTATCTGAGGCCACTGCTCTTGGCTGATGCCTAGCTCTACAGCCAAAGGGCATTCCCACAGGTGCCAGAAAATCATGTGCAGTTAGAGACGTGTTATTTTTCTCATGTTTTTTTTATTGTAATGAATTCTTTTTATTTTCATAAAGATAGAAATATAGGATGCAACACGAGTTATTGATACAAAAAGCAGTAAATAAAATATAATCATCATTTGAAAATATATGACCCCACATTGACTCCACAGTGATATAAACTTTTGCCCAAAACTCTAAGAGCCATGAGTCTAAGAGCCATCCACATTTCCACTACATTTAAAAAAAAAGGCCTGTTTAGATATACAAAAGAAGTTATTATTAATCAACTTACTTGAGAGATCGTAGACCTCACGTTAACTGCTTGATACAATCTAAGAGCTATCCTGGCAGATATTTCTAGGTTTAAGTTAGATGCTTAACATTAAACATTTCTTATAGAACAGTATGAGTTTTGGCCCTGTATCAATACCCTGATGAAGGGAGAGGAAAGTAGGGCTTTGCTTTAAAGATGTACAAAGAAAAAAAATTACAAAAGGATTTCATAATTTCTCCTTATCCTTAATACAGATACATCTACAAACCATTTATACTTGACCCATTCTAAGAGCCATCCTGACAGGTATAAGTTGAGAGCTTTGCATTTTCTACAGATCAATATGAGCTTTGGCCCTATAACAATACACCAATAAAAAAACTAAGGGGGGAAAGCCCCATTTTATATTTCCAACACGAACGATTATATTACCTATATGCCTACTAAGGAAAAGAAACAAGAGAGAAAAAAGGCACTGCTTCCCCTTTTTCATAAAAATAGCAATGTAGGATACAGTATATGTTGTTAATACAGAGAATAATAAGATTTCCAGGTTTAGATTAAATGCTTCACATTAAACATAGAACAATATAAGCTTTCAGTCTTCTATAGCTTCTCCTTATCCTTAATTCTTATACATCTACAAAACAATTTATACTTGACCCATTCTAAGAGCCATCCTGACAGGTATATTTTCAGATTTAAGTTGAAAGCTTAACATTAAACATTTTCTACAGGTCAGTGTAGGCTTTGGTCCTAGAACAATACACTAATAGAAGAAAGAAAAAATAAGGGGGGAGAACCCCATTTTATATTTCCAACACTAATGATTACATTACCTATATGCCGACAAAGGAAAAGAAACAAGAAACAAGAGAGAAAGAGACACTGCTTCCCCTTTTTCATAAAAATAGAAATATAGAATACAGTATAACATTAAACATAAAACAATATGAGCTTTCGGTCTTCTTAAGGGGGTCTCATCTCGAGGCTTGCTACATCTTGTCGTTCCCGTAGACTTATATTCTGTCCCATTGGCCTTTGGCGTAGAAAGTGCAGTTGTACTCTTTCCCGCAGAATATGCATCGATAAATCTTGAGGCCATTGCACCTCCTGGACTCCAGTATCAATACAATTTTTTCCCCAAAGAGCTCCTTTAAATCGGTTACTTTCACTGCAGATCCATATTTCTTTTGATTGATTTTTGTACACTGTTGCTTTGAGTTGGCTGTATGTCTTTTTAAAAAGGGTGTCCTTATCTGGGCTGCAGAACTCCGGCATCCCATTTTCCGTCTCCAGAATTTCAGATTTCTCTTCTATTGTTGGTTTTCCACCTTGTTTAGAGCTGTCATCAGCCACTGTTATTGATCCATCATTCCTGTTAAAGACTTCTTCCTTGGCATCTTGGATCTCCTTGAAGATATGAATTTCAGATTTCTCTTCTGCTGTTGGTTTTCCACCTTGTTTAGAGCTGTCATCAGCCACTGTTATTGATCCATCATTCCTGTTAAAGACTTCTTTCTTGGCATCTTGGATCTCCTTGAAGATATGAATTTCAGATTTCTCTTCTGCTGTTGGTTTTCCACCTTGTTTAGAGCTGTCATCAGCCACTGTTATTGATCCATCATTCCTGTTAAAGACTTCTTCCTTGGCATCTTGGATCTCCTTGAAGATATGAATTTCAGATTTCTCTTCTGCTGTTGGTTTTCCACCTTGTTTAGAGCTGTCATCAGCCACTGTTATTGATCCATCATTCCTGTTAAAGACTTCTTCCTTGGCATCTTGGATCTCCTTGAAGATATGAATTTCAGATTTCTCTTCTGCTGTTGGTTTTCCACCTTGTTTAGAGCTGTCATCAGCCACTGTTATTGATCCATCATTCCTGTTAAAGACTTCTTCCTTGGCATCTTGGATCTCCTTGAAGATATGAGTTTCAGATTTCTCTTCTGCTGTTGGTTTTCCACCTTGTTTAAAGCTGTCATCAGCCACTGTTATTGATCCATCATTCCTATTGGAGACTTCTTCCTTGCCATCTTGGATCTCCTTGGAGATATTTTTGACCAATCCATCTATAAATACTTTGTAATCTTGGGTTTGTATCTCTATTAGATGAGCCAATCTTTTTAACATAGACATGTTTTTGACTTTAAAAAAAACCGGCCTCAAACAATTTTACAAGAGGCCAGTAGAGGTCCTCTGTTTTATCCTCTGGCATGTGACGTATTGAAGTCAGTTAAGGCAGGTATTCTCGTGCTGGCACAGAGTTCTCGTGAGATCTTCCCATTCACAGCTCTTATCTCTTATTTCCGAAAACCAAAACAATTACAATAAGAGCTTTTGCCAGTTAATTCGAGTTGATTTGAGTCCTTCTTCTGCTTAGTTAGGAGAATTAGCCTGCCTCATAACGAGGTGGCTTCTGGCAGAGCAGAGTAAGAGGAGGGGGGAAACAAAGGGCTTTGATGCAGGAAGAGAGACGGAGAAAAAAAAAACGAGAGATACTTGCAGTAAATGATGTTTTGGAACTCAGCCGATGTCCTCCCCTCAGTTCAAAAAGTTCATTTGTGGTAAATCATCGTGTAGGATTGAAGCAGATACTTTAAGATTAAAGAAAGAAAAGAAAGTCCGAGATAGAAAATGGCAGTCGTCCTCTGGACCTGGAACGCTGACAGCCTATAATCCAGGGAGATATACTCCCTAAAGGATTGGAGACGGCCCCAAGAACTTCCTGGGTAGAAAGGTGAGGTGGGGTTTGCGTACCCCTCCTCTTTTCTGCCAATTGCTTGCGCAATTGACCCCTGTCAGGCTTCAGAGATAGCAGAGCAGATGCCCTGCCACCCTCTCAGGACGACATCTTTAGCCACACCCCTCCAGACTGGATTTTTGGATGGTTAGGTGGATAGGAAACTGGTTAGAAGATTACATTCAAAGAGTAGTTCTCAATGGTATTTCATCAGATTGGAGGGAGGTGAGCAGTGGGATGCCACAGGGTTTGATACTGGGCCTAATACTTTTCAACATTTGTATCAATGATCTGAATGAGAAAGGGGCTACTCTTTAAATTTGCAGATGACACTAAATTGGGAGGAGTAGCCAACATCCCAGAAGATCAAGACAGAGTTCAACAAGATCTGAACATGCTGGGAAATGGGTAAAGGAGAACAAGATGCAATTCAATAAGGAGAAGTGCAGAGTTCTACATCTGGATCACAAAAACGAGAAGCATGCATACTGGATGGGAGATACACTTCTCATTAGGGTTCGTATGAATAAGATCTTGGGGTACTTATGGATTGTAAGCTAAATATGAGCATATAGTGTGTTGCAGCACTAAAGAAGGAGAACGCATTCTTGGGCTGCATCAACAGAAGCATCACATAGATTTTTTTTCAGCCGGATATAGATAGCCAGTATTTATTTGGTTACCCAAAATGGCTGAACCTGAAAATACTACTGCTACTGGATAGCCAAATAGCTGCAGGTAAAGTGTATTTAAAGGGCTCTCAAGAGAGGACTGGATAAACATAGAGCAGAAGTCCATCAGTGGGACGCTGTGACTAGGGTAGTGATGCTCTGTATTCTCAGTGCTTGGGAGGCAAGAGAGGGAGGGCTCCTGGAGTTCAGACCCTGCTGATGAATGTCCTGATGGCATTTTTGGTCACTGTATGGCAAAGAGTGTTGGACTAGATGGGCCACCAGCTTGATCCAACATAGCTTCTCTTATGTTCCTAAGTCCAAGGTTGCTACATAGGCAGGCAATGACAAACCACCCCTGTTCATCTCTTGCCTTGAAATCCCAATGGGGACACCAGAAGTTGGTTGTGATTTGATGGCACTTTCCAACACCAGGAAAATGAAGTTCAATCAATGTGTCTAATAGCTCTCTAAACCTGTAGGATTCAAGATCTCTTTTTGGAAGAGAGCACATAAATCACTTGGAAGTTATTGTATCAACTCAAGAGATAAAGTTAAGGTGTTGCATGAGATATAGAATGATCAAACGATTAACTTTTAATAGGGTCACTATGAAGGGGAGCTGTTAATTGGTTTATCAAGAAAAAGGTATTGTGATAAAACAGGATAAATGCTACCATCGACCAGCAATTTGCATAGTGCAAAGATGAACTGAGACAGTCTTTCCACTGCAAATCAATGGAAGACAGAATTATAAGGACTGAAACAAGTCAGCAGACTAAGTACCTGACAAGAAGTCTTGGATTAGAACTCTGGGCATTACAGAAGACAAAATTGGGACTGACAGAGATGATATATCAAGAGTGCCAACAGGACTAAGGCAAGCCCACTGAAGACTGGGAGCAAATATATGGGTACTACCAAGTACTTACACAGATGCAAGGATGCCCTTGACAGGAACTGGACAGAAACTGAATACTGGAGATTGTAAGCAAGTACAGCAGGTTCCTAGGCTGATGGATATCCTGGTCTTATATATGGCATCAGATATGGTAATTTAGTCCACAATGGAAAAGACCAGAACTTGAAGGGAGGTGACAAGCACCCCCAGAAAAATATACTCACCTCGTTCAATGTACCACTTGGGATTGCCGATGAACTCTTTCACATCTTGCACAATCCTCTCCGAAACACCTTCATCAAGTACCACAGAAGTTAGTGGTCGTTGGCGCCGTGGAAAACCAAACTGCCTCCATTCAGCACCCATGGCAGTATACATGACTGTCTTTCCTTCTTGCTGCCTCAGGGCCAATTCTTTGGCTATAAAATGAAAGCAAGAGATTCATATTGTGAAAAGTCAGAACACAGAGAAGCAGAGGGTAGGAGGAAAATGCCCCATTGGATAATTATACCCTGTTCTCCCATTTTGATCTAAACATTCAAACTTTGTTCTGCTGTTACAGACCAACATGGCTACCCACCTGAATCTGTAACATATGCGGTCATCCTTGTAGGACACAAGGCATGGTTAGTCCAAACTCTTTAAGATATGACTGATCATTTAATGGGTGTCATATGATTGGAACTCTATTGTTGGAAAAGGAATAAGAAACTGCTGAAAGTAAGAACGTGGCTCTGGGTTTATAGATCTGTCATCTCCTGACATGGCTTTTCTGACTCTTACATAAACTCAGAAGTCTTGCCTGTCAGAAAAGATAGGGTGCATGTTAGCAAAAAGCACTCTTTAGGAATCATCCTTCGTATTATATATTTATTTGAAGATAAGCTGCTCATCCAGAAAGATAAAAGAAAAACTTGTGCAATCTCAGCTCACCAGTAATTAGACAAACTGAGCTGACAAAACACATAGCTTGGCAGCCATCAGTTCAATCCCCAAAACATGCTTAGCTAGTGCAATTCATGTCTGGATCCTTTTCAGCTGCTGCATCCACATACCTGCACAAATGTTATCTACAAACCTAGAGCGTTTTTACCCCAGGACAGAATGTCTGAACAAATTTCTCCTCCTCCCAGAGCCATAGAAGTTGCAAGGCTTAGACTCAGGGGAATCATAAACATCTCAAACAACAGCAGCAGCAGCAGCAGCAACAACAAGGGGCTAGGGTAAGGACAGTGAAGGGAATCTGTCCACTCAGACAAGTATCCCTGGCAGTTGCATTTCCAGTCTTGCCTTGAGTTTCACCTCAGACATAAGGTTCTATTATACCTTCCTGCAGGATGTTGAAGAAAATATCTCGGTTGCTGCCTACTGCTGTAAAGGTGACAGACTCCCATGGGGTGCCTGTGTGCAAGTCTATCATTTGTTTCTCCCGATTCCGTTCTATGCGGATCCACTTCCCGTGATACCTGGAAACACACAGAGAGAAGGTAAGCAGGAATGAGAGGGGAGACAACTGGGCAGTCTCAGGCACAACCTGCACGTCTACAAAGTTTATACCTCTTTTACAACCCCCTTCCAGGTCAATACAGAGAACTGCCACAACCAAGCAAGGACTGCCCTGGCTTAGGTATCCATGCACAGCATAGGCACAAAGGAGGACACACAATGGTACAGAAGTAAAAATGTGATTTTTTAACACTTTCTTCCTACCTCTCAAAAAATATGAACTTGAAAAACTCTGATGAAAACAATACAGTTTGGATCAATAACAGATGCAGCTAAACTGCAGCTAAAGTCCCTAACTGGTTTAGGATAGCTTGAATGGTAAACAAATCTGTGATATTGACAAATCCACAGAGATGCCAGTTGTTTGGAACCAGATGAATATAATATAAGGAAATGGAATGTGCTAGCACCTGAGGGGAACAGTCTCCCACATGAGACTATGGGGTCTTCTTGTTTTAGGTCAGGCAGTGGTTTCCAGCCAATTGGAGTGTCACTGACCAAATTTAAGTTTCTGAGCTATGATCATATTGCAGGGGTGGTTTAAAAATGTGGTAACATGTTGGCAGAATACTGTAAGTTAGCTAATAATTGGGATATAACCAGTAAGGTCAAAATCTATACTACTCTGGAAGATTTCATCAATCAACTCTGATACGAAGGGTCCCCCCCCCCTCCATGACTGAATATCAAACAGCCATTACGATGGGAGGGGGCATACCTCAAAAGTGTATAAAGGTTGGGTCACATTCTAGGAAAGAAGCTATTTCTCCTACATGTGCTATTTTCTACATTTCTTTTTGTTCTATTCTCTTTTGCTTCTCTTCTTCTCCTTCTGTTGAAAGGATCAAAGATTGCCACTAGAAACCTTCCAGCCTGACTGCTCCAAGCAGTGAGAACAGTCCAGTTCATTCTGTTAGTTGTTTTACGCCTGGAAATTTCAAATATTGCTGCATAATACAGAATTAGCATGGTAATAACCATAATTATACTGTAAAAGATTAATTCTAAAGTGTCACACCTTTCAAATCCCAGTGAAGCTTACTTATTCTCAGTTGTGGTACCCAATCTGAGGAACTCCCTTTCCTTCTCCATACATCAAATGCAATCTCTGGGGTTATCTGGTGTCACAGAAAAATTGTACTGCTTTCCTGCGATTTATTATACTAGAAGTCATTTTGCTGGTGTTAACTTTAATTGCTTACGTTTAATTGCATTTGCTATTAAATTATTATGTATGTTATATTTTTATTACTTTCAATGGCCTTGTAAATAACCTTGCCTAAGACTAACCGAGCCCAAGACTGAAAGAACCAAATGTGGAGCTACTCTGATTTCATCCATACAATATAGAGATATATCACCATTCTACATACATAAAAAAGCATTTGAGTAGTTTATCCTACATGTATATTTTGTAGCTGCTCAAATGTAAAGTATAGAAAAGCCCCAAATGATCACAACTGTATATTGCTACCTTTCCACAAGATTATAGTTTAAGAGGATGCCGTTCTTCTAATTATTTCTCTTACTGTATCATAGTAATGAGGAATTGAGCCATTACAGTGACTGTTTTCCATACTGTGCTGGTTGAGCATGCATACATTCTTGGTGTTAGTGCAGGCACGCGTGAGGAAATCACAAAAAGACTCCACCACTTTCCTTGTTAGCCATGCAGTACTCTTGCCCTTACCAAAGACACTTCTCTTACCAAATGAAATGGTTCCCTGGACTAGGGATAAAATCAAACTTGGTGCTGACCCGGCCACTTTCATGCTGCAGGTAAGAGGTCTCCACGCTCAGATGCTGGGTGTGCTTGGCATGATGAGAGATCCAGCTCAGCAACCAGTAGTAGCTTTTGTCCTTGCTCGGCACTTCCAGAGTGATCATGCAATGCCGCCTGAAAGCCACCATGCCAAACTGGGCCCCCTTGCGAGCCAGAGCCAGTGCAGTCCCCACACCAACCAGGCCAAAGCCTGCCCCAAAGTATGGATTGTCTTTGAGCGCCAAAACAAAGTCAGAAAGAGGCATTGTGGTGGATGGCAGGAAGGAGAAACTCCAACCTTAAAAAGCAGTTCTCAGTGACATTTCTTCTAAACTGGTTAGCAAAACCTGCATAAAAAAGCAAACAGATTTGAAGGACTATGGTGACTAATGTCTTGGTTATATGCCTGCTTAAATTCAAAGGAGGTAAATTAGTCAGTCTTCCCACACTCACTCCACTGAAAAGAAACAGGACAATGAAATAGCACTCCACAGTGGGAAACAAGAATACAAGTAACTATGGAAACAAAGGTCTTAAAGGTGCTATTGGACTCAATTTTTATGGAAACAAAAGGGTCACTGTAAAGTCATTTCCTTCTCCTCCCAGGGCAAGCTTCCCCTCTGTGGTAATATGAAGAATTGCAAAGTTCAGCTGATATCCTGACTATTCTGTGTGTCAGAAAAAAACTGAACTTTCTGCAATTTGCTTCAAGCAAGGACAGTACAAAAGCTAGACTTAAAAGACCTACCTACCGCATGACACTATTAGCTCTGTCTGATAAAACTGCACCATAAGCAGCCATAAAACTCTTCACTCCACTGTACTGGCAAAACACCGGCATATTTCATCCCTCCCATTTCTTTTAAATCTAATTATATCCTTACAGAACCAACAAGCTAATCTTTCCTACCGCATATTGAACGGGTATTACACCCCATTAAGTACCCTGAGGGTAACTTTAAAGTAAAGGGGCATATGCTATTGGTCTTTTAACACCTAGGAAGATCTTTTCTCATATTCTCAATTTACTGTTGCATGCTCCCCCTCCCTTCCCTGCGCAGTGACAAATTTCAGAGAGGCACAACTTGGGCTTGATTTCTTTTGGGCGAGAGCATACTGGAGACTTGTGGTGACTTCTGTAATATTTGCTTTATTTACAAATATAAAAGTAGATTCAAGGTCGAGACAAAGAAGCAGTCCTTCAGGGCAGCAGATCGCCAGGGAGAGAGACTCCAGGTGATTTGCTTTCAGCCAACTCATAACATGTCTTTTTGCACTCTTCAGCTGAGGTGAGGGGGGTCATCTGCTCCAAAACCCTAACATGTATATCATTATCTCCTACCAATTCATTCTTGTTAAGAAGCATGCACACATATAAATGAATATTAGGACTCTTTGGCAAAGGCTCAAAGTCCCAACATATGTCATGGGCAAAACTCTAATGATAGACTCCGGTACTGCATGGTTGCAAACATGTGAATACTCCACCCAAATAGTCAACCCTTGACCTGTTCCAGCTTTACTGCCTTCTCCATTCACAGCCAGAATCCCAAGTGCTACCTTTTAAAATACTTAAAACATTTATTCCTAGTCTTTTCCCAGACAGCTCATAATAAACAATGAAACAATAATCTAGTCATTTTAAGAAACAACACCCTGAATTGAGCCTGGAAGCATATAGCTAATGAACACTATTTTATGAACCTATCCAGCCACTATGGTCATCTTTGGAATCAGGGCTTCAGGTTGTCCTGCCTTCTGAGACTGGGCAGGTAACTACCAGGAGGTCTTGTTGGTTGTGGCAACAAATCTCTGGAACTCTCTCCCCAGGGAGATTAGTCTGTCCCCTTCTGTTGTCATCTTCTGCCAGTGAGTGAAGACTGCCATGGTGACCCTTGTGAGGATAGAAAGATGGGACCTAAATTTTGTTAATAATAAATAATATAGCCAGTTTCAGTTTGGGTAATATACCCCTAGCAGTGATGACAGATGGGTAGTCACATTTTCTTACTAGTCAAAGCTTTCACCATACCTTTTTGCAAGCCCACCCCCATTGAAGCACAAACCTCCATGCCACATCCCAAACAATTTTTGGAATACCCCTCAGTTATAAAACTATGTGTGGCATGATGGGTTGGTGCTTGAAAAGCAAAAGCCCCCAAGTAGGTTATTTATTCATTAATTTACCTTATATACTGCCTCTCACTCAACTTTACAAAGGAATAGGGCTTGCCATTTGTTTAAAGACCAGAACACTTCTAGGTTATGAATATAATGTTTAAACAGTATAATTGTGAAATAGCAAAAATGTTATATGGCTGCACAATGTGCTTATTATGAATTTCTGTGATTGGCTTTGCTTAAAACTACATTTTTATTTCTGAAATGGCTGCAGTGGAAATGTAAATCTGTATTGTACATTCTGTAGTTCTGACCATTTTGTCAATCCACAACAGATTTTGAATGGGAATCAATTTCTGTTCAAAGTTTCATTCACAAACACTATGTTACTTTATTGCAATAGGCCCTGCATATGGTTGCTCTTGAAGGGTTTGGGAAACCAACTGGTACAAAATGCTGAAGCAAGATACTGACCAGAGTGGGTTGGAGGGACCATATAATTCCAGTTTTGGTCCATCTATACTGTCTCCCAATTTGTTTCCATGCATAATTCAAGATGATGATACTGACATTTAAAGCTGTATACAGCTTGAGATCAGCTACTCTACTCCATAGCAACCTTTTTGACCAGTAAAGTCATCTTCTGAGGTACCACCACCTTCTCATGTAAGATAGGTGACAACACAAAGGAGGGTCTTCTCATAGCACCAAAATTGTGCAACTACTTCTCCAGGGATATTCATCTGTCCCCGCTTCTGTCAGTCTTCTGGCAATGGTTGAAGTACTGATTTTCTTCATGCCAAATAGTTTGGAGGAACAGTAGATATAATTTATATATTTTTGAGAATCCAGCACAATCCAGAGCCCTCATACAGACTTCTAAAAGTTTGGGACAGGCAAACCAAACCACAAAATCAACAACAACGATGAATATAAAAAGCTGCCTTATAGTGAATGAGTCAGATCACTTGTCAATCTGTTGTCTATTGCAACCGATGGTATTTATAAAGCCTCACACAGAGCAAGGTGCCAGCACATGCAACCTGGTGTGCCAAGAATCGAGCCTGGACTCTTCTGCATGTAACACGGGTGTTCTACCACTGAGTCACATGCCACTCTTCAAAATGAATATATGAAGCTACCTTACACCGGGTCAGGCCACTGGTCCACGCAGCACCATATTTTCTGCAGTTCTCCAGGGTCGCAGAACAGCCCTTTCCCCTGGTATCTAAGATCCTGAAACTGAAAATGCCAGTGACTGAACCCAAGAATTTGTGCTTGCCAAAAGCGTGCTTTATGAAGCCAGCGGCCTCACTCACAGAACATGAAGTCCCTCCAGGTCTCCTCAACTTCCCCCTCTCCTAGGACAGCACACGAGCACGCCCACTCTTTCCACCCATCCCCTATTTCCTCACCTCCGGGCAGAGCCTTTCTGTGCTCTTTCCTCTCTATAGTCCTGACCTAGCCGGAACAATCTTCTCTGTCCTCTATAGTTCCTGTTGTCTGAGACACGCCTCCATGGGCCGGCCTTTAAAAGGACCACCCCCCCCTTCTCTCTGTTTCTCTGCCAGGGCTCCTCACGTGTCAGCGGCGTTTTCTGCCGGCCTGCACTCTGGGGCTCCTGGGAGGGTCTGGCGTGTCTGATGTCCCCCCCGCAGCACCAGCTCGACTATCGGCCCCTCTCGAGCGGCCAGGGGAGATCTAAGTGTCTCGCTTCCCTTAGCAATGGCTAATAGGAAGGCCCGGCGGTTTATTCCTTCTCTATGTTGCCGCCTCCGTGCCTTGAGCCTTATCTTCCAACGGGACCCGCAGAAATCGGCAAAAGCTGCAGTCACACGCAGGCCAAACTTACGTTCAAAAATCTCGGCCCACGCCATTGGTGGCGATTGTCTATGGGTGCCGTGGGGCGCCGCTCTAGGCGCCTTCGTCTCTATTATGAAAGCCCTGTATGCTTTGCATTAGGAAAGCGTGGGAGAGCCTCTCGAGTTTGAACCGGAAGCTCCTATTGAGGTCCGCTCTCTTGTGCGACTCGGGGCGATGCCAGACCCTGTTGGGAAGATCATAGAGTCGGCCTGAGGCGGAGGGAGAGCGAGGCTCGGTTGTACAAAGGGGGAGGTAGTGTAGTTCCTCTCCAGCGGTGCCGGCATCAGCGAGATAATGCGAGGAGCGAGCGGCCGTAAGTGGGTGGGGGGCTCCTAGCGTGGGAATGCCTGGCGCCCCTTCCTGGGGAGGGGGCCGCAGTGAGGCTCCTCCCTGGGAGAAGCGGGGAGAGGGCAGAAGGGGCCCTGGGGGGCGGGCGGAGAGCGCCTTCCAGAGAGAGACCAGGGCTGTGCTTGGGAACCAACCTGCGCTGTTCTCAGGGAGACGTTGTTTGCGAAGGTCCAAATCGAAAACCCACAAACTGCACGTGGGATTGTATAGAGGAGGGTTTGGGGTGAAGGGGAGGGATCATGGCTCTAAGAGGATGGCCTCCTGAGGTAGTTCCGGAGAGAGTAGCTGGGTTGGGGTTTACAGCAGAACAGTTAGATTTGAGCCCAGTAGCACCTTAGAGGCCAATAGGCTACCATCACTAGGTAGCTGGGTTTAGGGAGAGTTCTAATTAGTCTTTTCCTTAGGCTAGTAATTTCTAGTCTGTTTAAGATGACCAGATTTTAACATTGGTAAAGTGGGACACCATTGACCCGGGGGGGGGGGTCTTGATTAAAATTTGGTCTATATGGAGCAACAGAAATTTTCACAGAATGCAAAATAGTATTGTAATATATATATATTAATTTCAACATAGGTACAATTTCCCAGGTGCCTACAGATGTCCCTCCAAAAGTGGGACAATCTGGTCACCTTAAGTCTGTTGCACTTCTGAATCCAGTGACCAGTGG
This sequence comes from Paroedura picta, assembly GCF_049243985.1. Lineage (NCBI taxonomy): Eukaryota > Metazoa > Chordata > Lepidosauria > Squamata > Gekkonidae > Paroedura > Paroedura picta. The sequence continues at coordinate 72,602,007 of NC_135370.1, read as the reverse complement.
CACCTGGGGCCTGGAAGATTATGAAAGACAGCAGGTAGAGTCAGGTGAATGGACTCCAGTTTAATGTGCATGAGCTTGTCTGCTTAAAACACTTGACTATGTAGAATTGTGTAGGGGTGCTTCACACAGTACTGGGTACAACGAGCTGGGACTGTCTACCAGCTGCTTTTCAGAAACATTGGAGAAGCTGTACAGAGAATTTTGTGTCTAGAAAGTGAAATTAAATTTTTCAAGGGAGAATGTACAGTGTAGGCTCTACAGAAAATGAAGAGTATTTAGTAGAGAGCCAGCTTGGTGTAGTTTTTAAGAGCGATAGCCTCTAATCTGGCGTCCACTCCTCTACATGCAGCCAGCTGGGTGACTTTGGGCCAGGCACAGTCCTGTTAGAGCTGTTCTCACAGGTAGGGCAGAACTCTCTCAGCCCTACCTCCCTTACAGGGTGTCTGTTGTAGAGAGAGCAAGGGAAGGTGATCGTAAACTGCTTTGAGACTCCTTTGGATAGGGAAAAGGGGTATAAAACCTTCAGCCTTAATTTTTCCTGAATATAGTAAAGATACATCATTACTTTTTATATGTAGTTAGATATTAATTTGGCATGTGAGTTTTTCTCTAGCAGCCTTGAGCATTATTAGGTTCTGAGAATGTGAACCAATATGAGAGTAACTGAGTCCCTGGGGCAGTTCTCTGGGTATTCTATGCATCATATTCAACAGAGGATTTCACTAGGCGAAAGGTGGGGTGAATTTTGCTGTTTCCTGGCTTTTGGAGCCATTTATCAAAGGTGTTCCTAGAGGATCCCCTGTCCTCCCAAAAGTAGCATAATGATAGCCATTGTGGACTGCAATGAGCAAGAAAATAATCCCTCAAGTTGGAAATCCTTTCCATTCATAAAAGTTTGGGATGGAACTAAAGTATGGGTAGATAATTCAGTTGAAAGTTTGTGTGTCATCCACAGTGCAGCTGACTTTCTGAATCAGGCCTGGTAAAACTTCCCTGATATGGACGGAATAAATATTGTATGATATTGGCTAAACAGTACCTAGCATTCCTAAAATATTTCATCTCCAAGCTTTGAAGATTGAAATACATTTTGGAGATTAAGCTGTCCAGCTGATCCAAGCTCTGGGGTTTGTTAGTAACGCGTTGTGTGCATGAGCCAGTAGGAATCAGCAAATTCACCACACTTTGAAAGGGGAATAAATTAGCCACCATAGACAAGAGAAAAGTTTAGGAATTCCGAGTATGATCTCTAGCACAGAGAGAAGCCTGGAATGGTGATTAGTGATGACTCTTGAGTTCAGAACACACTTTCTAGGAGCTTTGGATTGTCGAATTTTATACAGGGTTTGGGACAACTTTAGCTGTGCTGTATGTAAATGCAGAGATTGGGCAGAAGATTGTGAATTGCATTGGGCAGTAGAATTAGAGCTGCCAGGGAAGGCTTCCTAATAATATTGTGGTAGGAGCTAATGATACAGTGTTTGTAATTATTCAATAATCTGAGGCAATAAGTCTCCCCCCCCCCCCTGGCCAGCATGTTTCTAGCCCTAACTAGGGGGAAAACGCATGTGAAAAAAGCTCACGCAAAAATTGTGCACAGAAAACTCCCCAATGCCATAAATGTGCATATGAAAAATGGCCCACATGAAAAACTGGACCAAACAAAAACTGGCTTCTCTCATAAGTAATTTTTAAAAATTAAATAATTGTTTTTATTATTAGGGTTCGAATCTTAGAGAATCATAGATCGAGCTATGAAATTAATTTATTTTAAGTGATTATTTATCGAGCTATGAAATTAACTTACCTTAAGCTTTATACTGGATAACATTTCTGCAGATTTAGATCTTTGTCTTAACATTCAGTCTTAACTATGTGAAACTAAACTATCATTGGATGAGGCACCCCTGTGATAAAACAGACTATTGCCCATTGGGTTCGGGTGGATTGTTCTATTTTTGTTCATATCTAGCCTAGAGCTTTTGCCGGTATGACATTGTAAACAATCCCTAGTTTTAAGGCATTTTTTTAAAAAGTTTCAACTCATCTGTTTTCCCAGATATATATTTGTACTGATCTAACAAGTTCTCTATTCTTAGCTAACAAATTCTGTGTTCTTCAGTCTATAGCCGCCCTAATTTAACCTGTCAAGGGTCATATTTCCTCAGTCATAAAATTTAAAATATTCCAATAGAGAGAATTTTGAACTTGAATTGGGTTTTAAACTGTTTTACTGTTATATCTGCTAACCTTTTTTTATTCTTTGCCTTACTTCTGCCGGGAAAGAATTTCAATGAAGTTTCATGCCCTGTACCAGATGTCATTCTGTTAAGCTTTTTGCCAGATAGAAATGTGCTATACGATTACCATTATGAACAGGAACTAATATTTGGTATTGCCAGTCCAATCCTTATCAGCTCCCTCTAGGCAAATATCAATACCATTTTCTTGGTGTATCTTTAATAGGAGCTGTATCACCCTTTTGTGTCATGGTGGAAGACCACACCGAGGAATGAAAGGCAATGAACACAGGAGCAGTGACCAGGAAGCCCTTGGGAGGAGACAAGATGAATACTCTTTGCCAGGAGCTGCTGCTACCTGGACTGTCGGATTCAGGGAATGAAGACAACCATGGCATCACCAGTCAAAATCTAGCAGTGGGACAGAGCTTACTTTTAACAGAGGCTTCTGTGGTAGAAACAGAAACGGGTGAGGTTGAAATACTTGTAGAAGCCGCTGCCAGCAGCATGTCCTTGAGCCATCCTGGAAACAATACTGGTATGTTGTGCTCAGGTAGGGCAGCCTAACCATTTAAGAATAGACCTCTGTTTTGGCTGTTGTCTAAAAATGCACGAGTGGGCTGTGTTCGGTAGTATTTATAGGTATGGTGCAGTATACCACAGGACAACCTTTGGTGTTCTTACAAAAGGCCCCTTGTACAGATCAAGAACAGAAAATGGAGTCTGGAACTTCTGCATCTGTTAGAAGCAGGGATTTCAGTCAACCTCTTGCCTGCTGTAGGAGAAGAGAGTATGGAGGATGGGTTTGTAGAGTCAGGTGAAGAGACTACAAAGATCACATGATTATCATTAGCTAAACTAGTGGCTAGAATAACCATGACTATAGTTGGTTAGGTCAGCAGTGAGCTGAGGCAGAAAGCTACAAGAGGTGCATTATATGAAGGGGCAGGGCAGGATTTACCTCTCAAAATACCCTATGAGCTTAGCATATATATTTCAATTTATATTTGATTTCAGTTTCTATACCACCCCCTCTTTACCAAGTTGTCCAAGGGCGGTATACAACAATAATTATCAATAACAATTTATAAATTACCAATATAAAATCATTTAAATAAAACATTCTAAGTGTTATTTTTTTTTAAATGTTAGGTGCTATATTCTGGAAGAGATTCCACCATCTGCTGGAGGGGGTGAAAGAGTGGAGGAGGTCCATGCTAGATATTGCTTGTGCTGACCTCAGCCATGAGCTCAGTGGAAGAGCTCCATCTTGCAGGCCCTGTGGAACTCTGTGCATTCTGACAGGACTGTGATCTTCTCAGGGAGCTCATGCCACCAAACCAAGGCCTAAAGCCCTGACCTGGGTTGAGGCTAGATTCACCTTTCGGGGCTGGGGACTCTCAGCTTGCTGCCATTTGCTGACTGGAACACTGTCAGGGGAACATATTCAGATATGCTGGGCCCAGACCATTGAGGGTTAGAACCAGAACATTGAACTGAATTAGGAAATCCACTGGGAACAAGTGCAGCTGCTGAAGAATTGGTCTTATATGGGCCCTCCACAGTGTTTGTGAGAGGACCCAAGCAGCTGCTAGGTTCCTCATCAATACACCTTGGAGGGCCCATATCCAGCCTGTGCTGAGGCAGCTGCATTGGTTGCCAGTTGTGGCCCGGATCAAGTTCAAGGTTTTGGTTTTGACTTTTAAGGCCATTTGCGGCTTGGGCCCTGCCTATCTGAGGGACCGCTTGTGTCCTTATGCCCCCTGCAGAGCACTTTCCTTTGTGGCTGCTAATTTATTTGAGATCCCTGATACTAAGGAAGTATGCCTGGCCTTGACCAGGGCCAGGGCCTTTTTGATCCTGGTCCTGACCTGGTGGAATGAGCTCTTGGGGGAGCTGAGAGCCCTGCTGGAGCTGTCGCAGGGCCTGCAGAACAGAGTTTTTCCGCCAGGTCTTTTGTTGAAATTAGTGCTAAGAGCAACATGGCCCATCCCCAGGCTTGGCTTGGTATTACACCTACACCCCCACCTCTAGGGAGGTCTGCTCGGGGGAGGGAATTTTGGCTGCCAATCTCATGCCTTGTAGGCGTCTTACAGCCTCAGGGCTAAATTGGGGTTTTATGGAGTTATTATGTTTGTAAGCCGCCATGAGTATTTGGAACTTGGCGAGATATGTTCAATTAATAATAATAATAATAATTAATAATTAATAATAGTAATTGTGGACCAGCTGTAGCTTATGGAGCAGGGACAAGGGCAGGCCAGTGTACAGTGAGTTATAATAATCAAGTCTGGAGGTGACCGTTGCATAGATCACTGTAGTCAGGTGCTCCGAGGCCAGTATCAGGTCCTAGTAGTATGAGTGAATTTGTGACACTTACCCTCCATAAGCCTTTTTAACACAGATTAGTATTACAAAGGGGGTGTTGGACAGAAGGATTAGAGTGTTTTGGAGTCACCAGTGTGGCCCTTAACACCCCCTACCATATTCTATACAAACTATCAAAATACCTTCAGGGCCAGAAATCTATGCCTTTGTTAGGAGGAAAGTGCTGACTCCCTATAGCTTTGACAGTGTGCCTGAGCATCCTTTCCCCCCTGGTTCTTTAAATTAGCAATGTAGCCATCAAGAAGGGTCAACAGTATGAGAAAACAAAATGACGTGCCCTGCGGTACGGCAAAGACATAGGATTTCAAATTTGCCACCTAGGAATGAAGAAGTAGCGTTGAGGGAGAAGGACATGTAGCAGGTGAAGAAGGAAGCCTGATCACAGGGATGTTGGCTTGTGGGAAGGAGTCTTACATGATGGGGAGCTGGGAGCTACAAGGAGATGTGCAGGTGGCAATTTCATATTACACTGGCAAGTGAAGACATTTTGGAAGACAAAACAAGGAAGAGCAGCACACACTGGAAGTGAGTAATTAGGGGTATGCTTAGAAAGCAGTTATCAATACTATCACTAGTTTTCATGTTTTAAAAACTGGAGGGGTTTTCTGAGTATTCAGGTGTGACCCAGGACATATGCTGACTGTAGAGTTTGACCATCCAGCCCACTTGAGCCTAATACTCCATGCTAGGAAGAAGGTTGAGCCTCATAGGTAGTGTTTGCTGCAGGTCACTGTTGCAGAAGATGTCTCCGTTAAACAGGATCAAGTGTTTTAATCATTTCTGCCCTAGCTAGATTTTATTGCCTAGAAGCATTCATTCATTTATTTCATTTATAATTTGCCTTTCACCCAAGGAGCTCGAGGTGGTGTATGTAGAGTTTCCAGAAGGTATTCCACCCAGGCATGCACCACTATCAGTAGTGCTTCATGGTGCGCCTCCACCATGGCATGAAACACAGGTAAAGGCCGTGTGCTTTTTGACTACTTAGCTGTCTTACAACTCCCATTCTTCTTATTCCTGCAGAAGTCGTGGTCAAAGTTGTGGAACTCTATTTCTGTGAGCGGTGTGGGCAGAGCTTTTCTGATCCCAGCCTGCTCTCCCGGCATCAGTGTGTTGAGCTTTCCAGAGAACGCCTCACAAGCATCCCTCAACTCAATGGGTTATCTCTAGGGCTTGCTAGCCAGAACCTGGCTATATGTGGAGAAAACCTAGCTGTCCACAAAGCACCAACTCAAAACGTGGCAGAAGGAAGCAGGCAGAACCCTGAATTAGGCCCTGAGCTCCTCCTGTGTCCCCTTTGCCAAGCTGAATTTGCACTGCCTGGTGAGCTGAAGGAACATTTTAAGGATCACCACAAACCTCAGGGTGCCCCCGTTTGCCCAGAAGAAGGTTGTCACTTCAGCTCTGAGGACCGCAAGCAGCTCCGGGGTCATCTGCGACAGGTCCATCAGGTCTCTCCGGTAGCTTGTGCCTACAGGGGCTGCCCGCTCTTATTCCGAAGTCAAGAGGAAATGGCACTGCACCGGAGGAGCCATTTCCCATTTCACTGTGGGCATTGCGACTTCATCAGTGCCAACACTAAGCAATTTGGGCAGCACAGACGCAGCCATCTGCAGGAGGTGGTGACAGTGCTGGATACCGGAGACGTTGGTGAGAGCAATGAGCACAGCTTCACTGCTGTGGAGGGAAAGGAACTGACTGATCATCTACTTCTCAACTCAGGTACTGGGCAAAATGTGCTGTGGGCCCAAGGGAATGATTGGGGTGAATGCAAGGGACTATTGAGAAGCAAGTGTCCTTGAGGCTTACATGACCTCCCCCAGCTCATGAAACAGAGTTCTGGTCACAACATTGGTCTTTCTTACCCAGCAAAGTGGGTGGGTTCATTACGTCAGCTGCCAAATGCCTTACAGCTTTTAGATCTGGTAGTCCATTTTGTGGCAGCCACGATTAAAGGTCGCTAGCCTGGATAGCCCAAGCTAGCCCAATCTTGAAAGTTAAGCAGGGTTGGGCCTGGTCAGTATTTGGATGGGAGACCACCGAGGAAGTCCAGGAAATGGCAAACCACATCTGAACTCTCTTGCCCTGGAAACTCTGGAGGGCCACCATAAGATAGCTGTGACTTGATGGAGACAAGCACGCGCACACGTATACACACATTAAAGGTAGCAACTATAAGAAGGGGAACATCTTGTGAGAAACCCAGGCAAATCTGGTAGAGTGGAACCACCTGTCCTTTTATTTTTTGAAGTTACAAATAGTAAATAGGGCATAAAGAACAAAGCAAAAACAATGGTGTTTAAAACTGTTTTTAAATGGTGTTAAAGACTGAGAGCAATTCTAGAAGGGAACAGTAAGAGACACTGGTCTTCCTATTGCAGGGATTCTCAACCAGGGGTCCGCAGGAGCTCTTGGGGGGTCCCTCCTGCCTTAATAGCATCTGCCACAAGCTAGGGAACCGGCCACTCCCATTGCTCCCCCCTCCCAAGCATGAGTGATTTATCTCATGGTTTCTGTGCCCAGGAGGGGGTGAAACTTGAACGCCTACTCCTGCCTTAAACTGCCCGCTGTCTCTCCCCCCCCCCCCAAGTCCTCCTCAAGCTAACTTGTTAACGCGGGTGGTGATGTCACTTCCAGGGGTGTGGTAGGGAGGCTTGGTCAGCTCACACCACTTCCAATGCTCCTCAAAGCCTGAAAAATAATTGCTCCTCCATGGCCAAAAGGTTGAAAAAGGCTACCCTGTTGTTTCAAGTCCAGTAGAACCTTAGAGACCAACAAGATTTTCGGCGTCCAAGCTTTCAGGCATCTGATTCCTTCCTCAGATATAGAAGGATTTTTGATTCTCAAAAGCTCATACTCTGAAAATCTTGTTGGTCTCTAAGGTGCTACCAGACTCTAATCCACCTATCCTATTGCAGACCACCATGGCTATGCTCTGAAACTAGTTTCCCCCTTGGTAGTTCCTGGTGTTTAATCCCTGCCTCTGTCAAACTCAAGGACTTGATTGGTATGTGTCCAGCTATAACTCTCTTTCTGCTTCCTGATCAGACTTTTTTGTTTGGTTGAAGAGCTTCCTTTGGACTCAATATGCCATCATTTCCTTGCCTCAGTTCATCTCACGGTTTCTGTCTAATTTTTCTTTTTTTTTATGGTTCTTCTCTTTCAAGCAGAAGTAGAACCCCTGAGCAAATCAGAGAACTCCCCTGAGGCGCAGAATGGTTGGGAGGTGATGGAAATGGATCCTGGCCAGGGAGGACATGTGGATAACAACGATGTGCTTCACGAAGACCAGACAGTTTTGACCAAGGAAGACAAGCCTGGGAAGAGAGGGGATGAATTACTGGTGGAAGAAGAGGAGGAGGAAGAAGGAGAAGGGATTTCCTGCAAGACAAAGCAAGGGAACAAGGCAGCACGTACCAAGACAACAAAAGCCTCTCAGGTCCATCTGTTGAAAGGTAGAGATCTTGGTTGATTTGGCAGCAGTGGTTTCTGGCATGCCTTTAAAAAGAGCTTGCAGGAAGTAGCCAGGAAAATTGAACGTTGTGGGATGGTGCGCACAGGTATTTCTCAGCAGGCACCAAAGGCAGAGTAAAGTTTTTTGAACCGAACTTTCTTTGTTTCGAGTCCACGCAACAGCTTCCTCCTTTGCTAAGGAACCAGCTACTAATGCTCACTTGTTCTGCTATCTTGCTGGAGAGGTTGGGTGTGTGTGTGTGTGTGTGTGTCTGCTCTTAATGCAGTGCCTGTTCTCCAGAGAGTGCTGATAGACTCTTGGTGTATCTTTAAATGTCCAGGGTGACAAGAAGACTTGACCATAGGTTGAGTCTCCAATTTCCATGTTTTCTTGATAGTTCTGATGGAAAACCAGGCATATGTATTTTGGTAGCTTTCTTTGGTCACTCCTACACATAATCTGCCTTGATACTTGGCAAGAAAGGTGGGTGATAGATGAAGTGAACAGATAAATAAAATGCTGTACTGGTGGTTTTGTTCGTATCATTGCAGGGGAAGTGGCAGAGGACTCCAAATACCTATTCAAGACCCACATGTGTCCAGAGTGCAAGCGGTGCTTCAAGAAGCGGACTCACCTGGTGGAACACCTTCACCTGCACTTCCCGGACCCCAGGCTGCAGTGCCCAAACTGTCAGAAATTCTTCACCAGCAAGAGCAAGCTGAAGATCCACATGATGCGTGAGACTGGGGAGAAGACCCACCAGTGCCCGCATTGCCACTACAGCTCTGTTGAGAAGAACGCCCTCAACAGGCACATGGCCAGCATGCATGAGGACATTTCCAACTTCTATTCAGATGTCTACTGCTGCCCTGTATGCAAAGAGAAGTTCAAGCTCAGCCACGCTCTTAAGGAACATCTGAAGACCCACAAAGCAGAGCACAAGCAACTGAGCTGCTTCCAGGCAGGGTGCAGCTACTGCACGGAGGACCGCAAAGAGTTTCTGCGGCATGTCCGGGAGGTGCACGGCATTAAAGCTGTGGAGTGCAAGTACTATGCCTGCTCCCTGCTCTTCCCATCTGCAGAGGTCATGGAGGTGCATCGCAAAACACACTACGCCTTCCACTGCCAACAGTGTGATTTCATCTGCTCCAACAAGCACATCTTCCGCAAACATAAGAAGCAAGGCCACCCAGGAAGTGAAGAGCTCCAGTGCAGCTTCTGCCCCTTTGCCACGTTCAACTCTGTGGAATTCCATGACCATGTTGGCAAGATGCATGCTAGTGAGAAGATACACAAATGCACTGAATGCAACTTTGCCACTGCGCACAAGAGGGTCCTCATCCGCCACATGCTGCTCCATACAGGCAAGTTTTCTTCCTCTGTGATGACTAGAGCTCTCCTTTGAGAGTCCGTGCTTGACAGTCTCCCATAGTGCTGAGTGGCATTCCTGTAATGCTTTGGAAGGCTGACCCGTAGTCCTGAGCAGAGATTGACAGTTGACAGTCTGCAGCCCACAATTTGCTTGTCTGCAAATAGATTAGAATTTAGAGGCTTCCTATGGGCCAAAGTATTCCCATTTTCCTGCAGTCTCTCCCATTCCTTTCCTTCAAGGTTAAAGAAAGAAGGCAGCGTGAGACTTCTTCCAGCTCCCATGCCAAACTAGTTTGTGTGCCTGGGACTCAGGATTCTCAGCACATGCTCCTGGTCGCCTTAGGTGCCCCTGCCTCCAAATTTTACACTCTCCCAGAATCCACATTCAGAGCGGTTATTTCTTGTCCCATCTCATCCCTTGTCAAAGTACTTGAATTTCGTAATCGGAAGAAACTGAGAGTATTCAGGAAAACAAATGTATCAAATTATAAAGAAGGTATCCTTCCTGACAAATTCCATTCTTCTGATTATACTGTTGGCAGCCTCCCCTAGAGAAATTAAGATTTTTCTAACAAGGAGGGATCATAGGTATGCAGTGGTACCTCTTTCCAAAAGTCAAGCAGTGTGAAGTAGTTCATTCTGTTTATACAAGTAGGGCTTGACTATTGATGATGGCCATATAGAAATATTCATCCACAGCTTCTGGTTTGCTCTGTGACTTTAGGAGAAAAGCCTCACAAATGTGAGCTGTGTGACTTCACTTGCCGGGATGTGAGCTACCTTTCTAAACACATGCTGACCCACTCCGATGATAAGAACTACATGTGCACTGAATGTGGCTATGTGACAAAATGGAAGCACTACCTGAATGTTCACATGCGCAAGCACACAGGAGATCTCAGGTACAGATAGTCTCCCCGCTTCCCTCCCTAGGTTTTATGTGAGCCGCCTCGAGCCTTCGGGGGGAGGCGGGATATAAATAAAATAATAATAATTAATAGGTTTGCTTCCTAAATCATATCCAGCCAGGACAGGCGACAGTAGCATGTCCATTATGCCAAAGCAATACCTATGCAGAACTGAGGCCATGTTTGGGCCAAGGGACATAGATATCTATGGGTCAAAATCAGAAGTGTTCGTATGTTTAAGAGCAGGTTCAAGGGTTGACTGGGAGACCTTGTTAAGACTTTTATGGATCTAGTCTGAATTCATAACTTGAATATACTGTTATCATCAGGGTAAAACCATAAATCCAAAACTATTTTGAGAGTAGCAATGAATAAATAAGCATAAAGAAATGTCACAGCACATCACAAGCCAATGATAGCCTTGTAAGTTCTGATTCCCATATGTGTTGCTTGTTCAAATCTGCCACAGACCTCTGGCTTTTAGGATAGCAATATTGCAGAATCAGACCCATGAGAGGCAGTAATCCATTTTAATGTGTGAGCTTGTCCTAAAGGGAATTCTGCCTAGAAAAAGCAGAATTAGTAAGGGACAGTCTTGATTCAGGATGAAGTTGCTTGGGTTGTCCTCCACATGTTTGGGACTGATGAGGTGATGCATCAAGGAGTCTCCAGTTGGTTGAAGTAGAGTCTACTAGGAAAACAAGTGACATGATTCAAAACATTTGTCAGGGCAATACACTTTTGTGTAATGTTAATCTGTTTTGAACTTGATCAAGTGACAGTTTTTGAGAGACATGGAAGTCCTGTATGAGTCTCTCTACCTCCTTCCACAACGCAGAAAAGGTGTACAGCAAGCGTAAAGTTACTTTCTCAAGCTCTTATTTTTTCTTCAAAACATTTGTTTGTTTCAGGAAGCCATTTCCTTTCTTGAGAAAACCCATTCCTCCCTTGTAGTAGAACACAGACCTCTGGGATTTACCTTGGAGCTCTGGACATCTGCCCATCCTGGCATAGAGAACTGAGCAGTGCTGGAAGTCCCCATGATAAAAAGAGCCACTTGGTTTGGACTTGGGGATTTCAGATTTCAACTTGGCATGCAACTATTGAGTAGTCTGAGCAAATAATTTCTCAGTTTCCCAGCTATGAAAAGGGGATGATAACTGATTTAGCAGGGCTGTTGTTCAGTGGTGATTACTGCTGGCTTGCTAAAAGAATGCGGAAACTGTAAAGCATTGCTGCCCCTTCTCTGCCTGACCCGCTTTTCTCTTTGTGCCAAGGTACCAGTGTAACCAGTGCTCCTACCGCTGCCATCGGGCTGACCAACTAAGCAGCCACAAGCTACGCCACCAGGGCAAGTCCTTGATCTGTGAGGTGTGCGGCTTTGCTTGCAAGCGCAAGTATGAGCTGCAGAAGCACATGCAGGCAAAACACTCTCAGGACTACCAGATGCCCGTCTTCCAGTGCCAGTATTGCAGCTACCAGACCAAGTACAAGCAAGCCCTGCTCAACCATGAGAACTGCAAGCACACCAAACAGAGGGAGTTCCGCTGTGCCCTCTGCTCTTACCGCACTTTCAGCAACACTAGCCTCTTCTTCCACAAGCGCAAGGTCCATGGGTATGTGCCAGGAGACAAGGGCTGGCAGGATAACTATGCCAGCAAGGAGATAGAAGTCAACTCCACTGAGGTTGTGCTTGGCTATAACCTTACCATGACGCTGCGTTCCCAGTCCAGACCTGCTGTACATGGGAAGGAGCCGTGGCATGACAAAGCAAAACCCCTACTTCCAGAAGCTCAGGAGGAGTGCCAGCATCAACCGCCTTTCATCATGCCAGTCTTTGGGAATGGAAATAACACTGACACAGGGGCTGAAGAAGCTGTTGGAGGAGAGGACCATAACAAGGCAAACCTGGTCCCCCAAGGAGAACTCTCTGAGAAAGGATCTTCTGCAGGCTCCGGGGAGCCAGGCAATGTGAGCAGCAAGCTGGGTGGAAGTTGCACCCTGCACTTGGAGCCTTTCTGTAGTTCAGACCAGACTCTGGAACAGCTGGCCAAGGAGATGCCTGCAGCTCTGGCAGAGAAACAAGGTGCTCTGGACTGCAGGGAAATGGAGTCAGCCTATGAAGCTCTAGGCTCCAGAGATTCCCTTATATTGGAGGATAATGATCCCACCCTTGAAGATATACCGGACTTCGAGGATGAAACTGAAGTCCATGGGGATGAACAGTCGGAACAGGAGAAATATGTTGGTGCTGGTGCTGGTGAGAGCTGCGAAAAAGACACGCAGCAAGATCCAGGGGAAAAGGAAGAGGACAGGCAGAACTCTGAACCCCTGCAAATACCACCCAATCCTGAGCATGACGTAGGGTACAAAGAGCTGAGTGAACAGGAGACCTGGTCAAACATGTTAAAGCCAGATTCCCTCCAACCCAGTGTTTGCCCTGATTTTCACCTGGCTCCAGAAGGTGCTCTTCTCCATTCGGAAGATGCTTCCCAATCAGAATCTCTGCTTAAAGCTCTAAGGAGACAGGACAAAGAGCAAGCTGAAACCTTGGTGCTGGAAGGGAGGGTGCAGATGTTGGTGGTTCAGTCAGAAAACCCGGTATTCAAGTGTGAGAAGTGCTCCTACATCACCAGGAAGGAGAAGTCCATGTTAGTGCACTGCAAAGCAAGTTGCCAGGGCAGAAAGGGCCCTCTGGTATGCCAAGAGTGTGGAGCCATCTTCAAGCAGCAAAGAGGGTTAAATACTCATATCCTTAAGAAATGTCCAGTCCTTGTGAAAAAGAACAATGGCAAATTAGTCTGCCCGGATCAGTCTGTTGCTGGACATCCCAAGGAGAAGGATATGGAAATTGGGGAGGCAGAAAAGATTGGTGCAGGAGCCTTAAATGAGGCAGGGGTGAGCCAGCTGCAAGAGGGATCTGGGGAAGTAGGACCTGATGCTGCAGGCTGTCTGGCCACTGTGCAACTCCCTGACAAACAGAATCGGGCTGTGGATCAGCTAGATCAGCCACTTCAAGACATTCATGCGAGTGTCGTGAAAGACAAATGGTCACAGGCTGTCACAGAAAGAGCCACCCCTCACTCAGAAAAATACTACTTGGAGCAGGGCAAGTTCCACTGTAAATCTTGTTCATTCATCTGTTCCCGAGTGTCCACCATCCGTTCCCATGTACAGGATGGATGCCGTGGCCTGGAGAAGTTCTGCTGCCCCCTGTGTTCTGTGCCTTTTCGCTCCAAGAGAGCTCTGAAGATCCACCAGTCAGAGGAGCATATTGAAGCACAGCCTCTTAAGTTGCTCGAAGGGACCAAGGGCACCATTCCCCCAGAAGCAGAGGAGGAGCCCAAGAATGAGCAGACTGGGGGTGAGGGGCTGGGCCAGCCTGAGGCGGCAGCAGCAGCAGCAGCAGCAACGTCTCCCCATATAGCCCCTCTGCACAAGAGGCGGCGCTTTTCTTGCCCTACCTGCCCTTTTACGTGCCACCAGGAGCGCGCCCTGAAGACTCACAAGAAACGGGGATGCTTGAAGTTGGGCGAGTTCCGCTGCACTCTGTGCTCCTTCACTTCCAAGGCGGCCACAGCCCTGCGGCTGCACCGGAAGCTCCACCGGAAGTACTACCGTACACGCCCCCAGCTGGCCTGTCGCCAGTGTGACTTCACTTGCAAGCAAGCGCGCTGTCTGCGCCAGCACATGCGCATCAAGCACGAGGGCGTGAAGCCCCACAAGTGCCCTTACTGTGAGTTCAGCACGACGAGGCGCTACCGCCTGGATGCTCACCAGTCCTTGCACACGGGAGTAGGGCGCATTGCCTGCCCTACTTGCGACCAGACATTTGGCACCAACTCCAAACTGCGCATTCACCGCTTGCGTGTCCACGAGAAGAAGCCCACTCACTTCTGCCCGCTCTGCGACTACAGTGGCTACATTCAGAACGATATCACGCGCCACGTCAACAGCTGCCACCAGGGGGAGCTGAACTTTGCCTGCCCACGCTGCGAAGCCCGCTTCAGTTCCGACACGGCTCTCAAGCAGCACGCTCTGCGGCAGCACGAGGAGAAAGTCTCCTACAGCTGTCCACACTGTGCCTTTGTTTGCCACAGTGAGGCCACCCTCAAGTGCCACGTCCAGAAGCAGCACCCTCACCTGCAGTGCACAACCTGTAAGGAGACTCTGACGACCCGCGAAGAGCTGGAGGACCATAAGAAGCTGCACTTCAGCCACCGCTGTGACAGCTGCAGTTTTGCAGCCAAAGAGCGGCAGCAGTTAGTGAACCACTACCTGGAAGCCCACGAGCCCTCTGTGGCCGAGGAGAGGCCGCTCAAGTGCTCCTTCTGTGACTTTGCCTGCCACCACCAGCTGGTCTTTGACCACCACATGAAGGGCCACGGCGGGACTCGTGTTTACAAGTGCTCCGACTGCGAGTACACCACCAAGAACAAGCAGAAGATCACGTGGCACATCCGCATTCATACTGGGGAGAAGCCTTATAAGTGCCACTTGTGTCAGTACGCCTGCGCTGACCCTTCACGCCTCAAGGTGGGTTTGTTGCAGAAGGATTCTGGAACATCTCTGCAGAAATTGAAGCTCATTTGACACAGCAAAGGGCAGGGGGACGTCAAGTACATGGTGAAAAAGGGGCAATTCCTCTTTAAAGTGATACTCACAAGAGGTTTAGCATGGTTGGCCCTCTCTGGCTTCTAACTAGGAATGGGCACCAACCGGCTCATGAACAAATGTTCATGATGAATTTTGGCCAGTTAGTGGTTGACAAGATTAAGTTTGGGGCAAGTCAACCAGCAGGAACTTTGCATGACGTTGCCAGTTTGTGCTGGTTCATGAACTGATACATTTCCAGACAGACTAAGCAGAGGCAATCTAAATGCTTACAGAACTTTTGAAGCAACAGGGGATGTGGAACTTGGGTGGCTTGTAGAGAAACATCTGGGGGAGGTCCCCTGCTACTCTGATGTCTCTGGCTTGCGCAGGATCCATTCTATGCACTCCTGAACCTGTGCCTGTTAAACAGCGCTTTCCTTAAAGGCCATAACTCAGATCCTGTAAATCCAATCCCTACCAAACAGGGAGGGCAGGTAGAGGAGAATTAGCTAGAGTTCCTCTGCAAATTTATTGACTCTGGGTTGGGTAGGATCTGTTCTACTGGGTCACAAGCCTCATGAACAAAATCAGTTCATTTAGCTCCTAAAAGTTTTGAGAGTTTGTGATTCGTGAACCAGGCACACCATAAACCAAACCACATTTTCCGGGTTCATGCCTGTCCCTATTTCTAACACAGTGTGTGGAAATCCATTTATATTAAAGCTCAGTCAGACTTTCTGGACAACATTCCTTTTCCCCATATAGCCTGCTGTCTTGTCTGTGGCAGACAGTGCATACTTGCCCTTGTAATCTTCAGTTCTCCTTTTCCTTCATAATCGCTTTCCTACCACTTTTCCTAATGCGGGGTCACATGGCCATGACTGAAAATTGTAGGTGACAGATAATCTGTCTCTTCCTTCAGCATAGGATTTCTTTCAGAGAGTGACAATCAGCCCCTAGCACCACTGTGACTATCCAATAGCCCTTCTCCCACTTTTGAGCTCAAATTATATATTTGGGGATCCATCCATGGCTCCCCAACATCATATAGAGTTTGGTATTCTACCTGTTATACCAGAGTAGATTATGTTTATAATATTGAAGGAAAGCACACAGAAGTGCTTGTGAGGTCTCACCTGTGACCCCTGACTCTTCTTTCCATCTGTCCAGTATCACATGCGCATCCACAAGGAAGAGAGGAAGTACCTTTGCCCGGAGTGTGGCTACAAATGCAAGTGGGTGAATCAGCTGAAGTACCACATGACAAAACATACAGGTAAGTGCTGGGCAGAAGTGAGGAGGGCTGCCCCCTGGGGAGGGGTGGCGAGGGCAGCCATTATGCCTCATGCGGGAGGAAGCTTCACAGGGCTGCCTTGTCTCTTCTCCTGGAGAGAGTCCCTTTGTACCTTGCACAGACACTTCTTGGTTCCTCCTTGAGTTGATAAACATTTCTTGCAGTTGTCAGATCTGTGAAAGGTGTGGTGATCTGTAGGGTCCTTGCAGAGATGTCTTGATGATTTGTTCTGTGACATTTTCAATTTGCTATTTACCTGCTCACCAGGGAGAAATGTGAGTGACCCCTGGGGTAAGCACCTGCATGGTTCATTGTGCATGGCCTACTTGGAGGCACCCTCGTGAGATTGGATCCAATCATAAATAGAACAGATTTACATAAGGCCTCTTTGTGTGTTCCCTTTGTACCTTTCTGTGCCCCTGCAAAATGCTCTTGAGGGTTTGGGGCTCTCTGAAAAAATGTGCAATTTGGCATGGAAGGTTGTAGTGGGAAGGGGGAATTGGCAGAAATCCCTTCCTCAGACACACCCAAAGAAGAGAGCAGTAAGAAGAGACCAAAATGTGAATCCCTGCTGGTCCCTCTCTTGCGGTAGCATAAAATTAAAGCAATGCACTGTATTCAACATTGCCTGTTTAAAAGACAGAACACAAATGCTTGGCTGTTAGTACTTTCCAGTATAGGTGTGTGGCTGTTTTTACAATCCCCAATCCTCCTCTTCCTATACACAATGTGGCAGCACAACCCCACTGACCTGTGAGTCCCACTCCATTCAGGCCACTGAGGCATCTGGCTGCTTCCTCCATCACAGGACCCTAGAAGAAGTTGTTCTCTGGCTCCTACTTTAGTATGCTGCCACCAACTGGCCGTTTTAGGAATTGTCCACTAAGAGGGCCAGTATGCCCAGCTTCTGTTCAACATTGCTATTCTAAGGCTCCATGTGGTGCCTGCATCTACTTGCTACCGAGCCACTGGTTGCCACAGGGACAGCTTACTTCATGCACACTTCCAGGGGAACCGTGGTCTCTTGACTAACTGCTTCCTTTTTCCTGGTGCTCTTTTCAAACAGTATGTTCAAACTGCAGAGGTTCACGTGGTACAGAGAACAGCTTCCAGCATTTAAAATCGTAAATAACCTATTAAAAGTAAAATAATTTCACATACACTCACTGCACAGCAATGGATTGAGCAAGGAACACAAAGGAAAGATGGGAAAACATGCTGCTGTGTCCCTCATCTCTCCTACATGCCCTAACTGGCTCTAGCATAAGCTCTTTAATTTAGAAGCGACAGTTCACCAAAAGCTTCCCATTTCCGTGGAGTCTTTGTTCAGGCAGGCAACCCTTTTGTCAGCTCCAGGTGGCACTGGCAACCATCAGGATGGAGCTTAGATGGGAGAGATCCCTCCTGAAGAGGGCATCAGCCAAAAGAGCCCCCCTTCCTCTGTGCCAAAGGGTTTTGTGGTCTCTGCTCACCCCTTGTAGATCAAAGGATCTTTTCTGAAGCCGTCAGGAAGAATGCAGTCTGACTTCCCCTCACCCCCATTTAGGTGTCAAGAGTCTAGCTAAAGTGTATGCTGACCATTTCACAGTCCCCAATCTAGGGGGCTGTTACAGTTTCAGAAGCTTTGATGGTTGGTACCAGGCAGGGGTGTGCAAAAACATCCAAAGAAAGAAACCACTGCTAATTGGGTATACTGAATCTGAAAAATATCAGTAAACCAAACACACACACACACACTTGGGCAATCCTTGGGAGCAAAGCTTCTTCCTTCCTAATAGGAGGGGAAAAACACTTTAAAATCTAAATGTGGGGTGATTGTCAAGCCGCCAAACCCAAAGTAAAAAGATATCTCTCCATACATTGTTCCCTCTCCCTCGGTGTATTTTGCTTCTCTTTTGCCGCTGCTCCAACTTTCCCTGCCCCCCTCCTGAAAAAACAAATTAAAACCATATATATTTGTCTTTGAAATAAATGAAGAGAAACGTTCCCAGCGGACGCTTTCTTTGTTTTGAATGCAGAAATACACATACATGCACACTCGCTCTCTTTTCTGGGTTACTGTACAGCAAATATGTAGCTTTGAATGATAAACTGGACCAGCAGATATTAATGGGGCAATTTGGAGGACTCACAGCACCAGGCTAGTAGTAATGGGTGCTAAACAACCCTGTTCTTTAACAGTTGAGGGAATGTGTGAGTTGCCTATGCTGGGAGCCTCCCAGTTCCTCACCCAAGGATGAGAAGGAAAGTTTGCTGCACTTTTAGTGTGCTCTAAAGTAGTTGGTGGGATGACCTGGCTGGTGCTTGGACAGTTCCTCAAGTGGAGACAAGTTAACCAGCAAAGAGCTGCATGAAACTTCTGGCAACATCTGGAAATTGGCGGTTTAGAAGTGCAAATCTGATCCCTGACATGCAGCATATTGTAATAGCTTCAGCTTATGCAAACTCCTTGCTGGGGGCAATTGCGAGACCATTATGGTTTGAATAGTACTTTTGCTATGGTGCAAGGAAGGTCTTAGAAATGGGGAAATCCCAGCACATCTCTGGATTTTGGGCGAGCGAAGCACTGTTTCTAGGAAATCTTAGCACCATCAAACCATTTTATTTCCACTGGATGGATACTGTGTCTTGGGGGTGGGGTGGAGGGCTGGTCTGCTGACTGCATTGCCATGAATCAGTTGCTTGCAGCCAGAGTTCCTGGCAGTTTAGGGAGCTGCAATGCAGAGTGGGGATTTAGGGGCATATTCAGACATGTGCTGCTCAGTCTCCAACCTGTGGCTTTGAATGCTCAGGGGCAAGGTAGAATATTCCTTTGGAAGGGGACCACTCATGCCTGGAAGTCTGGCTCTGATGCGGAGGCAGCGCCGGTCTTCCCCACTTCTGACGTGTCGCTCTCTGCTTCCCGTGCAGGAATCAAGCCATACCAGTGTGACGAGTGCAAGTACTGTACCAACCGAGCGGATGCCCTGCGCATCCACAAGGAGACACGCCACCGGGAGGCCCGCTCTTTCATCTGCGAGCAGTGTGGGAAGGCCTTCAAGACCCGCTTCCTGCTGAAGACTCATCTGAAGAAACACAGCGAGGAGAAGCCGTATGTCTGCAACGTCTGCTACCGGGGCTTCCGGTGGGCAGCGGGCTTGCGGCACCATTACCTCACCCACACCAACGAACACCCTTTCTTCTGCCGCTACTGCAGCTACAAGGCCAAGCAGAAGTTCCAAGTGATCAAGCATCTGCAGAGGCATCATCGTGAGCAGGGCGGGACCGAGGGGGACCTCAGCAAAGGGGTGGGCAAAGACCCCAGCACGCTTACTGTCCATCTGCATGACGTCCAGCTGGAAATTTCCCCCTCCAAACACCCAGGGGAAGGGGAGGCTGAGGTGTTGCCACACAGCTAACTTAAGACAGACAGATGGACTTAGAGGACAGGACTGCTATGCTGTATTCGTCATGAGCCATAGGAAGCAGAGGTCCAACGAGGGCACAGAGAACCATGTCCAAGCCATTTCAAGCCCAGTGGGACAAACACAGGCCATTCTGGGCCAATGTATGCATTTGTGTATGTTTATAGGCATATCTGTATATCTGATGTAAAGGATGTGACTGTATAAAAGGGAGCTTAAGCATTGTTTGCAACTAGGATGGCACTGGATTTCTTTGGGTTTGCACACTAGAATTGAAGTCACTGACTTTGTTGAACCATGGGCATTTTTGGAGTTCCAAGACTAGGCAGCGGGTGCCACCTCGAAATGCCAAGCCAGGTTGTGCCTTATGATGCCAGCAGGTTGTCACTATTCATTCAAAGGCGATGCCTCCTGGTCTCTTCTGAAATACCTCCCACATTGTGAAGGTTGAGGAAAGGTACAATCAGCTCCTTGCTCTGGGAAAGAAAAAAGTGGACACCAGGAAATGCATTGACTGACAGGCCCCGCAAAGCCAAGGAGCGCACCACATTAGGGATTACTGTAGTAGAGCAACAAAGGTTTGTGTGTAGGGGGGAGAGGTAATATGAAGACAGGGTATGATGGAGGCCGTGTGGTCAGGGCATGGATCCAGGTTGGACATAATGAAGTTTTTTTTCAGCTCCTAAATGGTGAGAGCATTTGCTTAAGAGCTTTTATGAGGCTTCTCCCTTGTGACAAGATAGGCTTATGTAGCTGTGCATAATTGATCTTGTCTATCACAGGGCTATAACCCTCACTGGGAAAGCTTGATCTTCTAAGACGGGTAGTCAAACTGCGGCCCTCCAGATGTCCATGGTCTACAATTCCCAGGAACCCCTGCCAGCATTTGCTGGCAGGGGCTCCTGGGAATTGTAGTTCATGGACATCTGGAGGGCCGCAGTTTGACTACCCCTGTTCTAAGAGAAGCCGCATGTTCAAGCAGAATTTCAAATCGGCATGTATTCTTTTTTTGGTGACGAGGCAACTAAAAGCTTCTGGTGGGGCTGGGATTGGAAACAAAGATCTGCCTTGGCGCCCCTTGCCTCTGGTGTTCCTGTTAGTCTGAGCTGCCACTCCTGGACAAACCCAAGGTGCAGTTTGCACATAGTGCAGCTGCAAATATTTGAAGTAATGTTCTTTTGTGGCGGAGCAGAATGAAAAATGCCTGCTTCTGTTTTGTAGTCTGCGGAAGGATTCAGGATTATGAATGACTTCGCCTCCCCTTCCTGCCACAATATGAAATTAAGTCATTAATTGCCTCTTCCCAAGAGTCTCACTTTTAAGGTTTTTAAAACACATTTTAGATGTAAAGTTGGTGAGGTGTTGTGGGGATGGGGGTGAGAAGTCAGGGGGAGCATCAAGGATTGTGGATGTCCTACGCTCATCCCTCTGATCTTGTGGATATGTTACCCCAGTTTTCTGGGGTAAAGAAATCCAAATTATGCAACCAAAACCAGTCAGTCAAAGCTTATAAAATTTTGCATTCATTATGTAGTGACAGAATTTTTCCCCAAGGTAAGAACATGTTTTTCCCCATCCGTGGAACTGTAGCCCTTCTGCTTCAGCTAGTTATTCTTGCCCTCACTTTTTCTGTCAATTTCCCCCTACTTTGCCATCTCCATTAAAGTATAACCAAAATTCGGCAGACAGAAAATGTAGTGCAAAATCAAGTGGTCTTCCAATCCTACACTACTTTTGAACCTTTAAAAATCACTACTTAGTTTGAAAACTTAAAAATAAGGAGAGATGGTGCAAATGCTGAGATTCAAAGAATTGTACAGGCAACAATGAGTATGATTAAGGCTGAATCACTTTCAGCACAGTTGCTTTTACAAAACAAACCAATTTGTTCTTGCCTACAATGGCTCTTGCTGATGCAATTAATAAAGCCCCTTCCCCTGCCAACTGGATCCATCACTGAGATGATCTAGGGAGGCCTTCACTTAACAATGAATTAAAAATGAACGAAAGAGGTAAGTGTCCTACTTCCATCTTATATTCTAATAGCAAAGTCCATAAATCTGATTACTGGAGCTGTGAAGAGGCCAGACGGTGAATTGAAGCTATAAGTCCTACCTACTGACCTCCAATAGTTCTCATAGACCACACCTCCATCTGTTCCTATGAAGTTCTGTGCTGATTTGTTCTATGTTAATATAGAAATAGAACATATTCCATTATGGGGAAAGTGAGGCCTTTCTATCCTCTTCCCCTTTCTTTGCACTATGTCCATGAGAGGCAGAATCCTTATTCTAGGCTGATTTATCAGCAGGGCTGGTTTATGTCGCATGTGCTACAGGCCCCACAGTGCCTTCCCCTGCTCCCCAATGGATCAGGGCTGTTGCCTCTCTCCTCCCCTCTGTTCCCTCTTTAAGGACATTTGGAGTGATGACCCTGCACACGCAGTCTGGCTGTTTCCACCGCAATTGTACTCTGCTAGGGCCCGCAAATCCTTAAACTTGCTCTAATGCTACAGGCCCTAAAATAGTAGCTGGTGGGGGGGAGAATGTAAATTATCTGTGGATCCAAGTCTGGACACTTTTCTAGCCAAATCCACAGAAGCAATCAGAAGAGATTAGGGGAGACCTCTGTCATCCCCTTGTAATTCAAGCTCGGCTTTCACCTTTCAGCATAGGCCATTGATTTTCTTTCAGGAAACTGCAAGTGGAACAATGATCTATCTGCTTTATGTGTTTCTAAATTCCTTTGTGGGAAGGAAATCATATTGATTATGCACAATTTCAATTTCAAGAGGTGTTCAAAGAACAGATAATGTGTTTTATAAGTAGACTTTAGCTGGCAGGTGTGTGGGAGCCTCCAAGCACGTCACTATACGGCCCAACACTACAAAGGGATTGTGCCACTTTCATGAATCACCACAAAGACAAAAGACTGGCAAGATTATTGCTGGACAACTAATTACACTTGCTTGAAATTAATTTATGCTCCTTGAAATTGCTAATTGAAAGTACCATGTGGTAGCCGAAAAGGTCTCTTATGCAACAGACTTCAGTGGAATTCCACTGGCCTAAACCCTAAGGCTTTAAATTTTATTGGTTTGTGGCTAAGGTTTGTGGTGTGATATTATTGGGCCCACATCCAGCCTGTGCTGAGGCAGCTGCACTGGTTACCAATTGCTGTCCGGATCCGGTTCAAGGTTCTGGTTCTAACCTTTAAGGCTTTACGCGGGCTGGGACCCACATACCTGAGGGACCGCCTAGCACCCTATGCCCCCCGCAGGGATCTGCACTCTGCGAGTGAGAATCTTCTGGTCGTTCCCGGCCCTAGGGAAGCACGCCTAGCCTCGACAAGGGCCACGGCCTTTTTGGTCCTGGCCCCCACCTGGTGGAATGAGCTCCCGGGTGAGCTGCGGGCCCTGTGGGACCTTTCAACGTTCCACAGGGCCTGCAAGATGGAACTCTTCCGCCAGGTCTATGGTTGAGGCTGGGGCTGCTGGGGTACATTGACTGCT
This sequence comes from Paroedura picta, assembly GCF_049243985.1. Taxonomy (NCBI): domain Eukaryota; kingdom Metazoa; phylum Chordata; class Lepidosauria; order Squamata; family Gekkonidae; genus Paroedura; species Paroedura picta. The sequence goes on along the minus strand of NC_135370.1, from coordinate 72,578,841 downwards.
CTCCCCGGGCTTCTTCTTGAACATTGTTGACTTTCTCCTCCACCCCCCCTTTTTTAGGAAGGGGGGTAGGAAGGGGATATTATTGTGCCGCCAGGTTGTGACATTTTAAAGTCTTTTAATGGGAGTTTTAATGGGGTTTTAAGACACTAACCCGCCACGAGCCATTTGGGAGTGGCGGGAAATAAATCAAAATAATAATAATAATTAATTATTATAATAATTATTATAATAATAATTATTATTATTATTTGGATTTATAACCCGCCACTCCCATAAGGTTCGTGGTGGGTAACAGCATATAAAACCCCATAAAACCTCTAATACATAAAAACACCCCAACACACAATCATATCATCCAACCCAACAACGGCGACATTACCCAAGGATAAGGTGACCAGATTTTAACATTGGTAAAGTGGGACACATTGACTAGGGGAGGGGGGGTTCTTGATTTAAAATTTGGTCTATATGGAGCAACAAAAATTTTCATAGAATGCACAGAATGCAAAAATAGTATTGTAATATGTTTTAATTTCAACATAAGTAAATTTGCCAAGTGCCCCCAGATGTCCCTCCAAAAGTGGGACAATCTGGTCACGTTACCCAAGGAGGAGACGAGGGATCACTGCATGCGTAACCCTGAAAAGAGAAGCGAAGAGGGGAGGTCCGATCTTACAAGGAGGCGCTGGCCTCAGCCATAGGCGTGGTGGAAGAGCTCCGTCTAGCAGGCCCTGCGGAAAGCTGATAAATCCTGTAGGGCCCGCAGCTGTTCCAGGAGCTCATTCCGAGGGCCGAGAAGGCCCTGGCTCTGGCTCTGGCTCTGGCTCTGGCCCTGGCCCTGGCCCAGGCCAAATGCACCTCCCGGGGGCCAGGAATCACCAACAAGTCCCCGCAGATCGAATATGATTCCCCCCCCCCATTATGAAATTGAATCAACTGACAACTTTGATGCAAAGTTGGTTTTCCAGGACTCCTCTGCTTGACTGGTGCAACATTCCTAATTGCTAAAGAAGTTAAAACTTTAATTTCTGTCTTCCACAAATACCACAAAAAAACCTAGAAAATAACAGCAACCTTAAAAGTAACAGAACTTCAGCAGCCGGGGGGAAGCTGGAATGGGATATCTGCTGAGCTTGGTAGCAGATGCCCAGCCACCATTCCAGATATCAAGGTTTCAGCACAACATAGCAGTAGGGATAACTGTCCCTAGGTGGGACCTGGGGATCCCTAACAATTACAGGTCATCTCCAGGTGACAGAAATCAGTTCACCTGGAGAAAATGGCTGCTTTGGAGGGTGGATTCCTCTAATGAGGTCCCTCCCTGCCCCAAATCCCTCCCACTACCAGCTCCACCCCCCAAATATCCAGATATTTCCCAAGCCAGAGCTGGCAGGAACAAAGCAGGAACCCAACTGGGTGCAGAAAGGAAGGAAGAAATGCTGGCAGAGAAAGGAAATGACAAGGAGCTATGAGTTTCATGGTTACAGGGAGACTTTGGCCCAGGTCTCATTTTCCTCAAGTGAGTCTAGTCACTCAAGTCCAGCAGGCACCTCACTGTAAGGGCAGCATTTGGGATCAGAAGCACTACAGTGGTCCCCTGGAAAAGGGACCCATGGCTAGGGATGAAACAAAGAGTGAAATGTTGCCAGGGTATAAAATTGACAGCCTGGAAATCTCCTGGGATTACAATTGACCTCCAGATTACCGAGAGCAGTTCCTCTTGAGAAAATGGCAGCTACAGAGAGTGGACTCTGTCATTAGAGTTAGCTGAACTCCTTCTCTTCCTCAAGCCCTCCCCCAGGTTGTACCTGTAGTCCTGGTTTCGACCAGGCCGGGAGGTTGGCAAACCACTCCCCTTAATGGCCGAACCTGGGATTGCACTCCAAGTTAATTAGGCTTTGGCTTTTTGCCATATAAGGTTGTGGAATGTCCGCTGATCTCTTGCTAGGGGTTTCGTATGACCTGACCAATTGGGTGCACACACACTCCTCAGAAATGTTCTTTGTCTACCTCTGAATAAATAAAGCTATGCCATGTGCTCGAGAGGCCTTTTTACCCTTTGTGCGTTTTCTCTGGCCATAAACCCACAAGTACCCCCAAATCTCCAGGAGTTGGCAGCCCTAGTCAAGGGAAGTGGCTATGGAGCTTCTGCATGACAGGTTTTACTGCCAGCCTTATTGATATATTCCTAAAGGGACATCGAGGCTCTTACCAAGATACAAGGACTTTAGGGTAGGTTATGTTTTTCCAGTTCTGCTAGGCCTTTATATACTTTCACCTCATTACAAACTTTTACTACAGTAATAGGATTGTTATGATTCATAGACTGTTTCCCCCTCTCCCACCCCAGTAGTTTGGTCTGTTCTTTTAATTACTATTTTTAATTAGGTAAATCAGGCTGTAAAGGCCTGAGCCTCCAGATATACAAAGGAAACAGTATTTGGAAGAGAATGGCATTCATGCATTGCTAAAGATATTGTATCTGTAAAGATACCTGAGATAAGCAAAGGAAGAGTTTGGAACAGAGTAGGAACATCTGTCCTGAGCAAATGGACCTTTTGCATAGGGAAAAAGCAAAGCAAGGTGAGAAAAGTACATGCCGTAATCAAGCAGGATCATTGTGCGGGATCTTGCATGGTTAGAGTGCTGTTTCCATGTTGGTTGCAGTTCAAGAGACCCAGCAAGTTTCAACTTGAAATGAAGAACAATATTTGGAGTACCAAATGCCTCGTCCTCTTGGCTAGCCTTGCGACAAAGTCTCTTGCCTGTTGGTTTTCCACCTCCAGGGCTCTGTTGCTACCTTGCACGACTTATTTTACTTAGTAAATGTCCTCAAAAGCCTTGCTCCTGTCCTCTTCTGCTTCCTTTGACTGTTGTGTAAACAATTGAAATAGGTCAGCAGGAGATTTAAAGCAGTGGGGTTCAAATGCTGCAGAATCAGGCTCCTCTTGAGAAATACAAATCAGGCCATGAGCAAAAAGGAGAGGTTGAATGGCTGTACACACTTAAATGGGTCAACGTGTGTAGATCCTCTTAAATGCTTCTGGGGAAATGAGAAACATTGAGGGAAACTAGAAGGGATCTGACATCTTTGTAGAACACCAAGTAATTTATCTTTGGAAAGGATTCTTTCTATCTAAGTGTATCTTAGCTGGGAAAAGAGAAATCCATAAGGCAAGAGACGGATTCAGGCCTAGCCAACTATATGTATCAAAATTGGGTAAATTGTGGCAGCTGCTGGAGCTCCTTGGTAGAGGTTTAACATGAAAGGCAATCCCATGGGGCAGAGAAGATGACTTTGTACATTTTCCCACCCTGAAGGTAATGCTCGAGAAACTGATGGCCTGTGGTGACCTTCCTTGTTGTGATAAAGATCTGAATCTGACTTTCCTTGTTCCTGATTGCCTACAGCAGATTTACATTCACAGTGGCATCCATCGCACATTGCTTGTTGTCCTATCGCTTGACAATTTCCAGCACAAAATGTGAACTGCCTTCACTAGACTATCATCATTAGCATATTCATACATGGTTTTTGATGAGCAGTGCCTGGATTATGCATCCATGCTATCATTTCATGCTTCTACATTTCATGCATTTGTAGCCTCAGCTGCTAAGTAGGTGCCAGGATAGGTCTGCACATGGAACAGGACTACAGAGAAACAGAAATCCTTTGACTTTTAGACAATTGAGATGAATTTTCATGAGACAAAAAGAACTCAAATGCACAGGTATATATATAACTTGCTCTGGTTTGTGGAGGAACTCTTTTGCAGCAGTTCAAACCCTTTGGCTTATCCACCCGGTGTTGTTTATTATGGCCAGGCACTTCCGGAAAATGTGATCATCGGCTGGCTGACCCTGCTTCAATGATTTCGGCCAGACTAGTCCTACTTCCATAGCTCACTGAGAAATGGTGAGGCAGACCTCAGACAAAAAGATGCCCTGGGCAAAGTGACTGAAGGAAGTTTACTGATACTGTCAAAGAGACACATCTGCCCAGCAACATGTTTACTTCCAATATACAGCAGCCTGATTTGTTCTTGGGGCAAAGGGGAGGTAGATGTAATAGCTGAATCATAGCAATAAACGGACTTAGATGGTATGTGTTCTTGAAGGGCTTGATAATCTGTGCAAATCGCAATGTAAAAAAAAATAAAATTATACAAAAATATTTTTCAAAAATAAATATAGTAGTGCAAAGTAGCTTCTTAAGTCCAGTTCTTCCTAGGAACAGTAGAAGAAGGCAGAAAGGGTACTACGGTGTCTTTCCAAATGATTCTTGTCCAACTTCCCCACACCCACTGGTAAGAGAGGGCGGAGTTGCCTTCTGAGGGGTAGCAGGGTGGTCTAGTCAATCTCAGTGGACAGGTCTGCCATCCGGATGTGAACAAAAAGGGATGCTGGAGGGATCCCTGTGCCATCCTTGGAAAGAAGATGGATGTGGCGGTATCCTGTATGGAAGAGAGAAAAGAACAACACATGAGCTAACTTTATACCGAGTCAGAATGGTTGTCCATCTAGCCTAGTAAGGTTGATTTTGACTTGCAGTAGTTATTCTAATCTTCTGGCAGGGATCTGCAGGAGACAAAAAGTAAATAGAGTGATCCTGAGACTACTGCATGCAAACAATGAGCTTCATACCCTCCACTATTTTACAAACAGAAGAAACATCTTTATTTGTTTCTATAAAGTGCTTCTTTCCCGGGCCCATTCTGCACACATTGGATAAGGCACTTTCAATGACCTTTTGTAGCTGGAATTCCTGTGCAGAACAGGAAAATCTATGTCTAAAGTGCATTGAAAATGCACTATCTAATGTATGCTGAATTGGCTCCAGTGTCCCCAGTCCCTTTTTGGATTTATATAAGTTGTACTCTACTGCTCATTTCATTCATGTTTCTCTGAACAGTTTGGGCACTTGGGGGTGGGAATACAAAACTCTGCAACTTGGTTTGAGAACCATAGTAATAGACAGGATTAAATTTCAATCGTATGCTGACCTTCTAAATACCAAGAAAGGGAATAACACAAAGGTTTTTCTTGGCATAAGATGACTTTTAGCCATGCTGCTGACTCATACTGTGAGTTGTATGAAGGGACTGATCTGCTCGGGAATCACAAGCCAAAACAGCAGCCAGCTGGACATACATACTTTGCACTGGGAGAGCAATTAACACAGCAAAAGTGCACAGCCTGATTAAAGATTTAGGAACTAACTGTTGGCAGAGTTGGATATGCAGAGAGAGCAGAACACCAGGCTTCTTAAAGAAGAAGACAGCTTTTATTAAGAGAGATAACTTTGTGTGGGGGGGAAGAGAGAGAGAGAGAGGCCTCAGTAACTGTTCTGTTATTTGCAGTCATTCTAAGCAGGGAGGAAGTGTGCTCAAAGGAGAAGGAAGTCTCCTGCTGGAGACTGGAGGAGATCATTTGAAAATCGTCAGGAAGTTCCTACTCTAACTATGCTAAATACACAACTCTTCCAAAGCCTCCTGCAGGACATTCCTTATATTCTGCTCAATTGTGTGCACCACAGATCTTGCATATTCCAACACCAACATACTTGATAGGAAAGAGGAGAAACAGAGACAGGTTTCTAACTACATATCTGCCTGAGAGAGTAGATTGAAGTGTGGAACTTCTGAGAAGGAAGAGGAATTGCTGTAAGAGTAGCAATCTGGAGGAATGACACTTAATAGTGCTGCCTTCACCTAATTGCTTTCACCTAATTTTCTTCTTGATACCCCCTTCAAGGTCTTCTTTTTTGTACACCAGACATTTTCTTTCCCAACGCTTTGAAGGGAAGCAAGTTCAGTTGACTTCCACTGTGATGTGTGTGGTTGCACTGTTGTCACCCTGTGTGCTGCCATTTGACGTAGCCAAGTAACTACATTTTTTTTTAAGGATACAGGTTGCATATACCTTAGCATTCTAAACAAATAATCTTCCCTGTTTGATACTTAATGCTCACAGAAGCAAACAGATCCTGAATTATTTGTAGGATACTCTCATAAGGCAAGCCTGTGCTAGCCTCAAGCAGCCAAGGTGCTGACACCAGACACTCACCTGCTTTGACACTAGTAAGAGGAATTGTGTACTGCCCCACAAAGTCATTCCGTGATGCCTTGTCATAGTCCTCCACCACAAAGCGCAGAAGTGCCAGTTCTGGTACCCTCACTTGGAAGTGAAGAGTCTCATCCCATTGTGGGTTAAACCCTGTCCAGGAAAAAAGAAGGCTGATATAAATGTGGGAAACTCAGTATCTCTTTGTGCTTTCCCACAAGCTTCTCCATTCTTACACAGCTCCCTTCCATAATACCAGTTATTGGTTTCCTAGCTAGCTAGGGTTGTCTGAAGAAAAATGTCCTGTCCTGTTAACAGAAACATAATAGGATTTTGTGATGATATTTTCATGTCATGAAAATCTTCAGCTGCCCATTTCCATGCATTTACCCTCTCTTAAAGGTCCAGGACATTCTTCTCTAGACAGTTTTACCAACCTAAATTTCCAGTTTCACTTTCCAAAGAATAAGAGAGGGAAATGTGGGGAACTGGCTGTCAATTCGTTACAGCCATACTGAAATGTTTGTCTCTTTCCTGTGCAGGTACTTAAAGCTTGGATATTTGCTTTGCATTTAGAAGGCTTCTCGTGTTTGTACTTTATTGTGCGTTTATGTTTTTATTGGAAGCCACTTTTGGTTTATCGGATTCTCCATTTGGAGGGAAAGGCAGACTAAAGTTAAGTTTCACTGGACTGTGGTCAACACTTGTCCCAAGTTTGGAATTTTTAAAAAAGGGCATTCACAATTGTCTTTTCCAGCTGGTTTTCCCTTGCACTTATTCTTAGGCCTCTGCTAAAAATTAAGCAAGTTTAATAAATACAATGTTTTCCAAAATTGAATCTCATGGTAGAATACTTTTCTCCATGTAGATTTTGGATGTCTTTGACCCAGATTATACCAGGAATTTTATTCATCCATCTTGAACAAATGATGTTCAGTTGAATCATGAGCTGCCACATTTGTTAGGCCAACTGATAAATGCAAATGGGACTTACCAAGGTGGCAAATTGCGACTTCAGGTGGGCTCCAAGCCAGGAAAGAGCTCATACTGGCAGGAAGGCCTTCCCGCACTTTGATATGAGCTGCCACTGTGATTGACATGCAGCATGGGGTGGGGATGGGTGGGGCCAGCAGGACCTTTAAATTTGGCAGTGCATTGGCACTCAGCCTCTCTTCCCCCTCTTCAGCTCCTGCAGCAACCCACCCATCCCATCCTTTTTGAATGCACTGTTTTTGGGGGAAGGCTTTAATGTTACTGTTCTGTTTTTAGACTGTTTTCCTTTCATAGTGATTGTATTCTTTGTCACAACTGTCACAATTGTTGTGCATTGGGCAGATTCATGTTGAGGGGAAGCTGAGCTTGCTGGCCTCCCCAGGTGAGAAGTCTCCCCAGGTGAGGCTGTGTGGATGCTGAGCCACATTGCCATCCCCAGAGGGGTGGGGCCACCTGGCTTGCATTTCTGGGTGGCAGGGAGGGCCCAGTAGAAGCTGACAGCTGCAGACTCCCACTCCCCTGCTACCCCCCATGCACCAAGCAAGGAGTAGGCAAATGGGACCACACCTGCGCATGGATAAGTGCTTGCCAGCCTAGTTGGTGGTGTGGTGGCTTCCCTGTGGTCTGCTGGCTGCAAGATGGTTGGATCCGCCCATGCTGAGCTTATGCTCATTTGCATGACAATAAAGTCACGGCCATTCTTTTGCCAAAAAGTGTATCTGTATGTGGGGAGCCTCATTTCTGTCTCGGTAATGCCTCCCCACTACACAATCCTATTAACTGTTATTCAGCCTAGCTGTTTTTTATGCCAACTAGTAGTTTACCATTGTTTTCTATGTATTTGGTCTCCCGCTTGGCACTATCAGTAGGAATTCCATGTATCTCTACCCGCACCAGTGGATCCACAATGGAGCCTTCTTTGCTATTCGGCACTTTGGGAAGCTGTTGTCCACTAATCACCTGGAGAAGATCATAGGAGCATGAAAGAGCAGATGAAACCCAATGTGTAAAAGCTAAAAGGCAGCCACAGCGCTACATGTTATATCCTGTGCCACGGAAAATGGTGGCCTAAAGCCAAGAAGCTTGGACCTGAAAGCTCGTTCTTTTAGTCCTTAAGGTGCTACTTGACTCTTGCTCTCCTCTACTGTCACAGCTCAAAGGAACTGAAAAATCACTATTTACTTGCCCAGTATCCCAAGCTCAATTTACCCACTGGCACTTCACCTGACCACAGTGGAGAAAGACCCCTGAGTAACTGAAATGAAACAGACATGTGAAAGGATAGGAGCTCCATTCCATTCATTCCAGTGGGAGCATTTCCACTTCAAATCATGCACAGTTTTTATGCAAGAACATGAATAAAATGTTAAAACAAGGTTCCATGAAAGGGGGTCTCAGTTTACCATTATATTGTACTTGATCAGGAGCCCTAGAGATAAAGTAGACAAAAAGAGTCTTTAAAAAATCAGGAAGGGGCCAGGGCCTAGTGCCAGAACACACGTGCATGCTTCCAGTTCAGTTTATGACGTTTTAAAGTGGTGTACAACCTAAGAGAATCATATGAAAATTATTAACAATCAACTTAGTAAAATGTATCCCATAGTAATTCAATAACATATAGTTCGGTAAACAGCAGGGTAGATAACAAAAGGATCAAGAAAGCAACAACAAAATGCTAGTTTATAAAGGTTAACTATGGTGGAACATGCAATCAAGTCACAGCTGCCTTATGGTGACCGTGTGGGGGTTTTGAGGCATTCAGAGATGGTGGAGCCATCCTGGTATTCCTTGGAGGAATCCCCATCCAAACACCAGCCAGGGCTAACCTTGCTTAGCTTCCAAGATCTGATGAGATCCAGCCAGCCTATCCAGGGCAGGGCAGGGCAACTGAGACAGATTAAATTACTGGTGCTTCCAATATAAAGGGCTCTGAGAGGGGGCAGAGAGACTGTAGAGAGAGAGACTGCAGAGAGACACGGTGAGTCTTCTTGGACAACACTGAGCTAGAGGGGCCAGTGGTCTAATATAAAAAAACCTTCATATTTCAAAAAGTCATTCTTGGAGTTCTCCAAGGTGTGGTTAGAAAAAGCATGAGTGACAGCTTCATATATTACCTGAATGGCTAAGCTCAGAGCACTGTCACCCCTACTTTGCGGGTTTTCTGGGCTGAAGGTTGTCTCTGTATCCCTCATGAACCCTGGTTTCAGTACATAGCCACAGCAGCCATTTTGACTGAACAGCCCATCATTCAAGTCCATCTCTGTGCCGGCTGTCTGAAAATTCAAGGCCACTGAAAGGAGGAGAAACAGGAATGTCTTTCAGACCAGACACAATGGAGACAGAGCTGAGAACAGAGATATTGCTAGCCCTTCCATGCAAGGCCCAAACTATTTATTGTAGAGGAGCATGTAAGCATTGCCAACTTACATCTCCACTAGGGTGGCCAACCTCCAGGTGCTGGCTGGAGATCACCTGTTATTACATCTGATTGTCAGGCAGCAGACATCAGTTCGCCTAGAGAACATGACCACTTTGGAGGGTAGGCTCTATGGCAGCACACTGAAGTCCTTCCCCTCCTCAGTTTCCACCCATAAAATCTCTAGATATTTCCCAAACTGCACGGGGGATGCCCTAATCTCCATAGGTACATGCAGCTAAAATGAAATACATGCACACACAGACATCATAGCACCAACAGTTCCCTATCCACTGTATCATTTCTTGGTTGCTTCTTAAACCCACAGCCCAAACTCGAGTTTCCATCATCACATCATCAACAGTGATTTCCATGTCACTGTTTGAATGCTGGTTTAATTTGTAAACCCAGCCATTTGAAAAGGGAAACTTAACCTTCTCCTCCTACTTTGGCCAGCCCAGGGTTAGTCAGGGGAATAGTAAATATCAACCAATCCCCTGAACTTGTAAGTTGGATTTGGAGATGTAAAGTCATAATGCCATTGTGTAGACAGTAGGGGACAGTTGACATTTCCCCCTGCTTAGTGTCCTCCCACCAGAGATGTCCCCACAAAGAGTCTGAGCAGGCCACGTGAATGGCAGGATGGGACTTTCCTCTCTACAGAAGCTTGACAAGGTGATAAAGAAGCTTAATAAAAGTTGGAAATGACTTTTCTTCTTTCATCTCCCTGGTGCTTGCACCTCATGCATACCCATCTGGCACCCCACATTCCACATGTCCTGGGGGTTGTAATTGGAGGAGTCCGCTCGGATCCCACTGGGGTAGATCCGTGTCAGCTGCCAGGCATTATGGCGGACAAAGTCATTCCCTGCAGGAAGCAAAGCAACAGTTAGGAAACCAGGACTGTCCTATGCAGTGAACTAGGCAGTAAGGCATTTGGGCTGGGAGGAGAACTTTACATTAGAGCTGGCATTAGATTAGATGTATTGTAATAGGGCTCCAAGCCAGCTACAAAACCCAAGCTGTCATTCAGGATTTTCCCAGCAAAGGCCTAACCCAAAACCAAACAAAGATGAATAGGATGTCATACCCCAGAATGACCTGAATAAGATCTTCCCTACAGAGTAGGGTTTTCAGCTCTTGGTTGGGAAATTTGGGTGAAGAGCTTGGAGAAGATACAGTTTAAGGAAAGGTGACCTCAGCAGGATATAATGCCATAGTGGCCACTCTCCAAAGCAGTCTCTTTCCTTTGGGGAGTTAATCACTGTAGTCAGTTGTAATTCCAGGAGATCTCCAGGCCCCAGCAGGCAGCTGGCAACTGAACTACAGATAGAATCAAGGAAATAAGTGACTGAAAAGGGTGTATCACTGTGTGGGCTGAAGAGAAAGTTATTTTCCATAATTGCTGTTCTTCCCATGCTAAAACAAGGACCATGCTAATGGATTTACCCCTTGCTCTTTAGGGGAGTTTCATATGACCAGCTGTTCCTTCCCCACATTTCTTGCCTGCCAACTGGCCCTCTTTCTCAGGTTTCTCACCAGCTTCTCGGATGAGCTTGCGGGCCTTGGATTCTGTGAAGGATGACATCTCGTAAGGCTTGTAATGGGTGCGGGAGTGTTGGAAGTTAGAGAAGGGTACACTCTTGCAGTAGATAATACAGTCTGAAAGCTCTTCAGAGAGGCACTGCTTGGATTTCTGTAAAACATATAAAAAGATACACTTCTTATAGTGGGGATGCTCTGAGAGATGGCTGCCTTGCACATCCTCTGATTAAACTGTGTGTGAAACATTTAGGGATCTTTCAATAACATAATAAAATTTACCCCCCCTCCCCACACACACACACACTTTATTTACTGTTTTGGGTGCATCCCTCTTTTCTGCAATTACATGTGCATGCACACGTAGAAGTAACTCCCGCATAGGGCTATCCTCTCTCTTTAATGGAAATTCAAAAAGGGGAATTTTTCCTGGCATAGATATTGCATTTGTTCAATTGTTGTCTTTAATGCAGCTGATCATTGAGGGTGTTATTCCAATAATATTTATTTATTTATTTATTTATTGTATTTCTATACCGCCCTCCCTGAAGGCTCAGGGCGGTTTACAGGAAACAACAAAATAGTACAGGTAACATCATTCAAGTAACAGTAAGGCGGTAACAATAGCAATAACATTTACATAATAACAATAATCAACAATAACATTAAAGGAAGGTGAAACTGCAAGAGCCTTAGCTCAACTCGTACTGAGACCCAGGGGTTGGGTGGATTTGTAAAACAAAAATAACAGCTCTTGTTTGAATATTACAGGTTACAAGATCGGTGATAGGAAGGAAGCAACTTTTAGCTTCTAAATAGACTTGGTGACTCCAAATCATTTAAAAAGGTATGTAAGGGCAAGTTCACAGAGGGTTTTGGTGGCCTCTGGAGAATCATCAGGGCTCATCCTTTCCCAAGATCACCATATATGTAGGAGTCTTCAGCAGTTATTCCTCAGTGGACACTCTCTAAAAAGAGTCATCTACTCATGCCCAGGTTAATCACATACCTTCTCTTTCATTTTGGCCTCATTGCGTAGTGTTTCTTCCTCTGCCTCTTCTTCCTCCTCTTCCTCCTCCTCCTCAAAATCCTCTTCGTCAGGATCCTCATCTGGCTGCCCATTCAGAGAATCCTCCAGGTACCCAATCTTTTTCCCTTTCAGAATAATCTTGCCTCTCAGTTCCTATGTAAGCACAGGCAGAAATTGTGCTTTTCATCATGGTGAGGAGGATACCCTTCTTACCAACAATTCTGTCTCAACCCAGCAGCCATTTTCTGGTGAGTCTGCTAGTAAAACCATGCCAATCTGTTTCCTGCTTCTAGCAATATCCTTCTGGATCAGCATGCTGATGCATTGAAACTAGATGGTTTCAATGTCCCCATATAGATCTGTAGTGTTGCCTCATTTGGAATACTCAAAAAGGATATTACATAATGGAAAAGAGGCAGAAAAGGACAGTCAAGATGAGTAAGAGGTTGGAGCACCTTACTTATGAGGAAATACTAAAGAAATTGGGACTTTCAAGTTTGGAGGGAAAAGATGACTAAGGGGGACATAGTAGAGATTTATAATATAATGTATGGGACACAGAGAGTGGACAGATTCAGGACAGATAAAAGGAAAAGGAATTCACTGCCAGGGGATGTAGAGATGACTATAAGCACAGATAGCTTTAAAAGGGGGATTAGACAGATCCATGGCAGATTGGCCTAACACTGGCTACTAGTCATGGTGACTGAAAGAGCCTTCACATTTAGAGGCAGTGTACATCCGAATACCAGTGCCATGAGGAAACAACAGGGAAGGCCTTGGTTTCTATGCCCGGTTGTTGACCCTCCAGTACAATTGGTTCGCCACTGTGTGATATAGGATGCTAAAGCAGGTGGACCACTGGTCTGATTGAGCAGGGCTGTTCATAAGTTTGTATGTTCTCCATTTTTCACCACAAAATTATTTACCAAACTCTTTGGCTATCCCCAGTACATCTCTCTACTACATTGACATCTCTAGCACAAGAGAATGGAGTAGGCAGATAGTGGGCAGCACCCCACTCAACATTTGTCCTGTTCCCTCACCAAACAACATTGTTGTTACTGGCAGAGGTGGGAGATTTCAGAGCAGCAGCTTACCTTGTAGACCAGCCCCAGCCCCAGTTCACACTCCTTTTTAGAAGTAAAAGCAGTAAAGCCTCTCTTACAATGAGTAGATGATGATGGTAGTAGTAGATGATAACTAGTAGTTTAGGAGATGGTAACTTTGCACTTGAAGCAGATCTCATAAAAAGGAACATTTTAACACCAACAAATCCACACTTGAAAGAAAACTATAAAATGTTCTTGCTGTGTTCATTTCCTATAAAATGCATTCCTAAAATATACAGAACACTTGAAGCTGCTGTAACTCTTGGTGCTTCCATTGCTACATGTGATTCAGCAATCTCTTGTACTTCTCACACTTATTTTGAATTATAAGTATGATGGTTCTGTATAAACACATGTTCTTCACCACACTAAACTGTCCCCTTACAAAGAAAAATTACCCTTCTGCCAAAAAAAAAAATCTGGCTATTGACCAAGTGTAAACCAGCCCTATCATTTTCCATATCGTCTCCCAAAAGTTCCTATCAAACATTCTTTTAAAAAACCAATTCTCACAAAAACGACTTTTGAACCCACTCCAATATTTTACTTGTCTTAATACAAGCTCTCCTCATTGTCCTAATCTTTGACTTCAACAGCCAAAGGTTCAGGTTGATAAAGGACGTCAGGGCATACTAAACTAGTTGAGTTGGGTTTCTCTCCTGTTGTAATTGTGATTTAGCTGCTGAAGGTTAGTGTGAGAGAAATCCATCCACCATGCTGTATCCCTACCTCAGGTGAAGGCAACTGCACAGGGACTCGCCCATCAATGGTGGTGATGAGGAGCTGCTCTCCTAGAATGCTTTTCAGAATCTGTGCCATGACATCCTGCTGCTCTATGCTGCAGTGGTTCTCAATTGATAGGATGATGGGGTAATCTGAAACCTGTAAGACCAAGCCCGCAAGAAGGTGATTGAAGAAATGTTAGTCTGAAAGGTGAACACAGAGCATATGGACAGAAAGAAGACAATACTCCAAAGGCCACTGAGAACTGAAGAACATTCCAGAGGGACAGTACATTGCTATTACATCTTTTCCTATAATAAAATGCCATTTGTGGTCCCAACGACACACTCCTTAAAACTGGAGGCAATTGGCCCAGAGTGAGGGGATGTTCCGCCAAATAGGAAAAAGGCAGTCTGAAGGATATGCCCGGCAACAACTGATGCACCCAAACTGCCTTTTTCCTGTTGGTGGAAACATGTTGCAACAGAAGGCTATGCGACTGTGCCGCTCTCCCCAGGCAACCTACCTTTGCAGGGCTGCCCACACAAGGCCTGGCCCCTGAGGCTGGCCTTGCAGATAGCCACATCTCCAGAGGCAGCACCAAAGGAGACTGGCTGGTCAGCAGCACTGGCAACCACTTCCCTAAGAAGCCAAAATGCCCTTGTGGCCGCCAGCTACCATGCCTCACTGAGAGGTAGCCTGGCCACCCCTTGGAATTGCTGTTGCCACATCGCTCAGACCCCGGGGGAAAAAGAGAAGTACAAAGACCCCAACCATGAGGGCGGCTGGCTCACCATGAGGCCTGAGCGGTCATGAGCCAAAGGCTGGTCTTGGGATGTAGGCTGCAGAAAGTCCCCTGGGGTGCCTAGTGGGGTAAAGGGCGTAGGTGGGGTGAACCCCCCCCCCCCAATTCAGGGTGCTTTGACTGGCAGGCCAGAGTAGATTGTAATTTCCCCTGGCTTTGCTCATTTCTGGTCAGTCGTTCACCTATGACAGAAAGATGAGCCCCAGGAAGTCACCTGTGTGCTGGGACAAGCTGGGGAGCACAAGATGCCGTGCTGCCAGGGGGTGAGTGAGGCTTCAAAATAATTCAATGCCCCACAGTCTGTCCTCCAAGGCAGCCATTTCTCCCTAAAGAGCTGATCTTTATAGTCTGGAGATGAGCAGTTTGTGATGACATGCATGTTTGTGGGTATGAAGTTCCCCTGGGATACCCACACCAGGCCACTGGCTAGTGTCCGTTGCCTATTAGCCTACTAGTCCATGATATATTGATGGGGAAAGGATGAAGAGTCTGGAACTTTTCCATTTAGAAAAGAGATGATTAAGGGGTTTTATAAAATTTATTCATGGGGTGGGCAGAGTTGGCAAAGGAAAGTTTTTAAACCTCTCCCCAAACACTGAACTCGGAGGTATCCAGTGGAGCTGATGGGCAGTAGATTCAAGAAAGACAAAAAGAAATACTACTTTGCACAGAGAGTGATTGAAATGTGGAATTGGCTGCCAGAGGATGTTGTGATAGCCACAGGAATAAACAGCTTTAAAAGAGGGTTTGAGAGGATAAGTTTATCAATGGCTACCAGCCATGCTGACTGAGGGGAACCCTCCACATTCAGAGATACTAAGCCTCTGAACCCCAGAACCAGCAGGCAACATCAGAGGAAGGCCTCAGCCTCTCTGCCTTTGTTGTTAGCTGTCCTGAGGAACTGATTGGCCATTATGTGAGTCAGGATGCTAGACAACATGGACTATTGGTCTGATCCAGCAGGTCTCTTCTTATGTTCTTAAGCATTTCCTCCATAATCCATTAAGCCGTGCAATTAAATCCATGAGAATGTACAGGCAAAGCTTTTTTTCCTTGTGGTTCCCCATATCTGGAAGCACTTCTTGAGAAAACTGTGTTTCAATCCGGCATTACAGACATTTAGGGAAAATGTCATCTTTTAGGTAATTTTTAGGTAATGTCATCTTTTTAAAAAGTCCACCTTGGCCTGTTTACCATATTGTTTTTTAAAATATGCCTTTTGTAAATGGGATTGGCATACTCAAAAACACACATCACTGAACCAGAGGACCCCTTAGGCCATCATACATTACTGAGGGGCTTTCCGAACCGGGATCCTTGTAGCAAATTGTTTGCTGAACGAAAAATTGCCATTTAAAATAGTGCAATTCGTCGTTATGCATACCTGACTTTGTAGTGGAATCCAGTTGCGTTTTGTATCGTTTCCCACAGGGTTCCGGTCTCGGCAAAAATCGCTAGAAAGGAAGCGCTATTGCCAAGCTCGTCCCGCCCCTGGCCGTCAAGCAGCCAATGGGCGGCCGTTAGCATGCTCCCAAACAGCCCCTTTCCCTTTAAGGAAGGTTTTTTTTAAAAAAAAAAACACACCCGTTGCCACGCATCTGTGTTGATTCGTTGCAACGAAGAGACCCATCCAGATTGCAGGTGTGTTTGAGCTGTCGTTTCATCGTTGCCACGCTCCCCCTGAGTGAAAAAAAAATCCCCCCCCCTCACGAGCCCGATTTTCGGCCGAAAACAGTGTAAAAAATAAAGGGAAAATACATCAGCAAACAGGCTTCTCTGTTGTTTGTGCTTAGTGACTGTAAAGAGCTCTGGGGAGGGACTGCAGCCGGGGAAGCCTCACTGGGTAAACGAAGGCTTGCCGGTGCGTTGATCTCCGCTTGCTCGGAGAAAAAAAAATGGCGATCGCTTCACCGGAAGATCAGAGGAGAGAGCCAGGGGGAGGGACTTTGTAGAAACCACAACAATGGTAACGCACAGAACTTTCCCGCTAGTGTTGCAGATTGGTTGCAGGAGTGTAGCGCTTTCCAGAGGGTGAATCCACTTTTGGGTATTTCCCTGAAAGCGCTACAAGGAAGCGCTTTTTGCGGATCGGTTTCAGGTGTGTGGCAGATTGTCAACAACGTTGTGCATAATGGCAAAACTGTAGTGATTTCAATTGGCAACCATTGTGCGATTTTGAAGGAGTGCGGAAAGCCCCTGAGTATGCTAGGGATGGATAAATTACAGTGAAGGAGCTTCATCAATGGAAAATTCTCATAGGCCTTAAAAATTTGGTAGAACTAAATTTTATTCTCCTTGAAAATTGCATTTGGGTCCTGATATTCTGCCCCATTTAAACAGGCCTGCACAACTGCCAAAGATAGTTCATTCATATGTGGTAAGTCACATCCTGCAGGCCTGTGTTTATTCAGTTATGGCTATCAGGTGGAAATGATTATATCCATGTTTGCAACCATTAATTTCCTAAATCAAAATTTTGTGATTGCAAGATTTGTGCAGATCTTATTGCTGGGTGTCAGGAGCTTAGTCTAGATAGGCCCCCATCTGCCTTTTCTTTGTGGATAGGCTGTTTTCAGTTACCTTTCTATGTTCATAAGGAAGAGCATCTTGTGTTTAACAATGTGGGGGAATGATGTAGCATAATGTGGATAGCCATTATGCCGGAGTGAGAAAACAGTTCCACAGGGCCTGCAAAAGGGAGCTCTTTCACCAGGCATTTGGTTGAGACCGAGTGACCAGCAACATCTACAGGGCCCCTGTTCCCTCCTTCCCCAAAATCCATGCATGTCTTCTGCTCTGGACCTGTTCACATTGTTATCGTCTGCTAACCTCTGTTCTAGTTTTAATGTTAATATTATTGTTGTTATGAGAAACTAAGTTTCATGTACTGTTTTCTATGTTTTATGTAAACAGCCTCAGGGGAGGGCAGCATATAAATACAAAAATAAATAATACATCCATGGATGGTTCTCACTGTTGTATTGAGTTGGTCATCAAGTTTATGGACATGGGGGCTGTTGAGCCATACTGGAGCACCATATGAAAAGCAAATTTCATGCCAGTAGTGACATGGGACTGTTGGTGCTAAAAACAAGAAGAATGGGCACACAACTATGAGCCCTCAGAAGCAGACAGTGATCCAGATGGCAGCCCTCAGGCTAAAAATATCCCACCCCTGGGATATACAAATGATGGAAACCCTCTATTTCAAAATCCCCTCCCCCTGCAACACAGCAGACCTCATTCCAGTAATGGGACTGTCAAGAGTCACCTGTCCATCTTTCCTTTTGACCATAAACACCTTCTCCCTTTTGACGCCATACAGTTTTCCTTTAATCCATCCTCTGCCATTCTATCCTTCTGATCCCTCCCCTCTGGCAGATGAAAGCTACTTGTCCCTGGTGACAGAAGAGTCCAATCTACCTGGAAGGCATATTTCTCAACCGTTGACACTACTTCCCGGAAGGGAATCTTGGAAGTGAAAGTATGGCCATGGTAGACAATGGGCTCCCCGTTGGATCCATCCCAACAATCCACTTCTAGGCAACGGCAGCCACGCTTCAGAGCCCTGCAGGAGGGAGACAATAATTCATGAATCCTTACTGCCTCCCCAATATACGGGAAATACTTTCAGCTGCTCGTTTGTAACATGTACACTCGCTGATAAATTGTTTGAAGGTAAAGTCCCTGGCCTTATGTCACTCTTGTTCACCTGAAAAGCAGCACTCACTGCATCTGGTAGCTTATCCCAGTTTGCCTGCCAGAGACTTAAGAAAAGGGCAATTAACTGTTGGCTAAGGCAGAGCCAGTTGGTCCTTCAGCTATAGGATGAGTCCAGCTGTTCTACAGCTTTGGCAACCATAGATGACAACAAGTCAAATGCGAAGTCAGCCATCAGTCTTGCTCCTTTCCTGTGTTTCAAATGGTATTTTAGAATTTCCTGGTTTTTTTTTAGTAAAAATAGCATCTAATTTCATCCCTTTATTTGTTTATTTGCAACATCAATTTAAAATGGAAAACATCCATTTTAAAAACATCCATTTAAAATGGAAAATGAAAAGTAAAATGAAAAGTATTTTTAATAAATAGAATAGGTTGTAGTATTAAAGTCCATGAAAACATTAGGTACTTTTATTTGCACTGTTTTCTATTTCTGTAATCTGTTTTATTGCTTGTTGTATACTTTTATTGCACAATTTATCTTTGTTATCTGCCTTACGTTGCAGTAAGGCTATAAATGGAGTAAATAATTATACCAAGTATTGCAGATTTTATGTGGCATCATCTAGTCTATCAGAACCCTGTACAACCAGATTTTCATTTATTTAAAAATTCTAAATCCCACTTTTCTAGTTATAAACAGCAATTCAGAGGAACATACAAAAGCATCTGCTTGAAAGTCGCAGAACTGTTTTTTTCATGAATATGGCAAAGCTGCTTACAACTCCGCCCCACTCTCCTATATGCATATATTAAATTTGTCTTCACCCTAAAAGTCTGAAGCAAACATCAGTACTTTGATTATACTCTCATAGAATGATCAGTGGTCACCCCCCCCCCCGACTTTGTGCCTTTAACCCTAGCATGAAGGTGAGAAAAGCAACTGAAACATTTTTATTACTTTATATCCATGAAAGAAAAGCAACATCTGTTGAATTTCTCAACATTACACAGCTGCTACAGGAGGCTCTGTTCTGAAGGAGGTAGAATTCTGAGTGCTATCCCTGTCCTGCATGCATCTTGCCTAGTTATGGTCTTACAAGTGCAGGGCAAACTAGTGGGAAAATGCAGGAGACTGAATTAGCGTGAAATTGCAGATGTTTCTGGATTGCATGGTCTGAATGTGCACTGAATGCTGTATAAATGTCCCTTCACTTGGGCAGTATTTTAGACAATTCTGTGTTGTGCCATAGGAAGGGGTTATGTACCTCCTTGCAAGGACTTTGAGGATGTGAGAAGAGATCTTGACAGGGCCGGGCTTTTCAATGAAATGGTAAGGTTCAATTATATGACTGGGGTAAATAGCAAAATTGTGGAAGGAGGTAGACAACTGTAGTTATTTCCTAAAGTTAGGCAGATAAGGGATGTGCGGACAGACAGAATCAGGGAACACAGTTGTCAGGGCTAAGGAACTAAAGAGGAGCTGGCAGAACCAGCATCAGAGGAGAAATTAGCAAGAGCAAAGCAAGACGAGGAATCCAAAAGGTGCTTTGTTGCACAGTCTATTGAGAGAAAGTTTACATATGGACAGGAAAGGACAGTGACCAATTATCATGGAGGTAGACCAAGACAAAGATCTAGTAAAATTATCTGGGCTCTAGAAATCAAACATTCAGGGAGATGGTTCCACTCAGTTTCCAGAAATTCTACCATTTGAATCTTCCTGTGATTGGCCACTCTGAAATGCTGGAGTCCCTGCCACGTGGTACGAAGTGAACATGAGCAAAAGGTTTTGAGGAAAGAAATTGCATTTGGTTCTGCTGTCGGAGGGAAATATGTAATTGTAGATTTGTATTGCCAACTGCCCTTTAATGGTGATACCTGATATATCCCTCAATGCTGCTCTGCCCTCGCAGTTGGTCTTCCATCAGATAGGTGTTGTGGGAGGAGGAGATAAAGTAATGGCAGAGGGACTGCGACATGTCCTGGAAGACCTTTGTATGCTCAGGGTTGAAGATGGAGCCATCTGGCGAGCAGAGGTACATGAGGAATCCATCTATGCTCAGGACGTGGCGAGCCTTCGCTGCAGGAAAAGAAGGCCAGTGGAGAGAGAGAAAAAAAATCAAGAAAGATGGTTCTTCAAGCAACAATGTGCAGAAAACTGGACAGAACACTTCCAAGAAAACAGGATTGTTTGTGTAACTAGGAAAAAACAGGCAGGGTAGCAGTTTCTATGGAAATCTATAACATTATGATAAACATAATGATAATACTTTTAGGGATCTAATGAGACTAACACAAACAGAAATCTTGTGGCACTGTAAGTAGACACATTTATAGAAGAAAAACATGGGGAGGGAATCACCCATACATTTTCTTCCACCGTGAATAGCTGGAAGGCTTACAGTACAATCTTAAGCAGAATCTCAGCCTTTCAAATTGAATGAAGCCAATGTATGGTGAGTCTTGAGTCAAACTCTTGAGTTTAAGGCTTAGAATAGTATGTTGAATCTAAGCAAATAAAGTGGGCTATAAATATTTTAAATAAACAAACACTCTCTAGCTAAGGATTGCACTGTCAGAGTTACATTGAGCAAAGGGCTAGTGATGCCCTTTTAGGATTCCAGGGACAACCTGTACTAGCCCTCGATGCTTGTCCAGTCTGTGAACGCAACAGTTCTCCCCCCCCCCACCTGTCTCAGATGGCTCAAATCTGTCAATCAACTCCATGGCCAGCTCCTCAATGCCATTGTTCTCCATCTGCTCCTGCTCCAAGAAGTCCACAAACTCCAGCAGTGTCAGCTTCTTGCCATCCTCGGAGTATTCCTGGAAGATCTTGAGAACTTCATCTCGCTGAGTTAGTGCTTTGTAGAACAGTACAAACTCCTCCCCTTCCAGTGTCCCTGACTTGGATTTGTCAGCCATCTGCAAGGAATGGAGGGGTCTCACTATTGGGGTCCTTATACAAGGAGAGCAGAGGAAATCAAGTGAGTGATGTCAGGGATCTAGTGCTACTGACAGTGTCTCTTTGAAACTGGATACTATTACAACAGTACCACCATGGGCTGTGCCTTAATAGATGTGGTCCTTCCCCATTTAATCAGTATTAAACCAAAACAGTACCCAGCTTGCTGGTGGGTAAACGGTAATGACTGGGGAAGGCACTGGCAAACCACCCCGTATTGAGTCTGCCATGAAAACGCTAGAGGGCATCACTCCAAGGGTCAGACATGACTCGGTGCTTGCACAGGGGATACCTTTCCCTTTCCCTTTAAACCAAAACAACAGAGGTGTTAGAGGAGGTGGAAGGGAAAAGGGCAGGGAGTGAATATATAGTTGGCAAGAAAAGTTTTTTTTTAATGAAGTGGATCTTTGAGAAGGACATGATGATTAGTTGTGGTTTGATGACCAGAGCATGTAGCATGAGAAACACAACAAACTCATGGGCTTCTGCAAAGCAGAATGAAATTAAGGGAAGGAAAACAAGGAGTCCATTGTCATTCTATCTGAATACAGCCAGACCCGTTCAATTGCTAGGAATTGCTGTGTTAGTCCCACGTAATGAGAGAGCAGAAGGTGAAATCATATCTGCTCAGAGTAGTGCAGCTTGTTACACAATCCTTTGTGCTGACTTGAGTGACACCCAATGTGAGTGCTGGTGCAGCAACTTAAGGGGAAGATCAGCTAGACTTGTGTGTTCCATTTAGCCTTTTTGTTCTTGTATAATTTTCAAGCTGGCTATTTCCATTCCTAAGCCTCATATTGCTTTTTGTCCTACTAAGGAATTAGATATATTCTAGAAATACTCCTCAGAGTAAAGCAACTAGGGAGTAGCAATTTTCAGCAAGAAAAAAGAATAAGAGGGTTAAATAGTTTAAAAGGTTAAATAGTTCCTTTGCTGTCATACCCAGGTTTCTCTTTTAAATTGCAGCCCAGGCACTGCATATTTTTTAAATTAAAAATTTATAAGGAGGTTTGCTGTGTAATGTGTCATTCTGCCTTCAGGTTGATTGAGGTGGGTAGCCCAAGCTGTGATGAAGTAGATTCTTACCAAGAATGATCTAATGATATGTCAAGGCTACCTGAAAGAGTGCATGGTGGATTGAACACTTGACTCCAACATTTTTTCCACTGAGAGGATTCTGGATCCCTGGCTGCCTATTGTAAATGTTGGTAAGAGTACAATCCATTGGAGTGCTGGAGATACCACACAAGGATTTGGTTTTGTTTCTTCTACCCACCCTTCAGGCAGGGGTATTTGTTGCATGCAACTGTGTTCTCTGCTCTCTCATCTGGATAGATCAGTAAGGTCATTTTCACAAGTTAGATTTGTATTTGCAGCATTTCATTTTTTTAAGTTTTGCATTTATAAAAGGTAGAAATTAAGCATAGTATAGATTTAATTGATAGCAAATCCCAATTAATTATGCCCTGAAATGATCTACAATTGTCCTATGTGGTGGGAAAAGGGGTAGAATCAAATTCTTTGGCATTTAAGTAGGTATAATTCATTGGCCTAAAGCCCCCAAGGGACTAAGTCAGGGGTAGTCAAACTGCGGCCCTCCAGATGTCCATGGACTACAATTCCCAGAAGCCCCTGCCAGCATTTGCTGGCAGGGGCTTCTGGGAATTGTAGTCCATGGACATCTGGAGGGCCGCAGTTTGACTACCCCTCGTCTAAGTAATTGAATATGAACAAGTAAAACATTCAGGTGGATAGAGGCCATAGTTAGATAGGTGGGAAATGGCCAGGCTTAGATAAACAGACATGACTAATTAAACTGGGCTGGGGAATAAGTACAGCTTGCTGCCATGTTTGTACATTCCATTTATGGCTCTCAGCTCCCTTCTGTGTTCAACTGTGGAGCTTGATTTTAAGACTTCCTGGTTTGGTGATGCTCCAGTTCATCATGGGATCTAAATATAGGCACATCAGTACTCTTCAGTTTATTTATACCACAAACACCACAATTCTAAATCTCAGGCCCATTCCGCACAAGTTAAATGTAGCAGGAGTGTGGCAAATTGTAAATGCTACTAATTTGCAGTTATGCACGATGTCGCACACAATCTGCCACACTCCTGAAACAGACCCGCGAAAAGCGCTTCGTTGTAGCGCTTCCAGGGAAATCCCCAAAAGTGGATTCACCCTCTGGAAAGTGCTACACTCTTGCAAACAATCTGCAACAGTTTCGAAAAAGTTCTGTGCGTTACCATTGTTGCAGTTTCAGCAAAGTCCCTCCCCCTGGCTCTCTCCTCTGAACTTCCGGCAAAGCGATCGCCATTTTATTTTCTCAGAGCGAGCGGAGAGCAACGAGCCCATGAGCCTTCATTCACCCAGCGAGACTTCTCCTGCTACAATCCCCCCACAGAAGTGCTTTAAAGCTCCCCTAAGTCCCCAAGCACAACACAGCCCCTTTTGCAAATTCCCTTTATTTTCGGTCGAAAATCGCGCCCGTGCACAGGGGGGGTTCACTTGGGGGAGCGTGGCAATGATGAATCGGCAGCTCACACGCCAGCTGCCAGCTAGATGGGTCTCTACATTAGGAGGAAGCAAGGAAGCAAGGAATCAAGGCATATTTGTTGCAATGTGTGTTTTTCTTTTTTTTTAACCTGTTCTTAAAGGGAAAGGGGCTTTTCCGGAGCATGGTAACAACTGCCCATTGGCTGCTCATTTGATTGATGACCAGTGGCGGGACAAAGCACGGAAAAAATTGCTTCCTTTCTAGCGATTTTTGGCGAGACCGGAAACCTGTGGGAAATGATTGAAACGCAACTGGATTCCACTACAAAGGCAGGTATGCGTTACACCGAATTCCAGTATTTTAAATTCCATTATTTCTTTCTGTAAGCAATTTGCCACATTGATCCTTGTGCGGAATGGGCCTCAGTGTAATCTGTTTGGAATCCTGATTTGTGAAGAATAAACAAACTCTAGTTCACTGAGGTACCTTCAGTTAGAAGTCACAGCAAACTGGAGTTTCATCAAACCAGGAGGTTTTGGACTAAATTCAGTACATAAAAAGAAATGGGAGAAGCAAGGGGAACATATAAACGTAACACAAATCTGTGCCAAATCTCAGATTAATAGCAGTCTAGCATGATGTCTGATGCAACTATTCTGGGAAGAAAGCAGAGTTTGAGAATTAGCGCTGTGTCTTGGAAAGTATCAGGATGTTGCTACAATAAGAAAATGAATATGGATGCCGCTGGGTCGTCCACTTCCAGCATCTCGCCCATCCCTGTACAAAACTCCACCTGAAAGAGCCGGAAAGCGTGATCTTCGTTCATCTCCACATTCATCATCCTGAGCAAGTGCTGCACTTCCTTGAAGTTCATGCGTCCATCCTTATCCTTGTCAGCTTTCTGGAACCAGTCACAGATCCATGTGCAGCCCAAAATGTAAGTTAAGGAAAACAGATTCTTTGAAGCTGAGCAGAAATCTCTTCAGTTCAGCTGGCATAGAACACCTTTTAGAAACAGAGAAAAGGAAGTTCTAGGATCATAAGTACCAATAGGCCTATTTAGGGATGTGGGAAAGCTCTCTGAAAAGTTGTTCTTCTGGTTTCCCTTAAAATGCTCCAGATGGTTCACCTCAAGAAGAAACCCCAAGCTTTCTTTGAACTTTGTTTCTCACAAATTTTAGAGCCACGTCCAGCCTACCTAAAGTGCAGAAAGGGAGAAGGATAAAGACAGATATTCTCAGCATGGTTACAATGTCAGTGAACACAAAAGAACTGGAATGCAGCAAAATAATGTTCAGTTGACTCTCATCATATTCAGAATGTCTGTCTGCAGCTAACACAACTACAGAAGCCCCTCCAGTGTTACACCACAACCTGGTGTTTCCAAGTCAAGCTACCATAGGGACCAGTGTATGTTGCTGATTCCTTAGGACACATCAGTGTATTGGTTTGTTGCATAAATTGAATTTGCAGAAGCCCTTCATTCAAACGGCACAGCTTTACAGAAGATGCCCCCTTCAAACAACTTGTCCGTTGCTTGGAAAAGGCAGGTCTTCCTCTTGTGTCTTGTTGCAAACTTATCAGTTCCTTTGTGACAGATTTGAAGCAGTTTTAGAAGAAGGGGATTGTGCTGGCATAGCCTGCTTTCAATTTTGCTACAGTTCCAAAAGATATATTCAGGAGGAACACCACCTCAAGTCAGGTCATAGATAATTGTTTATTTACATATTCTAAGATGGCCTAGATCTAGTAGGCAGGGGTCCTTTGTTGATAAATATTTTATAGTTAAGCACAGAAATACCTGCTGTGTTGTTCTTACAACAGCATATCTATAATCCAGGCTTTCTCAATCAGTGTTTCATGAAACCCTGGGGTTTCTTGGCAGCCCTGGGTTTCCTGAATGGGAAGGAGTTAAATATATATATAAATATATCAATGTGTTGAACATTCACTGGTTGATATGGCCATATATAGTCATGTTGACCTGCCCCAGGAGGGGCCCCAGGTGAACGTGTACACAGCTATGCTTTCCAACTGTATTCTGCATGATTACGCTGCTTCTGGGGTTTCTTGAAGTTTGAAGAATGTTTCAGGGGTTTCTCAATCGTAAAAAAATTTGAGAAAGGCTGCTATAATTTATTCAGAATCCATATCAACCATTTGATGTTGCTTAAAAGGTACCGTTTGTGAAATGGACAGCAGACACTATAGATGTAGAATGGAATGACAGCATAAATGGAAAAAATCAGGGAAGATATGGCTGTGGAAAACAGAGTGTTATAAGGGGCCAAAATAGAAACAATTAATGGGAAAGGGAAGTTGTGGAGTAGAATCCTGTATATAGGGATAAATGAAGGTCTGGAGAGTGAGGGGAAAATGTAAGGAGGGACAACAGTGCAGCTGATATAAAGATGCTGTGACATGTCTTAATGTAGGAACTATCTTTAACATATCTTTAACATTTGGACCAAAGTGGAGCTGAACTTCCAAACTCACCTTTCCATTTTTTGTAGAATGGGAACTGAAATAGAGAGTGAATAAAGTGAAAGGATATTGATCTATCTTTTCCTTCTGATCCATGTTTGTGACCACTTCTACAAGGCGTCTCAGGCCTTGAATCCAACACTGAGCTTCTTCAGGTGAGCCAGCAATTAGGTCCAGGTTGCTACGACGCCCATGGAAGACGATGGTGAAACAGCACTCAGGTGGGAATTCCTCAGCTAGACTCTGAAGTATCTCTGATTGGTGTCCCTCACGCACAGTCTCCACATCACTCACTGAAACTGGGATATGGACAACCAAGCAAATTTTAAAACCAAACTCTTTAAAAATGTCACATTAAAGCCGCTTATAGCCAAAATTATTCACATTTAAACAAACATCCTTGAAAATGTGTGCACAGTACATATAAAAATTATCATTATCTAATGGAGTAAATTATATGGCCCTTACCAACTATGATTTTATTATATAACAACTATTTATTTTGAATAAATAAAACTTTGTAGCAAAAAAACATTTCATTCCAAAATCTTTATACAGCTATCGCTATATAAACATAAAAAGCTAAGGCCTAAGCAGGCGGAGAGTGGGCGGGGCCAGTCTGGGTGAGGGCCCAATCGGAAGGTGCGAAATGCCTTCCAATTGGGCCCTCACCGGGACAGTCCAGAGTTCCAGCCAGTTGGATGGGCATGAAGCCAAAGTTCTGACAGGACCCGCCCACCCAGGGGCAATCTGGAGACATCGCTGCCAGTCTGCCCCTGATCACTGCAGGGGGAGGAGGTCAGTAGGGCTGCCAAGGGGGATGAGAACGGAGGCTTGGACAGGCTGTGCCTGCCCTTTTTGCTCCTAGGCTGTCCTAACTGTCATATCCAACTGTAATTTTGCCTCAGAACCCTGACAGAGCTGGCAGGAGGCTGGAGAGTGCGCTCCCTCCCCCCTCCCTTCAGGCCTGTTGCGAAGGAACCTCTAACAGCCCCTGACTGAGGGGAGGGAGGCATTTCCCTTTCTGCCAAACAGTTGGCTGACAGGGAGGCCACAGAAAAGTCCCTTCTCACTTAAAATACTGCTTTGGCCAGGGGTTTGGCACAGCCAAGCCATGTGTATTTCTTCTTTGCAACTCTCTGCAGATTTGAGGCCACTGCACAGGGTTATTCTGTAAACCAAACTGGATGCTGTTGCAGAGGTTCTTTTGTCTCCTGTTTCATCTGCACAACAACCCTGTGCTGTAGGTCTCAAGTCTTTCAATACAACAACAACCTGTGTGGGAGGCCTTAAATGTTTTTTCTCTACCACAACCCTGTTCAAAGTAGCCCTTTCTGCTTGGGGAGCTGATCTTTATACTCTGCAGATGAGCTGTAATTCCAGGAGCTCTCCAGGCCCCACCTGGAGGTTGGTAACCCCTGGGTTTGAAATATTCCTCAAGGTTTGGAGGTGGGACTTCAAAATCGTACAATGCTTCGGAGTCCAGCCTTCAAAGGAGCCACATTTTCCCTGCAGTTGGGAGAGAGTGGTGCAGGTATGTCCCTCCTGGGCTATGGCCAGTCATTACCAGCAACTGTTTGTATTCTGGGGTGCAGACAGACAGACCAGCATCAGTCCTGTGAGTCTGGAAAGTGCAGGAAAATCTAAATATTTACAGCCTGAAACTGTAAATAGTGAACAAGTAAATGGCTGGAGAGACATGGGAACTGATTTGACTTTTTCAACCTTGGCCTGGCAAATAAAAAACAGTATAAAAAACCTTACTAAGGTCAAGACTGCTGTGCACAGAGAGACTTCCTCTTAGGGTTGCCAGCTTCCATGTGAGGCTCTCTACTACACCTCTCTCATGGGGAGTGTGCTATAGAGAGAGGAAGGGAAGATGATTGGAAAATGTTTTGAGACACCTGAGGCCTGCTAGGTCACTGTGACCCATTCCCAGTTCTTTCAGACCTCTCACAGCCCCACATCCCTCACAAGTTGTCTATTGTAGAGAGACAAGGGGAAAAGGTGTTTGTAAACTACTTTGAGACTCATTTGGGTAGTAAAAAACAGGGTACAAAATCCAGTTCTTCTTCTAAGGAGCAACCATGAAAGAAGCATGTGGGCACAAATCATTTTATCAACAGTGAAAAATGAAGACAGAAGGAACAGGATGGACACCTGTGTACTGTGACTACCCCATGTGTATTAGGGCAGTGGGACATTTCGGTGTCTGTGGCCTAATTCACACAAGAAGGGAAATGATGCAGAACTGGGAGGAATTGGTTGCTATGTAATCTTCCCCTAAGAACAGTCTCCAGTCTGATTTTCCCTTCACATATCTGAAGACACGGCTCTGGAAAGTTCATCTGTAACCACTATGCCACAATTCCCAAAGGTCAGTGCTCTCCCACACTCAACGAACATTACAAACCACAGGTTCTTGACACCCATATCTCCACATTTGCCACCATGCCACCACAATCTCCCACACAACACACACATTCAACCCCATGCCCTTACAGACTGGACAACTCCTCCCCTTCCTCTTCCCACTGCCAAGCTCTAGCGCCCTCTGTATTCTTGGATACAACGGGCTTTGCCCCTAGTAGAACATATTTCATAGGACTATTTTTAAGGCTCCCCCAACTTTCCTTGGAGAAAAACATGTTTACCCCAGTACTTTTAGGGAGCTGTGGAACACGCTTTCACATCTCTCGCAGCCCAAGATTTTATATCAAACTAAATAACATTTTGCTCCAGAAAAAGAGGTAATCGAGATTGTGGCAGATCTTCACATGGAAGTTTATGTGATTTGCACAATTTTTACACATGTGAAAATGTTCCTACTATAGCATACTGTACATTTGCTTGTATGTAAAACACAAAGGCATTGTTGCATGAAAAACTATCCTTGTCAACAAGACCAAGCAGGGAACCAAACTCACAGGCAGACTTGGCATTTCCCGCCTTCTTGGATTTGTACCAAATAGTCATACAGTCATCCTGCAGTTTGAAATACCGCTGCTTCTTCCAGTTCTTGGACTTGACCTTACGCATCATTGTCTCTTGTTGCATCTGTTCAAGATTGTCATCCAGATGAAGCCCTGATCAGGTGAGAGAAGGGCAGGCACTTCTTATTTGAAGGCCAACATAAACGTTTGTTCATCCTGAGTCAATCATATATACCTTTGTTTAGCACCCCGATATCAGCAAGACAGAGGCCCATACTTATACTGAGGGATCACAAGAGGTAATCGAGAGGGAGTTATTATTCATAACCCCCAAGTATGGGATTTATGGGATTTAATCATTCGTAGAACTATACTGAATGAAAGTCAAAATCCCATTTTATTTCTAATCGTCTTCCAGATATGAATGTAGGTCTGATCCTTTGGGTGAAAGATGACACGATATAATAACTTATCATGCTGATAAATCAAAACATTGGTTGCCATGTGGAAATTTAATTTAGGGGGGATTAATTTTCTTGAGATTGAAATAAAATTATTTTGATTTCAAAATCTGACTTCCAAATTGGATACATTTCAGAATCCAAACTAAACAACAGTGCTGTATTGTTTGGATTTTCTAAGGGAGATATTTTCAGATTGATATGAAGTTTATACTAATTTTACTAACCAAGAACATGTGAAATAGCCACATACTGTCAAACATTGATATTGTCAAAACTTTAATGCTATCACAAAATTATTGGATGCTAAATGTTGGTGCTCAATACTCACACATCCAGAGAATACAGAGCTAAAATATTTGTCTTTACTATAACAGGCTGAAATTTGCTATTCCTGCCAGGCTACTTTACATTTCTGTATAGCACAGCCTTGCTTCTAGCGGAACACTTTTTCCTAGCCTATTTCTTCTGTGGCTGGTATGTTGGAGGTTTGAGGAAATACTCACGGGCGCTGTAGAGAAGTGAAGCCATGGTTCTTTATTCCCTGAGTTGGCACAGCTGTTACCTACAAGAAAGAGAAGATGCGACTGAAAAAAAGTTGAGGAGCACTTGGGTCTTTCAATCATATAAATCTGGGATTCTTAACACATTTTATTAAAGAGCCCACTCAAATAAATGTTTTCTCAGTTTAGACAGAGCTCTACCTTCTCCCTCCCATATATCATCAACTCATTTGTAAAATCAATATAGTGCATGTGGAAGATTCCAGGTTCAGTCCTTGGCATTTCCAGGTTAAAGCATTTCAGACACCACAGCTGAGAAAGGGCCCTACCGGACATATCAGAGAGCTGCTGCCAGTTGGAGCAGACAGTACACAGAAAGATGAAAGTTCAATAGTTTCACTCAAAATACTACTCATACCATAATTTTGAAGTGAAATGTAGTTTCCTAAACTGCAGCATTCAACAGACTGCTGGTAGTTTATTGCCCCTGTAATAATGTGGTGAGACTTGAGTCAAAATTCTATAAACAGGGACACATTAATTGTGCTGTCTTTGTGACTTGGGCAAGGAGGGAAATTAAGGAGTGAAATAAGCAGGAGGCAAAATAAAGGAAAACACAATTCCAAAATGACTTCCAGATCCTCCAGTGAGCTATGATCATTCGCAAGTAGAGTTTTCAATACAAGTAGGATTTAATTCAACAAAAGTGATAGGGAAGCACAGGAGGGCACACAAAATGCAGGATACAAAACTTAGAGCTGGAATTGAACAGATAAAACAATAAGAACCTTTTAGTGCCTCTCTGAGGCCTTCTGCAAATCTCCCAATAAATTGCCAAGATTATGTTAAGGATGTGAGATCACTAATAACAGTGTAACCCTGTGGGTCTAGACCTCTGCTGGAGTTTAGGGGAAAGGTATTTTGTTCCTGATAGGTAGCTGTATGGGTAGCCCAAGAAAAAAGATTTTGGAGGGAAAAGAACTTTTGAGAAGAGGGAGAAAGGGGATGACACTTGCTGGAATATGCAATATCTGAAGTGTGCATGATTCAAAAGTATATGAATATCCTCTATTAATAAGCCAGCTTTAAAATATTATAGTTGCCTGAATCTTCAATTTGGGCCAGTGTGGCATCACTGTTGTTGTACTCAAGAATCTTCTGGAGAACCTTAGGTTTTTTCTCGGTTACATCAAGATTATAGTGAAGCTTCAAAGGATCTGAGCTCCATAGTGGATGAATGAGAAAAAATCATTTATAAAGCAGTAATACGGAGCATTATCATTGTCCAAGTCTGAATCAATCTCCATAAGCCTGGGAATTCCAAGTGAGGAACTTGCAAGTAGTTGTGCAGACATCAGGGGAAAGCATTACAAGTAGTTAGGCCCTTAATTCTGTAGCTGCTTAAAAACGAACATGGCTCCCACTCTGAAACAAGACTTTCCTTTGTTCTTGCTCAAACAGGCTACTATAATTTGTCTGCTAGAATGTCTTTGAGATTATGCATGTTTTAAAGGTTGAACTTTTTGCAGAGTACTGCCTCCAGCTCCTTTCTTTTTGAAGCAGTAGGAAGTTCCAGGACAACCTTTTAACAGCAGTTCCTTATATGAAAGGAGTGCTGGAGACTCATGGTGCCTTTTGTGGCAACTTGTTTTATTTGAAAATAATGAAGCCAGAAAGCCAGAATACATATAGGCAAGACTAGTTTCTAAAATAACCCCCCTCACAAAGCAATAGCAGCTCCCTAGCATTGCTTCTTGCCAGCCAGTGGCAAATGCAATCTCTTTTCCGGCTCAATACAAAATTACAAAATTGGTTCCTTCAACCCTTTCCCAGTCAAATAGGATGTGACACAAATTCCTGCAGCTGAGAGGAGCCATCAAGGGCCATTTAACAAGTACTTTCCGTTATCCAGCTTGCAAAAACGTAGAGAGAAAGCCATTTTGCCTTATCAAAAGAGCATATGATCATTGTAAAGATAGTAGCATAGAAGAGCACTCAGTCAGTCTTATAAGATGCAAAAGGACACGGTGAAGGACTTGACCTCCCCCCACCCCATCCTAGTTATACAGAGTAATTTCCCAAACAAAAATAAGAGGTTTTATCCTAGGAAAGGTAAAAACAAAGTTCTGTAGCTACCAAAGTGCCAGCTGTAAACAAAACATTAGTCAGTCCCTATATCCAAAAACAGGCACCTCAGGAATTGGTCTATCTTCTTTGGCATACTGTCCCATTCCAGTACAATATCACTAGACACAGAGAGGCAGGCACGTCTCATTGGCATGCACATTTCTTTCTCTGGACCGAAATCTGACACATAGTGATCTCTCACCAAAGCCCTAACCTTTCTCCCTCCTAATACAGCATGGGACTTTTTGCCCAAAAAAGCACTGGGGCAACTCAAACCATGGTCTTCATTTAATGAAAACAGGTTGTAACCTCAAGAATAGACAATCTTGTATTCTCTGTGAAGGTGGAAAGCGCACAGTTCTTTGCCATAAGCAGATACATATCCAAACATAAGCACGTTCTTCTTTTCCATTGAAACACCACTTCCCAAAGGAGAGGGGGGGGGGAGAAAGGGAGGATCAGAACCGGACTTGTCCAGGGTCCTGCGTTCTCTGTGTAGTGTGGTGGATGAAAGCAACAGCTGACTTTACGGTAGCTATACGGTGTAACATGCTGGGAATGGCAAGAAGCTCGGGCTTCTGTAGAGAGAAGAAGAAGAAGAGAGAGAGGGAAAGGTAGGGGGAGGAGGATGAGTGGATATGAGTATGAGATTTTGTGAAGAGTGCTTTAGCCTTCTTTTTGCTTTCATCTTTGTAATCGTCCTGCAATACAGAACCACTTTTTATGATTCAGCACTGAAGCCAAGGTGAAGTTGCCAGATCAGGTTGGGAAATTCCTGGAGGTTTGGGGATGGAGCCCAAAGAGGATAGGGACTTCAGCAGGGTACAGTGGCATACTGTCCATCCTCCAAAGCTTTCATTTTCTCCAGGGAAACTATACCCTGCAGATGTAGTATAATTCTAGGGGATTCCCAGACCCCACCTAGAGGCTGGCATCCCCAATCCAAGACTTTTTAATGCCATTAGTCACATTGTAGTCCTTGCACAACACAACTACCATTTTCTATTGGCATACGACTAGCACAGCAGCCAGCTTTGCCAGACAGCTCCTTTCAGAAGTGGGAAGTGGCAACCGAAAGCCCCACACAAAGCCTGTGTAATGGCTTGCTGAAAATTCCTTCTTTGCCTCTTTCCCTTCAGAGTTGCCAACTGGGGAGGGGGGCAGAGAGCACCCCATAGGAGGTGGAGTTAACCCAGAGGCTGCCGCTTGACACATAACAGGAGGATAGTCTTGCCGTATCGGGCCGGGCATCATGTTGCTGTTCAACTTTTCCTCTGGCTAGCAGTATGATCCTGTACAGTCGTCTTACAGCAGGGAAGGTATACTGTCTAAAAATAAATCCTGTAACGTAAAATAAACTAATTATCACAGAGTAAAATAGGTGCTGGAGAGGGATGTCATCACCAATGAAATCACAAGCAATGTCATATGTTCCTGTGATGCTCACACTACACATGGCAACCCAAGTAACAATGGATATGATGTCAGAGTTTCCAGAGCTCAGTATTCTGTTTTCTCTGCATCACTGGCTTTGGATCACTGAGTCCACTCTTTTGCTCTGTGAATGCCCTCACTTTTTCTGTTTGCAGTGACTATATTTAGAACTATGCACCAAAATTGTGTTTAAATTTTAAAATTCTTTAACCATTATATTAGTTTCATTTATTTGTTTGCTGTTTCGTGTGCTTTACTCTGTTCTTTGTTTCCTGAGGCTTCAGTGGGAAACACATTTTCAGAGATGATACCTCACCGCTGGGATCCTACTTATCAAATTTCAGGCAGAATAGGAGAAGACATTCCTGTTTGTAGGCAATTCAACACATTTTTGCCTGTAACTTTACCTTTTGCCATCTAATTGGGTTGAAATTTTCATAGATTGCACTCCTCTCTCAAGGGATCTTACCTGCCAAATTTCAGATGGGAGAAAAGGTTCCTGGAGTACAGTAAATTTTCTCACTTGCAGTGCGGACATGATAACACAGGTCTGTAAGTTTCTCGGACTTTTCTAGGATCCTGAAGGGGGGAGGGGGGAGGCCTATTTTTAAGCAAAACTGGAGCATGCAAGCAAAGAGAACTAAGCCCTCTCACCCTGCCTTACCTCATTGTGCTTCAGCATTCTTATTCTAGCCAGACTCTGACACTGGAGGTTATCCAAGCTGAAAGCAAAATGCTTCATTCATCAGCATAATGCATGTGAAAAGGAATGGCTTAACATTCTTTACCTATTCCCAGATTTTATTTAGCTGGAACTTCCCACATGAATGGGAACTTTCTTTTTTCTGCTGCCAATGGTCTCACCTGAATAACTCCGGCAAGCCCAATCCCATCAGATCTCGGAAGCTAAGCAGGACCAACCCTGGCTAGTATTTGGATGGGAGATCTCCAAGGATTTGGGTGGTAGTTCCTCCGGGGAACACTAGGGGTCACGACACAGAGAAGCACAATAGCAAAGCACTTTCGAATGTCCCTTGCCTGGCTGCCAGACAATGCTCAGATCTCCTGGCTACACAACACAGGCCATATGATAACGAAATCCTCTGTCAGTGCTAACAGCAGCTGGAGACTGGGGGATTTGTATAAGAGAAATAGTAGACCTGCTTTTACATGAAGTTAAAGATGTTGACAGAGCTTAGAAATCTGATCCTTGCTAATCTCTGTCATGTCCTTGCTCAGTGATCCAGACACAAAACTGGATCAGACATTCAGCCCAGATCCCTTACACTGGCATGATGAATACAGATGAAGCAGTAGTGGAAAACCTGCACCGCTGCATCTACAGAGGTACAGTCTTTGTGGTGATGGTGGTGAGGAAATCCCTGAACCCCACAGGCAGCAACTGAGACCCCTTGTTTAACCCACATCCCCTGAACACCTGCCCCTCCCAAAAAAAACTGCCTCAGAGGTCACAGTCATCAAACCACACATGCCAGAAATAACAGAGGGTCCACTAGCCTATCACATAAGCGCTAAACATCCCTTGTTCTAGAAGGGTAGGGGGCTTGGCTGACTATTTATAGCACAGTCTCTCCTGAAAACACAGGGGGAAAAACCTCCTGGCCTCTGTTGGAACAAGCCATCCACTCTGGAGCTATCGGAGGTCCTGGATCTAGCCAGAAAGTGGGTGAGTAATTAATGAGTAAATGATTCTGAATTAGGACATCATATAAATCACTCTCTTCCCTTACTGTTATCACTTGATACAACTGTGAAGAGCAGTCAGCAAAGAACCAGAATAAATGATGGTTTCTGATTATGGTGTATTGTAAAGGTAAAGGTAAAGGTAGCCCCTGTGCAAGCACCGAGTCATGTCTGACCCTTGGGGTGACGCCCTCTAGAGTTTTCATGGCAGACTCAGTACGGGGTGGTTTGCCAGTGCCTTCCCCAGTCATTACCATTTACCCCCCAGCAAGCTGGGTACTCATTTTACCGACCTCGGAAGGATGGAAGGCTGAGTCGACCTTGAGCCGGCTGCTGGGATTGAACTCCCAGCCTTATGGGCAAAGCTTTCAGACGGCTGCCTTACCACTCTGCGCCACAAGAGGCTCTATGGTGTATTGTACAATGTCATATTTAAGCATATAAATATCAGTATATAAGCATTCTGGAAGAAAGCAAATGATTTTAATCTGCACCTTTAATCAACATGATTATAATCTGCTGCCTTTAATCAACATGCGTGGAATTAATTCAGAACTACCACCCTGGGGTCCATTCCCACTGAGCTTGCCTCAGATCATAACTGACTTGGGCAAGCCATATTTATCATGCAGTTGACACATCTAATTTTTTCCAAACATTTTTCTAAAAACCCTCACAGCTTCCAGATGATACAAACACAACCTTCAGTTTGTCATTGATTGCATCATTCAGAAGTCAGATCATGCATAGTAATGCAGATTTTCGCCTAGCCCCACCTGAGCAAAATCTCCATTGATCAGAGATTGTGTGCTGAGTAAATGTGCATACTTAAGCCCTCTCTTCCTTTCTAGCTGGTCATCCTAACTGCATTGAATATGAAAGTTGTCTGGGCAAACCAGTACATTCCTGCATGTAACAGGACTCTAGACAACAAGGATATGAATAGATAATTGACCCAATCTTTTTCAGGCCACAGGAAACATCAAGTCCACAAATGGCTTGCAGGTTTTCTGAAGTTCTGCTGATACCTTACATATTGCACACTACCCTCTTAACACAGCCTCCACTTAGCTACTATACACTGTCAATAGAGGCTCAGGTCATGACTGTAGTCTTGTTGGCATTCTTACATCTTTGCCAAGCCCGGCTACTAGCGCCCTACCTATCCCTGGACCACCTGGCCACAGTGATCCATGCAACAGTCACCTCCAGGCTACTATCACTCACTCTACTTGGGCCTATCCTTGTCCTTGACCCAGAAATTACAGCTGGTACAAAACGCGGCTGTGAGGGTCCTCGCTAGAACATCTTGGAGGGTCCACATCCAGCCTGTGCTGTGTCATCTGCACTGGTTATCTGTTTCTGGATCAAGTTCAAGGTATCGGTTTTAACCTTTAGAGCTATACATGGCCTGAGTCCTGCCTATCTGAGAGGCCGCTTGTCTGCCTATGCCCCCCGCAGGGCAGGTATGAATCTCCTGGTTGTCCCAGGCCCCCTGCGATGTCTGTTTGGCCTCGACCTGCCTGGTAGAACGAGCTCCCGGAAGAGCTGAGGGCCCTGACAGAACTATCAATATTCCGCAGGGGCTGTAAGACGGAGCTCTCTTTTGGTTGAGAGGCCGGGGGGAGAATCCTGGGACTGATTGATCGATCTATGGGTCCCACCCTATGACATCTGACTGCCTGTTTTTCCATCATATGCCATTAATGGCATGATACGGGTGGCGGCATGGGAACTGGGGGGTTGTTTTTGGTTTTTGTCTGCCATCTGCCACTTGGTTATTCATGGGGTTTGATTGCTAGATTTTAATTGGGGGGTGGGTGGGAAGGTTGTTTTAGTGTTTTTATTGTCTTTATTATTGTAAAGATCAAAAGCTCATCAGAATCACAAGGATTTCAGTCTCTCATAACATGAAGTATTCTCCTCTGAGCAGATAATAAGGTCCACTGTGGTAAAACAACAGAGTTGTCTTTTTCCCCCTCATACCCGCCATGGCCAAAGGCAGAAGGGTAAGAGGTGAGAGAGAGAGATGATTTCTTAAGCATTGATGGTGAGTTTTGCAAAGCCTCTAATAGGCGGGTTTCCCTACCAGAAGGGCTCTCTTAAAATGCCACTCTGCTGATTGAGAATCTCTGTAGGCTATATATTGACCCTTCCTACAGCCTTCCAGGCAGAGATTTGATCCTGCAACAGGGAGACCTGAGTTCAATTGCTTCTGAGCAGCTGAGTAAGATCTTTGTCTGTAAAAGAAGGAATCATAGTGACCCATCTCAAAAGGGTGAACAATGCAGTAGACAGGGTTTTTAAAAAACTTTTAATCCCATGATTCTTTCACTTAGGGATTCCACGTGACTTGGAAAGTGGTCCCAAGTAAATCTAGGATGGTTATTTCTGAGTAAACAAACATGATCGAGCTGTAATCTGAAAGACGGTATATAACACTTTGCAGATAAAATGCAAGGGAATTTTTATCTTCCTTCCCATGTCTTTTTTTCCTTCAGAGAATGTGAACATCACCTATCTCTTTTTTTAAAGTTTGAAAGATTGTGGTTTAGTTCCTTGAGTGCTTTTCCCTCTTTACCTTTCAAAGACAGTTCAGTCATTTTTTCCATTTTTCCACAGCTCCTGCTCCACCTCCCCCCTCCTGCCCCATTTAAAGCTGTTCCTTTTTGGTTAGCTTTTTTGTTGAACACCCTATATTCAAAAGGAGCTAACGGCCTAATGATGCTTAGGAGCAGCCACCTGAACAAAATGCAACTTTTAAAGATCAGGTTTCACTTTTTAAAATCTCCGGAATACAATTTCCTAAACAAATGTCATTTTTTTGAGACAACATTCCAGTGATGTAGGCTCAGACTCTTGCCCTAGGAACCAAACAAATATACGTGCCTATCCACACATGAGGATTCACGTGTACACGACTGCACAAGTGAATACAGGACGAGGAAAACCAGATATAACTAGATTTTCTTAGACATGTTCCTGCCCTATCCCTTGTGGCCATCACTTGAAATTAGTAGAAATTAACTGAATTTTCCCCTTGAGGCTTGCTTCATTGTCTTAGAAGGCAATACTAAGAAGTTGTATCCAGGGGATTGAACCTGGGACCTTCTTCATGCCAAGCAGATGATGTACCACTGAGCAATGATCCCTCACCAAATATAAACAACTCTCTCTCCTATACTTGACTACAGATTATTCTGCCCTGTCGAACAATGAGCACAATACATGCACACACAGATATCACGGAAACAGAACTCAACTTGTATCACCATGTGAATACCTTGAGTTCACTTCTTCAGTGCTACCTAGCTACTATACATGCTTGTGAGTTCAAGTTTATCAATAATTCCCCTTCACAAGGCTTTTACTGTCTTTGTAGGTCCCAGCTGTATTCTGTGATATGGTTCCACCACGTAAAACAATCTTAAGAAAATCCCTCTGAACACATGGCTAGTTCCTTCTCCTCACCACTGAGTAATCTCACCCAACCTGGCACATCTTAAATTAGGCTTCTACTTTTTCAGAATAAAATGTGAAGCTTCCATGCATGCCTGTGACCCAGCACCTCTCACCCCAGACATTTACTGCCCCTCCCAATCCTTTTTCAAGTGCTTGTTCTGTCTTCTCCCCCTCTGTCTTTCCAGTGAGCACTGCAGCAAAAGTCACTCTCTTTTCTAAATGCACCAAGTCTCTTACCAGGAAGCAGAGAATTCCAGAGATGAGAGCATACTGTTTCAGAACATCTCCAGCGTTTGAGGTGACATGGTAGCTCCTGCTCTGGGTCCCCTGACTTTGCACTACCACCTCATGCTGTTGGCACTGGAGGTTGCTCTGATGCAGCCGCTGAGCTTGGCAGGGGGGGGGGGGGAGATGAGCACACAGCGGCTTAGCCCTTCCCAATGCATTGCTTAAAGGCACAGAGCCAAGAGCTCACTTGTCATCCAGCCACCTGGCAAAGCTGATTGGCCTGGCTGCAGGAGGCAAGAAGCTGATCAGGCACAGACAGTTTATTTATGTCCTGCTGAAGCTAATTCCTGAGATGGCGTCTCTTCAGTCAGTCTCTCTTGGTGCTGTTCTGATATTCAAGCAGAAGTCCAGTTTCTCCTGACATTCTTGTCAAGTATGCTTGGACATACCCCCTAGCTAGCTCCTGTCAGCCCTGGCATTGCCTGGTGGTAGGGTCCACAGTCCACTGTCCACAGTCATCAACAGTTGGGCACGTTGTCAGGTTCCCACCCCAGCTGTTTCGGGGACCATTTCATTGAGTGTAGAGTTCTGCCCCATCATGTCATGTGATTACTAAAAATATTTTTTGACAGGAATGTGATTTAGTTATATGGAGAGATGGTGGTAACAATGGAAATGCCAGCCTGGGATTCAACAAACAAATAGGGTAACTCAGCTATTTATGAAAGTAATTAGAATATGAGCCTTTAACCCATGACACTAACCTTTAATGTAGGGTTCCTCAAAAAACATTCCCACTAATCTGGTTCTCTAGAGCAGTGGTCCCCAACCCCCGCTCTGGGGACTGGTGCTGGTCCGTTGATCAGTCAGTACTGGGCCACAGCTCCTCCTCGTCCTCCACCCTGGCTGCTGCCTCGGGGGCTGCCCTGCTACTCTGCCACTGGCTCACCCTTGGTGCTCTCCAGCAGCCGCCATGGCTGGGGCTCCCCCTCAGTGTGGCACTGCGCAGCTACTGCGGGCGGCGGGAAGTCAGTGGTGCTGGCGGGAAAGCAAGTGGAGCAGTGGCTCAGGAGGTGGCGGCAACGTCCCTCAGCAAAAGACTACTCCCCACCCGGGCTTCAGTAAAACTGTCAAGCATTGACCGGTCCCCGGTGATAAAAAGGTTGGGGACCACTGCTCTAGAGGTCTGCAGTGAGGAAGACTGACAGCTTATTTTAACTAACATTAGTCACAGAAATAGCTCTCTGAGCGTATGGACTAGATAGGTTATGCTGCACTATTTTATTGCATCCTTCTTCAGAGCAGGTTAAAATACCGTTTAAGGCTCTATCCTCACAACAGCCCTGTCTGGTTCATTACACGGAGAGAGACAGTCTGGTCCAAGGACATCCAAAGACTATCATGGCAGAATGGGGTTAATTTCCTCAGTCTTTCTCTATTTGATACTAGATTTAAAGCCCATTGTATATTGGAATACAATAGGTGCTAGCATGGGCGCTGCTGGCCCCGGCGGCCTTGCAGGCGTCCTGGCAGCCCCCTCTGCTGCGCTGGGCCCGCCGCCTCCCCCCCCCGAGGGCCTGGCTTTGGCATGGTAAAAGGAGCAGGCACTGCTCCTTTTGCGGCGCAGAAGCCTTTCCCCATCCCCTCCCCCCCCGAGGGCCTGGATTCGGTGTGGTGAAAGGAGCAGGCCCTGCACCTTTTACGGCACCGAAGCCTTTCCCCCACTCCCTCCCCCCCGAGGTCCCAGCTTTGGTGCCGCGAAAGGAGCAGGCCCGCCGCTCTCCAACGCGGCGGGCCTGCTCCTTTCGCCGTGCCGAAGCCTTTTCCCCCCCTCCTCCCCCCAGAGGTCCTGGCTTCGGCACTGGGAAAGGAGCAGGCCCGCCGTGTTGGAGATGCAGTGCTCCTTTCGCGGCACTGAAGCCTTCCCCCCTTCCCCCCCCCCAAAGGCCCGGCTTTGGCATGGTGAAAGGAGTAGGCCTGCTTATTTCCAGGTGGTGAAGCTGCTTCGCCCGGCCCCCTCACCTCTGAGTCCGGGATGGGCCAAGGGGCCAATCGGGAGCCGCGGCCTTGGACTGACACTCGGAGGGGCCAATCGGGAGCTGCTTCGTGGCTCCCAATTGGCCCCTTCGAGTTTTTATCCCAGACTCGCCCCACCCCTTTCTCCTCCCGCAATGCCCTTACTGCATTATGCTTACCACTCCCGTGGAGCGGTTTACAGATGTTATATCCAAACTACAGATGTTATATTCCAAACTAGCTTTCTCTTATAGGCATTACCACTTTCAGAGAGCTAGTTTGGTGTTGTGGTTAAAAGCACCGGCCTTTTGCCATTGTTCATTTAAATATAAATTATGTAGAGTTATGAGATCCTTTTACCAGCTTTTTACAGAACACAACCATTGGGGTGCAATTTAAATTGGAGAAATGGTACATGGCGGGAGCATCCATTCCCCTCTTCCATATTGCTCCCTCCCAAAATGTATTTGGCTTCCATAGGGACATAACATGAGAATCTATGAGGAAAGGCCAGAAGAACCAGTTTCCTTTAGAAAGAAATGATACAGATGCCTCTTATAATTTGGCTGAATGTAGAGTGTGGCTCTGAGAGCCAGCGTGGTGTAGCGGTTAAGAGTGGCGGCTTCTAATCTGGTGAGCCGAGTTTGATTTCCTGTTCCTTCATAGACCGTTTATGCACTGGGAACTTCACTGTCTTGATCACTAAGTCAGAAACAGTGTAGTGTAATGGGTACAGTGACAGGCAAGTCCCCACAGGGACTGAGGTTCAAATCTGTTACGGAGGTCACTAGGTGACCTTGAACTACTCATTCTCTCTTAGTCTGACCAACCTGTCAGGTATATAAGGGGGGGGGGGACAGAGGCAGAAAGAACCATGTACTCTCCTTGGAGGAAGAACAGGATAAAAATGCAACAAATAGTTGTGTAAAGGTATCCCCTGTGCAAGCACCAGGTCATGTCTGACCCTTGGAGTGACGCCCTCTAGCGTTTTCATGGCAGACTCAATACGGGGTGGTTTGCCAGTGCCTTCCCCAGTCATTACTGTTTACCCCCCAGCAAGCTGGGTACTCATTTTACCGACCTCGGAAGGATGGAAGGCTGAGTCAACCTTGAGCCGGCTGCTGGGATTGAACTCCCAGCCTCATGGGCAAGGCTTTCAGACTGCATGTCTGCTGCCTTACCACACTGCACCACAAGAGGCTCAAATAGTTGCATATGGCTTGCTAAATTTCTTCAGAACCTATAGCAGCTTTACTTTAGGACCATCTAAACTAGCTCTAATGCTTTCTGATTATTTTCTCATTGCTTATGTCTAATTGTTTTTCTTAATCAACTGCTTTACAATGCTTATCAGTCTCAGGCTCTAACAATGCATGTCCTAATTGAGAACAGCATGGGGCAGCTGTTAAAAATAGTCACCTCTCATCTGGAGAATCCGGTTTGATTCTCCACTCCTCCACGTGCAACCAACTAGGTGAGCTTGGGCTAGTCACAGTTCTGTAAGAGCTGCTATCACCGAGCAATAATCTTAGAAATCTCTCAGCCCCACCATCCTTCTTCTCCTCCTTCTTGTAAAGCTTTGCTAGCTGATCCATGGGCTGTGGCCCTCATATGGTTTATGTAGCCCCATCTCTGCTGTATCATAAGCCCTTAGAGACTTTTTTTCTGCAGATTTTGGAAGGACTTGCTGCACAGAGCATCTTTTACCTCTCTGCATGCATGCTCAGATAAGCAGCAGGATGAAGAGACAAGGTGAGATGGATTTCTTTTTCTTATAGACTCATTCATGGAAGTTTTCTCTTGCCTACTTTTTCTTCCCACCATCAGACATAGGCTGCAACCCTATAAAGCACTTTCCTGACAAGAAGCTCTGCTGGTACTCCTGAGTAGAATGGTACTTCTCAGGAGATCTGGTTAGGATTGCTCCCATAATCACTTGCTCCCCACCTCACAGGAAGCCCTCTGATACTCTGTACATGTGCTTTCAGCACAGAAGGCTATCTTTGAAAAAGCTGATCTTTCACAGGTATGGATGGCTCTGTACACCAAACATGCACACTGAACTACTGGCTGTGATGGATGCAGCTACACCATGATGGGCAAGCAGAGAGAGGAAGCAAAACAGACCTTTTGCAAGGAGTATGCATGTCTGACTCTAAGCCAGTGCTGGTCATTCCTCACCATAACACGTTTCCCAGTGCTCAGTTTGTATGCCGGATCCTAGCTCTATGGTCTACTGCCTAGGGTTCTGAACTTGAATACTGGTGAAATATGAGAAAAAAGGACCACACCTATGGCAGATAAAACATTCATGCCATACCTGATATCTCTCCTCAAACTTTACAGGGAAGGAGAAATTTAATGTACTGTAC
The DNA here is from genome assembly GCF_049243985.1 of Paroedura picta. Lineage (NCBI taxonomy): Eukaryota > Metazoa > Chordata > Lepidosauria > Squamata > Gekkonidae > Paroedura > Paroedura picta. The sequence goes on along the minus strand of NC_135370.1, from coordinate 72,535,308 downwards.
AGAAAGACTTAGGACAAATGAAATTCCTTATAGATGGCATTCTCCACTTAGATTGTTAGAGGAAAGAAGTATTCATTGGAAATGGTTGAAGGTGAAGAGCTTATAAAATTACTTTAGGGATCAAGTTCTGAAGCTGGAAAATGATCTGTATTTATATATAATACAAATATTAAAAGGATTTCAATAGTACAATTCTGTTATTTAGATTATGTAGATAAGGCAGTGCAAGCCAAACAAACAGTGGCACAACGGGAAAGGAATTGTTTTATTCAATATAATAATTGGGGAAGTTGTTTTGCATTGATAATGGTGAATAGTGTCTCTCTCTCTTCTTGGCATATTCCTTTTATGTCATATGATGATTTCCTGTCATGTATTTGTAGCTATCACATGGAGAATAATGGTGGGTTCCAGGTCTGGAAAGATGTCTGCCCTAATATGTTTTCCAGTATACCTACATGGCAACAAAAACTGAAGACTTTTTCAGATAAACTTCCCTTATACCTGGGGGCATTTACTGCCACAGCCAGATCAGAATCTGGGGCCATGGTGATACTCTGCTTGGATCATACATTTCCAACATGAACGATAGTGCTTATGTATAAAATGTTATTAAGTCACCTGTAAAAAAAAAATCATACGAATGGGCCCTTAGATTTAAGATTGCAACAGATAGTTTGGGGGTAGAACTAGTTTTTTCATGTTTGACCGGCTGAGGTGTGGGGTCCACAATTTGCAAATCTTATTGTAATAGAAGATATAGCAAGAAGCATATAGCAAGCAACAGCACAGAGAAGCAAGTCCTGCACTGTTGCAAGCTTAATGAAGGAGATTATAGAACTAGGCTGAAGCACATGATTATTAGCTCAGAGGTCAGTCAGGAACATTTGAGCTGCATCAGGTTCCTTGTGCAGTTTACGTTACATCTGAAAATGTGTCCTCTGGCTTATTGCAGCTGGGAAAGTTGGATGTGATTCTTCAGAGAGCAGCTGTTATGTGATGGTTGCTTTAAAAAGGAAACCAATGGGCAATTACATATCAAAGACATCATCTGAGTATTCACATTACAAATTAGCTGTAAATGAATGGTTTTTAAGGAAAGGAAACAATAAACGGGAAATGTAGAAGAATTGTTACCAAGAGTAGCAATTAAACTGCAAATACAACGATATAGGCTAGATATCAGGGAAAAAATGTTCACAGTCAGAGTAGTTCAGCAGTGGAATAGGCTGCCTTAGGAGATGGTGAACTCCCCCTCACTGGCAGTCTTCAAAGGTTGGATACACACTTTTCTTGGATGCTTTAGGATGCTTTGGGCTGATCCTGTGTTGAGCAGGGGGTTGGACTAGATGGCCTGTATGGCCCTATCAACTCTATGATTCTGTGAGTTGGTACGGTATTGTGCAGGGCAGTAGACAGAAAATCTATGATAGACACAGGTGGTATCAACATATCCTGAGTGGGAGCAGCTGCCAGGCTCCAGGGCAGGGCCCACTGATGCAAACCGTCCTTTACCCTTCCCCACACATTGATGATCCCCGTGTTTGATCTTCACAGCACAAAAATGATATGATTTAGTTCATACCTGAGTGGCCTAGTGCTTTTCCCTACTTTCTTCAATTTAAGCCTAAATTTTGCAACAAGAAGCTGATGATCCAAACCACAATCAGCTCCTGGTCTTGTTTTTACTGACTGTATAGAACTTCTCCATCTTTGGCTGCAGAGCACATAGTCAATCTGATTTCTGTGTTGACCGTCTGGTGATGTCCATGTGTAGAGTCAACCCCCTGGGTTGTTGGAAAAGAGTGTTTGCTATGACCATTGTATTCTCTTGACAAAATTCTACCAGCCTGTGCCCTGCTTCATTTTGTATTCCAAGGCCAAACTTGCCTGTTATCCCGGTTATCTTTTGGCTTCCTACTTTAGCATTCCAATCCCCCATGATGATAAGCACATCATTTTTTGGCGTTGCTTCTAGAAGGTGTTGTAGGGCTTCATAGAACTGGTCAACTTCATCCTCTTCAGCAGCAGCGGTTGGGGCATAGACCTGGATTACTGTGATGTTGAATGGTTTGCCTTGGATTCAAACTCAGTGAGGTAGGTTAGGCTAAAAGTATGTGGCTGGCCCAAAATCACCCAGTGAGCTTCCGCAGTAAACTGGGGATTTGAACCTGAGTTCTCAGACCCTACTCTGGAACTTGTATGCCACACCAACTTTCATAAATTGACTGCTGTTGAACACTGGCAAATTGCCAGGTGTAATCAGGTAGGTATCAGGTATCATACCGGCTGCTGCCCAGCCTGGCCCAATGGGTTCTCCCTTAAAAGCCAAAGCAGCCCTGGGAAGGCACCTGCATTTTACTGACATAAACCAAGTGCACAGTGCTGTAGTTTCCTAAACAACCGAAACTGAGGGCTTCCATTTCTTAATGCTACAGGCACACCTTTTATTATTTGGGGTTTTTCTTAAACTCCAGTGTATCTTTTAAAGATTTTTTTCAGCACATTTTTTGGGGGGGAGGGGTAGGTTTATAGAAAAATCTGACTTGTTCTGCTGTCCCTGCCCCCCCCCCGCTGCCCTGCCATGAACCTGAATGTGGCATGCCCTTCCCCCTCAAGCACTGAGATGCTCCTTCTTGTTGTTTGCCTCTGGCTGCTTTCCTAGTCTGTGCTCAGGTGGGGTGGTCTCTCCATTCTGCCAGCCTCTGGTTTGCCTGGCTCTTGTCCACATGGGGTGTCCGAGTCTGAAGAACTGAGTCAAATTGAGGTGATGAAGTTCTAAACCTATTGGAGAAAATCTTCAGGTCTTGATGGCGTACACGTAGGGAACTCAAATATGAGATAGTGGATCTCCTAATTCATATATGTAAGTCATCACTGAATTCAGCTTCTGTACCAGAAGTCTGGAGAGTAGCAAATGTTACAAGTTTTAAAAGGGCATCCAGAGTGGAACCAAGAATGTACAGGGCTGTCAGCCTAAGATCTGTCCCAGGCAAATTAATAGAAACTGTAATCCAAGACAGAATTATCAGACAAATAGAGAAACAACATCTACTGAGGGAAAATCAACATGGCTTTTGCAAAGTTAAGTCCTGTCTCGCCAACCTTTTGGAATTATTTCAGAAATGAACAAGTAAAGAATGATGACCTGGTAGACATTATATTCTTGGAAAGGTTCCTGAGTAAGCTTAGCAGTCATGCGATAAGAGGAAGCTTATCCATATTGGTGGAGTGGTTAAGAGTGGCAGAGCTGGAGAAACAGATTTGATTCCTCACTCTTTCACATGCAGCCAGCTGGGTGATCTTGAGCCAGTCACAGTCCTGTTAGAGCTGTTCTCGCAAAGCAGTTTCTCTCAGGGCTCTCTCAGCCTCACACACCTCGTAGGGTGTCTGTTGTGGGGAGAGGAAGGGAAGGGGATTATAAGCCACTCAGACTCCTGCAAGTAGTGAAAAGCTGGATAGAAAAAACAACTCTTCTTCTTTTTCCTCTAAAAATTGTTTAAATGACAGGAATCAAAGAGTAGGAATAAAGTGATAGTTCTCACAACAGAGAGCGCTAGGGTCCCAGAAAAATTGGTATTGGAACCACTACTATTTAATGTATTCTAAATCACATGGAAATAGGCGTGAGTAGTTTACAGAAGACACAGAATTATTCAGAGTATTGAAAACCAAAGCTGACTGTGAAGAGCTCCAAGAGGACCTCCACAACCTGTTGAGTGGGCAAAAGTGTGGCAAATGAAGTTTGATGTTGGTAATGTTGGTAAAGTGTAAAATGATGCACACTGGGAACAAAAATTCCAACTTCAAGAATAGGGTAATGGGGTTTGAACTTGGCAAAACTCAGAGGGGAAAATCTCTTGAAGTCATAGTGAAAGCAACAACCCAATGTGCTACAGCAGTGAAAAAGGCAAAGTCAGTGTTAGGGATTATTAGAAAAGGAATTGAGAATAAAACTGCCAGTATGATGTGACCTCATTTGAAATACTATGTAAAGGAAAAAGTACAGAGGAAGGCAACCAAGATGATTAGGTGGTTGGAGCATCTTCCCAAGGGAGAAAGGCTGAAGAGTTTGGGACTTTTCAATTTAGAAAAGAGATGAGTAAGAGGGAACATGACAAAGTATACGTATCAGGAAGAGAAGAGCTTTTTTTGCATACCTTGTTTTTACTAACTGAAGGAGTCTCAAAGCATTTCGCTCTCCACAACAGATACCCTGTGAGGCAGTTGAGGCTCAGAGAGCTCTGAGAGACCTGTGACTAGCCCATGGCCACCTAACTGGCTGCTTGTGGAGGAGTGGGAAATCAAACCAGATTGGAGTCCACCATTCCTAACCACTACACCACATTGGCTCTGGATATAGTGTAAAGTGAAAACTATGCTGCCAATGGATAAAAGTACGCCCACACCATTCTGGATGCATAATTTTGTCTACTCAACAAATTTAGGATTTTAAAAAAATCTAACAGACAGAACACTTCCCTCTAGGTCTTCTCAACCTAAAGAGCTAGAGAGTTATTCAAGATTTTAAGTGAAATCTAGGAGGTCAGAGAAACAAGTAAATTAGGGCAAGAGTGTTACAGTATTATTGCCCAATAGCAATTACATTTTAAACACCCCTCCAGTAGTGATGAAAGATGCAGGCTGAGTGTTGGCTGACAAAGAAATGTATTCACAAAATTGCCACGTGGATGCTCTGTTGCCAGCGTGAATGCTTCTGAATTTACAACAAGAACACAAAAATGGAAAATCAGTTTAATGTGGTTGTAAGCAAGCCCATGCAGTTAAACTTTTAACTATATATCTTCTTACAAACAAGGTAATGGGACAGCTTATCTTTGATCATAGCTGCCTTTTTCAATCCTATACAGGCTATCCAAGGGATAATGGATGGGACAAGGCTTGATATGAGGAATAAGTAGGAATAAGCACTGTACATCATCTAAAGACACTCTTAATTACATCTTCCTTGTTGCAATATATGGCTGTAAAAGTTGGACTATAAGGAAGGCCAAGTGTCAAAGAATTGAGGCTTTTGAACTGGTGCTGGAGAAAACTCTTGAGTCCCTTGGACTGCAAGGCGAACAAACTGGTCAGTCCTAGAGGAGATCAGCCTGGACTGCTCCTTAGAAGGCCAGATCCTGAATATGAAACTCAAATACTTTGGCCACCTCATGAGATGGAAGGACTCCCTGGAGAAGAGCCTAATGCTGGGAGCGATTGAGGGCAAAAGAAGAAGGGGACGGCAGAAAATGAGGTGGCTGGATGGAGTCACTGAAGCAGTAGGTGCAAACTTAAATGGACTCCAGGGAATGGTAGAGGACAGGAAGGCCTGGAGGATCATTGTCCATGGGGTCGCGATGGGTCGGACACGACTTTGCACCTAACAACAACAACATTTTAAGGGGAAATCCAGTAGAAAGCTAGTGCTAGAACTGAGTATATCTTTAAGTTGTGCTCTGGCAGGGAAAGGAGGGGAAAGTGTGGGGAGATCTATAATGCTCCATTCTTGAGTTACTAGCTCACTTGGTATAATCAATGGATGGCATTCAGTCAAGTAGTAGACTGATTGGCCTGTATGCAGATACCACGGGTAGTGGAAAGTGCTTTCCTGCTCTCCTGGGAGTTGCATACCTATAGAGGGTATTCTCATGAGGTACTCAGATTGTTCCTGGAAGATCCTTTTAGTTTCCAGTCACTGCTTAATTTTTTAAAAAATCTGACCCATTAAATCTGTCATGACATTTCAGACCAGCATGGTATAATATGCATAATACAGTATCTCAGCCCTTCATTGGATATGAATTGCTGCCACCTCTTCACATATATTGGTGTTCTTCCTTATCTCTTTGGCTCAGCTCTTCATGGGCACAAGTAATATCCTGGAATTGCTTGTCCACTCTAGACCTAATTCTCATGTACAGTTCATGAGTCATCATTCTATAATCCATTCTGTGAACAATCTCCAATGAAAATATTATATGAATAGAAACAACTTTCTATCAAAGCAGACCCACCCAGCTCAATCTCTCAAGGGCCTCAGTCCCAATCCTTACCACTTGAGATCCTGAAGATATCAGGGATTGTACTTCACATAAAGCTACTTTTGGGAATGAAAATTGTACCTGCTATGTGTTACAAGCATCCTAAACCAGAACTCACTTTAGGGGTGTACCTAGCTGGGCAAAAATAAACAAAAGACTGAACTAGCAGCCCCTTTGACTACCCAGCCAGCCAGGGAGCAAGCCTCTAACTCTCCCAAGTGTAAACAAGAAAAGAATGTGCACTTACAAGGTGAGTTCCAGAAACAAGTTACTTTGGTAGTTGGAGCCAAATTGGGCCAAAGTATTGTATTCATAATGAAGCCCCAGAATTCAAGAACACATCAAATATAATTAAAATAATTTATTAAATTTAAAAGGATATGCAGGAATATACAATAATATAATAGTGAGGGCAATATAACTAATTTAAGTACTTCTTACAAACAATTGTCTTCTAATCCAGAAATTACTTTTAGAAGAGTCCAAGGTCGTACCAAAGTCCAAATCAGTGGGTGACTAGCCAACCTGGCCCACCTCAGGTCGTAAGACCAACAAAGTTTCAGCCTGCATATAAGCTTCCATGTGTATGCACACTGGACTCAAACTTTGTTCTGTTGTTTCAGAGCAATACGGCTACCCACAAGGTAACAAAGTAAGCATTCTCAACAACGATCACTGGGGTTAACAACTGTTGCACATTGCGATTACCTTGTACACATTGGGAGCTTTGCATAGAAACATCAGGCTGTTTCTCCTATGATTTCTGGCTTCTGACTGCAGCTATTTATCATTCCCCCCTCAGTCCTGCACACCATGCGTATCTGATGATACACAGCAGGCATTTGATTAATCACCATATGCATAAGTAATTTGTTTTTATTTATTACTTAATATTTCTTAACTGTCACTCTCGTCACAGCTGTGGTGGTTTATATAGATGGAAAACCCCACATAAAACAATACCCAACCAAGTCTTTAAACAAACACCCAGAAGGCAGAAAAACACTATCTACAGGATACTCCATCCCCCCACCCCCCCCCCAAGCACAACCATTGGCCCTCCAGGAGGTAGCTTCTGAGAGTATCTGGGCCAACAGCTTTTCCATAGGCCCTTGTAGGGAGGGAGCTGGTCGTCCTGGCCTGGACTCAACTAAATTGCCTGGCGGAAGAGCTCTGTTTTACAGGCTCTGTGGAATGTTGACAATTCTATCAGGGCCCTTAGCTCTTCCAGGAGTTTCCACCAGAATTCCATCAGTTCGGAGCCAGGACTGAAAAGGCCCTGGCCAAGGCCAGGTGTGTCTCCCAGGGGGCGGGGACAACCAGCAATTTCCACCGCAGAGTGAAGGGCCCTGCAGGGTGCATAATGAAACAATCAGTCCCTCAGATAAATGGAACCCAAGCTGTGATAGGCCTTAAAGGTAAGAACCTTGAACCTGATCCAGAAGGCGATTGGCAACCAATACAGCTGCCTCAGCATAGGCTGGGCATGAGCTCTCCAAAATGACTTTGTGAGGACTCTGGAAGATCCATTTTGTACCAGCTGTAATTTCTGGGTCAGAGACAAGGGAAGGCCCATGTACAGTAAGCTACAGAAGTCTAGTCTGGAAATGACTAGTGGGGAATGGACTTACACTGCTCACCTATTCTCCATTTTATCCTCAATAGCCTAATCTACCTATATCTAAGGGTTGAGCATATGCAACTGGTCCAAAGCACCCAGCAAGCTTCTGTGGTAGAGTGGGGATTAAAACCTGAGTCCTAATACAACACTGACTCTATACCATGCTAGCTCTCACAGTAAGTCTTCCAAATACCGCTAGACTCCTTTATGTTTTTACTAAACTAATTTTGAGATTTTGGAAGGATAACCACAAATATGCTATGAGTCAAACATCCTGCAAAACTTTTAACCACACATTCTACACATGGCATCCTCCTTGTGGCTCAAGGTGCAATTTAGAACTAAAATCAATGTGCATTTACTAGTGGCTTTAGTGGGATGGGATTGATCTCTCAACTTTATATGTGTAGTTGTCATTTAAGGTTGCCAGCTCTTAAGCTCTCAAAACCTGAGTCTCAAGCTGTCTAAGAGTTTGTCAACTGATGTAGATTAGTGGATTATACTTCCGACAGTACCCAGCAATTGCTGTTGCACTACTGGAAAATCCATTGCTATTTTTGGCACTTCATGGAGCACAAGAGTCTTAGGACTTAAGACCACTGCTTAGTTAAAGGGAGATTGCAACCCTTCCTTTCAGCAGTGAGACAGAACTCACTTCAATAATTCAGGGTAGGTATGTTTAGAAAAAATAAGAATCTTTTTAAAAAACCCTTTTTATTTTACACCAGCCTTATGAATCATAGAATCATAGAGTTGGAAGGGGCCATACAGGCCATCTAGTCCAACCCCCTGCTCAACGCAGGATTAGCCCTAAGCATCCTAAAGCATCCAAGAAAAGTGTGTATCCAACCTTTGCTTGAAGACTTCCAGTGAGGGGGAGCTCACCACCTCCTTAGGCAGCCTATTCCACTGCTGAACTACTCTGACTGTGAAAAACTTTTTCCTGATATCTAGCCTATATTGTTGTACTTGAAGTTTAAACCCATTACTGCGTGTCCTCAAATTACAGGTTATGTTAAGAGAATAAACAACGCAGGTGTGAGACTGTGCTTTAGTACTGTATGAACAAGTGAAAGACTGTGAAGGGTTAAATTGAGCCTTGAGTGACAGGCTGCTCCAAAGAATCTGATTGGTTACCATAAGTTGAACAGAGAAAGACTCCTGAACTGGATCCGGAGGAGAATTTAAGTCTGATTTCAGGCCTAGCTGAGAAGAGTCCAGTACTAACAGTTTTTGAGTTCAACCCTGACTGACAGCAGTTTGACACAGAAGTCAGGGAAAGTTGTCAAGGATGAGTAAGGAGACTCCCATTCTGGCCAAGGCAAGGGGACAGATCGTCTGGAGAGAGAAGAAATTTATCTGCCTAGTCTAAACAGGGTGCTGGCTCTGAATAGTGCAGAGATCTCTGGTCTGGTTAGAAACTGCTTTTGAGACCACTCAGTTAAATACTGGTATTTCAAGAGAACAGATTTGGGTACATAAAAATAAATAAAATAATTTTAAAAAAGAATGTATCAGCCTTTTGGAAACCAAGAATTAAAAGAATACTCAAAGAAGGTATCCTGAAGTATTTGGGGGAAAGCTATGGAACAAAAGCCTTTCATCATAAAAATGTAAGCTTAAGAAATTCTCATTAGCCTGAAATATATGAACTAAGGTATGTGTATGTACTCATTTTCTCAGTTATTTATTCAACTTAACTCAGAATTTTTACCACTGATTTCACCTTATTTTGTCTGTTGGCTCAGCCCAGGAACCAGAGGGAAGGATCAGAAGCCTGCTTTAACTTAAATGGCACTTGAGATGTTTTGAAATTCAAAAATAACAAAATATGTTTTGAATTTCAAAACACGTCCCATTTAAGTTAAAGCAGGCTTCTGATCCTTCCCTCTGGTTCCTGGGCTGAGCCAACAGCCAAAATATCACACTATGACATGGTGGGACAGCTAGAGATCTTCAGCAAATAAGAAAACACATTACTAGGGCCGCTCAGTCAGTAAAGGGAAATAGAAAGGAAGAAATAGACAGGGCCATCATAGCAGGGCCACTCAAAAATATAAAAGCATCCTCAAACAATTGAGTGTAAGAGGAAGCTGGGCAAAAACCTGAAGTCAGGTCAGGGTTTTCAAATTACAGCCTTGCTAAAGATTCAGACAGACAAATTACGCATTGATTATATAATTGTATTGTTGGGCAAGGAAATAGGGTGAACGCAGGAGGCCATTAGAAGGTCCTTATTTGCTTTCTTTGTTGTGCACCAAAAAGATGCATCTCACATCTATGCAGCACTATCGTCACCCAAGCAAAACAGCTGCAACACAACCCCTTCCATCCCAGCTATGATGTGCAAAACACACTATTATTCCTCTCTTCTGTACAAGGCTACATTGCCACTCAGTGGTGAAAGAAAAGCTTAATAGAGATGGTTTCTTATAACGTTTCCTACAACCCTCCCTGCACCCCATCCAACAAAACATTAACTCAGAGGATCTGCATTCATTTGGCTTATTTTTTATTTAAGTTACAAAACAGAAGCAGTTGGTAAAGTCCACTCAAGGAAAGGATGGAAAGACAAGGCTGTTATAAAACCGGAAGCCGCTGCAAGAGCAAAAGCAGTTCATGTAGAGAGGGAAGAGTTAAGACACTCTTGGCATGGCCAGGCCAGCCATCAGCAAAACTTAAAACAGTTGCAGGTGCTGAGGCCAATAGATCTGGCAAGGGCCCAGAAGCCACCTGCTTCCAACTTTCTTGTGCAACTGACAGCCTGGCTTATTTCTTCTCCATACCCCTCCCCCTTTTATTTTGCTTCTATTCGTTAAGAGGGCAGGCAAAAGGCTGCCTTTGCAGACTGCTTAATGGCTCCTCAGCCAAGGCAGACGCCAACAAATGGAGTTCGGTTCAAGTTGATGAATTGGATGCACGTAGCCTGGTAGCATGGTAAGGAGAGGATAAAGAGCACGAGAGCCCTTGAGTTTTGCAGCCATTATGCTTTTCAGTGCCAGCCAGCAAGGCTGAAATACCTGCAGCCTTTACTAACTGTCTGAAATAGCTCTTGGTCCCTGTGCTGTCTGCTCACCTGTAGCATTAACCCTTTACTAACCAGAGGCATTGGCTGCAACCAAGTGAGGCCGTATGGCTTGGTGGTGCTGAGCCATTGCATGCACACAATAACCTCTCTACTCTGACAAAGTCTGATCAGTAACGAATTATTTGGGCAGCATTCTGGATCTTACCAACAAGAAAGGAAGTGGAGGTGGATCAGTGGAACATTTGACACTGGCTCAAATACAGTCACAGAGGCAGGGGCTGCTCTAATGCTTGGCCAAAGTAATGCAGTCCAGGAAATCACTGCCTTCCAACCAGGAAATATGTAAGAAGTTGAGGATATACTATATTGTCCCACTCCCTCTGGGAGTTAAAACTCACAGGTTGCCAACCACAACAGCTGTTTTTCAAGGAATAATGGGCTCTCCTCTATTAATTGTATTGTTCCCAGTTGGAAAGAGGTAGGCCTCCTCTGTTTAGAGCTGGGTGCAGCTCAAAAGGTACTCCTAAAAAGGTCAAATGACCAGGCCAACCTTTATTGAACTCACATGTAAACTCTGAATAACAAAAAAAAAAAAAAAAAACTGAGGAATACTTCCCAAGCCTGCCACACTGAACCAGACAGGGAGATATGTTATTGGCCTGGCAAACTTACTGCATATCTGACCACTGCAACGAAGCCCACACCCAAAAAAGGGCTTCTGTGTCCCAACTGTGTTTGCTGGTGTCATAATCCACAGAGGCATGGTGAAAAGTTGCTATAGAATGGGCTGCAGCCCAGGTGGCTATTGAAAGTCCAAGGAGCTGCCCACACATGCCTGACAGGATCTGGAAGAGGTCATTGGTTCCTGGCTCTCTGTAAACCTGAGCTGTTTCCTCCTGGGTTCGGTCACCTCCTTGGCTGTCACTGTGGAGGAAGGGGAATGCCCCTGGGATCGGTGACTTGGCCTTCTTGCAGATTCTTGACCAGCTGTGCCAGCCAACGCTTGGTTGTGGTGTCATCTTTCAGAACCTGGGCAAAAGTGGTGTCTTTCAGCTGATCAGGAAGGCACTGCCTGAGGGCTTCCCGTGCCCTACATCAGGAGACAAGAAAGAGAGAAGCCAACAAATAAACTCACATTGACAAGAGGGGAGCTAGCCCCCCTCCTGAATACTGTAGAGACTATGGAAGTAGGGGTCCTTAATGTTAAAATGCATCTATTCCAACCAACATCTCCTTTGCCATACTGCCCAACCTATCTACTGATACATCAGAAATATATCTACAAAGGGAGGTCAACAGCCTTTCTGTAACAACCAAATGATTAGAGGGAAAAATCTGCTGCCTAAATAAACACAGAAATATTTAGAATTTGGAGGGGTGTAGAGTAAGACCACAGTTATTCTCTACAATATTGTGAGTGGCGTAAAACTAGGAATGGCATTTTATTCATGTGTGTAAACTGTACCATCCATTAAAGAATCAGGACTCAATTCAACTTATTCCAGTGTGCAGAATTACCTGTGAAAAGGCCTGATGAAGCCAGCCAGAGCCCAATTTGGGGGGAAAGAGGGGAACTGATTCACTTGAACTCTGGTGCTGGGGAGGCTTCCAGGGACAGCAAGAGTCACAAACAAGGAAATACTACAGCACATAAAGCCTGATATACATTGGAAGGCAAAAATCACAAAACTCCGGCTCACTTACTTTGGCCATATCATATGATCCAATTTGATGGAGAAAGCAATTATGCTAGGATTGGTCAGTGGTAAAAGGAATCCAGGCCGACAAAGAACACAGTGGTTAGACGTAATCAAACTGGATACTGGCCAGAGCATTGTACAATTAAAAGCAGCAGTGTGGGATTGAAAGACGTGGCAACAGCTGAGCCATAGGATTGCCAAGAGTCAGACACGACATCATCAGGCAACTGTAGGAAAACCGCCAGGATATTTTCTCTGGAAAGGTAGGAATTAGGCAGGCTGCTTTCTGCCAGGTACTGCCAGGCCACAATTCCACAAGAAAACACTAATTCCTCCATCTCAGACAACCGACTTCTAAAAAACTTCTAAGGTGTCTACCTTGGATTATCAGAAAGGCGAAGGTAACAACGGACAACATGTTTCAGCAGTCTGGCAGAAGGCTCCTTGGAAAGTTGCAGGACCATTTTACCCTGGGATAAAAAAAATAAATAAATAAACAACAGAAACACTGGAACAAGGGAATTTATGGCTCACGATCTTCCTTGCTACTTACACGCCACCCCCCCCCCCCTCCCCGTATAATTTAGCTCTTTGCTGTAGAAATTCTTGGGACATACGTGCGACTGCCTAAAATAATTACTTTCCTTGAAATAATCACTGGCAAGAGCAAAAGCAGAGGTAGAAGCCTAGATCTCTGTTCTAGTTCATTAGAGCAATTAGGACTACTATTTGGAATCTGGAAAAACAGAATCAGTGTCCTGGGTAATTAATGATCCTTTAAATATCTCTGGCCAATTTAGTCTCACTTACATGAACTCTGCATAAATAAAAATTGAGAGCACTGCACTGACTCTGCCGAGGCTGGGATAGAAAACTGCAGGTCAAATATTTTTTGTTATCACAAGCTCTGCCTTCAATTATTTCATAGCACTCTGTTATGCCAAAATTCAACATTTAATTATTCAGCACATAATTCTGGTAACTCAAATTCTCATGACATGTTAAAAAACCAAACACCTCACCCTCCAAGGTAACAAAGCCCACTTACTACCTTTCTACCCTAACTCCTTTTATATCAAGGGCTTTATTGAAATACCACTTAGATGTACAAGAAAAAAATGAAATGTTTCAACTGGAAAAGGAAACAATATTGCAGTATTTATTAATGGAAATGCAGCCAACTGTCTAAGGAAACTATATGCTTGTGTAAGCAAATATTGCATACCATTTTACATTTTCATAGGAGTAGCTCTAACAGCTCAAGAGGCTAGAAATTTTAAAGATCAGTAAGCCTAGTTGGCAACAGAAGTAGCTGCAGCAAGAACTTCAAAGAAACTGTGCAGTTTTGTTATGTATTTTTACAATTTCTTTGAACTGAGGCACTCATATAATTATGTTAGGACCTCTGAGCAAAATGGATCACAGATTCCTAAAGAGAAGAATTGGTTCTTATATGCCGCTTTTTCTCTACCCAAAGGAGTCTCAAAGCGGCTTAGTCGCCTTCCCTTTCCTCTCCCCTGTGAGGTAGGTGAGGCTGAGAGAGCCCTGCTATTACTGCTCAGTCAGAACAGCTTTATCAGTGCTGTGGTGAGCCCAAGGTCACCCACCTGGCTGCATGTGGGGGAGTGAAGAATCGATTAGAAGTCCGCACTCCTAACCACTACACCAAACTGGAATGGGTTGAAGAGCAAGGCTGTCATAAAGATGGCTCATCTTATTAAAGTGTCATCACAGCTGTAATGTACTCCTCAGTTACTTGAGAACTTGCAACCTCTTCCAAAAGGGGATGCTTTCACACAAAGTACAGTTTTAATACAATACTGAGACATGGTGCTGCCCAGTATTGCTTTGACACAGATTTGTTCCTTGAGATCAGGAACATGTTACATGATTACAAAATTTCTATTACAAGGCTCCAAAGTGTACTCACTACCTTTTGCTCTAGAGACCATTTAGTTCCCCCAAAAAACTTTACAAGCATAACTGCCTACCAATATCATTGCAACATGAGAAAATCGTTCGTAAGTCTGACAGATGTAAGCCAGCCCTGTATCATCCAACAAGATCTTTTGCAGAATAAAAGTTGCAACCTGAAAGACAAAATAAGAAAAGGATAAATGAATACATGAATTGCTCAAGTAACCAATATTCGGATGCGCCTTCACATCCTAATTACATCAAAAACTCTAGGCATACTCAGAGGCTTGAAAGGATTGGTCAAATAATATTTTAGCCTAGGAAAGGAAGTTGTAGCCATGGAGTACAAACTTCATGCTGCCGGTTGTACAAGAACAAAAATTGGTGGCCTAATACCACAAATAAGAAAATTAGAATCTCTTTGACTAGACAAAACAAAAACCAAACCACATTGTTGGTAGGGAGGAGACAAGCTTCAGTGGTATAGACTGGTTAGCAGCTGTTCTACCACAACTAAAATCATCAGTTATCAGTTATCTAATATAAGAGGATGAAAAACACAGAAGGGAATGAAGAGCATGAAGTGGAGGATGAAGATTGTCCTGGGTCACATGAATCACACATGTCCATATAACTCATGCAATGCTGCAACTTGGACTGTATCTAAATAACAATTAGCTCAGGTGCTTTGACAAGCAAAAAATTCATATTGGATAGGAAAACACCTCAAAATGGCAGAGATATCATCATAGCAATTTGAAGAGGATATAACTGCAATTGCTCTCCAGAGGGAAACAGCCAACTAACCCTGTGTGGCAAACAAGCCTGCTACATGCAGGGACATGTACATGATGCATTGGAAAGGAAAGAGAAAGCAGCCAAAAAGCTACAACCAGCTAATTACACTAAAAGCAATACCGTTTTGGAGAGTTCACTGCCAGACTCCATGATGCGTAAGCACAAAGGGATAATTTCTGTTGTCAGTAAAAAGTTGATTACTTCTTGCTCATCTGTTTTCACCAAGGCCCCTACAAAAAACAAAACAAAATACATTCTATCTGAACCTTCCTCTAAAGAGCTTTGGGCAGCATACATGACTCTCATACTTCATTTTACCCTCCCAACAACTCCATTAGGCATGTTGGGATGTCTAGCTCAAGATCTCCCAGAGAGTGTCATGCAGAATAAGGCTTTAAACCCTACTTGTTATTATCATCATACAAACAAGACTATAGGAAATAAGCAGAATTAATGAAGCCCAATTAAATTAGTATTATTTTGTAAAAAAAAAAATGAAATGGTACAAGACTGCTGTTCTTGGTTCTCATATAGCTAATGATGTTAGTCTAAACCAGCCTTTCTCAGCTTTTTTACTACTGAGAAACCCCTGAAACATTCTTCAGACTTTGAGAACTGCCAGAAGTTGAGTGATCATGCAGAATATAGTCAGGAAGCATATCTGTGTATATGCCCACCTGGGGTCCCCTCATTAGCCATTTTTGGAGGGGGGGGGCAGGTTGACATGACTATATGTGGTCATATCACCTGAGAAATGTTAAACAAATTTTAAAATATATTAAAAATTAACTCTCACCCATTCAGGAAACCTTTACAGGGCTATCAAGAAACCTCGGGGTTTAATAAAACTCTGGTTGAGAAAGTCTAGTCTAAACTGATAACTGGCCCTTGTTTGGGCCACAAAGAGGAATTATTAACATGTTTGAACGAAGTTTGAGTCCAGTTGCACCTTTAAAACCAATTTTTTTAATCCACAGTATAAAGCTTTTGTCCGCATTCATGTTTCCTCAGATACAGTCATCTACCTCCAAAGGTTTTACTCAATGATTTATTCTCTCTGTACAGGAGAACAGAGTATGGAGGACGGAAGACAAGAACCAGCAGAACCAAGTTTGCACCATTCAAGGACTTGAAAGCAAATATAAACCTTTTTCTATTAAGACCCTCTGGCCCTTTCTTCCTCTCTGTGAACTCTTACTTCATTAACTGAAATACTTGAAGTGCAAACCTTCCCAAGCTACAGAATATAAAAACTTTTCGGCACTTTAGACCATTCTGTGTTTGGGATTCAGAATATTTCCTGTAAACTCTCCAATGACTGGTAACTACATTTATTCCTTGGTCTGTTATAAATGACTGAGATCTGTGGAATTTTTGTATCTATGGGAAGCCAATCACCCACCATTAGCCAAAATCTGCTAAACTAGTGACAGTAGCTTGGGAGACATTGTGGGTATTGAGCACCCTTCCTGAATATACATCCACTTTACTACAAAGTTTCTGTAAAGTACGTGGCACACAACTGAATGCAGAAGTTCTTTCTGGCACTGACAGCCTGCTACATAGTTTCACATGATTTGTCAAATAAGCATCATTCACAAGAATACACACCAGATCAAGGGGAAGCTGTTTTCTGCGCTTCTAATTGATGAAACCAAACTATACTCTTTCTCAAAAGAAATTCGACAGTATTCTCAACATCAGAGTAGCTACTTACCAATGACTCCAAGGCTGGTGAGTCGCAGATACTCAAATGGGCGAGTCTTGCTAACAGTATGCAAGAAGGGATACAAGAAAAGGGGTATGTGAGCAGCAAGAAAGGCTGACCTAGAGGAGAGGAGAAAAATGGCTTCTGAGCAAAACGCAAGCAGTGCATAGTCTACCAACGCAGTAGCCGAGAGCTGTTCAAGGTCTAACACAGACAATATATGAAACTATTCCTGGATTTCTGGTTACACTTAAAACAATCTCAGAGGCAGTGAGGAAAAGCAAATTCCTGTGCAAACAAACGCCTACCTCTTCTGAAATGTTTTGACAAATTTCAGAGAAGTGGCTGTAGGTTTTTGTCCATCTGAGAAGAGCCTCTAGCACACTGAATGTTCCCCAGGACACGATGACCTGAATATTGGTACACAATACTAACTGTACCCACTTACTACTTTGTTTCCTTTCTGTAAAACAATAAAAGTGCCTTGGACATACCCCTATTGATTTTACCACAGAGAAGTCATAGTGTCAAAAGGTTGGCACAAGCATTGGCTTTCTCTAAAGAACATTTCCCTCACCATAGGCAGATATTCTTGGGAAGGAAAATAACCCAATAATGTAAGTGATTAATAACAATGCCTTTATTCACAGTTTGACAGTGTGTTCATTTTCTAATGTTCAGAGTGTTTCAAATTAAAAAAAAATTAAGTTGGTGTGTGTCAATATGTGGAGACAGTCTACTTAAACGAACGTTTTACCTTATGCATTTACAGGCCTCTGCCTCCACAAAAGGTTTTATTGGTAACATTTCATTACTCCAGGATATGGGAATTGAACTTGGAATAATGAATACATCCCCAAATGAATTTTTGTACATTTTTCATATTCCTGTGCAAGGCTTTGGTTCCACCCAATTTAACTATATACTCTCAACACATGGCTTGCTATGCAGTACAAGAACCTACTATTTTTAAAAAGATACCAATCAAATGTTCCACTGGGAACCAATTGTACTGTTTGTAACGACTTAGCCTATTGAAGTGGAACTCACATTATGAGACAGCCATACTTTCAGACAAAATGGAAATCTGTGGTGCTACTCCATGTGCAGCTTTGAGGCCATCCGTAAGATGTTATTTGCCCTGTCAGATGAACGTGATCATAGGCTTGACTACATTCTCTTTTCCCTAATCCTAGGCTTAAAAGTTTGTTTGCAAAATAATTTTTCCAGAGAACTGGCACGCAGAACCACTTACCTAGTTTCTGGATGTGATGCAACACACTGTAGAAGTGCCAGAGCATTGCAGACTCTGTTGGACTGATGAGCTGTCAAAGTTGGTGGATTTATAGATGGGTAGATATTTACAATTTCCTGGTATGGGGACCGAAGAAAAAACATATTTGCATGGAAGTATTTCTGCCCTCTTATGCATCCTCCAATATCTTCATGCTGCCTTTATGACCAAACTTTCATTTTGATGGAGAATTTCAAGTAACCTACCTGCACAAACTGTGAAGAACTAGAACAAAGTTCGAGTCCGGTGGCACTTTAAGACACTACATTTTATTGATGGTATAAGCTTTCTTGAACATGCATACTTTTTCATAACTCAAAAAATAGCTCAAAAATTCTACAGAACAGCTGCAATACAAATGCATAAACCGCCCTCAGCCTCCGGGGAGGGCGGTATATAAATTAAAATAAATAAATTCCCCTATGGCTTCAGATTTAATGTACCAAATGTCATTACTTAGACTCACTGAAGTTCCGCCAATGCATACACTGTTAATTAGTTAAGAAATAGAATTTATAGGCTATATCAATACAATGCATTTCAATAGCACTTTCAGGATTCAAAGTACCATATACAAGTAGTACCCCACATTAAAATGGGGGTGGGGACTACAGCTGAAAAAGTCCAGAAGGTGAGATCAGGGCCGCCTGAATTCATTCACTTGGCTGCTAAGAATACAAGTTTCCAAATCATCATATGTCAGAGATAAACAGAGGATGAAGCCCAAAAGATTGCTCACAATGTAGTAGAGTATGCCATTTCAGTCATACTTACTCACCTGTAAGAGTGCTGCAATAGTGCCAAATGAGTGCCATAGCATTGGGGCAAGATCAGGTACTGACTCTCGCTTCTTACTAAGCTCCAGCAGTGCATTCTCACGAGTTTCAGGGCTGGAAAGCTCATTAATCCACTGATAAATCTTCTCTCTGTCAACTTGGGCCAGTGCTGTTGGCACAGGCTTTAAATGAAGAAAATATTAATATTGCCTCACAGAAAGCATCAAGAGCAAACAAGAATAATCAGGAGGCACTCCCATGTAAACTCAGGGGTGAATGTCAATGGGGCTTCCCTGAAAGTGTCCGCACACATACATTTCAGACTTAAGGTAAATATAAAAATATCAGCACAAAACAAGACTGTCAGGCAGGGAGAAGAAAATAATATTTTGCTGTGAAAGAAACAAGGCTTCCAAATTCTTAGCTTCCAGATGGCAACCCTGATTACCCAGCACCACAGTTAATTGTCATTTTATACCTTCTATAAATTGCTAGTGTGCAGTATAAAGTTTTCCTTACCATTTGGTTTCCTTGGAGAGTTTGGCCATCATGGACTCAGTGTTCTGCACAGGATTTTGGGCAGTGATCATAGTTCTTGCATGATCTGCTATCTAGGTAATTTATTCTGCCACACCTTCTGATGGGCTAGCCTTGGTCAGTCAAGTGGAAGGAAACTTTTACCTCACCTAAAAGCAGGGTCTTTTTTCATTATGGAGAATGGAGGTGGCAACTCTTCCTAACTACTAAACAGACATGAAAAAAACTGGAAAACTGGAGCAGGGTAGGAACCAGAATAAATTGTATTATACTATACATTTTAGTAGGGTGAAAGTGAGCACTGAAGAATCAAGTTAAAACTGCCATCATCCAATGCTTAACAATGGTCCAGCATATTCTGCATCCTTTATCCAATCAGCTTGCATTCTGTTCCTTGGTAGATCTGTGCCAGAAGTAGTAGAGCTACAATTTTATTGTTCTGACATGCTCTTCCTATTCTGGGCTTCTTGTATATTTAATTGTTTCATACACTGAATATTTTAGCATTGATTAATATTGTGCAGCTCTTGCTTAGGATGATACTCATTAATGTGACATCCACCAGTCAAAGAGCATCAATCTCACAAACTCAGACACTGGTAAAGGGGAAAGAAATAAGAACACTTTCAGGGTTTTGCTGTGTAACGGAAGAAACTATGATATTCACTTAGCCTGAACAACAGTATTTGGGGGGAGGGGGGCAGAGAAATCAAAAGAAGTGGTAGAAGCTACAGCTATTTCCCTTTTCTTCATTTCTTTCAGTGATATATGAAACCAGATGAAGACAAGTAGATCAAAAGAAACTGTTCCTGCAGGTTAATTGCTGCTTTTATTAATAGCACTGCCGTTGTAAGACAAACATCTCTAGCTGCAGCCTCTTATTGTTGCACTTATCTTAAGAAATAAGGAGGCACTTTACTAGGGAAATTGTTTTTATGGCCACTTCAAATAGGCCTCTTTTCATAATTATATTCTGTTTAAATGGAAATATTATTTAAATTATTTTTCCAGTGGCAGAAACTGTACCATCCTACCCATTATGCACTTGCAGAACTTCAAGAGTGAGCAATTAAAAATGAACGCAGTCATTAGACCAATTCTTCTTATAAGTGCCATTACCTGAAAGAAATCTAACTGTCCACTATTTGAGATAGTATGGCTGAAAGCGAGTCTGCTACGTATCACACAAGTAACAAAATGTGTGAAGAAATGTGTTAGATCAGGTCCTTTGCACCCAAAGAGAGAGCTCATTTGGCCCATATGCTGAACAGGGGATGGGAGATTAGAATTCTGATAATATTGCCATCTTTTAATGTATTAAGGGAGTTTTAGGAGGTTGTATTGTATGTTTTATTGTAAACCGCAACAAGACAATATTGAGAGCAGCGGAATATAAATCTAAAAATAAATAAAATACATTACTGCATTTTGGCAAACTATTGAAGAGATGACAAAGAAAGCAGGGCTGCCACTTGTGATGCAGTATTTTATTATTTCTTCTAGAGGAAAATATATATCTTTCCCATGGAACAACTTCTACCTATACATATGCAAGAACAGTGTTTATCTAAAGCAGCCTTTCTCAACTTTTTTATGTTGAGAAACCCTTGAAACATTTTTTCAGGCTTTGAGAAACCCCAGAAGTGAACAGTCATGCAGAATAGGGTTGGGAAGTATAGCTATGTATATGCCCACCCAGAATCCTTCCCCTTCCCACCACCTCCAGGCCCATCACTGGCCACTTTTTTGGGGGGAGAGGGGCACTTGACATGACCATATATGTCCATATCACCTGATATATGTTAAGCAAATGATATGTTATATATTAAGCAAATGATAATAATATATTAAAAATTAATTAGCTCTCACCCATTCGGGAAAACCTTCTAGGGCCATCAAGAAACCTCAGGGTTTCACATAACCCCATTTGAGAAATCCTGCCATATATAATCATGCTGACACCCCTCCCCCCATGGACAATGATTGGCCTGGAGGAGGTGGAAAAGGGAGGAACCCCAGGTAGGCGTGTACCCAGCTATGCTTCCCAATCACATCCTGGATGATCACACCACTTCTGGGGTTTCTTGAAGCCTGAAAAACGTTTCTCGGGTTTCTCAATGGTAAAAAGTTCAGAAAGGCTAATCTAAAGTTATCAGGGTTGTGAGGTCACAAATCAACCAGGTTAGATGGACTAAAAGTAGGAAATGAAGTGAGGATAAACTTGTATATGGAGCATCTGTCTTTTTTTACTAGTTGGATAATCAAGAACACTGTTTAAGTTTGTATTGGAGTATTTTCCAATTCAAATTTCTCCAGAAAACAATAATCACTGGCTGTGATCAAACATATCATGTTTGTTCATTCATTCATGGGTTTATATACTGCCCCTCTCGGACATACTGACTTGAGGCAGTTTACAGAAATTATGAGATGGGCAAGTATACTACCACAAGACTGGTGTGTCTTTCTGCCAAAAGTTAGCACAGTATTTGACATCAACCAGTGATCACTAATTTCCTGACTTTTACAACAGAAAACAGATGCATTAAATTAGTTTAGTTGGGTAAGGGAACAACACATGTTAGATGTCCCTCTGGAATAAAATTTGCCTTAAACTGCAGAGAGAAAGGTAGACCATAAATGAACAAATAGCTTATGAAGAACACTAATTTCCTAGCATGTATTTTTACTCTCCAGTGTACCTTCAATGAAGGCTGATTTGTGCTTTGATCACCTGCATAAAAACCCATCTCTCTACTCCTACCAAGGTGATGCCTAAATAACACAAACCAACCTGCAACCTTGGAAACATAATGAGTTGTTTTCTTGCAAGTTAACAGACAGTGCATCACTGGTCAGGATCACTCAAATAAGTTCCCCTTCCTCCCCTACCTATTTGGTTTTTTATTTATTTTTCTATTCTGTCCTTCCGTATGATCCCTATTACTCTAGGACTCCAAGGCACTGCTTCCTCTGTATTCTACAGTGCCATTTAATTCCTGTATCTCAAGCACCACTTAAGAGAAAGCTGCAAAACTAATATCCACGGAAAAGGATCTAAAATGAGTGTTGTAGGTGCATGTACAAATCAGTGGAGGATAGCACATACCTGCATAATTTTACATATGCAACTATAAAACGGCCATGCCCCATTTAACGAGATTTTATTTATTTCATTAGCCTACAAACCTGAACAGATTAGCAAATATAAAATAAACACATGTAAAATAAACTCAAACAACCTCGGATCCAAAGGGAGAAGCCAACAGCTCTCTTTCCCAAGGCAAACGGAAGCTCCGGTCGAGAAAGTTGGGCGGGAGGAGTGGATGAAATAGGTATTCCCTATTTGGCGGGAAAAGTAGAGCCGCCCGCAGTTTGCCACCACCCCCTCCCCAATTTCTCCAGCCAATGAGAATGAGAAAGCGCGCGGGAGAGGCTTCTGTATTACCAGGCGAGCCCCTTGTCTTTCTCCCGCTGCCCCCAGCGAAGAAGAAAACAACAACGGGCCTAGCCTTACCGCAGTCGTCGCTAAACTGTGCATGGCCGAAACTTCTACCCAAGAGCTCAAGAAGCCGCTTCCATTTCAGCCGCGGCCATGATGGACCCACTGACAAGTCACCGCCTCTTCCTTCTCTTGATGCCTCTGTCGTGACCTCTGACCTCTCTTTGGGCAGAAGCGGTAGGCCCGAGGAGACCCAGTGGACACATGCGCAGTGAAATCGCCAAGCAAATAGTAAAAAACAACCACCCCACAAATGCACGAGTTAAGGATTGCGCATGCGTACAGGCACGAGGGTCTAGGCCTCGCGTACTAACTGCGGAGCGTTCGTTCGCGGGGAGATTTCCGGGCGAGGAAGCACGTCGCCGTGATGACGTAGACCCCTTTTATTTTCCCCACCTTTTCCCTGAGTGCGTTAGGGTTGTGGGGTGGTTTTTTTATGTGCGTGCTTGCGTCAGACGGACGGACGCGCGCCCGATCTGGTTCCCGCCATCTGCCCTTTTTAGTAAACGAAGGGGAGGCCGGGCTGGGTCAGGCCGAATCTAGGCCGGTGTGTGGCGGCTGACGGGGGAGGAGGAGGCGGCGAAGGCAGCGGCACCGAGGGCAGCCCGGACCGGCCGTCCCAATCGGTGAGTAGTCGGCGGGAGACTCAGTGACTGCGGGCGAGGGCGGCGGCGGCGGCGGCGGCGGGGTTCGGCCTGTGCTCTGGGGACTGTGGCCCTCAGCTGTGGCCCCCCGCGGCTGCTCCCCCGCGGTTCGGCCGCTCTCTCCGGCGCCCCTTCCTCCAGCCTGGCTCTCTTCCGTCTTTCTCCTTCCCTCACAACCGCGGCCGCTCCCCCCTCTCCGGCAATTCTACCTTTTTCAAGCCTTTTCTTTTTTTTGCTCGACGGGGGGGGGGGGGGGGCGAGGAAATCGACATCGCCTCCTTGGCTCCTGTGCCGAAGGCCGAGAAGCAGGAGGGCAAAGGCGGTAACTCTAGTGCCCGGTGCAGCCACTTTGGGCTGATGCCCGATTCTCTCTGTCTTTCTGTATTTGTCTTTTTTTGCTGAGATTGTTAGGTTTTAACTCTGGTCTGCCAGTCGAAGCTTTAGTTTTAATGCCAGTTCCCACTTTAATTCTCACCTCAGATTGGGCTACTAGGTGTTATACATTACTGAGGTAGGTGGGATCCATGACCAAAGCACTACATTTTTTTACAGAAGCGAAGGGATGTGATTTAGTTAAACAGCAAGAATGAGTGCTTTTGAGCAATTGTGGGCATTTATTTGTAGGGGATAATAATAATCCTAGGTCTTTTTGAACGTATGACGCATGACTACAAATACCACTGTGCGGTTTGATTGTTGTCCTGTGGGGCAGGTGGATAGTCTGTGGGAACTAATCTGCCTGACAATTTAAGTAGGTTTTGCATCTGCCAGGATACACACATGATCGGAACATTTCACTTAACTGATTCCATAAAGAAACTGGGAGACTGTATGTTGGGTGCCTGGGTATTTTACCTGAAGTTTTGAGTAGTATCTTAAAAATATAGAACTTTGCAAAAAATGTTGTGCTGCAGTATTCACAAAATAGGCTTTTTATTCAAAAGTCTGCATTCTTGTAGCCTGATCCTATTAGGCATGTGAGCCATTAAAACCAGTGTATGCAGGTGTGTTTAATTTTGTTAGGGTGAGGTTGTTAGTGCTTAAAGGAGGGGTGATATAAAACATGGCATTAATATTTAAAGTCTTGCATTAATAATATTTCAGGTAAGGCAAATATTTGGAGCAGAAGATGCTGCAGCACTTGTAACTATTTGCAGCAATTATTGACTTGCTTGTCCAGTTACAATGGCTGGACTTTGTTTAGAGTCAGTCTGGAACAGCTGCCTATCATGGGATATTCCAAAGTTAGAATAAATAGGTTAATTTTGTAATAGTATATTTGTTGTATCTAGATTGCTGTGGGATATTGCAGAGCTTTTTGAATACAGTAAGGTATGAGCATTTTTAAATTTCTACTAAGTAGATGTTGAATAATTTTGGGCTGACTAGCATTTAGTAGATGAACTTTTGCATATGTTTAAAGCATTACACTTGCTCCAGAAATGCCTTCCACAACTTGTGGCATTGAGATTTTACTTTAACATCCTTTTGAATTTATCAAACTTTTATTCTCCTTTGATAATATGATCCTTTTAAAATCTTGCCCTGTAAAAAATGTTTTTTTGCCTTCTTTGAATCCATCCACGTGGTAACTTCATGCATCTGATGAAATAAACTCTTGCATCCTTTATGAATGTGCTACCAGAATCTGTTTTTTCATCCCTTTCTGGGACTTTTAAAAAGTGTGATACTTTTTTTTATTCTGCCATTCGTTTATTTAGCGTTTTAGCCAAAAAATATTGTATCTGATTTAAAATGAAGTAATATTGAGTCGGGTTAAAATACATGTATAATTGGGATGTTAACAGTAAAATAAATGTTAGAAGTTACTGCATTAGTAAAATTAGAGTCAAGGGCTTCAGGACATTATTGCTGGCTAGTCGGCACCCAACAGAATTTGGGATTAGCAGGCTGGTTACCTGTTTGGGAAGGGATGGTTCTTGGATTTATTCATATGTGGCATGACAGTAATACTGCAATCTAGAGATCTAGCAAAAATTCTGTGGAAATTTAAAATAATGCTATTATTTTATAAAACTGATAACAATGGATAGCTACTACTACCAGTACATACATGACACTGTGAAGTTTTACATCGAGGGACACTGTCCTCCCTGCCAAAGAATCCCCTGCTCATAAAGTACTGATCTGCCATCATACCTAATCACCCTCAGTAAGGTTTTAATAGATGTTTTTATATCAAATTTATTAGATATATACGATATATAGTCTGCCTTTCTCACTGTCCCTCTATGTAGTTTACAATGTGCTATATATATGTGTATATGCAGTCAAACTGCATAAGATATCTAATAAAAATACTGAAGGACTAGGATTATGAAATTGGAAGACAATGCAGAAGAAAAAGAGTTGGTTCTTATATGCTGCTTTTCTCTACCTGAAGGAGGCTCAAAGCGGCTTACAGTCGCCTTCCCTTTCCTCTCCCCACAACAAACACCGTGAGGTGGGTGAGGCTGAGAGAGCCCTGATATTACTGCTCGGTTAGAACAGTTTTGTCGGTGCCGTGGCGAGCCCAAAGTTAACCCAGCTAGCTGCATTTGGGGGAGTGCAGAATCGAACCCGGCATGCCAGATTAGAAGTCCGCACTCCTAACCACTGCACCAAACTGGCTCTCAAGTTGCAAAATGGCATACCAGAAACAATACAAGAAATGATTTGCAAATGATACAAGCACAAGTTGAAACTTAATAATTAGTGCAATACGCTGAAGTCTATGCCCTTGTAAAAGCATCTTCCAGAACAGTTCCAGTATTGAACTAGCAAGTAATATGAATGATGCTGTGAAGAGTAACTGTGAAACTGGTGTGTCCCAGTGACCTCTGTAAAAGGTGGTTAAATATTGTTGTAGGAGAACAGACAACTCCACCCATGGCATATCGTGTAATGCTCATGCAGAGCTTAGAATTAGTTTGACCACAGTGTTTAAATTACACTTCATTGATTCTCTCTTCCCCTCACCCCATAAATGAATTCAACTAAGAGTTGCTTTAGGGTTATTAAAATAAACAGGGCTCTTTAACATTTTGTTCACTAAATAGGAGATTGTGTTCAATATAGGGGACTTTCCCCTCAGGAATTGCACACCAGCAACATCTACAGGGCCCCTGCTACCTGCCTCCCTCCCAGAAATCCCCTGGACCTGTTTGCACTGTTATAGTTACCTCTGTCATGGTTATTAATATTATTATTGTGGTGGTTTTCTATACAGTATGGAAAAACTAAGTTCCTTTTATTGTTCTACGTTCTACATAAACCGCCATGAGCTTCAGGGGAGGACAGCATATAAATAAATAAACAAACAAACAAACCAATAAATAAAATACCACCACTGCTGCATTTGGACTCTCTTGTCTTCCAGAAGCATCTTCTATAGTACACCCTGGTTTCTTCAGCATTTAGCTCATAGCTCACTGAGTGCTGATTTTAAGATTTGTATTATGTTTGTATTATGTATCTTAATATTTTTGTCACAGTGGAAGCAGGTGTGTGGAAGGGGTTGCATGCTTTTTTGACACTACTTCCAAGTTATCATACTGTAATTACTGACTTATTTTACCCTGAAGTTGGAATTATGTGATGTCGTGTTTCAGGATTTCACTCTACTCTGCTGAAATTCTGAACTTGAAATTTATTGCAATGAAATAAGTTTGGGATAGCTAAAAGGAAAGAAACAATATAGGCAGTAGATCAAAATTTTACTTTTATTTTGGAAGCAACTCATTTGATGAGTTGATCAGATCTTTTCTTGAGCAGTTGGATATTCAACAAATATTGGTTGTGAATTTGTATTCAGCTTTGCCCATGAGGCTGGGAGTTCAATCCCAGCAGCCGGCTCAAGGTTGACTCAGCCTTCCATCCTTCCGAGGTCGGTAAAATGAGTACCCAGCTTGCTGGGGGGTAAACGGTAATGACTGGGGAAGGCACTGGCAAACCACCCTGTATTGAGTCTGCCATGAAAACGCTGGAGGGCGTCACCCCAAGGGTCAGACATGACTCGGTGCTTGCACAGGGGATACCTTTACCTTTACCTTTACCTATATTCAGGACATCTTTATTCCACCCTGCTAATAGAGCCAGTATAGTATAGTGGTTAAAGAGCAGGGGAGGGGACTTTAATATGGAGAACTGGGCTCCTCCACATGCAGACATCTGGGGGACCTTAAGCCTGTCACAGTTCTCTTAGCTGTTCCTGCAGATCAATTTTGTCAGAACTGCTTTAGTTCCACCAATGTCACACGGTGTCTTTTGTTGGGAGATGAAGGGAGAGGTGTCTGTATGCTACTTTGGATCTTCTCTGGGTAGTGAAAAGCAGGTCTGAAAAAACAGCTCTTCTTTTTCTAGTAGCTCAGAGTGTTGTATGTTTTTATCCCTTTTCATTTCTCCTCAAAACAAGCTTGTAATAGAGGTTAGGCTGAGAGGCAGTAAGCTGCCACAAGGCTAATGGACAGAGTATATATTTGAATCCTGGTTATTCAGATCCCAGTCCAACACACACTCTTGTGACACTGATACATTTTAAAGCATTAATTTTTATAAGAAAAACAATACCTTAATGATGAAGTAATTTGATATTAGTGCTCTTCCTATTATTGGGAAACAAAGAGATCAACTTCAGAAAATTATGTCTTTGATTTACGCGTGACACTTGCCTCTGGCTGCTTGTGCTTCTGTTGGAGTTTTTTGTAGTTAAAGCCCATAGGAGTAGCTTTACTATGTTGCTAAACCTGCTGCTCACGTTTATGGCACTGGAGCAAGCAGTTCTCACTCCTGTCCTTGCTAATGAACAATAAAAAAGATGCCACTAACATACTGGCATTGTTGATGTCATGGTAGTCAGCTGATATAGTTTACTTATTTGCCAAACAAAGAACTCAATTATCAGTTTTATTTGGCAATAATTTCATTCTGGAAATATTGCAGTGTTAAACTGATGGGTATCTACATCATCCCATCAAATTTAGTCACAGAAAACATTTTGTTTGTTCACGTAATCAATTACAATTCTGTAACATTTTATAGTGCTGATGATGCAGCCCGTCTCAACTTTTTACCATTGAGATATCCCAGAAACATTCTGCAGGCTCCGAGATACCCCAGAAGTGGCATTATCGTACAAAATAAAGTTGGGAAACATAGTTGTGTGCATGCTCACCTGGGGCCTCTTCCCTTCCACCCCCTCCAGGCCCATCATTGGCTATTTTGGGAGGGGTGATAGGATTAAAATGGCTATATGGTCATATCACCAAATAAGTGTTTAACAGGTTTTTTATATATGTGTATATGTAAGATATATTAAAAATTAATTAAGTTCAAACCATTCGGGAAACCCTTCCAGGACTGCCAAGAAGCCCCAGGGTTTCACGAGACCTTGGTTAAAAAAGCCTGCACTAATGAGTTAGCTTCTTTGGCTCTTTTAGAAGTGAATAACAATTAGAAGGGTTTTAGATTTTGGGGGTTTGGCATTTCAGAGTGTCAGTGAAACAGTAGTTTTTTGATTTGATAGTACCTTTTATTTAATAGTCTGGTTGCATGAAACTAATGTTGATTGACTAGCAACTAACTGTAATTTTCTTAAACAGATTTTCATTTGAAAAGTAAAACAACTTTATAAACTATATATATATATATATATATATGGTAACATGGCTCCATTGAAGTTACACGGACCCATTCGCATGCGCAGCCTACAAACTGGTACCACAAAATGGAAAGAAGGGACGTTTGAAGTTGTGGATAGTGATAGCAAAGTGACTCTGGTCGTTCGCTACAGTGCTGGAGGAATTCCAAAGATATTTCAGGTAACTCAAAATTTCAAAAGTTTTTTGTTTTAGTAATACATGAATTGTGTCTCTGTGAATAACTGTTTTTTCAAAGTCCATTTAGCTGTCACTTGAACTTTCCTTAGAGATTCATTTTTGCTTCTGCTTTCCAGAACACTGATCCTATTGTCCTCTACTATGAATTATTCAAGTATACAGCTCAATGGATTTGAATAGCATGTAAAAATTACGGACTGGTTCAGACATTGGGAGAAAATAAATCTTAGCCATCTTAAGTATCAGGGTGCTGCTTTGAATTATGGCCCTGATAGAAGCAGTAAAATTTGTGTATGTCCTTATGGTATTATTGCAATTACTTGCAGACACATTATTAGATCCTGCTCTCAAGAGCAGCTCTCATTAATGGTGGCAAAACATTTATGGAGTCTTCTACCCAATTTCATCTGTCTGCTCATACTGTTATCAGGTGTAGTTAGGAAGACACATGTACCCTAAATACATATCTGTGTATGGAGGCAATTTCTAATTTGGTCTCAGCTGCACATTAGGATAGCCTGCCACCATTAGTTTCT
Source organism: Paroedura picta (assembly GCF_049243985.1). Classification (NCBI taxonomy): domain Eukaryota; kingdom Metazoa; phylum Chordata; class Lepidosauria; order Squamata; family Gekkonidae; genus Paroedura; species Paroedura picta. Next base: position 72,505,366 of record NC_135370.1, on the reverse strand, counting down.
AGTAGCTGGTGGCTTAAGGGAATGTGCCCAGATTAGGCAGTGACACACGCAAACTAAAAGATCTTTTGACAAAGCAGTAGCATTTCATGAACAAATCTGAAGGAAGATCCCAAGGCCCTTGAGTATGCAGAAATGCAATACAGTTTCTAGAGTCACTGGAATAAGCAGTCACTAATATCAAATTGAAAGAACCAAGGTGCGTGTGCAGGATTCAGCAAAACCAATAAAATAATCAAAATGGCCAGACAAGAAGTCTTGGATGAAGCAAAAGATAAAAAAATGTATTTTGTGCAAAATAGGGAGATCAGCAGCAGAAATGTTTGAAATTCAGATCTCTGTCTCAGCAAGGCTGACACAGATCTTTTGTAACTTTCCAGATTTGTTAGTTTACAGTTCACACATTTCCATTGGTCTAGGCATCATCAAGGGTTGGCCAGGGTCTCAGGACAATTGTTTTAACCTATCCTGATAGACTGGGAAGCACTTTACAGAAGAGACATTGTTACAGTGTGCTAGAAATTCATGTTCAAGGAATCTCCCTGAGAATAGACCCCAAATGGTGCCCCTCCACATCTGCACATTCCTAGATCTGCAACGTTTACAGCCTTGAAGATAGCAGTAGGCTTCTTGAAGACAGCAATAAATCTTTTGTCCTCCCTATCCAGCGTACATGGAATTCAGACACCATACATGACTCTCCTGCTTAGAGCTAATGGCTGCTTCATGCCTCCTGGCTTCAAGCTAGATTCTAATAAAGATGTATGTAATGTGTAATGTTCTACTAAGTCTATTCTATGGTCTCACAAAATGAATAACAAATGTATCAAATATTGCCTGAGGAGGGTGGAGTTTGGGGTGGGCAAGAATCTCAGCAGACTGTTCAGTGTGTAGCTCAAAAGGTCTGTGAAGCAGGCTTGTAGCTACCTATCAGCAAATTCCTAAGTGGGATGAAACTTACCAGAAGCTAATGCTGGTATGAAAGGCAGGGCTGAGCATGGTAAGATTTAGAGCATAGTGAGTACCCTCACATAAAGGAGTGACTCATATTACTCCAACTAAGATCCAAAGATAAGAGAACCAGGGAAGCACATAATGTTTTCCAAGAACAATATTTTTCATGTGACAGCCTTGGACAGGCAAAAAGTCAATTTGGATCCAAACTTTGACCAGATTCTTTTTTCCCAACCTAGGAGAAGGGTGAAGAATCAGGTGAGCTAATAGATGTGCCCTCTGATTGGCTGAGACTGTCAGGAGGGTAATATTTTCAAGTAAAGAAATAGGAGAGAAACTGGAGAAATCAAAGCTTGTATATTTCAATGTTCCATGCTGCTCCTTGGGGCTTCCTCCAAAGGAAGTGTGCTGTGGATTGCAGCCTTAGTTACTTCATAGAGCTAAGAATGGTGACAGGAAATTCCGTATTCCACATTAGATCATTCTACACTTGAATTTCTTGGTGGGAGATGCTTATGTGGATTAGGGCTTAAGAGTTAAGGCAGCTAGATCCTTTGAATTAAAGGTATCTGATTAATTACTAACGATATAAAGGTGACACTAAGGGAGAGGTTTGTTTCTCTGTGAAGCTTGTTTGGTTTCCAGTTATTGTGATGACACTGTAAACTTACATCTGATCCTGCCCCTTCTCTGCTGGTGCTCAGACTTCATATTGTAGATGGCCTGAAAGTTGTATTCTGCTTTGGTTGCCAAGATCGAATGTGAGGGAGTAAGGGACCAGTAAAATACAGGATTAAGGTCAACAAAATCGGCACCTAAATCCATTGCTATTTGTAAAGCAATCCATGATTGTTGCTAGAACAAAATTTGAGTCCAGAGGCACTTGTAAGACAAATGAAGTTTTGCTCTATAAGCTTTTGTGTATACGCACACTTTTTTGGATATAGTGAAACCACTATCTCTACCATTGCATATAGGAAGGGTTTTTGGGGTTTTTAAAAGGGTTTCTGAATGCAGAGGCTCTTTGGATACTGTAAGCAGAAATTAGAGTTTTGTGGTGAGATAGCTTGTAGAGGGGAGAAAATGAAATGTAATGTTAATTAAAGCTGTATATTTGTTACCAAAGAGCCTCTTGTGGCGCAGAGTGGTAAGGCAGCCGCCTGAAAGCTTTGCCCATGAGGTTGGGAGTTCAATCCCAGCAGCCGGCTCAAGGTTGACTCAGCCTTCCATCCTTCCGAGGTCGGTAAAATGAGTACCCAGCTTGCTGGGGGGTAAACGGTAATGACTGGGGAAGGCACTGGCAAACCACCCCGTATTGAGTCTGCCATGAAAACGCTAGAGGGCGTCACCCCAAGGGTCAGACATGTCTCGGTGCTTGCACAGGGGATACCTTTACCTTTTACCTTATTTGTTACCAAGCTATGTGTTGTTACCAAACTGACAAATGTTGTGCTGCTGTGTATATTTAATATTCTGTGATTTAGTACTAACTGGTTGTAACTTACACCAACTGGCATAGCCTAGGTCAGTGGGGAGCAGATTTAAGCATTAGGGGAGAAAAAATCCTTCACTGTTGTTTTCTCCTTGAACTATTTGGCACGTAAATGGTCTCCATTTTCTTTCCAGCTAAACCATAATATTAAAAATGTAGTGGTACGGCCAAATAGAGGGAAATTAAGTTGCTTGATGGTAACACTGAAGGATTCCAGTTTCTTGACAGTGGATAAAATACCATCAAAAGATGCGGATGAAATGAGGCTATATTTGGAGGCGGTTCAAAATAGGTTTCATACAGGTGAGTGCAAAACTGCTTTGTCTCTTATAGGAGAAAGTATCTAGTTCTAGTCTCAAGTGCATAATGTTTTATGTGCTGCAGGAATGTAAAAGATAGATTTTCAGAGATTGTGAAGCTATGGGAGAAAACCCCAAACTTGGGGAAGTCTTGCATAGATTTTAATTTATGCAATAGTATCTTTCCAAATTTAAATTTGGTTTTATGTTTTGGTACAATAAAACAGTTCTTAATTAGACTGACATATGCAATTAAACATGGTAAACTTTAGAACATTAAACCTTTAAGTAGTGTACTATCAGATTTTGCCATATTGTAGAGAAAACTAGTTACATTTAAATAAGCGATATACTGTTTATATCTACAGTAAGGTTGTGCACTGGGTTAATTCAAGACTGAAAAGTACACAAAAAATGCCTTACAGGTAATTTTCTAGTATTAATTCAGCCAGACATTTTTTGTTCGATTGTTTTTTCAGTTTAAAGGGGTGACATGCCCTTTAAATTCCATTGACTTGTGACACTGTCACTGCTTGCAAAGGAACTTAAAAAGAACTATGTTCCCTTTAAACTTTAAATGCCTTTCTCCTCTCCTTTGGAAATAATGGAAGATGGGGCACCTTCTTTGGGGGCCCATAAAAGTGGGCTTCAAACGGGGATGGCGTGGGGATGAGAAGAGGTGCCAACTGTTAATGCTGCAAATTAAAAACATCCTCCCTGGACAATCCTGGATCACTTTTCCATTATAGCCTATGGGGACCATTGAATATAAGGGTACACATAGGCTATAATAGAGTGAAATAAATTTGGCGTTCCTGAATGTTTACCATATCAGAATACCATACTAATATTGAGATTCAGGAATATTTGCCTTCCCTGGGAAAGATAGTTGAGTGGGCAGTTGTGGAACAACAACAAAGGTACTGGCCTCCCTGTACTCACAAACTTTGATAGATGTATAACACCATATACCTCAGACACTTTACCATCTTCCCATTCCCTACTCATGAGAAAGGCATAGACTCCTAGGCCAGCCTTTCTCAACTTTTTTTTACTATTGAGAAACCCCTGAAACATTCTTCAGGCTTCAAGAAGTAGCACAGTCATGCAGATTATGACTGGGAAGCAGAGCTGTGTACATGCCCACCTGGGGCCCTTCCCCTTCCCACCCCCTCCAGGCCCATCATTCTCCATTTTGGGAGAAGGAGGTAGGTCAACATGACCATGTCACCTGATGTTTCAGAAATTAAAAATATATACAAAAATTAATTAACTCCCAGCCATTTGGGAAACCGTTCAAGGGCCATCAAGAAACCATGGGGTTTCATGAAACCCTGCTTGAGAAAGCCTGTCCGAAGCAAATGGGAATAGCTGCAGGAATAAATATTATAACTCTGGATTTTGTAACTAACAGTTTTAATAATGTTAACAATTGAACTTATGGTTTTTAAGATTGTGACTATGTTTTATTATATACTAGTAGGAAAGTCCTTTTAAAATGGTATGTCACACAATTGTAGCTACAATATCTATGAGTCTAGTTCTTCAAGAAAAATTAAGAGTAATCTCTTGTAAGTAAAATGAGTATACATTTTTGTGCTTTTAATAAGTGATTTGACTTAGAGGAAGGAAATGACATAGAAATCAAACTTTGAAAAATATAAATGTAAGCTTGAACGTAACTGAGTGTTTTCTTTTAGCTGCAAAATCTGCGCAAGGATCCAGCAGTTTTGGAGGTATCTTAGGTAACAGAACGACACAGAAGGATTCTAACAGGCAGCTTCAATACATTGAGAACCAGGTATTTCAATTAGTTCTGTCCACTTCCTTTTTACATTCCTTCCTTTTATCTTTTCTTTGATACAATAAACATTACGATAGAGTAGTTTTGAATATCAAAATGTCCCCCAAGCCTTATGAATTAGCAAGAAACACTAATGCCGTGTCAGTGTTTGAGACCCTTGTAAGGCATGTACTCTGTATTTGCATTCTAAACCAGATGCTGCGAGACGTTTGTGATTTCATGGTGAAATTGTTTATTTTATTTTTTGTAGAGCTCTTACATTGTTTATTTTAACGTAGGGCTCTTACATTCAGTGCTGCCCTAAGATTGTAAAGTGTCAGGGGTGTCTATCAAGGCCTTTACCTGCTTTAGGTAATATGCCACCTGTGCCTGTTCCAAGACAGAAAGGGGCTAGCCATAATTAATCCCACTTGGTGATTGCAGATTGATTACTATAACTTGCTCAACACAAGGAGCTGCCTTTCAGAGCAGGGATACTGTAGCTGAATGTAACTGCTGGGATGTTAATAAGACAAACTATTTGGAGCATATAATTCTTTACCAGCTTCTGGTTCAATTCCAGGCCCACAGCAAAGTTTTGACCCTTGAAGCCAGTAATAACCTAGAAGAAGAGGAAGAGCTGTTTTTTGTACCTTGCTTTTCACTATCCCAAGGAGTCTCAAAGTGGCTTACAATTGCCTTTCTTTTCTCTCCCCTCAACAGACACCATGTGAGGGAAGTGAGATTCAGAGAGCTCTAACCAGAACTACTCTGTAAGAACAGCCCCTAAGAGGCCTTATGACTAGCCCAAGGTTACCCAACATGATGCATATGGAGGAATGGGGAATCAAACCCGGTTCTCCAAATTAAAGGATACCGCTCTTACCCACTATACCATGCTGGCTCTCCTGGTCTAGGATAGCTTAAGTATCACCCTGGGGTTTCTTGGTGGCCCTGGAAGGGATTCCAGAATGGGTGGGAGTTAATTATTTTCTGTATGTATATTTAAAATTTGTTAAACATTTATCAGTTGATATGACCATATATGATCATGCTGACCTGCCCACCCCCTCTAAAATGGCCAGTGATAGGGATGGGAAGGGGAGAGGTCCCTGGTGGGCGGTTACACAGCTATGCTTCCCAATGATATTCTGCACGATCATGCTACTTCTGGGGTTTCTCAAAGCCTGAAGAATATTTAAGGGGTTTCTTAATGGTAAAAAAAGTTGAGAAAGGCTTTATCTAGGTAGTTGTTCAGTGATGTTTCAATTTTTTATTTAGTTAAATTATATATACTGCTTGTGACTTCATATCATATGCAACCTGATCAACAGCCAATCAAAAGCAAAACACTTGGACATAAGGGATAAACTGTCCTTGAATCTTAATTTTGTTTGAATTGTAAGAAATTTGCCAAAAGCTACTAGAATTTACAAAGGAGAACTACTAGCATGCTTTCGACCCAGTAGTGATCAAATCATTAGTTGAATAAAATAGTGCCTCCAGTCAAGTTTATGGTTTGAGAAGCTAAAGAGTATGTATGGCCAACATAGTACAAATAGGGCTAGCTGTGTATACATATGACCTGCATGGAAACAGTAATTCATACAATTTGTATGTAGTCGTCTCTGCAATTCCATGCATCAGGACTGCTGAATAAATTGGGCCTGTCATTTGTAACAGTAATATAGTTAACATTCACTTTTAATTTTGTAGACACCTCCCAAAAAAGGAACTGTAGAAAATAAAGAGGAAACTCCAGTTCGTAAGGTGCTTACCAGCCCAGGAAGAACATCCATTAAGAATTCTGTGGGAACTGGAATATCTGGCAACAGGGTTAACATGATGGTTACGCCTGCTGCTTCAACACCTCACAGAAGTGGATTGTTGGAAAATCGGTATGAAAACAAACTTAAAGATGCTGCATCTTTAGTGTGCATGTATTAATCTATGTTTGACTTTGAAAGCAATTACTCAATTGCATTTCAAGTTATATAATTTATTTTTATCTGTGTGCCCTTTGGTAAAATGCTTCTGGGGCTGTTTTCAAATGTCAGAGTTTTGGAAGGATGCCTTAATTTTGTTTTACATAAAAGAATGGCCTCTGAATAAATGTGTGTTTTTAAAAAACAGTGAAAGAAGGAAAAGGACACAACCTACTTCAGAAGTGAATGAAGATTACCCTAAAGAGAATGATTCATCAAGGTAATATTTTTTATCGTAAGCTTTTCTACACTTTCTCTACCATCCATTCTTCTCTTCATCTCTTATTCACAGTTAAGTCCCCGCTGAAAATAATTCTTACAGCCTCAATTTTTTAAAAGTTACCATTTTACTTTGTTGTAAAAACCTACTGTTGGTATACTTGAAAATTGTACATATTTGGTAATAGTATCTTGGATATGTATGTTAACTGTGTAGTGAGCAATGCAATCCTTAACAGACATTGCACCATTCAAAGATTTAATAATCTAACCTTGGTATCCCAGGCTTGCTTATTTTACCAGATCTCAGAAGCTAAGCAGGATTGGACCTGGCTGGTGTTTGGATGGGGACCAGCAATGAAGTCCAGGATTGCTAAGCAGAAAGGGACAATGGGAAACCACCTCTGAATGTCTCTTGCCTTGAAATCCCCATAGGAATGTCAGCTGTGAATTTTTGGCAAATTTTTCAAAGATTTTTTTAGAAGGGTATAATTCTGCTTAAGATTGCAATGATGGTTGCTGCTGGGGTGGCTGAATGGTTAATAATGGGATCCAGCATGGTGTAAGCGTTAAGAGTGGTGAACTCCTAGCTGAAGAAGTGGGTTTGATTCCCCATTCTTTTCTATGAGAGCTACTGAGTGACCTTGGGCCACTCACAGTTCTCTCAGGAACTCTTCCAGCCCCACCTACCTCACAATATTGCCTGTTGTGGGGAAAGATGAATGTAAGCCAGTTTGAGACTCCTTTTAAGCTTATGGTGCACAAGGCTAGTCTTTCAATTATGGTTAATAGTATGTTTGCACGACAGTGCAGTATTTTGCAAAGAAAAGGAAAAATATAGGGATATATTTATGTAGATGGTAGTGTAGTTATTATATTTACTTCAAATAAATTGTATGTATTATCTGCAGCAATAATAAAGCTCTGACTGATCCAGCACGGAAATTTTTATGTAGTAGCAGAGAAAAGCAACTGAACTTGAAACAAGCTGACGAGAGCAGAACATCAGGTAAATAAGGTCAATGCTATTATTTTTTGACGAATTTATACAATTATAGCACTAGCTAAACTAAATGTGGGGAATGGAACAGAGCTTTCTTGCCTTCCCACTTCCACTGCATTCCCTTAAAACTCTGTTTCTCAGGTCAGGGGAACAGTTATAGGCATTGTAGTCAAGGTTGGAAAGGGAAATCAGTGAACATGCACATATGCCTGCAGAGCAGTAACTTTGAACCAAATAATGTTGTTGGTATCCACACTTAGTTGAATGGAATGATCTGCTTTCAGGCTGAGAAACCTTGAGGGAGGGGAGATAAATGTGAAATATACATCTTTAAACCGCCCGTGGCACCGTGGGCGACACGGACTAAATAAATGGTTAAGGGGTTCTAAGGCGGGATTTGTCTGTGATGAGGAAGGGTCCGGATTGGACCCTTCCTCAGGACAGACAATCGGAGGGACCAATCGGCAGGCGCACAGCGCCTGCCGATTGGTCCCTCCAATTCCCAGCCCCAGCAACTGCGAGCCACACGCAGCGCGGCTCGCATTTGCTCCCTTTGCCGCCGGCCTGACACGTCGGAGGCGGAAGCGCCTCTGAAGTGTCAGGCCGCCGCAAGGGAGTCCGTGGCAGCCGCGCGGAGCGTGGCTGCCAGGGGATCCCTGCCCGGCGGCCTGACGCAGCGAGAGGCGCAAAGCGCCTCTCACCGTGTCACGCCGCTGCCCGAGGGAGGCACCGGGAGTCGCGCAGAGCGCGGCTGCTGGGGGCTCCCTGCCTGGTGGCCTGACGCCCGAGGGAGCCCCCGGCAGTCATGCGGAGCGCGGCTGCCGGGGACTCCCTGCCCGCCAAATGACTGCTGCCCGGGGGAGGCCCAGCCGCCCGCCGGACCTCCCACAATCCGGTAAGTGCCTAGAGCCCGCTGTATTACTCATACAGCAGGCTTGATTACTAGTTTCGGAATAATTCAGAAGGAGGAATAAGAAACTCTAAATAAGATTTTTTTTTATGAGAATCTTTTAAGGATTAGAAGATGTAAGCTGTTAAATATTCTGATATAAATTGTTCTGCCAATGTTTTTCTGCCTCCTGGCTAGTTTTCAATTCACTCTCAGTAGAGAACTTAGAATCATAGAGTTGGAAGGGGCCATGTAGGCCATCTTATCCAACCTCCTGATCAATGCAGGATCAGCCTAAAGCATCCATGACAAATATCTGTCCAGCTGCTGCTTAAAGACTACCTGGGAAAGGGGAGCTTCCCACCTCCATAGGCAGATGGTTCCACTGCTGAACTACTCTGACTGAAATTTTCTCCCCTGATATCTAGCCAGTACCGTTCTACATGTAGTTGGAAGCTATTACTGCAGGTATCCTCTGCTGCCAAGAGGACCTGCTCCCTCCTCTCCCCTGACAACCTTTCAGATAATTAAAGAGAACAATCATGTCCCATCTCAACCTCCTCTTCTCCAGCCTCAACATTCCCAAGTCCCTGAGCTTTTTCTCATAGGACTTAGTCCCCAGGCCCCGGGTCATTCTTGTCACTCTCCTCTGCACCCTCTAAATTTTGTCCATGTCCTTTTTGAAGTGAGGCCTCCACAACTGCACACAGTACATATGCTGGGCAAAGGTTTTGGAGCGCACATCTATATGAATAGTGCAAGGAAATTGGGTTAGCTTGACACCATATTGAGAATTTGTTGTTGTTAACCCACTAAGATTTTTTAAACTGCTTTTAACAAGTATTTCTGTTCCTTTTCAAGGGGTTTTGCCTTTACAGACCTCTTCATTTTATGGTGGGAGATCATCCACAAAGGACTATTCAGCTAGCAATTCTAATCTGGAAAGGTTGGTATGGAATTTATTCCGTGTTATCAGAGCACTGCATAATCTTATGTATATACTTATATTATTTCTCCATCAGAACAATGTTGAATTTTTATGAAAAGGTATAGAAGACAAACTATCATTGACAGAATAGTGAACTAATCTAGGTCACTAAATGAAACTATGTGACATAGAAAGATAACATACGTGTATGTCTACCAATTGTTCTGATCTGAGGAAGAAATTCTTCCTATTAGCATGATGATCTGACACTAAAGGCACATTCATACATCACCCATAGATTTCTGGTTGACCATGGTGGGTACAAATGCAGCTTGTTCTTCCCGATACATTAAGCACTATCAAAGGTTTCTTGATTTGGGAAAGTTTACTGGTATATCCAGATGCAAAAGCCTATTTATTAAAACACTAGAAATTAAGCCCGCTGTACTTTAAATACAGCGGGTGCTAGCGACCCTCCTATCAGGGCCAGGGCGCCTCTCTGCCTCCCCCCCCCCTGAAAAAGCGTTCCCAGGCGATCGCACTCCCCAGGCCCTGGGAAGGCTTGACCCCACCCCCCAGGAAAAAGTGTTCCCAGGGCCTGGGGAAGGCTTGACCCCCCCCCCAGGAAAAAGCGTTCCCAGGGCCCGGGGAGCGTGAGCACCAGATCTGCAAGCCGGCGATCACACTCCTCAAGTCCTGGGAAGGCTTGAAGCCCCTCCCCCCCACCCGCGATGCCTGGGAAGGCTCCTGCTCCCCGGGGCAGGCGACGGGGGGAGCTGTGGGCCTACCTTCCCTCTCGGCGGCCAGCAGAGGAATGGCTGCCGTGGGGCGAAGGTTTGGCCTTTGCCGTGGGGCGAAGGTTTGGCCTTTGGGTGGGACTGGTTGGGAGGCGCTTTGCGCCTCCCAATTGGTGCTTGCCGGGCCAAACTGCCAATTAGCAGCCGCGCACAGCGCGGCTGCTGTTTGGCGGTTTAGGGCTGGACTGACAAGCGTAGGGCCCAGTCGGATTGACAAGCAGATTGGGCCCTTCGCTTGTCAGTCCAGGGGAAGGGGCCAATGGGGCACCCTTCCTCATCCCAGACAGGGTCCGCCCTCAGGGCCCTTACTCTTTTATTTTATCCGCTTCACAGGAGCGGTTAAAGATAAAGATATCCTGCCTTTCCTCTTGGTTCACGGCAGCTTACAACATCCACAGCTAAACCAAAGATAAAATAGTAAGCCTCAAATTTCTTCCCCTCCCTCCCTTAAAAGATGTCTCATCATTTAAACTCCCTTAGAAGCCCTAGTAAACAGGGCCACGTGAAGGCCTCCCATTCCTCGAAGCTGGAGCCATGATAGAAAAGACCCGGGCTCTGGTCCATTCCAGGTAGCCACCCTAAATGGTGGGATAGCTTAGACAAGGGTTTCTTTCCTATAGCTTAAACAGGGTTTCTTTCCTGTAAATGAGAATTCTAAACTGAGATTAAACCAGCTGACATGGCAAAATGAGAGTGATAATCTAGATAGCTTTCTTTGGCTCCATAAATACAGTTTATGATAAAATATGGAAAGTTGATACCTTTCCTCTGATATATACCATTATATTTAAACTATTTTTGATAGGCTTAATTGGTTTTGCTAATATTTTCATGGAAATCCTTATTATTTTGCACAAACTTTTATAGGTCTAATACGTTGAATCAGACTCCTTCTGCCAAAAGAAGCCTGGGGTTTCTCTCTCAGCCAGCCCCTCTCTCCGTTAAAAAAATGAGATCAAATCAGGATTATATGGGATGGAACAAACCACGAGTCCCCCTTTCCACTCACACACAACAGCAGCTGCAAGGGTAAGCTTTTGCATATGTATATCTTTACATGTAATTGTGTTTCTGCTCTTTTAAGAGTACATAGAAACAATAGATATTACTCACACTGGCAAAAGAGCTTTTCCTCACTGACTGTAGTCTCTTCTTTTTCAGCACTCTTTACTGCCATTTACTCACCCAGCATCCTTTCCAACACTTTATGTACATCTGCCTTAAATATAACTCTAGTCAGGTTTATCACTTAAGTGATCAAAGTTTATGTAAAGTCAGTATGTTATAGTAACTAGAGAGCCAGCTTGGTGTAGTGGTTAGGAGTGCAGACTTCTAATCGGGCAAGCCTGGTTTGATTCCCTGCTCCTCCCCCAACATGCATCTAGCTGGGTGACCTTGGGCTCGCTACAGCACTAATAAAGCTGTTCTGAGCGGGCAGTAATATCAGGGCTCTCTCAGCCTTACCTACCTCACAAGAGTGTCTGTTGTGGGGAGAGGAAAGGGAAGGCAAATGCAAGCTGCTTTGAGCCTCCTTCGGGTAGAGAAAAAGGAACATATAAGAACCAACTCTTCTAATGCTTTGGGACGGTAAACGGGGGACGGGAAAGTACTTACTGTAAATTCATATACATTTGTTGTTTTGAATGACTCTGCATCTTCTTTTTTGGCATGTAAATTAAACTGTTGAAATAATTGCTCATTTTTTAATGTAATGAATTGCTAGTCAGGGTTCTGGAAATATTCCATTGTAGCAAGGAGTCTCAGTTTTGTGCGGCAAATCCATTAGCTTGCATCCCTCTCTCCCTCTTCTATTGTTTCAAGAGTGATTTGAAAGAGTGCCTATTTTGTTATATAAATCTTTTGTTATATTTGAAGGAAATGAATTAACATTATAAAAGACTGCCATGAGTTTCTCCTAGATAGATTTGAACAGAAGCAAAGTCAAATTTGTCTCCATGCAGGTTCTGAAGTCACACTGTGTAAAGCTTTTAGGTGCAATTGGTACAGCTCTATCATTTGCAAAGCTGAAGGCTTGTAGCCTGGTTCAGATTAGTCATTTTGGTTTTGAACTGGTACTACCATAGTTAGGAATTTGCTGTCCTCTATCTGTCTCTGATATCTGGAGCATGATGGGTAGATAGCAGAGGTAGTACTTGATAGCAGCATGTTGAATATTGAATTATCTCTAAATTTTGCAAACTAAAGACTTCAAGCTTATAGAGAAATCCCACCCCCATCCCATTGGAAAATTTCCTAGCAAGCATAGTTCTCAATCTAATTTTAGGTAATTAGGGGCAACCATGTTTAACATGGCAGTTTACATCTGTGTTAAAATTATTTCATTTTATGTAAATATAACCTGTGTTACTTTACAGATTTACAAACCTAGGAAACACCTGTTACATGAATGCTATTTTGCAATCACTGTTTTCAATTCAGTCATTTGCTAATGATCTTTTGAAGCAGAATATCCCATGGAAAAAAATTCCATTCAATGCACTAATCAGGTAAGCATTTGCTCTGGGTAGGGTTTAATTTTTTTCTGGTTAGAATACTGGTAAAAGCAGTCAGGCTAGTAATTGCTAGCTGAAGCATGTGAATGTGTGCTTCTGTAAAAGACAAAGGGCTTTTCTATAAAGTATTTTCAAGCATGCTTTTTAAAAATCCAGACTTAATTAATTTATCCTACTGATCATTTGGGTAGACTAAATAATCTTGTAAAAATGGAAGGGAATCTAAACAAAGGTTATTGTGAAACCAGTATAGAAAAATTCTAGTTACACACTCTTTATCTCTTGACATTTTTCTCCTGATATTTGAGGGATCTCAGTGAAAAACTATGGGAAATTTACACAAAGGTTGTTGTAATTTTGCTTTGGTTGCTCATAATTACAATTTATTGACTGAATTTGAGTTGTCAGGTGGTAGGGAAGAGAATGTATGAGGAATTATGGGAAAAAACATTATTTGTTGAAGGAGAGGCTCTAAATCTTACTACTACTTGACATTCTGCTCTACTTAGCATTTTGCTGGCACAAAATACATGGTATCAAACAAGTAGATGAAAGTTTGAGTTCTCTGTAGTTTTCCTTTTTCTTGTGCATATAGTTTATCTGTGGCCTCAATTTATCTTATTTATATTTTGTGATTAACCCAAATCGTAACTTTTAACACTCTTTTTTAACATGTCTGTATTTAGTCAGTCACTAATTTATTTATCCTCTTCAGTTTCAGTATAACATTTGCTAGCAATATAGGTAAATATTTAGTAGAAGTGTTAGGTATAAGCTTCCTCTTTATGCAGTCTTTTCCGTGTTATAGTTGAGACAAGTAATGTTTTGGGGAGAAGATCTGCAGCAGTACTTTTCAGATCTTTTTTTACTATTGAAAGCACTACTACATCTATTTTTCTAGACGTTTTGCTCATCTGCTTGCTAAAAAGGATGTTTGTAGCCCTGAGGTGAAGAAAGATTTACTCAAGAAGGTGAAAAATGCAATTTCAGCCACTGCAGAGAGATTCTCTGGTTACATGCAAAATGTAAGTACTGTATCGTTAATCAAACATGAAGTATGCTTACACTTAAGAACTTTATGTGCTTTAATTATTGCTGAGACCACCCATAATATATGTAATAATAACCCTTAGTTTTGCACAGTTTTCTGACATGTGTAGCTGGTGACTTTCAACAAACAAATCCTGCCTTTAGCGTATGGTAGCAAATATTGCAAGCAGGAAAGTTTGGATGAATTTTTCAGTGATCACTTTTTGAGATTGCTACTTTATTCTGTTTCTTTATGGGTGTGTGTCTTACTATTACGATATTAAATATTATTAAATATTAAAGAGTTTTTCTCTTTCACCACTACTGCACACTGGGTTGACACTTCCATTGAGCTATTTACTACAACACCAAGATCTGTTCCCCCCTCAATCTCAGCAAGTTCAGATGTCACTAGCCTAAGCTGGGTTTCTTTGTCCCTTTGTGCATCACTTTACACTTAGCAACGTTTAACTTCATTTGCCACATTGTCTCCCATTGTCTCCCATTCACCCCATTCCACATTGTCTCCCATTCACCCAGTTTGTGGAAATCGTCTTGGAATTCTTTACATTTGGTTTTGGCTTTTACCATCCTGAAAATTTTTGTGTCATCTGCAAACCGGGCTGCTACACTGCTAAGCTCTAGTTCTACTGTGTGAACATATTAAATAGTACTGGTCCCAGCACCAATCCTTGTGGGAACCCAGTGCTTACTTCACTGTCTTGTGAGAATTGATCATTTTTTCCCAACTCTTTGCTCCCTGTCAGTTAACCAGTTTATTCTGTAAGAAAACTTGTCCTCTTGTCCCATAACTGATAAGTTTACTCAGGAGTCTCTGGTGAGATACTTTGTCTAAAGCCTTTTGTGGACTTCACATATCTAATGTCTAGTGGGTCACTATTGTCTATACATGTTTTTATGTTCCCTTGTCGTTTTCCCCTACAAACCTGAGACTTTCCCTGAGTTTCTTGTGGGGGGGAAAAACTCTCTTTACTTAATCCTGTTATTGTGGACCAGTCTACATTCTAGGGCATTGTACAGAATTATATGCAATGATCTCAGTTTTCTAAAGTATTATATTTATATCGTGATGAAGTGATTATTTTCATTCCTGGAGCAAAAATTAATATATTAATGAGATCTTTGTGATTCATGTGTTTATAATTTGGCTGTTTCTGCTGAGAGTTGTCAATATTGTTTGCAGTCTGTTTGTCTGACTTAGTTATTCCCAGTATTTAACAGCTGTTTTTTTAATGTACTAATGTGATTGACTGGCAGCATAGATGAGTTATATATAACATTTGACTGACAGAGCCAAATATGTTTGCAACATTTCTCATAATGAACATTAGGAACTCTTTGTTTATATTTTCATTTAATATGGGTTCACAGATGTTTCACTGAAGTACAACAGAGACATGTTAACGATCAAGGCATACAATATTTTCAGAAACTTCCAAATTATATTCCAGACTGAATAGTCAGACTGGCTTCTTGCATGGGTTCGGTGTGTGGGAGCCTGCCTAAAGTAACTAACTACTGTTATGCAGACATATTCCAGTGCATAGTTGAGTAACTTTGCTTCGGACTGCACTGTGAATTTATGTGTACAAAGTATAGTTCATGGTATGCGTAGAATTGTATGGATAAGATATCAGAGTTGCTGGTCTAGTAAATATATTCTTGGGTTTAGGATGCCCATGAATTTTTAAGTCAGTGCTTGGATCAACTGAAGGAAGACATGGAAAAGCTGAACAAAACTTGGAAGAGTGAGCCAGTTTCTGGTGAAGACAGCTCAGTAGGAAGGATGTCTGATGACATAACAGCTGCCAAAGTTTATACTTGTCCAGTTGTTACAAACTTGGAGTTTGAGGTTCAGCATTCTATCATATGTAAAATGTAAGTGTTTAAAGAACTCTCTTCCCAATCCCAGTATTTTCATACATTGTTGTTGTTCTCCAAATCATACATACTTGCAATATCTCTGATTCAATTTTACCAATGTAGCATGCTTTAAAAACGGATTTCTGTGTACCAATAATTTTTGTTATGGCAAGGCAAAACTTTCCACAAAAATTGAACAATTGAAATTGTTTCCTGCAAATAAATTATGCATATACATACATAAGATCATTAAAATATTGACAAAATACAACACTAAGGATACATTTAAATTTAAAACATTTTTTCCCGGTCAAGTACTTTCTTTGCCTTGGCCCCTGCCTGGTGGAATGATTTCCCAGAGGACATCAGGGTCCTGCTGGAACTGATACAGTTCCTCAGGGCTTGCAAGATGGAGCTCTTCTACCAGGCTTACAGTTGAGGCCAGAACTTTGATGGGCCTCCCCTGCAGTCCATCCCTGCTCTTCCTCCTTCACATTAGAAGAACATAACTGTATATTTAATCCGACTGGCCTATCCACTTGGATCTGGCAGATAGGTTTGGTAGCTTTACCATATTCTATACTTTGATAGTCGATACCCTGAGAGTGGTCTGTGAGGTGCGGGTGGAGAGTTGTTGGATTTCTTACTATTCTCGCTGTCACTTTGGGTTTTAATGTTCTATCTGTGGGGATCTTTTATGTTGTAACCCACCACAAGCTGACTTGTTCGATAGCAGTGGGTAATAAATCAAATAATAATAATAATAACTATTAATAGTGAATTGTTTTTAATTGTATCTTATACTAATAGATGTATTCGCATCAGTGAATATAAACCATCCCGAGACAACAGGTTTGATAGGAATGGTCTATGTATAAATATAAATAGTAAATAAATAAAAATAAGTCAGTTATCTGCCTAAAATGCAGGTAGCTTTGTAGAAGTCTAACAGCATCAAGACTTTCAGAGGTTTTTTTTTTAAGTAGTAAGCTTCTTGGGATAAACCTTGACATGAGTTTATGCAGATGAGGTTGATTTTTGGAAAAGGTAATTTTATGCATCTTCTATTAAAGTACAATTATTTATCATGATGAAGAGCGTTACAGATTTGATTTTCTGAAATGTGTACAATTTGACAAAATGTCCTTTCCTAGATGCTTTTGAGATTGGTTTCTGAACTATTGCTTTTAAATTCCGTGATTTTCATTTAAGATGGATACACAAAAAACATCACTATGAAAATCAGTTTACACTTTTATTTGCTTGAAACCTCTAGGTCAGGCTTCCTCAACCAGGGTTTTATAAAACCCTGGGGTTTCTTGATGGCCCTGGAAGGGGTTTCTGAATGGGTGGGAGTTAATTAGTTTTTAATACATTTATTAAATCTGTTAAACATGATACTTATATGACCATATCTGGTTACCTCAACCTGCCCCCCCCCCCCAGCCAGTGATGGGCTTGTAGGGATTGGGAATGGGAGGGGACTCAAGTGGGCATGTGTAAAGCTCTGCTTCCCAACCATATTCTGCACAATTGCACCACTTCTGGGGTTTCTCAAAGCCTGAAGAATGTTTCAGGGGTTTCTCAATGATAAAAAAGTTGAGAAAGGTTGTTGGCCTACAATTATTTTATATTTATACTAGTAATTAAGCCTGCTGTAGCTGCAATACAGCGAGCACTAGCAGGTTTTTCTGCGCCCCCCCCCCGCGCCGTGGCCTACCAGTGTGCTCGTTTTCCGTGGTGGGGGCCGCGCTGGTGGTGGCGGTGGCGGGGTATCCTCCGTTGGCGCGGCTTCGGCGCCGCTGCTCTTTTGGTCGTTGGCAGGGAGGTTGGGGGTGGCGGATCAGGAGACTCCTTTGCTCCTTTGCCGGCGGCCCGCAAAGCGCCTCCCGACGCGTCAGGCCGCCGGGCAGGGAGCACGCGCTACGCGCGGCGCTTTGCGCCTCCCGACGCATCAGGCCACCGGCAAAGGAGCAACTTTGCCCAAAATTGCCCAAAATTCCACCCTTATTAGTTTTTAGTTGTTTTGATCTATTATCTTCCACACATACCTTCCCCCATTTTTCATAGCATGTTTTCTTCCCTGTAGACCTCAACGGGTCTTCACCTTCCTTCCCCTCCTTCAATTTTTGTATGCTGCAATGCTTGCTTTCTCTCAATATCACATGTCTACATCCTCTTTTTTCTGTTAACACTTTTTTGCCCTCTTACATCTTTATTTCACAAAATTATTATCTCACCTTCATAAGAGCTGCCGAAGTGGTTCTTATTTCTCCCAAAGCCTCTCCCTCCCTTAATCTCCTCCCTGAGTTTTGCTCGAGTCTTTCATGTTTCCAGCTGTTCACATTCTAAAGACATTTTCAGTGTAAGTGAAAACCAAGCAATGTTGTTAATATTTGGAAAATACCATGGACACCTCTCTAAAATTAGAAGTTATGCAGGCATAGTGATTTAAGGATTCTCCACTCCCAACCTCCACTTCTATAATAACTTTGGGCACCTTTGAATGATTCTTCCATGGCCCTCAGGGAATCAGAGAAGAGTTTGCAGTCTGCCTATTGGATGCAATCCTGACTTTAAGAGCATTTGAACTTTGTGTCCTGAGATGACACCTGCTTTGTGGAATAACATATGCCTTTCAAAAGTAATCTTTTGAGTTCATATAGATAACTTTGTCCAGCCCAGTGAATCAGATGAGCTTCTCCTTCACTGCAGGTGTGGTGAAACAGTCACCAAACGGGAACAGTTTAATGACCTTTCCATTGACTTGCCACGAAGGAAAAAACTTCTTCCATCTCGCTCAATCCAAGATTCATTGGATCTCTTTTTCAGGGTATGTAATATACATAAATCTTCTCATTTAGATATTTTATCAACACATTCTACTTTTTTCCGACACTGAAAAGTTTGTAAACACTTCCGGTTACGAACTGCTTTGATTGGTCAAAAGTTAGGTGGATAACTCTGAAATGTAGGTACTTGCTCAAAAGGCTGACATTACAGGTTTTCCTGTTACTTTTTATGCAATCAATTCATGATGAAAGCTAGTTTAAGTTCCAAGCAGGTGATATTTGATTTGTACTTGACAAAAGTTTACCTACACTCAAAATATGTGGTGCTACTTTTGAGAAATGTGATTTGTGATCTATTTACTGTGGAGAGTAGCATGAAAACTAAAAAGCAGCTGTGTTCTCCAGGTCAGTGGTGCTCTTTATTTATTTATTTTTTAAGTGGAGCCAGTTATTGTGCCTTTGGGGAACCACTGGTAAAAATAACAACATGCTTCTTTCTCCCTCCCCCAAATGCAGGAGTTCTCCATCAGGTACCAATGAACAAGTTTTTATTTTTATTCATGTTTGTATCTTTAAATAAATAGCATTACTGATTAACAGGAATACTATTATGCAGAGTCAACCCCAAATTTGCCTTTAAGCTTCCCAAAGTTTTCACTCCCTGCTCATCACATTGTTTTCTTCCTGCTGATCTCACAAGCAGTTTTTAAGATCATGACCTATTTTGGGGTCTCTCAGTCATAAGTTGAGGAACCATGGCTCTGGAGAACTATCAGGTGACTTTAGCATCTAGTATCATTAACTAATGGCATGAAATGACAGTCATAATATAAAACTTACGGGTCCTTGTCTGAAAGTGTTTCATAGTAGTTCCTTACTATCCGGATAAGGCATGTATCTCAGTAGTAAATCCCAAAAGGAAAGGGGATCATCAAGAGAAAGCACAGGACTTGGCAAAAGCCTGCTTATTGCAGAAAGCAAATAACGGCTGTGAAAAATATCTCTCATTTACTGATTTACTTTCTCTGCTATCCTGTCTTCAGCCTATGTATTGCTTGCTATTCTTTTTAGTTGTCAAACTTAGAAGTTTAAATTACATTCTACAATGTGAGGTTGGATTATTGCCCTGCTGAGACAGATGGATACCCAATATTAAGAGTCTTTAGTGGATTGTGGTCTTTGTATTATGCTCATTACTGGTGTTATGTCTCCTAGGCAGAAGAAATAGAATATTCCTGTGAGAAGTGCAATGGGAAATCTGCTCTTGTTACACATAAATTTAGTAGGTTTCCCAGGTAAGTAGATGATTTTAGAACAAAACTGAATGAAACTAGAAATAACTTTTAGGACATGTAATAGGTAACTGAGGAGAGGACTTACACCAAAAACAGTTGTTTGCATTATATGGGAATACTGACCTTTCATTTAGTACTATATTAAGTGTAGAGCAAAGTAAAATTAACACTGGAAGAGGAAAGCTCAGCATATGTTCTTGAGAGTCCTTAAATATTTCCTGTTTGTTATAAAGTACTTGTGGCCATGTAGATGTGAAACGATACGCTTGCACATTAGAAATCTAGCCCTTCTAATGTATGGGCTATTTGTATTCACTAAGGGAATTGTCACTTGCACTGCATGATGAGAGGAGTGAAGATAGAAATAAACTGGAAATAAGGAGCACTCTGTGATGTAGCCCTTTGTATGTGGAATGGTAGGGGCTTACTTGTAGGTGTGTGCATTGAAGATGACAGTTTATTTACTGCATTTCCAACTGTTGTTGTGTCTTGAAGGGTCTTGATTCTTCATCTGAAACGATACAGCTTCAATGTAGCACTCTCTCTTAATCACAAAGTTGGACAGCAAGTGGTTATACCAAGATTTTTAACCCTACAGTCTCACTGCACAGAAAGTACAAGGCCCCCACTTATTCTTGGGTGGAGCGCACATTCTGCAATGTAAGTTCCTTTGTTTATTCCAGTACTAATAGTATTATTACTAGTAATAAAATAAATATAAATATTAAGGATTTTTTAAACTTAAAACAGCAGTTATCAAAATTTCTGAAAGCTAAACTAAATTCTCTTTACCTGCAAACCTATGAATATTTCCAGATTACTTTCTGCTGGATGATTCTCTTTTTGAAATTGCTGTTATTTTTGTTGTATATTATTAGAATTTAATCTGCAAGTACTTTTGACCTTTAGCTTCTAGAGCTGACACTGAACATGGGACTGGGGTTTGAAGGGGGAAAGGCAGGAAGAAGTAGCACTGTCCTACTGGCATGGCAAAATAATAAAGCAGTAAATATGTCTCACAAATATTGTAGAATAGCATTGTTAGTCTATTTCAAAGGTTTTTTGTCATGGTGTCTTTGCTGTGGACTGATAGCTGTAATCAAAATTGTCATTTACTAGCCGGGCTCAGACATGGTCAGTAATCATCTGCTTTTCCAATTTTTAAATCAGTTCTCGCCCACTGAAGGTATCCCAGATGGTGAATTCCTGTTCTGTAAGCACTTCCACACCCTGTCGGTGAGTTGTGATTTTTACCATTTTTAAGATACCTGAAAATGTATGGCTGAATAAATCTGAACATTAGTTTTGTTTCCAGCTTTTTTTTTTGTCTGCTCTGTTGGCATCATGTTTTTATTCTGTCAAAGAGCTGTAATGTAGTCAACTAAAATTGACCTAAATTAGTGTACAGTTTACTAAAGAAGCTTGCCTCTTCAAGCTGTTATATGATCTATTGGGACTTTATGTTCATCAGTCTGGCAGCATTCTGTTATGTTTATTTTTCAGGAAGTACTTCTTCAAGTTTAAAGGCCCCATTCTAAATTCTGTGGATTCAGACAGTGAAGATGAACCATTGAAACGCCCTGTTGCAAATAGCCAAAAACAGTGTGATGTATCATTTAGGGAACAACAGCGAGAGGAACCAGAGAAAGTAAGCAAAGATTTGTTTGTGTTTTTTCATCTTCTGCACTGGTCTGATAGAACAGTGGTCCCTAACCCCCGGTCCGGAGACCGGTCCCGGTCCGGGGATCAGACGGTACTGGGCCGCGGCTCCTCTTCGTCCTCTTCCCCAGCTGCTGCCTCGGGTGCTGCCCTTCCACTCTGCTGCCAGCTCAACTTTGGTGCTCTTCAGTGGCCACCATGGCTGGGGCTCCCCCTCGGCATGGCACTGCACAGCTGCTGCTGGCAGCGCCCTCCAGTGGGTGGCGGGAAGTCGGGCGCCGGTGGGAAAGCAAGCGGAGCAGGGGCTCCGGTGGCAGCAGCGACATCCCTTGGCCAAAGGCTACCCCCCCCCCCAGGCCTCAGTAAAATTGTCAAGCATTGACCGGTCCCCGGTTAGAATGACTCATTTTGTTACATTCAGACAACTGAAACTTGTTTTAAGACATCTGAACTCAATTATAAAGTGAGGGTATTTTTCTTTCCTACAAACCAATACTTCAATTCAGCGATTAATCCTGGAGTACATAAGTACATTATTCAGGTGTGTGTATATAAAAATTTAACTTGCCTAAGTGAAACAGAAGTACAGACAGAAAGGGAAAGAGGGGGGGGGGAATGTAAGTTACACCTTGCCATTTAGCCAGGGTCTAATGAAAATAAATGTTTGATGGAGGCCCTTGAAAAGGATCACCTCAAAGCAGTCTAATTTGAACAGGCATACCTGTTACACTAAAGAGATGCTTAGCTCTTGAGAACAGATGATTGAAAGATATAGGGGGAATATGAGTGTAAAGAAAATTGTGGATGTGAGAAGCCAGAAATGCAGCCTGGTCAGAGTGGAAAGTCTGAAGAAAATTAAATACTGTACTAGTACTTAGAGCATCATAAAAAGAAATCAGCACCTTGCCGTTAACTGTTGAGTCCCACTGGCCTTCTTTAAACAGCATAAAGCCTGCTTGTGTTAGGCCAATATCCGTGAAAGGAAAAAGGCTGAGCAGGTTCACAGCGCTATTGGTTGCTCTTGGCATGCAAGTCACATTTTGTATGTATCTTCTGTGTGCAACAGCAGGAGGTGGTGAAAAGGGGGCTTCGTTTATTTTTAGATCCTCAAAATGCTTCTCTGAAATGTTCAAAACATGCCACACTTTTACCTGGAGGTCAGAGACAACCCTGTACCCTAATGTTTCTTAGGAGGCTGTGAGTTCAGAGTTTACTCATTTTTATTTCAACAAGCATAAGAAGGGAGGAACATGCATCATCCTATATACCCAACTCTAAATTTTGTTTCTCATCTGCAGAGTTCAAAGAAAATGAAAACAGAGAATGATAAGACTTCAGAGCTGGTAAATGCTGGATTTGATGCAATGAATGAGGATGAGCTTTTTGCTGCAGTCCTGGAAATTAGTAAGAGGGAAGCGTCGCTATCACTGACCCATGATGAAGACAAACCAACTAATAGCCCAGATACTGGCTTCGGAGATGATGAAATGCAGGAGTTGCCAGAGAATCTGGAACCTATGGATGTGGAGAAGTCTAAAGCAGCTACGGACTCAGGTGGGAGAAGGAAGGTTAAGCTTTGAGCAGCTTTTATAGAATGTTGAAATGCAAGGACAATATTCAAGGGGAATTGTTTTTGAATGATTTTTTAAGTTACAAGGTTGCACAAAAATTAGTGATGTAAACTTTAAAAGAACCATGATTTTTCCAGGATGTTCCTGGCAAAAAGTCTTTCTTCTAAACACACAGGAGACATTTTGTTGAGCCTTATTGAGTGTAAATATGGTATGGATCCCCTTAAGAATTTTTGCAGGCGTAAGAGGAGGCAATCTTCACTTATCCCCCTTGCATAGAAGCTATTCTTAGGCAGGGGGAGCAGGAGCAGCATGCGGGGAAAGGATATTTTGGAGAAGGGGGCATTGGAAAAATTGCCCTTTCTCCTTGTCCATGTGGAAATTCTAGGTGGGAACCAATCATATATTTGCCCACAGCAACCTGTTATAGAAATTCATGTGAACTGCAATGTCAGCTCATAAGTCAAGTGAAAGCAGACAGGAAGGGTAAGTCATAGAATCAGACAGAATGCACCTTTTCTACATCTGAAATACTGGAAAAAATATATCAATCCAAGTCAGGAAAGGTAGAAGGGGATTTTCTTTACTCACTCTAAACTTGCAGAATGTGAATGTTTGTTTTTTAAAAAAATCAGTTTAGTGAGCATCTTTAGTGAGATGAGGTAAGGTTAATTACTGCTGAAACTTTTCTCTTGGATAGCATCCATGTTTAGATGGTTCCAGACCAGTAGATGTCACTCTGCATTAAAATATGAGTGTCTTAAATAGGATTTAATGGGCAGTGTTCAAGAGAACTTTATGTCCCCTCCCCCAGCAGAACTTGAGGATTACTGTGGTGTGTTTGTTTCCATAGGATTTGCCAACTTCTCTGAGATAAGTAAGGATTTTGATGAGAACAAGGAAAATAAAACTCCAGAAGGTACTCAGGGGGAGGTCGACTGGCTGCAGCAATATGACATGGAGCGAGAGAGAGAAGAACAGGAGCTCCAGCAAGCTTTAGCTCAGAGCCTCCAAGAACAAGTAAGAGCTATTGTCTCCTTCTCAAGTACTGCACACCAATCAAGCATTCCTCCCCTGGTGCTAGGAAGTTACTTAACATTCAGTGCGCCTCCTTGGTGGAAGAACTGTTTGGAAAAAGGGTCTTTAAGATCTCTACTCCTGTTTGCTAGTCAGGAGTGTAGAAATTCTTGGAAGTTTCGATATCAGCTTTTTATGGAGAGATAAACACCCTGCTGAATTTGACATGTTTTAGACTAATAGAAACGTTGCAATCTTCGACTCCATGCCTCTGCTTTTCCCACTCATATAGAGTCACTGTTTTCACTAGCCTGTTAGTCTTTAAGGTGCCCCAAGGCTCCTGTTCACCTTTGCATCAACAATCCAACACGGCTGCCTTTGGCATTCCCATCCTGAGTTACCTGCTCTTGTTGATAAACAATTTAGGATCATGAATCTTTCCCATAAATTGAATATTGGAAAACAGCCTCCAGTGTAGAAGGCTGCTCTTAGTTGTGTTGTTCTCTCCCTTTAAACTAGGACCTTAATAGCTTACCTGCTATACTCTGGGGAAAATGCCTGTTAATTAGACGTTTTAACTTTATTTATTTATTTATTTATTTATTTATTTATTTATTTAGATTTATATACCGCCCTCCCCGAAGGCTCAGGGCGGTTTACATTAAAACTAATCAACGATACATGAAACAGTCTTCGTTAAAACATACAGTAAATAATAACAGTGGTTGTAACCATATAACAGAATAATGTAACAGTATAACAGTATAATAAAATAATATAACGATGGAACGGTGCAATACCACAACAGGTCCAGAGCGCTCTGGTGGAGTTCTGGGAGGAAGGGGGGAGATGGGGGGAGGGGGGGAGCGGGGGCCCTTCATTCGCTGTTGGTTGTGCCTGGTCTCAACCAAATGCCTGGCGGAGGAGCTCCTTTTTGCAGGCCCTGCGGAACTGTTTAAGCTCCGTCAGGGCCCTGATCTCCTCCGGGAGCTCATTCCACCAGGTGGGGGCCAGTACAGAGAATGCTCTGGCCCTGGTCGAGACCAGGCGGACTTCTTTAGGGCCAGGGACCATTAGCCGGTTGGTGGCGGTGGAGCGCAGAGCTCTTTTAGGGGCATAGGCAGGGAGGCGGTCCCTCAGGTACACTGGGCCCTGACTGTGAATGGCCTTGAAGGTAATTACCAGAACCTTTAGTCTGATCCGGAATTCAACTGGCAACCACTGCAGTTGGTGGAGAATGGGCCGGATGTGGGACCTCCACGGTGTTGCTGTGAGGATCCTGGCCGCTGCGTTTTGGACCAGCTGTAGTTTCCGGGTCAAGGCTAAGGGCAGGCCTGCGTAGAGCGAGTTACAGAAGTCCAGTCTAGAGGTGACCGTCGCATGGATCACTGTGGCTAGGTGTTCCGGGGCCAGGTAGGGCGCTAGTAGTTTGGCTTGGCGGAGATGGTAAAATGCCAGCCGCGCTACCTTTGTGATCTGGGCTTCCATTGTAAGGGAAGTATCCAGAATCACGCCTAGGTTCCTGGCGGAGTGAGCCGTAGAGAGCTGTACTCCATCCAGGGCAGGCAGGCACGCTTCCTCGCATGGGCCCTTCCTACCCAGCCACAGGACCTCCGTCTTTGAAGGATTGAGCTTCAGACGACTCTGCTTCAGCCATCTCGTCACTGCTTCCAGGCAGCTGGCTAATGCTTCTGGGGGGGAGTCAGGGCGGCCATCCATCAGGAGGAAGAGCTGGGTGTCATCGGCATATTGATGACAACCCAGCCCAAACCTCCGTACCAGTTGTGCGAGAGGGCGCATAAAGATATTGAATAGGATAGGAGAGAGGACCGCTCCTTGTGGGACTCCACAAGTAAGTTGACGACGGTCTGATGTTTTGTCTCCAATTGCAACCCTCTGTCCACGATCCCGGAGGAAGGAGATCAGCCATTGGAGGGCTGTCTCTCGTATTCCGGCATCGGTGAGGCGGCGAGCTAGAAGCTCATGATCGACTGTGTCGAACGCTGCTGAGAGGTCTAGTAATATCAGCAGTGCCGACCCGCCTCGGTCCAACTGGCGACGGAGGTCATCCGTCAGGGCGACTAGCGCTGTCTCTACCCCATGGCCAGGCCGGAAGCCTGACTGGGATGGGTCTAGGACCGAAGCTTCTTCCAGGTACTCTGTTAGTTGGTTTGCGACAGCCCTTTCAATCATCTTCCCCAGAAACGCTAAATGCGAGACGGGTCGATAGTTGTTGGGCTCTCGCGGGTCTAAGGATGTTTTTTTCAGCAGTGGGCGTACCACAGCCTCTTTCAGTCCCTCCGGGAATTCTCCCGTTGTGAGAGATAGATTGATTATCTCCCGGAGGGGGCCCTTTATCCTTATGTCCGCTGTTCTTAGGAGCCAGGATGGGCAAGGGTCTAGTGGGCATGTGGTTGGCCTTGCTGTTGCTAGTATCCTGTCCACTTCGGTCAGCGTGAGTCGTCTGAAGTTACTCAAGGTATTCTCCAAAGACGGCCAAGGGGCCTCTAGTTCACTTTCTGTATCTAAGGTTGGAGGGAGGTCATGGCGGAGTGTCGAGATTTTATCCGCAAAATGACTCGCAAATGCCTCACAGCTGATATCCAATTTGCTACTGTTTTGTTGCCCTTCAGCCAGGGCAGTAAGAGACCGAACTACCTTAAACAATTGAGCCGGGCGTGAGTCTGCGGATGCGATGGTAGCCGAGTAAAAATTGCGTTTCACTGACTTCACCGCCATCTCATAGGCCTTCATCTGCATTCTATAAGATGTTCTCGAGGCTTCGTCACGAGTCTTCCTCCAAACTCGCTCTAGCCGTCTCAGTTCCCGTTTCTTGTTGCGAAGCTCCTCGGTGTACCAAGGGGCCCGCTTGAGACGGGGCCGGAGAGGGCGTCGGGGGGCTATCTCATCAATGGCAGCCAGCAGTCTGTCATGCCAGTCGCTGACCAGGCCATTGAGAGAAGTGCCAGGAGGCATTGGCTCCCGCAGAGCATTCAGGAATCCAATTGGATCCATAAGTCTCCGCGGGCGAGCTAAAATTTGCTCGGCGCCCAACTGAGGTGGGAGTGGTAGCCATAGCCGAGCCTTCAGGGCATAGTGGTCTGACCATGGCACGGCAGTTGCCGTGACCAGATCCACATTCAGACCTACGCCGAAAATAAGATCCAGGGTGTGACCTGCTTGGTGGGTGGGGCCAACAACAAACTGCGAGAGCCCTAGTGTCGCCATGGTTGACACTAGGTCCTGCCCAGTTCTAGAAGACGGCAGCTCAGCATGGACGTTAAAGTCCCCCAGGACTAATAGACTGGGAAACTGTAGCGTCCAGGCCGCCACCGCCTCTAGCAGGGCAGGCAGGGCATCTGGTGGTGCATTGGGCACGCGGTACACTAACCAAATGGCCACGCTCTCGGTTGATCCCCATCCGAGGCCAACACATTCAATGCCTGGTATTGATGGCGCAGGAAGGGCCCTGAAGGAGAAAGCCTCTCGGATCAGGATTGCCACCCCTCCTCCCCGCCCCGCTGTCCGGGACTGGTGGAGGACAGAAAACCCGGCAGGGGCTAGATCTTTGAGGGCGACTGTTTCGCCTTTCCTGGTCCAGGTTTCTGTCACGAACGCCAGGTCCACTCTTTGCTCTGCAAAATAGTTTTGCAGGGTAGAGGTTTTGTTGTTTATTGACCTGGCGTTGCACAGCACCAGTGTCAGAGGCGGGTTATTCACCTTTGCCTCCACCCTAGTGTCGCGAGGGATGGGGCGGAGTCTGGAGGGGGCCCGTGTATGGTTGATTTCCGGGTCCCTTGGTCGCCGCCATCCGCTGTCTCTGCCTCTGCCCCTTATTGTTGGGATCCCTGACCCTTTCAGGGCCCCCGCTTTCTCCCCTTCCTCCGTTCTTTCAAATATGATGGGCTCCATGGACACTGTTGGTTTTAGTTCTTGGTTTTGCGGTTTAGCTAGGGTTGTTGCCCACCCTGGTTCTGTGCTTATTGCTGGTTTCTAATGTAGGTGTAGGGTTTTGTGTATCTGTGGAAGGTTGGTCCCGATCGCTATTTATAGCCTCTCAGGACTTCCCAGTTCCAATTGTGACAGTTATGTGCTATGTGTAGGATGTGTATCTGGAGGGGTAGCCCCGATCGCCTGTTGCGGCACCTAAGGGTTGCCCAGTCCAGGGTGTGTGGTGTATGTGTGGCCTCTGTGTTATTTCATGTTGTGATTTGGGACTGGATGTTTGTGGGTTGGGTGGAATTGGGTTGGACAGTTAGCGTTGTTTGGCAAGTGGAGGGTGGGTTGTTAGGTATGGTCTGAATTAATTAGTTGTTAGAATTGGTTGATTGGGGTGGGTTTGGGTGGTTCAGTTGGTAGTTGGGTAGTTCAATTGGTTGGTGGAGTTGATTGATTTGGGGTGGCTTGGGTAGTTCAGGCGATAGTTGGGTAGTTCAATTAGTTGATAGAATTGATTGTTTGGTAGAATTGATTGTTTTGGGGTGGGTTTGGGTAGTTCAATTTTAGGATTTAGTTGATTAATTGGTGGAATTAATTGTTTTGGGTGGGTTTGGGATAGTTAAATTGATGGTGGGGTTGTGGTAGATCAGTTGATGATAATTGTTCGGATGGGTAGATGGGTAAGGTGTTAATTTAATTTGGGGTCAGTCAATGGTCAGATGGGTTGTTAGGTTGAGGGTTGGGGGTTAATTCTTCTCCCTTTTTTATAATTCCTGTGCATAGATTGTTGTCTCTTTCCCTCCCTTTTAAAAATTTTTCTCCTTTTTCTATTCCCCCCCACCACCCCTGCTCTTTCCCTCCCCCCCTCTTTTTTCCCCTCCCCTTTTCTGTGCACACCACAATGTTTCCACTTGATTCTTCTCTTAGTTTGTTTGAAGTTTTCCCCTTATTCTCCCCCTCCCCTCCGTTTTCTGTCTGTACAGTTTTTCCCGCCTAAATTCTTCCCGCTTTTTTTCTTCCCGCCTAAATTCTTCCTGCTTAATTTCTAATTTCCCTCCCCTTTGAAATAGGCATCAACCTTAGTCAGCTCGGTTAGTCCGTTTGATTTCCCTTCCCCCTTCTGAGAATGTCTGTTTGTGCCTTCTTCCCTCCCCCCTGCAGATGGGATATTTATGGCAATCCCCCCCCCCCCCAGGATTTGGTATTAATCTTATTCAGTTCGTTAGTCCGTTTGATTTCCCTTCCCCCTTCTGAGAATAAATAAATGGTCCGTTTGTACCTTCTTCCCTCCCCCTACAGATGGGATAGTTATGGCAAGTCCCGTTCCCCCCCCCCCCCCAGGGCTTGGTACTTCTCTTTCTTTATTGTTCTGCAGGTGAGTGTTCCTTTTCCTTTCCTTCTTCTTTCTTTTCTGTTTGCTTCTTTTCCTTGTCGCTCGGCTGTAGTGCAGGGTCGGCGATGGGCAGGCAGCAGCAGCAGAGGGTCAGGCTTTGTTTGGTGGTGGTTGGGCACGGGTGGTGGACACGGCGCAGCTATGGCGAGGCGGAATCAGTAGAGGTCCAGGCTCCGTTCCTGCGGGGTCCTGGCTCTGATCGGGCGGCAGCTGTGGGCTTGAATGGAAGGCGAAGCGTGGTAATGGCGTCCTGTCGACCTTCGGCGGTGGAACAGCCGCAGCAGAGGGTCCGGCCCCGTTCACGTGGTGGCCGCGGTGCTGATGGTGGGCGTGGCACAGTAGCAGCGGTCAGCTGTGGCTGAAGTCCGGCTCTGCTTGGGCGGCTGCAGGAGGGTCCCTCTGCAGCAGGCCGTTTCCCGCAGCGACGCTGACAGGCCGCTCCAGTGGATCTGCTGGTCGGCTCTCCCTGGCTGTTCTCAGCAAGCTCCAGGTTCCTCCGGCCGTGGGGCTGTTCAGGCTTGGTAGATGGTCAGTGGGCAGCCCCAGCACAGTCCTTGATGGCAATCCCGGAGGGCTTTGTTGTTAGCCAGCCGTTGTTGTTTTCGTTTGTTTTGTTTTGGTTGGTTTTCTTACCGTTTCTGTTTTTCTTTCTTTGGTTCTTCTTATCTGTTCTTGTTTCTATTTGTAGTGGTTTTGTTGTTTCGATTCTTTTGCGTTTCTTCAGATATCTGTAGTTAAATTGGTGGGGTTCTTTTTGTTTTTGTTTCTTTTTTTAGAGTGATCAATTCTGGGTGCTTTTTGGCGGCTATTTTTGGGCTGGGCCTGTTTAGTTTCAGGAGCAGTCTGATTTCATGACTGCTCCAGCCGCCCTCTTGGAGGGATATATATTTTCAATGTAAATACTTGAAATTAAAACTTGTAATGGTTTGAGTTGTATAGTAATGTATTGGAGTTATAATTTTCTGACATGGTTACAAGGAAATCTAGAATCTAATATCTGAGGTGGTAAACTACTGGCAATTTTGAACTAAACTAGCCTTTGGATAGCCTTTGGATGGACTAGCCTTTGGATGGACTCCGGGGAATGGTAGAGGACAGGAAGGCCTGGAGGATCGTTGTCCATGGGGTCGCGATGGGTCGGACACGACTTCGCACATAACAACAAGCCTTTGGATAAGTAAAATGTGGTACAGAATTGTCTATTTAAAGAAACAATATTATACAGTTTTCGCACTCTCTGTATAATCATAATTGTTACTAGCATAGTATTACTGCTTTTGCTTGTAGTGGAGATACCCCAACTCTGCCACCTAAAATCCCTTTGGGTGATTCCCATAGTGAAAGTTGGTCATAGGAATCATCAAAAACTAATTCAGATTATCCTTCAAAGAAAAATCATTCCTTTTAGCCCAATACACACAGTGAGAGAAGAAAACCTTCAAAGTGTCTTTGATTATATTCTCCATGATCCCCTTTAATATAAGATCTCATTCTGTAACCTTTTGACAAATTGTGCACAATGATAGTGGAGTATATGTATGTACCTAACCATGTAAGCTGTAAGTACTACTTTTGAAAGTTTTAAATCCAATGTAGGGGGTGTCCTTAGCTGGCTTTAGGAAAGGAGTCGCATACCTATACAACGTTGTAGGAGAGTTTGTTTGAGACAGTTGTGCTTTGCTTTGCAAGCAACTGACATTCATTTCCGTGTTCTTCAAAAAAGAAGCTGCAGAGGGCATATTGTGACACTAGGGACTTGCCACTATGCATACCAAGCTTGAACAGCCTTTTATTTAAAACTTGGCCTTTGGATAATTTGGTCTCTTGCTAGTCACAGACCGTCCAGTCCAGGGCATGTCTTTTGTCATAGAAACAGAAGCACCATAGCTTTTGGTGGCAGGGGGGAAAGCCTGCCCCAGGAACAGGAAGTGTCTCAGTAAACTAAGCTTGCTTCTCTCCCCTAGCAGGAAGCACGGGAACAAAAAGAAGATGATGACCTTAAGCGAGCCACTGAATTAAGTCTACAAGGTATATACACAAACGCAAATATCATTTTTTAAAATATTGTACTTGAACCCTCAGAGCACTTTAAAGGGGTAATAAAATTCTGTTCAAAACAAGCAGTAGTTCTTCTGCTGTTCTTCTGTTTAGCTGAAACTTGTTACTTTCCCATGGCAATTGTCTGATGGTTCCTAAGAGGACTCTCCAAATTCATTTCAAATATAATTTTATGCAATGTGTTGGTGAATACAAACATGAATAAATTGGTCTAGTTCTCCTGAAAGCGAGCTTTCTGTATCCACTGCTAGTCTAGTACATTTCAAAGT
Organism: Paroedura picta; assembly: GCF_049243985.1. NCBI lineage: Eukaryota > Metazoa > Chordata > Lepidosauria > Squamata > Gekkonidae > Paroedura > Paroedura picta. Next base: position 72,473,601 of record NC_135370.1, on the reverse strand, counting down.
TTTGACTCTTACATTCAAGGCCCTAAAAGGTCTGGGACTCCTGTATCTTCGGGGCTGCTGCCTCCCAATAACATTAAGATAAGGCAGTCTAAATCTGCTTAGGGTCCCTGGCATCAAAAGAGATCAAACTGGCCTCGATCAGAGCCAGGACTTTTTCAACCTGGTGGAACACTCTGCCTGGAGAGATCAGGGGCCTCCAGGATCTTAAATAATTTTGGAGGGCCTGCAAAACTGAGCTGTTCCACTAAGCCTATGGTTGAGGCCAGGCAATAACATCATGAGATGCTTGCCTCCCTACTCAAAACATCCACTGACAAGAACCCCTCCAAACTCCCCATGAGGAGACAAATAATAGGTGTTTTTTATTAAGGAGTTGCTGCTTTATTGCTTATTATTATTATGTATTGTTTTATCTAACTGCCCTGAATTAACATGGATGCAGCAGTGTACAAATAAAATATTTATCTCTGAACTGTTGATTATTATTAAATTTCTTTGCCACCCTCCTGAAACCAGCCATATGCTACCACTTAGCACTGATTCTTCAGATATTAGCTGTGCATAGGCAATTCTCTATCAACAGGAAAAAAATTACAGTTCATAATTTGTATGGCTGCATATGTGAAGTTGCTGGCAGTTCAGAGATGAAACTTGTGAGTCTAACAATGGACGCAGTATAGGGAAGGTTCCAATAAATACTTGTTAATGAAGTACTATGAGCACTATAGACAACAGGCAGCAAAAGTCCATGTATTCTGGCCACCTCTAGCGGGCAGTAAATTTCCATTGTGAAGAGCGAATCATGTTGTGAGAAAACCATGAAGAGGCAAGATGCTGCCAACGCTTCATTGGTGTACCACCTTCAAGTGGAGCTCCAGCATTTGAGAGATAAATCTTTAGCAGCTTAATGAGGATCTTAGATAAATGAAGTTGTTTAAAATCTAATTGTAACATTGGAAACATAGGTGTTTCTTATGCCTCTGGATTTTTTTTTTTTTTTTGCAGATAATAGAATTTATTTCTTGAAATCCCTTTTTATTTCCTTAGCCAAAGAGAATTGGATTGTTTAGACTTTGTAGTGAACTTGCAGGTCTACTCTGCTGTAAAGTATTGCCATTTTGTTTCATACATGAGGTCAGAGTCTTACACAGTGTTGTTTTCATGCTATTTAGAGTTTAACAGCTCTCTTCTGGACAGCATTGGCTCTGATGAGGACTCTGGGAATGAGGATGTCTTAGATATGGAGTACTCAGAAGCAGAAGCTGAAGAACTGAAAAGAAATGCTGAGGTGATGATCTGTGATATTTGGAGCACTGCATGGGAGGGGCTTACTGTTCCTTCGTGTGGAACAGAACCATATGTAAAATGTCTCTTGTTTTCACAGTATAGACAGCATTGTTTAATACATTTGGCTGTTTTTACCAATGCCTGTAAAGCTCTCTCCACTGCAGCACATGATCACTGAGACTTAGAACCTTGGAGACTCAGAATTCTTGCCTTGTCATGTGTTCATTGGGGCAAACTTGCATAAATTACTTGCCTGTTAGAGACTGGGGTAGAAGTGATCTGTATCTGAGAAGGATATGAATAATTAGTGTGCTTATTAATTGAACTGGAATCCAGTGTTTCATTAATGTGTAAACACATGGTAGTATTATGCTGAATATTTGTTTCGTGGACTTCTATTGGATTGGAACAACTGTTGTTTGAACTGAAAGGAATTCTTGCTTTTTAATAGTTTCCAACATTCCTAAAATTCAGATTGCTGTAGTGGAGTTCAAGAGTAGCTAGCATTTGTCTTTCTTTCACAACATATTAACATGGCAATCTAGTGAGTGTCATTGCTGTTTCTGGATTGCTTCACTGTCAGAAAGACTGGTCTTAAAAAACTTAACATGTCATTTTACGCTGCTCTGCTTCGGCCTCACTTGGAGTACTATGTTCAGTTTTGGGCACACCAGTTGAAGAGGGATGTTGACAAACTGGAGCATATCCAGAGGAGGGCAACAAAGATGGTGAGAGGTTTGGAGACCAAGACATATGAAGAAAGGTTGGGGGAGCTTGGTCTGTTTAGCCTAGAGAGGAGACGACTGAGAGGGGATCTGATAACCATCTTCAAGTATTTAAAAGGGTGCCATATGGAGGATGGAGCAGAATTGTTCTCTCTTGCCCCAGAGGGACAGACCAGAACGAATAGGATGAAATTAATTCAAAAGAAATTCCATCTAAACATCCGGAATAAGTTCCTGACAGTTGGAGCGGTTTCTCAGTGGAACAGGCTTCCTCGGGAGGTGGTGGGTTCTCCATCTGACGGAGAGGCTGATTCTGTGAAGGCAAAGGGGTGGCAGGTTACAGTGGATGAGCAATAGGGATGTGAGTGTCCTGCATAGTGCAGAGGGCTGGACTAGATGACCCATGAGGTCCCTTCCAATTCTATGATTCGGTGATTTTAGATACCGTGACAACTATCTTTCAGTGCTAAAATCTTGGACTGTCTTCCTTTAAAGGCCTCTAACAATATTTCCTGTAAAAAAAATCTCCTGTGTTGTGTGAACCACTGACCATTGTAACATTTAGAGTGATTGGGATTTCTTTATGCTTCACTTTGCAGTTTTGGGGTGTGTATGCCCTTCAGGACATCTTCCAGTGTTGTAGGGTGTGACTTCAGGAGCGCATTATAAAGTCAAGGGTTTCCTTCTGGATCACTGGACTGGCACAGAAAGAGCTTGCCAATGTCCATGATTCTAACAAAAGCAGCTGATTCAAAAAAAATGGAAGGACTGAATATATTGTTTTCCTTAGTCAAGTCTTTAGTAAAATGAACAATTGATATATTAATTAACTCTTTAAAAAGGTAAAGGTATCCCCTGTGCAGGCACCGGGTCATGTCTGACCCTTGGGGTGACGCCCTCTAGCGTTTTCATGGCAGACTCAATACGGGGTGGTTGGCCAGTGCCTTCCCCAGTCATTACCGTTTACCCCCCAGCAGCAAGCTGGGTACTCATTTTACCGACCTCGGAAGGATGGAAGGCTGAGTCAACCTTGAGCCGGCCACTGGGATTGAACTCCCAGCCTCATGGGCAGAGCTTTCAGACTGCATGTCTGCTGCTTTACCACTCTGCGCCACAAGAAGCTTTTAATTAACTCTTTGACTATGCCCTATGTAGACATATCTTAATGTTGAACACAGATGATGTGTTCATGCCATTTTATTTGTACTGTTTTTATGGGCTGTGTTCAACAATTCATTGTGAAAAGTGTTGGCATATGAGCATTTTTGGCATGTTACTCCCTGCAGTTTGAAGACAATTGATAATTGGGGTTGCAGAATCCTTGTGGAATGAAATTACCTCACCTCTCACACAGTAACTGTACTTATGGAAGAGTGATGAAGGGCAGCTTCTCTTCCAGACTCATATGGCTAGTTCACACAGGTCTCCCAACACCACCTTTAAAAAGTTCAGAAAGAGTTGGGTGGGAGGTGGGGGTAACAAAGAGTGGTGCTCCTTGCTGACAACTCTACTGGATCCAACCTTTGGTAAATTAGTTGCGAGGGTTTACATAAAATGTCCCTACTGCACAACTGAAGGGAAAACTTTGCAATGTTTTATTGCTCTGTCATCTGCATGCATATAGGGGAATCATTTATTATCCAGTTTAGAGATTGAGATATTGTTTCATTTTTGAAGAGAAACTCTTAATGGAAATTGTTGTTGTTGTTGTTGCAAGGTCTGGAGATATGATCTAAGCTAAGTAGGCAGCCTCAAGAGCAGGGTTGGTCAAAGTGTGGCCCTCCAGATGTCCCATGAGCCCCTGCCAGAAAATGCTGTAGTTCATGGGAATTGTAGTCTGTGGACATCTGGAGGGCTGCACTTTGACTACCCCTGTTCAAGAGAGTTGACTTGAGTGTGTGTCCTAGCTGCTGCTTTGCTGTAAAATCTGTGATCTGCTTTCCTGAAGGAAGTAGCAAAGCTAATAGTTGGGTTTCTGTTTCCACAGACAGGAGAGCTTCCTAATTCCTATCGCCTTATTAGTATTGTCAGCCATATTGGAGATTCATCCTCCTCAGGTAAGATAGGGATAGCAGCTCTGCGTAGATATGTGGGGGGGGGGCACTTTTAAGGGAACCGAAAACTCCTGAGATAAAGTGAAAATGTCAATTATTTGGGAAGCTTGAAAAGTTCAATTTCCCCACAACACATGCATTACTTGTGAGTGCATTTCTTATATATTATGATATTCCCCCCAAACTTGTAAAGTTCTTTAAAGGGCTGTGATATTATCCTCCTTCTGTTAAAGAGGGATTCATTAAAATTATTTACATTGACTACATTGAGAATACCAAGATTTGGAATTTATTTTAGTAGCTTGTGTAGGATGCTCCCATTCATAGATCTGTTTTTACATGTTGGGGTGACTTTTATAAAAATAGAAAGGTTTTTTTATCCTTTGCATAGCCTGAAAATCCAATTTTGTTCTTAAACCTTCTTTTTAAAGGTCACTACATTAGTGATGTATATGACATCCGTAAACAGGCATGGTTCACATACAATGACCTAGAAGTATCCAGAACTCAAGAGGCCTCTGTGCAGAGTGACAGGGACCGGAGTGGTTACATCTTCTTTTATATGCACAAGTAAGCATCCTTTATCTGTTCTCCCCATGCAAACGCAATATTTTCGTGGACTTGCTTCCTCCAATGGCTTTATGAACCATACTTCTGTTTTTCTACCTGTTAGCTCAGGGGTAGTCAAACTGCGGCCCTCCAGATGTCCATGGACTACAATTCCCAGAAGCCCCCTGCCAGCATTCGCTGGCAGGGGGCTCCTGGGAATTGTAGTCCATGGACATCTGGAGGGCCGCAGTTTGACTACCCCTGTGTTAGCTCATGAGCTAACAGGTAGCCTCAGTTTTGCAGTCCTCATTAGTAAAAATATAAGATTGGAAAGTGATTATTTGGGACTCCCTGGATTTGCGCTGACCCTGACTTCTGCACCCCATGTAGGCATTTTTCTGTCTGTTTGTTTATTATTTCAACTTATTGCCCACCACTCTCATAACTGGCGTGTGGAGGGTTACAATAGTCCATTTAAAAAAACCATTAAAACACATCTGGACATTCATCAATACAGACTCCTAAAACAATAAAACCATGGCAGTCAATAACCCACTACCCCCTTGAAATCTAATATAGGAGGGGTAGGAGGGAGTGCAGATCACATGGTGGGTGCTTATGCTCTTAACACTGAGGGGCCCATCAGATCTTCCTCGCCCCACTGGCCTCAACCATAGACCTGGCGGAAGAGCTCCATTTTGCAGGCCCCGCGGAACACTGAAAGCTCCTGCAGGGCTCACAGCTCCTCTGGGAACTCATTCCACTGGGTAGGGGCCAGGACCAAAAAGGCCCTGGCTCTGAGGCCAGGCACGCCTCATTGGGGACGAGAATGACCAATAAGTCAGTACCTGCAGAGTGTAAAGCCCTGCGGGGGGTATAGAGCAAAAGGCAGTCCCTCAGATATGTGGTACCCAGACCGCACAGGGCCTTGAAGGTCAAAAACAGAATCTTGAACCGGATCCGGATATTTACTGATATGAACCATTTTTATGTTCCCAGGGAGATATTTGATGAACTGCTAGAAACAGAAAAGAGCATACAGCTGCCTTGCACAGAGTTGGGAAAGCAAGTTCGGCAGCCCCTGTGAAGAATGTCTCCTCCTTTCCTGAGCACAAAGGATTCTGAACTTGCAAAAGCCACAAACCCCAAAAACTCAGGGTACAGCTGAGACAAACACCTTGGAATAGGAGGAATGGACTGTTCCACACCTGTCTTGAACTTCATCTGTACAGTTTTAAGCTGCTGTTACGCATTTCCTGCTGGGGGGACTTTTTCATTTCTTTTTATTTTAAAGTAACTTTGCCAGCAGTCGAGTTAATCAAGCTAGGCAGCTTCTTCAGAAACCCATCAGAAGATAGTGTGAGAAGAGACTGCAAATTCATATGTTCTTCTACCCCTGGGGAATAGAGTATATCCCCTATAGTGTGGCATTCTACCCCTTTCCCACAAAAGAGCAAAAACAGCAATAGTTTGCAGTTTGACATGCATTCATTGGAAAGCTGAGATGGTTGTCTTCCTGAGTCCATCTCCCTTCTTAGACAGGGTGACCAGGCACTGCCAAAACAAACTATTGACACCCAGGGATTTGTAAATATAGCATCATACAGGTCCAGAAAGCTAACGGTTGGTGCTCAGGAACATGTTGCATATGTCATTTTACCCCGATCATTGTCATCTTTGTTTAAAAATGATATTATATATATATTTTAACTTGAAAATGTTTTATTCTTTATGACTGCATTCTTTTCTAAGTACTGCCATTTGCAGGACAACTTTATTTCCCTGAGTTTGTGTGGATGTAGATATATATATTTATATATAATAGCTGTGTTTAATTGAAGGCGGTTCTCATTGGGCTGAGACAGAGGCAGCTAATAATGGGAAGTATAAGCTGTAGCCTTTGGGGGCCCTTTTCAGGCTGTGTATAGCCGGTGCTAATCAGCAAATGGAATATGAACAACAGTTCCACATTCTCTTTGTTTATGCAGCCTTGAGCCCTAAATAACTGTATAGGTTCTAGGGGTGAAGGGTGTCTTTTGCAAGAGTGGTATGTTGGACAAGACTCAATTGCCAATTGAAGAAACATTAAAATATACCTGGCTTTATTTTATTTGTGTGATAAATACAGTTAAACCAGTGTGTGTGTGTGTGGGGGGGGGGGATCAGACATTCTCAAATTGTTATATATTCATAAGATGTTTTGTTCTTTATTAATTTCATGTCCTAGTGGCTTTGGATAGATATTTCAGAAAAGAAATGTTAAGATGCTGTTATCCAAAATATATTTGGATAATGTGATGGTCGTTTTTAGCTGGTTTGGACAAAAGGAGAAAAAAAAACTTATCTAGGATAAACGTATGTCAATTTTTTTTCATTTTTAGTGCTGGACATGAATGTTAACTTGCAGTTTATTTTATTTGCAATGAAATTGCTAACAATGTAGGTGCTTCTTGGTTTTCTCCTAACTCAGGGTTTTCCTGTGAAAAGATTGTTAACCAGTGTTGAGATTTGGGGGGGGGGGGGGGGGTCCCACTTACTTGGGTGATATGTATATTTTATTACAATTAAAGATTTTCTAAGAAATAAAATCTGGGGCTTGAAGGCACAGACCCATGGGACTTACCAGACAGCAGGCTCTAACTGCTGGAGGATGGTTTTTCTACCATACTTACTGAATGATGGCTCTGTTAAGCAAGCCTGCTTGATCCCTGCTGTGTATAGATATCATAAGTAGTTGACCTTGTTAAACATGGCAAAGTCTCCACAGTCACACTCCCAGCAGTATATTGCAATCAAATTTTGTCTGTAAGGTGAAATGTGATGGCAAAGAAAGAATTGGTGCTTGCTTCAGAGACATGAGGATTGAGGTTTGCACACTGGTATTTCATAGTCCGTGGAATAGGGTTCACCTGAGGAGGGCATCTCTTCACCACACTTATCTCATGCAATGGTTTAATGTGCTGAAACTCTTGCAAGCGCTTAAGCAGCCTTTGTATAACCATTCAGCTGCATCTGAAACCAAATATTCAGATGTGTGGTTTTTAACACCTCATTATAGATCCTTTTGAGAAATTTACTGAAATGTTGACTGCCTCAGGAAACCCTGGTAGTTGCTGATACTGTTGTCTATTGAAGATAATAGGGTTTTCTTTTAGAGCGGTGTGCTATGGAACCACCTTTGTACATCTTCTCAAGAGTGCTATTTCTAGTTTCAAAAGGATGTAGCAACTAAGTGTCAGTCTCCCCAAGAGCGCATCTAGTTTGAGCCTTCAGGTTTTAAGTCTGATTTTCTTCATTTGTCTTACTGTGCTATATTTGTGATAAAGAGAAATAGCCATATATGTGTTTGCACTAAGTAACTGAATTCTCCATCACTGTTGTTTGCCGGATTCTGTACGTACATGAAGGTGGTTCAGGGTAGTATGACAAAGAAAACCTTGGTAATCACCAAGCACCTGCTTCTTATGACAAGCCATGAGCTTATAAGCCCTTTTGGCACTTCTAGACATACAGTTATATAGCACTGGGCATCAACGTTCCACTCAAAAGTTCAATCTATGCATTAAATTTTCCTTCTCCAGCTGGAACCTGAGCATCCCATAATATGAAGGCATAACAGGGACAAAACTGTAGTCATTGTTTTATGTGTTGAATCTGTAAGATCCTAGATAGGTTAATAAAAAGCTGTTTCCATGGCAACCAAGTCAAGGGCAGTAGTTACCTAGCATTAAATGAATTAATACTGCACTCCAAATTCATGGAGGCTTGTCTGATGCTAGTAGCTGGAATTCCTGGTCTAACATTTGGAGATGAGAGTTTTCTGGAAAAGAACAGGCATGCTTCCAAGCCACTGAAGTATGTGGGATGAACTGCCTAAGGATGAAAATTGGGTGGTGGTGTGTGTGTGTGGGGGGGGGGGGTTAGCTTCCAAAGTCAGCCTCCTGCATTCTCTTCTTTCCTGAGTGAGTTATTTGTAAAAATTGGGGGGAGGGGTGTGTGAAAGAGTTGGAAGGAATGTCTCTCGGGCATGTGTGTTGGAAGAGGATGCCACAGCATTTTTGTTAGTCACCTTGTGTCTCTCGACACTAAATGTGGAGCAGCACTTTTCTGTGTTATAGCAGATGTATTCTTATGTATTCTTTACAATTCTGCCTTTTTTCTTTAAATGATGTGTAGATAGATTTCAAAGAAATTAAACACTGTTTATTAACACTGATGTTCTGATTCCTCTTTCTAGAAAGACACAAGTATAATCATAGCACAGTTCTTTATTGCTTGTTTTCTACAGTAAGGGTCTCCCCCCCCCCCAATGGCTCTTAGAAACACTTTATGCCTTGAGGACATGTCATTTTTTAAAAAGCTGTACCTGGAATTAGACTACTTACACATTTTCATTTTTTAATTTATGACTGAAAGACATACATATATTAATATTTATGTTTTAAAAACTAACTTGGGGAACAAACTTCTGATTCAGACTAGGCAACATAACTTGTAGTTGTAATTAAAATGTTCTTGCATTTTGTCCCTGAATATCTTGCAGGGACAGGAGAGACTTGGCCATTTGTTCTGTGATACATCTGTTTTCAAGCTTTAACACATTTTAACTTTAAAAGTAGGCATCCACATGCAGATAATGGCAGCAGGGTTTAATATTTAGAAGAGTCCTTTTTGTTTCTTTAGAACCTGTTGTTTCCACTGGGGCAGTGTAGCATATTCCTGTCGAGATACTCCAAAGACGGTAATGAAATCTTCCTCTGACAAGTAATCCTATAGAAAGGGAGAAAGCGAAGATGAGAAAGAGGAAGAGCTCGAATCATAAAACTGAGCATGCTGCAGTGAGGATTTGCTGTGAGTGATACCTGTATCCTTGGAAGCAGAGGCTGACTTGTGAGCAAGGTGAAGCAAAGCAGAAATCCTAATGAGCAATTTCTTAGAGTTCGCTAACTTTTAGAATCCATATAAATTACATCATTTAAAAACTCTTTAAAGTATTTGCCTTGATTTAGATGCTTTATCAGGGCTGCAGTGGCAGAATAAAAGCTATATTGGAGACAGTTGGAATTATAGAAAGGGAACAGATAAATTGTGCAGTAGTTGTGTGTATAAGTTTAATATAGATTGCCTTTGGAAGAAATTCTACTGCATGATTTTGTTTCTAGATAGTTAACAAGGTTTTCAGAATCGAGCATGTGTTCACTATTTATTTGTACCTAGTGTTACCATTGTGACCCTTGGAGGTATGAAAATATGTAGATTCCACAACTAGGCTCTTTCCACCAGTAGGCAAGCTACGGCCTACCTTACCTGGATCTCTCACATAGTTCATATTTTCAACACCAAATTTCCTTAGTTAAAGATCTGTTTGTTTATTAAGTATATCAACCTCATGAAAACTGTTTAAGAGTGAACATACATGACTCTGCTTTCTACAGAATCATATCCTAAGGCCATCAAGATCAGCAGGGCTCTCCAGAGACTCAGGCGGAGCCTCCTTTTAGCTTGAGATTGAATCTGGGGCCGCCTGCATGAAAAGCAGAGGCTTTGCCACTGAGCCGCATCCCTTCCCTGGGTGGTGGGGTGAAGACTTGCTCCACAGAGGTGTGTGTTGGTTTCAGGATGAGTTTTCCACATCCAAATATAACGACCCAGCAGCTACCTCACACACTGCTCTGGAAACATGGGAGGTTCCCAACCCAGCTCTCTGATACCTTACCTCCTTCCTGTTGGGATCCACATCCTTGGGTAGCTCTTCTACCGACTTGTTCACCAATTGATCTGGTGGGTATGTACCAATAGACAGCTTGGCAAAAGTCGTGTTGGCAGTGAAAACCTCTCTTGCCTCAACAATTTCCTGAAAAAGAAAAGGGTTTTTCAGGCTAGTCTCTCTGAGAGTGTACCCTGAAAAATAGTCTGGAAAAATAGTCAAGTGACTTTGGATGAGAGGTGAAGGATGCCAAATGAATGTAAAGAGTCTGGCTAGAGCATTTTGTGAGTGTCTTTGGAACTTTTTTGGGAAAGTTTGTAGCCAGTACTATTAATGGAACTTTGGCTGCATTAATTTGTACACCTAGAATGTCTATTTAAATACTCCATTCCTGTTAGGCCTTGACTCCTCTGTTGCTTATAGTGAAAGTTATGGAAATAATTTCCAGAAATTCAGACAATCCAGTTTCGTAGATCCTTGCAAGTATCCTAGCCATAGCAAGATGCTTTAAGTGATCAACCTAGAAACAGGCGAAGGGTGTTTCAGGATCCTTCACTGGTGGCCCATGAACAGCAAGCAGGGCGCAATACTAAGGTCCATTCCGCACGACTTTAATATAGCACTAGTCTTGCATTTTGTGTTCGCCACTAAAACTACGTTCCGCATGACATTGTGAGCAATCTGCAACACTCGCGTGAAAATTGCTGTGTTGTAGCCATTTCCGGGGAATCCAGAAAAGTGGATTCACCCTCAGAAAATCGCTACACTCCTGCCAACAACCTGCAACACTTGTGAAAAAGACCTGTGCATTCTCAATGTAGCGGTTGCAACAAAGTCCCTCCCCCTGGCTCTCTCCTCCAAATTTCCGGTGAAGTGATCGCCATTTTTTTTCCCTCGGAGCGAGCGGGGAAAGCAACGAACCAGTGAGGCTTGATTCACCCAGCGAGGCTTCTCCAGCTACAGTCCCTCCACAGAAGTGCTTTAAAGTTCCCCTAAGTCCCCAAGCACAACACAGCCCCCTGTTTGCCAGTTCCCTTTAATTTCGACCAAAAATCGCGCCCCTGCGGGGGGGGGGTGTGGTAACAATGACTCGCCAGCTCATACACCAGCTAGATGGGTCTCTAGTTAGGAAGAATCAAGGCATATTCGTTGAAACGTGTTTTGTTTTTGTTTTTTACTGCTTAAAGGGAAAGGGGCTTTTCGGGAGCATGATAACAACTGCCCATTGGCTGTTCGTTTGATTGACGGCCAGGGGCGGGAACAAGCACAGAAAAAATCGCTTCCTTTCTAGCGATTTCTGCGAGACCGGAAACCTGTGGGGAACGAATGAAACGCTACTGGATTCCACTACAAATGAAGGTATGCGGAACGCCGAGATTCCACTATTTAAAATAGCTTTATTGCTTTGTGAAACCAATTGGCAACATTGGTCCTTGTGCAGAATGGGCCTAAGAATTCAAGAAGAAAGTGCTTGAAAGCGAATTGAAGGTTTCTAAGAACCAAATTCTCCTTGCCAATCATGAGCTGGATGGAGAGCTTACCTCTGGAGATGAACTGGAATAACAAAATTTGTCTACAGCATGCCCTCTTACAGTGATTGGGGAAGGGAAATAAGAAACTTCACAAATGGTATCTAAAGTGGTGATTTGTGTATTGAAGACAGGATTTCCAGAGCAGACTTTTTACTGCAGCAATGAACAATGGTTCTATAAAGACTAACACACTTTATCTCTTAGAGGTTGCTGGTTATAATTTGTTTACTTTGTAAGAAGGTGGCTTAACATCCAGAAGAAGTTCCTGACAGAGTGGTTCCTCAGTGGAACAGGCTTTCTCGGGAAGTGGTGGGTTCTCTTTCTTTAGAAGTTTTTAAGCAGGGGCTAGATAGCCACCTCACCAAAATGCTGATTCTGTGAACTTAGCCCGATTGTGAGTGGGTGAGCAGGAAGGGGTTGTGTTGGAGCTTAACCCTTGAGGCCTTTTATTGTACCACTCTGGGGTCAGGAGGCAAATTTCCTCCAGGTCAGACTGGCCAGGGATCCTGGTTATTTTTGGTGGGGAGAGGGTATCATCTGGGCATGGAATTGGGGTCACAGGTGGGCAGGTAGTTGTGAATTTCTTGCATTTTGCAGGTGGTTGGACTAGATGACCTTGGGGGTCCCTTCCAACTCTGATTCTATGACCAGGGTTTGTGGGCAGGGGAACAGACCACAGGACAGAAGCTAATATTGTTGATGTGAGAGGTGAAAAGGCTGCTGCAGGATGTTTTTGTATTTTCAAAATATAATTGTCATTGGTGACCAGAATACTATCAAAGCTGAATTACCCCCACAAGCAAAACACATGCTTCATGGGCAGAAGAGCCCCTCATGGATTGGATAAGAGATGTCCCCTGCCTGCTGTGCTGAAGAGCTCCTGCTAGTCAGAGTCAGCAACCCTCAGTCGGATCTTCCATTAGTCTGACTTGATGTACGGCAGCTTCATCTGTTTACTACCATGCGAGTAGACAGTTGATGGCCAGGGGGTTACATTTGTCTCTAGAGAAGAGTCTTTGCTTGTACTGCCTCTTCTAACTTCTGATGTTCTATGGCAATAACTACCAAGATGGCCTTTCCCTTATAATGGCCCCAACCAGAGGGAAACACAGTTAAGCGGCGCTGGCAGGACTGCTGGCCTCCACTCCCTTCTGCAACACTTACGGAAGTGAGCTCCCCGAGACTCATGTCATCTCCAAGTTCGGCTTTCAGTTCCTCATAGGTTTTCTTATCCTGTGAGAGGACAAATCAAAGAACTTGTGTAATGCGGTGAGCATGTTTGTGGATAATTGAAAACTCAAGAACACAAACTCTATCCCCCTCCAAAAGAAGTTTCCAGACTTTTTTTTGGGGGGGGGGGAATGGCTTCCGAAACAAGCTCCACTGTTTATCATGGCAGAGTCTTTTCTGCTCGTGGGCGAATCCTAGGAGGCAGACCAACTGTAGTACTAGATAAATTGCAAGAAAACTCAACACACAGGAACGGGGTGGGGGGGGGGAGGTTATGACAGCCGTTGTTCTCTACATCAGTGGTCCCCAACCTTTTTATCACTGGGGGCCAGTCAACGCTTGACAATTTTACTGGGGCCCGGGGGGGGGGGTCATCTTTTGCTGAGGGATGTTGCCACCTGAGCCCCTGCTCCACTTGCTTTCCCGCTGGTGCCCCTGACTTCCCATCACCCACTGGGGGGTGCTGCCAGCAGCAGCTGCACAGTGCCACGCCGAGGGGCAGCCCCAGCCACGGTCGCCTCCGGAGAGCACCAAAGGTGAGCTGCGGCAGAGTGGCAGGGCAGCCCCTGAGGCAACAGCTGGGAAGGAGGACGAGGAGGAACTGTGGCCCGGTACCGACTGATCCATGGACCGGGAGCTGTCCCTGGACTGGGGGTTGGGGACCACTGCTCTACATGGTTTTCTCCAGCTGAATATTTGAACAGTAGCTGCTGAAGAGTATATCTAGTGCAATAGCTGCCATTTGTGGGGGACAAGAAAAAAAAGCTTTGTTACATCACTCACAGTCCATTTGAGGGGGTCCCAGGCCAGGAACCAGCCTATAAAGGTTGGAGGTTCACAGCCTTGTTTCACAATGACTATGGGGGTATCGAGGTCACGGCCACTTGGGTGGCTACGCAGATACTCCTGTGCAGTGATCGCTGCAGCTTCCTTCTCTGTCTCATTTGCCTCTTTACCAATCCAGAAGAAGACCTGTAGGTCAAACAGTTTAGGTTAATGGGAGACCAGATTGGTTGTGAGTGGCAGGATATATGAAAAATCAATTTCCCTATCTTAGCAAGTACAATATTTCTTAAATTTATACTTTTTTCTGTCATAGAATTCAAAATGGCTTACAACAGAATATATTTTAATGTTACTGGGCCTGGTGTTTTTTTGTCCAACCTAATCACAGTCTGCTCCTTGTGCTTCACAATTATTCACCAGTGTTTCCCTTGCCACAAATTACCAGGTGTCCTAAAGGAGTGAAGACATGGGAGTTCATTGCATAACTTAAGTTACCATGCATTAGACCTATTTTATGTTTAGTCTTACTTGGTCTGCCAATCATCAGTTAATACTTTTTATTGGCTACTGTCTTGAATTGGCCTGTGTCATGCAGTTTTCACTACAGACACTTTGACTTAATGGAGGGCACTTCATGAATCTTATGGCAGGTTATGTTGGCATACATTTTGTTAAGTCTTCAAATGGCCCGTTTAATTTGCTGATACATGCTTGTGCAACTATCCTTCTGCAACTATCAATACAGAGGCTGATGGTGCCGTGAAAGATTCAACCCATTTAACAAGCAGACACGTATGGTAGGCAGAAGATAACATTGTGTTTTTGTGTGAGGATCTGAACACCTATCTTCCTGTACACTGGGAGACATTAGTTTTCATGGCAGGAGGAACATTTTATGTGCAATCAACAGATGAAAGGAGCAAATGCTTTCTCTCAGCTCATGCATTCGTCAAACCACTCAGACCCACCTGATCCCAGACATCCAGCAAGAAGACATCACCTTCTTCTAAGTCATCTTGAGTAAAATTTGGAATTTCCGTAGCAAGGAAAGTGCCTGTCTTATTAGAACATTCAAAGAGTCGAGGCGTGATGGAGAGAGTTTCTTCTTGTAACCTGCATGGAAAGGTACAGTGGTGGACCAGGTACTAGAGCAGGCTTACCTTCGTGTTACATACAGAGGTACAGCAGAACCCTTTTTGGTCTAGTGTGCTGCAAAGCAGTATCAAGATGTATAATTTGAGATGCTGCAGCAGGGCTGTCCAGGATGGGTGTGCTTGACTTATCTGCCATCTCCTGACTTCATGTGAAGATAGTGCTTCAGATTGCCCCTTAACTGTCACTACAGTGAACAAAACAGACTTGGGTGTATGTAATATGCAGTGGGAACCTTAGAAAGCCAGCTGGGCTCCCTATGTGATGAGACAAATGTTGGTGTCTGTTCTAATTCAGGCCAGGCTTTTGGGATGGTGAAGTCTTTAACCGCTCAGAGGCTCCCATAGACCTAGGAGACTACCAAGGCAATCTCGTCTTTGGAGGGTGGCTAGTGTACTCAGAGAAATAATCTCAGAGAAAAGATTGCAAGGGAGGTGTACTTAGCATTACTCCGCATATAAGGAGTTGGAGCCCCTTGGCTCAAGCATCTTGTGAGGATGTTACCTTTTACTGTTGGCGTATTGAGTCTTTCCACCAAGGGCAAGCCAGAATTCAGATGGCTCTTGGCCTTCAGCTATCACTACTTTTTCTGTCTTGGAGAGGAGGTCTGCCACACTCTTGGCCATCTCCCTCTCATCCCCACTGCAGCCCTATGAGAAGGAACCAAGGGGAATATGTTATGGAAACAGTACTGAGCATACTAACCTGTATCAGCTCAAAGGCTTGCCTGTCCACTGAGTCATATTTTCCCCAAACATGAACATGTGACTGATAAGTCCTTAATTACACCTTTTGATTGGCTAACCCTTTCTTGCAAAGCTGGACTGGATATCTTGTTTTCTATGTCCCTGAGACTACGGGCCATTCCGCACCGGGATCCATGTAGCAAATTGTTTGCTGAACGAAAAATCGCCATTTTAAATAGTGCAATTCAGCGTAACGCATACCTGCTTTTGTAGTGGAATCCAGTTGCGTTTCTATCGTTTCCCACAGGGTTCCGGTCTCTGCAAAAATCGCTAGCCAGGAAGCGCTATTGCTAAGCTGTGTCCCGCCCCTGGCCGTCAAGCAGCCAATGGGCGGCTGTTATCATGCTCCCAAACAGCCCCTTTCCCTTTAAGGAAGTTTAAAAAAAAAACAAACACACACACACACATACCCGTTGCAACGAATATGCATTGATTCGTTGCAACGGAGAGACCCATCCAGCTAGCAGGTGGTGTTTGAGCTGCCGTTTCATCATTGCCACGCTCCTCCCGAGTGAAAAAAAAAATCCCCCCCCCCTCATGGGTGCGATTTTCGGCCGAAAACAGTATGAAAATAAAGTGAAAATAAACCAGCAAACGGGCTTGTGCTTGGTGACTTTAAACAGAGGGGCTGCAGCCAGGGAAGCCTCGCTGGGTAAACGAAGGCTCACTGGTGCGTTGATCTCCGCTCGCTCGGAGAAAAAAAAATGGCGATCGCTTCGCCGGAAGATCAGAGGAGAGAGCCAGGGGGAGGGACTTTGCAGAAACCGCAACAATGGTAACGCACAGAACTTTCCCGCTAGCGTTGCAGATTGGTTGCAGGAGTGTAGCACTTTCCGGAGGGTGAATCCACTTTTTGGGATTTCCCTGAAAGCGCTACAACGAAGCGCTTTTTGCAGATCAGTTTCAGGAGTGTTACAGATTGTCAACGACGTTGTGCATAATGGCAAAACTGTAGCGATTTCAATTAGTAACCATTGTGCTATTTTGGATGAATGCGGAAAGCCCCTACAAATGGACTTATTTGCATTGTTTATACTCTGCCTTTCTCTGCTGTGGCTAACACTGTCCTTTGCTCCATATTATTGTCCCAACAGTCCAGTAAGAGAGAGTGAGTGGTCTAGCAAGCTTCCCCAAATTTGAACCTGGGTTTCCCTGATCCTCGTCCAGCAATCTAACCATAGCACCAGATGTAATATACCATGCCAGAGGACGGTACCTACCTTCCCATACCAGAGATAGCAGCAAGTCTGAGTTCTGAGAATAAAGACATCATTCGAGTTGAGGGAGGTGGCACGAGGAGGCACCTCAAAGGCTTTGGTGTTGTACTCATTGGTTCCATGGACTTGGAAAAGCCGCGTAGGGGGCACTGGATCTGTGTTGCCAGCTCGTGAGGTACCACCCTGGCCAAAGATGGGGAAATTCAGAAAATGTTAATGTTTTGGCAGTGGTCCTGGCTTCTGCAGCCCCTAGTTCCTTTCTAGGACAAATTATGCAGGCATATGCAGACTTGCCAATGTAGTGCTTCCTTGAAGTGTCATAGCCATGGTAGCAATCCAACTTAACCTCACAACTGTGACTTCTTGAGAAGGCACATCAAGCAGACCTGCAATATCACTGTGCTACAGATTTGGGAGACCATGGAAGAGGACTGCATGAACATAAATTAATTTGACCTTACCCACATTCTCCCAAAGAGTGGAATTTAAAACATTTGTAAAACCTACATCTTATCCAATATTCCACTCAAATAATACAAAGTTGTGCCCACAGGTCACCGTATAACTTCCTGCTGTGGGACTGTTCAGAGCCCCAGATTGTCCAAGCACCTGGATATTAAGAGAAGAAATTCCGTGACTTCTCTCAATAACTCAGTTTTGTATTCCACTAATAGGAATGACATCTCCATGTCTGGCATTTAAACCTCTGGTTTCTTGTCTTATTCTCAGAGCATGGAGGGAACAAATGTCTTCTCTCCTCCACCGATAATCCAAGGAAATGGCATTCGACCCACAGACAGCAAAACAGTGATAAGTAATTGACTGGAAAAACACGCTGTTCCATTATAGAGGGAACTATAAAGCTAGTCATACAGTTGAACTTCCTGATGTGGTAGAACCCAGGAATGTTTTTGTGTATGGGAGACTGGCAGTAGGAGTCAGCTGGGTCCTACTCACCGAGTATACCACCATGTGCCCCTTGAAAATGGCCATGAGGTGGCCAGGCTCCTTGCCCATGGTCACTCGCACCTGCACAGGTTCATTATTATACTGTTGGTCCAAAATAACAGCTTGATAAGCAGAGGCAGTAATCTCATCCTGGCTGGCATGGCGGCCCTGGAAAACAGCAAACAGCAGGCTGATTCGGAAGGAAGGGGTGGAATTACCCCCTAAATCATACAGAGGACTTGCTTCTTAACAAAAATACAATTATGACAGTACTGTACATTATGGAATGCAGGTACTTGTACAATGTGTTAATCTCTAGAATCCTAAGAACTTCAACTTTGAATTTTAAAGAATAAATTAGGTCAGGTTTCTAGCTGTCATGACTGCATAAAACATAGAAGCAGTTTCTTAGTGGGGATGACGACACTGATCTAGAGGTTTGTGTTACTGAGATTTTTGCCTCCTGTATTTCCTTATCTCTGCCAACCATGGTGCCATCTAGGACAGAGTGCCCACCAATCCCACCCACTATATTTCAGAGCACATATGAGCATGCACAGGATCATTTGCTGCTGGTTCTTAGAAACAAAAGCAATCCATATGTGTGTGAGTGTGTGTGTCTTCATGCACTAATAGGCATGGCAATAACAGAAATCTCTGTCTCCCCCCCCCCTAAAAAAAAAATAGAAGGGCCAGGGACATTTGTTTGCCCTGTATTGATATTATTGCTATACTTTGTGTGCAAATACCTACATGTCTTAGCTGCACTGAAATCTCCCTTTACAGTAAAATCTGCCAGCCTTTCCTCATTTAGTAATTTACTGTCCTGCAAGGAGGACATTGAACACCTTTTCATGTACATGAAGCCACATGATGGGACCACAAAAGTGCTGAATTTGGGGCCCAGACACTTCTCATCTCTCCTCTTACCAGGTATCTGCCGAGTTTCACCCATAGGCTAACAGTAATCATGAAAATGCTATACTGAGAAAGGTCGCTCCTCCCCCTCAGTCCCACTGCTGTGGATCCACAACCCAACCTCATTCCCCACGGCTGCTTTTAAAAGCTGGAGCCCTGCCGGCTTGGCAAATTTGACACTTGCTTTCCTTTGCCTGGTCCCAATGCTCACCTGCCAAATATAGATGATATAGTGGATCTTATTGTAAATCTCATACTTGTAGAGGATGAGGTAGCAGTCACCGCTGTAGAAATGCCCAAGCCAACGACTCTCCACTGGCACCAGCTCCAAGTTCTCAATTCGCCAGACCTGCCAAAGTGAGCATGGTGTGAAGAGCGCTAGACATTCCAGGCAGGTAGTGACAGCCCTGCCCAAGGACACTCTCTGCCTTTTGGCCACACTGAACAGTCTAAAACAACAAGGCTGGTCTCATTAGACCTACTGCTGCTCCCTCCCTCCAGCAACCACAACTGACTTGCAGCAACCCCAGCAAGGGCTATCAAAGCAAGGGCCTAACAGAGCAGGTGTGCCTCCTGGGTGGTCTCCTGCCCAAGCAGCAACCATGTTTAGCTACCAGCATATATACTGTGCGGGCGTGCATTTATTTATTAACAAATGTATTTATAAAAATAAATTTATAAATATTTATGTATTTATATTGCACACCATTCCACACCCTCTTTGCTACCCTACTCCCCTTTCCTAAAGCCATTTTGCACTTCCGTAGGCTCGCAGAACCAAGTCTAATAAGAAGTCTCTGACCTCCTTCTGCTTTCACCAGTCATCCAAGTCATCCATTGGTCAGGTTTGGCCCTTACCTGTGCCTCTCCAGAGCCATCATCCACCATTCTGTGCTGGGCAGCCATCTCAGGCTTGGCATGCAAAGTGGTGGCATCAAACTTCACCTGTTCCACTTTGGCTGTTTGAGAGATAACAAGGAAGTAAGTGAGTAATCTGGAGTCACCAGCACAGCTGTGTCTTAGGCCATGTTTATTTTATTTATTTATTTTATTTATATGCTGCCCTCTTGAGGCTCAGGGCAGTTCACATGAAACAGGGGAACAGGAGTAATACAGTAAGACTCAGTAACCATCACATGAATAACAATATAATCAGGGTCCAGTAGCACTTTTAAGACCAATAAAGATTTATTCAAGCTTACACTTGAAAGCTCACACCGTGAATAAATCTTTGTTGGTCTTAAAGGTGCTACTGGACTCTGATCTTGGGCTACTTCAGACCAACACGGCTGCCAATATGAATAACAATAAAGATAATAGCAGCAATAGATGGAGAGAACAGTAATTAAGAACCTCCACATTCCAACAGTCCCATGGTTGGTTGGTTCAGGGCGTTTGAATGAGGGGGAGACTCAGTGGATATTATTTGTTGCAGTTGACCTCAACCAAATGCCTGGCGGAAGAGCTCTCTTTTGTAGGCCCTGTGGAATTGTTCCAGTTTCTTCAAGAGTGGGCAGTGATAAGGTAGGAAACGGCTTTGATGGGAAAGACAAATTGACAGGTATCTGGCAGTCTATTTCTGCTAGTGGAGTAGCCATTTCGTCAGCAGAATGTTTTTTAGAGTTGTGGTACACTGTTGTGTTTGGCTAGGAGTGCGGACTTCTAATCTGGCATGCCAGGTTCGATTCTGCGCTCCCCCACATGCAGCCAGCTGGGTGACCTTGGGCTCACCACAGCACTGATAAAACTGTTCTGATCGGGCAGTGATATCAGGGCTCTCTCAGCCTCACCCACCTCACAGGGCGTCTGTTATGGGGAGGGGAAAGGGAAGGCGACTGTAAACCGCTTTGAGACTCCTTCGGGTAGAGAAAAGTGGCATATAAGAACCAACTCTTCTTCTTCTTGTGCTTAAATAAACACCCTTATTGTAGCCAAAGAGCTTTTTTGCACAGGGCAAAAATCTAGCATTAGAATGCTGTTTTCTACTTTGATGATGCAGTTAAAGAATGAAACAGTAAATGTTCAAATGAGTTGCACTGACATTTCATTAGAATCCTGTGGTTATTCCCCCCAAAGGTAACACAAACAAGTATTTCTGCAGGGACAAGCTGGCAATTCAAATGCTCACAAAACCTGACAGTACTCAATACTTAAGAGCAGGTAGGCAGGTCATAAAAGCACCTTCTCCATTGTAAGCTCCAGGACGGTCCCCTGATCTGGCCAGGTGGTAGCACTCACCTATTTTACCAACTGAGCTGGTCTTGCCAAAGCCCACAGTTTGGTTGTGGACTGTCCATTTCTGAAAGAGCTGCTTAAACACAGCAGATTCAGAGCCATCATTTTCCGTTTCCACACCAGTGGTTGGTGGATAGTTCTTTGCTTTGATGAAACCCTGGCACAGGGAAGAAAACAAGACCACAAGTGGGAGAACATAACCAAGGATCTACTGTACGTACAAACAGTTCTTGGTATATAGTAACAGGATGCTGCTGAATTAAAACACCAGCTAAGAGAATCCTAGAATCCTAGAGTTGGAAGGAGCCAGACAGGCCATCTAGTCCAGCCTCCTACTCAGTGCAGGATCAGCCTAAAGCATCTGTCAAAGAGCAAAATTGAAATGGTGAAAACTTGCAAAACACATTCACATTCATAATTATTATATATCTGTCCAAAGTAATTCAAAATTGTAAATCTAATTTACTGGTGATTTTTTTGGAGGCAGAGGCTGCTAAACTCATTGGGCAATAATAGCCTCTGACATTTTCAGATTAATTCCCTGATCCAATTAAATTCAAACTAATGACCTGCACAAATATTGACATGATGCAATGTCCCTTTCAGAGGCAACAGATTGCAAGGAATGCAGGGACTGCTCCCAAATCACCAAAGGGTTCTGTTGTCCTGCAATTGTTTCTTGCTAAGTACAGAACTGAAGGGGGCAGTTTTCCCTCTCCCCCAAGGCAGTGCCTCCCTGCTCCTCTGCCAAGCCCCCACTCACCAGGGCCCGTGTCATGGCTTGCTGCTTCTCTTCCTTGCTAGCATTCCTGCCCTTCCATACATAGATCCTTATACCACACTGGTCTAAGATGTAGCAATCCTAGTTGGAAGGAAACAGATCCAGAAAAAGTTTTGTTAGAAAGCAGCTATGTGAGGAATATTGAGCCTCTTGTGGCGCAGAGTGGCAAGGCAGCCGTCTGAAAGCTTTGCCCATGAGGCTGGGAGTTCAATCCCAGCAGCCGGCTCAAGGTTGACTCAGCCTTCCATCCTTCCGAGGTCGGTAAAATGAGTACCCAGCTTGCTGGGGGGTAAACGGTCATGACTGGGGAAGGCACTGGCAAACCACCCCGTATTGAGTCTGCCATGAAAACGCTGGAGGGCGTCACCCCAAGGGTCAGACATGACTCAGTGCTTGCACAGGGGATACCTTTACTTTATGTGAGGAATGGGAACCCTTTCTCCCATAGTCTTGGACACCCTCCCCCCTTCCCCTGCTGCTCCTTTAGGATTGCAGTGGCTATGGGTAAATGGGACACAATTGTGTAGACTGAGTTTTGGTTTGCTGTTTCGCTTCTCCCTGATCCCCCTCCCTCAACTCTGTGCACAGTTTTCTTTGCTGGTTTGCATCAGTGTAGCTGTTTCTCCAAGAAAGCCACTTGCCTCAGGGTTCAGGAGGTCCTGGGTAAGAGGCCGGGTAGCAACCTCCCGGATGAGCAGGTTCCCCTCGACATCAGACACACTGTGAAGAAGAGACGGAACGGTATCAGCGATGCAGTTTCAAAGTGAGGCCAAAGTACTGATTTATTGAAATGCCGATCAAAGAAGCTGCAGCTGAGGGACTAAAGAGGCAGTGCACAGACAGCGGTCCAGATCTGAGCTTCCTGATACTCTCAGAATTCCGTCATTTGATTACATAATAGCAGGGAATGCATATAAATGACTTGTGCATCTTTGTTCATTTCCTCCTACTCTCGTAAAGTGTGAAGGAGATGAATATCACACTTGTAGTCAAAGTAATAAAGCCCAGTTTGCCTGTATGCTAGTTTGAAAGCTCTGGAGTGGGAGAGCATGAAACAAAACACTTGGTGCCAACCTTGCCTGAGGAAAACATATTTATTTTATTAGGCTTTTGTTGAATCAGGGTGGGCATGCAGCAGGTTGCAAGTTCCATCCCTGGCATCTCCAGTGGAAAGGACCAGGTAGGAGGGGATGTGAAAGGCCTCAGCCTGAAACCCTGGAGAGCTGCTGCTGGTCTGAGTGGACAATTACTGACCTGGATGTACTGATGGGCTGAGTCATTGTAAGGCAGCTTCATGTTTTCACGTGCATGTATGTGTGTCCTCCCTCCTTTTTGCCCTTTTTATCCAGAACACATCTTTCATTTGCATTTCTTGATTATTTTTACAGTTGATACTTATTTTTCCTTTTACCAAATAACGAAACAGGTAACAAAAGACCTGAGTTAAGTTATTTCCATCTTCAGTACCCAAGATGGCAGAAGAGTAGAATAAGAGAAATCAGCGAGAGAAGAATGATCAGAGAAAATAAGTCAAAGAGAATATATCATAGGAAAAGCAGAGAGTGAGAACATATCTCATATAGCACCCAAAAGAAACCCCATGTGGTCTTAAATTTTGATTCTGTATCTTTTTTTTTTTAGTGTAAATTACTTTTTCCTGTAGTAGAGCAAGACCCAAGATCTTGTAGTCTTGTCAAGATTTGGTGATGCGAAGGCCTCTTCTTTCTTATGGGACTTTTACCTATTGCAGTACCTCTGGGCACCCAAAAATTGTGATTCTGCTGAAGTTTCCAGGAGTTAGGAAAAGAGCCCAATAGTTTGGGCTGCATTGTTTAATTGGATTCATGGATAAACGGATCTTATGTTGCTTTAAATGAGCTGCGCTATTTAGGCTGCTGTTTGATTTTAGTTTTTATCTTCTAAACTATTCTCTTTATTTTTACTTGGATAGTTGGGAACTGCTTGGAGTACTGGGTATAAATGCTTTGATTAATTGGTTGATTGAGTTTGTGCTCATCCTTATCCATGATTCCTCTATATATTTATGAAACAGCCCTGTGGGAGGAGCGTGTCCAGGCTGGAATACAGGCCAATCAGGGTGCAGCCAGCAACCTTGCACCTGTACCCTCCACAAGATTTCCAGGCCTCACCATTAGTCCCCAGCACCACAGAAGCAAATTCACTCACTGATAGAGCTTCAGAGCAGACACCATCTTCTGGTCCACCACAGCATCTGGGCTGGCTGGCTGGATTTCTGGCTTCGGCCCCAGCACATAGGTCAAGACTTTCATTAGCCCAGGAGAATCAGCTTCAGCCTCGCCATCTACCACACCTATCTGTGCTCGCCCTCCACGCTCATGATCACGGATGTCCTTGGCTACATTCATCCCCTGTGAGGAATAAGGCCCCAGCACATAGGTCAAGACTTTCATTAGCTCAGGAGAATCAGATTCAGCCATGCCCTCCACGCTCAGGATCACAGATGCCCTTGGCTACATTCATCTCCTGTGAGGAATAAGGCTGCTAGTAGATGAGGGAATAGTCATGGCCTAACTTTGGGGGAAGGGTCCACCGATTAAAGCACATAATGGCTGTATTTAGGCCTTCTAGTGAGAGGCTTGGGTTTGCACTGTGAATTTATCAGTGCCATCCTAAGCTCACCCTTCTAAGCACATTTCCTTCATTGAATCTAAGATGGTGTGACTCTGCTTAGGTGAACTCAAGGGGAAACATTGGAGTACTGCAAGGTTTTATTATAGTTTTAACTGTCATTTTAATAGTACAAATGTATGTGTGATATGAACCACCCCAAGCCTGCTTATGGAAAGGAGTGGTCTATAAAACCAATAATAAATAAATTTCACTGCAGATTTGCCATCAAGGACAGTTGCAGTTCAAGTACAAGGCTTTCATACCCCCATCACAACACCCTTCCTTTTTTCCTTCTCCCACTTTATAGCTCCTTCTCCTTCTTCCCTCCATTTTGCAGCTCTCTTTGTTCTCTACCAGAGAGGTATCAGAGGCCTCCGGTATCAGAGGACTGTCTCCTCCAGCAATCGTGACCAAAAACGTCTTTGACGGAGCCAATACCTGACAAGTTTTTAATTGCTGAAAAGGGGGTGGATGCCTTCCATCATTTCCCTGTGGTACTTGCCTTCTTCCCCTTTAAGAGAGCCCAGATCTGCATAGAATTTGGCTGGCTTCTTGTTTGTGTCACAACTCGGATCAGACAACCACTTTAATACATTGTTGTTTTATCCTGCTTCAAGGTAGTCATTTAATCCATTCTCAGTTTAATCCTTACAACTACCTTGTGAAGTCGGCAAAGCTAAGAATGATTACCAAAAGGCCATCCAGTATTCTGCTTGGCCAAGTGGGGATTTAAACCTAGTCCTACCCTAACCACAGTACCTCACGGCTTCAGTGGGTATACAGTCCTATCACTACCAGCGTCTAAACAGTTAGCCAGCTTGGTGTTGTGGTTAAGAGCAGTGGACTCTGGTCTAATTCTTCCCACAAGCAGCCAGATGGGTGACCTTGGCCGAGTCACAGTTCTAACAGAGGTGTTCTTTCAGAGCAGTTCTCTTGGAGCTTGCTCAGCCCCACCTACTTCACAGGGCATCTGTTACGAGGAGAATAAAGGAAAGGTGTTTGTAAGCCACTATGGAATTCCTTTGTGTAGTGAAAAGCGAGGTCTAAAAAATGAGCTCTTCTACCACACAACATGAGGACAAAGGATGACAACTGTTGCTATTGAACTGCAGTCTTCAGAGATTGTTGGTGAGTTCTCCTGAGACTCTTGGGCCTCAGTAACCACTAACAATGCTGATGCTGGCCTTGACAGCAGGATGGATGCTACTTTTGGCTGACCTTAAACTTTGTCCCATTATAGAAAGTGGGTATATCAAAGCCATGATGGGCTTCACCACTCCTGGCACACCTCACATGTACCCAGCTTTCATATCTCCACCCTGTACCCAGCTTCCCCTGTACCTTCAAGCGCTCCATTCGGTTGCTCTCAGGACCATTCCATTGGATGATGAGCTTGCCCAGGTCCAGCAGAAACACATCGCCTTGGTTGA
Source organism: Paroedura picta (assembly GCF_049243985.1). Classification (NCBI taxonomy): domain Eukaryota; kingdom Metazoa; phylum Chordata; class Lepidosauria; order Squamata; family Gekkonidae; genus Paroedura; species Paroedura picta. The sequence continues at coordinate 72,447,652 of NC_135370.1, read as the reverse complement.
AGCTGCTCCAGCTCATCTCCACCTATGAAGAGATGCAGAACAGCCAGCATAAGCTCTATGGAGGCCAATCCCCAGATGGGACCTGGGGTCCTCTGGTTTTACAATTCATTTCCAGGTGACAGAGATCAATTCCCTTTCAGAAAATGGCTGCAAATGCTGGCAGGGGCTCATGGGAATTGTAGTCCATGAACATCTGGAGGACTAAAAGTTGACTACCCCTGCTTTAGAGGGTGGACTCTGTAACATTTTACTTTCTGCACACAATCTCATCCATACTTGGCTCTATCCTTCCAAATCTCCAGGTACTTCACAATCGAGAGCAGGCAACCCTAGTAAGCTTTGTGTGTCTTTTGAAGTAGCAATCCCCAACCTGTGGGCTGCGGACCACATGTGGTCCTTTGACTAACTGGAGGTGGGTCCCGAAGGACGTCTTCTCCCCCCCTCGGGCCCTTTACTTCATCCCCCCCAGCCCTTTACAACACACTTCATTGTTGTGGCGTGTCTGTATCTTATTTTGAAGGGATGTTTAAACATTACCATAGCGATCAGAGAGCGCTAGGGCAGTGGTTGAGAGTAGAGGAGTAAACTATCGCCCCCACCGGGCCTCAGTAAAAGGCGTTGAGTGGTCCTCGGTGATAAAAAGGTTGGGGACCACTGTTTTGAAGGACAGAGCCCCTATTCTGTGTGCAGGACTGAACAGGGACACATGGTGTGTGGGGATGGGGTAGGATGCATGTTGCATCAGTGCCAGTTGAAAACAAGAATGCCTTCACATCTCCCAAAATGCACAACTGTCCAGCAGGTAAGAATCTGGGCAGGGTATCTGGCTAAATCTGTGGCTTTACAAATGAGATGTAAATGGAAAGCGCATCTCAGAGCTTGTCTGGAATGAACAGGTGAGTTTGTCAACCTCCAGGTGTATCCTGAAGACCTCTTAGAATTACAGCTGCTTTTCTGACCACAGCGATCAATTTCCCTGGAGAAATGACTACTTGGAAGGAGAAACTCTGTGGCATTATAACCTGAAGAGGTTCCCCCAAACTCCACCCTCCCCTGAGCTTTACCACCAAATTTCCTAGCCTGGAATTTTGTGAACAAATTTTGTGAAGAGTTAAATAACTAGCCTTTCTCTCTCATGACCCCTTCACCTGTGACCCACCTCTGCAGCCACCACGTTCTTCTTGCCCTTGACGATTAGCAGCCGTTGGACATTGTATGTGTTGGTCTCCACATGTTTCATGCCTGAGGCCACTCCCCCTTTCTTATATCTACAGAAGGAAAACAGGGGCAAAGTTTGAACAGTAGTGGGGAGCACTAATTTTCCATCCGTCAAGGCTCCTCTTACCCCATCTGCCCAGCAGAGTTTGCATTTTGCCATCCAAGACCACCTGACTAGCCCCAAAGACCTTAATGTTTAGAGATGCTTTTGGCAGCCAGATTCTTGTAAGGCCCCCAGATGGCCAAGCTATCCCTATCTGATGCAGTACCAAATTCAGACATGTTTGAACTACTTATTTTTATGACATATTTAATAGAATGCACCATGCTTCCTAAACAGGCTGGCCAAAGTAGGGCAGCAAGGTCCACTCTGTCCAACAGTGGGGGATGGTAGGATGGCCAAGATGGCTGTGTGTCCAGAGGTCATAATGGCTTAGATGTCAAGACTGTTGGGATACGCAAGATCTGCACTGCAGTGTGCATAATTGAGCAGAATATAAAGGGTGTCCTGCAGGGGGCATCAGAGGCAATGTATATTTAGCTTAGATAGGATAGAAACTTCCTGATGATTTTCAAATTATCTCCTCCAGGGTCCTGATTGGTTCAGCAGGGGACTTCCTGCTTTTTGATCACACTTCCTCCCTGCTTGCCTCCAAAACAGAACAGAAGAATGACAGCAGACAATTAGTTCGATTGAGTCTCTCTCTCCCTCTCTCTCTCTCTCTCTCTGTATATATATATATACACACACACAGTTGTTTCCCTTCTGAATAAAAACTGTTTTATTTTTTAAGTAGCTTGGTGCTTTGCTCTTTCTGCATATTGAAGCTCTGTCAAAAAAGAAAACCCTCATTTCCTCCCAGAAACACATGAATTGTGAATGGTAGGACATGTGTTTCTATACATACATGCACCGGAGAGGGCTACTGTGCTTCTTTCCGGTGTGTTTCTCTGAGTGCTTACAGCACATAATTGCTAAGTGAAAATGTGAGATGGTTCTTGAAAGAAAAACACAGTGATTTTGCTCAGGCCAGTAAGTAGAAGGTAATTGACACAAAGATTTTGCTTACATGAGTCCATTTCTGAAGTAGCCCCGAAAGACCTCACTCTCGTAGCCTTGGACCTCCCGGTGCTGTACTGCTACCCCGCCCAGGTGATCGTCCATCTGCGTACTGTAGATAGCAGCTGCACCCTGCTCATCCAGAGAGGACGAGCTGCCCAGCCAGAAGTGGATGTCATAGGAAAAGTTGTTCCCAGTCTTATGGGTCTAGGTTGGAAAAAGAAGACACTTAGCAGGCCAGATCCATGCATGTTCCCAGTTCTCCAGCCTTATCACTGTCCTGCTGTGCTCAGTAAAGGCATGGCCATTGACTGATTTACCCCTACAGCTAGCCTGGTCACAATCATCCATTATTGTCCATTCAGAGAATACAGCTGCTCTTGGTCTCCAATTCTACCTTTAATTTTTTTTTCTTCTGCATAGTTTAAGTCAGCACCAGCAACTCTAGAAGTCTTTCTAGTACTAGAACATTCAAAGCACATTTCATGCTTTATCTTGTTAATTACTCTTACAACAAGCCTGTGTGGTAGGTCAGGATTATTATCTTGGCATTTCAAATGAAGGGCTGGGAGAGAAAGTTGCTTGAAGAATTCACACCAGAAGCAAAATTGGAGCTAACAACTTCCTGATGAACAGATCCATTTCTTAGCTGATCATTTTTCAGAAGATATAACCAGTTCAGCTACCCAAATAGGTTTGGGGCAGAATTATCAGGTGGCATGTGCCAGTATTAAGTCAAAATGCAAAATGTCACATTCTATTTCTCAATAGCAACTGTTTGGGAAATCTGGATTGAAAAAAAAGCTCCATGTAATATTCAGGGAGGGTCTCAAAAACACATGATGTGAGGCTATCGTTGAAGGAAACATAGGCCTGGAAGCTGCCAAGTACTGCTTGTGATAAGCAATAGACACAAGAAATATTCCCAAAGTAGTGCAGATAGTCTGACCTCTAGAGAGATAGCCATCCATTTAAGGAGGTAAAGTGGGGAATGTTCCTATTCATGCCTTTGTTCCTAGTCAAGCACAAATGTCCGTGGTGGCTCAAGAAAACCGTCTCCTTCACCTGTGACCACCCACCACCACCACCAAAATACAACGCACCAACCCATGAGACAGACAATCCTTCAACGGCTGCTTTGCCAGCCTCCTAACTTCTCTTCTGTGCAGCTGTCCTGTCCTGTCTAACTTAATAATTGGAGCACCACCCCACCATTCTTAGTATTAACTCCTTTTACCGAGAGAAGCACATAAGCGTCCCCTTCATAGAAGTTCCCATATGCTTTGGGTGGTACAGGAACCATCTCCATGTTCTGGAAGGGAAGTTAGGAACACATTAGTAGGCAACATACAGAAGATTTCTCACATCTCTTTTTTTCTGTCCTCTCTTCCTTCCTACACTAGCCTTGAAAGTTCTATGCATTCAGAACCTTTTTGCAGAAGTAAAGGGCCAAATATGTAATGGACTGAACATTGCTAAGTTCTTGACAGAAGTGGTCCATGTTCAGGGCAGATCTGCTCTTGAACTACCATACCACCCTCTAGGGCAGCCTTTCTCAACTTTCTAACCATTAAGAAACCCCTGAAACATCCTTCAGGCTCCAAGAAACACCAGAACTGGCATGGTCATGCAGAATATGGTTAGCAAGCATAGCTGTGTAACTGAGGCCCCACCTGAAGCCCTTCCCTTTTCCACCTCCTCCAGGCCCATCATTGCCCATTTTGGGGGGCAATCAACATGACAATATATAGTCATACTACCTGATAAATGTTTAACATTTTTAATATATAAAAATTAATTAATTCCCACCCATTTGTGAAACCCCTCCAGGGCCATCAAGAAACCTCAGGGTTTCATGAAACCCTGGTTGAGAAAGCCTGTTCTAGTGCCAGAGCAGGTTTCTTGAAGAGATCAAGGCTTTCACTCCCAGTTCTTAGAAAACGGGTCATAAACAGCATCTTGTCAGCTGGCAATTCCAGAACCTCATGAACATTCTCTCCTTCTGCACACTGAGGTGGAGAATGTCAACACCTCAGAGCTCTCAGTCCTGCCCAGCCATTGTCCTTCTAACTCTCAGCACCACGGCAGCTTCTTTTTAGCTCTATACCCAGGTCTGCTTCCTTTGACAACAAATACATCAAAACCCCATTTCTGATGAACCCATTTTAGCATCTCTTCTGTTTGATCTGAAATATTGTTCAGACAACATCTGGGAACATCATCTGCCTACCTGTAGCACCTCCCCTTCCTTTGAGTAGCAGAAGACAGCTCTGACAACTAACTCAGCATATAATAGGCTTGATCCAAAGGTTTCCTTCTTCTGAGGAAACTTCCTCTGATGGTGGAATAGTCCTCATTCAGCAGAAGGGAACCTTTTGGATCAAAGCAAATGACTGTCATTTATTTGGCTGGCCAAAATTTCCCTTACTACAAGTCTTCCTTCTCCAAAAACAGGAGATCCCATGGGGAGGTGAATGAAGGAACCAAAGACAGAGGTACATCCACCATGATCATTAGAGACAGAAAGAAATATAAACACAAATGCACCCACCTCAATTCTCCATATCTGGAGTCCAGGTGTGGTTTTGTTCAGTGTCTTGGTGACTTTAGCATTGAGTTCTGGCATAGCGATTAGACCTTTATGAAAGGATCTGGCACTAGGGATCGAAAAGATCATAACAGCATTATTTCAAGCAATACATGCCAGCTGTTGAAACCCCCCAGAAAAGAAAGCTCTAGGTTACTCCCCCAGCCTCTCAAAACTCCTGAAACTCTATGGTTCTACTGGACTCAGATCTAACTGTTCCCCCAGCCTTGAAATCTTTGCATCCATTCCTACTATCAGAGAACCACTAAGAAAATGAGAACATTTGCTATTTACATTAATTCCAATAATATTCTTAAATGTATGCTAAAGGGGGAAAGGTTGATGGCTCCTACTGCAATGGTTTAGAACAGGGGTAGTCAACCTGTGCCCATGGACTACAATTCCCATGAGCCCCTGCCAGCAAATGCTGCCAGCAAACGCTGGCAGGGGCTCATGGGAATTGTAGTCCATGGACATCTGGAGGACCACAGGTTGACTAGCCCTGGTTTAGAACTCTCCAATCTGTTTTCTGTAACAGAAGACTATGAAAGTCATCTTAACATAAGAATGTAACAAGTGTCCTGCTAGATCAGACCAGGAGCCAGCATTCTGTTTCATTCCATGGCCAAATGTCCCCGTAGAACCAATGAACATGGCATTCCTCTTGCAACATTTTACAGCAGTGCTAATTAGCACATCATTAGAAACTCATTAACATGCAGAGGACAGCCATCTTGCAAAGCCTGCAGAGGATCTCAGATCAAACAATCATAACTCTTTAAACTCAGTAAATTTAGAGTTTATAAAAACTATTATTTTATTATCATTATTATGAATTGTCACAGTCATCTGTAGATGGTGTTCTACAGTTCAAGATCTAGCCAAGTTCTTAAGAATTGCAGAGGTATTTTTGCAGGATTCTTGATTTTCCAAGCAAAACGGTCATCTGGGGCTGAGTTGGTATTATTTGTTCAATGCCCATTCTGTCCAGATGTTTCTTGAGACTTCTAGGCATTCCCCAATGGCTCCAATGAAAATTGGCACAATGGTCACCTTCTTCTCCCAGAGGTGCTCTAACTGTATTTGTAGGTCTTGGTATTTGGTGATATTCTCCTGGTCTTTCTTTTCTATTCTTCTATCTCTTGGAATTGCAGTGTCAGTGATCCAAACTCTATTTCTATATCGGGTGTGTTAGTCTATCTGTGATTATCTGTTTACAATCAGAAGTCCCACAGAATCTTTGTTTCATCATTCTCCATGCTTCTGCTGCTGCTGATTGTCTTGCTACTCAAGGCAGATTACAAAATGTGAAAAGCAAAGACCACAACTAAACTATGCAGTAGGGCTAGGCTTACAAGACTGTAAGACAATGCAAACAAAATAATTGTCTAAAGCAGCAAAACTGTTTGATGCATGCTCATTGTCTGATACACAATGAGGAAAGGGAGTTACAGAGTTAAAGGACACTGTGGTAAAAAAGGGAGTGATAGGTACAGAGGATATTTGAGTAGACTGTAGACGTGTGTGTGACCTTTTGCACTGTTCACAGCACAGTTCTAATTTTCTGTTACATGTTCTGCAAAATGACAGGCGGGTAGGGGCATTCCAACCCCCCCCCCCAGGCAGGCTATTCCACAAGGTGGGAGCTGCCACAGAGAATGTATGTGTACAGACCATTGCTTGTCTTACCATCTGCAAGTATATTAGCCAGTGCCATTGTTTAGG